>NC_071498.1:104073881-105431841 GCF_028408465.1 Anastrepha ludens
TCCTACCAATCATATCAAAACTGATGGAAAAGCTTTTAGCCAAACGCCTAAACATACAGTACAAAGTACATCAATTTGGTTTTCGCACAAAACACTCTACCATTGATCAAGTGCACAGAATCACTCGCATCATTGAAAACGCCTTTGAGGAAAAAAAGGTATGCTCTACTGTATTTCTGGAGGTGTCTAAGGCATTTCACAAAGTTTGCCACGGTGGGCTCCTCAACAAAATAAATGCGCTTCTACCAACACAATATTTTAATATTCTTAAATCGTACCTATCGGATCGGTTCTTCCGAGTAAAATACGAAGACACATATTCCGAACTTAAGGAAATTAAAGCTGGCGTCCCACAGGGCAGCGTGCTGGGGCCCATTCTCTATATTCTTTTCACATGTGATTTGCCTAATGGCACAAATTGCTCCACAGCCATCTTGTCGGTAGGACAAAACCCATATTGACTCAATCAAAAACCTTCAAATTTATTTAAATAAAATCTCAGAGTGGACCATTAAATGGCGCATAAAACTAAATGAAACAAAATCGGTTCATTTAGACTTCACATAAAAGAAAATCCAATATCTGCCACTATGCATAAACGGCGTGCAAATCCCGTATCACAACAATGCCAAATACTTAGGTATGGCACTAGATACCAAGCTTAGATGAAATGCTTACGTTAAAAAGAAAAAAGAACAGTTAGAAATCAGATTTAGAAATATCTACTGGCTTATGGGCAACCAATCAGCCTTATCCCTATCAATAAAATTCTCTTATGTAAGCAGGTGCTTAAACCAATTTGGACCTTTGGGAGCCAGCTATGGGGCTGCTCTAGCTCAACCAATATAAAATCTATACAAAGATTCCAAAATAAGGTACTACGATGCGCTGTTAATGCACCCTGGTACGTCCGCAACACCGATATCGAACGCGACCTTCGCACCGAATCAGTTGCCACTTCGATTAACATAAACGCAAAGTCTCATATGGAAACACTACGCCACCATGTAAATAAGCCTCAGCCCTAATTGATCCCGATAAATGGAAAGAAAGGCTGAAACGAAAAAAACCGCACCAACTCACGCAGTAGCCCACTTCTCTGCAAGCCTTGGGCAGATCATTATTAAATTTAGTTGCATTGCACAAAATTAAATCCAAATTGTTCGTTAGTTTATAATTTATTAAAAAGTTACAATGTAAATAATACAAAAAAAAATATTTTTCTACCAAATTTTTGTATTTTTTATAAATTTTCTGTATTTTGAATTTCTTTTTTTCGAACTAGTTATTGTTGTAACAATTCACTAGTAGAGTGTTTTGCATTGACTTTGCTAGAAAATCATTCCATTTTCCTTTTCATTCTTCAATTATAATCGATCAACAGAAATCCGCAAGCTTAGACTCAATTGTGTTCCCAGCAACTGCGACATTTTCATTCAAAAGTAATAAATAAATCGCTTGAAAGGCAATGTAAACTTAAAAAGAAAATATTTTGAGGAAATTGCCTGGTCTAGAAATACAGAACACAGATCCGTAACATTCATTCTAAAATGAAGTATACATGCATCTTCTTTTTATGTACAGTTTTAACGTCCTTGCAGTGATATCGAATTATATAATATTATACATTTGTTCTCTTTGTTCCCTTAATTTTTTTCTAAGCATCCAATTCAGAGTTAGTTGAGTTGTTGTAGCAGCATAAACATTGCCCATATATGTACGGGGAATGCTGCTGGAGTGACAGTCCTCGGCCAGATATAAATCCTGGTTGTTGCGTTAACGTAGAACCGACTGTCGTGGTATTCGAGTTGTTTGTACGTCACTATTATTCTATTGGTCCCGGACTCGGAGTTGACTGTAATCATAAATCATCCAATTATAGAAAAAAACTTGTAATAGCAATCGCAGACAATGACAAAGCTCCTAGTACATTGAACCATGAAAAAATTTTCTTACGAAATTACCTTCCCCTTTGCGCAAGCGGCGTGAAACCGCAGGTCTCCCCATTTGTTAGACAACTTCAAAAAACACGCCGCAAAATTGGGGAAGCAAATTCGGCCAAATACTTAACAAGAAATATTCGCAGCAACCTTGAATGAATTTGAATGAATTTGAAGAGGTCGAGCCAAGGAGCATCAGGAGATTTGGTGGCTCCTAAAACACTCAGGCTAAAAAGCCCATTGTATTTAAAGCTCTGGAAAGGGGGTAGATAGTTAAGGAGGGAGGGAGAAAAGTATCAGAGAAAGAGATAGGAAAGAATAGAGACAGAGATAGAGATAGTTAGTCCTGTGAGAATTTTCCAGATTCTTTGGCGAATCTGTAAATATCCTCCAGTTTTAGAGAACGAATATTACTCATTCCCATGACATCGGAACCCAATACCCGTAGTCGCGCTCTAGCAAAGGCAGGACACTCACAGAGAAAGTGCTCAGTGCTATCCGCCTCCTCCAAGCAGGACAGGCATACCGGGTCCTCGATGATTCCAATGGTGGTCATATGCTGACCCCATGGGTTGTGTCCTGTAATGATGCCGACCATCAACCGAATGTCTTTCCTTCTAAGTTTTAGTAGAAAGTTTGACAGTTTTCTGTTCGGACTTGTCACAAAACACTTTGCAGTTCTGCAGCGTTCTAGACCGGACCATCGCTCTTTATGTAGATTGCCTACATAATCGTTGATCCAGTTCTTGATTCCTGCGGGACTGATTCCGATTATTGGCTCTGGCCCCTGTGGGGGCACCGCTGATTCACGGTTGGCCAATTCGTCGGCAATTTCGTTTCCTTAAACACCGGAGTGTCCCGGAACCCATATAAGTACAAGCCTGTTTTGTCTTGCGACAGAATTAAGCTTCTTCTTACATTCTTGAACAATCTTCGAAGTTTGCTTCGCGTTCTCCAGGGCCTTCAATGCAGCCTGACTGTCACTGAAGACTCCAATCTGTTTCCCGCTCCATCTCCTCTCGATTATCCATTCGGCTACTTTTAGGATGGCAAAAACTTCTGTTTGAAAAACAGTTGCCATTCCCCCCATAGCATAGTGATACTTATTACTATCGTTTAAGTACCATCCGGCTGCAGACCCTATTTCATTTTCAGACCCATCGGTAAAGAAAATATCCGTCAAACCTCCCTGCATGCATTCTGGATTGCTCCATTGCTCACGCAATGGAAATCTGACATCAAATTTCCTTCCGAACGAAACTGTGGGTATCAGGTCATCTTTAGGTGCCAAGAACAGTGGATACTGCTCCGACAGCAACTTAAAGATTTCTCTGTGTCCCGAAGTTCCATCTTCGTGCCAGAAACCATATTTATGGAGTCTACACATTGCTTTTATTGCTTCCTGTTGTATCTTAAGATCCAGGGGGAGCAGATTAAGCATAGCATTTAGGGCATCACCAGAGGTTGTACTCATGGCACCCGTGATGCATAAACATACACTTCTTTGCAGCCTGTATAGTTCCCGGATTGTGGACTTAACCATGCTCCGTCGCCACCAGACCACAGAAGCGTAAGTGATGATTGGTCTGATAAGTGCCGTGTATATCCATAGGACCACAGCAGGTTTCAGACCCCAAGTTTTGCCAAAGGCTCTACGGCATTGCTGAAAAATCTTCAATGCACGATTCACCTTCAGTGAAACGTGTGTCTCCCAGGTCAGCTTCTTATCCAAGATTACTCCTAGATATTTAACTTCGTTGGAAAGACCAAGTGTCACACCTTTCAGTGTTGGAAGACTGAGTCCATCCAATTTCCGTTTTCTCGTAAACAAGACTATGGTTGTTTTGTTCGGATTAACGGAAAGACCTTGTCTCATGCACCAATCATCGATTTTGTCAAGGATACTCTGCACTTTCGTGCAAAGCCTCCTTAAGGATTTATCCGATGTTAGCGCACAGACGTCGTCCGCATATGCTTGGACGTGAAAGCCGAGTTCCTGCATCTCCGCTAATAGGGAGTCTACGACGAAGCACCACAGCAGCGGAGAAAGAACACCCCCTTGGGGACATCCTTGCTTGGCCCTGACTGTGATTTGCTCGTCGTCGTTCCCACCAGCGGTTAACAGCCTCTCAGAGAGCATGGAGTATATCCATTTTATAATGGCTTGATTAACTCCATGTCGTTCGGCAGAAGAACATATCGAGCCGAAAGTGGCATTATCAAAAGCCCCCTCAATGTCCACGAACACGCCCATTGTGTATTCGTCAGCTTCCAGCCCAGCTTCAATCTTGCTAACAAGATCGTGTAAGGCTGATTCACCTGATTTTCCACTCTGGTAAGCGTGTTGATTTCTACTAAGTGGACTTCTCGGCAATACCCCCACTCGAATATGTTTCTCCACCACTCGTTCCAGACTTTTCAACATGAACGATGTCAAACTGATTGGTCTGAAACTTTTTGCTAGGGAATAGTCATCTTTTCCTGGTTTTGGAATAAATACTACTCTTACACGTCGCCATTGGGATGGTATATAACCAAATGCAAGACAGGCTGTGAAGATCCTTTTCAGGACCTCAATCAGCCTGTCTCCTCCTTTTTTAAGCATTACTGGATATATTCCGTCAGGTCCAGGGGACTTAAAGTTGTCAAAGGAAGATAAGGAAAACCTTATCGATTCCCTTGTCACTATCCGACTCGCAATATACCAGCTGTACCTAGAGGTTCCACCGTTGCCACCGTCATTGTTCATGCCACTCTCAGCTTCAGAGAGAGTTCTACTACCCGGAAAATGGGTTTCGAGTAGAGCATTAAACGTTTCCGATTTGGAAATGGTGTATGAACCATCAGGTTTTCGAATGGAATCCAGCCTTACTGAGCGGTCTAAATGAAGGATCTTACAAAGTCTCGCTGTTTCCCTCATTTCTTCGACGTTACTGCAGAAATTTCTATAGGATTCAAGTTTGGCTTGCCGTACTTTTTTCTTATATTCTCTCTGTGTAAGTCGATGATTGGCCCAGTCCTCTTCTGTTTTGGTCTTCAAGGCCTTATTAAGAAGTTTCCTGGACCGTACACGAAGCTTCGACAGTTCAGGGTTCCACCAAGGAACCGCTTTCCCCTGTCTGCTTTGCCTGAGTGGGCACAGTTCCTCAAAGCAGTTGATTAAAGTACTTTCTAATTTCTTAGTAGCATCTTCAATCATTTCTGCTGATTTGAGTTTTTTCAGGTTTGGTAATCGCTCTGTTACAAGCTCACCATACCTGTCCCAGTCCACATTTCGAGGATTCCTACCGGAAGGTATTGATATTGTGTCAATTCCCAGTCGGAATTCGATAAGACGATGATCAGAAAGAGAGTCCTCTTCCAAAACTCGCCATCGGTTGATTTGATTTCCAACTGACCTATTGGTAAGTGTTAAATCAATCACCTCTTGTCTCCTTCTGGTCACAAAAGTTGGTTTGTTACCAGTGTTTTGGATGACCAAATCGGATGACAGGATAAAATCCAGTAACTTGAGACCTCTGGGGTTGCATTTGCTGCTTCCCCACACAATGTTCTGTGAATTTGCGTCACAGCCCACTATTAGCCCCAGATTATTGGATTCTGCGTACTTGACCACTTCTCTTAGCTCCCTCGAAGGAGGTGGCTGTACAGAGTCATAGGGTAGGTAGGCCGAAACTATGATAGCTTCGACACTGTTCCCAGCAACCTTAATCTACAGGATTTTAACAAAGAAATTTAAAATGTTTAAGGCTATTACCTCCTATTGAACAAAAAAAAGGAAAACGTTTTAATATATTTAGATATATCTCCAAAATAAGTTATCCTTTTCTGCATCGTTTACGGGTTTCCAACCACCTGCTTTTTTATGCACAAACAAGGCAAAACCAAAAACCAAATTTAAATAAGAAGAATTCAATCATACCTAAAAATAGAAATCTAGAGGATTTACATCACGCAATCTTGCAGATTATATTTAGGTCCGCCACGTAAATCCAATTGAGGAAGTAATTTTAATGAAATTATGTTTCATGTTTAAGGTTTAATATTGCAGTAAAAAAATTCGTTGAAAATTATTTAAGAGTAAGTAAAAGCTAGAACCACCCTGTATATTATAACTTAATGTTTCTGACTCAAGTGAGTGTGTGTCATTTGAAAAACGCTGGTCATGATGATATGGCAAGATTACGAGTACATATTTATATACTTATGTACGTACCTATGCATATGTATGTATGTGTGAGAACGCAATAAAAATAATTAAAGTTTAAGTAAGTGAGCCAATTTTGAACACAGAGAGCAAAATGTAGTTTCTTATGAAATTTCAGATATATACAGGCAGATGAGCATATGTATGTATAGCGACGGTTCCAAACGAGAGGGAGGTTTTAAGTCCTCGGACAGCTTTGACGTTGCATTAGGCATTTTAAACCCCCTCATCCGCCGAAAACAAAAAAAAAGAAATTAAAAGTAAATAAGTGGTTTTACCAGATGCGACATTGGTTGGTTTTTTTTTTCATTATTATTTCGGTCTTTAAGACCTAATTCAAAGTAAATTTAATAGCACATAAACATTTCAATGTTTTGGAGAATAAAAATAATTTTTTTTTTCAAACTTATCAATATTTTCACAATATTTTATAACCTACGAATTCTAAATACTTTTTGCAAGCTCTGTTCTTACTCTAGGCAGACTTATGTTTCGGCAACTTCTACTTTCTTAATTATGGATCTAATAGTAATTAGGTATAAGGTATTTCATGACTCAAGTAATTTGGTAACATTTTTCGTTGAAAGAACAGGACACAGTCCTACAATAAAGATGAAGAAGAAGTAATTTGGTAATATTGCTAATTTTATATTTCGTATAATTTTCAATATGAAATATGTAATTGATTGCTTTGTACTATTGCCAATTTAACATATTAAGCATTGTGCTCTTTGATGTTAGTGAAGGAAATTTTAAAATGTTTTTGCTATTTAAAATTAGATGCTGAATATTCGGAAAATATGGAGCTTGATTTTAATTAAATTAAATGGAAAGTAGATCCCCAATTACTTCGCATTAAAAGCAGGCAAGATTTTCAACGTAGAAAACGGTAAAAATAATTTATTTTCGCCAAAAAAACCGAAATTTTTATAAATAAAATAAACCTATTTTGCTATCCTTAAAAGAATTTATTAATCGAATTTTCGCTCGTTTGAACATTTAAAAATTAATCTAGACAGGAATTTTGCCCAACAATGATTATTTATTTATTATTTCTTTTAAAAATACTAAATTCATTTATAAACTATGAAAATATACTTCATAAGTGAAATGGCGCGACAGTAAAGCTCGTGGGGAATGTTGGATCTTGCTAATTCAGAGCTCGACTTTTTTCAGGGGCTAAGGATCACTCACGCAAATTAGATTCATGATTATAAGAGATCGTTATAGTATATTCAATGTGTATTGGTTTCCCAACGAGGCGAGTGTGCGAAGAAAGTACACGAGGAAAAAATTAAGGAATCGAGTTTAAGCAAAAAATCCCATCTGGATTTCCTGTTTTCACAAGTTGAGGAGGCTGTCAAAGGTACTAATAGCAAGTGGACTAATCTGGACATCTGCAGAATATAGCGTTAATTTTGAATAAAGCTCGATAAACGATAATACTCTATTAACATATGTATATTTCTTTCTTATAGCTGAACAGTTCGTATTCTAGACTTGTTAAAAGCTGATTTCGATTCACCAACCACTTAGCGAATAGTGAATAAAACGAGAAATTTCCCTTGATAAATTTTTACGTATAAGATTCCACTGCTTTTCAAAGCATCCCACCTGAAAGTATTCAAAATATAATATTTTACAAAAAAATATGCCTTCTTATTATTGGAAGCGCTAGCCTAGGCATATACACATAGTTTATGATATAAACGGCTAAAACCAAAGTCTAAGGGCCCTCGTGTGCATTAAGTTAAAATTTCGTTCACATAACGATTGCATGCGTTAGCATAAAGATGCTCAGAATGATGAGAAAAATCGGTGAAAAAATACAACGAAAGTAAAATTTTGGAAAATGAACGGTGCCAGATCCAATGGGTAAATGCCCAAACTGGTTACACGTATTGCTCTCCACCTCAATTAGATTAAATATAATTGATATATTACAACCAAGCCATCCAAAACAAAATTTTACTAAATAATAGGCGGTTATGTAAAGCTCGGTCCGGACCGAATTTAGTGCTTCCTTACTTGCTCAAATTAAACTTTCCCCCTATTGTGCAGGGGATACAATAGAATTGAATAAATAATATTGTAAATATTTTGTGTTACATTGAGATCGGTACATTTTTAATAGAAGGTGCTTATAGGTTATCTCTCACTGTAAAAAGTATATTAAGAATCCATATCTGGGCCGGTATGTCGTTATTTTTAGCCATGTAGATAATCATATGTTTTTTCAATTAAGAGTCATTTTACTGATAAGCTGATTGTTTGCGATATGTGTCTAACTGCAGTTAAACAAGTGAAAGTGGAACAGATACCATTTCACCAAAAATGAGTACCGTGACATAAAGGGTGTTTTTTTTAGAGGTTAGGTTTTCAAGTTAGCACTACTTTTTTCGTAGATGGTCTTTTTGACAGCTGTCACTTGATTTATGCTCAGTTTAGTTTGCCATTTCATAATGAATAGACTTACACCTGAACAACGTTTGCAAATCGTGCAAATTTATTACGAAAATAATGGTTCGGTTCGCGCGACGCATCGAAGCAAATTTTGTTCAGCGATAAAGCTCACTTTTGGTTGAATGGGTATGTCAATAAGCAAAATTGTCGCATTTGGAGTGAACATAATCCACAAGCCATTGCTGAGACGCCGTTACATCCTCAAAAAGTCACTGTTTGGTGTGCTCTATGGGCAGAGGGAATCATTGGTCCATATTTCTTTAAAAATGAAGCCGGCCATAATGTTACAGTCAATGGAGAGCTCTATAGAGCCATGATTAATGACTTTTTCGTGCCTGAATTGGACGATGTTGATGTGGACGACCTTTGGTTCCAACAAGACGGCGCTACATGTCATACAGCCAACGCAACAATCGATTTATTGAAGGAAACTTTTGGTGAGCGCATTATCTCGCGGCGTGGACCTGTGGCGTGGCCTCCAAGATCGTGCGATATAACACCGCTGGACTATTTCTTGTGGGTCTATGTGAAGTCGCTTGTCTACGCAGATAAGCCCGAGACGATTGACGTCTTGGAAGAGAATATTCGACGCGTTATTGCTGACATACGGCCCCAATTGCTGCAAAAAGTGGTCGAAAATTGGGCCTCTCGGCTGGAATTTATTCGAGCCAGCCGCGGCGCCCACTTGCCCGAAATCATTTTTAAAACATAATGGCAAACCCTTATCTTTATAATAAAGCTAAATTCTGGGCCATACCATTAAATTATATACGTTTTATTTCATCTTGAAAACCTAACCTCTAAAAAAACACCCTTTAGTACGTTGAATTTCGATATTTCTCCCGCGAAAGGATGTCGTATTTTTACAGCGTTGGCGCTCCATTAGCTCGGAACTAACTGTGACAATACTAAAAATAAAGTCGCTTTTTGTGTTGGACGATGACTATGCGCTATTGTCTTTATCTTGTAAGTAGTAGCTTTTATAGCACAGCTGTTTTCTATACATACGTACATACGAGTACTTGCATATGTAGCCATTTCCCAAAATAAACAGTTGCCATTACAGGCAGTATGCAACCGTAGAGCACTCCATAAGTTGAAAGCATCAAGACACCCACTGAAAATAGAGGAACAAGCTCGGGCCAAACATGTCAAACATGAATGTGCCTACTTATACGAGTATATATAATATTAGATTACATTACTCACTCGGTAGATGGATGTAATGATCGATGTCTCGTAAAGTATCGATCAAACAATTTAAAGTTTCTGCTCGTTGTCAAGGTGGCATTTCACAGTAAAAAAATTATTTTCGTGTTTTTTTGTTTGTTCTATTCACTTGTGAGTTATAGGGTGTTAACAAGGGAAGTCAGCAAAGAGAAGATTTTGTACTTTTTACAGTTGTTCTTTGATAAAGGCGAAAATGCAAGTCAGGCCGCATCAACGATACTGTACCACGTGCAATTTAGGTTTCGTCGATTTCGTTCAGGCTTTTTTGGTGTTAAGGATCAGAGCATCTAATGCCGGGCCTGAAGTAGTCGGAAAAGCTCCGACGCAACAGTTGGCCACAGTGCGTTGTAGTCTCGATAAGGTCCTCTTGACTCCCACGAGAGAGAGTCTACTCATCCAGACCACTGATGCATAGGTGATAAGGTCCGAGGTCCTATGGATCTACACGGCTATGATAATAGGTCTTATCACGTTGCTAGGAGAAAGACCCCAGTTTTTCCAAAAACCCTCTTGCACTGCCAGAAGGCTGTCAGTGCTTTGGATGTCTTTGTTTCAACGTGTGGTTTCCAGAGGAACTTACTATCGAGGATTACTCCAAGATATTTAATTTCCTTGGATAGCTGGATTGTGACTCCTCTTAGCTTTGGCAGAACGAGTCCATCAAGCTTCCCCCTTATGGTGAAGAGGACAATACCAATCTTGGTGTGATTTGCCGATAGCCCATTTGCACAGCACCAAGTGCCAATCAGATCCAGAATTTTCTGCACTTTCCTGCAGATGTTCATAAGCGAAGGGCCTGTTACCAAACAAGCAATATCGTCCGCATATTATTGTGCATAGACTCCAGAGTCGTTTAAGGTGGTGAGCAGAGGATCGATCACTATGCACCAGAGCAATGGAAAGAGCCTTGGGGGCAACCTCTATTAACCCCGGATGACACCAGCAGATCTTCCTCTGCTCGCACCGAGACGACTCTTTGGGCCAGCATCGAACGAATCCAATTCACTAGCACCCGGTCTACACCATGTCTACTAGCAGAGCTACACATACTGTCAAAAGTGGCATTATCAAACGCCCCCTCTATGTCTAAAGAGATGCCCATAGCGTAGTCCCTCCTAGTAATTGCTGCATTATTTTGTTTCCGACCTGCAATAAGAACAGCCGCAATCGATTATATTTTACTGTAGTTTTACTTATACTCGTAGCTGCTCCATTTTGCTTCGCTTTATTTGCGTATCTAGCAGTTGGACGTTTCGTTTTATTCGAGGCGAATCCATGCAAGGTGATAGCACTAGTACAAAAACCAAATTTACATGTTTTTTTTTTGTTGCACATATTTTCTTTCGGCAATTTGAGAAAATGATGTTTTGGCCAAAATCCGGATTATTGTATTTATATGCAACTGAGCTAGAATTTTGATAATATTTTTGAATAATTTTCACCTGGCTGGAAAGCATAGCGCAATGCATGATGGCAATTTGAACTGAATAGTCAGTAGTTCGTAACATTAACAGTTGCTGAAACATAACAATTGGCATTGAATAATTGTCATTGCTGTCACCCTGTATATGTATAAATATATTATACTATATACATAGGTGCAGTAGATGAATGCATGCATGATTATTTATTATATTACTTTGGTGCTGCCTGTTTGATCAAAACGTACGGGATATAAGTACGTCACTCTCTTCTCTCTATTATGGTTATACTTATACAAATCCACACTCCTCTCATTGCTCTTTTATTATACTCGTGACTGTATAACAGCAAACAAATAGAGGTAGGTGTTGTGAATATAAAATATAAAACTATGTAAAAAAAATAAAGGCAAAGCCGACTAGTTCTTAATCATTTCACCGACAATCGGAGAAATGCTATCTAAACAACTCGTATTTATCACGGCAACAATATTCGCCGTCAACAACTGGGTTCTTAACACTAGATTTACCAGGCCAGTCCAAATGACATAAATGAAAGATTCTTACTGCATGCAACATTTTCTCTTCGTAATGATATCATGACTTTTGAAGCTATGACTATCAGGATCAGCAAATATAGTTTTTTTATTGACACTTATGGGGTTACATACGCGCAGCATCAAAAATGCGCTAAAAGAAAAACTGTTTTTAAAAGGGATATCAATAGAAATAAATATAAAAACTTGTATGCATTGTTTATTGGTACTTAAGCTTTATAAAAAAATGTATTTCAATTTTTCTTTACAAAAATTAATATTTATATAAAAAATCACGTGACGCAAAGTGCAATGAAAAAAAGTTGCTACACGGTCTGCATCATTTCTCCTTGAAATGTTGATGGACCTGTAAAAGGTATAAAAAAATCTTTTAAAATAAAGTTGTAGTTATAGTCTGCCGAGCCGGATTTTTGAATTTCGAAAACTTTTGCAATTTACGGCATTTTAAACAAAAATATGCGTTTTACGTCATAAAAGACACACTTTAATTATGTTTATAAAATTTTTTAATAAAAATTTCAAAAATCAAATCTATAGAAAACACATATTAGAATATAAAAAAACACATAAAAAAAATTAAACACTGTATGAGTTATCATGCAGACCGTGCCGGAAAAAGTAGTTTGGAGAAAAACGAGTAGTAACGGCCAACTGCCTTAAAAGAAGTACAGTTAATTACCTATGTGCATCAAGCTCTCGTCGGGCAGTTACATTTTCTACCATAACTTTATATCTGGGGAATTTTTACAATCGACTTCGAAAGAAATACGCCTAAAGCTAAAACGAATAATAATCTTAAAAAAAATGGATTTTTTGAAAATTCTGGACGTAAGTAACCCCTTATACCAGCACCTGCCAAAATGACTAAGTACCAACAATTGATACATATGTATGTACTACAAAAATTTTTCGGGCCAAAGTATATGATCCGGATCCCCGCCATTCAATTTCCAAACTCATTGCGGTGTTCACTGGTCGCTGGGTGATCCGTACTCATGCTTGGAATTCCGTACAACCCCTATTGCAGAAGATGTGGGGATCCTGTAGAGAAAGAGACTGTGGAACACTTTCTCTGCAAGTGTCCGGCTCTGGCGGCTAGGTGCTTGAGATTCCTTAGCATGCCCTTTGGGGATGACTTGAAGAAATTCTCCAGCCTAGATTCCTTTTCTCTCCTCCACTACATCAACAGCACTGGATGGCTGTAGACCGTTTTTCTCTTCTCTAAATCTTTTCTCAGGTAGTGGTCCACATTATGGTATCAATGCATCTTACCTACCTAGCTGATTCCGGGAAAACCATAATTTAGAAGCGGACCTTATTTTTTATAGTTGCCTTACAAATGGCAAAACGAATGAAACCTTCTGCGTATTTGGAAAATCGAGCCTGCATACCTAA
The DNA here is from genome assembly GCF_028408465.1 of Anastrepha ludens. NCBI lineage: Eukaryota > Metazoa > Arthropoda > Insecta > Diptera > Tephritidae > Anastrepha > Anastrepha ludens. The sequence continues at coordinate 104,087,095 of NC_071498.1, forward strand.
GAATGTATTGTTATTGATATTATTCCACAGCACTCTGCCCTCCGTATAACGCACCAGGCGGGGTTCATTTTCATCGAACACAACGGCAGTTTTGGGCTGCAAGTCGTGTCGGCACTTTTTTTTGTGCATTGGCAATGATATTTATGTCAATGTTTTCCTAGCAATAGGTCTCTTCTATTCGTCACTTCTCTGCGCGCTATTTCTCTGCTCGTCTCACTTAAGGAAGATTTTGCATCCAACAAAGTTATCGAGCAAGATTCGTCGCTAGCCAGTGTGGTTATACCTCATAAAACTGGTATAACTCACCATCTTACAAATAAATATAATTTAAGGCAGCTCTATGTTCATTTATGTCAGTTGCTTCATCAATTCCCCACTTGCTAACGCATGGCCTAATGTTGCATGTTTTCAGAATTACTGCATTTTGCGTCAGAAATGGGATTGTTCTTACAGTATTTTGTTTCCATATTCGTTTTGTTTCTTGAGTTAGTTCACTATATGTGACCTGGTCTACGAAAAGGTACCTTACGTGCGAAAACAAGTTTTCGAGAAAACAGCAGTTAATGTTTAAACTTCTAAAAACCCTTGTAACTTTTTTAAATATTAATATTTTTCAATCCGATTTGGCTTATTTTCTTCAGCATAGATCACAGTATCAATAAAATCACAGAAGCAGTGAAAAACATTTTTTTTTTTATAATATATATACAGTGAAACCTCCCACAAGCGGACACCCACGGTACCACAATTTTCGTCCGCTTATGGGGGTTGAAAAAAAACTCTAGGTTAAAATTACTATCCCACCTCTTCAAATAATTTTTTTATGTTCTTTTATGGTACGTTCAGTTTTTTTTCATATTTATTGAAAAATATATATGTATGTATGTATGTTCATTTTTATATTGGGAACAATGAGTATATTTACACATTTGAATATACATATTTGATTGAACATATTTATATTTTAGGCTTCAAAAATTCACATACCGTAGTCTGTCGTAGATTTTCCTGTTTATGTTTCAGAAAAAGGTTTTCAAGATGACATTCTAAAGTCTTGGCGTATTGGAATCCAGTAATATCGTCTCTTAGAAATTGTTTAATGCGACGCAGTTGTTCTAATGCTTCAGGATATGACTTGATCTGACATTCATCCTGGACACATACATGATTTGAGTCTTCGCTTTCTCCGTCAGTTAATTCCTCAGTATTAATTTCGTCAATGACAACGTCAATATTATTGTCTTCTGTATTAACAACTTCGTCGATTAACAAAAACTCTTCTGTATACTGACCTTGGTGATTTTCATTTAAAATCTTTATCAAAGCCGCTAGTGTTGATATGGGAATATCATCCTCTGCCTCGAAGTCAGAACATTCAAGCGGAGCTTTTTGAAACCCGGCTTTTGAAAAACAATTCTTAATTGTTTCTGCCGTTACGTTGTCCCATGAAGATTTAATAAAAAAAAACAGCCTCCAAAATGTCAAAAGTTTTTGAAAGTCTGTCCATTGGAATGTCTCCTAATTTTGTCAAAATATGTTTGATTATATGGCATCTGTAATGACACTTAAAATTTTGTATTATACCCTGATCGAGGGGCTGACAAACGGATGTTGTATTAGCAGGTAAAAAGATCAACTTTATGTTATCTAGTTTAATATCTCGAGGGTGAGTTGTAGCATTGTCCAAAAATAATAAAATTTTTCTTCTTTTTTTAAATAGCCACTCACAAATAATTTCACGATTTGGCACACAATCCTCGAAATTAACCTCGGAAGATTCCCCACATATTCTTTTGAAAGTCACATTATGACGCCTACGCCATTTCTCCAACCATCCATTTGACGCAGAAAAATTTTGAATACCTAATCGGCCAGCGATTTCTTTTGCATTTTCCTTTATAATAATACCCGATATTGGTATACTTTGGCTTCTGGCCTTAACGAACCATTCGAAAATGGTCAATTTTTGAGCCATCGGCGTTTAAGAACTTTTTTTTTTGTTGACGTTATCACCACCCATCCATATTCTTTTAATATCTTTTATTTCAACTATTGTCTATCTACTATCTTTGTTGTCCGTGGATTAGAGTATCGCGTCCGCTTATAAGAGGTTTTTATTGTTTTCTTTACACATTTGTTCAGTGATATATTTTGCTTGTCCGTTACCGAGAGGTCCGCGTCCGCTTTCGAGAGGTGATTAGTACAAAAAAAATGAGAAAAAGTGTCCGCGTCCGGTTATTAGAGTTTCCGGTTATTAGAGTGGAATTCGTTCTAAAAACGCAACATAAAGCTTGGTTCCTCAGTTTTTGTCCGGTTATGGGGAGTGTCCGCTTATTGGAGGTGTCCGCAAGGGGAGGTTTCACTGTAAATAAATAAGAAAAAGTTAATGCAAATCGCAGAAATCGTTTTAAAAAATAAGTTAGCTTTTGTACCGACATCCATGCCAAAAACAACTTATAAGACCCGGTGACAAAAATTTTTCAGTGGTTCAGTTTTTAATTTGCACAAATTATTGTCTTATTCTAATTTGTATCATGACAAAAAGATCAGTCTTTTTCGTATTTGTACTTTTCTTTTTTTTACTTTTAATAAACTTTTAAACAAATTATGACTTTCTGGTTTTCACCATTTTAAAGAGCCTTTCACACACCATTCGAATCAACAAAAAAGTGAAAAATGATTTTTTGACACGTAAGGTACCTGTTCATAGAACAGGTCACATATTTAAAAATGTTGAAATGGGTATATTTAAACAGCTGGTAAATCTAGTGTTAATTATGAGGCTTCTGGTGAAGTTTTGCATTTATCGCCGCCTTATCTTTGATGTTAATCTGAGCTTTATACTGATGAGATAAAAAGTATTTTTACAATTACAAAACGGTTTGTTTTGCAATACTTACTTCAATTTGTATGTATATGTGTATGTACATTCGAGTATGTGAAAATTCTTATTGTTGATTGAAATTTATTTGACAAATCTTAAAATGTTAATAAATCCGTTCTGCTCTGCATTCCGTTCAACACTGCCAATGCTCATGCAATGGCATTCGTGTATCACTAACACAAGCTAAATTTCTTTAAGCAATTCCCAAGTGACGTCAGCCCATCAGCCGACGCTGTCTAATTCGAACAGCCCCGAATAACGGTCTACTACATAGACCACCTCTAAAAATCATTGCATCATGCGCCCTAACCCCTATTAATGCGTGCCCCTACGATTTCTCCTCAGCGTTACAAAACTATAAACACACCATATTACTGTAGAAAACCACATAAAGTAAAATTTCAAACTTTGCACCACATTTTTCAAAATTTCATCGAAACCTTGAACTTTTTATACAGAATTTCTAGAGTTTTTCTGTTTCTGCAGTTTTATAGACCATTGAATTTCAGTATGACAGAATGCAAGTTTCAAATGACAACAAAATACCGTTCAATTTTTAGCATTACATTAATGAAATACTTCCTTCCCAATTCTAAGGGGCTTTCATATGAGTATATTTATCTTTAAACTTTAATTATGGCATTAACATATTAATAGCGGGAAGAAATTTGTATTTGGTTTGAAGTTAATGCATCTGATAAACACTTTTCCAACACTTGCAGCCTTATTTAGGCCCTAACAGCTAGTACTCGTATATCTTTTGTAAATAAAATTCAGTATTGGATATATCAGAAAATAAATAAGAATTAATAATACGAAAAATACTGTAATTGAAAGAAAGTTATAATAGGTTCACATATAAATAGATAATCTACTAATTAATATGGGTATTACCCATAGAAAATTTCTCTCCCAATACCATACTTTTTGACATATGTATAACCCTGCGTTTTCTGTGTAGTAGATCATTATTTTCACGCGTGTAAAGAAAAACGTCAAAGAAAAAACTAAATAAAATGCAAAGAAAACAGGTTTGTAGGCATAATTCTAATACAATTTTTACTAGACATTATTAATTATGCATTCTTATTCCAGAAAATAGCCTGTGTCTATAGACGTTTTGGCCTTTTATTGCTTATTATAAAATGTATTATCGAATTTCGCATGTGTATTGCTGCCACAATTATTTACAACCTCAGTAGACATCATTTACGGATTTCCTCCAACTGTCTATTACTAGAAGCAAATTGCGCAATTAAATTAAGTATTGCTTCTATTGGCCTTTTCTTCATATCGCTAATAATAATTAAACAAACCAAAAAGAAATAAAATACTCAACCAAACCAATTTCTATTAAGAAAAACCTTTCAAAGCAGTCTCGACAGCTGATTGTTAATTTTGTAGTTAATCTGCCATATGTGAACGGGTAGATTAATTTGTATGGATTTATTTTTAATCACTGCATATGTGAACGTACTTTAAAGCTCAATAATCGAGATTTTGAGACATTCATTTTAGGTGTAATAAAATTTAAAGATTTACGAGCGTTATTTTTCTGATGATTCTTTAAAGGTTTCGTAAAATATATGTATGTCATAATATGTATGTATGTAAACAAAAAGGAATTCTGGCAAATTAACTAATTGACCGACAAGAAAACTCAAAGATAAAAGCGTTCCCGTATTCGGTGTAGATTTATTTTATTGTTGCCAATTGCAATTATTTCCCGTTGTGACACAAATAAACAATATTTTGTTTGCAAGAAGGGCGAAACAATCGAACATTAAAATTACCCACATTTTTGCTACTAATTATGCTTCAACGTATGTATGTATGTACATGCATACTTACATATAATAATAATATATAAAAAGGCTGATTCATAACCCGCATTAAAAATCTGCTTAAAATAATTGGTGGGTTTATTTAAAATTTTATATTTATTCCCCTACATACATGCATACATATTTATTATTACTAATTCTAATTGTAGTTTGTTCAAAGCTGCTCTTTCGCCGAAACTTTTAGAAAACCAGCAACTAACCGAAAACAATGCAATCCATTTTTTTGCTTTTGTCGATTTGCTCTACAAAGTATCTAAACGAAATGCCGGCGTGTACTCGTACATTCATATACGAATTTTTACATAGATACGTGTATATGTATATGCATACATAGCTATGTATTCACAAAATACATATCTACAATACATAATTTTTGCAGAGATATATTTCAACGCCGACTGGCATTTATACTTATACTTATTTACTCATCATAGGGTTTTCTAAAAGGGACGGGTCAATGTTGGCAGTTTGTGTCGGCTCTGTGCCACCATACAAAGCCGTAGTGAGCATTTGAACGATGTTCAGAATAGATTAATAGAATACAAGATGGTGTATTCCAGATTTGTCGTTATTAGTTTGTTTGATTTAAAAATCAGAAATCTTAAAACACAAACAAGTAACTTCTCTTCGCTTTGTTTGTTTATCTGCAGCGGTGACGTAATCGGTTGTCATAAATAAAATAAAGTAGCGGTTTTCGGTAGACGTGACCTTCTGTACACTGTGCACCGTGGAACGATTTGCTGTGCCATGCAGAATGACATACGTGGAAGTTTTCAAATAAGAAAGAATTTCGTTAATACCTCACACAAAGTTTTTCTTGTTCCATTTCGGCCCACTCTTCTTGGAAAACCCTGTATGTATACAGACACATATGTATGTGCATATGTCGGCCAATATGCCGGCGAGTCAAAAGCTTTATAAAGTGTCCAATCGCCAAAGAAGCGCTAGTTGGTGTTTTGCCTTTCTGTTGTGCAGTTGTGTTTAAACGTTCGAAGTGAATTTTAGAAGTCAAGTGAGTAAAAGTTAAAAGATAAAATTCTCTTTTTAAGAGAAGCTAAAAGGAGGAAGAGTACAAATTCATGGCAGTGACGGCATCGCAACTGTATATACATAAGAGACTCTTTACATTCTTAAATATATACAAGAATTTAACTCTATCGTGCAGCTTTTTGCTGATAAATACCACAGCTGTTTATATTATCCCGACTTGTTGCTATGTAAAATATTTTTTTGAGTTGAGTTGAAAGTGGAAATATTTTTTTTTGTTTGCAACAGACCGGCTAGTTGAGGCTTTGAAATTTTTTGATATAAACGAGTTCATGTGCAGATGCACATATAAAAAAATGAATTCTTTAAACATATAATATAACTGCATATAAATATGTAAATATTTAACGGTAAACATTAAAAGTGATTGTATGTACATCCATATATGTACATATGCATATAAAATATGTGTGGCTACACGCCAACTTTGCTTTTGGTTTTCAATGCGAACGAAAGCATCGAAATGTTTGAACATTTTTTGTAATAATCGACTCTCAACAGACGTTTGCCTCTAATGAATTTATGACTGAGTAATGTAGGGTACGTTCGCGAAAATGTATAACTGCAGCAATACAGCAACCCTGTTGCTTATTTTGCACTACACTGCTGATACTCAGCATTAAATACATAATAATTACGCTTACCTTTCTTTTTCCATTGCATTTGTGTTAAGCTTGCAGACAAAAATTTTGTGTTGCCGGTTATTGAGGTTATTTGCGCGCGTGATGAGTAAATAGAACGTTTGACTTTTGCAAGTGTTGCCACAGATTCAAGAAGAACGTGATACTTTGCAAAATTTGCAACACTGCTGTTCTGATTGCCATCGCGAACGTACCCGTAAACTCAAGCAAACAAAAAAAAAAAAAAAAAAAAAAAAAAAAAAAAACAAATAGAAGAACGATCTAAATACTTACCGAAGCTGTACTCGACATTTTTTTAAATCAATTATTTTTGCTAGGAGGAAAAATCCCCAAGTGTTTTATGAGAAAACTAGAGCTATTTATAATAATAATTTACACCAATCGACACAGCGGACACTCGATACTGTAGAATTCAACTATTAAGTTGGGGAAAAAATTGACAAAATAACAGAATTACAAAATTGGCTGAACTAGGAAACGTTACAGGAAAGCGTTGAAAATGGTTTTTCTTTTTTAAACATACACATGCAACTTTTCATAGTTGATTATTACCACCTTTTTTGTCGTAAATAAACCTTTTAACTAATAAATTTGTACTAAGAATTATATTAATTCACTTTGACTGCTATTAACATAAGTGGAACACAGAGGCCGAGCCTAAAAGCAAAACTTCTGAAACGAATCCGCTTAACAATTTTCAAATGAAAGCAATATTTTACAAAGAATTACATACACACATATGTACATATGTATGTATATAGCAAAAAAAATTAACTATGAATTTTTGATATCTGAATGCACTTTCATAATTTACTTCTGTTCGAGTAATGCAAATAAATACCTTAATTTTCTCATCTTTTTCAACAGATTGAAAACCTAAACAAAAAATAAAAGCATTATGGATTTCTACTATTTACCCGGTTCTGCACCATGCCGTTCAGTGCTCCTCGTCGCCAAGAGCCTTGGTATTGAACTCAACAAGAAATTGTTGCACCTGAGTAAGGGTGAACACTTGACTCCCGAATTCCTCAAGATCAACCCACAACACACCATTCCCACTTTGGTGGATAATGGTTTTGCACTATGGGAATCACGCGCCATTCTAGTGTACTTGGCCCAGAAATACGGCAAGGATGACTCATTGTTCCCCAAGTGTCCTAAGAAGCAAGCTCTCGTCAACCAGCGCCTGTACTTTGACATGGGCACCCTATACAAGGCCTTCGCTGATTACTACTATCCCCAAATCTTTGCTAAAACGCCCGCTGATCCTGAGATGTACAAAAAAATTGAAGCTGCTTTCGATTTATTGAACACATTCCTAGAAGGCAACAGCTATGTGGCTGGTGATCAATTGACCGTAGCAGACTTAGCTGTACTAGCTTCTGTTTCCACATTCGATGTTTCGGGCTTCGACATTAGCAAGTATCCCAATGTTGCTAAATGGTACGAAACTGCCAAGAAAGTACCTGGTTGGGAAGAGAACTATGCAGGTGCCTTGGAATTCAAAAAATTCTTCGAATAAGAAAATATATACGTCTAAGTATTATAAATGTTACTTTTGATTTACTGCATTTACGTTTTGTGTAAATACTAATTTATGGAAATTTCGGAGAAAACTAAATAAAAATATTTAATGTTATACAATAAAATTGAACATTACAATATAAACAAATTCAATTTTTAAATATTTGGGGTTGGGGAAAAGCAAAAAAGTTGTTAACATATTCGTATGGCTGACGTAAGTATGTTCGATGTTCAATAAGTTTTTCGGTTCGATAAGAGAGGGTGTTGCTACTAGCCTAAATTTATTTTGTTATGTTTGTTCACTCCTCATATGAACGTAGGTGAAGTTTCATTTCAATCTGTCGATGCATTCTTGGTTTACAAGCCATTTATTACCGGCGTGTCACAGTATTTTCTATATTACAAAAAATCAAGTATCGTACAGGTATTGAATTTTTATTTTTGGAAGATTTAAAAGCAATGGAAATTTATGAACGAATGTTGAAAATGTATAAGGACTCTTCGCCAGCAATTAGTACGGAAGAAAGAGGGGTTGCTGAATTTAAACGTGGTCGTACAAGTCTTCAAACGGATCCACGTTAGGGACGCCCAAAACAGCAGCAACATCAGAAATCGTAAACAAATACAGAATCTCGTATGGGAAAATCGTCGAGTGACTGAAAGAGGTTTAGTGAGATGCCTATCATTGGGCAGTTAATCAATATTTTGACTGAAGTATTGGGTTTCAGAAAGCTGTGACTTTCTCAGCAACATTTAAATCGTTTTCGAATGGGTAAAGTCGATTTTTTGCGTCGATTAATCTCTATGGGTGATATAATATTATATAATAATATACTAATTCACAACAAGTTTTTTTAGGAACCAGCATTAACACCGATAACAATGTCAACCTTGAAATCCAACGTAGAATCTCTCTTGCCAACGAGTGCTACTTGGACTAAGTAGGCAACTGAGCAGTAAAGTCCTCTCTCGACGAACAAAACTAACATTCTACAAGACTCTCATCATGTCCGTCCTAACGTATGGCGCAGTAGCTTGGACGATGACAACATCCGATGAAGCGACGCTTGGAGCGTTCGAGAGAAAGATTCTGCGTAAGATTTTTGGACCTTTGCACGTTGGGAACGGCGAATATCGCAGATGATGGAACGATGAGCTGTGTGAGCCTTACGACGACATAGACATAGCGCAGCGAATAAAGATCCAGCGGCTACGTTAGCTGGGTCATGTCGTCCGAATGGATACAAATGCTCCGGCTTTGAAAGTATTCGATGCCGTACCAGCTGGTGGTAGCAGAGGAGGAGGAAGGCCTAAAGTCTTGTGTGAACCGGGTTCTCCTAAACAAGTTTGTTTCCAGAAATCGGCCAAGAAGGTGTCAGGATCAGTTTATTGAGATGCGAAAAGAGTTATGTTTGTGGATTACTTGCACACTGGAGAAACAAGAAAAAATCGTCAAAAAGACCCAGCTTGCAAAAGAAAAAAATATTTTTTCATCAGGACAAGACACCCTGTCATAGGAACATTTTGACAATGGCTCAAATCCATGATTTAAAGTTCGAATTGTTGGAACATTCACCGTATTCACCAGATTTGGCTCCTAGTGACTTGGTTTCATCATCAAATGATGAGGTCACAAGAGCTGTGGAAGCCTATTTTACAGCTCTTCCAGATTCTCACTTCAGGGATGGAATTCATTAATTGAAATCACGTTGGAACAAGTGTATTGGTGTTCAGGGAGACTACTGTGAATAATAAAGTGTATTTGAAATTTTGTTATTCTTATCGAACCGCAAAACTTATTGAACAACCTAGTATCATAGGTCAACATAATAAGTAGTATGCCCCATTGCTTCGAGTAAATTAAAAAAGTGGGTGTTGTTGTAGATAAAGTACAAGAAGTAATCAATATTGCCTTCATTTTTATGACCGTTCACATGATTCGAAAGCTTCTGTCCAACTACCACTTTCTTATGTATAAAACGTATTATGTCAATTCTAAATTTTCTGTTTATTAGTAAAACAAGACAAAATGCGGACCAAGACTTAATTGCTAAGCATTTGGAAATATTTTAAAAAGATTGAAAAACTACAAATAAAAGAATTAATTTGATCAAAGAAATTAGAAAATATAGAAAAATTTTATTAACCAAATAAAAACAATAAAAATACATAAAAAGTAAAAAAAATAAAATTTCATTTTATTTTATTATTGTGTGTAAATAAAAAAATATTGTGCGATAATATCGAAAGAATAGAAAGAAAGGAATATCGTTTCCATTGAAAATGTGCGTTGAGTATCCACAGATGTACTGAGTCTGTACTTCAAAGATTATGGTTCTGAAACAGTACCAGGCATTCTCTTGTTAATCTTCAGAAAATCTAAAAGCTATGAAAAAAAACTAATTAGATTTCGTGTTCAGCGTACTCTTGTCCAGATTTTATAGGGACCGGCAGCACTGCACGTCGTTTACCTTTTGCGTATACCTGCAAATGCACAGTTGCTCGCCTCTACAACTAGTCGCCTTTTCTCTTCTTTTAACACTTCACTTTTGTCAAACTTCACAAAAATGAGTCACGCAACATACGAACTAATTTTTTTGACGTGATAACGCCTTATAATTCGATTTAGCCGGCTGCACGCACGAAAAAATGTGTCGTTACCTTGCTCATTAGTGTTACCTTGCTCATTTGTCGTTACCTTGAATGAACTGTAAGCGAAAGCGCGGAACGAACAAAGCAAACGAACGGCAACGTTCAACATCTTGCTCTCTCCTACTTAAGTGAGCGTATATATGTATGTATATGCGCAAATATACATATATAAATTCACGTATTTGTATTTGCATATGCCTTCTTATTGATTATTATTAATTTGATTTACTTGAAGAATTTAAAATAAAACCAAGTTTGTTAATAATACCTGTTGTTTTAATGTTATTATTATTAATCTCATCTAATCTTACGTTGGGGGATCGAGTCAAATCTCATCTAATCTTACGTTGGAGAGAGGGGGGGTCTCGGCAAATATCACGCAATTTTTTTCTGATTGAAACAAAAAAATTGTACATGCTTAAGATTTAATCTCAAGCGTAATCGTAGTATGATTAAGATCATTCACTAATTCGTTCAAAAGAAAATAATTTCATTCATACTTCGACGTTATACATTACTACTGTCAAACCACCATATTTGTTTTATACCAAATAGCTCAATTTAATCTGAATTTGCGGTACAGTGCAGCCCGTCGGTTGTTTTCGCGCCACTATGAGCCGAACGCCCTATCACTCAGGTTGACGTTTGACAATTCCGGACTTTAAAGAACATGACGGAAAATCATTTGCTCCATTTCTAATACGCGTAACGGTTCAACCGCTGAATGCCTTCATCAGCACGCCTATTGATCTCTATTGCCCAAGTATACGTGATGATTTAGAGAAAATATGCTGCAGTACATGCGGTATTTACTTCGCATCTATCACAAGAGCTGCAGAGCACAGGCGAGCAGCTCACATTGCACCAGCTAAGCAAGCGCGTATGTTCCGCAAAGTGCGACCCTCACGGATTGTCACAAGACGAGCTAATGAGTTACTGTGCGCAAGCGTCAACGGCTTAGAGTGACTAGATTAGAACGAAGTTGAAGGAGCACATGATTTTACTGAAAATCATATGGACATGTTGGTCCCAATAGTCTCTCTTGAAACCGCGCATGATTCTCCATGGACTGAATTAGAGTAGATATTATTTTTTTAATCGCAGTAGTTACGATTTAAGTCTTCTATTGTTAAATTTTTATTACACTTATAACTCTCAGCAATATTGATTACTAGTCTTAACTAGTCGTAAATAAAAGCACGAAGCACCTTTTTTTTCTTTTTACAATAACAATCCAACGCGTTTACATAAGAAACCCACATTTTGAAAAATCTCACGTGAGATCTAGGGATGGGGGAGGGGGTTGAATAAAATCTCACGACATCTCACCAGGGGGGGAGGGAGGATTCAGAAAATTGAAAAAAACACCTCACGTAATTTATGGACGCCCCCTAATGAACCATTTCTCTGTTGAGAATAGGACGATGATAGAAAAAGTAGGAAATGAAAGGGAGTGTTTCGAGTTTCAAGTGTCTTGAAAAAGGCAAATCGATGATGGTGCCTCTTAGTGTTGTTGACTTATTAACGTCTGATGCACAATCGAAATTGAAGATATCTCTCATGAATTTGATAAATGTTTCGTCATTTTTCACGTTTGTATAAATGTAACTTGACCTATTCCATTGCAATTCCATTTACCTCCTCCTCTATATCCATACAAAATATCTATCAAACAAATAAAATTAAAATTTTGTTTTGAAAATTGCAACCATTCCATCAATATTTTCTTATGACGTTGTCACGTTAAACTATCGTCAGTAAACCGACTTTACAGACAATCTCTTTTTTTTTCTAGATTAAGACTCTAAGTGATTACTTACTCAATGCTTAATGCTGCAATGCATATATTCACCATCCGTAGGTTGAAAAAATAACAAAAAATTATTTTGACGCTTTTAATGGAATTTTATTTTATTTTGTTGAGTTCTATAAGGATTTATCACCAAATTGAGGCGTCAAAAAATACAAGCATAAATTTAGCTAACCGCAACGAATTCCGTATAAAACAGTTAATAAATTACTGATAAATATCAAAAAATTGAAATGCACTCATTTAACTGCAGCAGTACTTCGAAAACTATGTAAAAGAGGTTTTGAATAATTTCATAACGTCTTTTCGATGCCTTCACTCCCATCCGCTCCCTAACTGAGCTTGCGCTAGAAGTAGAAATACAGGTAAAAATAAAAATTAAAGTAGAAGTAGATTACACTGTGCGACAGTGATATTATACTTTTATGGAGACCTAGCACAACTTGTACGAGTAGGTATAGTAAAACTAAGAAAAATGGTATAGGAGAAATTTCCAATACACCCCCAAAATCGCATTTTATGGCCAAAAAACCGTTTTTCAGTAGGTTGATGTGAACAAGCACTCCTAACTTCGCCAATTTCCATCCGATTTCGAATTTGTGTACCTAAGTTCACACTGTACATTGAAGTTTGTTTTTATAATATAACCTTATTAAAACGTCAAAGTTTTATTGTTTTGCTTCAATTTGTGAAAAAGAAATGTGCGATAATCGCAATAAGTTTTGTTTCATATGTGGTTTGTTGGTGAATCAAAAGCATCGTTTGAAGTTACAGAATAATAAAGCTCTGGTTGATGGCTACAACGATTTCTTTAAGCTTACATATACTACTTCTGATCGCTGGTATGAACCGGAATTTGCTTGTACTGAGTGTTCATTGAAATTCGAGAGATAATAATCAAAACATTGCCAGAAAAGTCGAATTTCCTTATATTCTCCCATGGTACGGCATCATCATATGTTATTTTTGTAAAACGGATGTAAACGGTCATCATTATAAAACTCAAAAGCACATAAAGTATGCTGATGTTGCAACTGTTAAGGAACCCGTAGTCTTGGACGAATTGAAGGAAGTTCAACTCATTGCTGATGATGATCAAACTGATAACAATGAACGTGATGATGAAGAGTACTTTCGTCTGGTTCCAAGTCTTCAGAACGACACATTGTATCAAATTCAGATTTTCAGGATCTTTCTCGTGATTTACTTCTATCGGGAAGACAATCTGAAACGCTCGCTTCTCAATTTAAACAATGGAATTTAGTTGATGACGACTTCAGAATTACGTATTTCCGGAAAGATGATGATCGAATTTCTTACACAGAAGTATTCAAAACTGACAAACTTAAAAGAATTATTCTACCTCTTGGACTATTATCACGAATCAAATGAGTGGCGACTTTTCATTGATAGATCATGCATGAGTAAGTGCTCTCCCAATATTCCTCACTTACATCTTGAAATTAAAATTTGTATGATATTATTATTATTCTAGGTTTGAAAATTGTGTTATTACACAACGAAAATATTTTACCATCAGTTCCATTAGCATACGCAATTGACATGATGGAAACATATGAAAATTTGGAAAAAAATACTTCGCCTTATCAATTACAGTGCATATAAATGGCAAATAGTAAGCGACCTAAAAGTATTGACAAATTTGTTCGATATGCAAGGTGGATACACCAAGTACACTTGCTATCTTTGTGAGTGGAATAGCCGTGCCCCGAATCGTTAGGCAAAAACTGAATGGCCAACACGTCAACTCTACAAAATTGGTCAAAAAAATGTTTTGAACCCTCCACTTGTCCGACCAGAAAATGTTATCTTGCCACCACTGCACCTGAAACTTGGGTATGCGAAACAGTTTTTGAAAAAACTGAAAGTCGATGGCGAAGCGTTCCGTCACCTGAAAGAAATTGCATTCCCTAAAGTCAGCGATGCAAAGCTAAAAGGAGGTAACACATTATTCTCATATTTGTTAATTGTACAATAGTTTACAGTTTATTACAATTTTAGGGATCCTTGTCGGGCCTCAGATTCGAAAACTCATGCGAGATGAGAAATATACGAGTAATCTCAGTGCAGTGGAAAGACGGGCATGGGAAAGTTTTAAATCATTGTTTAAGAAGTTCCTTGGAAATAAAAAGACCTCTGATATTGTTGAAGTCGTCAAAGAGCTTTTGAGTGCGTACGAAAAAATGGAATGCAATATGTCCATCAAGATACACTTCCTGCACTCACATTTGAGTTTTTCCCCGGAAAACCTGGATAAGATGAGCGATGAACAGGGTGAACGGTTTCACCAGAAGATAGGAGTCATCGAAAAACGTTTTCAAGGGAAGAACTCCATCAACATGCTTGCTGATTATTGCTGGTCCTTGAAACGTAAAACAAGTGATGATTCTTACAAACGGAGCAGGTCTAGCAAACATTTTTGAAATCAAGATTAGTTTTTCCCGACATCTTTTAAAATTTTAAACCTGAACTGTTTCGTACTGTTCTATTCCGGTTAAGTAATGTTATGTCCTTTTTTTCTGTTTTACAATATGCTGTTATTTAATGTACTGTTCTGTAATATACTATACTGTACTGTGCTATAGTGTACCGTACTATACTGTACCGTGCCATTATAAACTCCAAAGAGCCGTTTCCAATGCATTTTTAAGTTTGGAACCAGCTCCGTTGTGTACTGCACTATAACTCCGACATGTGATACCAAAAACGTGTTTCTGGCATATCTACTGCATCTAACCTTGCTGCTTTCGATGAATACTGTTTCGTGTCTTTGTCGTCAGACTTGGACGATAGCATTAGTCCTTACACAGACTTCTCGATAGCATTTGAAAAAATGTCACACAGAATATTAATTCAAAAGTATGCTGGTCTTGGATTTCAGTCTATTTTTCTGCTTTGGTTGGTGTCGTATTTGTGTAATAGGCGATGTGTCCGCTCCATCTTCAGTTATACGACAACGTAGAGTCTTAGGCTATTCGGTTTCAAGATGATATTGATAGGCTTAATTTATAGAGCATGAAGTCACGCCTCTCCTTGAACATTCATATAAAGTTCTCTCCCTACCTACCAGGTACAGAGAATGACCACGTACATACGTACACATATCGTAGTCTTTGTAATAAAATAAACTATGTTTTTGATGTAATAAAAATTGATAAAATCAAATAGTAAAGACTTGTCAATACGTGGTTTATAATAATTTCGCGGACGTATTACAAAACTATTTCGTGGAGTTCCAAAATTATCAATCAAAAGTATCGAAAGATTCCCATTATTATTATAATTAATTTAGCACTGTGACCTGAACGTTTTATTGCGCCCCTTTCATGAATTCAGAGTGCTTCTCTGATTTATTGTTCCTCATTAAATTTTACTATTTCCCCTATTTTATTGGCTTTTATTTCCTCATTTGGTAAATTATATTTACTAAGTTGTTTGTCCCAGCGGCCGCCGTAGACGAATATAAAGGATGGTTAAGTTTCAAGGGCCGGTGTTAATTTTGAATAAAATACAACTTTTTAGGAAATTATTCTTATTTCTCTTTATTATGATAATATTGGTATGGCTCAATTACGTATAGAACAAAATATCGGCCAAATGGTCGACGCGGCCTCGGCGGCACACCTTCATCCGATGGTCCAAATTTTCGATGACGCTGAGGCATAATTGAGATTCTATGCCGTTAATGTGCCGAATGATCTCATCCTTTAGCTCTTGAATTATTGTTGGCTTATCGACGTACACCTTTTCTTTCAAATAACCCTAAAGAAAGAAGTCCAACCACCCTTTATATATTGGGAGGTTGAATTAGTTTTAAAGGTGTTTTTCGAAGATTTGGGGCTTTATTGTAAAAAAACGGTACAAAATATTTTATTCGAAGTATTGGCCATCGCTAGCTACAACTTTCGCCCATCTTTCGGGCAATTTCCGGATGCCGTTTCTCCAAAATTCTGGCCGCTGCTTGGCTAACCATGACTCAACCCATATTTTGGTAGCCTCGTACGAGGAGAACCGCTGGTCCGCCAAATCGAGACTCATATGCCGGAACAAATGATAATCGGAGGGAGCTATGTCTGGACTATACGGCGGGTGGGGTAACACTTCCCAGCCAAGCGTTCCAAGGTATTTTTTGACAGGTTGAGCAACATGCGGCCGAGCGTTGTCATGTTGCAAAATAACCTTGTCGTGCCTTTTTACCGTTTCCGGCCGTTTTTCTTTCAATGCCCGGCTTAAACGCATCAATTGCAGTCGGTAACGATCCCCCGTGATTGTTTCGCCCGGTTGGAGCAGCTCAAAATATACGACGCCGACCTGATCCCACCAAATGCAGAGCATGATTTTCTTGCCGTGAATATTCTGCTTGGCCGTCGACGTTGATGCGTGGCCGGGCAAACCCCATGATTTTTTGCGTTTTGGGTTATCGTAGTGGATCCATTTTTCGTCGCCAGTCACCACCCGATGCAAAAAACCCTTCCGATTTTGTCGCTCGATCAGCAATTCGCACGTAAAAAGTCGCCGTTCGACGTCGCGCAGCTTCAACTCGTAGGGGACCCAATGTCCTTGCTTTTGGATCATTCCCATCGCTTTTAGACGCTTGCAAACGGTTGATTTATCAACGCCCAATGATTCAGCAAGCTCTTCTTGGGTTTGGCACAAGTCCTTGTTTACCAATTCCCCCAATTCCGCGTCCTCGAACTTTTTGGGCTGGCCAAGACGCTCCTTGTCTTCGGTGTGAAAATCACCACTTTTGAATCGTCGAAACCAGTACTCACATGGTCTGGGTAGGCCTCCTGCAGCAATTCACGGGCTTGGGCTGTATTTTTTTTCAAATTGAAGCAGAAAAGCAAAGCTTCCCGCAAATTGCCTTTCGACGGCACGAAAGTTGACATACTCGGAGCACGAAAACACTGCGTTGTTTATACTTCAGCGAAATGACAGATACTGATAAACAAAGCCTAGGGATGAGGCTTTGTCATGAATATATATTCAGTATTGCCAACGCGATAAAGTGATAAATAGCGCCATCTGTGTGTCACCTTTAAAACTAATTCAACCTCCAATATATAAATTGTTTGTCCCACTTATTCATCAATGCTGCAGAATCTGCAAGTTTCATTGGGGCCAGTTAGAAAGATGATGATTCAACCTAATTCGTGGCAAAATTAATCACCCAATTTTATTTTTGAATAATGGGAATCTTTATTTTGGTTTTTACGTGCTCCATTGCTTGTCTGTTCGTATATTGCACCTCTTTAGTTCACAAGCGTCAAATATGATTCACGACTCCATGGCTATGTTCCAATCCTACAGAGGTTCCTGTTGTCATGTACACGAAGTTCCCATCCACTGTTATGGCCCCACACTGTTTTACTCAAAGATTTCGAGTGGATTCTCCTGCATATATCGAGTTTCTAGAGACTGCAATGCAACACTGAATTAATAGTGGACGCGGCGACAGACCATACATCTTTCAGTAAGACTCTGCTCCTTCACACAAAGCGTTGGAGACACAAGATTGGATGGCAGAAAACTCCCATGACCACATAACAGCGAATTTATGGATTACTATGTATGGGGCGTAGTTTAGCGTGAAACCAATAAGATTTTTCATAGCACCATTTCTGCTCTTAAGGCAGCAAGTAATACCGTTATGTTCAATATGAATAAGGAGCTTTTAATTCGGGCAAGCAATCGTTTTCGGACTTGGATCGTAGAGGTTATTACAGCTATTGGAAATTTTATTGAATGATTGTATAGGTGTAATATATATAATAATTTATTATAAATATATAAATTAATGTTGGGTAAAACAATCGTGAAGTTTCATTAAATATTGTTCAAAATAAAGGTAATTAGTTTTACACTCAAGTTGTCCTCAAATACCGTATGCCCTGTACAATGATATTATTTATTCTTCTTATTTTTTGGAGATGATTACATTTAATGTCCGCTGGCGATCTCTTAGAAACTTTCCTCCTTTCTATCGAAGAAATGTTAGAACACAATACGCCAGTAATGCGCCGATTTTTCTTGTTATCCGAGAATTTAATGTCATTAATAATTTTTTCGAGGTTGAATTTTCAATCCGCAGAACTGCTGTTGTAAATCTTTTGAACTCTTTCTTTAATAGTTTTATGCGAGCTCTGCATTGTTTTTAGCCCGTAATGCTTTTGCAAGACCCTAGGCTAAATATATATGTACAGGTATCCCTTGTATAACGCGGTCTTATACAACGCGGTTTCGTTATAACGCGATTTGGAAAAATTAGGTTTCAGTACAACGCGAAATTTTTTAATGTAAACCGGGAATTACCCTTTTTTGCCTTCACAACATGTGTGAGTATACCAGAAAAGGAGCTTAAAAAAACCACCCACCAAAAACTGATAACAGATTTTGTAATTATAAAACCAGTAGAAGAACCACAAGGTCCCACAACTAGTTTCTTATCCAATAGCGAAAACTATGTTGAAGAAATATCTTCTGATGAAGCTATTGCTCCCCCAAAACGTCCACGTGCAAAGATCTTTGAAGACAGTGAAACAGATTAATTACCATAAGAAGTTTGAAGAATAACAATAAAGTTTTTAATAAACCTTTAATTTGTTTTAGTTTGTTTTTAAATTTTTTAATGAGCACATAATTATTAAAATTTTGTTTTTTGAATTTTGAAATATGTATATATGTACATATGTATTATTATTCATATCTTGTGTTTTTAATTGTATAAGAAAGTCTGAACTTTAGTATTGAGTTGAAATATATGTGCATCTGTTATTTTGTATGTATTTTATTTAAAAAAAACCTATTGGAACATAACCCCCAAATTTATATGAAAACTATGTTTTAGATAACGCGGAATTCTTCTGGAACGTAACTATCGCGTTATACGAGGGATACCTGTATATAAATAACGCATTTGTGGTATTCAAAACGGTGTCGAATTATTGTTCTCAATTTCGTCAATTTTCAACGGCAAAAAATATATTTAGAGGGTTCGCTAAAGTAATTTACAAATTTTCATACAGTTACAAACTAGTTGGGTGAGGTTTGAAATCCTCTAAGCATTTCTTTAAGTATTACAAATCTTACGCCATAAGACAATACGTCTTGTGAACCCCCTAATTATGTTTTTCATAAAACCAACAAAATTTATGAACCAATAAACCTGTTTGTACTCCTCTTGAATGAACTAATAGAGCTTCAAGCTGCTAGCGCTACATATTCGTGAAAGTAAAAAATGCTGGTCGTGATGAATTGGCAAAAATTTCGTGGCTTATATATTTGCACTACATACACATAGCATGTAAATATGTATGTATATTTATGCGTTGCTAAAGAGATAAAAAAGTATGCATGCGAAATGAGGAAAGCTAAATAAGCGATTGTCTCTGTTTGCAAAAATAGAGGTACTATAGTAGCTTGTAGAGGTGCCAAACTATCGATGGCACTATCGTCACCATCGATGGTAGGGTACTATCGATGGTTCAAAGTCTCGATAGTGGTCGATAGTATCGTCAAAAGAGCGATTTACACATCACCAAGCAAATATTCGCGTTTTTTGTGTCGTCGCTTGTGTACAAATATTAAAAAGTGTAAAGTTGTAAAGTGTTTAAAAGAACAATGCGTAAAAACATATAAATGAATCGCTTTCTTAACCCTTTCAATACGGATTTTTTTAAGGGGAAAAAATATTTAACCATGAAAAGTTATTACTAGTGATCTAAATAGTATGTCCTCTTGTATAAATAAAGAAATTATTTCTAGGAATTGAGAAAATGTCCTGGGAAAACATTGTCCCACCCGTAATGAACACTCAGTAGATCTATAATTGTCGTTTTTCCACTTACTAACCTAGCACGTGCTACGATTTCACTACGACTGCAAAACATGTGTAGAGAAAAATACAAAGTATAACGGGCCATACGGAGCATAATTGATGGTATATCTCGTAAAAAACTGATGGGAAGAAAATACACAGCGATGCAAAGAAATATTTGGCATTTATATTAGTAAAACGAAAACACTCATTGGGACGTATGTGTCCCGTTAGTATTGAAAGGGTTAAACGAGGTAATACATTTTTCAAATAATTAGTAAGAATGCTTAGAACACTTTTGTCTAATTTTAGGACGCAGTTCTGCTGCAGCAAGTAGCGATTGCAACATCAGCGACAGCGAAAAAAATTTTGTGTTGGAGAAGCCTGCACAAAAAAAGAAAAGTAAAATTTCGGATGTGTAGAATTATTTTAAAAGATCTGATGATAAGAAATTTGCCAAATGCCTTTTGTTGTTTTTAAATAAATATCTTTCGCTATAATAAATAAATCATATTATAGTCTTCAAGTTTTAGCTTTTAAGTCTTTTATAAGGCTTTTGTATTTTTAGCTTTTCCTTTAAAATGTAATTTCATAAAATGTAAGCAATGTTCCTTAAACTTATAAGCTCACCATTTTGGCAGAAAAGACCCATAGCCTGTACTCTTACTCTTTTTTTCCAAATGTAAATCACTCACACTTGTGCAAATATATACTTGTTTTAAAGTGTTCCTTATGAATTAAAATAAAATTCAAATTCTTTGTTTTTTCTTACAAATCTCAATGATTTTCAATCACTGTTTTTTATTGCGACTATCGACCACTATCGACCACCATCGATGGTTTGAAAATTACTATCATCCACAATCGATGGCGCCCACCATCGATAGTTTGGCACCTCTAGTAGCATGATGGAAAGAATAATGAGGTGGCGCCTATCGTGGTCCCGTTACTTTGCGCTCAGCGAATTTGACAACTAATATAGTTACGTGATTTTAGCTCCAGTATGGCCAGATTACCATTTTCGTAACTTGATTTATCATTTTTTTTGTTATGTTTCGGCCGGTATCTCACATATAAATGCTTTAATGTTGTCTTCCAATGCGTTAATTGAAGCAGGTTTGACTGAATAGGCATGAGCTTTAACATAGCCCCACAAAAAATAATCTAAAGGCGTAATATCGCACGATTTGGGTGGCCAATTGACAGGTCCGGAACGTGAAATAAAATGTTCACCGCACTCGCCTTTAACAAGTCCATTATTGCGCGTGCTGTGTGGCATGTGACACCGTCTTGCTGAAACCACATATCATGCAACTCAAGCTCTTGCATTTTGGGCAAAAAAAAGTTGGATATCATTTCACGGTAGCGCTCACCATTCACAGTTACGTTACGATTCGCAGCATCTTTGAAGAAGTACGGTCCAATGATACCTCCAGCCCCTAAACCGCACCAAACTGTTACCTTTTCTGGATACATTGGTAGCTCTTGCAATTCTTCTGGCTGATCCTCACTCCAAAATCGACAATTCTGCTTATTTACGTACCCATTGATCCAAAAATGAGCTTCGTCGCTGAACACAATTTTTCGATAAAAAAGTGGATCTTCGGTCAACTTTCCAAGAGCCCATTCACCAAAAATTCTGCGTTGTGGTAGGTCGTTCGACTTCAATTCTTGCACCAGCTGTGTTTTGAAAGGCTTCACACCTAAATCCTTTCGCAAAATGTTCCACGTTGTTGAGTAACAGAGGCCCAATTGCTACAGCTGCGATATTTTCTTCAGTTCGCGATTCATGGTTAAATTATAGACCAAACTGAAGATGTTTGACAGTGAAACTAAACACGAAACGTGCGTCAGCTGTTTAAACCAACTATTTAAAAAGATAATAGTCTAGTTGCATAAGTTTTGCATAGTACTGTATAAGTATACATGAAGAGACGTCATTAGAATTTACTAGAAGATGGTTCAAAGCGCTTAATGCAAAATAACTTTTATTTATACGAATATGTACTCGTATTATCCACCAGTTCACGTATCTATATAATTTTAAAATATATACAAAATATCTTTTCTTATAACTAATCCAATATTGCACCATTCTAATCTTGTTCATCCACATTTCCCCTTGAACTTAGTGTGAATATAAGGAAAAATTATTAATAAATAAAAATAAAAATGTAACAATAACTCTAGCAGCAGAGCACGAAATATAAAGTGAAACCTTGAAATAGAAGGTAATTATATTACAATTTGTCACGTGAAATATGTATTGTGCTGTTTACATAATTTTTGAAAGTACTCCATCTCACAGATCTCATTGTAATGATCTCGTGACTAAGTATATTTATGACTTGTGTATGTATGTATGTATATGAATCAATTAATCTCAATGTGTATCGCGATATTTATTGACTTTGGCAAATTACTATTTTTTTTATTTACTAGATCACGGATTAGGCGATAATTTTCAGGTGTCTGGTAAGTACATTCAATTCCCTATACAAATACAACGTCAGTACATTTTCTACCTGGTGGTCATCTAGTGAGCGGAACTTAATTTAATTCGCCTGTAAATAAAAGTCGAATGCATATTTTTCAATGATTTTTTTTTATCTGAAATGGTAAACCTGTACACCAATTTGTACCGGACTTGCCACACAACTTATAAGGTTGGCGGCGGATTGCAAGTAACATTTCTATCTGGTTCCAGGCCATAAGGGCATTGAAGGGAACGAGATAGTAGATGATATAGCGAAAAACGAGGTCTCGGAATCTCGGACAGCGAGGAATGCGGAAAATGTAGGGTACAGGGCCCAAGCGAAACTGTAGAGCAACTTATTTGCAGATGTCTTGCGTTGTTCAAAACAGGCTTAAGGGGTTATATACAGTTAAAAGGTCGAAAAAAAGCTCCGGAATTTTTCCTGGAAAAATTTTTAGATATATTGATCTAAACATTTGTACACATATTATGTTATCTCTTAACTGTATTTTAAGACTTAGTATTAGTAAAAATATTTATTAGGGAAGGAGCTTCAGCTGATCTCCGGGTGCTCCTGTCAAAAAAGACGATTTGCGGTGTAGAGAGATATAGTACTCTGAACTGGATTC
Source organism: Anastrepha ludens (assembly GCF_028408465.1). Taxonomy (NCBI): domain Eukaryota; kingdom Metazoa; phylum Arthropoda; class Insecta; order Diptera; family Tephritidae; genus Anastrepha; species Anastrepha ludens. The sequence continues at coordinate 104,110,439 of NC_071498.1, forward strand.
TCTGAAATTAAAAACGCCGGAATGGGTTGGTGCGTGACTACCATTCGGAATTCACAGAGAGAACGTGACAAAAGAAACCTCAGTAGGATTAGCCGTCTGCCATTCTGATCATTTCTGCGCTTGGTCTTTTGGTCTTCGTCAACATTTGTTGTGAGAAAATAACCATAACATCTCTGGTGTTTCACGATGTATAATTTTTGTTTAAAAGGCGTTTTAATCGGATTTGCTTCGACATGAACTGTATTCTGGGCATAAACATCGGTCTTAACAACCGCGCTGTTAGTTCTGCCTTCTCCAAATTGGATAAAGAGGCAAAGCGAATGGGTTTGGTGGTGAACGAGGACAAAACAAACAGTCGTATCGCATCAAACTCGCGTATCGGCACCCACGTCACTGTAGACAGTTATAATTTCGAGGTTTTAAAAGACTTTGGAACTAGCATTAACACCGATAACAATGTCAGCCTTGAAATCCAACGTAGAATCTCTCTTGCCAACAAGTGCTACTCTGGACTAAGTAGGCAACTGGGCAGTAAAGTCCTCTCTCGACGAACAAAACTAACACTCTACACGGCTCTCATCATGCCCGTCCTAACGTATGGCGTGGAACCTTGGACGATGACAACATCCGATGAAGCGACGCTTGGAGTGTTTGAGCGAAAGATTCTGCGGAAGATTTTTGGACCTTTGCACGTTGGCAATGGCGAATATCGCAGGCGATGGAATGATGAGCTGTATGAGCTTTACGACGACATAGACATAGCGCAGCGAATAAAGATCCAGCGGCTACGTTGACTGGGTCATGTCTTCCGAATGGATACAAACGCTCCGGCTTTGAAAGTATTCGATGCGGTACCAGCTGGTGGTAGTAGAGGAAGAGGAAGGCCTCCCCTGCGTTGGAAAGATCATGTGGAGAAGGACTTGGCTTCACTTGGTGTGTCCAATGGGCGCCGGTTAGCACGAGAAAGAAACGACTGGCGCGCTTTGTTAAACTCGGCCAAAATCGCGTAAGCGGTTATCGCGCCAATTAAGAAGAAGAAACTGTATTCTGCGCATAACGTAGGACTTATACCTGAAGTCTTTATGAACAACTCGACGGATAAGATCCTCAGAAACATAAAGCTGCCTCGTAAGGGGCTTCATTACTTTTTAAGGGTCCTCGTTAATGATCGCTTGCACTTGTTGAATAAATTCTGCAGATTGGACAGTGACAGAACGTTTCTCGTGACTCTGCATCACCGCCTGATGCTTCCAATTCAAGGTGAACTTTCTGAACACTTTGAACGCCAGTGGAGTTTTTAGTAAACTGTCAAAAAAAAATTAGGTTTTATTTAATAGAATATTTAAGAATATAAATATTTTTTTTATTTCGATGCATTTTTGGGCAAAATAAAAAGATATAAGTAGTAATATAGTGTCAGTCACCGGTGACTGACAAGGCGGTCAAATTGTTAAGTAAAATATAGATTTTTAAATCGATATGATTTGCATATAACAGTATAGTGACGATAACTTTATGTCTCTTCTTTTCTTGAGTTAAGTTGTAATCTTCCATGTCTTATCTGAAAAATAGCAAAAAGAAAAAAATATAAGCAAATATGTATGTACGAGTATGTTCTCAACTACCGTATATGCCCTGTATAGCTACATATATGTATATGTATATACATATATGTATACAGGCACCCACATGAGTCGGCGAGTCAAAAGCTTTACAAATATTCAATTGGCAAAGTAACGTGATTTAAACTTCTCCCTGTGCAGTTCTTATAGTCCGGGAGCCAGAGGTTGATTTTGGAATGCGTTTTCATACCGTTAAATTCTTGACTATACTTGTGATTTAGCTTTCATGAATAACGAAAGTGAACGGCAGCTGGCGCACCCACGGTGGGTGTGATTGTGGGAGGGTACGAAACGTATCGAAAAAAAATTTCTACCAACTCATTTTATACCGGCTGAAATTTGTTTCATGTATTGTTGACATTTAGTAGAATAAAAAAATAGTCAGCTGCGCGGTAGAGGGGGGAAAACACGTCAGCTGATCTTGTAAAATAAATTAAAAAGTAAAACTACTTTATGCCGATTGAAATTTTTTTACATAATTTTGGACCATATGAAAATATGATAATGCTGATTTTATAGTCGTGGTTTCGTCATCCATTGGATGGCATGTGCCTTTAAAATTAAAATCAGTCGGCATGAAATAATGAGGTCAAAATGACTCCTGGTTCCCGCACTATAATGTATTCTCTCTAACGTATATTGCTCTGTCACGGTTTTTGGCTTCTGTAAGCAACCAAATTATTTGAATGTCGACGGCATTGAGCCATACCTTTGAATTATATGCATATTTATTTCTATGTTCCGTTGTGAAAGGGCACTCATTCAAATTTTAATTATTACAGGAAATAAAACATAGATGGTTTAGCTTCCATACAAGTTTTGAACTTAAAATAAATGAAGTAAGAAGTGAAAGACTCCTAAGATACTTTTCTTATATTATTTAAATTACCTATGCATTCTTACATTTACTTATGTGAGTATATTTCGATCAGTAATAAAATCTGTTCATGAACTCAGGTATGCGTATGAAAAGTCTTTCTAAAGGGTGAATTATTTTACAATAATTGAAATAAAACAACGAAAATTCAAATTGATTGGGCAATCTTTGGGTATAACCATTTATGACAATTATAATTAAAAGATAATTCCTTTCAAATGTTGGCCGCAACTGCGCCGTAATTCGGCTAACCGTAAACGTCAACTTGAATGACTCGCTGGAATACTTCGGTCGGTATCTCGTAAATAACTTTAGTAATGTTGTCTTCCAATGCCTCAATCCAAGCTGGTTTATCCACAAAGCATTTAGATTTTACATACCCCCACAAATAAAAGTCTAAAGATGTCATATCACACGATCTTGGTGGCCAATCCAATGGTCCGAGACGAGAGATAAATTGCTCACCGAAACGACAGTAGACGTAGTACATCCATTGTTTCACGGGCTGCATGGCAAGTAGAGCCGTCTTGTTAAAAGCAACTGTTCGATTTTCTTTTTGACCATTCGCACTATTCGCAGTTGATGAGGCTTCTCAATAGGTCTCTTCATGTACAAATTATCCAGCAACTTTATTTCAGAGTATTCGCTCTCGAAGAGAAAAATATAAGAAAAAGTACATGAACGCAAAACCAGTAAAAATTTGTAAGTTTTACGGACAGCTGATCAAACTGTTGGCAGGAAAATCACAAAAAGTAAAATTTTTCAGTTTAGCTGCCTTGTATAAAAAGAATACAAAATAACGAGCTTAGTATCACAAAAATTTGTTCCATTTCATCATCGCTGTTAGATAAAGAAAATTCCATTACCAATTGTATTGTTGTGGCAATCACAGTTTTCTTCATACTTTCCTTGCTTCCACACATGGATGAATATATATATATATTGCCAAATTAGTTAATAATCAAGAAGCACAAGCATAAAACATAAAAGTTCCTTCAATGCTAACTAGACAGAAAACTAAGTTGGAAGGCAAATGACGAAGGTAGAGTAAAAAGAGCGACAATAGCACTCTACTCTTGTAAACAGCTGATAGGACTCAGTTGGGGTCTCTCCCCATCTATCGTATATTGGCTTTACACAGCCAATCAGACCAATCCTAACATACGGCATACTAGTATGGTGGCCGGCTTTAGATAAGTTATGCATTAAAAGAACCATGGTACATGTATAAAGAATGGCCAGTCTTTGCATCTGCGGGGCTCTTAGGATCACACCCACAGAGGCACTAAATATTATGCTTAACCTTTTACCAATAGAGCAATTCGGTAAGCAAACAGATGCCAAAGCAGCTCTCAGACTAAGAGAAATCGGCCCACTCAGAACGAACCAAAGAGGACACTCTTCAATTTTAGAACAATTCCCCTGCATTCCCAACACAACGGATTCCTGTAAGACCAAGGATATCAACTTAAATAAATCCTTTGTCACAGTATTTCCTTCCAAAGAAGAATGGGATAACGGGCTTATTGTTAAGGAAAATGATTTAAACATCTACACAGATGGCTCAAAACTAGACAACAAAGTAGGTGGAGGGGTTTACTCCGATAAACTCGGAGTATGCCAATCATTTCGCCTACCTGATCACTGCAGTGTATTTCAGACAGAAGTCACTGCCATATAAGAGGGGCTTAGGGTAATAAAAACGAGAGTATTATCCACAAATGAAGTCTTCATTTACTCGAACAGTCAAGCGGCAATAAAACCTTGCTCGAGCCGGTGCAACGCTCGATCTCAAACTGGATAAGGCGCTGATACCCATGCTTATAGCCACTTGTAAATTACTTATAGACAGGGGTACCATCAAAAAGGTAAATACAAGCTGGCAAAACTTCACAACACGCGAACTAAGCAGACAGACATGGCCGAACTGGTACAGCGGTCGATCGCAGATCTTGTTAAGATTTAACAGAGAAGCTATGTATAAGAAAAATGATAGGGGTATTAACTGGCCTTTGTTTAATAGGCAGCCACGCTAGAAGGTTAGGACTCCCGTACTTCGATTTCTGCAGAAGCTGTCTTAATACAGAAGAAGAGGAAACAGTCAGACACCTTTTATGTGAGTATGAAAGCTTAGCTACGAGTATGAGAAGGCTGCGCACTCTTGATAGAGCATTTTTAACCGGTGTAGCGGACATAGCCCATCTAAAATTAACGAAGCTCTGCCCTCTTATTATCTACCACGTTTATTAAAGTTACCGGATGGTTTGAAAAGCAACATGTAGGGTAAGAATAAGCTTCAATGGTATCACAATGGACCTGCGAAAGGTCTAAGTGTGTCTTTACGACAACCACCCAACCTACCTACCTACCTACCTTCAATGCTTCCCATTTTTGTATTTCAGAAATTGTATCAACAGAAACTGGAGGCTGTGGTTCAGAAGCACATACCTCTTTATCAGTGGCCCATTCCTATTTAATATGTGACTTCAAATAAACTTTATAAATTTTATTTAAAATATATTTACTTACATTCCCAATTTGAATGTCAATTTTTATTTAAATTTATAACTTTGACTTAATTCGTAAATTTCAATTTGTGTTTATTTTTACTTTGCGATCAGCTGATTTACTCACATGCAAATTCTTACGAGTAAAAAATTGTCCAGTAAAAACTTGCAACCTCCCCTCAAAATTAAATGTCATTTTGCTCTCTCACTTTCTCCTACTTTGCAAGGTTTTTGGATACATGAAGCTAAAAACTTGAGAATTTGGATCAATTGTTACAAATTATTGGCTTCATGAACAGACCTAATACCTAAACGTTCTCTGGCAGCTCGGCACATTTGGCTTACAGCGAACATAGCCACAAAGAGCTTGTGGAAAAGTCTCAATTTTGTTTGGAAAATGTTAATTATATTAAATATAGATCGAAAGCCAACATTTGAAAGTTTACCAGGGAACGTCGGTTCGATAGTGAAGGATCAGTTCTGGCCCATTTACCACTTTGGGAAGAAACAGAACCTGAACCAGCAAGAGATGAAAAATATCAGGGTTAGAGCTGAAATAAAATGTGTGCTTACGTTTGACGTTTGTTATATCCCTTTGTTTTAATATTTGATTATTAATCTGATTTTCTATATTTGATAAGAACTAATTTTAAGTTCTTTTTTATTATCTACCACTTGAGTACATTTAATAATATTATATTTAATTTTGTGTCTTTATTTTCCACCTAAAGTTGTATTATTATTCATTCAATAAAATGAAAAACAAGCAATATTATTTTCACTTCAAAAACAGTTATCAATTTGATAAAAATAATTAAACATACTTTTGTTAAAATATCATTAAATTCCTTCAAATTAATACCCGCATCTGTATATGAAAAATCATTCATATGGACGTGCAAAAGCCCAAACGCGTAAAAATAAAATACATACAAACTTCCACACACCACGGCACGTAAAAAAACAACCACCATTAAAAATAAATTGAAAATATGACTTCTGTACATACATACATACATACATATATGTGAACTTAAGTACATACCTGTCAATGTGGCTACGCGCACTTGCCACAGCACAAAAATATTAAAAATAAATAAAGAATTGTCGCGTACACTTCTGCTAAGTGTTTGGCCGAGCTCCTCCTCCTATTTGTGGTGTGCTTCTTGATGTTGTTCCACAAATGGAGGGACCTACAGTTCCAAGCCGACTCCGAACGGTAGATTTTTGTATGAGGAGCTTTTTCATGGCACTCGGAGGTTTGGCATTGCCTGCCGAGGCGCGACCGCTGTTAGAAAAAACTTTTTCTTAATTTTGGTCTTCCATGCACGGACATTCGAATCTTCGCACTCCTGAATAGTGCACGAATGCATTCGACTAAGGCGGCCGCAAAAATATTACGGTTCGCAAAAACTGCTCTCCTTGACATTCATAGGAACAGCATTGTACGGAATTGTATGTGTCATGAAGTATCAAATAAATTTTTTTCAGTAGTATGAATTTGTTGTATGTTATGTATGCATTGTTATACAATATTAAAGACGAAACTAGCTTTGAAAAAAAGTGCATATTGATTGAACCAATTTGCGACTGCGTTCAGTATTGTTATGAACACTACTGTACATGTTTACATATACATACAATGCACTCGCGATAATATGAACTAATTAAAACCAGGCCTGTTCAGTTTTGCGAGATTGTTCATATTTACGAAAGGCAACTAAATTGAAAAATATTCTACTATATTTAATTAGTTTTGAGAGATTTTTGTTTTATTTGAAACCGCAAAAGAAACGTTGTTTATTCATTTTTTCACATTTAACAATTAAAAAATTGTTTTGCTAAAATTTTGAAGCCATCCATCACTGGCATTAAATTCAAGGCAATTTTCTTTAATTTTAAAATGAAGGTCTTTTGCTTTTTCTTTCAACATAAGCTCGCTAACCGGGAGCTTTTGGTCTCTCATATTCATAACCATCGATACAGAGATTTTTCTATCTTTGAATGACGTAAAGTTTTCCTCTTTCCATTACCGATAAAAGTATTCTTGACACATTTAGAGATAGCATACCTGTATTCACGCGATAAATTAGTAACACTTTGACCCTTTCGTAAATATTCTACAATATCTGATTTTTCTCTTAAGGTCGAAAACTTATGCTTTTTTGTGTGCCTTTTTTAAACTGATTAATATTAAATTTTTTTGCAAGAAAATGAAGTACCAATTATACCCGCTTGAAATGACCAACTTACGACGTTGAAAATTTGTATTGACGACTGAACATAGGAGAAGGCAAAGCATGTACTATACATGTGTATGCGAGTGATACATGTGTTTTGATCATTTTAAATTTTATTAACTAGGGGATTCCAGATTTATTAGGCTCATGAAATTCGATAGAAATTTGAAAATCAATAATGTTCATATATTTGAGCTTTTTCCAAAAGTTCATATTTTAGAGTACTCAATGGAAGCGAAAAAGTGTTCATATTTTCCGGTGTTCATATATTAGGATGTTAATATTATCGCGAGTGCACTGTATTTACATTTATGGGTGCATACGTAAGGGTACATGTGGAAAAATATTCACGATTTACCAAATATTAGCAAATAATAAGAAATATTCCAACGTTGACTATTTTCGAGTGGTCGTCACTGATGTCTTCAATTTTAGGTTTAAAACTTTTCTCATCGTTGAGAAAAATTGGCATTCGAATGGTGAGGGAAACTCGTATAGTTTTATGTTTTATGAACGTATGTACTTCGCTTTTAGAAATATGAGCTTGCACATTTGTTGATCTGTACAATATTTCAGACTGCTCAGTGCCGACACGAATAAAGAATCTTCCGCTGCGCCTGTTGGTTGAATATATTTTGTTTTTGTTGTGTATGTACTTTAATATCCATATAAAGTATTTACGAATAAGCCTTGTTTTGCTGGGAGTTCAGAATACAAACATGCACTCACGAAATCTAACCCTTAATGTAAATGAAGGTGAATGGCTTACAAGGTTTACTTTGTTTTTTATAACCTTATTTGGGTCAATTACTTTGGCTATTTCCAAAACATTTTGATAATACACTTTATATCAATACATATTAGGCGAATTAAAACATAAATAAACATACACATACAGATACATAACTTTGCGTAATACCGTTAAATAATTCATATGTACGTGCAAAATATCGGACAGTAAATAAGCAACACCAAATCATGGCATTTCACATTTTTAAGCAAACTATCTAACATATTTATAATTATCTTGTCTACGCTAAGCTATGTTAACTGACGTAGTTTAACTTTTCCCCAGCCGTACTGGAATAGTAAATATACCGTAGTCGCGTTCTGTTAGTAAGACATGAGCTGAAAAGCCTCTGGCCTAACAAAGAAGACACGTTTTTATTATTCATCAACGTAATTTTCATCAAGAACAACACAATCATTTCAGCGCCATTCTAACATTTCAATATCACTTTTGTAGAACGATTTATCTTTTGCCTGAAAATAGGCCTCCATTTCAGCGAAAGCCTCTTCATTGGAGCGAAATTTCTTATCATCGATCATTTTTTTAGGTTTGCGAATAGTTAGTAGTCGCTGGGAGCCAAATCTTGCGAATACGGAGGATATGGGAACAATTCGAATTTCAATTCATGTAGTTTTGCCAATCCTCAACACGTTTTTGTTTTTGGTCAACAGTGAGCAAACGCAGTACACACTTTGAACATAGCTTTCTCGTCGTTTTTTTGATATCTTTACGATATCAGCTAACTCACGCAACTTCCCTTTCCGATCATTCAAAACGATTTTGTGGATATTTTAGATGTTTTCTGGTGTTACCGCCTCATTTGGACGTCCACTGCGTTGTGCATCATTGGTGTCTCTACGACCACGTCTCTACAAACCATCGTTTTATTGTTGTTTCTGATGGAGTAGAGCCCTCGCTTGAACGGTCTTTTTTCCCATCAAGAAGCAGTGTAAAATTAAAACACAAAATTCTTTTTGATCCATTGATTTGAAAAAAAAAAAAAAAAAAAAAGTAGCGTCACTCTTAGCACAGTAACTCCAGAACTAATGAATAGAATATCATCAAATTTTAACAGCTGTATTTTTAAGGTTAGTATGATACTAATATAACTTAAAAAGAGATGAATGCAGTAAAACTAGTGCTATCTATGTGTTAGGCCCAGGACTTTTCAGGCCATGTGTTTTTAATATTCATCATGCCCATTCCCTCCTCCGGCTTGTCTATCAAATCAACGTTTTCTGGTTTAACTACAAAGAACAAGTATTTTAACCTTTTGATTTGTTTTTAGTGTAACAGGAACAATTCGTGACTCTTTCAAATCATGGTAAAATTAATCGTCCTCGATAACCAAGCTTTGTATTTTTTGTTTGTTTTTTAAATCGAAATTTTGACATTCGAGCGAGGATTGGCATGTAAATGTTGTTGTTGCTCGAGCGAACCCACTTGTTTTGAATTCGCCTTAGTTGTAAGTTCCTTGCTAAGAATCATGAAAAATCACTTTAAAATGCGTATTTCAGAAAATAATGAACTAAATGAATTAAAATTGTATTCGTAGTAAATTTTGCATTTAAAGGTTTTTATTGCACTGTCATAATTTAATTTAAATTTCTCTTCCTTTTCAATAGATCGAAGGCTTCGTTATCATGGATTTCTATTACATGCTCGACTCCCCACCATGCCGTTCCGTGCTCCTTACCGCCAAGAGTCTTGGTATTGAACTTAACAAAAAAGTGTTAAACTTGTTTGCTAAGTGTTCATTACAACTCCCGAATTCCTGAAGATCAACCCACAACAGACAATTCCCACTGGATAATGGTTTTGCAATATGGAAATCACGCGCCATTCTAGTATACTTAGTTGACAAATACGGCAAGGATGACTCACTATAACCCAAATGTCCAAAGTAGCGAGCTATCGTCAACCAGCATCTATATTTTGACATGGGCACCCTGTACAAGTCCTTCGCCGACTACTATTATCCTCGGTTCTTTTTTAATAGTGAGGAACCCTTTGACCCCGAACTCTTCAAAAAAATGGAAACTGCTTTCGATTTATTGAACACATTCCTGGAAGGCAACAGCTATGTGGCTGGTGATCAATTGACTGTGGCAGATTTTTCTATTCTAACTACGGTTTCCACATTCGATGTTTCGGGCTTCGACATTAGCAAGTATCCCAATGTTGCCAGATGGTACGAAAATGCCAAAAAAGTACCTGGTTGGGAAGAGAGCTGGGAATATGCTTTGGAATTCAAATAATTGTTTACATAAAGAGCCATACATACTACCAATATACTATATACTACTATACTACTATATACTATAAACAATTTCTAATGTAGTTAAAAAAATAGTTTGGAAAAATATAAAAATAAACGAATTTTTAGCAGTTAGAACGCTATAGTTGACAAAAGTAATTTGCGAATTACCCGGCTTCCACAACGCATTCGTGATTCACTTTCACAGGTCTGCTGCTTATTCTTGCTCATTGGTTTTTTTATTACTCGTATTATTCATCAAAGGACTTACTTTACAGGTTGAACTTTCAGAGGCAATAATACCCTTACAGTATTTAAAGGGGTCTGCGGATAATGTGGTCTCCTTCACCATTATTGAGGTATTCAGCAAGCTCTTCGCCGTGATAATTTTTGCTACAAATTTTATTTCCATTACTATAAAATACATTTTCTTGGTTCTGGACAACGATTTGTTCATAATTCACAAGGCAATTAAGACTGAATTACTTACAAAGGAGCTAATTCGCTCTCAAATGTTTGTATGCCGAATTACATAACTAGAAGGGTAATTGGGAAGTGAATTACGATTGAAAGAGTGAACTACGTTCTGTGGGGACATATTACAGCACATATTACATTACTGCTCCAGAATTTTATACTCTACAACTTTCGTGATAGGTGAAAATATCATTTAAGCAATAGGAACCGAGATATTCGCGAAAAATCGTTTTTTGTGACCTTTGATCTTCAATATCTTAAGACGCGGACACAATAGCATTTGTGACTTTTGAGACAATATTTAGGGCGACAAAACAAAAGTTTTTACCAATTTCCAGCTTATTATCTTTCATTTCGAGGTTGACCCCTTTTTTTACCTAATTTCACTGGGCTAACTATCTTACAAAAACATGTAATGTAAGGCAGCTCTATTCCAGCGTTGCCAAGATATGCTCATGTATACCAGTTGCTTGATCTATTCGCCACTTGCTAACGCTTGGCAAGTAACATACAAATGTGTATGGTGTAATACAGGAGGGTAGCTTAGCTCAGAGTTGAATATGTAAATTAGACTATTTTTTGAAAACAAAACCAATTTAACTCAGGGACTTATGGTGTGTTCTTTTCTTGCTATAAGAGTGAATTTATTGCGCTCTACGCCAGAGCTGTCAAATTTTCATGGATATACATACATGTGTAAATGTTCAATATATAATTTTTGTAAGTGTTGATTTTCTCTTGATCTATTGTCATATGAAATATCTAACATTTTCACAGGGCGTATGGAAATATTTTCGCAATGTCGTCATACAAGGAGGCATAAAATTAATCATTCAGTTTCGATTTCACATCACTATTTAATAAAAATTAATTAATTTGAGTATTAGAAAACTTTATTGTGACTTTAATGCGCTCCATAGCTTGTCTATTTGTATAATGCAGCTGTCATGTTCACAAGTGTCAAATACGATTGACGTACGACGCCATTTCCATAAATTATACATTTTCCGATTCATTTTGCGCCACTTTGTATAATGAGGTGACATTTTTTTCGGGAAAAGAAGTTTCTCTTTCTCTGATATAATAGCTATTTTCTGTCCTTTAGGACAGTTCACTACAGTATTTAGCATAAAAAAAGCATTTCTACTTCATCACACCCACACTTTGCATTATTATTGTGGTACTGTCAACATTATCTATCGTCATCGCCGCTTATTAGCGGCTATTTTTTGGGAGTTCCTTGCGTGGAACGTCGTAAAATGATACAGGCATGGGGAGAAGAGTTTTCAAGGTGTGGCCATGATCATACCGTTAATCGGTTCTCAACGAATTGGAAAAGATCAACTGATTGGCTGACGTAACCGGGGTCATAACAGCACTTTGTTTACGAAAAAGCTGAGATTCTGTTGGTGATATACGAAAACATTACTCATTTTGCTTCGTTGCAATCTGAACAACTACTGATTGTAGTCTGTGAATACGTGTGAAATGAGTAAAATTCTGCTGTCGACTACCCGGTGACGTAGTAGCCGAGTTACTCGTTCACTTTCGTTTTTCCCCATAGCCGATGGTAAAACCAGGACAAATCGTTAAAGAGTTTGCTTCGCAAAGACCACACAAAAATTTCGTTTTGCGCAAGGATCATAGATTTACTAGGCTTGCTATTTAACTATAGTGAAAAAGAAAATTATGAGCGCAACTTTGGTTGCCACGCCAATCATTTCACACGTATTCAAACATTCATCCAATTAGCCGTTGTTTAAACGGCAACGAAGTGACATTGTGTTAATTTTTTTTTAAACACATGCCCTCTTACGTCAGCCCATCAGCTGATTTTGTCAAATTCGCTGAGAGCCGGATAACAGCCTGATATTAGCCACACCTTCTCAATTATTTTCAATATGACCCGCACCTATGACTCCCTCTTGTTACTCACTCAATGCTGGATCTTCACTACCTTAGAACTTCTCTGGTGTGTGTTCTCACAGGAAATGTGCGTTCCATTTCAATAAAAATTGACCGTTAACAAAAAATTGTACACAAATAAACGTTCTAGGTGTAAATACTACGCAATAAATATAAATATGTGACAATAAACGTTTTTTCTTATAATACCAACACTGTTTTTTTTTGTTTTTATTACTCTGTGCACATTAAATGCTAATTCATAATATGAAGTAATGAGGTGATGATTGGCTACAACAGAAGCTAATTGCTTTGCTTTGATTTAGTGTGTCTGGGGTCATTATGCAAAACTCACAGTCAATTAATTAACTTGATTAGGTTGCAAGTTTTCTAATGAGACAGTGGAATCGAAAATAAAATTCATTCTAAAACTATGTATTTAACACTAACAAGAAGTAAAATACAAAAATAAATGTCGGATAATAGATTTTTTTACGAAATGTGATGGAATTTAGAAGAACAAAATTGAAATTTTTCTAAAATTCAAAATTTTTCAAAAATACCCAGAGTTTTTCATTTGAGATATTATCAAAAACAATTTTTCAGGGTAGGTACTTCTGTCAGTTGTTTGCATTACCACTTTTGAACGCAATAGGTATGCTAGTTTGCTTCTCCGTATTTTGTGAATTTTCTTATGTGGAATTTAGTACTACCTCGGACTAAGTAGGCAACTGAGCAGTAAAGTCCACTCTCGACGAACAAAACTAGCATTCTACAAGGCTCTCATCATGCCCGTCCTAACGTATGGCACAGAAGCGAGGACGATGACAATATCCGATGAAGCGGCGCTTGGAGTGTTTGAGAGAAAGATTCTGCGGAAAATTTGTGGACCTTTCCACGCTGGCGACGGCGAATATTGCAATCGATGAGCTGTATTAGCTTTAAGATGACATAGACATAGCACGAATAAAGCGCCAGCGGCTTCGTTGGCTTTACCAGGCAGAATGTAAGGAACGTGGTAAGAGTTCAGAACAATCCGTCGCGAGAGTTCGTCACCCTGAATGGACTTCGGCAAGGGGATGGGCTCTCATGCCATGACGACATAGACATAATCGCATTCTCGCTGCCCAGTTTGAAAGAAGCCTTCGCAAGTATTGAAAGAGCAGCTGAATGTGAGGACTTAGAAATAATCGAAGTCAAAACTAAAGCGCTAGTTTCAATTACATCAGACTCTGTCAGACACAATGTGGGTCAAATACTAAAAATTGGTGACGGTGAATCGGTGGAATGCGGACAAACAGAGGAGAGGAGAGTTCTGTGAAAAAATTTTGTCGCGAGTCATATATTGCGGGCTGATAAGGCTTACCCACCTCAGCAAATACACTTCGGCAAATGCCACAGACAGAGAAGAAGGAGCCGCCCGCCGCTAAAATGGATTGACGGTGTAGAAGAAGACGCAGGCTTATTGGGATTTCGGGTATGAAGGACACAGGCACGAAACCGAGACAATTGGAGGCATACATATGCTACTGTAGGCGAAAACTTGACCAGGGTTGTCCAGCCAACAATGGGTGGGGGTCATATCGTCCGAATGGATATGAACGCTCCAGCTCTGAGAGTATTCGATGCGGTACCAGCTGGGAATAGAAGAGGATCAGGAAGGACTGGCGCCGGTTAGAAAGAGGAAGAAAAGACTGGCGCGTTTTGTTGAACTCGACCAAAATCGCGTAAGCCGTTATCACACCAATTAGGAAGAAGAAGAATTTAGTTAAGCAAAAATGAAGAAAAAAGAGTTTACAGTGGGGCTTTTCTACAGTCGAGCTTTTCTTGATCATGGTTTTGATTACCGATGTGGTCCACTTCAAATTCTTTCCATCAGCCCAATCAGTGAATGAGAAGTAATGTGTGAAAAAAATGTAAGTTTTTGAGCGAGAATTTTCGAAGTAAAAGGTCGGAGTTTCGACTTCTACATAAATACCATTTCGTGAATTTTTCTTGTTCACACGACTCAAACACTGTTGAGACCTTTGCTGTGATGAAGAACAATTCGCAGAAGGAGCTGAAAATGATTTTGCCACTTCAAAATTGGCTTATGAAAAGCGCTTTGTACGAGTGCGTCGAAAGAAGAGTACTGGTTAATATGGAGATTTCTTTGAAGTGGCAACTTTTTGGTAGTTTTTGAACAGAAGATGCATATGGCATGCATGAGGTTAGAGTCCACTAAATCATATCGAAATATAAAAACGTAGAGATACTTTTTAGCAGTCTACTAAGTGCGCAACTAATTTTTCGGGTTTGACACATACATAATTGTTGCTATTGTAGATTATGTATGCCTAGAAGTTGGTTTCTCTTATAGGTTGGACATTAACACTTTTCCCAAAATCGAATTTTTTTAAACATCAATCATTTTCATTAAAAACAAACCCAAAAATAAATACAGCTGAAGCCCGTTGCTGGCTTGAGGACGTCTACGGCGACGATGCGCCATCGAAAAATACGGCCAAATAATTGTTTACATGGTTCAAACTGTGACTTCGGCGTTTACGTTGAGAAGCGCTCTGCAAGATGAAGGAAAACTAATCACCCCATCGGAAGATTTATAATTTTTGCAAATGGCATTGTACGCAATCATATTTGACGCTTAATGGAGTGCTGAAAGGTCCAAATTATCATAGTATTTCCATCACTTAAAACCATTTTGTTAGTTAGTAAAAAAGTTAATTGAAAAACAAAACTGGATGATCCATTTTAAGAACACCGAAAGCAGCATTACTAGACGATGACGATATGGAAGCGCAAGCGAAGTTAAGGGATTCATTGAACACAACTCGTCAAGGTTTTTCTAAGCCTATTTGTCTTTCTAGAAGAACTTTTTATTTTTTTTTATTGATAAATTAACTGTAAATTTGTTTAACTGTGGAACAAATTTATATTTGTTCTTTATTGTGCCTAATATTTCGCCAGTTTTTTCTACCTAGTTGAGATTAAAGTCCACTTTTTACGGCCATGTGTCAATTACAAGTAAGAAATTAGTGAGATTTTCAAATTAACGGGGTACGAATTATCGCGATTTTACTGTATTAAGAAATATTGTTTTTTAATTTCCAAACGTTGCTCTAATAACGGGCCACTTTCTATGGGCAAAGCACATGGAAAAGGTGGGTATCTCAACAGTGCACTTTGCTCAGCATGTGGAGAGGAAGATGAGACGGCGGACCGCTATCTGTGCGCCGCCTTCGCTCGATTCAGCACATACACATACACACATACATTTTTTTTGACAGAAAACAACAAAAAATAAAAAACTGAAAAAATAAGAATAATAAAATTGATAAAACTAAGAAGCTTCGAAATCTATTTCAGAGCAAGTTTAACTTGCCTTTTTGCTTCATAATTGCAGTAAAATACTTTAGTTGCCGAAACATAGTAGACAAAAAACTTAGCCCGCTCTAGTGTGCATGTACTGCAGAACAGCAAAAGTATTCATTCCTTTATACTTTAAATATGCTAGGTAATGGTCTTCAATTGTCTAAAAAATATAACTGGCGCTACACCCTTTCTGGGTATTTGACCTAGCTTCTCATCCTATTTGTGGTGTGCGTCTTTATGTTGTTCCACAAATGGATGGACCTACGGTTTTACGCGGCCTCCGAACAGTAGATGGTTTTTTATAACCTGCCGAGAGCCAATCGCTATTAGAAAAACATTTTCTCTCATTTTGGTGTTTCATGCACGGAGATTCGAACTTACGCACTTCCGAATTATAGTCACACACCAACGCATTCGGCTACGGCGGCCGCTAAATCAAATACATATGTACATCTGTAAATCTAAGTTTGCTATGTCGATTTAGCATAAGAAAATGGGAATGGTGAACAACTTAACCCCTCCCTAACGTTAAATTCAATCGTAAACTTTTAACGTTAAACGTATATTTTTTTCTTGTCCTGTTTGCCGGAATCCATTGAGAGAACCTTGCTTCTTGTGCTGCCCAGTACGTACAGAACGCATCCCAGACCGCCCTGGGCAAAACGCATCCCAATAGTTGCATCCACCACTATATCGCTACTTTAGCCAGAATTTGTTTTAGTCTTTTGCAAAGCATTTGACCCGTTGTTGTTAATGACTGCGGATGTAATTTGTGTTTACCTGCGCAAAGATAAGAAAAGAAAGTCAGCAAACAGGCAGTCAGCAGCGCAGGACGTATGAACACATATGCATACATACATATGTACATACATAAGTACGGTACATTCAAATTGGAAGGCATAGGCAAATCTCTAAATTCAAATATCTACATAAGAAAACTAAAATGAACTGTTGACAGGATTAGAGCGCGGCAATGCAAAACCTATTCGGTCGAAAGTCATTTAAACATTTCAACGAAACCTTGAAAGTGAAGTATACCTGAAAATTTTCCGCATATACAAGCGGATCAAATGCCAAAAATATGTGTTTTAAACTCGCGCATACATACGTACATATCCTTGTGAACATTTCGAACGTGCATATGAAAATAAATAAATAGGCCAAGTGTCGTTCTTCAAAGAGCAGTCACTTTGTAACTCTAGAAGTAGTGTATCCTCGAAAAATTTATTCCATAACGATTTGTTGAAAAATGTTACACGTTGCATACTCTCACCGAGTCGCGGGGCTTCTTTGCTTAGCCATGCGACTTATGCAACTGCACGCGTTACCGGCACAACCAAACATTGCAAACTTAACGGCGTCAGAAATAGCGCATGTAACAGCAGTGAATCAAAACAACACCTATGCCAATCATACTTTACCATCACAAGAGCCTGAACTTGAAGCTGCTGCAAGCGAAATTGGACCACCATCAGCTGAATCGGTATGTGAATAGTGTGTTCCCTTTATGTCTTTGCCCACTTCTGTACATGCGTACATAATAAACATATGTGCAGGCGAGAAAATACGGATATTTTTGGTAGAAAATAAATATGTACTTACATCAATATTTATAGATTTCCTTGCAATAATTGGTTCATAAAAAGTGAGAAAAACTTGAAAATATACCCACATACTCAGCTACACGACTACATTCACATGTGCAATATTCTAAAAAAAAATATGTTCAATGTTCCAAAAAATATGTTAAAAAAATAATAATAAAACAAAAACCAAAAAATATTTTTAAATGAAAACGCAATGGAATAAATATGTAAAGGCGTAAAATTGCATGAATTGCAAGAAAATTAAAAAAGTCTATAATTTCACTTCGACTGGCTGCTTGTTTTCAGTAAATTTTTCTAAAATTCTTTTTACCTTGAGGAGTTAAGTTCCTATAGATTTAAAAATGTGCTACTCCATTCAAGCGCTCTTGCGTCATCACACTTCTTGATTATGTTTTATCTGTAAGTCGACGAAGTAATGAAAATCTTTCATACTTGTAAGTTGCTAGAAAAGTTAACCCTTTGCCTAAAAACAAATGATCCTGCTTCCATGCCTAAAATGAGAGCCTCGTATCAGACATGTGATGATTTTTTCTAACCAAAAGTGAAAAGCTCGTATCAGACAAGTGATGTCTTGCTCTGGTCTACAGTCAGAACCGCGTATGAAATACGCGATTGTTTTTACGCACGAGAAAAACTTTCACCGGAAGTGACCCATACAAACGTCGCTCGATTCATAAGGCAAGAGGTTAATGAATTATGCATATTCGGCAGTGTATATGTACATCCATGCATTCGGCTTCGTTGGGTGGGCCATGTCGTCCAAATGGCGCCGGCTAGCATGAGAAAGCGCGCCGGCCAAAATCGCTTAAGCGGTTATCACGCCAATCAAATAGAAGATATGCACATCCATACATATTTTCGGCACAGTTCGATGGCTTTGAAAATTGGTTTTGGCCTTTCCTTGGACTTGATATTGCATACCAATTATTTTATACCAAATATTTAATTCCATCTGAACTTCCTCAAAATCTGCCTCTTGGGTAAAAAATCATTTCTAGTTTTTGTTTTTTGTGAATAAACTCGAATTATTTTATTATTATTTTTTGCAAATAAACTCGAATTACATCTCAACCTTTTCTGCCAACATATGAGATTATGCATTATTAACAAATATAAAAAATTATTTTCAGATTCCTCCAAATGACGCGAATTCGAGCAATGGCCCCATCGATCCATCCGTGTTCGCCAACTACTTTACACCGGAGGCTATTCGGCATTACATTAATCAATTTGGCGCCACCTACCCTGGCTATCCCGCCTATCCGGCACCCATTGGCTATGTGGCAGCTCCTCAACCACCGCCACCAGGTGTTGGTCCCATCTATCCAGGCCCATATGTGGTACAGACTGGCTACGAGGGTTACTTAGTGCCAGCCACCACTGCCATCTCAGAAGCTGCATCTAATCCACACAATAACAACAGCAATGCTTTACTCAGACCACTCACATATCTGATAAATCTGTTTTCGATGATGATGATGTCGTCCTTGTTTCGAGTCGTGGCCACTATCATTGGCGCTATAGGCGTGTTCTTCTTTAGCGGCACTCTATCCAGATTCGTGTGCGCTTTCACACCTATGTGCGAGATCACCAACTCAGCTGTCGAGTATTTAAGGAATGATACTAATGTGACTCGTGTTACACGTATGATAGCTGAAGGCATGACGCCGGAAGGTGTACAACGTGCCGCTGAACATGTGCAGACTGCAATACGCAAGTATGAGGAGTTGCAGAAATTAATCGGCAGTGAAGAGAGGAATTAGTGAAGCTCATACATATATAATGTATATTAGTATTATGATAATATAAATTCTTCTGTAATTTCTGTAATCGATCACAATTAATTACACTTCCAAACTTTGATTTTGAAAGTTTGCTCAACTAACATTATATCATCATATATAACATCATCATCTACTCTCCCAGCCGGGTTATTAAATTTTTATTCTCACCGCACTTATTAAGCTCCTGGATCGATACATACATACCTATATACTTATATACATACCTAGATGTATGTGCCTTGTAATTAGATTTGTTGAAATTAAGGCGATGCACATACAAAATTACTGGTTTTGATCACCGGCTGAGGATAATTGAGTAAAGTAAGGAATGTTTACATCAGCCTCAATATAGCTTCGGAACTACTAAATTTATCTTTGCCAAAAATCACCCTAGAAGTTGAAAACAGTTTATCTGTTTAATTGGCTAGATAAGGAAATGCACCTAAAAGGCTTAATGAAAATATAAAAAATTACCTATGATTTTAATAATATGCGAAGAAATTGTTTATAAGAAAAAAGAAAATTATGGTAAAGACTACATTCGAAGGTGCTATCAACAATGAATAAACTGACAGGAGGATTTCAGAAATATTATTTTTTCTAAATAGCAAAAAAAATATCCATATTCTCACTAAAATAATTTGTGTCTTAACAATACTTATGAAACAATTAAAAAAAGTTAAGTGGATGAATGTTTTTGTAGTTTAAAGAATACTTCTAATATTATGTACCCATATTTGTATTAACAATGCAATGTAAATCCACTGTTGAAAACAGTCCTCAAAATCACGTTTTTGGAGCTTCTTAAGTTAAGCATTAATCGCATTTATTATCTCTTCATCGCTACGAAAGATTTTTCCTCCCTAATTTTTTTTAATTTTTGGAAATAACCAGAAATTACACAGCACCACATCCGTAGAGTATGGCGATGGACGAATTTCTTCAATGACAAAAAGTGCCATGAAGTTACTTATCATTTCAGCAATGGAGCTGGCGCATCATCCAGGTGTGAGAAATAGCGACGTAGTTCCTTGTATTTCCTATTTTCAAGAAAATTTTTGAACACTTTTAGCAAGCAGTTTTCAGTATATCATTTGGCACTTACTGTCTAGGCAGAATCTAACGGAATAGCAGCAACTATTTTTGTTCAGGTGAAGTAAAGCGAGGTCATCACTTCTGTTGCTGACATTTGCTGCCTGGCTTTAGCAGGGATCCATACTTAAAAAAGCAAGCATTAAAGACGCTCTGTTTTCGAATTTTCTTAAAAAATATTGAGCGAAATTTATTCTAACTTTTTGCAGAGCGGATTTCTTTGTGAATTGCGAATCATTATGCAATATTCGTAATACTGCCATAGTATTCAAGCTCAATTCGCTAAATATTATTTCCTGTGTCATTCATAAGCATCCACTAATTTTTCGCGTCACAAACAAATAAAACAATGAAAATTCCAATTAATTGGGGAATATTCATGACATTCATGACATTTATTTTTTAAAGATATTCCCTTTCAAATGTTGGTCGCAAACTGCGACGTAATGCGTTCATCCGTAGACACCAATTTTGAATGACTCGCTCGAGGACCTCTTGGTGGTCAATCCACTGGTCCGAGATGAGAGATAAATTGCTCACTGAAACGACGACGCAGTAAATCTGTTGTTTCACGGGCTGCGTAGCAAGTAGCACTGTCTTGTTGGAACCAAATGTTACGGAGATCACGGGCTTCATATTTATGTGCGATTTGTAAACGTTGTTGAGGTTCAAGTCTTGACATGATGAAATGTCAATAAATACTGAAACAATTACGTATTTATTGTAGTTGGGCAATAGTCACGCGTGATTTGTGGAAAAACCCCTATTGGAAAAGGTACTTCCAATCTGATCACCCTTTTGGAGATTGTTGTTAGTTTTCCTTAAAACCTGTTTATTTGTTGTCTTAAATATAACACTGTGCAACAGCATTTTTAAATCTAAAGCAGCATGAAAGACTTAGACCCACGTAGTAAAACCACAAAATCGTTTAGCGTTCTTTGGTATAATTTTTTTGCTATTGCCATTTTAAATTTGCAATGTTTTGCCTAAATGTTTTTAGAATGAATAAAAAAGAGAGTTTGAATACATATTGGGGAAAAATATGTCGTTAATGCGCATATATTAAAATTTGATGAGCAATAATTTTATTGCACATTTTAATCCATTAGCTCTTCCACGAAAGGATCGTTTTGGCCCCTTGGTGAAAATGTGAACAAAATGGTATTTTGAAGTTTGCTACAGGGTTAAAGTGTTCTAGGAAATTGTTTGCCATAAAATTTCTCTAGAGACGCCCCTCAGACAAAATCTTTGAACAAAGGTAAGTCTGTAAGTCCACAGAAAGTAAACTAACCCGCAATCTGTTGCATAGTGTAACAAGAAGAAAATTGTTGAAAATTTTGGTTTGGAGATTTTTAAAGTGAAATATCTTCGGTTCTTTTTGTTGGAAATATATATGTCTTACTTGACTTGTTTATTCACTCGCAGCTCAAATACAATCGAATTTTATATTTGTGGTACAAAGTAATAGAGTTACATAGCTCAAACGGAAAATCAGAGTTGCATGAATATAAGCGTTGTACGCACGATTGCATTTCAACACGCCTCCTCAACGATCATATTCATACATTACAAGAATTCATTTATTTTAAACCTAGCATATGTGCAAACTTCTCATGGCTACGCTTATGCAAATTCTTCAATTCAGCAATCATTTCATTAGAGCAGCAATATTTAAGTTCAATTCTGCCTCCTCTATAGACATCCCTTATGTAATGATAA
Source organism: Anastrepha ludens (assembly GCF_028408465.1). Lineage (NCBI taxonomy): Eukaryota > Metazoa > Arthropoda > Insecta > Diptera > Tephritidae > Anastrepha > Anastrepha ludens. Next base: position 104,132,688 of record NC_071498.1, read on the forward strand.
CGTATGTCGATGTGTTTACTCCTCGAGTAATATACAGGGTTTCTCACAAGATTCATGGCACTTAGATTATCTCCATTCATTACGATTGCTATGGGACACATAAAATTCATTTCAAATATTGTCTCAAATAAACTGCCTCTTTAACTGCAGATGTAAGTGCTATATATTCGGCCTCAGTGCTGCTGAGGACTACCGTTGCCTGTTTCTTTGACTCATATGAAAAAACACCGCCAGCCAGCATAAATGCATACCCCGTATACGATTTTCGATCGCTACTGTCTCCGCCCCAGTCCGCATCAACAAAGCATTCGATGTTTTTACCCGTTCGCTGATACCTAAGCTTCTTATCTTTTGTTGCATTCAAGTATCGTAATATTCGCTTGGCTGCTGCCAAATGTTAAGTATGTGGATCGTTATTTCTCTGCGCCAATTTACACAAACACACAAAACCATTTTTATCTTTCTTTACCGTAAAGACCCACTTCACCGTACTGCCTTCACAAATTTATCAGCCTCGGTAGTTTTATAATTTTTGCAAATAGTGTCCGTGCTTCAATCATGTTTGACTAGACAGCTGCAAAATACAAACAGACAAGCAATGAAGCGCATAAATGTTAAAATAAAGATTTCCATCTTTCAAAACCATTTATTGTTTTATTAAGTAAAGAAGTTATTCAAAAACAAAGTTGGATGATTAATAGTATTTAGGATAATATATACTTAAAAAAATATTTACCGAATTTATATTTAAATTTGTATCAACAAATTATAATTGTTTTCGCCCAATTTTATTTTTTAATATATTATATTTCATCCTAAAAATTAAAAAAGAAAAATTATTCGAATATTAAAAAAATAATAGAGTTTTAATTAGCAACACTACATCTGCTAATTGTCGGCAGTCAAATTAAATACACAGACAAACTTCTATGCCTGGTACTACCATTATTCAAAGAAAATGTTCGACTTATGAAGACTTCGAGTTAAGGAATATTATTATGTTTTTAGTTTTTTTAAGAATGACTGAAAACCTAATTTTCTTTTGGAGTTTCCATTGGAAAGAGATTCTAGTGTATTCAAAGCCTTATAGAGACCGCCACTCGTGGTAGTGCTACTCGTTTGCAAATATAAATAATTTTCTCCACTGAACTCTCATCATCACTTTCCATTCGGCTCAAATCCGAATCTACTGCTGTGGTGCTTAATAATGTCGTCGTCGGTGGGAAAACCTGCTATTAAAACTGATTAACAAACATTGCATAAATAACAAACGTCAAATAGAAAAAAACATATATATGTAAGTATGATACTTCACGGAGCACATTAAAAAAAAACTAAACAACTACATACATGCATGGGATTTCCCCTAAATAATTCGAATTAGAGAATCATACGTCAAAATTCTTATTCGAGTTATAAAGAAATTCGTGGTATAGAAGTTCGAGTTATGGAAGTTTGACTGTACATAGATCTATTATGGCGGCATCGACAATTGCTGTCCTGCAGCCAAAATGTGATGCTGTCGCCTAAACAATTGCGTTCATAAAAATTTGAGAGTTTTAAAATTTTACAAATGCGGATGATGCCGTCTGCCGTCTGTAAGATTACAACTGGTAGTAGTAGTATCTATACCTAGAATAACTATTATTACAAACAGATTTGCTTCGCCAGTTCAAGTGACTTCCATTTCCCATAAAACTGGTTTTCGCTATGGCTATCAACAAATCTCATGGACAAACATTAGTGCAGTGGATTGAAGTGTAACTGGTTTTCTCATGGTCAATTCAATATGTCGATGTTACGAGAGAGAGTGGTACTCTGTTTTTGAAAAGGTTTTTAATTTTTTAAATGTTACTATGTCTGTATAGTGTTTTATGAGTCAATTTTTGTAACTTATGACTCAGAGTTAAAAGATTTGGCGGGTTTTTTTGTGTATGTTTTTAACAATTCTTTACAGTTTTAACTTTTTGACGTGCTCGGCAATTTGTTGCTATTGAAAAAATTGGTTAAAGAATCGCGATTTTTTGTCCTAAAATAATATCGTAATCATGCCTCAAATACTGCACTCACCGAACGCTAACCATGAGGCAAAATCGGAGCTCAATAAATAAATTATGAAGAATAAACAATCACCTCATTTCTGGAGAAAACTTCATACTTAGTTTGTTTTTGTAATTAATTTATTTATTTATTTCAGAAAGTGCGGTGAAACATGAAAACTTTTCAATGTATGAGTACATATTTGACAATTGAATTGCAAAAATTAACTTAATATAGAATTTACAAAAGTATAGCTTAAGAAATATAATGGGTGATTTTTTAAGAGCTATAAGAAAGTTTTTCAAAAAAACACACGTAAAATTCAAAAAAATGCATGCAATATTTATTTAAATCCATATAATTTAATATTTGAAGATTATTTCACGCAAAAGTTGACCGCAACTGCGCTTCAAATGGTCCATCCGCTAAGTCCAATTTTGGCATACTCTTTCCAATGTTTCGGCCGGTATCTCACATATAAATGCTTTAATGTTGTCTTCCAATGCGTTAATTGAAGCAGGATTGACTGAATAGACATGAGCTTTAACAGAACCCCACAAAAAATAATCTAAAGGCGTTATATCGCACGATCTGGGTCGCCAATTGACAAGTCCCGAACGTGAAATAAAATGTTCACCGAACTCAACAAGTGCATTGTTACGCGTGCTGTGTGGCATGTGGCACTGTCATGCTGAAACCACACGTCATGCAAGTCAAGCTCTTGCATTTTGGGCAAAAAAAAGTTTGATATCATTTCACGGTAGCGCTCACCATTCACAGTTACGTTACGATTCGCAGCATCTTTGAAGAAGTACGGTCCAATGATACCTCCAGCTCATAAGCCGCACCAAACTGTGACCTTTTCTGGATACACTGGTAGCTCTTGCAATTCTTCTGGTTGATCCTCACTCCAAAATCGACAATTCTGCTTATTTACGTACCCATTGATCCAAAAATGAGCTTCCTCGCTGAACACAATTTTTCGATAAAAAAGTGGATCTTCGGTCAACTTTCCAAGAGCCCATTCACCAAAAATTCTGCGTTGCGGTAGGCCGTTCGGCTTCAATTCTTGCACCAGCTGTATTTTGAAAGGCTTCACACCTAAATCCTTTCGCAAAATTTTCCACGTTGTTGAGTAACAGAGGCCCAATTGCTGCGAAGGGCGTCGAATCGATAATTGATGGTAATCATTAACACTAGCCGATACAGCTGCGATATTTTCTTCAGTTCACACTCTACGTAAGCGTTTTGGTGGTTTAATGTCAAATAATGTAAGTTTGGTTCTAAATTTAATCACAATAGCTCGAATAGCCGCTTCAGTGGGTCGATTAAACTGAGCATAAAATGGAAGAAGCGCGTGATAAACTTTCTTAACAGACCACGCAGTTTTATAATAAAAATCAATGATTTGCAAACGTATTTCGTTTGTAAGACGATTCATAGTTCAATTATAGACCAAACTGAAGATGTTTGACAGTGAAACAAAACACGAAACGTGCGTCAGCTGTTTAAACCAACTGTTTAAAAATATGATAGCGAAAAAATCACCCGTTACTAAAAAAGAGGCAAACAGTAAAAGGAGGGGGTGAAAGAGGTTACCACGTAGAGAGGTTTATGACTACCGGTTTGAAGCATCTAGTCGTTTTTATACATTTGAGGATGTAATGTTCTGTCGTTTGTAATGTTTAGATGTATTGTTCTGTCCTTCTACGGCTACATCAATATGAAGCAAAGAAAGGAGTTGGTGGTCCCAAGAGATACGCCAAAGCCGAGAGTCAAGCCGGATCTTCATCCAAAAAATATCATGACGTGTGTTTGGTGGGACTGAGAGCGCATGGTTCACCGGGAAATGCTCGAAAAGAATGCCATGCTCAATACGGGGCTCGACATTTCCCAGTTACGAGTACACCGCGTGAATGAGAATATTCGACTGAAAAGACCTGATCAAAATGGTCAAATCATTGGGAGGACCTTCAGCATCCGCCGTATTCTCTGGACCTTGTACCGACCAATTACCAAATTTTCCACTCTGTGTCAAACCAAAAAACAACAAGCCTATGTCATAAAAGGGGTGTCTTGAAACTAAATTTAATTTTAGCGTTCCCTCCAAGGTTTTGTGGAAAAATGTAAATTCAATTTAAATCTGCACTAAGGGGAAGAAATCCTGTACCGTTGATGCCAATGAGATGAACTTATATTTTATAGGTGTAATATAAAATAAATAAATATTTCATCATGTACGATTGATCAAACTGTTATCTACTAATGAATTTATCTTTGATGCTGCTGCTGTAGTTGAACTTGTAAAGTGCGTCTATGCCATAAAACCAAATATTTTTTATATTTAATATATTATCAGGATCGTCTTAGCTTGCGCTTTTCAAAACTAATTCTCCCTTACGAGCTTCTTTCCATTACACAAGTAATAAATTGTGTCATAACCTCCTATATCACTCCATACCAATGGCAAATGGCAAAAATTGTTTAAATTCCCGAAAGTAATCTTTATGAGTCCGTTTTAAATTATAGACCTATCACTGTTTTAAAGGCACTATCAAAAGTCTTTGAGAAGTGTATATCCAATATCCAATCAAATGGTGTTGAACTTGAATGAGGAACCGGCTTTGTGGAAAGCATCATTTTTCAATAGACCGATTTAATACAGCGCTTCTGTTAAAATTGACGAGAGAAACTGATATGAGAGAGCAAACAGCGAATCTATTTGCTGAACGTTTGGAAAAAACCTCTAGCCCTAATGATGCCATCTATTGGAAGCTGCCTTGAGTATGATGAGTGTCTTATTCCAGGTACACCCGAAGAAATCTGCAAAATGAAGCTTAAAAAGTACTCTGGATTTGCATTAATCACAGCTGAAATACTTCGTAATCTGCCAAAAAATTTAATTCTGCGAGTATATTCGACCAGTTTACTTAACCAGTGCCTTAGGAACGGCCTTGGAAATTCACCGGAGTTACCATGATACCTAAGCCTGATAAATCACTCAACGAAGTGTCCTCCTACAGGCGAATATCCCCGTTATCAGTAATGTCGCAGTTTAAAAAAATACTTACAAATCGTATACAATCAGTCATTGAAAACAAACGTCAGATTCCCAATCACCAATTTGGTTTCAGAAAACATCATTCCACGCTCGATCAAATATACAGAGCGGTAAGAAAGTAAGAAAGTGTTATGAAAATAATGTGTTCAGTCCTTTTCTTGATGTACATATCGCAAGCTTTTGAGAAAGTATGGCACAAAGGACACTTCCAAAAGCTCCACTCCATGGACTGCGAGGTGCTCTCGTCATATTTTAATGATAGTTATTAATATGCCGAGCTCCTCCTCCTATTTGTGGCCTACGTCTTGATATTGTTCAATGGAGGGACCTACAGTTTCAAGCCGACTCCGAACGGCAGATATTTTTTATGAGGAGCTTTTTCAAGGCAGAAATACACTCGGAGGTTTGCCACTGCCTGCCGATGTAAGGATGATAGTTACTTTTGCGTAAAACACGAAAATGCATATTTGTGTTGAAAAAATATAAACATAGGCATTCCACAGGGAAACATTATATTTGCTGTATACCCTCGACTTGCCACATTTGCGAATGACACTGCCATACCTGCAGTCGATAACACTGTCGAAAATGCAACGAATAAGCTTGAAGAAGCTATTAACATTGTTGCCGCATGAGCTACGAAATGGAGAATAAAGCTGAAAAAAATCAAGTCAGCACATATACATACATACATAGTGTATTCCTAAAACGCTACTTATAAGTCAATCTTCATCGATGCGTCGATGATCCCAAACATCGACGAGATCAAATATCTGGGCATAACACTTGATGTCAAACTACACTGGAAAGCTCATTTTAAGAAAGAACGAGAAGAGCTTGACTTGAAATTAAATGAGCTATATTTCTTCATTGGTAGGCTCTCTAGCTTATCAATCCGCAACAAATTACTTATTTACCAACAAGCACTAAGACCGTTTTGCACTTACGGTATACAATCCTGGGATGCTCTAGCTAAACGTCTCTATCCAACGTCTGTAAAATGCACTTCTGCGGAGCACAGTAAACGAGCCGTACTACTTATAGGCACCATTTCTAATCTCTCGAGATTATTCGGTACAAAAAGCGCTGTTTATGACCGCGTGTTGCTCGAAGGCGGACGAGATGCTGAGAAGCAATTTGAAGACGACTTTCTTTCTTTTTTTCGTTGAGCTCGTGAAGCTTCCAGGCACCCAACTTTTCGGTAAATGTAATTTAATGAAGGTGACTGAGTGGTGATTTTATGATAGCAGTTAATTTTTCCTCCAATACACGACCGGTTTAGCGAAGTGATTTGAGTCGTTCTTCATCGAATTCAGAAGGCCTTCCGCTGAGGGACGTGGCATCGGCGTCAAAGTCGCCATTTTTGAACTTTGCAAACCATTTCCGTGCTATAGACTCGCCTATGACACCTCCTCCTTCACCGTAGCAAATGTTCCGGGCTACTTCGGAAGCTTTTTGATCTCGATGAAAAGCAAAGATGAACAGGTGCCGAAAATGTTGATTATTGCCTGCTGGGTATTCCATTTCTAAGCCTTAAAACTAATAAAAAGTTAAATAACTCAAAAATACAATTAACATCGTTTTGTAGAGCTGAAAGAATTCTATCGAATTAAGTATTCATTGCCCCAAACAAGAAACAAATAATTGTAAAATAAAAAAAATATATAAAAACGCTATAAACTTATACCCCAACACAATATTTCGAATAGGGACATGTTTTTCAAACAAATATTTTACCAGCCTGTCAAAGTGGCTTAGCTTATTATTAACACCTGAAAATAACCAAGAGGAGTTCCAATCCATTGAGACAGCCATATGGTTTTCAAGCAAATTTTAATACCGGTATATATTTTCTTGCTTAAATTATAGTTAATTATTAAAAATAGTTTACTAATCTTACTTTAGCGTCTATCAATTTTTTACATATGTATATGTTTAACGCTCACAGCTGCCAACAGCCGCAAAGTGATAAAATTAAAATTAATCAGCAGCTATGTACATATGTCACAATAGTGTTTTTACATACCTATACGAGTATCCATTATAACTGTACTTGAAAATACGTACACATTCATAAAATAAATAGCTTTATCAATTCAAGCACCCGCCTGGTGGAATAAATTATTAAGTACACTTTGCAAATAGGCACGCACATTAGGCTGGTTCATATTTATAATATAAAACTAAATGTTAATGGCGGCTTCACCCATAAAATGTTTCACATTCAGCGTAAACAACCGGAGCTAAAGAATTTTTGTCTAACTAAAATTTTCCTTATGTTCTTCAAACAACACCCGGTCCATCGGTCTTCTCTAAGTCTGTGAAAACATTTTTTCTTTTTTCTAGAGTAACACATTTCAAATTTTAGCCTAACACCTTGATTGCTGATTGCCTTTTACATATAGTAGGTGGGGCTCTGCTAATTGATTCCATAGTGATATCTACGAACTGAATAAGAATTTATAATTGTCTCTCTCCGACTACGCAATTGGGTTTCTATTGCTTTTGCGCCTGCAGGTACCGCTATCTTCACTGATGGAATCAGAAGTCGGGGCAGGGGTTTTCTCTAAATCAGCCAATGTATAGTATATACATATTTCCCTTAAACTGCTGAATGCTAGTGTTTTTCGTCTGTCTTTGCGATCCTGCAGGCATACAGAATACCTAGGGAACGCGGAACCGAGGGAGATATTAATATTTTTTCTGACAGTTAAGCTGTGATCAAGGCTCTGACGGCGTCAGGGTGCAAATATAAGGAGAAGAGCAAATCTTTTGTGTGTTCAGTTAACATTTCTCTGATATGGGTTCCAGTACAAAGGAACATAGAGGGAAATTGCTGATGAGCTTGTCACCAATTGGTCTCAGAGGACTTCTACCCAGAAATCGACACCCCCTTGACTGCTGTTAAAGGGGAATTGCAAAACTTATTTCTTAGAAAAGCGCACATATGGAGCTTGATATCTTCGTGTGGTATTTCGAAAACCCTTTGTCCACAGTACAACAGACGCAGAATACAGAAAATTCTGGAGTCTTCCCATCATTTAATTTCCTTGTGGCTATATTTACCGGTCATTGGACAATTGGCACACATGCGGAAAAGCTAGGATGGCTATTTAATCTTGATTGTAGAAGTTGTGGTAGCCTTTCAGAGAAGGAGACTGTCGAGCACTTTATCTGTAAATGTCCGAGCTTGACAGCTAGACGATTAAGATCCCTGGGTGCTCGTTTCTTAGATAACCTAGAGCAGTGATCCAACCTAAATCCCTTTAACCTTTTCCATTAGGCACCTTAGTGCTACTTAGAGAGTGCGAAAAGTCTGCACAAAAATCTGAAATTCGTTCATTATAAACGTAATTTTGTACTTCTTAGTATTATAATTCAGACTATGCCCGAAGACATTTTATGAATTTATATCGCCTTACTAAAGGCGGTATCACACGACTTACTCACTCTCCCAAGTGAGAACGGAATCGCAAAATTTTGCAATTCTTTGAAATGGAACATTCAAAACAACATTCGGACTTAGTTCTGTTAGACCAATAGTTCTGCATTTTCCAAACTGGATAAAGAAACAGAGCGAATGAGTCTGGTGGTGAATGAGGACAAAACGAAGTATCTCCTTTCATCAAGCAAAATCGCATATCGGCACGCACGTCACTGTTGATAGTTATGATTTCGAGGTTGTAAGAGACTTTGTTTATCTAGGAACCAACATTAACCCCAACATTAACAACGTCAAGCTATACATCTTACGGAGAATCACTTTTCCCAACAAAAGCCCTCTCTCGACGAACAAAACTAACACTCTATAAGGCTCTCATCATGCCCGTCCTGACGTATGGCGCTGAAGGTTGGACGATGACAATATCCGATAAGGCGTCCCTTGGAGTGTTTGAGAGAAAGTTTTGGTGGAAGGTTTTAAGACCTTTAGATTCCAAAAAAAAGTTAAGAACAAACTTTTTTTTAAAATCGAATAGCGATTGATATTCCTAGGGTCAATAAATAAGAATTGAAAGAAGTGAGTTTTTAAAGCTACCCGTAAAAAGCTTGTAGCGGAGGGGTTAGGCAGCTTAAGGGGAGCAGCTCCTCCAACACTTTTAAATTTTCTATTTTGTTTTTTTTTTTTTGTTTTTTTTTTTGCTATAAAAATTCATTTACAATCTAAATAATATCTTTTCAAAGTTGTAAGCTTAATAGAAAGTCTAAAAAGTCCATATAAAGCCAGTGAAGTGATGAGAGTCGAACGAAAGATGCGTAAGAACGAAAACTTTAATCGCATTTTTCTCGAAATACGTGTTTTTCGCGCTGTCGAATATAACTCAAAAAGAAATCAAGATCATCATCATTTTGGCGTTACAGTCCGGGGTGGAACATTGCCTCCTCTACAATACGCCTCCATTCTTCTCGACAGTCCGCTTTCCCTCTATGTTGTGAGATTTTCATCGTCTCCTTAGCCGGCCTCGACCAAGAAGGTCCTTCAGGGTTTTCATCAAATATCAATACCACCGTAAACTGCATTACAACTCCTCCCGCGATTAAAACACTGAGCTCGTGGTTATACCGTACACGGTATGTACCGTTTTCAAATTGTATAGGGCCGAATGTTCTTCTAAAAAAATTTCTTTCGAATCGCATTAGTAAATTCACGTCATTAACTTTAAGGACCTATGTTTCACACCCGTAGGTGAGGACCTGTCTTATTGCAGATTTATACATCTGTAGTTTTTGTTCCTTTGATATCAATCAAGACTTCACAAGTTTGATATGGCCAAAATATGCTCTGTTAGCTGCCCGAATACGGTCTTGTATAGATAAGGACATATCCTTATTTATGCTGAGCACTACGCCTAAGTATTTAAACTAGTGTATGAACTCGAAAACAGTAATTAAAACATCAACTTAAAATTTTACAGGGATATTCTTTAACACATTTGCCTTTGCATGTACCTCAAATTTTATGGTATATCAATTATCACTAAAATTATTGTTGTGATCAATTTGTTTATAAAAAACAAGTGTAAACTTCCTCTTTTTCATTTAAAATTTTCATGTTTTTTTTCGTTAAAAATAGGTAGAATAACTTATTTTAATGATGAGGCTCTATATTCCACGGCGCAAAGTAAAGGAGCCACGTTTGAGCAGCTCTAACACCGCCACTTTGTTTTTTTTTTTATTATTTCAACGTTTTTTTTATAAATTCACTTAAGCATGAATATTAATATGAAATTTATTTAAAGATAATAATTACTCTCAGTTCTTTTGCAAAAAATGATTGAAAAACTCGTTGTCAGGACACCTGCCCCCTTTAAACATATTCTGTATGGAACAAATCGAACTATAAATATGTTTATTCGTAAATTCTTGACTACAAAGAATGTTCTTCGTAATATCTTAACTACAGCGCTATCCAGGGGCTATATTTTTTGAAGAACCTGTTCTACTAGATGTATAAAATATATTCCAACTGGATACGAGTGTTTGGAAAAGATGTCTTCCTTTAATATTTTAACTTCGGCCATGCATTGCATTATTTAGAATACCAACGTACTCTATTCTATATAGTACATTGATTTCTTGCCATATTTTTTTTTTCTCTAAGTGGTGAACCTCCTTAATGCACATATTTACATATGCCATGTATTCTCTTATCTAACAATTGAGAAGTAAATAATGACAATGTAACACAGTCAATATCATAATTAAAACTACAAGTGCAGTTATTTACACAAATGTCAGTTATTTGTGACCGCAGGCGGGCATGATAAAAATTATAAAATGTAAGTCCCAAACACTTGGGGGGGGGGGGGGGTGATCATTGACCGGCCTTGTATTCTAACCATTACCATGTAGTCAAAGACTTTTTTAATGGTAGTTTGCAGTAACTTTGTCTTGTAGTCAATCAAAGACCTGTTGCATTATGTGCAAATATACATTACAAAGTATTGGTGAATTGAACATACATATAAATGTGCGTATGTAAACATAAAAGCGACTGGTTCTGAACAATTTCTCTCCTTTATAAGATTAGTATTTTTTCCTAATAAAACTGATTGAAGTGTTTAACTAAGAGAGACTGGGAGAGCGGGAAAGAAGTAAGAATATGATAGGTGTGCTTATTGAGCTTAGCAACGATCCCATATGGTTCGTAAGCACACACCCGGTCGACTATTATTGTCATAGGCATGATAAGAATTTATTTTATTTTATTAATTTTTTTATTTTATTTTAAAAAGCTCACATGATTACGAAATTATTAGGTAATCTGAAGCAAACGCAGCGCTAGCAGCAGAGACTTTCGGCTGTATGTAAAGGGTGTTTTTTTTAGAGGTTAGGTTTTCAAGTTGGCACTACTTTTTTCGTAGATGGTCTTTTTGACAGCTGTCACTTGATTTATGCTCAGTTTGGTTTGCCATTTCATAATGAATAGACTTACACCTGAACAACGTTTGCAAATCGTGCAAATTTATTACGAAAATAATGGTTCGGTTCGCGCGACGCATCGAAGAAAATTTTGTTCAGCGATGAAGCTCACTTTTGGTTGAATGGGTATGTCAATAAGCAAAATTGTCGTATTTGGAGTGAACATAATCCACAAGCCATTGCTGAGACGCCGTTACATCCTCAAAAAGTCACTGTTTGGTGTGCTCTATGGGCAGAGGGAATCATTGGTCCATATTTCTTTAAAAATGAAGCCGGCCATAATGTTACAGTCAATGGAGAGCGCTATAGAGCCATGATTAATGACTTTTTCGTGCCTGAATTGGACGATGTTGATGTGGACGACCTTTGGTTCCAACAAGACGGCGCTACATGCCATACAGCCAACGCAACAATCGATTTATTGAAGGAAACTTTTGGTGAGCGCATTATCTCGCGCCGTGGACCTGTGGCGTGGCCTCCAAGATCGTGCGATATAACACCGCTGGACTATTTCTTGTGGGGCTATGTGAAGTCGCTTGTCTACGCAGATAAGCCCGAGACGATTGACGTCTTGGAAGAGAATATTCGGCGCGTTATTGCTGACATACGGCCCCAATTGCTGCAAAAAGTGGTCGAAAATTGGGCTTCTCGGCTGGAATTTATTCGAGCCAGCCGCGGCGGCCACTTGCCCGAAATCATTTTTAAAACATAATGGCAAACCCTTATCTTTATAATAAAGCTAAATTCTTGGCCATAACATTAAATTATATACGTTTTATTTCATCTTGAAAACCTAACCTCTAAAAAAAACACCCTTTATATAGAGTTCACTCATTGGGCTTAGCATTAAGGTTAAACTATGAAGTAATAATAACAGTACGGAACAGTGCCTCAATAGAAGTGTTTGCCTAACAGATTTTTTAAAAGGGGTAAAGATAAAAATATAAGCAGTTTTTACCCTTTTTATCTATTAAACGGGTAATTACTTGCATGCTTTTTGTAATAAATACCTGATTGAAAATAGCTTTTTGGAATATTTCCGACTATGAAAAATGTTTAAGTTATCTATACTGTAAAGGTGAATGTCTGTACGTTGTCCGCGCATCACTACGAAACGACAACGCCAAAGTCGTAAACATTTTTATACATTTATATTTTCACGCAATGAAGGTTATAGGCATGTTTTTATGATGGAACTCCCTTCCCACAGCCCCCAGGCCGCGCCACCACTCTCATTCGTCACTAATAATCGAATATTTGCTTAAATTTAATCTAAAAAATCTTAGTTTTTCCTATTACCCACTATTTATAGCACACTTCGCGGGTTAAAGCTAGTATAAAATAACTAATTTTAGGCACATATAACACTTTTTATGTAAATTACCACTAAAATATCAAAAAGGTTTTAAAGATTTTACATCAAATGTTATAGTTTGTAGAAAAGTAATTATAGAATTTCTCACTATTTAGCGCGTTGTGATAATCTAAATCCGTGGTATGTAGGCATAATTACGTAAAAATGCAAATCCCACAAAAAAAAAACAACTGCGAACGCAGATAACGAGAACTTTTGTGTGTGAAGACCGTTTAGTGTTTCAAGCATATATGTATATACATCTTGATCAAAAAATTCCCGGAATATATTCAGAAAATTTAGAATACAAATTTATTTCTCAAAAGTAATATTATCGTCTTCAAAATGCCAGCGCTTAATTCGGCTATCGAAACATTTCTGGAACTCTATTTTCGGTATAGCCATGAAAGCTGTCTTCCATTTTTCCATTACTTCCTTCCGACACAGAAAAGAATGCAAAATAGAAAAAAATTAATTGAACTCGATGGCTGTTAGATGGTATTCGAGGCTAACTGAATGGTGGGTGGGAATCAGCCTTGGAAATCAGGCCTGTGGCGATATCAACGTGGTCTTTTTTTTTGGTTCTTTGGGACCAACTTTGCAGCAACACGGCGCAAACCCAAATGATTAACCAAAGGGTTTTCCAATAACAGATGTTATTTTGAATAGCCCGCAATTTCGGTAGATTTTTCACTTTTGAAGCTGTAATTTTTTGATATTTGACAAATAATAAGTACGCCATTAATAAAAATGGAACGATACACGCTTAAACAACACACTGAAATCATTAAATTCCTTAACGTTCTTTGGAATTAGGGATTCCACAAACGTCATTACACCGTATTTTGCATAAAGATTTGAGTCTTACGGCTTATAAAGTCGAGTTAACACAATAACTCAAGCCGGCCGATCTTCAACAACGTCGTATCATTGCTGATTGGGTCGTTGAAATGCATGAAAATGATCCGGAACTCCATTGAAAAAACATCTGGCAAAATTGTCGGGTCTGGGGCTCAGAAAATTCAAGAGTTATTGTTGTTCTCTATACTCAACGTGGGACTGTTTGGTGCGGTTTATGGTCCGGTGGAGTCATTGGACCTTACTTTTTCGAAAATGAAGCTAGAGCAACAGTTACGGTGAATGGATTGCGCTATCGAGAGATGATTAGCGATTTTTTATGGCCGGAATTGTATGGTATTGATCTGGACAACGTTTATTTTCAATAAGACGGTGCTATGTGCCACACAAGCAACGAAACCATTGATCTTTCATCAAAATAACACCTTTTATTGGAAAACCCTTTACAATGACCTGAACAGATTTACAAGTCCTCTGCCAGCTCTATGATGGCTAATTTGCGGTTATTGATCCACTTTTCTTTTGCTTTATTGATGCTTTCATCATATTTTATTAGTTTTCGAAGTCGACGGCCTGTTACTACGTTCGTCGTCCTCGATGGACTAACGATCTATGTTATTCTGAAGCGTTTATTCCAGAGGTTTTCATCAGAGTATCGTTACTGAATCAGTTTTCCAACATTTCTGGGGTTTTCGCTCCACTGAATACATTTTCACACAAAACTTAATATAAACTGGTTGTTGCAAATTCAAATTCATTTTTCAAACTGTAAAAAATCGAAAACACGTACAGAGGTAGATTTACTCAAGACGGCGTAACTTTGACAAATGGCAATACAATTTTGGTAGGCATGTAAATCACAGATGTGGCAGCACAACAAAAAAAGCAGAACTCTATTCAGTTGACTTAGAGAGTCACTTGGTGGTTGTTCTGGGAACTTTTTGACCAAGGTGGTATATCCTCGCATCCCAGATAAAAGGTCCCACTAAGGGTTCAAAACATTCCAACGGATTTAGGTAAAAAACATCAATTAAAATTGTCAAATTAATAAAAAAAATTGTGCACAAATTATTTTATGCGCAAGGACTCACTGAAGGCAGGAAAAGAATCTTGACTAGTTTATGAAGCGATGCAATTTAATACATGAAATTCATATTAAGAAAGTCGATAACGTGATTACGACGAATGGTAGTTATGGGCTTAGTGTCTAAAATGTGTTAAAAGTAGTTAAAATACGTTAATTTAATTTCAATATAAGATATTTATAAAAAATTATCGATTACACCTATTGCTCTTCAAACACGTATTTAAAATTTTTTTTTTTAGACAATTTTTTTTTTTACATTTATGACTTGAAAAATAAGTTCTCAGAGAAATTGATAGACTTTCCATTCAACACTTGAGATATTCCGTCCAATAAATGAAAAAAGGAAAGAATCAAAAATTAATAGGCCTTGTCACAATGGGTCCGTTGCGGCAATATATTTGGCTGAGAAGAAAAAATATTTTGTGTGGTTATGTGTTACCCCATATACGGCACGTTCGACTCAAATACACGTAACCTACTTTGCTCTCAGTCAAATTCATTGCCGCAACGGGCGCAAAGGACCCATTGTGACAGGCCTATAAGCTCCCATACTTTGGAAAGCTGGGTAAGTGGCATTCGGCTGGTAGATGGAACAAACGTAAGCCTTCATCAGATCACATTTTTCTGCAAATTGCGTAGCTTGCATTTTTGATTTTTCATTAACAAATATTTGATTCAAGCAATTAATATTCTTTTATTATTATCTTTCAAGACTCTATTAAATTACCCTTCAAGACTCTAAACAAGCAACACATGAAACATACAACGAATAAGGGAAACATTGTAAAATATTTATAACACAGCCGAACATCCGAAAATGAACAGAGAAAGCTGCCTTATTACTTCACCTTTATTATTTCGCCATGGGTCAGAACTAGGCTAGATAGCCTGGAACCCTGTTGATAGGATATTTCTATGTACAGACGATGCCTACTCAACTTAACTAAAATAATTTATGTAATACCTGTAATAATTTGGACTCCCGAAAAGCTGGCCAAAACTCAAAAAATTAAGTAATTTATTCAAAATTTCTTACTCGGGGGTTGTCGGGGTCGCTGATTACGAATTTGATCTTAAAATTTTGAAAATCCACCCCCTTCCACCCCTATTGGCCACCCCCTCACGTGAAATAGCGTATATTCTAGAACATAATCAAGTTGCATGTTAATTTATATGTTTTCGGGGTCGCAAGGTAGCAAGTGGTAGCAGCTGAATCTTGTTTTATTCAGTAACCATTACTTTTTTGAGTAACCTTTAATAGGTTTCAAAGCAGCATATGACGGCGTTGTATTACTATACAGTTTGAAAACTCAAATTTTATAAAAAAAATTGCAAAAAATGTATCTACGTATTGCTGCAGCTAAAAATTTTGTGCCGAGGTATTGATATGTACTAAAGATTTCTCGTATTTTACTAACCTTCCGAAGATGATTCCATTTGGTTTTGTTGAATTTACTCCATTACAAAACCTTTCAAATGTGTACAACTCTCACTATTCATCGACAGTAATACGATGCTCAAACGAAGGCCACGTTGCGACTGAAAATACAGAGGATACTTAGGGTACAGGACGTTGCTATGAACGGTTTTCACTACTCAAGGCATTACTGTAGCCAACCCAAAGACAAAAAAACTCTATCTAGAAACTTTTTTTTTCGACTTTTGGCCAGCTTTTTGGGAATCGGCCGCACTGTGGGCCGCCGTAGCCGAATGGGTTGGTGCGTGATTACCATTCGGAGCTCACAGAGAGATCGTTGGTTCGAATCTCGGTGAAAGCAAAATTAATAAAAAACATTTTTCTAATATAATAGCGGTCGCTCCTCGGCAGGCAATGGCAAACCTCCGAGTGTATTTCTGCCATGAAAAAGCTCCTCATAAAAATATCTGCCGTTCGGAGTCGGCTTGAAACTGTAGGTCCCTCCATTTGTTGAACAACATCAAGACTCACACCATAAATAGGAGGAGGAACTCGGCCAAACACCTAACAGAAGTGTACGCGCCAATTAATATATTTATTTTTTTGTTTTTTAGTTGGCGGACTAACGAATTGGCCAATCGAATATTTCAAAAATTTGCGATTATTTCCGCGGAGGCTTTGGCATTTTTGAGTTTGAGCCTTTACTTGCAATGAATTAAATGAAATGAAAATGAAAAAATTAGTTTACATATTTTTCAAAACTAGATAGCATCTGGTGTATTTTGAATGACTTCTGTGTATACGAGTGTAATAATTTTTCCCTTTTGCTAGCTATCAAATGTTCCTTGTTTTCGCCTTTAGTATAAAATGCATTTGGAGAAAGTCGCTGAAACTCATAAAAGGGTGTGCATAGGCTCCTACGTTAACGTTGGCTTAGATTATTATAAGTTCTGGAGATGTTTCACTTGATGATGCCCAAAGTGACCTATCCAATTCGAAGTACGAAATATAAAAGAAAATAAAAATTACCCTTTATTCCGAAGTTTGCAAACACCGTTAATAGTTAAACTTCCACTTATGAATTGTCAGAAATTCTCTAATAGCGCAATCACGAAGTTCACAGAAAAGTGACAAATATTCATCTCACAAAAATGAAAAATATATACCAACGATGAATGATTTAAGTTCATCCGCCGTAGTCGAATGGCTTGATGCATGACTCCCATTCGGAATTGCATATGTTCAAATCTCTATATGTAGATGAAACACCAAAATGAAGAAAAAGTTTCTTCTAATATCGGTGCAGGCAATGGCAAACCGTCGAGTGTACTTCTGTCATGAAAAAGCTCCTAATAAAAAATATCTGCCGCTCGGAGTCGGCTTAACACTGATGAGATTAGTCTGCGTATGTATATATGTACTATATGTGCATATGTAGCCAATGTTACGAGGGCGGACATTATCTTGTTACGAGAATTCTGTAATGCACGGATCTTAAATGTTGCTTTAACATACATATTTACTTACATATACATACGTACACACACTGCCATCAACAAAACAAAACTTTTCACCACGCTGTGTGGAAGTTTTCAAGCTTTTTTCTTGAGCAAACTTTTCAAGAATGGAATCACAATACCATCACAAGCTAATTCCTTATTCTTAGTCAAATAAAACAAATTTACCTCACTTCCTCTCTTGACTTGGATCAATTTTATTGATAATGCCGTTAAACTCTACCAAGCACTCATGTGTTGGCAATACTGTCACAATACGTTCAAAATTGAATGATCGAGAATAAGCAAAAATTGCAGTTTTTTAGAACAAACAGATAATTTATGAAATTTTAATACATTATTTATTTTTAAAATATTTTTTGAATTCCAAAGCTCCTTCCCAGCTCTCTTCCCAACCAGGTACTTTTTTGGCATTTTCGTACCATCTGGCAACATTGGGATACTTGCTAATGTCGAAGCCCGAAACATCGAATGTGGAAACCGTAGTTAGAATAGAAAAATCTGCCACAGTCAATTGATCACCAGCCACATAGCTGTTCCCTTCCAGGAATGTGTTCAATAAATCGAAAGCAGCTTCCATTTTTTTGAAGAGTTCGGGATCAAAGGGTTCATTACTATTAAAAAATAACCGAGGATAATAGTAGTCGGCGAAGGACTTGTACAGGGTGCCCATGTCAAAGTATAGACGCTGGTTGACGATAGCTTGCTTCTTGGGACACTTGGGGTACAGTGCGTCATCCTTGCCATATCGTTCTACCAAGTATATCATAATGGGGCGCGATTCCCATAGCACAAAATCATTATCCACCAAAGTGGGAATAACGTGTTGTGGGTTGATCTTCAGAAATTCGGGAGTCAAGTGTTCATCAGCAAACAAGTCCAACAATTTTTTATTAAGTTCAATACCAAGACTCTTGGCGGTGAGGAGCACGGAACGGCATGGTGGGGAGTCGAGCATGTAATAGAAATCCATGATGCCGAAGTCTTCGATCTATTGAAAAAGAAGAAAAAATTTAAATAAAATTATAACAGTGCATTAAAAAATTCAAAATTCATAATTTGCTATGCAGACATATTATTTCATATTGAGCATACATATACAGGGCTGCCAATATTCGACGGACCCATCTGGCAACCTTGTATCTTTTGACAGAGACGTCAGATCGTTTAATGACATACCGCGTTGGAAGCGTGAGTCCATGCAGATTTTTACCATGGAACAGTACACGCCACGCGAGGGCTCCCAAATTGTTGAAATTTACATTCAACAAAAGAAGTCAATTGTGAAAACTCAACGTGCGTATAAAAAATTAAATAATGGGAAAAGTGCGCCTTCTAAGAACACCATTAAACGTTTGCACAAAAGGTTTTCGACTGGTGATGCTCTTTCTAATCCAAAGAGGCCAAATCAAAACCGGCCAAGGCGATCGGATGAGAATATTGCTCTTGTACGTCGTCAAGGACATCCCAAAATCGCCGTTCTCAGCAGTTGGGCATTGCTCGGACCACTTTACAACAAATTATCCGCACTGATTTTCATTTATTCCCGTATAAGATTCAATCGACGCAAATATTGTTGCCTGCGGACAAGCCTCGTCGCTTGGAATGGGCCCAAAGAGTCAAAGGGTCCGTCGAATATAGGCAACCCTGTATATCTTCCATGCAACTATTAACATACTCGATTCACAGGAATATCACGAGTTCATTATTTTCTGAAATAGAAGAGGTGAAGAGATGCTGTTTGATCAGTGAAGAACACGGGCGAGGATCGGCATGGAAACTAGTCCTTCTCATTGCAGCTCTGGAACTCGCCGTTTTGTTCTCTATTTGATCTTAGCTGCTAACATCCTATCCTTTGTTTTTCAAGCCTAAGTCATCTAATGCAGACCGAACACAACCGAATAAATGTGTTAAGTTCAGTGCCTAGATTCAGTCCTCAATCTTTGTTAGCACCACAGCAGTTACCACAGATTCGCTTTTAACTTCTCTTAGTGCAACTCTGACTTGTATTCTCTCATCTATTTGCTACACCTTAACTTGTGCCAACGGGCCAAACCGTCAAAGCAATTTTCTATCTTGGCGTTTTGAAGCGTTTGTTGCATCGCACTCGTCGAATTCGCCCTGAATACCGCGAAGGAGAAAGCTGGTGCTTATTGCATGATAATGCACCATCTCATCGTTCACCTCTTGTGACTGATTTTTTAACTAGAAATCGCATTTTAACCATCAATCACTCGCCGTATTCGCCTGATATGGCTCCCTGTGACTCTACTTATTCGGAAAATGGAATTTGGCCATGAAAGGAAAACGTTTTGCGTTCGTAGAGGCCATCCAAAAGGCTTGTACCAACATCCTGAAGGGCATTCCGGCCAATGACCTGAAACACTCTTGCGAAAATCATTTAGATCGCACAAAACAGTGTATCGAGGCCAGAGAGGACTAATTTGAATAAATGAACTCGAAGTTATCAGAACAAAGCTACTGACGTGTCTCAGTCTTGCGTTTAGCTCAGCCTTGTTTATTTTGGACTTCACCTTGTATTAATCATAATAATAATAAACCAATACTTAATTTCTTTTAATCTAAGACAGAAAAAGATGTGGTCCTGGCTCGAACCAGTGCATCCATAAAAGCCGTTCGAGAAAGAATTCGCAGAAATCTCTTAAGAAAGCAGAAAATCATGTCAAGGGAAATAAATGTATCGACCAGATCCATGTCAAGACTAATTAGAGATGAACTCCACACGAAAGCCTTCCGATGCTCAACTGATCATCTTTCGACAACGTGCTTGAAGAAACAAATTTACCTTACTTCCTCTCTTGACTTGGATTTAAATTTTATTGACAATGCCATTAAACTCTACCAAGCACTCATGTGTTGGCAATACTGTCACAAAACGTTCAAAATTTAATAATCGAGAATAAGCAAAAATTGCAGTTTTTTAGAACAAACAGACAATTTATAAAATTGTAATACATTATTTATTTTTAAAATATTTTTTGAATTCCAAAGCTCCTTCCCAGCTCTCTTCCCAACCAGGTACGTTTTTGGCATTTTCGTACCATCTGGCAACATTGGGATACTTGCTAATGTCGAAGCCCGAAACATCAATTGTGGAAACCGTAGTTAGAATAGCCAAGTCTGCCAGAGTCAATTGATCACCAGCCACATAGCTGTTGCCTTCCAGGAATGTGTTCAATAAATCGAAAGCAGCTTCCATTTTTTTGAAGAGTTCGGGATCAAAGGGTTCCTCACTATTAAAAAAGAGCCGAGGATAATGGTAGTCGGCGAAGGACTTGTACAGGGTGCCCATGTCAAAGTATAGACGCTGGTTGACAATAGCTTGCTTCTTGGGACACTTGGGGTAAAGTGTGTCATCCTTGCCATATTCTTCTACCAAGTATATCATAATGGGGCGCGATTCCCATAGCACAAAATCATTATCCACCAAAGTGGGAATAACGTGTTGTGGGTTGATCTTCAGAAATTCGGGAGTCAAGTGTTCATCAGCAAACAAGTCCAACACTTTTTTGTTAAGTTCAATACCAAGACTCTTGGCGGTGAGGAGCACGGAACGGCATGGTGGGGAGAAGAGCATGTAATAGAAATCCATGATGCCGAAGTCTTTGAAAAGGAAGAGAAAGAAATTAAAATGAAATTATGAAAGTGCATTAAAAAATTTAAAATTCGTAGTTTGCGATGAAGACATATTATTTCATATTGTGCATACATATATAAGTGTGTATGTATCTTCCATGCAACTATTTCAATAATCGCATTTTGCAAAATCTATAATAAAAAATGTTGAAAGGAAAGAAGTCAATTTAAAAAAAATATGCATATTTACTAAGATCTTTATGCATAATGTTCATCAACGACGAGCGTGAGAGGTGCAATTGTTGGGCACGACGACGAGTTGAGGTGGACGGCTCTTCAACCACACTATCGCGAACAGCAGCAGTATTTTCTGCAGTACGAGCTGTACGAGCATGCACTGGTGTTTTCACATCCCTACAAACCCGGATTGCTCAAAGTTTTGCACAATTTTTCCGATTGTACGATTGTAATGGAAAGCGCGCTAACAAGAGTCGACATCTGTACGAGTAACGGGGTGGAAATTAGTCTGATGTCATATTTTATACGTAGGTACCTCAATTACTATAAAATGTATTTAATATATAAAAAAACTCTTTTTAAAACAAATGGTTATTACAGGAGTTACACGTATTAAACTTTGGAAGGTCTTATGTGACACACCCTGTATTTAAAATAAAATTTAGTAATAAGAACCACCCTGTTATTTCAAACACCAAAAGTTAAATCCACCGTTATTCATGTTCAATTTATTTGCCTAGTCGCGAGAGCTGGCTCAGTTTTTGGCAATTAAGTGTTCACTAAAAGGCAAAGCTGTGATTTTTTCTTATGGGTATTTGTACGTAAGTACAATAGTTTTTGTTTTTTCATCTAAAATACATATATTCTGCAATAATTATTGAATTGTGTGGATTAAATTATTATTTTTTTTTGCATAACTAAGACGTGATGGTGACAATACGGACTACCGTGTAGAGATAGTACTACTCGTAGTGGTAGATAATATTAGCCGTACAAAAAATTCTTTGCTATGTAAATTCGCATATCTTTACCTGACTGGCATACTTTAATGCCGTGTTTTTTTTTTTTAATTTATAACATTTGCACTGTTTGGTAAAGCAAAAAATAACTATTTTTTATGATAATTAACTAAATTGTAACGTATTAATCCATGCATTTTGTCAACTATTTAACTAGCTATTCCCTCCATTCAACTCTACATATGTATGTACATACATACATATAAATAATTGCTTCTTCTCATATGTGAATACGTTATTTTAGCCGAAAAAATTGATCGTCGTGGCTTTAACAGCATCCATTCCATATAACGGACGATATAAAATGTTCGAACTACGCTTAAAAATATTTCACAAGGGTTAATAGAAATAAGGTGGGGATGTTTCACCAGTAAAAGTATTTGTATACTTTTCTTCTTCTTCCTTCTGCTGATTTTCGTCAGTAATCATTTAAAATGTTTGTGTTGAATCGATCTCAGCTTCTATAGATTCGTCTTTATATACTCAATAATATTTAGGATATCGTGTATTCAAATAGTTAAAAAGTCATCGCTGTTCCTTTTATATAGGGTGATCCAATAGGTGCGCTTCAACTTTTTTCCGATAGGGAGGGCGAACGACGCAGTATTTTTTATTTTTCGCTTGTCATCTGTAAACTTCAATAGTATACATTTCATCATGAAACGCTACACACTTGAGCAACGATTGCAAATCGTGCAAATTTTTTATGAAAATAATCGTTCTGTTGCTGCTACTTTAAGAGCATAACGGCCATTTTACGGTCCATTTAACAAGCCGTCCCGTTTTGGGGTTATGTGAAGTCATTGGTCTACAGTAACAAGCCGGCGACGATTTGTGAGCTCAGAGCCAATATTGAACGCGAAATTGCTGGAATTTCGGCCGATTTATGCAAAAGAGTGGTCGAAAATTGGGTTCAACGATTGGACTTCGTAAAACGTGCACGCGGTGGTCATGCAAAAGAAATCGAATTTCATACTTAAATGTATATGTTCAAACTCGATAATAAAAAAAAAATAGTTAAAAAAGTCAAACCGTTTGTGTTTTATTCAAAAAAGTTCAAAAGTTGAAGCGCTCTTACTGAAAAACCCTATACTACCACGAACGTGTAAACTTTCTCCTTTGACAATTTCTCTTTGGGTACACATTCTATGCTCTGCTTTAATTACATTCGTGTGCATGTTATGCAGAGAATGTACACATTAACGTACATACATGTATACGAATATATGCATGTTCAGACAAATAAGAGAATAAATACTAAATTAATCAAAGCCTACTAAATGTTATAGGAGCGGGAAGCCTGCCTAAAGTGATGGGAACATTTTTATATACATACATAGAATACGAGTGTATAGGGTGATCAGATTGCATTTGCATTAGGGTTTGTTTGACAGACCACACGTTACTACTGTCAAACTAAATACATAATTTTTTTAGTATTCATTGACATTTCAACATGGAAAGAATTACGGCTCAACAACGTTTACAAATCGTAAAACTGTATTACGAAAATCGACGCTCTGTGAAAAGTGTTCTTTGCGCGCTCAATTAATAGCTACGTCAATAGCAAAATTGCCGTATTTGGACTGAAGAGAAACTTGAAGCCATGCAAGAACACCCATTACACCCATTGAAAACAACAAATAAGCGTTTGGTGTGGCCTATGGGCTGGAGGAATCATCGGCCCATATTTCTTCAAAGACGAGGCTGGCAGCAATGTAACAGTGAATGACGAACGCTATCGCGCCATAATAAATGAGTTTTTGATGCCGAAAACTGAAGCACGTGATCTCCACAACATGTGGTTCACACAAGATGGTGCTACTTCCCATATAGTCCGTGAAACAATGGATTTACTGCGTCGTTATTGTCATTTAGGTGAGCAATTATCACTCGCCCATGCCTGTCACATATTTTAACCCTTCCGGTACGATTTTTTCAATTCCCTTCTAAATTTACCAATGCTGCGAATAACCAAACAAAAAAAAAAGGAAAAGTAAGCGAGTTCAAGTGGCGACTGAAAAACACAAGAAATTATACACACACATCCACATAGACTTTGCTGCCCCGGCATTATCGGTAGGAAAAAAATGAATTTGCACATATTGTTATTGTTGCAACAATTTAACATGCGGCCTTTTTTTTATTATTTTGTTTTATTTATTCGCAGCATTGACGTCATTTATTGCCAAAATCGTGAAAAATAATGTAACTGGTTTCGTAAGACGCCACTTTCTGTAATCTCTACTCCATGAGCAAAATTAGCAAAAAATAAACTTTTAAAAAATGTGCGGTTATAAAGTGGCATCAAATTCTGTTTATTTACTAAAGCGAAGTCATTGGTTCATATTTCAATATTTTTAAACATGCTCCACTCGAAATAACTTCCCTAATATCGCGGCAACAAATCATCTGAGTATAAGCAACAGGCCTTCAAACAAGTAATATGGTAGGTTCGCAATATTGCTGCAATTATTGCGGTATATATGCATACATATTTATGTGCTTGTTTCCACAAATATCTTTTCATAACAAACTTATAAATATGGTTTATTTGCCAACTTATACAAATGAATTTTCGTATTTATGTATGGGATTTCGTGAATTCTTTATCTCCTATTCGTATTGTTTCGTTTCGGACATCAACGCCAATCTCAGGACGCGAGGTTCTTCCTATCATTCTTGCGATAAAGTAGTCCCCTCAATGTGCGGTTATATGTACGGGGTATCAACATCTGTTTTTTTATTTAGTAAAAAGTTATTCAACAACAAAATTGGACGATTAATTTGTACCTACTATGTTACGTAACAACCAAATTTACTCTCCAATTTCGCTTCGAATCGGCAAACCCATGGTGAAAACAATTCAGAATGTGTGGTCAATATCAAACGTTCACCGGCTGTCAACAAATTTGAAAGAATCAGCTGATTGTCTAACATAACCGGGGTCACGACAGCGCTTTGTTAAAGAAAAAAGAAGTTGTCTGTAAAGTCGGTTTACTGACGATAGTTTAACGTGACAACGTTATAAGAAAATATTGATGGAATGGTTGCAATTTTCAAAACAAAATTTTAATTTTATTTGTTTGATAGATATTTTGTATGGATATAGAGGAGGAGGTAAATGGAATAGTAGCCAGTGTGATAATTTAGTTAGGGTTATATTGTATATATCCCCTATACATAATAATAAATAAATATTTTGTATGGATATAGAGGAGGAGGTAAATGGAATAGGTCAAGTTAGATTTACACAAACGTGAAAAATGACGAAACATTTATCAAATTCATGAAAGATATCTTCAATTTCGATTGTGCATCAGACGTTAATAAGTCAACAACACTTAGAGGCATCATCATCGATTTGACTTTCTCAAGACACATTACACTTGAAACACTCCCTTTCATTTCCTATTTTTCCTATCATCGTTTATTCTCAACAGAGAATTGGTTCGTTACCGTGCACACAGGAAGAAGGCATATGCAAATACAAGTATGTGAATTTATTTACAAATGCGCATATACATACATATACATAGATATATATGCTCACTCAAGTAGGACAGAGCCAGATGTCGAACGTTGCCGAACGCGGGGACCGATTGTGCTCTTTGTCGTTCGTTCCGCGCTCTCGCTTGCAGTTCAAGCACATTAGCTTACATTTGCTTGCGTACGGAACAGATTCATATATTTGATATGTCCATATGACTTGTATGCATCTTTACATATAGATTTGTTCTTTTTGAAAATTGCGCGAAATTGTTTATACACATATATTAGTATACAACATATCTTATAAGGTAAATATTATATTACCATACATTTTTTCCTTCATATATAATAAAAAAAATTAATAATAATAACATTAAAACAACAGGTATTATTAACAAACTTGGTTTTATTTTAAATTCTTCAAGTAAATCAAATTAAGAATAATCAATAAGAAGGCATATGCAAATACAAATACGTGAATTTATATATGTACATTTGCGCATTTACATACATATATACGCTCACTTAAATAGGAGAGAGCAAGATGTCGAACGTTGCTTTTCGTTTGCTTTGTTTGCTTTGTCGTTCGTTCCGCGCTTTCGCTTGCAGTTCATTCAAGGTAACAACAAATGAGCAAGGTAACGGCAATGAGCAAGGTAACACTAATGAGCAAGGTAACGACACATTTTTTCGTGCGTGCAGCCTGTTAAATCGAATTATAAGACGTTATCACGTCAAAAACCGCGAATGTGTTGGTGATATACGAAAACAGTCAACACAATTTGCGCTCATGTTACCGTCTGAACAACGACTGATAGGACGGGCTAGTGAATACATGTAAAATGAGCAGGCACAATTCTTCTGCCGAGTACCTGGTGACGTGGCAGCCGAAGTGCACCATAGGTGCATGTCAAACCTGGTAATCTACCATCCTTGGGTCAAACTTATCCATCACCGTTGCTTAGTTGTAAGCTTATTGTTTTGTTTAAATTTTCACTGAAATTTTGACATTCAAACCACCAAATTGCAGGAACTAAATATATAACTAAATATATGCAAATATTATTGTTGCTCTAACAAAGTCACCTTCTTTCAATAGTCATTGAAATGGGCAGCTCCCAGCTCACGTGGGCGAGCAAAGGAACATACTGAATATGTATAGTTATCTGTGATATTTCCACAAACAGCAAAAGTATTGTCAAAATTCAGTGCACTAGAAATTTTCAGTTAAATTAATGGCTGATCTTTCCTTTTCTACCACGATATATTTACTTATAATGTCTAAGTGCGTGTACCGAATTTAAAAATTATAACACGCAAATGTAGTCACTATATCAGCCTTTTGATTTATATTCTTTTTATAAATTAAAATTAAGAATTAATAGCAATATTTAACGTTAAAAATGCATCTTTTTTTCATAAGCTTGAAAAAATGCCCCATTACAGACGCTTATTTCACTTAAATACAAACACAGAAAAGTAACAAAATCACTTATAAAGATTCTTTATTACATTAAGATTCGATTTAAAGCTATTTTTACTAAATAATAGTCCAAATTCTATTAAAATTCAATTATTACAAATGTTCTTCTAACCGTTTGTAATACCGAACGATGAGAGAGAGAAGAACAAAGCGAAATAAGAAAAACCCAGTCAACCAAAAGGGAACAATTCTTTCATTATTATTTTTACTATTTATAGGGGCGCTTTTTTGATTTCAAATATACATATATATTACAAAAACAAATATTTTTACAAATACTGAAAATTTGGAATAAAAATCGCGCGATTTACAAAAACAAATATTTTTACAAATACTGAAAATTTGGAATAAAAATCGCGCGATTTTTAGTCCAAATTTTCGACTGCGGCGCTTTTTTTTATTTCAAATATACATATATATTACAAAAACAAATATTTTTACAAATACTGAAAATTTGGAATAAAAATCGCGCGATTTTTAGTCCAAATTTTCGCCTGCGGCGCTTTTTTTATTTCAAATATACATGTATATTACAAAAACAAATATTTTTACAAAAAAAAACATTTTCTAAATAGTGAAATAATGCAAAATCGAACAATTTTTGACCTAAATTTTCGCCATCGGCACTCATGACTTTTACTATAAAACAACGTTTTCATAAGTGCTATGAAATATAAAACCTAAGTTAAATGCTTGCTGGGTTGATGGCTGCTGTATACTCTTCTCTTCAACTGTATTTCAGTACAAACTGCAAATGCGGTCGGAAAAAACCTAATTTTTAAACATCTCCTGGGAGTTCTATAGGGACACTAGGAGGTTGGGACTTTCACAGTTATAATGGTGTAACCTTGCTCTTTCTAATGGGCGTGGTGGGTGGTGCCACGCCCCCTCCCTCTCCGCCCCCCATTCAAATATATCGTGGTAGTAAAGGAAAGTTTTGCCAAATTAATTCTCAAATGCAACCAAAACTTTAGTCGCCTGACGAGTATAGCTCGCCATTTAACCGGCGTTCACAAAAACTCACTTGAATTCTAAAATTCACCAAACCGCTGCACGGGAAGAAGTTAAAATACGAACTAACACGTTGCTTTGCCAATTGAATATTTTTAAAGCTTTTGACTTGCCGGCACAAGTGCTTTCATACATACATTTGTAGCTACATATATGTGTATACGTAAATACATTTCTAACTATAAATGCCAACCGGCGGCTAAATATTTCTCCCCAACAATGTTGTGTTTTGTATACATAACTACATTCACATACATGCATTCATGCGTACTCATTTTGTCTCGATAGCCCGCAGGAAAATTCTAAACATTTAAAAAATTTAGTTTCCGTTTTGCCGTTTGCTGACTATAGTTCGGCGAAAATGATGCAACGAATGAATTATGCTACATATGTGCATAACTAAAATTATACATACTTTATATACATACAGGAAATTTGTTAAAACATATTTTATTCAATTTATGGAGTACATGATATTTATTAAAAAATTATATTGAAGTTCTAAAAGTTCTGGAAGTATGATTAAGTAAAATGAAATCAATTCCCGCGAAATATGCGTAACTTTGAAATAACGTTTTGTTTCCATAAGAACTTTTCTGTCAGCCAAAAATGTATTCTTTTTGATGGAAGTTATTTGTGCTTTTTGACATAAGTCAGGAAAGTTCAACAAATAATCGTTCAATTTTATTGTATTAGTCAAAAAATGTGTCTGTCACAATTTTGCCTAGCCCGCGTTCGTAGCTTTTTAAAGATTAGATCACAGAGAGGCAAGGCATATCTATACAAGGTAATAGCAGTTGTACAAAAACAAAAAGTTACATGTATTTTGTTCTTGCTTTTTTTGCACAAGTGTCAAAATAATTATTTCCAAGGCGAATTGAATTGTGAATAGTAAATAAACGCAAACAACTTTTTTCATAATAACAAAGTGTTCGATTTTGTTATTAAATGAATAAGCAGAGCAGATAAAAAGAAATTTGCGGAGAGATAAGTGTAAAAGTACATTTTGAATATTATTAATATCTTGCAGACAGAAATTACACATGTGAATCATCATCAACATTTGTGGGTCTGCGTTGGGGTGATGTGCATGTAAATGCAAGTAAGCAAGGAAATACTTACTATATGCAGCACCTGCTATGAGGATTTCATAACTCCAAATTGAAAAGCTGCCGAAAAGCTAGTGAATAAAGGGATACTATAAAAATTCTCGACAAATGTTATTTGAATAAATTAAAGATGAAAAACTAAATCGATTTTTTTTCTATATCCGTTGTGAAATTCTTTATTACGTTATAAAATATCGTTAAACTAATAATTTATTACAGACTGTGTATATACAAAGGAAAATAAAATGGTATTCTTAAAATACAAAAGAAGCACATAATTTATTTCTGAACAGTTTTTCGAATTAGCCATATTTTATTTAAGCTTAAAGGTTTACAAACTACTTTTGTCTTTTTTATTACAATTTCTTTAATTAACTTATAGAATTGATGTTGACTATGATGAACTATATTATGATAACTATATAAATTACATTCGTTATGTACTACACAAAGCTAGCGTTATAATAATATAACTACATGTACACATACATATATATATATGTACCAAATAGAAACATGGGTATGAGGAGAACACATATGTATATAAATTAGTTTACATGCAGGGGAAAACTGTTTGCTAATTTACGAATTAAAAGTGGATTTGTTCGCATATAAAAAATTAGTTTATTTCAAACTAATATATTAACTATTTGGATTTTGGATGTATTGATTTGCGCTTCATGCTATCCTTACAATCGGGCACTGAATGGGAGCGTCTTTTGCAGAAAATGTGTCCTACTCGCAAATGCGGATATATTCTTTAGTGCCATAACATTGCGAAAAGATATTTCAATATTTTTACCACCAAATATATCCATTCCGTCATCGTAAGCACCAATCTATTTGAAACAATGTCCATTTACCGCAAATAAGCAACCAGCCATTATTAGTGTTTTAAATTGACATTTAAATTGTTCATCTTCATTCCGTTGATTCATTTGTAATGTAACCCCCCAATTGAAGCCACTACACACCAAAGGACTTGCGTTTTATTCAAACGTATTGGGACTAATGAAATCCATAACCTTCACTGGACAAGAGGCTCAGCCTGCTGTTCATATTTTAGTATAGGAAAACAAGCACATCGCCTTCTGCAGCATAAGCGTCTACCATACCGAGATCTGAAACATAAATTGAAACACATAAGACAAAAAGAAAGGAAAGGAAAAAAGAACCCATTTTGCTTACCATCGTTTTGCGCACAATACACATTTCACCATATTTGCATTCAACAATGCAATAATACTATGATATTATGTACGGATAATCTTTATTTTTTGTGTTTCAATATAACTGCTACAAATACTTTGAGTAACAATGTAGAAACAAAGAAATATGTAAACAAAGCAAATTCGCCTTGGCACAAATTTTTGACAGAAATGCCAATTCGCTCCAGGCGAATTAATTAGCTCTTCTAATGATACTACCTTGTATAGATATGCCTTGCAGAGAGGATTGTGCCATCTGAATTTGCTGCGACGTCATGCTCCGGGAATATACGAACAAAAGGAAGGGAGGGAGCTTGACGACACAGTAAATTCGGAAGGCGCAATTTCTTATATCTCGTATTCAACTCGCCTTGTCACACACAGGGCAAAAGCTCTCAATACACTGTGAGCGAAGGCGTAATTAGAGTAGTTGATTTCTTCTTCTTCATTTCGCCTGTAGTTTAGAAATGCCAGTAAAACGAAATGATGGAAATTTGTTTTTGTGTTGTGAATGCGAAACAAATTAATTTTATATATTTGTCATTTATTCCATTCTTCTATTCTCATTCCCTTGACTTTTTTAATATAAAAAAAATGTTTGTTGCTCGAATGTCATCGCCGTGAATAGATTAGTCTCGCTGTGAGCGATGAAAGTCTGTTTGCTAACGTTTGCTTATCACCTGATTCACGACCGTTTACAGTGAATATGCTTGAATTTATTTATGCCCTAATTTTGCGGATTAAATAATTGAATTTTGCATTGGCTGGGAAGAAACATTTTTATTTATTGATTTAGTGTCAACAATTGAAAGATTCGATCACAAACTTCGAATGCTTATAATAGAGTATTGCCTTCTTTGAAAAGAACACAAGAAGTTGTTGAAACATATTCCAAACAATTCATAAGAGGCCTTCTGGCTAAAATATCATTGAACAGAATTTGGATTTAAAATCAGAAATAGAAAAAATGCAGATGGAATTTTGACCTCTGGAGTCTGCGAAAGAATTTGGAAACATTTTAAGGAAAGCTTTTATCCGAAACTAAAAAATGAAATGCGGTAGTAACTGGAACGAGTAGCTAGTTATTTGAGATATTTTTCCTTTTTTATCCTTTTCCTTACCAACACAATATTTTACATACGAGAGCATTGCAATGAAGCCAAAAAAGAAAGCAGTTTCGTTTTTAGGCTTAAGAAAAATATATTATATTAATTTTTATAATAATGCAAAGGGAAATCTTATATTTTATTCTATTTGCTTTCCAAGCACAAATTTTTTTGGGTGTAGCGAAAAGCTTTTAACCTTTTAACACATGCACAAAATGTGCTTATGGATGTGTGCGCCCCACTGATTTGTACACATAGGAGCGAACATTGATAGAATATTTTCTACATCGTGCTTAAGAGCACTCGACAGAAACATACTTACTTACATATATCGTTGAAGGTTAAGAGGAAAGGACGCCTCTTCTGTGTAGAAGCTTCATATTTAAGAACTGGGTAGTTGTTTGCGAATGCTCTTGTCGTGATAAATACAGGTTGTTTCATTAACATTCCACCGGTTGTCATTAGAAGGAATAAAACTAGTTGATCTCACCGATATTAATGTGCCTCTATTTCTTTTTTCTTACTCAACAATTCGACACTCAATCATTCATTTTATAACTACTGCCAATTTTGATAGAATGCGATGACAATAGTCTAAGAATGGGCATTGGCATGTTATGTTACCGTCATTTTGAAAATGTCGTAAAGTAACCTGTACGTTGTGCCAGCGCTCTTGATTGTTTGAAAGCATGGTTTGATTTATACTATGAAGAGGACAGGAGGTTACAGAGATTCTAGGTGAGCGAAGTAGGGAAATGTACAGTCTGGAAAACTAAAATTATCGAAGATCCTGCCAATCTGAGCGTTACAAAAAATACCAAATGGGTGTGAATCATGCAAAATGGCAGCTCATTACTTCACAGATGTTGGCAATATATGACTTAAAATATTCGTAATATGAACTGCCAACTTTATTCAATTTGCTGTCTCGATGGGTAATTTCAGTGAAATTGACCATTGAAAGTCATCAAAAATTTAGTATCGCAGCGTTTTTTAAAGGTATGGATATAATTGTTTGCCATCGTAACTGAATGTGTTTGTATGCATACTGTACTATTCAGTTGGACTATGGTTCGAAATTCACTACGGACATAAAACATCAAATCGCAAATTTGCTGAAAGAGTGCGACAAAAAAAAATCAATAAAAACTGCTACAAAGTTTTCAATTTACTATGCTTCAATATGTAAAAATGTAAAAAAGCATGTGTTAAAAATTTTTTTGTCGATATAGATTTATTTAGTCAATTTCTAGAATAATGCAACTTTTGAACAACGTTTGCCTTCATTTTCAGTGCAAATTGAACGAGTGAAAGTGAATCACCGGAGGCACCTCGAAAAAAATTGTTGTGCGGTATACGAGGGTGTTTTTGAAAAGTCTTAAATGTTTGGGGTAAACCTTATACACTCCGTTCAACGCTGTTCAAGTTTGTTGATCCCCTCTGATTAATATAGAGCATTTTGTCGAAGTCTGGAAAATAGTCACTCATTTCTGCAATCACCTACTCGTTTGAATAAAATCTTTTTCCGCCAGCCATTTCTTCAATAATGTCACTCATTAAGGAACAATTAGTAGTCCTAAAGATCACCTGAACGAAATAAGAATCAAAGGGCATTTGTTGAAAGAAATGTTTCTTGAGATATCCCTGGGAGGATTTTTTTTTTTAAATTTTCAACTTTTCTTAGTATTTCCTATCCAAAAAACCTATTTCTCTAAAAAAATCTTGTAATATATATTATTATTGGCAGGTTAATAGTTATTAAAAAAAGATACCAGATGAATTGTATGAGGAAGTACTGTGCCTTAAATCCAAACGATTAGTGTAGTAGATTTTAAGTTATGGCGAAAACGAACTTAAAAAATAGTAAATTTCAGAAAAACGCTTTAAATTCGTGCAGATATAGAAACCCGGCCTGGCCATAACTTCGTTAATTTTACACAATATTCTTGAGATACCAGGTTGTTCAATAAGTTTTGTGGTTTGATAAGAAAAACTCAATTTTATGGTTTGGTACACACTTTATTATTCAGTTTAGTCTAAATGAACATCAATACACAATTTCACAGCTATGACTCCATCATTTCATGAAAAACGCATTCTATGCATGCATTTTTGGAGGTCTGGAAATAGATGGAAGCCGCTAAGGGTCAAATCTGGTGAATACGGTGGATGCTCCAACAATTCGAACTTTCATGGATTTTGGTCATTGTCAAATTGTTCTGTTGACACCGTGATGATGTTCCTTTTGCAAATTGAGTATTTCTTTACGATCTTTTTCTTTCACCTGACCAAAAAGGTTGCAATAATATTCAGCATTTTTTGTTTTATCTGTTTGCACGTAATCTACAAACAAAAATTCCTTTCGAATGCCAAAACACTGACGCTAACACTTTATTGAACGATTCCTGAACACGAATTCGTTTCGGAGACGGAGAACCAGGTTCACACATACAGTAGCCAACCTTCGAGAGCTTTGCTTTTATGAAAAATTTATAAAATCTTCTGGTGTTCCGGATGCCGCATAAAATTTTCCGATTTTCGTTTGCTGTAACTCCAAAACTAATTGAGTTTTTAATGGTACTATGTATACATGGTATTTACTTAAAGTTGAATGACATCATAGGCCTCTTCTTTTCGTAACTTCTTCATGAAAAATTTGCATGCGAAAGCAACAACAATGTTATCGAGCAAGATTCGCCGCTAGCGAGTGTGGTTATACCTCATTAAACTGATATCTTTGCCTTACAAATAAATGTAATTGAAGGCGGCTGTATTTTCGCGTTGCCAATATACGTTCATTTTTGCCAGTTGCTTTATCTATTCGCCACTTGCTAACGCTTGGCGACAAGAAGAGGCCTTATACCTCATTAAACTGGTATAATTCACGATCGTGCAAAGAACTAAAATCCCATAATTGTGAAATCCTTATATGTATGTATATATATATGTATGGATCCATCCGCCCATCCACATATGCATATATATATATATATTTTTTTTTTTAAATCCAGCAGCCAAAATCTCCTTGGTGTAGCAACCTGTGTGGGCGCTGGCATTCTTCTCTACGAGTTACATAATTTCTAACTCCAAAGCATCTGATTTCCGTTTTATGAACTCACCAGTGACAATTCTGCGTTTCCATTGTCGACTTCAAAAAGGTATAATCCAATCACAGGTTATGAATAAACAACGCACTATCATCCCCGCATACTTTTTGTAGACGACCGTGTCTAAAAGAGAGCAAGAGGAGTGCCAATTCTCCAGATCCGAGTATTTTGATTGTGTATATGTATATGCGTGTGTTCACAGAGGGAAAAACGCCCCTAAGTCCAAAATTCACGTTGAGTTAAGACCACTGACGAGCATAAACAAATTTTTTACAGTATTAACCGCTGAATGAAAAAGTTATACCGTCTTCAAATACGAGTAAAATAATATTTTTGCACCATCTTGAAGGTATTAAGGGTATATTGGTACCGACTACAAACAAAGACTTTAAAACTACATTTCATGGCGAAAAAGACCTAAAAGTAGGAGTTCAACTCGAACGCCCAAGAAATGGCAGCCACTTTTATTTTCATCTTATCTTACAATCTTTTAATGTAGACTTCATTCGATTCTCAGTAAAATTATCAACTAAATCACGTTCAAAACTGTTTTTGTTTTTTTTTTCATCACACTCAAACAATTAAGACGAGCGAGCAAAATAAAAAAAAAAAAAAATAAAGAGAACAAATTTTCCCCCCTGTTACACTGCTATTGTACGAACTAAAGTGTTAACCTGCTCGACACTTATCGCCAGCCAGCTATCTAATCGTAAGAAGAATATTGAGAGTTAAAACTTTGTGTTAATTATTTTAGGAACTATAGTTGTTTGTTTAAGTCAGCGAGGCAATCAAGTTAGCTTTAAAATAAATATAATATCATTTCAAGAAAGAATCGGCATACATGCCAACGTTGCCCTTTATACATTTGGTGTTTACAGATCGTTCACAGTGGTATCCTGGTGGAATTTTGTTATTATCAAATGGCAAAGTAGGTCATATTTTTGCGATTTCGGACGTCTAAAATTCATCCAAAAGTGCGACAAAAGAGATTGGCTCTGGTTCTTATAAACCCTAGTTGGGTTAGCCCGTACCTGGGCTTTCTATGTATGATAATAGCCAATCCTTTTCCACAGAGACATCAACCAACCGCTGATAAGCCCTAATGTTTTGGCCCATACTCCCATATTCTTGTTGTACATTGCGAAAGCAATAGGAATAGTAAAATGAGCTCGGGAATGTTCACCTCTAAAGTATCTTACAGCTTACCCGACTGGCTCTTTCCCAAATAAAACTGATGTGGCGGAAACAACTGCATTGTATACACATTTGGTGACTGTTAAATTATATTTACGTTCCATTTATAAGTACTTAAATTTAACCTCATGCCGAATTGTTCATTAAGCCCCAATTCTTTTAATCCAAGCAAAAGAAATTTTGAAGTAAAGAGATGATCAAAAAAGAACCGGATTTAAAAAATTCATCCTACAAATGAATAGTAATGAAAGACAAAGATAAATTTTTTGGTATATAAGGTAAATTCGCGACGTGTCATATAAATACAAGTATATAATGACCGCTTACAGCCCCCTTTTAAGAGTTTGGCCGAGCTACTTCTCCTATTTGTGGCAGATCTTTTTTATGAGGAACTCCTTCATTTTTTCTTTTCATGTGGATAGTTCTGTTCTCTCTACGGGCCTTTATTTTTATATAGTATTAAAGTATACAAAACACACGTTTCACATGCACAAATGCCATTACTAGTAATAATAATAAGTAATATTTACCGACTACGTGATCCCATTTGTAAAACCTCTTTTTTATGTATTTGAAATTGGCTTCGTGTTCAACACCCTATTGCTTTTTTTACACTGAACAAAATAAACAAAATTTACTCTGCGCTCATTCTTTGCTACATCTGCAGTATTTTTATTTCTACTTTTGAAACATTTAAAATGTTTGGGTATATGCAGCGTATCTGGTGACAGAGTTAGGAATTAAAAGCTGAATTGAAAAATAATTGCTAATATAATATAAAAGTTTTTTCAATAACTATGTAATATCATACAAGGGGCAACCAAGACAAATGCGGTTTTTTTTTTAATATTTTCTCTAACTGTTGACCGTTACATCGGATCCGGTTCCGTTCCGTGGTATCTTAAACGGTTGGAGTGTGATTGTTTGGATTGTTTCCGTACAAACGTGTCAGCTGATTGCTCTCTCTCCACGCAGTGTTGCCAAAGGCTTTTTATTTAACTTCTTTTACATACAAAAATGAAAAAAAAAGTTTTTCTTTTTATTATTTTCATAATTTTTTATGAAAAAAAACAAAATTTTTTATTCTAACATTTTTTGTTTTTTAAATTTTTTTAAATCTTTAAATTAAAAAAAAAAAGATATAATTTAAAAAAATATTCTTTTTAAATGAAAAAAAAATTTTTTTTTTAATTTTAACAATTTTAAAAATGGCGCTGAAGTTTACCCTTCCGAAAAATTAAAATTGTATTTATTTAATTTTTTAAAGCTTTTTATTTCATTTCTTTTACATGCAAAAGTGAAAACAAATTTTTTTTTGTTGTATTATTTTCGAGATTTTTAACGAATTTTTTTATTTTTTTTATTTTAACATATTATATTTATTTTTAAGTTTAAAAAAAAAATTTTTTTTTAATTTCCATTAAAAAGTTTTTTTTTTAATTTTCACACAATTTTTTTTTTTTAATTTTTAGACTACTTTTTTATTTTTTTTTTATTTTAATAATTTAAAAAATGGCGCTGAGGTGTACCCTCCCGAAAAATGAGACCTGCACGGTGTTGTCCATGTTGGCTCTTCTATTTATTTGAAACACAAATAAAATTAGTAATCAGTATGACTGTAGCTATGTCCCCCTACTAGAATAAAAAACAACAAACAAAAAAATTTGACAAAATTTCGGAATCATTTACAAAATAAACTTGGATAAATCTTAATTTTTATTAAAAAGCAATGTTGTGTATGGAAAAATATCAATGGCAACATTGTGTAGATACAACCAAACACAAACCCATACAAATGTATTGTGTAAATATGTAACCAAAGGAAAGCAGTTGTTTTCTATGAGCACAAGTGTTGCTCAATGTTGAGTACCCTACGGGCAACGGAAAGGGACTACGATGCGTTGGTGAGTGTGAGCACCATCAGTAGCACTTCATACGGCAACAAAGCAATACGGTGGTAATCTTTTTCGTATATCACCAACACAACCTGAGTTTTTTTTTTGTAAGTAAACTGCTGCCATGACTCCGGTTATGCCATCTTCTGATGTTAGCCACACCTCCGAACTCTTTCTACTTTGGAGCGAAGT
Source organism: Anastrepha ludens (assembly GCF_028408465.1). Lineage (NCBI taxonomy): Eukaryota > Metazoa > Arthropoda > Insecta > Diptera > Tephritidae > Anastrepha > Anastrepha ludens. Next base: position 104,170,873 of record NC_071498.1, read on the forward strand.
CTAAGATCCTTATTCAATATTTCAGGCACAATAGTTTTTGGAAGTCTCATAGTAGCCGCTCTCTTGCCGTTGGATTGTAAACTTGTAGTGACAAATTCACAATTTTTATTTGTTCTCGAATCGTCCTCATTTTCCTTCGATCTGATGGACAGTTAGTAACAGAAGTAAGTATACACCGGATACGTTTTCAATTTTCCCCCAATCGATTTCTTCAAACAACCTAAGTTATAACAAAATTGTGCTTTATTTATATGAATGAAATACAAAAATCATATTAAATCCAAATAATGACAAAATTTTAAAAACTTTATAAAAATTAATGTTATGAAATCAAAAACATAATTAAAATCAAATCCTGGTATTTGGTAGGATAATCATAAGACTTTACAATCGCTTTAAGTCGTGATGGCATTGATTTCACCAAGTTTTCAGTTACAGCTGGTGGTATTTTATTCCATTCCTCTTGTAAGAAGTTTTTCAATTGTTCCTTATTTCTAATCGGATGTTTACGTATTTGCCGCTTTAAATATCCCTATAAATGTTCGATTGGGTTGGTATCCTGGGACTGTGGCGGTGTTTTCAGCTGTTTTCGCACATTGTACAATATAACAGCCACTCTCGTACAAAGTTGGATGTGTGTGTTGGGGTCATTATCCTGCTGGAAGATAAACGTTCCTCCAAGGCCCAATTTCATAGTGCTTTCTTTTAAAATATTTTTCAAAATATTTAAGTAACCATATCGGTCCATAATATTTTCGATAAATACCAAGTTTCCAACCCCGTTCGCAGCCATAAATCCCCAAACCATCACATTGTTTGGATCCAATTCCGCGTTAACTTTTCTCCAAACTTTTTTACGGCCATCAGATCCACAGATACTGAAATTACACTCATTAGAAAATATGACTTGGTTCCAAAACGTTTGGTCATATTTTTCATGATCTTTTGCGAATAAAATCCGTTTACTCCGATTGACACTACTCACGAAGGACTTTTTCCTAATACTGCACCCATGATAACCAGCAATACGTAAAAAGCGAATAGTTTGGGTGCTTAATTGTTTTCCAGTCTCATTTTCAACTTCAGATTTCAATTTGGGGCACTTATTTTGAGGTTTGTCCTGATTTTCCGTACGACTAAGCTTTTTTCTCTGGGACTTAAGAGCGGCGGACGCCCACAACGCTCTTTATTAGTGGTGCTTTCCGCACTTTTATATTTATTCACAAACTTTTGAACTGTAGCAAAACTCCTATCTATCAAACAATCGATTTCTCGCAATGATTTATGTTGCTTGTGATTTTTATAATCAGTTTTTTTAAATCATCAGAAAGCTCTTTTCCTCTTGGTGCCACTACTAAAAATGTCGCAAAAATTAATACAAAACGTACTTCTCTAAATTTTTATACTCACTTTAATTATTTCCTTTTAATAGCTTTAACTTTTTTAACCCTAGAAGGACATTCATAATTTTAGTACACTAAAGACATTCTTCGTCGAAACGACGACCACTCTTTTTAAGCTTTCTTCAGATTGCACCTACACCCGAAAAGAATAAAATATAAATGCAGTATTTTACTCAAAATATTTATTTAATAGTTTTAACGCTTGTTTATTTATTTTAATATAATATAAAACTTAAAATTAAAAATATTCATATTCAATAAAAATTTTTTTTTTTGCTCATAGCCTCTGACAAACTTCAACAAAAAAGTAATATTAATCAAATTAAAATTCATTAATACTTTAAAAAGGTAGATTTTATGCTTAAAACTAAAAATAAAACTCTGTTTTATAGGTCTTTTACTTTATTTTGCACATGAGGCAAAGAGATCAATTTTATGCTCTCCACACAAGCTTTTTTGACATTTCGCGCATGAAGATTTGGCCATTCGACGTTTGGATGAAGGACAAATCGTGCAAATCTTTCTTTTTTTGCTTGCTGATACCTCACCACTGTTTCTGGCCTTCTCATGATGTTGAACTAGTCCGCTTTGTATATTTTGTCGAGCTGCCGTTTTAAAAGTTACCACATTAGGTCTTTTATATAAGTGTTTTTGAATGAGAGCAGAGTGTAAACCTTTAATAAATTTTCTGCGACTAAGTGGTTTCTGTCCCAACTGGAACATATTATGGGTGTATATAACATAACTATTTATATAAGCCGTATTGAGTATGCCAAAAAATACTGCCATTAGCCAGCGGTTGGTGTTTCGAGCGCAACTCATTACGTTGCACATTTGGTCGAAGGTGTCTACACCACCTTTTGTTGAATTGTAGAACTCGATCATATGTGGCGTCTTTGTCATGCTATTTACAGTTCCAAATTTCATTGCATGAGGACAACAAGTAAAATATATTATTCGGTTTTGGCTTATATGACAAGAGCGTCCGTTCGTTGTCATAGACGAACATTGAAGTGCCGACCTTTGCTGACTTTCATCTCTGGAGTTATCTCTCTGGAGGTATGTCTCGCAATGTTCCAACCAATGTTAATTTATATGGTTCTTTTAAAAGAGATTTAGTCAAGGAGACTGAAGTGAACCAATTATCCATGGTTACAATTCGAGTAGGACCACTTACTTGATGTACAATATTTTGTCCATATCTATGAGACGTAGCTTTTTGCGTCGACCACTTATGACGGTTTTTTCCACGTAATATGTTTTTTGAGAAAGTAATTATATCAAACTCTTCAAGCAACACATTCAACGGGACATCGTCTTCGTCTGCAGAAACCTCTTCAGAAGAATTTTTTTCGTCCATTAGCTCTCCCAAGTCCGTCTCAAGCTCGCCAATGGCAAAATCATCTTCATCCGAAACTATAAGTAATCGTCTTCAGCAAGAAACTTCTCAATTTCCTTGTCATTTAAAAAGGCTTGTTTTGTCATGTCGAATTGAATTATATAAAAGTTTTAAAGACAAAAAAAATCCGATATATTATTTTGTTGCAAAACTCACACAAAAGACATTCTTCGTCGTTTCGACGACGCAAATTTTTTAAAACGGTACTTACAAGCAACTAGCACAGATGAACGGACGCTCACAACTAAAGCTCAGCAACAACTAAAGCTGTACGAAAAATTAAAGAAAAACAATGAGCGGAAATTATGATAAGCAGTTAAATGCAAACGAGCGTCGTCGAAACGACGAAGAATGTCCGTCTAGGGTTAATCAATAAGTAAAAATAAATGTTATACTAACTGATCAATCGTTTGCTGTACACTAACTTTTGTGACATACATTTCACTGTCATCAAAGACAAATAAAGCGTGGATAACGGTACCTAAAATTTACAGCTAAATTAAGGCGCATATGAAAGCTTATCCCAGTACACAATTACCATGTGTAAAATATTTTGATTACATATTAAGGAAAGCGTTAGCCTCAAACAATTCCATAAATCAGGCTCCTGTATACTTATTTATATTACTAACTGTACATGCAATGCTTATTTTATTGTACGGCACAGAAATCAGATGCTTTTACTGTTATTTTATAAAGAATGCCTGTAGGAATAACGAAATGCAATTTTAGGTATTTATTATAACGATAAATTAACAAAAATTAATTGTTTAAGTTTTGACTTAAAACTACATAGGGTTTATGTGGCTTCCTGCTGCATACAATCTGCACTTTCTTTTTTTCTGTCATCCTTAGTATTTTAAGAATAGAATGGAACAATCGTCTTTGTTACATGAAAATCAAAATGTGTGCAAATTAGAGACTTTCGTAACCATGCTGCGAAAAGTTTGTGGTATAATTAACGGATGTGCGCGGTCAACGACTTGAATTTTATTATTTCCATTTTGCATCTTTTCCATTTAATAACAAGATGAGAAATAACAAAACGTTTGATCACCCATGGCAATTTCATTTCAATAAGTAGTGTGTGAAATTATTGGGTATTGCAGTATTTATAGTACTAAAGTAGCTTGAATAATTAGAGAGTACGAAAAATATATTGAAATGTTTACTGTTTTTAGGTGGTTTGCTTAAGATATTGAAACAACTATTGAAAAGTATACATATGACCTGTTTCAAAATCGTTTTCATCTTTCGTTTACACATTTCTTTCCTCGTTGAAATCTATAAGCTAAAAGGAACAAAAAATGGTTTCGCCGAAAGTTGAAAGTTCCCGAGGAACAACAAATTATGATAATTGCTTATTCTCTCTTGAATTAGTGGTTTTTATATTATTATCTATGTATTATTATTATTTTTATTATATCCTTCTGTTTGTATTAATAGCCTAGACAGACGATGGCGTCAATTGGAATTAACGACTTAATTTGGAATTATCTCAGGAATTAAGTGCAACTAAGGCTGCGCCGTAACCGAATGGGCTGGTGCGTGATTACCATTCGGAATTAAGAGAGAACGTAGGTTCGAATCTCCAAAATTAGGAAAAACACGTTTCTAATAACGGTCGCCCCTCGGCAGGCAATGGCAAACCTCCGAATGTATTTCTGTCATGAAAAAGCTCCTCATAAAAATATCTGCCGTTCGGAGTCGGCTTGAAACTGTAGGTCCCTCCATTTGTGGAGCAACATCAAGACGCACATAACAAATAGGAGGAGGAGCTCGACCAAACACCCAAAAAGGGGTGTATATTTACATATACGGATGGGCCATATAGCGTTTGCTTTTTGAACTACCTATTTTTTTGAGAATGGTGACACAAATGACATGTCAAATGTGTTCATAATTTACTTAAAGGTTTGACATTTACGAAATGGGACGCTATACGCTTGAAAAAAATTGGGAAATATTGAAAACCTATTTCCAAAGTGGTGAGTCTTCTTCTTCTTCCGCGGTTACAGTAAATGGCGAGCGTTACCGTGGCATGCTCAACGAGTGTTTATTTCCAAAAATTGAAGAGGATGACATGGACGACATTTGGTTTCAACAGGACGGTGCAACTTGTCACACTGCCAAAGTTACACTCGACTGGCTACCGTTTTTGAAAACCGAATAATCAGCCGAAATTCCGATATCAATTGGCCGCCTCGGAGCTGTGACTTAAGCCCGTTGGACTATTTTTTGTGGGGAGCCGTTAAGGACAAATGCTATGCGAACCATCCAGAGACGATTGATGCTTTAAAACACTAAATCGAAGTTGCCATTCATGAAATTGGAGCCCAAACAATCGAAAATGTGCTTAAAAATTGGGTTGATCGAATGGCCTACAGTAAAGCCAGTCGTGGCAGTCATTTGAACGATATTATTTTTTATTCATAACTGACAATGTTCAATCTTCAAAATAAAAAAAAAGTTTGAAAAAATATTGATTAGTTTTTTTATAGCCGATTCAAAAAGCAAATTTTATATAGCCCGCCCTATGTATAGGGAAATTTGCGATGGCAACATTGCCGAAAAATTACAGTTAATATCTATTGCGAATGAAAAATAATGAAATTTTTAAAGAGAAAAGCAAGAAGACGTTCGAAATTACATTAATTGTTTTGATATTTCGGAGCAGTATAGAAATTACAATTAAGATTTTTTCATAAATAATTTTTTCTTAGTATCAGGGCAGTTAATAACCTGCGGTCCATCTTTTACTGATAAAACTGTAAAATAAATAAATCATCTGTTCACTAATCCGCGTAACAACCGCATGTCACACTACAATTTTAATCAGAATCCACTGCGCATGTAATCCCGATTAACGCCACCGTCTGTCTAGGCTATAAGTCGCTTTACTTTTCTTTTTTATTTCCACATTGCCTTTATTTGAGGAAAAGTTTTAAATAGCAAACACAATATAAAGTATAGTTATTTAGACAAATTGTATGCTAACAAACATGAAAAAAACGTATGCAGACAAACAAAAAATGTATTTACTGTACAGTACGTTTCATAACTATAGCACACGTACTTATTGACAAGTTTATGCGTGTGTTTTTTTTAACTTTATAATTTTTTTTTACGAAAATATGTATAGTTAATCTCTGCAATAAACATATAACGCAAAGTTCCAAAATTTGTACAAAATTTATGAAAATACAGCAACCTTTCATTAGAATTTCAAACTTCCTATGCACAATTTTTAGCATAATTTAGGTATGCAACTTAGTAGCCCATTTAATTTTAATACAATAAAGTGCAAGTTTCATGTGGTTCAGAATTCGAGTTGATTTTTGACAATTTTTTCACTGAGATGCTTTTACATTTTTTTCTTTTGTTCCTTGTTCACTCTTCTCGGGAGCACAGGGCCTCAATAAGACTTGTCTTGCGTTGGTTTCGTTAATCTATTTAATTTCTGACAGGGTAGGTGATTAGCCTGCCGTTACCAGTCCAAAGTGGTGGAAATACCCACCTGACGTTGCTTAGGGGGCGTCCATAAATTACGTGAGATGTTTTTTTCAATTTTCTAATCCTCCCTCCCCCCCTGGTGAGATGTCGTGAGATTTTATTCAACCCCCTCCCCCATCCCCCAATCTCACGTGAGATTTTTCAAAATGTGGGTTTCTTATGTAAACGCGTTGGATTGTTATTGTAAAAAGAAAAAAAATTTGCTTCGTGCTTTTATTTACGACTAGTTAAGACTAGTAATCAATATTGCTGAGAGTTATAAGTGTAATAAAAATTTAACAATAGAAGACTTAAATCGTAACTACTGCGATTAAAAAAAGAATATCTACTCTAATTCAGTCCATGGAGAATCATGCGCGGTTTCAAGAGAGACTATTGGGACCAACATGTCCATATGATTTTCAGTAAAATCATGTGCTCCTTCAACTTCGTTCTAATCTAGTCACTCTAAGCCGTTGACGCTTGCGCACAGTAACTCATTAGCTCGTCTTGTGACAATCCGTGAGGGTCGCACTTTGCGGAACATACGCGCTTGCTTAGCTGGTGCAATGTGAGCTGCTCGCCTGTGCTCTGCAGCTCTTGTGATAGATGCCAAGTAAATACCGCATGTACTGCAGCACATTTTCTCTAAATCATCACGTATACTTGGGCAATAGAGATCAATAGGCGTGATGATGAAGGCATTCAGCGGTTGAATCGGTACGCGTATTAGAAATGGAGCAAATGATTTTCCGTCATGTTCTTTAAAGTCCGGAATTGTCAAACGTCAACCTGAGTGATAGGGCGTTCGGCTCATAGTGGCGCGAAAACAACCGACGGGCTGCACTGTACCGCAAATTCAGATTAAATTTAGCTATTTGGTATAAAACAAATATGGTGGTTTGACAGTAGTAATGTATAACGTCGAAGTATGAATGAAATTATTTTCTTTTGAACGAATTAGTGAATGATCTTAATCATACTACGATTACGCTTGAGATTAAATCTTAAGCATGTACAATTTTTTTGTTTCAATCAGAAAAAAAATTGCGTGATATTTGCCGAGACCCCCCCTCTCTCCAACGTAAGATTAGATGAGATTTGACTCGACCCCCTCCCCCCCTTAAACATCTCACGTAATTTATGGACGCCCCCTTAGGAACAACGCTTTCTTTACTGCTTGGAGCGCCATCTGTGCTTCACATTTTTCTGCAGAGGTATCGCACAGATGGTTGAGAACTTCGCTGAATTGAGTGTGTCTGCGCTATTACCGCGGTTGCCCGCTTCCTCTTGCTAGCGCCAATGATGTAAAGTGTAACTGTTTGTTTGTGCTTGTTTTAGCAGTCACAATGCAAATAATGCGTTGACTATTGTGCGGAAGTAAGGAAGCAATGGATAAGGTTTTGTGTTTGAGGATTAAGATGTTTTTTTTCTTAGAGACAGGGTTAGGAACAGGGAAAGCAGGTAAATTTGGGAAAGTGCGAGGACCGTGCATTACGTGCGATTCGAACTCACAACCTCTGGGATGACTGACTAGTGCATTTGCGCTAGACTACCGAGGCCAGCCAATAATTTCTACAAATCAACGATTTTCGCACCACTTCACTTGCACTTTAATGAGCTATAATTCTGCAGATTCGAATATTTTCTAAAAATTCTGATTACTTATTTCCAAAATTTGATGAGTATTTCTTGATTTCGTTTTTCAAATGTGCACAAAGTATCAACTTTGAGATTACAAGTTTTTTTTTCTGTTTTGTATATTTACATATATTTTTACCGTAGATTGAATTATCGTTTTATAAACCAGTTATTAAAATTAGATAAGAAATAAATAAGTTATCAAAATTTGCCGATAAGTCAGTGTGTAATACATTTTGCGAAACTCAAACTGTCTGTGTGCGATTGATATCGGGTGCATGTAGTATGCATGTGTGACCTTCAAAACGCCTAAAAAATCGATATAAGGGAAAATAACAAATACATTTTTTATTTAAATATGTACCCATATTAATAAATTCGATTCAGTTCACGCCAATAACGAATAAACGTGCAAGCCTGGCAGCTAAGTAGGCAATTCACATGGTCGCCAAGCAACGCTTGTCCAAAGCGAAACGGAGACAGCCTAACAAATTGTTATGACCGACCTGCCACACGTCCTACCATGGAACCATCTCCAACAGTTGTTATTACGATTGAGAAAAAATACAGAAGGCGGCAATTATGCCATTTTGTATCCAAGAAACTTTTAACGCGCAAAGGTTCACAAAGTTATTCACTAGCTGCGTCACACAAACCCCAATTCAAATTAAAATGTAAAGTGGGCAGAGTCAAAGAAGCGCTAACAGTTATCAATCACAAAAGCCCATCATCACATACGACAAGGACGCGTGGATACACCGACGCCATTGAATAATTCAGGCTGGGTAATTGCATCGATACAGTCGCTGTTGTGCCGCACAAGATTGTGCATCAACTCAAGTGAGTAAAGCAATAAATTCATTAAGGAGTTCGGCAAAATTTGAAAGCTAAAACCTATTCAGAAGTAAGTCGGTAATTAAAAGGTGGGAATTAATGACATCGGGGAAAATAATGTCAAAATCGATGGACTAATGTATTGGGACTGCACTGTGAAATGCGTTGCATAGTTTTAGGAACAATATGTACAAGGATAGTGTCATGTAGTTCTAGTGCAATAACTAATATAACTAAATAATCAATTTTCCGTTTGTTGTGCTTACATTTCCATTTTCAAACGCCTTTTTGCTCTTACTGCTTATGAATACATATTGATACATATTGTGGCTAGATATATACATACATATATGTATATTAGTTATGTACGTGCACATGTGCATATGTGAATATGTAAATATTTCAACGTATTCTGCTCGTTTTAGAAAGAAATACAGTTTAAGTGTTTGAAATTTTATTTAATTATGAATTCCATACAAATCGATTTCTTTGGTAATTATTGCTGCTCGTAAAGTGATTGTTGTTGTCTAAAGTGTTTAAACTCCCATTGGCCTTGTAGTGATTGCAGTTCAAACAGGACATTTGAAATTCAATTTCTCGGAACAGCAACAGCTGTATAAATTTTTATGCAATATTTAAATAGTGGCAATGAGAAATTTTATTTTCCGTTAAGAGTGCAGGCATTTTATTTTAATAGTCGTAGTACGAGTAGGAGTACACCTACCATATAACCAAAAATGTTCGATGAGACCGCGCATATTGTTAAAGAATTTGTTTATTGCATTCTAAGCAGAGGTGGCTCAAAAATGGTTCCAACTCTATACTACCTACCGCCTAGTCCGCCGTGTCGCAGTATATTGTTGTTAGGTAAAATATTAGGCGTCGATTTCGACTTAAAGACGGTGAACGTATTGGAGGGCGAGCAATTGAGTCCAGATTTTACGAGCATAAATCCTCAACATTGTATACCAACCCTTAATGATGAAGGCCTGGTGCTGTGGGAAAGGTAAGGAAAATTATTTATGTAGACATTTTTGAAGAATGATTCAAATTTTTGTAAATCTCGTTTTCAGTCGTGCTATTTTACAATATCTGGCCGCTGCTTATGGCAAAGACGATTCTCTGTACCCGAAAGATGTGCGTACACGCGCAATGGTCGATCAACGCCTTCAATTTGATTTGAGCACCCTGTATGCGCGCACTTTTGATTATTTTGTGAGTAAAAGATTTGCCTATGTTCATACATACATACATATGTATGTAGATGCGTATAAAAGTGGATTGCTGTTATTGTTGTAGCACTTCATCTAGCCCTGTAGTCACCGGTCGCCATCGGCTATCCCATCTAATGGATGGCACAGGAAACATGTAGAGGTTGGGTTCAAAGGGCAACGGGTGTGGGATTAGTGGGTTTAAGGGTACATGTGAATAGGTGCTTAGTATCGTATTAGGAGTACGTTCATGTATGTTGAGTATGTCGGGATCGATTCTGGATAGGACGGAACTAATCCTACTATAATATCCGGAACGTGATTGAGCAGCTGGAATGTCACGAGACTGAAGCTCTTCGTCTGAGATGAGTGGTGGTTGGACTTCGATGACGACATTCGGAGGTCGGGAGTTTAGGAAGGTGGTCATAGACTCCCGATAAATGTCTTTTAATGCCTGTTTATAAACTGTCTGGTCCAGAAGTTGTGGTTGTGTTTGGTCTATGATCTCGTCAGTGTAATTAAGATGCGCCTTCTGACTCGCTTGGAAGGTCACTCAGACTCCATCAAATGCCTGCAGTGGTGATTTTTGCGGTAGCAACCCAGCAGGCATTGCTTTCTGAGCATCTTACTATACCTCTTAATCGGAAACGTAGCAGCCTCTTTGTGGATTTATTGCAGTTGATACATCAAGAAGCATCCCGTGGCTGTACCGATGGCAGTATTCTGGCAGGTTTGGAGCTTACTCTATTGCAAATCACTAGTATTAGGCGACCAGATGGGCGCTGCATAATTCAGAACCGACCAGCTAATTGTTTTAAATGTCGCCAGCAACATTTTTTTGTCTGCCTCAAATGCTACCGATTGGTACCCTCAGTGCTACCGCTTTCAGGATCTTGTTGCGGTTTTGGATCTTAGTGGCAACTGCGATTGTATGCGCCGAGAAGGAGAGCAAACTGTCAAAGGTGACTACCAAAATTTAGGGGCTATTTACTATCGGTATTGGTGTATTATCGACTTTCATCTTTAACAGTAGTTTGACCTCCTTCGTGCAGGTCGTAAATGAGGTCGCCGTCAATATAGTGTGGAAAGCTGGACATTCCTCGTGGTGAAAAAACGAGAAAGGCTGGAGAGATAGTTGTATAATATTCCTAAATATACATTTTTGAACTCGAAATATGACTGACGAGTGTTGAAGACATAGGTAGGACGCAGAACACCTTCAGTTCCGACGAGAGGGTCGACTATTGAATATTATCTAGCAACGCAGAATGGCTGACTGTGTCGAAAGCCTTCGATAGGTCCAACGCTCCTACGGCAGGAGTGGTTTTGTCCACTATTTACCCGCGTGTTTATGGCGGCAAGTGCTGTGGTGGTACTGTGCGCTTTGGAAGCCATGCTGGTGTGTAGCTGGGGTCAGATGTTTCGTAAAGAACGGGAGTAGGAGGGTCTCATGCGTATTCATGGTTGGGAAAAGGAGAGTTATCGGATGGTTGACAGGTTTCCTCTGCACCACTCTCCCTATTAGCCACTTGTCAGGTATGATGACAGTGTACAAATTTAAAGCTCCCGTCACCATCAGCATGTTGACACCTTCGGAGCAATTGGCTTTGGAATCTTTAGCTTTTTTGATGGCTACCTGCGCTTTATCGCAAAGTCGACGCGACTTTTATGCAGACTATACGCAGGTCTATAAAAAACACAGATTTTTTGGTAAAAAACCAAATATATAGTCACTCACGCCTTATTTGATACGAAAACGAATATTTTGTTAAGTGTTATATATTTCATAATGTTTTGCGAAAATGGAAAAACAAAGTATGCAGACATTTTAGTTATTTTGCGTTATTTCATTTCTCAGCATGAAATACAAAACAGTGTTCACTAATTTCATTGTAAACAGAGAATTCACGCCGTGGCTTAAATGATACAGTTTAAAATAGAGTGAGTTTAACATAAATCCATATTGAATTGGAGCAACATTTCCCCTTCTCTACGTACCGCGGCGAAGGAGAAATCGAATTCCGGCGAGCCCGAAAAAACAGTTGGTACGACCAGGAACGCTGTGGGATCGGTACCAGGAGCTAAAAAAGGAACACGTGAGTGCGAGGAGCTGGCCAATAGGAACAACGTTCGAACCAGACCAGAAACCAGAAAGTTCGGCGGCTTGCAAAAGGTTGTAAGACCGGGGCGTTTTCCTGTAAGAACAAAGACGATCTGGTGACTGGCATCCAGAGCAATCTTAAATTATTGGGGGAACACTTCTCGAGCCTGTTAAAAAGTCACAGAGAATGTGAAGATTACGATACCCCAATCGTTGATGACGGAACTGTCGTTCCGCTACCCGACCATGACGAGGTGAGAATAGCGATAACGCGGCAAAAGAACAACAAAACCGCGGGCGCCGTCGGACTGCCGGCTGAGCTATTCAAACATGGCGGCGAGGTGCATGCATCAGCTTTTATGCAAAATATGGTCGGATGAAAGCATGCCTGTTGATTGTAGTTTAAGTGTGCTCTGCCGAATCCATAAGAAGGGTGATCCTGCAATCTGTGGCAATTATCGCAGGGTTAGTCTTCTAAATATCGCATATAAGGTTCTAGCGAGCGTATTGTGTGAAAGACTGAAGCCCACCGTCAACCAACTGATTGGACCTTATCAGCGTGGCTTTACACCTGGAAAGTCTACAATCGACCAGATATACACAATACGCCAAATCTTGGAAAAAGACCCATGAAAGGAGAATCGACACACACCACATTTTCGTCGATTTCAAAGCTGCAATCGAACGAAAAGGAGTTGCGTTTCTTCCACGTTGTCCGAATTTGGTACCCCCATAAAACTGATACGGCTGTGCAAGATGACTTTGCTCAACACCAGCAGCGCCGTCAGAATTGGGAGGGACCTCTCCGAGCCGTTTGATACCAAACGAGGTTTCAGACAGTGTGACTCGCTGCCAGTTGACTTCTATAAGCTGATGTTGGAGAGGATCGTGCGAGCCGCGGAACTGAATCGCTCAGACACAACTTTTTATAAGAGCGTTTAATTGTTGGCGTATGTTGATAATATTGAGGCAAGCGAATGGGTCTGGTGGTGAACGAGGACAACACGAAGTACCTCCTGTCATCTAACAAGCCAGGAACCAGCATTAACACCTATAACAATGCCAGCCTAGAAATCCAACCTAGAATCTCTCTTGCTACTTTGGATTAAGTAGACAATGGGGTAGTAAAGTCTTCTCTCGACGAACAGAACTAACATTATACAAGGCTCTCATCATGCCCGTCCTATCGTATGGCGATGAATGATGACAACATCTGATGAAACGACGCTTGGAGTGTTTGAGAGAAAGATTCTGTGCAAGATTTTTGGACCTTTCCACATTGGCAATGGCGAATATCGCAGACGATGGAACGATGAAATGTATGAACTTTTCGACAACATAGACATAGCGCAGCGAATAAAGATCCACCGGCTACGCTGGCTGGGTCATGCCGTCCGAATGGATCTCGTACAAACGCTGCGGCTCTAAAAGTATTCGGTGCAGTACCAGCTGGTAGTATAAGAGGCTCCTTTGCGTTGGAAAGATCAGGTGGAGAAGGACTTGACTTAACTTGATGTGTCCAATTGGCGCCGGTTAGCACGTGAAAGAAACGACTGGCGAGGTTCGTTAAATTCGGTCAAAATCGTGTAAGCTGCTATCGCTTCAATTAAGAAGAATATTAAATTTTATTTAAGGTTTTTTGTTTTGAACCAGAAGGATCTCTCGACCTTACAAGTTTGTGTACTTTCCCAGTACTCACAGAGTTGACAAGAAGGATATCAAAATTCTCATTTCGCGGGAAAACCACATCACAAGTCCCGTCTCTAGTTAGCTCACCCGACCGGTAGTTTGCTGCGATATTCCTCTGACCAAGTACGTAGATAAGTCTAATATCAAAGAATTTGAATGCGATCGAAAGAGAAGCCAAACGAGTCCAGTGCCCTGAATCATTTATTTATTTATTTACCTATGAAAACATGTTTTATATAAATGTATAAAACCACAACACTGGGTATGACTCCTTCAGCAGAGGCTTCTAATTGCCGCTTGGCTGGTGGTGTCGATATTTACTTCATTGGAAGTTATTACTCAAATGAGCAGCCATTAGGTGATTGCAGAATACTCCACCGCCAACACTTTCATCCAACTTCAAACCTATGTATATTATATGCATATGTAAATCATAAGTAGTGGGCCTATGAGACTTGTGTAAATATTGTGTATCAAGAAACATTTTAATAAACTTTACCAAAAAACTTTAACATTTTTCTTTACATAGTTCTACGTGAATTGTTTTCTGTAATAACGCAACATACAACTCCTTCTTGTTTTACTCATACAGTTTCCCACTATTTTCCATGGTTCACCATTGAACGCAAGCAAGAAAGCAAAATTATGTGAGGCATTCAATTGGTTCAATGAAATGTTGAGGGATCACGAATTTTCTGCAACGGATAACTTTACAATTGCCGATATCACCTTGTCGGTAACGGTATCACAATGCGAAGCTTTTGGATTCGATATAAGCGCATACGATTATGTTATGGTGTGGTTGCAACGGTGCAAGGACTACTTGCTACCTTACGAATATGAGGTAAAATTTATGAATATGAGGTGATATTAAGTACAGATATCCAATTAAAGAAATCTTTATTTCATTCACCATATAGGAATTAAATGCCACCAAAGCAGTTATTTTGGCCGATATGTTTCGTGCAAAGTTAGGGAGCCAAAAACTTGTTTAAAAGATGCAAATTTTTGAGAATTTATATTGTTAAATATTTTTCTGTTAACGGTAATGCACAGAAATTGACGTTTTTAGAGAAATAAAGCACTAATGTAGTAAATCAGCAAATAAATATTGTTGTGAAAATGTCCTTGAAACTTACTTTTATGAAGGTTGAAAAGAAGGACTGAATATCGAATTTACTCAAGTGATAATTTAATGACATTAAACTGTAGAAATCAATAAAACAAAATCATATTTGCACAATATAAACTTTAAATGCGTGTTAGTCCTAACAACCCTGCCTTCGCCAGCAACTAACTCTGTTCGGATCCAAAAATTATTTTAGTAACAAAAAAATAATGCCTAAGTCGGTGTAAAAAATTATAAATAAATCAAAGTTGCTTCCGAAAAATCCATGTCCAGCTATGTTTAAAATTAAATATCCTATTATAGCGCTCATCGGAAAACAACGATTATGTGTGTGTGTCACCCACACACCCTGTGGCAAAACAGCAGCCAGACCACCCAGCAAACATTCTAGTTCATGCACAGGAGTTTTATGGAATAAGACAAACTTGATCAAGGGTAAGTAGAACTGGACCAGTTGTAACATTATCAATTAAGGGTACCTTTATACAAAAGAAATGTTATTCTATTACCATAAATAAGACTGATTCGAACGTTAAGCGTGCACGAAATGAGTATTACACGAATATAAACGTTTTAATAATTTTTGCGCCTATGCAGCATTACGTGCGATGAGCTGTTATTCGATACTTTTACCGTAGAGTTTGGTATTTTTTTTTAGGATAAAATTACATATAATGTTTTAACATACGAACTTTAATTTTTCTTTTTTCAGTGAGTTGAAAAATTTTAAAAGCCTAATAAATGGAATTAACTCGAGGAAATTTTGATTTTTTTCGGTTTTCGATGTGGATTATCGAGGCAGGAGTGCATTGATCAACTTATTTCGACCTTTGACGTGGAGGCACTAAACTTAAGCACTGGGAAACGCTGGTACAACGAGTTCCAACGTGACTGTAGATGAATTTCGTTATCATTAGATACCGCATAATTTGACAATTGCCCAAAAAAAGGCTCGTGCCGATTAGTGTAACGAAATGTTGAAGAAATTCAACTGCGGAGCAGAAGTTCAAAGCGCTTCTATGACATCCAAACAGTTGACGAATCTTATGGGTATGAGCCAGAAACAAAACAGCAATCGACAATATGGGTGTTCTAAGACGACCTTAATTCAACGAAAATTTTTTGCGGAAGAAGCACCTCAAAGCAAATGGGCGCCTGTTTTTTTCGCATAAATTGGAAAATGTGGTCATGTCCTAACTGTAGTACTTGAGAAAATTAAAATAGTCAATTCTGAGTAGTACACAACTATTTTTTTTGCGCCTAAGAAAAATCATAGTTCCGCATAGTTCTGGAGGACATATTGAAACGAATACGTTCGAGTAGAAAAGGCAAGTCAATCTCCCTCGTATGTTTTCAAAAACAAATGTCAGCAAAAGGATAATTCTTCTGTCATCTAAAGGCATCGGGTTTATTAATGTGCACGTGGCTTTATAAGAAGGGCACTATGGGAGATACTCATTAGAGGGTCTTCAGATGAATATAGCATTTTCCAGTTTGTAGAACCCCAGAGCTGTAAATAATAATTTCAAAGAATAAAGCCGTACATATATCCCATTACCGCCTGCCGATGAATCCCGCTATACCGGGTTTTTTGCAAATTTATATAAAAGCTGTCTCATGTAACTTTTGAAATACCCAATAAGCTGATCCTGATTCTTAGTAAACGTGAAATGTGTCATCAATAGCATTTTTTTGTTCGCTATAGAAGACAATTGAAATCAGCTGGTACATATGTATATACATACATAAGTATAAAATAAAAGCAAAGAAAATTACAAAATTACCCATGCGCTGATATTTGATCAAAAAATTCTTCCTAGTTCAAAGAATGTAAAAAAAATTAAATTATTGGCTTGTAAGTAAATACAAGCAGAAGTGGATAACTGAAGCGACGAGTAGTATATCGGCCAATAATAAATAATTGGCGCGTACACTTCTGTTAGGTGTTTTGCCTTCCTCCTGTACCTCCTATTTTTGGGGTACAGTTTTAACCCGACTCCGAACGCCATTTGCCTTTTTTTAAGGGGACTTTTTCATGGCAGAAATACACTCGCAGGTTTGCCACAGCTATTAGAAACAACTTTATCATTTTTATGTTTCATGCGCGGATATTCGAATTTACGCACTCCTGAATGGTAATCACGCACCAACGCAATCGGTTACGGCGGCCAATACGCAACCAAAATAAATTTTATTATTACACCTTCAGGCGATGTTGCAGCTGGTAAGTGTGAATAAGGATTTAGTCGACTATATCAAAAGCATATACAGATTTTTTCGTACAAAATAATATTGGGTATTTAGTAATCTAAGTCGAAAAAATGTTTCCTAGGATATCAGGGAAGCCAAATCCTTCTCCATCTGATCTTCCCAACGCAGAGGAAGCCTTCCTTTTCCTTCGTAACCACAAGCTGCTACCGCATCGAATAATTTCAAAGCCATAGGGTTTATATACATTTGAAACACATAACCTAGCCAACGGAGTGCCTGGATGTTTATACGCTCCACTATGTCTACGTCATCAGAAAGCACATACAACTCATTGTTCCACTACCTGCGATATTCGCCGTAGCTAACGTGCAAAGTTCCAAAAATCTTCGCTTCCCTCGATTACTCCAAGGGACGTCTCATAGGATGTTGTCATTGTCCAAGCTTCTGCGCCATGCAATAGCACGGAAATGATGAGAGCCTAATAAAGTGTGAGTTTTGTTCGTCGAGAGAGGACTTTACTACTCAATTGCCTACTTGGTCCAAAGTAGCACTTGTTGGTATGAGAGATTTTCTGTTGAATTTCGAGGCTGATATTGTTATAGGTGTTAATTATATTGGGTTGGCAACTAAGTAAATGCGTATTTCACTCATAGATAGCTTCAGTTGAATTTTTAAGTTTGCAGACGCATTACAAATGTAAAACACATTTTGTTATTTGATAGTTGGCAATTCAACTGTCAAACAGTAAAAAAAGTTTTTTTGATCGGTTGCGTAGTTTTCGTATGGCGTTCGTTGAAAAATGGCAAATCAAAAGGAACATTTTCCTTTTTTATTTCAGCAAAGGGAAAAGCGCATCGCAAGCTCATAAAAAGTTATGTGCTGTTTATGGCAACGAAGCCTTAAAAGAACGACAGTGTCAAAATTGGTTTGCCAAATTTCATTCTGGTGATGTCGCCCTAATCAAAGTAATACTCGATTCGGATCGTTACAGTACAACACGTGAGATTGCAGAGAAGCTTCATGCATCACATAGGTATATGTATTGAAAATTACTTAAAACAACTTGGCTATGTTCAAAGATTCGATACATGGGTTCCTCACGAACTTTAGCGATTTGCTAAAGAAACATTATGAAAATTATCCATTTTTAAAACGACTAACTGGCGATGAAAAATGGGTTGTTTACAACAATGTCAAGCAGAAAAGATCGTCGACCAGGCCAGGTGAACCAATTCAAACAATATCAAAAGCTGATATTCATCAAAAGAAGGTTTTGTTATCAGTTTGGTGGGATTACAAAGAAATTGTCTACTTTGAACTCTTACCACCCAACCGAACGGTAATTCTGCTGTCTACATTGAACAACTATCGAAATTAAACAATGCAGTTGAAGAAAATCGGCCCGAATTTACAAATCGAAAAGTATTGTATTCCATCATGACAGTGGCCTTGCATTGTCACATCATTGGACACTCGGCAAATATTATTGGAGCTTGGGTGGGATGTTTTGCCAGATCCACCATATAGTCCATCTGATTACTTTTTGTTTCGATCTTTACAAAACTCCTTGAATTGAAAAAATTTCAATAATGATGATTATGTCAAATTGTACCTAATTCAGTTTTTTGCTAATAAAAACCAGAAGTTTTATGAATGTGGGATTATGATGCTGCCTGAAAGATGGCAAAAGGTCATTGATCAAAATGGGTAATACATTACAGAATAAAGTTATTTAGTTCCATGAAAAAATTGTCTTTGATTTAAAAAAAAAATCCGAAATTACTTAGTTGTCAACCCAATAAATATATATGTATAATTGGCGCGTACACCTTTTTTGGGTGTTTGGCCGAGCTCCTCTCCCTATTTGTGGTGTGCGTCTTGATGTTGTTTCACAAATGTTTCCTAGAACCCAATTGTTCCTAGAAAAATAAAAATCCCAACTTTCACCAATGACGTGAGTGTCGACATCGCCGAGTTAAAATTAACATTACAAGAGATAGAAGATGAACCAGGTCAACTACAAAGCGAGTTGGTGGTAAGGCAATGTAGAACTAGTAGATTTGTCTGCCGGGTAGTAAATGGAAAATGTTGTGCCTATATTATATAATTGGCTGGGTATGTATGAAAGTATCGATATTATCAAAATCGTTCTAAACACTTAAATTGTTTTTCTGGTTTAAGTAGGAAGGATATTAAATCAGGGCCCACATAAATAATAAATGCACGGCAAGAAATATTTTGCAACCAATGGAAATGGAAATAGGGTTAATCATTTCTAACTGTTTCGCAATTTTGCTTGAAATTTCTTTGGTAAAGCTTACAACCCTTTATTAGGTGTTTGACCGAGAAGCTCTTCCTGTTTGTGATATCTGACTTGATGTTTTTCTACAAATGGGAGATCTACAGTTTTAAGCTGACTCCGATCGGCAGATGGTAAATACAGTCGGAGTTTTGCCACTGTCTGCTGAGGAGCGACCTATGTAGAAAACTTTTTTCATCATTTCGTGTTTGATGCTCGGGGGTGTTACGATTTTAAGTGGTGATGAAATATCATCTGCATAAGGAAATTATAGTGTGACTCATAGTATTCGAGTAACTAAAGGTTGCTTATCTTTGCTGTTATGATCGGTCGTATTCGTGAACCTCCTAATGACTTTCTAAGGGTGCATTTTACTAAATTTCGTCCTTCTTCGTGATTTCACTTTTCTTTTGATGGCTAATTGGTGTGCGAATGAGAAAGGCTAAGAAGGTTTCCGTATAAATTGAGATTTAAAGTCAAAGTTAACAGGATCATTTTACAGTACGATCATCTGCCCGGTTAAACCCCATTTGATGTGGTAGTCAAAAACATTTAGAATATTAGTATTAAACAAGGGATCATTCGATATTCCCCCTTTGTAAAGCTCACACGTAACATTAATAAAAGTAATACCCATTTTGAGAGATGGCATATGGTCAATCTTCATACACACGAGCTCAGGGTACGCGATGTCTGGTACAAGGAGTATAACAGTTAGCTTTTATTTGGTCGTCACGAATGGTGTAAACCACGCTAACATTTTTGTTCCAGAATGAAGTTCTGGCTGAGAATTTTTACAGTGTACCATGTATACATATGTACGCTTCATCAAAAATACATACATACATTCATGCATATGTATGTATGAACGAGTATAATAACTAATGCCCTGAAGTACAAATAGATTGGGGAGCATCATTTTTTAATATTTTTTCGAAATATTACCTGCTTTGGCTTACTTAGCCGACTAACTTCCGTAATTGTGACATTCCAGTTGATGGCATTCATACTATTTATCACTAGCTGATTTCACTAGCTGCCATGCACAATGGGCGCTCCTGACAAAAGTGAGGTTCAAATTAGGTCCACTAACACTTCAGCTAATAAGATTCTTTAACATAAAAATTTCCATTAAATGCTACAAATAAAATTATGAAACTTCAGGGGTTTCTTGGTAACTAACAGATTCACTACTGATTAATTTAATTAAGAAATTTGAAATTTTCATGAACATTGTTTGAAGTTTTGTAAATTTTGCATAAAGTTTAAAGCTTTAAGTTATATGGTGTTTGTTGCATTATAAACAATATTTTTATCAAAAAATAATAAAAATCAAGTAAAATTGTGCGTACCTATGTACGTACACATCTTCTGAGCTTGCTGTTTCGAAACTGTGAATTTTGAAGATTTTCATGAAGAATAAAAAATAGCATTTTATTAATTTTTTCGATTTTGCAGCTAAACTTTGCAATTCTAACTTTTCTGCTTTCATAGAAAACACCAGGCTCCAGAGGATTTTATGTTAGACAAAAGTGATTGATTGCAAACTCTGTAAATGTGGTTAAAATTTTGTTCGTTTAGAGTGATCGGCGTCGCCAGATATTCAAGTTTCACCCCATCAGCGGAGCAGCGAGAAATTATAATAATAATAAATTAATGTGTAGAATTTGGTAGAATGAAAAAAAAAAATTATTAAGTGGATTTAAAATTAAAGTGTGATTGCATTAAGTTTATTTATCAGGTGTCTTTTATAGAATTTGAGAATTTGAAATGATTAATCCGGTAGAATAATGATTATAATCCGGTAGATAATTTCATCGTACATTTTCACCCCACCTATTTTTGACTACTTCTTCCAACAAATCTGAATAATAAATTTAAGTGAGCCCAATCAGCAAAAACGCGACGCAAACGATGCTCATTGGATTTCCTTTCATGGACGAGCTGTATTTTGTAAGCCAAAATATTTACGTAAAATGTTGGCCGTAGGACATAGGCCAACAAGTTGAGAGTGACGACGAGCCGACATTTTGGCGCTTTCTTCAACCTTTGTTCTATGATTCGCGAACAGATTTATTTATTTATTTTTTTAATTAAAGCGTTGATCTGGCGTGAAACGATTTCTGGTGACTTACCAAACCTTGAAATTGAAATTTGAATAGATCGAGTCAAGGAGCACCAAGAGGTTTGGTGGCTCCTAAAACACTCAGGCTAAAAAGCCCATTGTATTTAGAGCTCTCGAAAGAGGGTAGATAGTCAAGGAGGGAAAGAGAAAAGTGTCAGAGAAAGATATAGGAAAGAATAGAGACAGAGATAAAGGAAGTTAGTCCTGTGAGAATTTTCCAGAGTCTTTGGCAAATCTGTAAATATCCTCTAGTTTGAGAGCACGAATATTACTCATTCTCACGACATCGGAACCCTAAAACCCTGTAATTTTACCAACTATCAACCGAACGGCTTTCTTTCCAAGTTTTAGTAGAAAGTTTGACATTTTTCTGTTCGGGCTTGTCACAAAACATTGTGCAGTTCTGCAGCGTTCTAGACCAGACCATCGCTCTTGCCAAATCTTACTCAACAAAAATGTCAACACAGTTTGCCATTCTCAGCTGTAAACTCCTCTTATCGATATTATTAGTTATCATATAGCTATAACCCAACCTATTATGACATTTTAAAAAAATTAAATACATTTTTCAACACAAAATTTTGTTATATTATAAAGTAACTATTTTGAATATTCGATAATTAAAGAAAAATTTTATAATTATTGTAGTAACAAAATATATTTTGATTAATATCTTAATTTTTAATTAAAAGTAACTGTTGTTAAAGAACAGAAATATTTTGAACAACAAAGTATTTGTACTTTAATATTAGTAACTTTTAAGCAAATATAAATTATGAATAATTTGACAATTTTCGGGCGTCATTTTCTTAAGTTAATTTTATGATTATACTTTGATTTGAAGATCAATTGATGCCATCCTAATTGATGCCATAAATCAAAGATCATTGTTTGTAATCCTATCTTAAACTGTATGCAATATTAAGCTTAACTCTATATTATACTTCATTTATTTTGAAGTCAATCACACAGTGAACCCACTCGTTAGGTTTAATCGTGTTCTGGTCATTGCTTGATATTCTTTGATGTTAGATTAAAATATATGCAGCATGAGATACTTAATTATATTCGGATAAGTATAGTTCATATAGCTTCGCTCACAAAAACCACTACCTCTTTTGTTGGGTAGATTGCAGAGTGTAGACTAGTCCTTGGGGTACTTACAGAACGCTGTTTTAAACAATCGCACGCGGCAAAAATAGGACTAGGGCAGACTGAAGTACCTAGTGGAGTACCGAGTTTGTAACGAAAGTAATGTTGTGAGGCCCTGGAGAACCTCCTGCGCCACTGTCCAGCATTTTGCGGATTGCGACTAAGCAGCTGTAGTTCTGTGTTGCATAACAGATATTGCAATGTGTCGTGAGTAGGATTTGAAACATATGCCTTCCTACATTGTTTTGGCGACACTAGGAACCGGTTCTGGTTTAAGTATATGAGATCATTGTTGATTAGCCAAGTTACCTAACATAATCTATGAACATATTTGGAGGCTTAAGGGGTTATATACCTTGTGGTCCGGTGAAATTAGCGAAAGTTGGGTTTTTTTTAAAGATATGTAGCAATAATTTTATTGTATAAAAGTTTTTATTATTGGATATTACAATGTTTAAAGAAAAAAAAAAAGGCTTTGTTTGTGTAAAAATATTTAAAAATGGCGGAGTTATGGCGCTTTCCCCCAAGACCCTTTTTTTGGAAGAGGCTTGCGGTGGACGCGATTCAAGTCCACCAAGTCAACTGAAATCAAAAAATCGAAAAGATTTCATTAGTATAGGGTTATATCTTCTTAGTGAACGATCAATATATTAAATATTTTGATTTTTGTGAAAATAGGAACATGTTTTTAAAAAACTCCACTTCTACAGTCCTAAAATTGGCATTAAAAAATTCATATCTGCAAAATAAAAATTTATACATAAAAAGTTGATCGTTCACTGAGAGGCGACATCAATTACGAACAATTTAAAAAAAAATTATAAAAATCGGTTCAATACTTTTTTTGCAATCGCGTCCACCGCAAAAGCATTTTTGGAAAAACACGTTTTTGAGATAATCGCGTACAAAGTTTCAAGCGCCGCATGAGGCCGTACGCTCAGGACGTGACGACGCACAATTTAAAACGCTGTAATTTTCGATCTATTGCTCAGATCTCTATGAAATTTTTGGAAAATGTTCTCAAGGGATTGTACTTTACGATAAAGAAATAAAATTTATTTTGATTTTTTTGAAAAACACAAGGTATATAACCCCTTAATCCCTGATACTTTTCAACTATAACACAAATTGCCTGCTTTGTGTGGGCTGCACTGTAAACTACAGGGTGGCTGATGAATTTTGCTACATTAAGAAACTCAAATCACTTTTTTTTTAGTGTATGGAATTCATTAATTTTATTTTTCAAGTTGAAGGTCATTAAATTTTATTAAATGTAGCTTAACTAGTTTTAAAAATAATTGAATTTAAATGCCCCCCATGCTCGTTGACACAAGTGCGGCATCTTAGTAAAAAGTTGTTCATTGCTGCTTTGAGAGTTGCGACAGGAATAGCCGCAATTGTTGCCCGAATGGATTGTTTTAGTTCATCCAAATTTGTTGGCTTTGTTTTATAAACTTCTTGTTTACATAAACCCCACAAGAAAAAGTCAGGTGCAGTAAGGTCAGGCGACCTGGGGGGCCAACGAAATTCGGAGTTTCTTGAAATCAGTTTATTGGGAAATTTTCGTCGCAACTCTGTCATAACAGTCTGGGCTATGTGAGACGTTGCCCCATCTTGTTGAAACCACACAGAGTTGAAAGGAATTCTCTTTCGGCGTAGTTCTGGATAGAAAAATTCTTTCAGCATTTTCAAATAACGGTCTCCAGTAACCGTAACGGTGTGACCATTTTCTTCAAAAAAATAAGGCCCGACAATACAGCGTGAAGAAACTGCACACCACACTGTCACGCGAAGAGGATGCAATTCTGTCTCGTGGAGTATCTGTGGGTTAGAAGTACTCCATATTCGACAATTTTGTTTGTTCACATTGCATTCAGTTTGTTAACCATTTGAATTTTGTAGGGAAATAAGTCTAAATCTATGTGCATTATTGTTTGCAAAGACTGTCGGCTGACACCAAGTTGAGCAGATAAGCTTCTTGTTGAAACCCTTGGATTGCTTTGTATAGCTGCAGCTACAGCAGCGATCGTTTCCTCCGTCCGAACTGGTAAGTTTCGATGATAAGGCCTTCTTGCGACTGTTCCTTGCTCAGCAAAATTATTCACCAGTCTCATTATGGTCCATCTGCTCGGGGGATCGCCGGCAAACATCCGCCTGTACTCTCTCTGTACCAAAACTACGGACTCCAGTGCGTGATAGCGGCGGACTATCCAAATTCTTGTTTGCGTGTCCCAGTTATCCATTTTAATAAATTCTAAAGATCAATCTGCAAATTAAAACAAAAATGGAACAGATAACTTAAAAAGAAAAAAAGTTATTCAATATTTTTTGGTAGCGGCTTTCATCAGCCACCCTGTATATTTAAGTTAAAATCTTGCAATATTTCTTTCAAGGGCTACCTTTATAAAGATTTCTTGACACTACAGGTATTTCGTGTGATTTTAAATAACTACCATCAATATTTATTATTTATTTTTTATATTATAAAATCATTATTTTTTAATAAATAAAATAAAATTTATTTCTCAGCGAGACTAAATATTATATTAGTTTTTATTACCAACGTTTTTATACTTTTACTATACATTAGCTTACGAAATTTAATTTTATTTAATAATATTTTTCTTAACTTTGCCTTTGTCCCTTCAATTAAAAATATTATTCTTGTTCTTGCTATAAATACAAAGTGCCACAGGGATGAACAACAGTCATTAGCCATTAAATAGTCTCTAATATGCAGTTACTAATGATTGTTCTAAGAAGATTATACCTTTTGGTAATTCAATTTCTTCTTAGATCTTGAATATACCTTATCTTTAATGAACTTTACATCGTAGTTTAAGATCGTACCACCTCACAAAGAAATAAAACGAACATAGGGTCGCCTCTTTACATTTCTCCTCAAATCTCGACACTCATAGTTGGATCTTAGAATCTGATATATCGATTTTTTTTTCCCAAGAAAACAAGTTTTCCTGTAACAAATGTTATTGACCACAAGTACCCCGTTCAAGCACAGTATTTTTTTCGAAATTACCTTGAAAAATACTTCGAACTCATGGGTGTATGGTACGGGGTTTTCGTATGGCCTATTGTACCTACATGTATATTATATGCACATATATTCTGCCATTCTCAAGTCAGAAACAACATATTTCGAAAAGAAATTTGGATAGAAAATGATTTCATTAACAATGGTTATTCAACAATTTTTTTTCTCAATCTATTTGTCAAGTAGGTAAGTTATTCTTTATTGAATCAAATTTAAAATATTTCTTATGTAGTTCTCAATTTGTCACCATGGGTTTACATTTAAGACACAGTGCTTTGAAGTCCTTCAGCTCGTATAGCTTTTTACATTATTGCACGCATACCTACATACAGGTAAGTCTCCCTTTCACTTACCTACTTATATGTATGATGTATATGTGCGATTTTCGTTATGAATTAGAGATGAGTGTGAAATAAAAGAATTGATCCCGATGGAATTATTCAACCAAGTGCGAACATCTGTTCGAGACCGAAATTCGTGCCTACATATATGTTCTTTTAACTGAAAAAAAGTTTTTATAATAAAGGGTATTCCAAAGGTGACGCCTAGATGTAAGTAGTGAATAATTCCTGCCATCTTTGACATTTCTCAAATATACAGCTATAAAATCTTACACGAAGAAACCACTCATTAAAATTATTATAATGAAAATGGTCGATCCTTCAGAACGACATGAGGCAAAATTCGTGATTTTTTTGGTGGAAATAATTATCAGAATAAGTCGTAAATTCAAAGGTTGGTGACAAAACTTAAAGAAACTGATTCTGTCGAGGGTAGACAAATTACCGTTAATTCTTCTGGACGGTTCTATTGCTGCTGTAGCGCGAAATGCTGCTGAACAACCTTCAACATGAATATCTCGACGTTCTCAACAACTAGGCATTCATGAATCGACTGTTTGGTGGATTTTACCTACAGATGTGCTCATGGTGGGCATTTAAATGATGGTGTTTTTCACATATAACTGTTAAGAACCGTATTTTGAATAAAATTAGTGAAACCTGAAAGAATCTATCTATGTTTTATTTTAAAACAACATTTAGGCTCGTCCTTAGAAAGACCCTTTAGTTATACACTTGGACTCTTGCACCTTCTGAAAAAAGTCTAATTCTCGAAAAACAAACATTTTTATGGAAGAGCTCCCTTCTAGCACCATCTCGATACTTGCTGTGGTCTCCTTCTTAGATGCGGCTTAAGCGGCACCTTATAACTGATAACACTGTGTGACAAAAAAAAAAAAATTAAATATACTTTTATGGAGACCTAGCACAACTTATGGCTATAGAAAAACTAAACAAAATGGTATAGGAGAAATTTCCAATACACCCCCAAAATCTCATTTTATGGCCATAAAACCGTTTTCCAGTATGTTGATGTGAAGAATCACTCCTAACTTCGCCAATTTCCATCCGATTTCGAATTTGTTTTTTTAGTTCGGAAGAACAAAAACAAGCCTTTTTGACAGTGTGTTGACAATTTTTCTGAAATGCCAACTGACGAGACTGTAGACGGAAGTATTTGGAATTTTTTTATTTTTTCTCTACTTTTTCAACTTTGACATAATTTTTACGATATTATCCGATATTGAGGATTTTTTTGAGTACACTACTGTTATAGTGAATTTAATTTTGCGTCGAATGAGCTATATTTGACTGTAATTGAATTAAAATTAATAGAGTTGTGTGAGTTTTAAGACTTTTTTTTTTTTTTACCAATTTGGTATGTAGGTATAACTTACGCTAAATGGGAATAAGGGCGCGTTTCGAAGCATAAAAATGATAACAAGTGTCATTATAAACACATAATATTTATTGGAGTATTGTGCAGTGCAGCATTGTACGGTATGGTACGGTGCGGTACGGTGCAGTACACAACGGAACTGGTTCCAAACTTAAAAATGCATTGGAAACGGCCCTTTGGAGTTTAGTATGGTACGGTACATTTGTCATTCTCTTCATCAGTTTTGAATACTTCTCTGTAAGAAATTCGATCATCATCATTCATCTGAAGTCGTCATCAACTAAATTCCATTGTTTAAATCGAGAAGCGAGCGTTTCAGATTGTCTTCCCGATAGAAGTAAATCACGAGAAAGATCCTGAAAATCTGAATTTGATACAATGTGTCGTTCTGAAGACTTAGAACCAGACGGAAAGTACTCTTCATCATCAGGTTTATTGTTATCAGTTTGATCATTATCAGCAATGAGTTGAACTTCCTTCATTTCCTGCAGTTGGGTCAATCATATCATCCAAGACTAGGGGGTTCTTAACAGTTGCAACATCAGCATACTTTATGTGCTTTCGAGCTTTATAATGATGACCGTTTACGACCGTTTTATAAAAATAACAATCATCTGGTTTATGATAAGGCTGATGATGCCACATCATCGGAGAATATTGAGAAATTCGACTTTTCTGGCAACGTTTTGATTTATATCTCTTGAATTTCAATGAAACAAACAATACAACTTTGACGTTTTAATAAGGTTAAATTATAATAACAAGCTTCTTTTGTTAATCAATGTACAGTGTGAACTTTGGTACACTTGGGAACTTTTCCATATTTCTATTGAAAAAAAATGTGCTATAATATGTCAGATATTTTCGTAAGTTCTAACCAGTTCTGTTGTATGCAGTACAGTGTACTCTTATGTATACATATATACTCCAATAAATATTACGTATCTATAATAACGCATCAAAACACGTCCTTATTCCCATTTAGCGTAAGTTATACCTACGTACCAAATTAGTAAAAAAAATCTTAAAACTCACACAACTCTATTAATTTTAATTCAATTACAGTCAAATGTAGCTCATTCGACGCAGAATTAAAATTACTATAACAGTAGTGTACTCAAAAAAATCCTCAATATCGGATAATATCGTAAAAATTATGTCAAAGTTGAAAAAATAGAGAAAAAATAAAAAAATTCCAAATACTTCCGTCTACAGTCTCGTCAGTTGTCATTTCAGAAAAATTGTCAACACACTGTCAAAAAGGCTTGTTTTTGTTCTTTCGAACTGAAAAAACAAATTCGAAATCGGATGGAAATTGGCGAAGCTAGGAGTGATTCTTCACATCAACCTACTGAAAAACAGTTTTATGGCCATAAAATGAGATTTTGGGGGTGTATTGGAAATTTCTCCTATACCATTTTTCTTAGTTTTACTATACCTACAAGTTGTACTAGGTCTCCATAAAAGTATAAAATCACTGTCGCACAGTGTAATTGGCTGAGAAACAAAATGGGCAGGAAAATTTGAAATTGGAAGGTCAACTCTATAGGCTTATGATAACAGATTGAAGTTAAGAGTTTTCTTAAAGTAGGAAGTTTCCATTGTTCA
This sequence comes from Anastrepha ludens, assembly GCF_028408465.1. NCBI lineage: Eukaryota > Metazoa > Arthropoda > Insecta > Diptera > Tephritidae > Anastrepha > Anastrepha ludens. The sequence continues at coordinate 104,199,959 of NC_071498.1, forward strand.
TGTTCAAAATATGTTTCATAATTTCAAACATGTTTTTAATCGGAATATGATTTTTCAAAATTACACGCTATTTCTAAAGGGGTTTCCAATAACAGGTGTTAGGTATTAAACAGGAGAAATAATTAACGATTTTGTATGGCCGGAATTGGATGGTATTGATTTGGAAAACGTTTATTTTCAACAAGACGGCGCTACGTGCCACACAAGCAACGGAACCATTGATCTTTTACGGGAAAAGTTTGCGCACCGTCTGATCTCTCGAAAAGGTGATCACAATTGACCACCGAGATCTTGTGATTTAACACCGTGTGACTTTTTTCTTTGAGCCCACGTGAAAGAGAAGGTCTACGTCAACAGCCCAGGGTCGATTTAAGATCTCAAAGATGGAATTCATGATTCTATCGAGGACATAGGGCATATGTTTATGAAATCAAAAGGACACCTCTTATTGGAAAACCCTTTCTTAGAAAATTGAGCCACAACTTTGAAATAGTTTAGATTAGCTAATTTTAACAATATTTATTAACAAACTATAAGTATGACAGATGGTGCCCGCGGTTTCGCTTAAATAAAATACTGTATTTAATGCTAATAAATAATTTTCTAAATTCGATGGGGTCTTTCGTTTAACGCAGCTTCAAAAAGTACATATGTATTATAATTTTTATTATAAGGCAATTCCTCTACTTTCTGATTTAGTGGCAACGCCATTTGAAAAATACTAGCGTGTTCTCAATATTAAAATGTTCTCAATCATAATTTGCGTCATACCCGTATGATAATACCTAATACATCTCTACCGTTTAATATTATATTTGCCTTAAGAGTTAGGTGGCAACACCGTAGACAAATAAAGGGTGTTTTTTTTAGAGGTTAGGTTTTCAATATGAAATAAAACGTATTTAATTTAATGTTATGGCCAAGAATTTACCTTTATTATAAAGATAAGGGTTTGCCATTATGATTTAAAAATGATTTCGGGCAAGTGGCCGCCGTGGCTGGCTCGAATAAATTCCAGCCGAGAGGCCCAATTTTCGACCACTTTTTGCAGCAATTGGGGCCGTATGTCAGCAATAACGCGCCGAATATTCTCTTCCAAGACGTCAATCGTCTCGGGCTTATCTGCGTAGACAAGCGACTTCACATAGCCCCACAAGAAATAGTCCAGCGGTGTTATATCGCACGATCTTGGAGGCCACGCCACAGGTCCACGGCGCGAGATAATGCGCTCACCAAAAGTTTCCTTCAATAAATCGATTGTTGCGTTGGCTGTATGGCATGTAGCGCCGTCTTGTTGGAACCAAAGGTCGTCCACATCAACATCGTCCAATTCAGGTACGAAAAAGTCATTAATCATGGCTCTATAGCGCTCTCCATTGACTGTAACATTATGGCCGGCTTCATTTTTAAAGAAATATGGACCAATGATTCCCTCTGCCCATAGAGCACACCAAACAGTGACTTTTTGAGGATGTAACGGCGTCTCAGCAATGGCTTGTGGATTACAATATGTTCACTCCAAATGCGACAATTTTGCTTATTGACATACCCATTCAACCAAAAGTGAGCTTCATCGCTGAACAAAATTTTCTTGTGAAAATCGGGATCGGTGGCCATCTCGTTTTGGGCCCATTCACCGAACGTGCGACGCGTTTGATGGTCGTTCGGCTTCAATTCTTGCACGAGTTGGATTTTGTAAGCCCGCAAACCAAGATCCTTCCGCAAAATCTTCCATAAAGTGGATGGGCACATCTCCAATTGCTGCGCGCGATGGCGGATGGACTCATTCGGGTCTTCTTCGATACCCTGCTCCACGGCAGCAATAGCGTCTTCGGTGCGCACTGTACGACGTCTCTAAGGATTCGTATTATCCACTACAGCAAACGTGGTGCGAAACCGATCAATGGTTAATCGAATTAGTGACTCTGATGGACGATTATGTGGACCGAATATTGGACGTAGCGCGCGATGCGTCCCGCGAACCGAACCATTATTTTCGTAATAAATTTGCACGATTTGCAAACGATGTTCAGGTGTAAGTCTATTCATTATGAAATGGCAAACCAAACTGAGCATAAATTAAGTGACATCTACGAAAAAAGTAGTGCCAACTTGAAAACCTAACCTCTAAAAAAACACCCTTTAGTTTTAATTAATTCAGCACATTTTATTTGACACCAATTTCCTTATCTCCCATGGAATTATGTTATTCATTTGAATTACATTTTTTCTATCTTTAGGTGGCAACACCTTTCATTGTACTAGGGCATTATATAAGTATACGTGTTTATATGTATATATTGTATTTAAAAAAAAAAAAACACTTTTTTATTGAAGCTTATTTAAAATCCTGTCATTTGATACACATATCTTAACAATCAGCTGAAATTTGTGATAAATTGTCCTTCTTCAATAAAATTTAGGCGGTAACGCTATCAAAAAAATTAGTTTTGAAAAACATTTTTCTTAAAAATATTTACTTTGATATTCGCGCGCAATAATTTTTTGCTTAATACAAACAAGTGGCAACACCCTGCTAAAATGAGTGTTATTCACAAACGATACCCCGCCCGGAATGTCCAACGGTGTAAAAAATGGTAATTTCGAAAAATATTTTATGTTTTTTATGTATACCTCTACACGCGCCTATTATATAATTTATTATTAGCAACGAGTTCTCGCTGTTTCTTTTGGTGAAAATATAACTTTATTCTGAAAAAATGTTTACAAGTGAATCATTGAAAGTATTGCCCATCGCTGGCTACTACTTTTTCCCATCTTTCTGGTAGATCTCATATACCGGCGCGGTAAAACTGTTCATCATTTGAGGCTATCCACGGGTCAAACCATTTTTTGATGTCTTCATATGCATGGAACTGCTGGTCAGCTAGACCATGTGTCATCGATCGGAACAGGTGATAATCGGACGGCGCAATATCTGGAGAATATGGCGGGTGGGGTAGGATTTCCCCTTTCAGTGTTTCCAGGTAGGTTTTAACGGGTTTGGCAACGTGAGGCCGAGCGTTGTCATGCTGTAGAATCACTTTTTCATGGCTTTTCGCGTATTGCGCCGCTTTTCGCGCAGTGCTCGGCTTAATCGCATCCATTGAAGCCGATACCGATCCCCAGTGATGGTTTCGCTTGGTTTTACAGTTCATAATAAATAACACCAAATTGGTCCCACCGAATACATAGCGACGACGTAGAAGCATGACCGGGCAGTCCCCATGACTTTCTTTTCTTTGGATTGCTGTAGTGAATCCATTTTTCATCACCCGTTTGCTTTTTGAACCACCTATTTTTTTGAGAATGGTAACACAAATGACATGTCAAATGTGTTCATAATTTACTTAAAGGTTTGACATTTACGAAATGGGACGCTATACGCTTGAACAAAACTGGGAAATATTGAAAACCTATTTCCAAAGTGGTGAGTCTTCTTCTTCTTTTCCCATTTTCACATCGGTGGCTACGTCAATAAGCAAAATTGTCGGATTTGGGGCTCAGAAAATCCACACGTTACTGTAGAGAAGCAAATGCATCCACGGCCAGTCACTGTTTGGTGCGGTTTTTGGTCTGGCGGCATCATCGGACAATTTTTTTTCGAAAATGAGCGAGGAGCCGCGGTTACAGTAAATGGCGAGCGTTGCCGTGACAAAGTTTCAAAAAATATTGATTAGTTTTTTTTTATAGCCGATTCAAAAAGCAAATTTTACATGGCCCACCCTATATTAAGGTGGTGGCATTGTGCCTGAGGAAGAAGAAACTGTGAAGCTATTTGTCCTGATTAAATTCTCATAACAGGTGAAAACAGGCAGTTTTTGAGTTTTAAAAATTTACCTATAATGCCAACAAAAAGAAAACCCAACGAAAGAAAAACAATCACTTTGGAAAAAATGAATTTTCTGTTAGTGACTGATTTCGATTTCTGATTTTTAAGTTGTAGTTATTATGAAGTATATTTAGGTTTGAATTATTTTATTGGATTTATTTCTACAGAGCAGAGTGTTTTTGCGCTTTTTAATTTTTTTTAATTTTAAGGAATATTGTTATATAATGTTTAAGTTTTTCAAAAACACGATGAATTGAATTGAATCAATCCTTATCTCATTTTACACGATTATAATCAATATATCTTTCGGCTTTTATTTGCCTTCTTTGGATCGATTTGCACGGCTTTTAGGTTCATTGAGCATGTCCGTCTACTACCTACATACATATATGAACCCTTTGTTACAGGGATTTGATGTGCACGATTTTTCTAAGTAGGTATTTACCGTGTAAATCGAGGAATGAGTGTATATATTTTTGTGTCAGATTCTAATTGGAGGAGGGCAGTTCAAATGTGTGCCCTAGATCGCTTTAAATTCCGCATGGATCGGGAGAATAGCTACAGTGATGTCATTGTGTAAAGTTTACCTTCACACATTTCCCTTTTTTCCACCGTTACATTGCTGTTATCACTTAAGGTCTGCTTCTGCAATAATTTGATTTACAAGTACTTTTTACACAATTTAGTCAGAAGTTACAGTGGCAGGCCAGGCATTGGGGACTGGCATTTAAAAGGTGCTTTACAAAGTGAAAATGGCTTTAAAAGTAGTATGAAAACACGCTTGAATTAGCAAAATAAATTTGATTTATTTAAAATAATCTCCCTTGAACCAATACCGATTTCGATTTCCATAGACAAAAAGCATAAGCTCAGGCACAATTTGTTTGGATGGTTCCTACATTCACAAAACGTTCTCTCTTAAACGGTCGATGCATTTTTCTGAAAAGCTAAAAGCTTTAGGATGCCAAATCAAGCGAATACAGGAAATTATTGGCAGTTCTTATGCCGGATTTTCCACCGATCCCGAAAGCTCATGCCCATCTCCAGTAAAAACTTACATTCGAGTATGTTCGTTTGAGCGTGTCGCTTATTGTTTAACCTGATTGTTTTTATGGCTGCTGGAGATACAGTTATTCCTTCATTTCTTTCACCACTACAGGACAAACTAAATTAGGTTACAAGCTTCAGCAACAACACTATGTATATTTTATATATGTATGCATGGGTTTTCCACACTTCATTTAGGTTTCTATCTCAATGAAGTGAAGCTATTTTTAAAAACCACCCCCGCTGCTCGGTTTTTCCACTGTTAGACTGACATCGTGACACACTGCACAGGCTGTTTGTGCGCGCATACATGCATAAATATGTATATGCATGTATGCCACATAGCCTTGCATGCCACAAACTCCTTGGTCAATGGACAGTAGGGGACGGCAAAGCGCAGAGTTGTCGTTTCCGTTTTGTGCGCTCACTCCCCCAGTCAGAGTCATCATACACACACCCAGCAAAAAAAAGGTGCCACAATCGTTTCATTCAAACAATTTTAAACGCTGTCGTAACCGCTGCTGCTGAAGTTGCCGTGAAGGCTGTCATCAGGACAGGAATAGAAATGGACCAAAGAAATTTCTTTGTTCCTGCCACAAGCCACTTGCTAATGGTCTCATCGTAACATCGGCATTTGACTCCAGCTAGCCGCATTCGCAGTCTCCTTTCGGCCATTAGCACGTGTGGTCCACACTTTCGCGCGTTTTCGCTCCTCGAATAACAAAAGTTAACACGTCGGTGGGAATATTTGTAACCACAAACGCAGCAACGTGCAATATTTATCGTGCCACGTAGAGTTGCGGCGCGCGTGCCAGTCGGTGTGCGTGTGTGTGTATGTGAGTGGCGTTTGAACACATTATTCAGCAGTACCTCTTGACACTGCTTGCAGTGCCAATTTTTGGTAACAACAACACAACTTGGCTTGCCACGAACGTGACCTTCCGCAATCTACATATACTTGATGCCGCCAGCAACGAAGAAAATATTTGCGTGCAACGCAGTGCTGCTGACCTTCCTCTATGCGAGCATTTGTCACGAGGTTGCAACATTGGGGCAGAAAGATTTGTGGTTAGGTGGGTGCACCGCAAAGTGGCAGTTTACTCCGCCAACGATAAGAATAATTAACATACTCAATAACGTTGATATTTGTTTTTTCTTTCGCTGTTCCTTCATCGCTTGACCCTCTCATTGATAACTACTGAATGCAGAGTGCTCTTGTATGTATGCCAGCGAACGTAATGCAACCAATTGGGGCTATATTGCCATTAACGGCAGCACTTTGCGTGGCGCCAAAAATGATTGCTACTTGATTTTTATCGCGGGAGGCAATGATGAGTTGGTTGCCTTTCGCTTTCAGACGCTGCAACTCTCCGGCGGGTAAGTCAAGTGCGAATATGCATAAACACATCTGTATGGGCATAAAACAGTGTTTGTGTGAATTCATTTGCAAGATAAATTTTTTGTTTGTTTTTCTGTTGCATGGCATGCGCAGCGTATAAACGAAAAACAGCAGATTTGTTGCAAGTACATTCATATGTATGTACGCACGTACGTATAAAAAATGTCTCCTGTTATCGCGTAATGCTTTCAATTCAATGCATCTATAAAATAATGTTTACGGAAATGTGAAGAGTCGAAAAATTTAAAATTCGAACGCGCGAAAAATAGACTAAACTGATTTGTCGAAAAAGAAGCAATAGATGGAGAAGAAGATGAAATTTTGGCGCGAAGTGAAGCGTAACTTTAATGCAATATTTTTCTAATTACGCTGCAAATTTTCAGATATGCACATAAAAATAAAAATTTCGCCCGCCGTCCACCAAGAAGAAGGCCGAAGGTGGTTCTCGTGGTAATATGAATTATACAGACTACAGACTACATATGTATGTATGTGTGTAAGTGCGTACTTTTGACACAACAACTTATCTTTTTTGGGCAGGTGTCGCTTTTAAAATAATAAATCATGATTTTCAACAAGACAATTTAATAGTTTTTATTAAAATTAAGGCAGATTCTTTAGCTAAGGGCTCGAACGATTAACAGTTCAAATAGTGCATTAACAACGAACAATTCAATAACAGCTTAACAGGTACAAAGTGATAAGTCGACTTCAAGGGTTTTATCAAATAAGCACACGTTTGAAATTTTTCGTAATAAAATTTACTTGCCTATTGTGACTTCTATTTAGCTACTGGTTCGTTAAGAAGTAAGAAAGCAAAAATAAAAAAATATGAAGTTTTATAAGAACTTAGCTTTTAATTCAATACAACCTCCCTCAACTTCAACTTATTAACTTACCAATTTCAACACTTATTCAAATGATCTTCCAAATTTAAACAATATCTTTATTGATTTTCCGGGAAAACCTGGGGAAAAAGAATCCGGGAAAGTATTGTTTCACAACTTTCAGTTCGGTTTGTTTTGAATTGTTAACGAATTCGGCACTAGCTTTTCGAAAAGCTTTTCCATACGTACACTGTTGGAAAATGTAATAAAAGCCTTGCCCTTAAATTCTTCGAATGGACTTTTATGCAAAGTGTTTTGGTTAAGATTATTTACAATATGTTATCAGTGGTTAACGGTTTTTTTCTGTATTACGCACTTGAGAAAACATATTCATTACAAATTTAGAAAACAGAATTAGTCTGGTTTTCGAAGAAGTGAAAAATTCCACAATTTTTAAGGCCAATATTAAATTGTGTAAGGTTAGAAATAGAAGATAGCGCCAAATATTTTGGTGTAACTAAATTGGGAAATAGAGCACAGAATAAGGAAAACTACTGTAACTCTATTCTCATGCAAAAAGGCAGTAACACACGCGTGAGGTATCTCTTCGAAGAACACTCATTGGCTGTATAAGATTGTTATCAGACCTATCCTCGTTTATGGTATTATAGTCTGGACGGCTCTCGATAAGACTACGATTAGAAACAGGCCATAGTGGGTTCAACGTATGACGCCTTTAAGTATTCTTGTAAATACTTGAATGCAGTAAATTGAATGCAGGTAACACTGCTACTCGGCTTTGCCGCAACTAATTAAAAGTGCGAATCAAGTGTTGAGCACTCGGCCATAACACTCGGTCTGGATCCGAACAACTCTGTTGACTATTAATTTAGTGAAGCACACTTTAATGGGTTATTTAGTACTACATAGAACTCCAGGCAGATGTGAGTGGGTTGACAAATTATGAGGTCGGAAAAATTTTACTGATGGCTCAAAGCTTACCCATAGACTTGCCTTTAATGTCTACTGTAAGAAGCCAAAACGAATTGTTTCGGCTCGTCTTCCTAATCATTGCAGCGTGTTTCCTACCTTTAGCGAAGTATATATTTACTCCGACAGCCAAGGGGAGATTAAATCTATTGGTGGGGTTGTCACTAATTCCATCATTGCTTGCAAAAGTCAGGCGTCTCCTAACGAGATGACGGAATATTTCCGCAATCATTTGATATGGGTGCCAGGGCATAGTGACATACCAGGGAGTTGTAAGGCAGACAAATTAGCGAGAAAGGGTTTCCCTCTTGGTATGTAGATTGTAGGTACGCTATGATCAGGAAGTACCGAGAATGTTTAAATAAAACAACACAGAGTTAAATTTATTAGCAATCGAAGAAAACAGTCAATATCACCTCCCCGGTACTTTTTGATCATAGGGTATATCCCTCTCAACTGTTACTGTGGTATCACAATGAATCGGCAACGGTCTAAGTGAGTTGGTTTAGAGACCGACTGCCACTTCGAAGGTAAAATTGCCCTTAAAGTTAAAATTAGTTAACTAAATTTTAAGTATGGGCTATTTAGTATTGAATAAAATTAGCAATATTGACCGCGATAAGCAGTTTACGGAGGAAGAAGCCAAATTAATGAAAAATTTAAGAACCCATCCACAAGTACAGCATTTGATCTCAGATATACGAAAAAACAGTAAAGCGCGGAGGCAAATCAATAATGGTTTGGATATGCTCTTCGGAGAAAGGAATAGGTCCAATATTTGGAATAAAAGGTAAAATGTGTGCTGTGGACTACGTGAGAATATTGGATACGATTATGCTCCCCTAAGTTGAGGACAGAAGAAATGCCCCTAAGATGGAATTTATGCAGCATAACGGACCTAAGCATTCATCAAAATTAGGAATGTAGTGGTTTAAAACAGAAAAAGTGAATGTTTCATAACGCCCCTTGCAGTCTGCTGAGTTGAAGCCAATTGAATATCTTTGGGCAGAATTGTGAAAGATAATCAGACCTTTTAAAGACGCAAATAGGGAAGAAATGTGGAACAAAATTCAAGAGTCTTGGTACTCTATTTCACCGAATAAATGTGCCCAATTTAGTAAATTCAATGCATCGAAGAGGTGCTACAAGTTACTAAAGCATTTTTTTTTTTTGAAAGCACTGATTTGTTGTGGCAAAATTTTGATTTCTATTATATTTTTCAGGGAACATGAAGCTGGATGAAAATTCATTATGTTGTAGAATATTTGGAAAATATACTTTTTATTTCCTTAATTTACATTAATTGCTTAAATTTGTAAGACCCAAAATAGCCGGAGTTTTCAAAAATAAAAATAAAAATTTTCAAAAATTACATGAAAATATTTGTTTCTATTATATTTTCTATTTTTATTGTGATTCCTTATGTAAACTAAGGAGTTTCCATTCATCTAAAATGCCTGAGAAATCAGGAATTTTATACTAAGGCTAGCTTGCCTCAATGATTTTTAATATTTTTACACTTTTTGCTTCATATTCAACGCATGCACGTCGGCATTTGAATTCTAAGTCAAATCGAAGCATAGCTGGAAAAGAAGGAGCAGATTCCTTTAACACTGTCACAATTGTTTTTAGGAATTTCTTTATCTTATAAACCTTCCAAAACAAATTAGTTTAGCACTGCGCGATATTCGGTTATTTTCAATGAAAAAAAATTACTGGTAGTGTAATTGCTCGAGACGAAAACTTAACTTAAGTTACGTAAGAACTTAAAGATGTTTGGTCAAACTGTCAAATCAGCTTACGTGTACTACTTCATGCAAAATAATATAAATGATTTGGAATTTTTGCATGTGTTTTTCTTCTGAGTCTCATTGAGCTCGATAATTGATGAACTCCATCCAAACTCTACAGCTGATCGTCTGCTCTCCTTCAGCTACATTTATGGTAAACATCATCGTCATCATAGCTTCCTTTACTATTGCTCTCCTCCATACGTCTCTGTTCATTCCATGATCTCTCCAAAATGTGAGAGGTAACTTATGTGCAATTCTGTTGTCATCCATTCAAAGCATGTGTCCTAGCCATCGAAGACGTTGCGCCTTCACGAAGCGCACTATATTTTGCCTATTTATAAGTTCTTCGACCTCATTGTTATGTTTTATTCTATAACACCCATCAGATTCTCGTACGGGACCGAAAATTCTCCTAAAAATTTTCCGCTCAAAGCGTAAGAGTTACTTCCTTAGATTAGTAGTCAGAACCCATGTTTCACATCTATTGGCCTCATTAGGGTCCTATAGATCCGATGCAAACAAGAGTTTGGTTTTAGCGGTTTGAGGTGTGCGTAATAGTTATTATTCTATTGGAGGTTGAATTAGTTTTAAAGGTGACACACAGATGGCGCTATTTATCACTTTATCGCGTTGGCAATACTGAATATATATTCATGACAAAGCCTCATCCCTAGGCTTTGTTTATCAGTATCTGTCATTTCGCTGAAGTATAAACAACGCAGTGTTTTCGTGCTCCGGGTATGTCAACTTTCGTGCCGTCGAAACGCAATTTGCGGGAAGCTTTGCTTTTCTGCTTCAATTTGAAAAAAAATACAGCCCAAGCCCGTGAATTGCTGCAGGAGGCCTACCCAGACCATACTCCGTCGATTTCAACACGTGAGTACTGGTTTCGACGATTCAAAAGTGGTGATTTTCACACCGAAGACAAGGAGCGTCTTGGCCAGCCCAAAAAGTTCGAGGACGCGGAATTGGGGGAATTGGTAAACGAGGACTCGTGCCAAACCCAAGAAGAGCTTGCTGAATCATTGGGCGTTGATAAATCAACCGTTTGCAAGCGTCTAAAAGTGATGGGAATGATCCAAAAGCAAGGGCATTGGGTCCCGTACGAGTTGAAGCTGCGCGACGTCGAACGGCGACTTTTTACGTGCGAATTGCTGATCGAGCGACAAAATCGGAAGGGTGTTTTGCATCGGGTGGTGACTGGCGACGAAAAATGGATCCACTACGATAACCCAAAACGCAAAAAATCATGGGGTTTGCCCGGCCACGCATCAACATCGACGGCCAAGCAGAATATTCACGGCAAGAAAATCATGCTCTGCATTTGGTGGGATCAGGTCGGCGTCGTATATTTTGAGCTGCTCCAACCCGGCGAAACAATCACGGGGGATCGTTACCGACTGCAATTGATGCGTTTAAGCCGGGCATTGAAAGAAAAACGGCCGGAAACGGTAAAAAGGCACGACAAGGTTATTTTGCAACATGACAACGCTCGGCCGCATGTTGCTCAACCTGTCAAAAAATACCTTGGAACGCTTGGCTGGGAAGTGTTACCCCACCCGCCGTATAGTCCAGACATAGCTCCCTCCGATTATCATTTGTTCCGGCATATGAGTCTCGATTTGGCGGACCAGCGGTTCTCCTCGTACGAGGCTACCAAAATATGGGTTGAGTCATGGATAGCCAAGCAGCGGCCAGAATTTTGGAGAAACGGCATCCGGAAATTGCCCGAAAGATGGGCGAAAGTTGTAGCTAGCGATGGCCAATACTTCGAATAAAATATTTTGTACCGTTTTTTCACAATAAAGCCCCAAATCTTCGAAAACACCTTTAAAACTAATTCAACCTCCATACTAAATTTTTTAAATAACTTTTCGAATAAATCGAAACCATAAAATTGAAAGCCCTTTTAAAAAATATCGAGCGTAGCTTGCTTTATAAATGTCAACAGCAAACAAATCATTATATATTAGGTATGTATAATTGGCGTGTACCCCCGTTTTGGGTGCTTAGCCGAGCTCCTCCTTCTATTTGTGGCGTGCGTCTTGATGTGGCTCCTCAAATGGAGGGCCCTACAATTTCGAACCGACTCCGAACGGCAGATATTACCATGGTAGAATTACACTCGGATGTTTGCCATTGCCTACCGAGGAGCGATCGCTATAAGAAAAAACTTTTTCTTTTCTTTTTCTCTGAATTCCGAATGGTAGAGAGATAAATACAAATTTTTGGCAGTTTATACAATTTTGAAATTACTCGAACTAATTCTCATGAGAAATACGCTACCTGGAGACCCAAAAAATATATCTGTAGTTTGCTTCTTTATGCTTGTAAAATGATTATTCGATTATATACCCACCCTTTATAAATCTCTGCCAACAACCCAAATGCAGCTCAAAATCGCACAACTGGCAGTGAAATAAATTAAACATAAACTTACAATTGCAGGACTACTATGCATAAAGCCTATAAAGGGGGGACCATCAGCTGGTTTCTGGGCACAACGAAATATTTAGCACTTAAACAAGTGGCATAAATCCAGTACCATATTTGCGCAGTGTGAGACGCAATACGCTTGAATTCTCCGAAATTTTGAAAATTTTGCTCCAAATTGAATGCTTAATCATGAAGCAGAACACATTACACATAAAAACAATATTCTGTTGAATGTGAAGAAAGTTCGGAAAAATCTTACTGTTCATTGACAACACTCCTACAAATTCTCGTGTTCACTTGCTTAACTGATAGTATTTTACTGCTGTTACCGCATTAACTGTCGTGCATTAACTCGCTGTAGATATCAGGAGCTCAACATTGACCGCTGTAGTTTAAAGAAATTATGCATAACGTCTTCGATTTATTCGAGCACCTGAAAAAAGGTGACGATTGTGCTCCTAATTCATATTTTCCGATGAGGCACATACCCGACCTGACTGCTACATAGACAAGAACACATTTTAGGGAAGCATAGACCAAAACGTTTGACTGTTTGCTGAGGTTCTTAGGATTGCTCTTAGTTCATTATTGGTCCACTTTTCTTCGAAAATCAAGACACAACATCTTCTTCCGCTACTCAATCCCCGTGGGGTATAGTGGTGAATGATATAACATAGTTAAGATTAACGTAAAGCCCTACAGAGATGTGGCAAACAATTTTATTGCCATTACATTGAAGAGTTAGATGTGGGAGATCTCTAACGATACCATTCAGACTTTTCGCAATATTTCGTCTATCTAAACAGAACTAAACGAAATTTTCATCGAAAGCCCAAATTTTTCATTAATTCAATGTATCAAAGATTTGAATATAAGGCTTATAATGTGCAAGGCATTACTGCATATGGGGCTATGTTGGTAAGAAAGATTTGTTTAAATTTTTCATTGATGAAAACTGATTTTGTCAACCAGCGAAAACTGTAAAAATTAAAAGTAAATCTTTTCACGAAGAATTTCGCCAGAAAAATGCTTCACGAAAGTTCGTCTAACGAGATTCGTCGTCGCTTTGCTTGTGTGAAATCTCATAAACTGAAGTGTGCTTTGTTTGATGAAGTTCGCTCAGCGATTCGAAAACGTGCAATAAGCAGTTTTCGGAGATGTGAGCATCAGCGGAACTCGACCTCGTTAAACTTTTTTTGGTGTGCCGTTGAAGATGGATTTTCAGCCATAAGTGCCGGCCAAAACCATTGGAAATAAGCTGTTGAAATTGCCAGCCGAGTTAACCATTTTAATGGAATGATATTTCTCTCGACATAGAATTAGCGCGGCTTCGTCGGCTGGGTCATGCCGTCCGAATGGAAGCAAACGCTCCGGCTTTGAAAGTATTCGATGCAGTACCAGCTGGTGGTAGCAGAGGAAGAGGAAGTCCTCCTCTACGTTGAATAGATCAGATGGAGAAGCACTTCACTTAACTAGACGTGTTCAACTGGCGCCAGTTAACACGAGAAAGAAACGACTTGTGCGCTTTGTTAAACTGGATCGTAAGCGGTTTGCACTTCCTAAAAACAAAAAGCAAATTGAGTACTACTTTTATAGCACTTCTAGGAAGAAATTAGCTATTGGCCGACCCTTTATAATTACATGTTACGTGTGTATAGGTACATATGTATGTAGATTATGTAAAAAGAAGAAAATTAAATTCAAAAATTCTTTCGAAACTAATCGCCCAAAGAATATAAGAAATAAAAAATCTGAATGCAATAATGTGAAAAATATCGTTCGGTATTTATCGAATATATTAATGTAAACAGAAATTTTGGCATTTACAGCGAAGGCAGCAAAAAAAAAAGAAAAAGAAAACACAATCAACGATAACCAAATGCGACAGCGCAACGTTGAAATGCAAGGTAATGAATGGCATCAGCCAATCGAGTGCAATGCAACAAGGTTTTCGCAGGAGGCTCTGTGCAGCAGTCGTGCATAGTATATAGCTACATGCAACATTTAAATTAACGCAATGTTGCAACTTGTCAATGCAACGCGCAAGCAAGCGATAGGTGACTTTTGAAAAGTGGGAACTTGTGAACAAGTTGTTGTTGCGCTATATACATGTAGTCGTACTGGTTGGATGTGGCATCGTTTGTTTCAGATATACCATACATTTCGCTAACCATATGATTTTCTCTTTTTACATTCTCACTTTTCCATATTAAAACAAGCATCTAGTTTCGTATCTTAGATGAATTTTTCTTAAAATTATTTTTTGTTTTTACTTCGTACTCGACTTATTGATTTAAACTTGAAGTATTGTGTCTTTGTCACACATCATTCCCATCAATCAAACTGCAAATGTAGTGCAGCTAAATTTTTATGGGTATGAATTTATTGGGCGAGCGTGTGCCGCACCTGTGGGAGGCCATCAAATGTTCACTTATTCGCTGATCATACTGTGGATGGAGCCGCCGTGTAGAACAAAGAACAACGAGAAGTTAATTCAATTTAATTATTGCACAATTTAACTGTTCTGTGCTGAAACCAATTTATTTATTTAATGTTTTCTTTTTATAAGTGCAAGAATTCGCGAATATCTAAGAACCCATTAATCCGAATGTGAAAATTCTGGTTATGACGGATTGATAGAATATTAAGGTGGTGCTGATGCTGTAACAGCTAATTACGTGCAATTTTGTTCAGGCATTTTTGATGTTAAATATGCGCCTTGCACAAGCAGGCCCGTCGTCGAAAATGTCGAAAAAATCACGGAAATAATAGATGTTGAGCGGTATTTTAGTAGTCGTAGCAACGCCCAGGAGTTATAGATCGACCATAAAGTTTTTTTTGAGGCTCCTAATCGTGCACTTCTGAATAGTAATGAAAACTTTGAAGCCGTTTTTCTCTACATTTTGTTTTTTGGATTATGACACTCTTGCAGCAAATAAGCAACATGTATAATTATGGGACACCCATTACATTAAAATTTATAGTAAAATTATAAGTAAAAGCACTACCCTCTTACAGTACTGCTCCTAATTCATCTTTAATAGACGATCCCAAAGCACTTGCACATATTTTGTTTTTTTTGAGGAAATTCAGCCAAATGCCGGTTGCTGTGCAGATTTGTGCAGGCGGACACTCCAATGACATTTTCGCAGTCTCAATTGCGTTGACGCGGCAAAATCGAGCGACCAGGTAAATGGCCATTTGCTACATTTTAGCTATTGACCATTAGCAGCAGGGCTGTAATTCAAAATCAACTTGCTGTGGAGAAAAATCGTTGTGAGCAACTTAGCGGAAATCTCGCTAAAAATACAATTTGTGTCAAATCAAGAGCGTTCGCCAACAAATCGACGTCGATTTTCCCAATCATACACATAAAGTATTTCGATGAAATAATTAATTCTCCTTCAATTTATCAATAAATTCGCCCCAAAACGACACACGAATTTTCAGTTAACGATTAGCAAAGCGAGTGCACGAACGTACAAATAAACGGTGGTCGGCGATGCGCCGCGAGTTAGATAAGTGTTAGATAACCTACAGGAGGAAATATATTTTTTATTCCTTTCGAAGGATCAGTGCGTATTGAACAAAAACAAACGGAAAGAATACGAATTTTAAACTCTAAAAGCAGACTTAGCACATTTTCGAAATGGGTGATCCCATTAGTTTTTCCGTTGAGGACATGGAGCAGGTACCTAACGAAAACAGGATTACGGAATTTTCACAAATATTTTCATATTTTTTTACATCTGCGTAGCGACGTCGCCGTACCAGTGCTGCACGAAAAGCTTCCATGCGTCCTCCATCACCGCCGAAAGCAGAATCGGAAGCTTTGGCTGCTATCAATGAAATATTTAATCCATCTTTTAAGAAACCCGTTACCAAGGGAACCTATCATGCACCCGATGAAGTCGCTGCTGGTGACTTTGAAGGCATAAAGGATTTAGATATTAAGAAAGTGGCTGAATTGAAAGAAGTAAACACAAATGAAAACTGTCTTTGAAAAGGACAAAAAATAAATTGCATTTGCTGTGCCTAGGTTTTCTTGCTGCTCGACCTGGACAGCGATGGTTTGATATCGAAGGATGATTTACGTTTCACTTTTACGGCGCTTGGCACAGACACACCAGACGAGCAAATCGAAGAAATGCTGAAGGAGGTGAATAAAAAAAACAAATATTGCTTGGTGGTGATTAATGGGATTTATGTGTGTGATTGTTGCATGAGCGAAAGATGGAAAGTGAATAAATAAAAAGTGTTTAATTACAGTAGAAAAGTGAAAAGTGAAATACATGAATATAAAATTTTGTACAGGCAAAGGATCCTTTAGATTACGAAGCTTTTATAGAATTGATGAGCCACCGCACCGTTGAGCTGGATCCCGAGGATGTGCTGTTGGAAGCTTGGAGCAAGTGGGATGACTATGGAACTGGTAAAATAGAGGAGAAAAAGTAAGTATACACCACACTATTATTCACGTATCTAACGTATCTAACGGTAATGTGTCCACCTATGTACATAATAGCGATACACTTTTTTATAGAAATTTGTATTTTTTATTATTTCTTTGCCTAACATCAAAGTATTAGTTTCGTCCAGGAAATAAGATATTAGAGTGTTTACCAATTGTCTGTAAATATAAGGGGCTATTGCCACTAACATAAGGAAATGGGTTGACAAGTAATTCTTCATTACACAGATCTGTATTTTTTCTTTGTTTTTCTACGGTACTGCTTTCCGATGTATTTTTGTACGCTGAATACTATTCTGGAGTCATTTTAACCAGTCAATTTTTTTAATAAGAATTACCAATATGAAAAAAATGTTTTCACCCAAGCTATAATTTAAATATAGACTGAAGTCTGCAGTGCGTGAGCTTTTAAGGAAAAGCCATGGCAAATACATTCAAACGCACGTTTTTCAGGGGTTTTAGTGCCACTTTACTCGGAAAAGGCACTGATAACCATCCAAAAAAACCCTGGCAGTGATCCTTCGGGATCCTGGTTAGATTTTCTTTAAATTTGTTCCCTCATTTTGTATCCAACATTTTGAATTTTGGAACACTATTATCAGACTTGTAATCAGCAACTCCAAAAATCCCTGAAAAATTATTTCTGTGAGCTTAAGGGGGTAGTATGGTTAATTCGGTGTAAAACAAGCATATTTTTCGAAATTTTTTTTTGTCGACACAGTTGATTTATTCAAAATTTTAAAATTAGTTCATTATAAAGTCATATTTAAAGAATATTGTGTGAAATTTTCATTGATTTTTATGAAGAAATGAGTTGGTGGCAGCGAATCTTCGCGGACGTCTCATAAAAAAGTTTTATTGCGGTGTCCCTCAGAACTCATTACTGGATCAACTAAAATCAAAAAACCAAATTGATTTCATCAGCTAATAAAGTTTCGCAGGTAACAACGTCGAATTTTTTTTTTTTTTTTTTTTTTTTAAATTTTTTAAAGCGCTTTGAAGTCAAAACACATTTCATAAAAAAAACTTGAAAACTTTGTTGTTTTAAAATATGACAAAATTTAAAAAAAAAAAACTCGACGTCATTACCTCGTGAATAAAGTAAAATAAAGTAAAGAAACAAAAAAACCAAATTTGAAAAGAATCGGTGCAGTAGATATGAATCTACAGTGGACACCGACCGTAAAAAAGGCAAGTGTGAGAAAAACGCGTTTAAAGATTTGTGAAGATTTTTACAGCGTGAAATCCGGTTGGAGAGGTAGATACTTAATCCTTTGTGTCTTTGTCAATTTTACTCTAATGCACTTCAAACTTTCACACAATAATCTTAAGATGTTATAGAATAATTTAAAAAAAAAAAAAAAAATACCATACTACCCCCTTAATGTACATAATTTAATAATTGCAATTTGATGGTAATCAGCTATTTGCGAGCACTTTTTAGCGTAACATACCGAGAGTAGGTATTGGGTTCGATTTCTGCATTAGCTATAAAATATCAAAAAGTTTTGGAGAAGATACCCGTACATAAATATTAATCGCTTCTAGCGACATAACGAATTTCTCAATAGACATCAATATTTGTAGTACTCTCATAAATTTGTTGAATATAAAATTCTGGACGATAGTCGCAACTTTAAGTCATTTAAGGCGACCGTTTTGTAATATCTCAAATCCGAGTCATATACTCACCATTGAAGTTTTTTGTACCAAAGTACTTTGGTCAAGGTATGAAATTCAAAATATCCAAGACTACAATATTTCAGTTCGAAATTAGTCAATTTCACCACAGCAATTCAATTACAGAATATCTCTTAGTTTGTAAATATCTCTTAGTCTATTGCTTTGAATTTAGTATAGAGGAGCTGATCTACACCCTTATAAGATCAAATTAAACTACGGGGTAAAGCTTCTATTTCATGTGAAGTGCTTAAACTTCTCCTATTGGACTGAAAGCTATTTTATGTCCATATTGAAACCCTCTATATAAGAAAATATAATTGCATTTTAGGCAGAGCATTTTACGCGTTTAATTTCCGGTACCTGCACGCATTCTTTTTTCCTTGTAAGTTGAAGAATCTCTGTGAGGAACGACGAAAAAACTGTTTAAGGAGCATAGTAACCAAATATATTGTATATGTATATATATATATATACATAAATAGGTATATATATAATTATATATTAAGCCGACTCCGAGCGGCAGATATTTTTTATGAGGAGCTTTTTCATGGCAGAAATACACTGAAAGGATTGGCATTGCCTGCGGAGGGACGACTGCTATTAGAAAAACTTTTTCGGAGATTCGAACATTCGTACTCCGAATGGTAGTAACGCAGGGCCGCCAAACGTCAAAATACAATATCAGCCACCTTTGTGGTTGTAATGATTAGCAAAGATTCGGGGAAAACTTAACTTTCCTGTCCAAATGTCTGTTATTTTTTTTAAAAAACAAGAAAATGTAGTTGCGTATGTAAGTACACAAAAGCTGATAAATGGTCGGTTGGTCGCATCATAGGCTTAGGGAATGTTTTTTCGACTTTTTGGACACATCGACGTGTAATCTGACTCCTACGCGCCGATACAAGACCAATTCGAGATCAGTATGACCAAAATTCTCGATTTAGGGTATCATGCATCTGGCTGTGAAGGGAAAAAGTCGAGTTGAGATTTCTCAAAAGGTTGGAGTTATGAAGAGTACCAGAGTAAAAAAGTAGTGTCGCGAGTTGAAAATTGCTGTACTTTCTGGCCAAGGCCACGCAGAAAGTCGTGGATTCGTTTTAATAGGACATTTTTAACCCCTCTCTGCGTTCCCTTGCCCTGGCGCCTTCAAATTACTATCTATTCATTTCACTAAGAGTGCACATTGATGGAAAAAGTTTTTCAACTGACCAGGAGGTAAAATAAAAGGTGAATAAGTGGCTGAACGGGCTGACGGGAGACTTTTTCGAGGCAGACTTTAAAAATTGATTCCCTGCGTCACCACCCGCATCGAAAGGGATGACGTATACTCTATGTATATGTTGGAAAATAATATAATATATCAGTACATACATATGTACAAGTGTGATTATTTTTAAGGAACATTTTTTAGAAGCGTAATTTGAGTGCACTTAATTTCTGGCCATGTCACATATATTTCGACCTCGCCTAGTAATTTTTACGGTATCAAGGTGTATTTTGAAGCAAGGAAAAAGTTCGATTGTAAAAATTTTAGAGTGGATAAGGGGGGGTATTCTTGCTTACTCGTATTTAAAAAACTTACTAATAAAATTGCTAAGTCTTCCTATATATTTCATTTTTCATTTATTACACTAAATACATTAGGATGGCCAAAAGAAGAATGTTGTTCTTGTTGCTGCCCTATGGCCAAATAAATTGAACACCTATGTTTTTTATATTCATCAGTGCCGTCAATACTCTAAAAAATTTCCATTGAACTCCCATAGGAAAAATGCACTTTTTCATAAGTTTGGTAGTCTTCTTTTTTAACTTCTAGTCCGAACAATTATACAAAAGAAGAAAGCAAGAGGTAAATATTTATTTTTATTTATTTTAATTGTATTAAATTTTTGGTTGTTTCTGGGGTCGCTATAGAAAAATAGTTTTTTTTTTGTTAAATAAAGCATAGGGTATCAAGTGACAGATGGAGCTACTTTTCTTCGTGTGCTATTTCGAAAACCTTCTCGTCCCAGTAGAATAGACGCAGGACGCAGAAAGTTCTGGGCACTTCGCATTCAATTTCCAAACTCGTAGCTGTGTTTAGCACTTTATCGCTCCGTGCTCCTTTCTTCAAAAGCCTGGGGCAGTGCGCCAATGTAAATCCCATCAACCTTTTTCATTATAACAACAGCTTTGGTTAGCTGTAGATATTTTCCCATTGGAGGCCTTCAAATGGTATCAAAACGGTACTTTAGTGCTACTTGGGGAGTGTTAGACTGGTGCTTCAACCATTTCACCTACGTACTATATATCTATAGAGTAGCATTTTTGTTTTTGACACTTGTCCGGGGACATTAAAAGATTGACTAAATAATATCTATCGGTAAATATTTCATACAATATTTTCGCAAGAATGCATTTTTCTCCTAGAAATTCAAAGGCTACTTTCAAAGCCTGGGTATATTTTAGATAAACAATTTTTTTTTTTTAATTTCTAATTTATTGGGGCCATAGAACAAAGTGGCATCAAAAGCAACAACAACAAAAATATTTTTTGAGCCATCTGCATTTTGATATTTTGATGTATTTCCCGAGTAGAGTATTAAATATTAACCCATAAAATTTCGAATTCTATATATAGGTATTTATATTATTTTTCTAGAAACCACCAATTTAAATTAGTTTTGATAGAATCAGAGGTAATACACTTTTTTGCCCAATCATTCTTTACTAATTTTAGAGAACGACCGAAACTCGGCTTCAGTTTCGGCACAAAATTTGTATTTGTTTCATTTCGGCTGCGGCCAAAAATAAAAGCCTAACATTCATTTAAATTTTTTTGTTAAAAAATTGTATCAAATTTGCGGTTTGCATTTTTTGAATTGTTTTAAAACATCTGACTGCTTCTACATCGAGTTAAGTTAGTGAGAAATTGTTCAGTGCGGTAAATCAGCTCCAAGCTGGTAGAAAGTGCTGCTAAGAAGGTGAAAGGGACGGTAATATATTGTTTTTACCTTACAATACAAAATTATTCAATCATGAGGCACACGATCTACCAGCGTCTGAATAAACAATAGTTGGAACGTTCGTGGATGACACTGCCGCAATCATAATTGACTCTCACCCCCATGTGGGATCCCAAAAACTCGAAAAATAACTTGATAAAATAACTTATGGTTGAAACAGTGACGCTTTAAGCGAAACGAGACAAAATATTCCCAAGTCACTTTTACACTAAATCCTAAAATTTGCCCACCCGTTAAGCTCAATAATAAACATCCGCCAAACTAACGTCATAAAATATCTCGGCATGCATCTTGATAGAAAACCTACATGGAAAACCCATATTTTCATCAAACGGAAGACTCTAGGAATACAACTCAGAAGCCTATGTTGGTAACTATCATACATTGAAGTTCTGATGTTTCTCTCAAAAGTAAGCTCTCACTATACACAGCTATGTTGAAACCAATATGGACATATGGCATTCAACTTTGGGGCACTGCAGCTAAGTGCAACATCTTAAGTAAGACTTCAAAGATTCCAATAGAAAACGTACAAATTCATTGTGATATCAAAGTTCGCACAATAATTGAAGAAATAAGAAAATATGCCACAACACACGTCCAATCCCACCTTCCTGCCACAGAAATAATTGCAAATCTTATAACATTCACCAGACTTAATAGAAAGTTTAAAAAATACTTGCCATAAAACTATTATTCCATATTGCATAAATGTTTTTCTTTTAAATGAATTAAATATGATTAGGTGGAAATATTGCTGAACGTTTAAAAAACAGATAGCAATAAAAAATGGGTTTAATAAAAAATAAATAATTGAAATTAAATTAAATAATAAAAAAAATTAAGAATTAAATAATTACTGAATTCCTTTTTTGATATTGTATTATATTTGAAAATATTGGTGTATATTTTGAGCTGAAATTAATGTAATTGACTCCTACCTTGGCCATCCGTTGCATTTTTATTAATAAAAATACTATTTTTTTTTAATCATTGATTATTTATTTCTGGCACCCTTTAAAATGTTCGCCTGGGCTTTAGTTCGGCTTCGGCTGAAATTGGCCGAAGTTCGCTTTGGTTCAGTTCGAAAAATCGATTTTCTTTCGCTCTCTACTAGTTTCAGATCATACACATTTTCTAAATCATTCGTTATACTAAGTGAGGTGTTTCAGCAAAAGGAGTTCTGACTAATGCACTTATTTTACAAAGCATCTGCATTTAGAAAATTTGATAAATAGGTTTTGCTGACAATTCTTAATTTTTGCTGATTTTCAGAATGTATGAAGAACTTACCAATTACGGCGATGTAATGACCAGCACCGAAGCAAACGAGGCTCTTAAGTATGCACCGATCGCCAAAGCTAAAACACTGGAGGAACCTCCCATGATTGACTATCCGGCCTTCTGTCGCATCCTTTCGGGAATGCGAAAGCGAAAGCCACGAGCAGGAGAAGAATGAAGATGTGCGCACACACACACGCACATATGCAAGAATGTCTGCAAAAATATTTATTGCAGTTTGCCACGAGCCAGCCCACAACGTCCTTATTCTACCCACTACTCTATATACATACATACATACATACATGCATACATATGTATAGCTTATGCACACAAAATTATGTACATATATACATATATACATACCTATGTACTTACGTGTTTGGTTATTTTATTGTGAATACCATGTAAAGTGACATTTTTATTACACACGAATATTTTTTTCTGTTTGAAAATAAAATAAATCAAAAGCGGTGTGTATGAAGACACGCAGACTAAAATGCACTGCGAGTGTTTAAACGTGTGGTGTATGTATGTGTGTTTTTTTTATTTTTAAACGCTCAGCATGCCTCACATGCTTTTTCCGCCTCGCATGACCAAGTCCACCAATGACTAATAAATTTTCAAACTCAATTTCGTTCCATGCATTTGCACGTTCACCATCAATGCCACCAATGTCGCCAATGCTGCCTGCTTTTGCCGTTTGCTACGCTACAATTATTCCCACAAAATTCACTATTTTTGCTTCTCTTATTGCTTCGTTGCTTCATTGCTGCCTTGCTATTTTGTTGCTGGCTATTTGGCGCACTTCCGTTGCCATTTTCAGCTGCTCGGACTACATAGAAATATTTCCGTTCTTGCGGGAGCCCGTTATTGAGAACTCGACTAATCCGGATTATGTTATTTGCAATCACACTACGAGTACTGTTACATCGGCAAGTGTGTCAGCATTAGCATCTAAATCGGCTGTCACACCGTTAGCAGCCAACAGGACTGTGGCAAGGAAAGCAATGCAAACAACACAAGCGACGCAAACAACGCATGCAACACAAGAGACGCCACCCACAACGGTTGCAGCCAAACAGAAAATGATGTCCGTTAATGCCAATGCAGCGTCAATGGCGACATCAGCCACCAAGAAGGCAACGCCAACGATGAACGCTATTGCCAACTATGCGCATTCAACGGTTATTGCTGCCAATAATTCGGTTGCCGGCACTGTCGCTGATTTACGTAGCAACGAGTTTATTTATAGTGCAGGCAAATTTTTCGGTATTCGCGTACGTTTCAAAGAACAACAACAAGATAAATCGCTACGAACTGATGGTGACGATGCCTTCGCTCTCAAAAATTGGCTACTCAATATAACCGGAGAGTATCGATTCTTGAAGAAGGGTAACCTACCTATTCAATGTGCATATTTCCATTTATAATTTTTTATTTATATTGATTAATATTGATTTGTTATAGATTAATGTTGCACTGCTGAAACCAATTATTTTTTAATATTTCTTACTTTGGTGCGAACATACCAATGGGTTACATAGTAAACAGCTGCAAGGGGCAAATCAAAATGTTTGACGTGGAGCTCAGAACATATCGAATTAAGCAAAGCAAAGCTGAATGAAATTTTTACTATTTCGCAGAACAGTTTGTTCATGCAGGGGTTTTCAATAAGTGCGTTCAAACTTTGTGAGTGTATAGCGGTCTTCTTCTTCTTTATTTGCATATTCGATTTCGAATGATTAGCGATCGTACAAAAGTAGTTAAAATCATCCAAATACATTGACTTGACTAGATTCACATACCTATAACAAATAAATAAATAAATACAAACAATACATACAATGTATATTATTAACTATATTACAAAATGCTTCTCTATCCCCTGGCAACGTTCCATATCTCTCTCATATTGCTCAAGCCTGTCCAATTTCTAATGTTTCGCAGACATGACCATTGTTTTCTCCCGACGCATCATTTTCCTTCGACTTTACCCTACAAGATTAGTTGCAACAGTTGGTACTTTGGATTTCTGAGGATATGACCCAAATATGCTGTCTTCCTTCGCTTAATTGTAGTTAAAAGTTGTCTATTTTGATTTATTCATCTTAGTACTTCGTTGTTTGATTTTTGCTGTACAGCCACATTTCGAACGCTTCTAGCTTATTCAAGTTAGCGATTTTAAAGGTCCATATTTCCATTGCGTACAATAGTATTGGCCACACGTAACATTTGATGAAGCGAATTTTGAGGCGAATGTTAAAATTATGACTGCATAGTATCTTCTTATAATTGTAAAAGGATGTCCTTGCCATTTTAATTCTCGTTCTTATTTCTCCCATGAAGTCCCAGTTCCGGTTAATGCAGCTTCCAAGATACTTAAATTTAGGCACCATTTTTACCGCTTCCCCTCGAATCATCAGTGTTATCAGCATTCTAAGGTTTGAAGATCGTTTATGTTATCAGCAAGCAATGTTATATCATCGGCATATCTTATGTTATTAATAGTAACGCCGTTCACTTTAATTCCTTCCTTAGAGCTCTATGATGCCTCTTGGAATATTGATTCGGAGTAAATGTTGAATAAAATGGGCGTTAATAAACAACCTTGTCTCATTCCTTTTACAATCTCTATTTCATCGGTGTTTTCGTTATTCATTGGGTTCTTTGCTGTTTGATTCCAAAAAGGTTTTTTATACGGAGTTCTTTTGTATCTATGCCGGTTGATTGAAGTATTTCAAATAATTTATTATGTTGAACGGTGTCAAAGGCTTTTTCGTAGTCTACAAGGCATAGAAAAACGTCTTTTTGTATGCCCTTGCAGTTTTGAGCGAGAACGTAAACACAAAACAGAGCTTCCCGAGTTCCTATTATGATAGTTGATTTAAGCCAATCCAGTGTCATAGATGTAATTAAAAAGTGTAGGAAAACGTTTGGGTTGTTATCATCTTTATAATTTCTACTGGAATTTCATCGGGTCCTGCTGCTTTATTGTCACTTATTACTCTTATCGCTTCTTTGACTTCTTCCATCGTTATCGGGGACCAGAAACATTCTCTTCGTTAGGACTATAGCTCTCATTTTGGTAAAACTACAACTGTCAAATTCTTAATATTACCACTTATCTACTATTGACATTTAAACATGAAACCCAGCGCGTCAGTGGCGGACTTAAAAACAGATCTTGGAGATGCAAATTCAATACTTCATTTTTTTAAGATTTTATCATACTTCAAAAGCACTCTGTGTACGGATACAAGAAATAACTTGGTGAAAGCATATGAAGATAAAACGAGTTATGAACACGAAGAGCTTTGCTGCGTATATTGAAACTAATCAGCCCGTGTAGTTCAATGGAATACCAAATTCCTCCATAAACAAACATATGAAGGTTGTCTTTTATATTTTGCGCTTAATTACTTTATTGTTTTCCAAAATATTCTCCAGAAAGTCGGTATAGTTCCGCAATCGCTTGAACCAATTTTGCTACTCAGAAGTGGACACTCCAAAACGTGCTGTTTGAAGGCTTCAATAGCTTGTTCAGGCATTGGAAAACGTTGACCACGTATTTTATTTTTGATGCTAGAGAGCGAAAAGAAATTATTAGGAGTCAAATCAGGGCTGTAAGATGGAAGACTCATTAATCGAACTTTTGAGCGCTCAAAAACTCTCTTGTGTGAGCCGATACGTGAGAGCTCACCTAGCCTTGTTGAAGGATGATTCGTCTCCAGTGGTTGATTTTCCTTAATTCTTCGAAAACTTCTGGTAAAAAAATGGTTCGGTACCACTCAGAACTGACTGCTAAAATTTCTCTAGTTGCACTCGTACAGTTGTGAGGTGACCAGATTTTCCAGTTAATCAAAAACCAGGCGACCATTTGCGTTGATGTGCTTTTTCTGCGAACAACTTTCCTTTGATTAATCACACCTTGGTTACACTGTCGATTGCTGTTTTTTTTCCGACTATGTATAGCTCAAAGAAGCGTCAACTTTTACGATGTCATAGAGATGCGTTAAGCTCCCGCGGTTGAATTTCTTTAACATTTCTTCACACCAATCAACACTAGCCGTTTTTTGAGCAATTTTCAAACTATGAGGTGTTCAACAAGAACAAATTTTCTTCACAACGAAGAGCTCATGCAATATTGAATGTATAAGTATGCTAATCCCACTAGTAGCCAAGGGTGCCTATATCTCGAAAGATTCTATTTTACTATCTGGCGTTATCAATTGATACACATCATCCATTGTTTCTGGCACAACAACCGTTTTTGGACGGCCTTCACGAAATTCAAGCGTCTGAAGAAATCGACGGGCACGTTAGAACTCGTTTTACTAGCGTTTCACAGTGGCTAAGTGTGGTGCTTCCACCCCAAAAGTCAAAACAAATTGATCAATGCCCTTCTGTCCAAATACGAGTAATCCACGCGAAAATCGTAGTAATTCATCGCACGAAAATTTTCACAAGTTAATTTTGTCTTTTGGGTGAGATGAATTTTTCAACTTAATGGAAAAAGAACAAATAAAGATCGTGAGTGAAAACGTTATATGTATGTTTATGCTAAAAAATACCAAACTTTTTGATAAAAATATCGAATTACTGCTCTTCGCACCGAGGATTTTAAGTGACCTTTCCCAATCCCAGCTCACAAGGTTGAGCCGCTTTCTTACATTAGCTCGCGCGGTGTTCGGAAGCTACCCAAAGGATTATTATTATTATTGACATGTTCAGGTGTTACAATACATATAGGTATATGTACTAAGAACTTAGTCTATCTACAAAAGATTTCCACATATTCCTATTGCTGGCTAGGAATTTTAATTCATTGAATGGCTTTTTGGATTCCTGGTTAACGCATCTACGCCAAGTCATTTTGGGACGCCCTCTGTTTCTAGTGCCTTGCGGGTTCCATTGTAAGGCTGAGTAGACTATTTCATCGGGTTGTTTTCGGAGGGTGTGCCCGATCCATTTGTACTTTCTGTGCATTATTTCCTTTTCAATAGGTTTTTGGTTCGTCAGTTGCCACAGGCGAGGGTTAGATATAATACGTGGCCACCAGATACCGATAATGCGTCGCAAGCATCTGTTTACGAATGCCTGTAGTTTTCTCGTTGAGTCTTGTTTCATGTGCAACGTTTCGCTGCCATACAGTAGCACAGATTTTACGCAAGCATTAAATATACCGATTATAGTGCCTCTTTTAAGCGCTTTGTTAGACCACACTCGTGACAACCCAGCAAACGTGTTCGTCGCTATGGATATCCTACGCTGAATGTCAGCCGTTGTACCACCATCGGGGGTTAGGATGCTACCTAGATACTCAAATTTGTTTACATCGTCAACTTGTCCTCCGTCTATTTTAAACTCTGTGTTGTTGATTACGTTAATTCTCATAGACTTGGTCTTCTTTATATTAACTTGTAAGCCAAGTTTTAAGCAGTCGTTTGTTGTGTTGGAGAGTCTTGTTTGTAGTTCGTTATAAGAGTTACTAATTAGAACGACGTCGTCCGCATATGATAGGTCGCCAAGTTAGGATACTTTGGCCTAAAACTGTGAGGTGCTTGAACCGTATGCAGAAGATTCGTACTGTCCACTCTCAGGTGAATGGCGGTAAGAAACTTTTCCGACTTTCGTGCACTTCTACACATGGAACCATCCTCTAAAAGTCGCGTCAGCGGTTATCGCGCCAATCAAGAAGAAGAAAATCGGAGGGTTAATATAATATGTAGATGCTACGAAAAGTTTGCAAGTAATAAAGTTAATTGAAAAGAGGACAACAAAAAATCATATAATTTCATAGATGTGGCGTTGCTGTCCTAGATTTAAGTTAAAAATGAGTCAGTTCTTCAATCCAGCAATGCTAGATCGTTGATATATTTTCAAACGCGATCTCCTTTAAATTTGAACACTAGGAAACAAGGAGTTGGGGTAAAATCGAAGAAAAAGTTATTTGTAAATATTTCAAAGTGTTATATATTTTTATTTATGTTTGGTATTGTTTAGTTTATAATAGAGTATTGTCATTTTTTGTGGAACAACATCAAGACGCACACCACAAATAGGAGGAGGAGCTCGGCCAAACACCCAAAAAGGGTGTACGCGTCAATTATATTATATATATATAATATATATTGTCATTTTTAGAATATTTTCAAAACGATGGTCGCCTAATACCCGGATCATATTGTGACTATTACTTTTTTGCTGATGCCAATGCAAAGCCCGAAAGTTTGGAAATCTGGCAATACTTCCATTCGCCACGTTTTCCAGCGAAGTACCCAGCGCATATTAAATGCGCTTATAAATTTATTGGCAGGTACGAAAAATTGTATTTAATATTTATTTAATAAAATATGCTACTGAATTTATTTCGTATTGTCGCTTTCACCCACAGACCTGAGAGTCGCGTAGAAATAGTTTTTGAAGAGCTGCAGTTACCCAAAAAGGACAAAAGGTACTTAAATGTGGCGTTTTTAAAATTTAGTTACTCTTTTCTTAACTATTAAACCAATTGATAATTTTCTAATTCCTCTTTGTGTAAATTGCCCGATTGATTGATGCTTCCAATTGTAATTTATTTACAAGTACATGTGCACATACATTTATGTAGTTGCAGCATAGACAAACTAACAGTTTTTGATTCGGAATCTGCCAATATGAATGCCGTGATTGATGTCATTTGTGATGCGCTGCCAACCCGACGCATAATTAGTTCAGGCCCGGATTTATTAATCGAATTCAATGCCAGTTCTAATGTCACGGCCAAAGGATTTCGTGGCAAATTCAAATTTATACACAATGAAATAGAAGATCCCATCGCGCCAGCAATTTTAAAGGAACATACAACAGGTGAATGCAAAGAAAAAAATATTTAAATAATGAATAGTTGTATGTGTTGTATGTATGTATTTACATACTCAAGTATATACTTTTCGTGTATTTCAACATTTAAAGAAAAATTCATCGCCTTGGAAAGAATCGGTTTACGTAAGGAAACTCAACATCCCGTGCTCTCAGTCGATGAATGGACTAAATTTTTCAAGAATAACGGTGAGTATGATTGACAAATTATGCATACGTATTTTATACATGCACCAAAATTATAGGCCTCCTCTATGTAGTGCTGTTTACATTCATTTTCAGCCAGGATCTCGGTCCTCCTATAGTTGACCTGCCCACATACTGTGCTGATTGGAATGATTTAAGATCAGTTCCTCTTCAAGCCACCTCATCATCGATTTCTGTGTCCACGGATTCAGACAAAGTTCGTCATACACCGCTTAGCCAGCTTACTTAGAATTACTCTATAGTCAACTGCTACTTTTGAGGAAGTATTACCGCACTGTAGATTTTTTCCGCCTGACTGTATTCAAGTAGCCATTGGCTTAAGTTCAGCTGCAGCACTTCTTAGTGAATCCCACTGCCGTCCTTATTATTTATTCTGGAGCCATCGGCTAAGATTTGGACAAGGTCCCTATGTTATCACATTCAAATCTTTCTGGGATTCGTGTACAGGGTGCGCCATCTTTTATGTCGGTATGAAAACAATGAATGACTTTGAAAGAAAAACAACTAATTTGTATAAGTGAGATATTTTTATTTGGTTTGGTTATTTACAATTTATTAAAATTATTTTTTGATTACAATATCAATGAAGTGGTCACCTTTATTAGCAATCACAAACTGCAATCTTTTTTCTGCGTTTGTCATCACCTTGTCAAGCATTTCGGGTTTTATAGCGTCGATTTCGATTGTTTCGGTGTAAAGCGATCCAGGGTTAAAATTGTACTGAATTGACGTATCGAAGCATGTATAGTATGTTGAAGCCGATCGGTTGGTAAATGACAAACTTATTCAACGTTTACATACTGGCATAAAAGATGGCGCACCCTGTAGAAAAATTATTTTCAAATCAGAATTGTGGAGCCGTGGAATCTAGTTCCTTTGGTAGTTCAGGAAGTGTTCCTGTGATTTTTGAGTGTCCACATTTGAAAAATTTCCCTGGTAGGCATACATTTAGTTGAATTGCCTTGCAATTAACCCAGAATCTGCCATAGATAGCTATAGGCAGGAGAACCAATAGAGTCTCTAGAGCCTTGATTTCAGTAAAAGTTTGCGCTCTGTGATGAGTATGAATGCAGCTTGTTGTAACTTTTCAGTTTGCCTTGGATACCGTCTTTTCAACACAAAGCACAACGTGTAGTATGTGCGGTTTTAAGCGTCATCTATTACATATAGCCATTTCTTCTGATTCAGTTGAGTTTACGGTGTGGAAAAATCTCGGTGTTCGAATATCGCCGAGCACGCAAACACTTGTTTTATTTATGCCTCTCGAAACAAAGTACAAACGAAATATTGCTAAAACCGTGAACATATCTTCGAAACGAGTGTAGCAACATAAAATAAAAAAAAAAATTAATCGAAAATCGAATGTACGTAGCCCGCGAAATTTAAAAAGTTGCATTATTTTTTGAACACACCTCGTATATAAACAAAAGTTTCATAAACACATATACGCATACATTTATTTCTTTATTACTATATTACTATATATGTACATATATTTAAAGTATTGCTAATATGTATGCTCGGTGCTCGTTGGATCACTTGGGTAGTAAGGGAAATCCATTAATTAAAACACCAGCAAAAACGGAAAGACAATTAATTTATATATGTATATTCAAGTGCTTATCTGAGCACGTGTGCCATTTCACAACTTAGTACAAATAAATTTCTTAAAAATATTATCGAAGCTCTAATTTTTTATTTGATCTGGTGTATTGGTAGGTCTTAAGTCTTTAAGGGGACCTGTAAACGGCCATACTTGCCCTGATTTTCATTAAAATTGTTTAAAGTGAAGAAGTCAATATATTTTTTTCAAAATTAGCATACAGTTTATTTATACATTAAAATAATATATATATTTTTTTTATTTTAATCATTTAAAATGGCGGATGTACGCTCAATTCTTCTAGGAACGTCGCAGCGGGGCTGCTCAATCGGCGGGCATTGTAGCATCGGCGTCAGTGGCCTTAATTCCAAAAGCCAAAAATGTTTTTGTTTATTAATGTCATAATTTCTATATGAATAAAAAAAAAATGAAAAAAAAATTCGCGGAATAAAGTGTTTCAAAAAAACAATGAATTTTGGGGCGAATTTTCCTACTATTTTTGCTTCGAAAAAATTATTTTTTCGTAAAATTTCCGGAAACTTGTAAATTAACATAGAAAGTTTTATCATAAAAAAGCTGTGTGCAGAATTTCAGGGAGATCGGTCAATAACTTTTCGAGTTATCATGTACGCCAATTCGAAAAATATAGTTTTGAGAAAAAGGCGTCTAAAGTTTGAATACATACGTAACTATACCTCTTCCAGCGCTCGAACGCAAAGAATAGAGTCGTCACGATTGACGATCTACAATATAAGAAATACTTAAATTTACGTTCTAAAAATTTTTTGACATATTCTTAAAGGATTATATTAACATTTTATGGAAAAATTTTTTTTTTTTCGAAATTATATACAGGAATCTGCCCCATATAGCTTTTTGAAATTTGATTTGATAAATAGTTAATCCCACTTGTTCAGGAGGTGAATCTATCAAAGTCACTTCATTGCCATGTAATTTTTTCAGAATCGTTTGGTTTATTATAGCCGAGGGCTCATGTGTTGATAGTACTTTTCGTCTTCAAAAAGTTGATGAACATATTTTATATTCTTTATAAAATAAGAGGCAACACCATTCGAAAAATTCTCAAAACTCAAATCTAATTTGTGTGATAGTCTTAATTGATGTGTATTCTTATTTACCATTTTCGCCCTGAGAATTAGGTGGCAATGCCATAAGCAAATTATTTTATTTAACGCTTTGGTTGTACTTAGAAACGCATTATATTTGATACGCATATTGCAACCACTAATTCAATTTTTTCATTAAATAAGATTATTTTTAAATAATATTGCATTCTATCTTTACACTTACATGGATATATCTGTATATTTTTACAATAATATAATATGTATATGTATTATTAATGATAATATGCACTTTTTTTTGTAGGCCAATTTCCTAATTTCTTAGAAAAAGTAGGTATTAATATCAGCAAAAAATATTTTTTCACCTTTCATCGGATATTTATATTTTAATACTAAAATGAAATTTCACAATTAGAATTATGTGGCAACACCATCCAAAAATATTTTTTTATTAAAGCCAGTTGAACACCTTCCATCTGGTACATATTCATATTTTGGTGCTGAAATGAAATATCAGCATTAAAATTATGTGGCAACACCAGTCAAAAGTATGTTTTAATTATAGCTTGCTTTAACACCTTTCATCTGATATCCACATTTTTGTATTCAAATGAAATTTGTCATGAATTGCTATCATATTTTAGCACTGAAATAAAATTTGTCATAAGTTGCTATTTTTGTAATTAGAATTATGTGGCACCACTAGATAAAAATAGATTCTTCCATTGAAGTTTGTTTAAAAACCTATATATTAATATTTAGGTGAAACATGGGATAAGTTGCCATTTTTGCAGTAAAATTCAAGTGGCAACACTAAAAACAATTGTTTTTAGAAAATAATTTTCTTAAAACTATTTGCCTTGATACTCATGCTGTAATACTTTCACATATATTTTTTTAAATAACCAATGGTTTTTAAATATAAACAGCCTTACAAAGATTAAAACCGGGGTAGAAGCTTTTGAGAATGGTCTTTCACAGAAATTTTGTGCTGTTTTATATACATCCATGGTAGTGGTAATGGTTGTACGGGTTAGGCTAATGCCTTTATGCACTGCGACCAGATTGATCTATTGTGCGCCCCTTATTACTTAATTATAATTACTTAGTATACCGAGGAATCGAAACAGCTTCTTAGGAGACAGCAATTGTAGGTCTTTCTCCTCCCGTAGGAACGAGCCCAGGATTCTATGTCTCCTGTAGCCTAATGCCTCACAGATGGTGATTAAATGTTCCATAGACTCCTCATCATCACAGCAGAACCTGCACAATCTTTTACTAGATAACCCTATTGTGTTAAAGTGATTATTACAGGCAAAGTCACGTGTAAGTGCTCCACAGAGTAATCTGAAGCCTTTTTTATCTAGGTTTAGAACAGATTTTGCTCTGTTGAAGTTCAAAAACTTTTTGGAGTGAATAAGGCCGCTTGTGCCATTCCAGTGTTCTCTGATTTTAGTATAGATCCATTTTTTGGTTTCCTGCTTTGTATTATTTTTTTTAAAGTCGATAAATGGGGTTGGTTAAATACACAGTTCTTCTGCCCCTTTTTTGGCAACAAAGTCTGCCTTCTCGTTTCCTTCGTGTCCATAGTCAGCTAATTAGAAAAAGAATATGTTTTTATTGCGTACTTCAAATTTATGCTTTGCATTATTGTTTAGAGATTAATATTTTGAATTAATTTCAAGGATATGGAGAACCTATTTAGTAGTGTTTTCCAAGCTGCGACTTCGACTCACTTTTCTACTGAGCCAATTCCAGCACGCGCACTAAGCGATTATAAAATGTAGCAATAAAAAAAGCCCACAGTCAACTGTCTCCACTTCCGTTTCAACTGCGGACCGGAAGTGGCGTTTTTAACGCGCATAAATTCTCATCAGCACGACATCCTTTACAACTACTTACATATTTGCTCATACTTTTTACAACCGGCATGCCATCCCACTCTGCGATCCTCAAGTTAACAGTCGGCCAACTAGTCAACCTCATAGCCGCAAATCAAATTAGACTTCCACCACTGAGCGAATGAAAGTGATTTTGGTTTCTTTGCCAAAGAGGCAACTTGCGCCAGTGGTGGTGTGTTGGCATCCTCACACCACCAATTCACCAATTTAGCTGTTATATACTTGTCTACTGCTGCCGGCATTTGTTGGCCTTAATTTTTAGCGGAAGTGGAAATGAACCACAGCGCATATAAGCGCACGTAATATTCCCCTCGTTTAGTCGACGCATCACATAGCTGCGTGTAGATACGAGTAAAACCAAAAGCCGTAGACGATTAGCAAGTCTGCTAGTGGCGCTATGTCAATTGCCAATGGTGTAAAAGTGTGTTTGTGTGCGCGCGCGCTTGTGCAAAATACATATGTTCATATGCCCGTATGTGTATATGTGTGGGTAAAACTTCACTTGCGACCACTGTCAGCTGCCTGAATTTTGCTTCTTTTCTACAACTTCCGTTCGACAATCGGTGCACGCCATATCGTCCTTCGTACAGCCCCAAATCCCCGTTGCGAAGCTTGTTAGTCGATTGCCTTGCTTGGCTACAGCCTCAAACGAAATACCCACTACGTTCACGTAGATATTACAATAGCAGCTCCTTTGCAACTATCAGCATTGCTCAGTTGTAGTTTTACAATTGAAGTGGACGCTTGTGAGCGCAAAACTTTCTTGGTCGAATCAGTTTAAGTTACTATGTCGTATTCCATTGGTGCTCTTACGCGCCAAAAATTGCATTTCGCAACTCTTTAAGAAGAATAAAGTTGAAAGCGAAGCCATTTTCGTATTCAAGCTTAAGTGTTAAAGAAAGTTACTAACTAATTTGCAAAATAAACAAATATAATTAGGTTGAAATTAGAATCGGTAGCGAAAGAAATGCCAAAAATGCACCTGACGCGCATGGAATTTGAATGGCTTTCGGTATTTATTCTGATGTGTTTGGAGGCAATTCCCAAGGTGTACACTCAAACGATTTCACTGCCGCCAGCTGCAACAACAATAACACCAACAATTGAGCATATTTTTTTCAAACCAATACAAGTAAACGCAACAACGGAGCACTGCACTTTTACGGCGACGTCCAGTGAGTGAAAAGTTCGAAAGCTATGCAGGCGTATGTATGTATGCAAGCGTGTGTGTGTGGGTTTGTAATTGAATCAACAAGTTTATATTTCGCTAACTAAATGCAATTCGCGTTAGTCCCTGCGAGATGTGCCATAACAAATATATTTCCAATCGCTAATCGCTAACCGCTAAAGTGAAAACGTTAATAAAAAATGTGTTAATGTGTGCAGAGTCCAACACAGCAAGCCATATTTTGAAATCAAAAATAAGAAAGTGAAGAAAGAAATTATTAGAAAAAAAAGTTAATCAATTTTAAATTCTTAGCGACGTGTCGCACGTTTTTTTCGGACTTCTAATATTTTCTGGGACTGGGATTCTTTTACATTATATTTTATCGTGCGTTTTCTTCCGAAAATACATGACATTTTTTTTTTTTGAGCACACTTTTAATTTACAAAAAATTGGTAAAATTTACTACAGCTGAAATGCTTTCTAACGGGTGGGCCATATAGCGTTTGCTTTTTGAACCACCTATTTTTTTGAGAATGGTAACACAAATGACATGTCAAATGTGTTCATAATTTACTTAAAGGTTTGAAATTTTCGAAATAGGACGCTATACGCTTGAACAAAATTGGGAAATATTGAAAACCTATTTCCAAAGTGGTGAGTCTTCTTCTTCTTTTCTCATTTTCACATCGGTGGCTACGTCAATAAGCAAAATTGTCGGATTTGGGGCTCAGAAAATCCACACGTTACTGTAGAGAAGCAAATGCATCCACAACGAGTCACTGTTTGGTGCGGTTTTTGGTCTGGCGGCATCATCGGGCCATTTTTTTTTTTCGAAAATGAGCGAGGAGCCGCGGTTACAGTAAATGGCGAGCGTTACCGTGACATGCTAAACGAGTTGTTTCCAAAAATTGAAGAGGATGACATAGACGACATTTGGTTTCAACAGGACGGTGCAACTTGTCACACTGCCAAAGTTACACTCGAACTTTTGGCTACCGTTTTTGAAAACCGAATAATCAGCCGAAATTTCGATATCAATTGGCCGCCTCGGAGCTGTGAGCTGTGATTTAAGCCCGTTGGACTATTTTTTGTGGGGAGCCGTTAAGGACAAATGCTATGCGAACCTTCTAGAGACGATTGATGCTTTAAAACAGAAATCGAAGTTGCCATTCATGAAATTGGAGCCCAAACAATCGAAAATGTGCTTAAAAATTGGGTTGATCGAATGACCTACTGTAAAGCCATTCGTGGCAGTCATTTGAACGATATTATTTTTCATTCATAAATGACAATGTTCAATCTTCAAAATAAAAAAAAAGTTTGAAAAAATATTGATTAGTTTTTTTGTATAGCCGATTCAAAAAGCCAATTTTACATGGCCCGCCCTATACTATTCCTGTTTTGTGGTCAAAAGCTTAATATGTCCCCGTGCTGATGGCTACATCTCTGGTATATCGACTATTTCAAATTTGGCTATTTTCTCAGAAGATTGCATATCAGCTTTTCAGAAAGGGTTTCAGGTCGATGTTGTGTATGTGGATTTTCTAACGCTTTTGGCAGAGTTTCGCATTCAATCTGGTTGGAGTCCTATCTCTTCAATCGTAGATGTGTATTTGTTGTTGGCAATCATTAGTCATATTATTTTATTGCGTCATCTGAGGTCCCACAAAGTAGTATTTTGGGTTTTTTTGTCCTATTTATCTTGTTTATCGATGACATAAAAAGCTGTTTTTCATATGCCAGTTTTTTTTATTTTATGCTGACGACCTCAAAATCCTTTCTATTATAAGAAATTTTTCCGATCCACAAATGCTCCAAAATGAGCTTGATAAAGTTTTTTGTTGGTCTACTAGTGATCAACTATTTGTAAATATTTCGAAATGCTACCACATTACTTCCGCCGAGTGTTTTTTCCTTTGAAGACATCTTATTTTATCTCAAATTTTAGTCTAAGATCGGTCAGTCAAATGTTGGCCTTAGATGTAATTTTTTAAGCAAAGTTCACTTTTACTAGTCATATTAGTTACATAATTTTAAAATTTTATGCCATATCAGCGTTGGTAAGGTGCAACAGTAGAGAACAAACAAGTTTTTAAACTCTTAATTTACTTTATGCATCATCAGATCGTTTTAAAGGGGAATTTACATGCTTCATCTGGATACCTTATAATGACTGTCACATAATTCGAATTGAACTTAACCAAACATTTTTCATTGGCTATGCTCTACATTCCCTCCGTTTACATGACGCATATATTATCAACTTGAAATCTCTACAGTCTCGGCGATCTATTTGGTCTTTATCTTTCGTATTTGTTATTATTTAAAGTGTTGTGGATTGCCTCGGATCTATCTAGAGCGAATCTATCTTAATACCCCATCTAGAGCTCTTCGTAATTTAAATGTTATCCATATTGGTTTGACTAGAACTCTGTATGCTAGGAACTCACCCGTCATGAGAACTTTGATCGAATTAAATACCTCTTATACATCTATTGGGATTGCCTTTGCTTCTTCTAAATACTCTTTACACTCAATAAGTTGATTTAGTATGCTTTGTTATATTTTTTTTACGAATTAAGATTATTATTATATTATTTGCTGAAACATTTGTATTGATCTGTAAGACAATTTGTTTTTGTTGACTAATTTTTCTTCAATGAAAACAAAAAAAAAGCAAAATAAGAAATATGGGGCCTTGACGAACAAAAATATCCTACAAATATTGTGGGGCACCTCATTAAGTCCCTTTTTACAATATTCGCAATGTTTTCCGCCGTAAAATTTCTTCCTAAATTTTTTATGAAAATTTAGCGGCCTTGGTAGCCCAGCGTAAGTGCGCTAGCCTGCCATCCCAGAGGTTATGGGTTCGAATCCCACGTAAATCACGGTCCTCGCACTTTTCCAAACTTACCTACTTTCTTAGTTTTTAAACAAACAAAAAAAATCATTCTTCAACCCCAAAAACCTTATGCTTATTCTCGCACAAAAGTCAGCGCATAAATTGCCTTGTGGCTAAAACAGGCAAAAAACAAAGAAAAACACACAGTTACACATTACATCAGTGGCGCCAACAAGAGGAAGCGGGCAATCCCGGTAATAGCGGAGGCACACCAAATTTAGCAAAGTTCTCAACCATCTGTGTGATCCTTCTGGCAGAAAAATGTGACACACAGATGGCGCTCTAAACTATTACAAGGCGTTGTTCCTAAGCAACGACAGGTGGGCATTCCACTATTTAGGACTGGTAGCGGCAGGCCAATCACCTACCCTGCCAGAAATCAAAATATCAAATCAAACTATCGAAACCAACGCAAGACTGAGTCTTGTCAAGGCCTTATGCTCCCGAGTGGAGTGATCAAGGGAAAAAGATATATAATTGGCGCTTTCATCCTTTTTCGGGTGTTTGGCCGAGCTCCTCCTCATATTTGTGGTGTGCGTCGTGATGTTGTTCCACAAATGGAGGGACTTACAGTTTTGAGACTCCGACGGGAAGATATTTTTTTTATGAGGATCTTTTTCATGGCAGAAATACACTCGGAGGTTTGCCATTGCCTGCCGAGGGGCGGCCGCTATTAGAAAAAAATGTGTGTAATTTTGATCTTTGACCGAGAATCGAACCTACGTTCTCTCTGAATTCCGAATGGTAATCACGCACCAACCTATTCGGCTACGGCGGCCGCCAAATGAAAATATAGCCCATTGTAAAATGTTAACCTTTTAAACCAAATTGAATATACCGTACTTATGGTGAAAAGGGGCGTGGAATCTCCCATATAAACTGAAATTTTCAAAGTGTTTTTCTCCGAAACCGCAAAAACCAAGATAATGAAATTTGATACATTTTCTCAAATTGCCAGTATCTGTCTTATGGGGAAAAGTGGTACGCATTGGAAAAGCGGGCGTAGCACCTCCCACACAAACTGAAACCTTTATATAGCTTTTTTCTGGAACCGCGTTTGCTAAGGTACCGAAATTTCATACAGATACAGATACATAAAGTAAGAATGCCGCATTTAATGCGAAAAGCAATAGGTATTGGAAAGGGGGCGTGTCACCTCTCCTACAAACTTAAACCTCATATCTTCTATACAAAATAAATGAATCAACGGAAATTTGAAAAACTTAAAACAATTTTTATGGACCCCTACCAAGGTTTGAAAAAACACAAAATTTACATATTTTATCACAAGAAAAATTAAAAAAATGCGTTTTGCGCTAAGGAATCCCCAAAAAACTCTCTCCTATACATAGTTTCTCGGTATATGGTATGTCAGTTTTTTTTTTTCTTTGAGAGTGAAATCAAAATGTCAGAAATATCTCAAAGGTGCCGCCACACCAATGTAGCACACGCTTTCACTAATAAATAAATAAAAAAATAAATAATTGGCGCGTACACTTCTGTTAGGTGTTTGGCCGAGCTCCTCCTCCTATTTGTGGTGTGCGTCTTGATGTTGTTCCACAAATGGAGGGACCTACAGTTTCAAGCCGACTCCGAACGGCAGATATTTTTATGAGGAGCTTTTTCATGGCAGAAATACACTCGGAGGTTTGCCATTGCCTGCCGAGGGGCGACCGCTATTAGAAAAATGTTTTTATTAATTTTGCCTTCACCGAGATTCGAACTAACGACCTCTCGGTGAATTCTGAATGGTAATCACGCACCAACCCATTCGGCTACGGCCGATATAATACTACAATGATATTCCCACCTCATCTAAATTCGACCCTGGGACCTCAAAAGTATAACATCTGGGTATAACCGAGTTTATGTCCGAACACGCATCTGGTACCTGCGTTCACTACTACTTAGAGTGAGAATTGCTATTGGCCGATCTTTCGCGTTTTAGTAAATGAAAATTCACAAAAATTTAACAAATTTCAAAAAAAGGGATCAAAGTTTTCAACTTTTTAATCGGAATTTTTAGAAAATCACTGGGTATGCAATTTTACAGCGCATTCAATTTCGTTGTAATAAAGTAAAGTAAAGTGTAATAATGTTGTTGTAAAAATAAAATCGCATTGAAGTTTTATTAAATTTTTCTGTTTTGATGTGGTATTCCATGTATTGCTTTCCTTGACTTGGAACCCGCAAGGAACGAGAAAAAGAGACGACCATTGATGACTTGGCAAAGGACTATCCGCAATGAAACTGGAAAATCGTTTGATGAACTGAGAT
Source organism: Anastrepha ludens (assembly GCF_028408465.1). Taxonomy (NCBI): domain Eukaryota; kingdom Metazoa; phylum Arthropoda; class Insecta; order Diptera; family Tephritidae; genus Anastrepha; species Anastrepha ludens. The sequence continues at coordinate 104,240,730 of NC_071498.1, forward strand.
TTATATCTTGAACAAGAAATGTTTGGGAAACTTTTGTTGAATCCTTAACCTCGTAAAAGAGTATGGAATAATAATTCCATGTATGCAAAGAAGTTGCAATTTTTGAGGTTGAAGTCTCTAACTTACACTTTACTATAGCTTATACAGGTTTATTATTATAAATAAATTGGTCAATAAAAAAAATAAATAAATAAAAAAATAGTAATAAGCATTACTATGCTACGGGTGAAATGGCAACTGTTTTCCTAACGGAAGTTTTTGCCATCCTGAAAGTAGTCGAATGGATAATCGAGAGGAGATAGAGCGGGAAATAGATTGGAGTTTTCAGTGACAGTTAGGCTGCACTGAAGGCCCTGGAGAACGCGAAGCAAACGTTAAAGATTGTTCAAGAATGTAAGAAGAAGCTTAATTCTGTCGCAAGACAAAACAGGCTCGAACTTATATGGGTTCCAGGACACTCCGGTGTTCAAGGAAACGAAATTGCCGATGAAGTGGCCAATAGTGGCTCAGCGGTTCCCCAACAAGGGACATAGCCAATAATCGGAATCAGTTCCGTAGGAGTCATGAATTGGATCAGCGATTATGTAGGCAATCTACATACATAAATAGCGATGGGCCGGTCTAGAACGCGTCAGAACTGCAAAGTGTTTTGTGACAAGTCCGAACAGAAAACTGTCAAACTTTCTACTAAAACTTGGAAGGAAAGACGTTCGGTGAAAGAATCTGGAAATTTTCACAGGACTAACTACCTTTATCTCTTTCTTTATTCTTTCCTATCTCTTTCCCTGATACTATTCTCCTTTCCTCGTTGACTATCTACCCTCTTTCCAGAGCTCTAAATACAATGGGCTTTTAGCCTGAGTGTTTTAGGAGCCACCAAATCTCCTGGTGCTCCTTGGCTCGACCTTTTCAAATTTCAATTTCAATTTTTTACACTTTATTATAACTTATTTTTATTATTTTTTACTAAATAAAAAACGAATTTGGGGGATGGAAGTCTTTATTTTGATCTTTCCATTGATTGTCTTTTTGTATACTGCAGTTGTATAGTTCAAAAGTGTCAAATATGATTGACGTACGGACGCCATTTGCAAAAATTATAAATTTTCCGATAGGGTGATTCAGTTTGCGCCACTTTGTACTAAAATAGAATGGACTACAAGCTGCAAATTAAAAATTTTGAAATTTCTGAAATTATTTTCGAAGTTCGAAACTTTAATTTATACGGATTTCGTTATAAAATGGCCTATAATCTTCGTAAAAAATAATGAAAATAATTTAGCATGAAAAATATTCTCCAAATATTTGTACAAACATAAAGTGGCTTAATTATGCGAGCCCAAGTGTTAAAAAATCAAAAATAAACAACAAAGCAAATCGAGGATTGCTCAGAAATCAATGTGCATATACTTATAAACTAATCTCGCTTAGCCCCTGGTGAAGTTTCTCCTCAAATCCGCTTGGCACTCAATGAGATAAGGCGCGTAGGATAAACACACACATATTCGTAACAGTCTACACACACACACACATTTTTCGCATTGCCTACTGTAGAAAAAGCGAAGAAAAGCGACTAATTTCCCCGTGAGGGAAAACATGTCGTTTCCAGATTTATGCCAGTGATTTTGAGAAATTGGCATTGAGCTTTGATTAAAGTCATGAAAAAGCTGAGCAAACCGGAAATCGAAAACATTTACGTTTAAATGGCATAGCTATAATTTATTTATTGGAATAGTATAAAAGCAATATTTTCAATCGTAACCGTCGTTGCTCTTATTACATATAATATTATATTATTTCGATAGCAGTTGGCAATAACAGTGGGGCACAAAAAATATGACATTTGGTGCAAGATATCTAAGATATGACTTTAAATATAGGGTGATGAGTACATATGCAATGTCATAGGCATACCGCTCAGTGATGGTAAATGGTTTTTTGAAAAATCCCTACACAACCCAAAAAAATTCCCTACTTTTCCCTACGCTTACAACAAAATTTCCCTACGAAATTCCCTACATTTTTGTCTCCTGTGTTTACACTATAATGAGGCAATTGCAAAGTCAAAATTGAATTTTTTGCTTAAGATTTTTTAAAAATTCCGTACAGAGCTTCTGCAGTGCATTCAGTTCTTATTGGAATTAGATCCAGCAGCTTAACCACAAGCCGCTCGCTTTCCTCGCCGAAAAATCTCACCATGAGACACATAAGCTTATTGAGTCCGATGTCTGTGCTCTCATCGATTATATGGAAAATTTGTTTACTTTTAATTTTTTAACTAAATTGTCTTTTTCTTCTTTTGCCAATTCATTTTTTATTATGTTGGTGCACTTCTTTCTTCCGAGCTCAGAGTTTTTTATTATTTCAAAATCAGGCACGATTTCTTTTAAGAGTGGGATTAAATGGTCCACCACTTGCAGCGCAACATTATGCTCAGCGAAGAACATGCTAAGTCTTATTTCGAAATTTCTGGAACCATTTGGTTTACTCAATTTTTTCTTAAAAAACTCTGTTTATTTTAGGTGTCTTTTTTATTGCCTTCATAGTTTTTTTGGTGCATTTCTGATTCGGCGTGCTTCTGAAAATCAGACTTGCCGCAGTTCAAAACTTTGTCGCACGCAGCGCATTTTCATTTGAATGGATCGTTAGCCACAGCTTCCAATTAGCCACTAAAATTTCGTCGTCAAGCCACTTGTTATTGAACTTTTGTTTCCGATACTTGCATTGTTTTTTCTGGTGTTCCTCCGAAGAGTCAGTCGAAGAGGAGGAGCTCATTTCTGTAAAATATATGCATTTTAAATATAAAAAAAGCCAAAACTAAAATAATTGTAAACTTACTTCAAAAGTGAAAATCATCAGAAAACGTGGGACAACTAACAATTTCCGCGCAAAGAAAAAATCGTGCTAGCGTTAACGAAGAAAAAAACGGCAATGTTGCCATATTAACGCTTTTTAAAGTATGCTGCAATAAGGAAAAGAAGTCTGGCATGAAATCTTACTGCGGATTTTTATTTTAAATGAACTTTTTTAATTTTACCCCGCTATTTAAAAATTGTTTCTGTCCTTCTTGAAAATTCCCTACATTTACAGAATTTAAAAAAATCTGTCCTTCTTTTCCCTACACCCACATTTTTCGACAAAAATCCCTACATGTAGGGAATTTTCCCTACATTTACCATCACTGATACCGCTACAAACCAGTAAACTACTTATTTTTAAGAAATTTGCTCGAGTAGCGAATGAAAGATGGCGTAACGAAACTACCTGCAGAACCGCCTAACTATTGTGAATGATCAAAGTGTGTTCAGCAATGCAAGAAAAGGTAGGTTATGCGCTACGGAAAGAACAAGCTGGTTTTCGTGCGTGAATTCATGTATTGACCATATTTTTTGATTAAGAGTCATAATTGAACAAATTAATGAAATGCAGCAAACCGTTTGTGTTTTATTCAAAAAAAAGTAGAAGCGCTCTTACTGAAAAACGCTTTATATGATATTTGTGGATTTCAAGAAATCATTCGATTATATAAAATACGAAAGCATATTTAATGCACTTGGCCGAACTGGTATACCTGAAAATGTTTGCAATTTATTAAAAGCACAGTACCTCAGCTTTAAATGTAATGTTATGCATTATGCAAGGTTCTCAGAACCGATCAATGCCTTACCGGGTGTCAGGCAAGAGTTCATACTTTCTCACTACTCTTCCTGATTGATTCTTGACGAAATTTTACACAACTCAATTGACAAACATCCCAGAAAAGGTATCGTATGGAACCCCCACATGGAGCACTTAAACGATATGGATTATGTTGATGACATCGTTCCATTTTCAAGTAAACTATCCAATTTGCAACCAAAGCTGAGTGATTCATGTGAGCAATCTTTAAAGTACGGATTGAAGATTAGTATTACGAAAACCAAATCTATTAAAATCAATGCTATCTATCCAGCCCAATAATATCACCATTGTTGGCCAACAAATCGACGAGGTTGAGAAGTTTACATATCTGGGTTGTCAAATTACTGCAGATGGTGGCAGCTTAGTTGATACATAAGCTAGATTAAACAAAGCGTAACAAGCCAAAAAAAAAAATACCAGAGATAAACTTAGAGTGGAACCCACAAGGATACAGGCGCAGCGGACGATCAAAAGTATCCTGGTGACGCAGTCTTCACGAGCAATTACCCAACAACAATCTCACCTGATCGCAAACTGAACAAACTGTAAACGATAGAAGTGGAAATCATTGACTTGGGCACTATGCGGCTCATAATCAGCGGTTAAGTAAACAATTATAATTATAACCATTAAAGCTAAACGCACAGAATCTTTGCTAAACAAAATAAGCATAGTCTTAGTCCACTGATTCCCGTTATAACAGAGTACTTCTTAATAAGCAAACACACCAAGAGGATGGGCGTGCAGACACATAACTTTTGCAGAAGCTGTCTAAATGAGGAAGAGACAGACACGATCTCGCACCTTCTGTGCCACCGTCCCGCTCTATCCAGACGTAGATTAACCACTGTAGGTAGACAATTTCTTAATGAGTTGGAAGGTCACAGTACCGTGGAAATTAGTTCAAACACAATGAGCTATGAGCCTGAGTGTGTTCCATACTAGACAACCACTACAACCAAACCTAGACCAAACCTAAATAAAACCGCAACGATATAAGATGTCACATTGTTTCTGGCTTTATTTTGAAGCAATTTTTATGACGTTATGTATGGAATACCACATCATTCAATTTCCAGGGCAGTACTTCCAGTGGGTGGACGAATTTTTGAAGGTTCCATCCAATATGTGCAGCGTTATTCCGGCAATAGCTATAGCTTTCAGCACTTTATTCCATTATAAGATTTGTCATGCCATAAATCGCAGCGAACAGTCAAACTTTACGGATGTATTGATGCTTGGTCGAACACTTGTGCGTTGTGTTCGTCGTTAAAATGGCTTTTGTACAATTAATTAAATTAAATTACATCATTTAAATGTCCTCCATGAGTCCGTCATTCACAGTCACAGTAAAAATCCGCCAAACAGTCGATTCGTGAATGCCTAACCTAACGTCGAGATGTCGATGTTAAAGGTTGTTCAGCAACATTTCGCGCCACAGTAGCCATATTATCAACAGAAAGTCTTGTTGTTGGTTTGCCATCCTTTTCTAGTATCGACAGAAACTGTTTGATGAAATTTGTTCACAACCTTTGAATTGTAGACTCAATCGGACCATTATTTCCAGCAAAATTTCACGAATTTTGCGGTATGGTGTCAATGTCAAACAAATGTCAAAGCTGACATAAAAAAGGTGCCGCCTAGAAATTATTCACCACTGACATCTAGGAGTCCACTTTGAAAGATCCATTCTATTAAGGCAGGTTAATTTGTTCTTAAGAAATATAACTGAGTTTGTTTCGGCATCTAAGGAATTCTGCTTGCAATTCTGAGCAAAAAAGTCCGAGAAACATAGCTCTAAAATGGATTTGGAACCGTCTTATTTAAAATTTTAGCTATTAAGCCTCCGCAGCCGCCGTAGCCGAATGGGTTGGTGCGTGACTACCATTCGGAAATCACAGAGAGAACGTAGGTTCAAATCTCGGTGAAACACCAAAATTAAGAAAAACATTTTTCTAATAGCGGTCGCCCCTTGGCAGGCAATGGCAAACCTCCGTGTATTTCTGCCATGAAAAAGCTCCTCATAAAAATATCTGATGTTCGGAGTCGGCTTGAAACTGTAGGTCCCTCCATTTGTGGAGCAACATGAAGACGCATGCCACAAATAGGAGGAGGAGCCCGGCCAAACACCCAAAAAGGGTGTACGCGCCAGTAGTAGTAATCCCTTAATCAACTTGTTCTTTATGTTTTTTTAGTCTAGTCGTAAAATGTTCCATGAAGAATTATATTCGCTATAATTCAAACGCCACTACTTTATAATATTACACTGTGGGACAAAAAAAAAATCGAAAATGGTTTTTCTCTAGTGAGAAAAACATTACATATCTACTTCAAATTTTGTATTGGTCGAAAAATCAATTCTTCATAGGTTGAAGCAAGTAACTACCCCAACCTTTATATTTATTTATGCGATGAAAAAGTAGATACTTAGCTGCTTCCGACGAGGAATACCGAAGCATGAAGGAGAAAAAATTAAAAATGTCTGTGAATTTTTTCACTTTGAATAGCATTTTAAATTATTATTCTTCTTAACAGTGTATATGTAAACTTATATGCCAATAAACTACGTCACTAAGTCAATTTTTAATGATATATAAATTACTAAAGTGCGAAGATATTTGAACCTTTTTCTTTAATATGAGTGCGATACAACGGAATAAAATGTATAACAACTAAATTTTTTGCGAAGCACTTCTTCTATAAGTCTCTAATATATGAAAAATCAAAATTCAACTTATTTGCCAGAAATAAGTCAAAATGGAAAATGTGTTCAAAGGTTAATTTCATTAAAGACAAAAAATACTACTATTGAGGAGTTAAAGGTTTAAGATGTTTCACAAATATGTTTCCTGTTGTTTTTTACATAGAACTGCTGAACATATCATATATCTAAAACACAAAGTTCACATAGTTTCCTATGCCGATTTAACATAGGAATGTACAAGAGGATACATTTATATTTTGTGTCGTCACAACCGTGATCCAATGGCAGCATTTTGTTTTTCAGTGTTATGAGATGATGCAGAACTCAGTTGAAAATACCATTACATTGGTTATTGTGTTTTCTACTTTTAAATGAGCTGCCACTTCGTCCTCTATAGGATGCATAGGAAAAATCGAAATCAAGTGGGCCGCGGATCTCAAATGGCACGTATAAATAAATAAATAATTGGCGCGTTCACTTCTGTTAATGGTTTGACCGAGCTTCTCCTCTTATTTGTGGCCTACGTCTTGATATTGTTCAACAAATGGACAGTTTTAAGCCGACTTCGAACTGCTAATAGTTTTTATGAGAAGCTTTTTCATGGCAGATATACAATCGGAGTTGCTATTGCCGGCCGAGGGGCGATCACTATTTGAAAAAACGTTTCCATAATTTTGGGGTTTCATGCACGGAGACTCGAACTTATGCACTCCCGAAAAGTAGTTACGCACCAACCGATTCGGCTACGGCGGCCGCCAACGTATTCGGTAGGTATCCACTACATGAAATTCTCGTACCCAAATATTACGCACATACACAAATTTTCTTCTGAAAATAATTTAATAAAATAAGATTGGATAATACTACCTAAAATTAAAAGTAAGGAGGCTCGAAATCCATTTTAGAGTTGTGCTTGCATCCACTTTTTTGTTGAGAATTGTAAGTGGATTACTTCAGTCAGCGAAACGAAGTAGGGAAGAAATTTAACCCACCCTAATGTATGTATGTATTTATATAATTCTTCATGAAAAACATGAAACAAAACTCGTTCATTTGAGATGCCTATGGTATCAGCAATTTCACGCTCAGTCAAACTTGGATATTCACAAGCAATATTACTTTAGATACTTGTTCAATGCTGTCTGGTGTTGTTGCACTTTCGCTTTTTTATGAGAACTATTTGGAATGAGAACAAGGAAACTGACATGAAATGTTCGTTCAAAGTTTATTTCGGTAAAATTAACATCACACTGTTTATTTGTTATTTTTTTGTAAAGCTAATTTACTATCTTCACCAAACTTTTATTTTAATAAGCGCACTCATCTCATTGCGTTTAATGATTATGTTTCAAAATCTTTATATGTACATATTTATACGAGTATGTGTAATTAAACAAGCATGTAAAGAGTCTTTCAAAAGAGAGATTTTTTTTAATAAAATATGTAAAAATTTAGATTTTTTCAGGTTTCCCTATTTTTATTCAAAATACGGCTACATTCTCTCCGAATTCTGTCTGCTCATTTCACACGTATTCACATACTCGACCAATCAGACGGTAGATCGTGGTTTCTGTATTATTTCTACCGTGCAGTCTACATTCTAGCAGCTCCCTTTTTCCTTTCAAAAATTGTGAGAACACTTTACAATGTTTTTCCCCTCCGCTTCCTCACTGTTCTATTATTTTAATATAACGTTTATTTTTAAGTTAAGAATATATATATATATATATATATATATATATAATTGGCGCGTACACCTGTTTTGGCTGTTTGGCGGAGCCCCTCCTCCTATTTGTGGTGTGCGTCTTGATGTTGTTCCACAAATGGAGGGACCTTCAGTTTCAAGCCGACTCCGAACATCAGATATTTTTATGAGGAGCTTTTTCATGGCAGAAATACACGGAGGTTTGCCATTGCCTGCCAAGGGGCGACCGCTATTAGAAAAATGTTTTTCTTAATTTTGGTGTTTCCCCGAGATTCGAACCTACCTTCTCTCTGTGAATTCCGAATGGAAGTCGCGCACCAACCCATTCGGCTACGACGGCCGCCGCTTTTAATTTTTCTCAGCTTAAAATGTCAGGTACCCAAAATATAAATCTTGAAAATTTGAAATGGTCTGACAATAAACCAGTTCAACTTATATCATCGTGTATGGACCATCAACCTATTGGGACTTACAAACGTTGGAATCTAAAAGAAAAATCTTATTTTGATGTTCCAAGGCCTGTGATTGTCACTTCCTACAATAAAGGCATGTGAAAGTCGATTTGGCAGACATGATAATGGAACTATACTAGGCCAAGCACCGCTGAAAGTGATACATACAAATTTTCTATTAATGCCTAGAAACGTCAGTTACAAGTGCGTGGCTGTTTTGTAGAAACCAACTTCATTTGCAACTAACGAACAAGGCACCTATATTACTAATACCTACAATTTCAACTGGAAAAAGAGGTCGTCCCTCGAAAGCAGGAAAGGATAGCCTGATAACTTCACTAGGTACCACTCCATTGACTAGTGTATTTTCACAAGGCTCGAAAAAGTGCAGATTCCAGCCGAACCCTCCAGACACAAAGCGATATGATACAGTGGAACATTGATTAGTATTTGCTGGAAAAGGGCGTTGCAGATTGAGCAATACCGGAACCGCGAATCAAAATGCGTTAAGTCTAACGTCCATCTTTGCTTTAACAGCTATAAAAACTGTTGTTTGCCTTTTCATACCTAGTTTTAACTCAAAATAAGTCAATAAGTTTCAAACGGATTTCGTTACAAAACAAATTGTTTTATTATCACATTTGCCCAACGTTGCTCACAAGCAACTTTCTCTACCACCCAAACGGTTGGGAGTGGCGACTTTAAATTTTTACCAGACACTCCTGCAATGAACACAACATGAATATGAATAAAAAAAGTCAAAAGACGGGAAAAATCGTGATCGAAAGGGTTAAAAATAAAATTGAGTGAAAAATTCTGCACCACCTTGTGAGTGCTAAGTGTTATAGGGTCATGCAAGCACAGTACTTATTTGCTAAATTTTAAGAATTAAAACTGCTTACCGTTGTGAGAAAATTTTATTATATTAATTGTATTAGAAGTACAGTTAGAGTTACATATTATGAGGTTTTCTAAATACATTTGTTTTGTCGATAAAACTTACGGTAAAATTATCGTAGCTAAAACCCATAACAAATAAAGTAAAAAGCCAAAGAGCAGCGCATGTGTTATCCAATTCAAGATGAAGAACCTGAAAAAAGAAACAAAAGAGTAGTATACAAAATAAAGTGGCCTACAAAATGCTACTAACCTTCTGTGCAATTTCTGAGCCTTCGGCAAAGTTTCCGGTCCTTCTCTACCCAAATAGAGACGCAAACCCTTTAAAGAATTCTGTAGGTATTCCTTCCAATAAATCGAGTTAAGATCAAAATTGAAAATCTGTTTATCTTCTTCTGATAAGGAGCTCCACAATGTCTTTGTATTATCCATTGTAAATGTAAATTCATTGCTTAGGAAGAAATCAAATACTTTTGTTTGCCTCTTCATAATGTTGTAAAGTTTTGTCATTCTAGAACAAATGCGTAGAAGGAATATGAAATATATATAAACTAGAATATTGCCTAGATTATACCGGTATCAACATATTGAACATAAAGAATTGTCAAAAATCATTTTATACCCAAATTCTATTTGAAAGACACCATTAATAATTATATACCGTTAAGTTTTTTTAGTATCTTTAGAGCTACCACTACTTTTACTCGTACATGGGTTTATGGCAATGGCAATGGCCACTTTCCTCTTACGCTATCCAACCATATCCATGAGGCGGCTACTCTTCTTCACTGATACTATTAGTCATATGTCTTAATTCGAGGTGAAGAAATGGAAATGTAGTAGTTCAGTGGCTCATCGTATCTCAAGTTTTTCGCTATGAAAGGACCGACAGTTTGGCCACGCCTTTATTTTGTATAACTTATAAATTTTTTTATTTATAAACAATAAATAGACTACTCTACTCCTGTACTCAACTTCGACAGACTCTTCAAGACGAGCATACCGTCAAGAAGAGAGGAGCGAAACCCCAAATATATTCTGGGATTGCCAGTAGTCAATAAATGCGGCTGTACCTACCAAAATCAAAGCTTGCACAGGAATACCGGGCAGCACTAAATGATATTAGTGTCGTATTCAAGGTCAGCTTTATTTGGGTTCCGGGGCATAGAGATATTGAGGAAAATTGTAGAGCCGATAAGCCAGTTAAGAAAGGTACTACTTTTCAACTGCTTAACAATAGAAGTACCATTGGGATACCTATGACCGCGAGCCAACTAATAATAAAGATCAACATTATCCAAGAAGCCAACAGGCCATGAAGAGATGAAGATACATGCGTAACAGCTAGGCTACTGTGACAGCAAATAAATAAGAAACAGACAAAGGAACTGCTTAGCCTTTCAAGAAAGGATATCTCGAAGATCGCGGTTAATATAACCGGTCATTGGCTATTTGGCAGGCATTCCTTGAGACTAGGAGTTTTCTCCCATGAATATTGTGAAGTTGTACTGCCCTACTGTCAATTATCCAGCCTTAGTTAAAATCAGAGCAGGTTTTCTAGGTAGATATTTTTTCAATTCACTTACGGAACTGTTCGTTGTGAGGACTGGGCCAATCCTGCGCTTCCTAAGAGCCACAAAACGATATAACGAAGTAAAATAAATGAGGTTCCCGTGTCGCACAGTGGTATCACAATGGACCTGTAACCCTGTTGACGGGCATATACCCGTATAGTATTTTATATGGAAGAAAAAGTGTGACGCTTCAGCGACAAAAAATTTTCAAAACTTAACGGTATTTTGTAGTCACCTGAAACTTGCACTCTGCTATACCCAGAATTTTTTTAAATATTCTAATAGTTTTAAAACTTTTGAAAAGTTGAAAGTTTTGATTAAATTAAAAAAAAAACATTACAAATTTTGGAACATTGCGTTATACTATTTTTTGTTTTAATATGAAGTAGGTTTTTATAAAAAAATAGTAGTGTGTTGAAAATTTTTCAAAGATGTGTATATGAAAAGAAATCGTAGTAGTACGATTCAGTAGTGGTTATGGCGAGTATAGTTATACGGAAAACAAACTTGGAACTGCATTTGTGCTCTTTTTAATCTATTTTCAATCTGTTCAGTTCATATGTAAACCTCAGTAGACTGTTGAGTGGTAAGGATCTCAGATATTTGTAACTCAACACACTTTTTCGAAAGTCTTATACCTAATCCTAAAGACTTCTTCTTCTTCTTGATTGGCGTGATAACCGCTTACGTGATTTTGGTCGCCAGTCGTTTCTCTCTCGTGATAGCCAGCGGGAAACACCAAGTGAATCCAAGTCCTTCTCCACCTGACCGGAGCGTTTGTTTCCATTCGGATGACATAACTCAGCCAACGCAGCCGCTTTATTCGCTGCGCATGTCTATGCCGCCTCAAGACAGGCAAAACAAATATCATATTTGAGACATGAAAAATGGCCAGTCAGCAATTGCACAAGTTGCCTTGAGTCCCAACTACTTAGTGACCTTTTGTGATTCAGCGAACGCCCCATGCAGTCTTTTGATTACCCCCCTCACTGATTGTGTTATTCACCCAGAAACGCCTGGTTAGAGTTCACAATTTGGATTAACAAGACAGAAATGTAATGGTAAATCAAAGCCATTACCATCCTCTACCAACAAGTACCATCCTCTAACACTGTAAATTACCGACCAATTTCGGGAAGGTCGTCTAAAATTAGTTTTGTGCCGGAAAATATAGACCCTGCGCGCAAAATGATTGAGCAATATCTTTATGTCATATACTGCGAGATTGAGACACTTTCGGGTATTATTATTACGAGCTTCAATAAGATTTAGCAAAATCATCTTCTAGCAAAAATGATATTTTTGCGTTGGATCTCGTACAATTTAGAAAACGCTCTGGAGAAACGATTGGATAAAGTTCTTCGAAAATTTAAACGAATGCATAAGTATACCAGTATTTGACGACCATGGAGAATATTTTGAATATCAATAAAACCATTTTCAACCACCAATCTTCATATCTCCACTGTCAGACCATAAATAACAACCCTCGCACAATTTTTTTGACTTTGTACATGAGCAATCTGTCTGACGCATCTTATTGCTCACATAATTCGTCCTATACCTGTCATGAAATTTTAATTTGGATAACGGCACCTTCAATTGAAAAATTAACTACAACTATTCATATATTCAGGTTGCTAAAAAATTGTCCAAAGCTCACTAGGAGCACTCTCTCTCTCACCTTTTCTTCTTTCCCTTTAGCACCAATAGGAAATCAATTATGTAGCCGGGTATTGTATGATAGAAGAAGGTGAGCAGATAATACAACCATTTCTGACCGGCGGCTATCATAAACGGATACCAAATCATTTTGCTAATAGCGACCTCATATACATACTCGGAAATGGTATCTATATACTCTTTCCAAATCAGTGCGTTGTCATCTTCACTTGTGTAGTTGTAAATTGGTGGCGCCATTTGTAAACTGCAGTTGTACATATTATATATAAAATTATGAGAAAACAATTATTTTAATAAACTAAACAAATGGAAGGATTTGCTGTGTGTTTGCATAACGAAAGCATACCGTTGCTCCGGAGTCGATTTAGCCGTCTCCCAACCGATGGCTAACATTAAGTTGGCACAGAGATCCGCCGGCACCAGATGTGCCCGATGGTGCGATTTCATGTACATCACTCGTAGTACACCACGCCCGGCAGCATACAATGCTGCTGAAGGCCCATAGTAATTGCCGATCCATCCGGATATTGGCTCTTTACTTGTTTGAATAACTAAAATTGAAAGGGTAAATCCAATGCAGCCAGTGTGTTAAAATTGTTATTGCAAAATTTTATATTTCTCTAATAAATAATAATAATCATAAAAGGTAAATATGCATAATATTGAAAATTTACCACTTATCTAAGTCAATTACTAACCGATGGCCGGTCGAAAGATACTAATGGGAAGTGAACGGCCCTCACTCAAAATTGCTTCCTCAGCTAGTGATTTAGTGAATGTGTATGTGTTTGGAAATTCCTTGCAGAGTACGTTGGCTAGTTTATTTGTAGTATCCACGCCTAAAGAGTTGGCCACTTCACACATCTTCACGGCGCTGATACCTATTTTGGCGTTATAATATTCCTCGTCGATGCAATTCACCACACAATTGGCAAATGCGGACGAGACATGCAAGAAGGCCTGCAAATAATTTATTTTTTTAATATAATTTAGAATCAAAGTATAAATTAATAAATTTAAAATTTCTACTAGCCTCTAGTTGTTTCATTTCCTTGGCCAGCTGTATTAGGTCTAGCGTGGCGCGCACATTTAAATTCACCGCTCTGGTGAGTGGCTCATCGAAGCGCACAGTGGCCGCTAGATGCACCACAATATTTACTTCATCAATCAATACTTTACGATCTGCCGGTGAAATGTCGAGATTGGCGAAAGCGCAGTCGCCCAAAATTGGTCTGATTCGGTCGGTTGGCGTGACACCACTCTTTCGTATTTTATCGAAGAGCTGAGTTTGTAAAGAGAAATTTGGAAATGACTGACGGGTTTAATTATGCATCCTACTTACTGTACTCTCAAATAAATGGGTCAAACGTTCTTCCACACTTTTATTACCTTTGGGCCGCAACATCAAGTAAATTCTTTTAACTTCGGTAATACGCAGCAATTTTTCGACAAGAACTGAAAGCAAGAAAATGTATATAGCTAGAGTATTTCTATAAAAAAATCGTATTCAATTTAAGCAGGTTTTGCTTTCAAATTGATAAATCCATTATAACTCGCAGATCTTTTAAGATTCAATGCACTAAAAATCACAAATTGCAATTATTCAAAAAACAGAATTATTAAAGAGTTTTAAAAAATAAAACTTAGGACGCAATGTAAGTTATACAAATATATTAGTTTTTTTATTTCTCTTGTTTTCAAGTGTCCTTTCACTTTTTCCTTTTTTTTCTGGTATCAATTTCATATATGAGAAAACCCGTAGGTTATAGATTTATACATAAATGTACATAATTGGTCCTTTTTTGAGTGTTTGGCCGAACTCTTTCTTCTATTTGTGGTGTGCATCTTCATGTTTTCCATAAAATGGAGGGACCTATAATTTTGCACCGGCTCCGAACGGGTTTTTATGAGAAGCTTTTTCATGGCAGAAATACATTCTGTACACGTTCGAATGGTAGTCACGCACCAACCCGTTCGGCCAGGGGGTTGCTATGGCCCTAAAGGGACTTCAACTCATTCGAGTTAGACGATGACGATTTTTATTCACGGTATGTCATATGTAAGTTGATAATTCATATGGAAATATAGGGTTTTTCAGTAAGAGCGCTTCAACTTTTGAACTTTTTTGAATAAAACACAAACGGTTTGACTTTTTTAACTAATTTTTTTTTTATTATCGAGTTTGAACATATACATTTAAGTATGAAATTCGATTTCTTTTGCATGACCACCGCGTGCACGTTTTACGAAGTCCAATCGTTGAACCCAATTTTCGACCACTCTATTGCATAAATCGACCGAAATTCCAGGAATTTCGCGTTCAATATTTTCTCTGAGCTCACAAATCGTCGCCGGCTTGTTACTGTAGACCAATGACTTCACATAACCCCAAAACGAGACGGCTTGTTAAATGGACCGTAAAATGGCCGTAATGCTCTTAAAGTAGCAGCAACGATTATTTTCATAAAAAATTTGCACGATTTGCAATCGTTGCTCAAGTGTGCAGCGTTCCATGATGAAATGTATACTAACGAAGTTTACAAATGACAAGCGAAAAATAAAAAATATTGCGTCGTTCGCCCTCTCTATCGGAAAAAAGTTGAAGCGCGCCTATTGAATAACCCTATAAAAACAAAATTGATTGATATGTAATGAAAGCGACACCTACAAGGTGAAGTTCAAAATAACCAAGACTGGCGTCAGAAGAATGCTTTTGATGGCGCCATCTTTTTAATGTGCTAGTGTGTTGGAAGTTACATCACTAGTTGACTTTCAGTGAAAGTTTGGTGACATTCGGGTCAGTGGAAGCGAAGTTAATGCGTCTAAAGTGTCTGTATGTTTGTGTCATCGGTACAAAAATGAGTTTCCAACAAAGAGCTAAATCAAATTTTGTTTTAAAATCGGTAAAAAGCCTTTACCGAAAAATTTGAATTGATGAAACAAGTTTATGGCGTTGATTGTCTATCTCGTGCCAGAGTTCATGAGTGGTTTACACGTTTCACAGATGGTTATGAGGACATAAATGGCACTGAACATACGGGGTGCTCAAAATCAGTAATCACCGAAAACTCCATCGAAACTGTGGGTAAATTTATCAAAAGGGTACCGAAATCATCGTTGAAATTCATGGAATAGGAGTTAAATATCTCCAAAACATCGATTTATCGCCTTCTAACTGATCATTTGAACTTTCGAAAGATCTGCACAAATTAACTAAGAGCCAGAAATTGCTCAGAATTCAACATTCGAAAGACCTAATTAAAGAGGGAACTTCCTTTGAATCATTGTAACTGATGATGAAACGTGGTGTTTCCAACATGAACCTGACACTAAGCGTCAAAGTGCCGAATGGAAGGCACCAGGCGAGCCACCACCCAAGAAATCGTGTTTTGAGAAGTCAAAAATCAAGTCGATGTTCATTTGTTTTTACGATTCCAATGGAATTGTCCACAAGGAGTTCGTGCCAGCGAACGAAACCGTCAATGCACTTTCTATCTTGGCGTTTTTAAGCGTTTGTTGCATTGCATTCGTCGAATTCGCCCTGAATACCGCGAAAGAGGAAGATGGCGCTTATTGCATGATAAGGTACCATCTCATCGATCCACTCTTGTGACTGATTTTTTGACCAAAAATCGCATTTTAACCATCAATCATTCACCGTATTCACCTGATATGCCTCCTTGTGACTTCTACCTATTCGGCAGTGTATCGAAGTCAGACTATTTTGAATAAACAAACTCGAAGTTATCAGAACTTTGGACTTCGCCCTGTATTAATGAGTACACGAGTCAAAATTTCTACGCCATTTTATTATTACATTTTTTGTTTGAAAACAAAAATAATTTTATTTCTAACAGTAATTATTTCTTTACAAGCAAAGCGAATCTATTAAAGGTGGTGTTGGTAAATCAGCTGAGTTGTTTTTTTCTTTCGCCGTGTCCATATGGCTGTCAGCTCAGAATGAAACAAGGTGAATTCATTAATTGTTTCCTACTTTGCTTTGACAATCAAACATACAGAACAGCGTTGTTGATCTAGTGCCACTAACTTTAATGAATTGGCCTTGCCTACAAGTTGACTTGGCCGTGTATTTTATTGCATATGGAAAGAGTCGAATATTGCAGTGTGCAGTGATTAAATTCTTTGTTTTGAAAGGTTTATTAAAAACAGAATTTCTTAAAAAAATTGTGAACGTTTTAACAAAAGAGCAGATTGTTTGCCTTTTTGAAGGGCTCTCGCAAAATCAATACAGAGATGGTATGAAATTATTGAAATATCATTAGAAAAAGCATATTGAATAAGCGATATTACAGTGTAAAAAAAAATTCATATACAATTTCACGCTCCTTATGTTGTGCTTTCTTACTTTTCAACCAACCTAAGTACATACATATTGTTTACTTTATGTTAAGTTAAGTTCAAAAGGCCACCTTAGGCGTCTTATTTTTGAATTTTTAATAAATGCAAGCACGCAACTTAGCTTTGGGTACCAATGTCATACTAGTCATACATATATTATAAATTGCGCTGTTAATGAAGCGATACTTTAATCAATTAGGGAAATGCGCAACCATCTTCCGTGTGTCGAGCGAAATCCACACAATAAATCAAATTGTTGCTTACAAATAAAGATTTTGCAAAGCGCTTTAACCCTTTACCAACAAAATTTATAAGGTTCAGTTGCAAATTATTTGTTTGAGTTTTAGAAAGCCTTAAGGAGACCCGGTGGTCTAGAAATTAAAAAAAAATCGATTTGTTTCGATATTTCGAAAGTATACATATGTAGTATGTACCGTAAAATTTTCATGCGGAAATTCCCAATATTATAGCTTCTACAGCCCATTTATTTCGAAACGACTTTTTTCGGCACGGCGGGGATGAAAAAAAATATTCATCCGAATCACTTGAAATTTAAATATGTAGTTCACAACATGTATGGGTATCGTCAGAATTGTAACGATTATTTTATTTAAATAATTTCCTATTTTTTACACTAAAAAACGAGTGAAAAAATATCCGATTTTACGAACCTTATTTTAAAGTGCGCCGTTTTGTCACTTTTTAATTTTTTCGATTTGTTCTAACTTTATAACTGCAGTCTTTCTAATTAAGAATCTTTTTGAATTTTGTGTTTCAAATGAGTAGAAGTCTCGAAATCATCTACCCCGTCCGGGTTCGACATTTTCGAGAGGGTCATCTTCAGCGGCATTCTTATAATAATAAATATTGTTTTTAAAATAAAAGAAAAAAAATTTTGCTCATTAGATGTAGTAATAAACACGAAAAGTTGAAATATCATTTTTTAATTTTTAATGGCGAAAAAAGTTGCACCCATCTAAATGTACTGTTTGGTGTGGTGTTATGGCCACTAGAGTTATCGGTCCATATTTCTTCGAAAATGAGGATGAAGCGCCGGAATCGATTTCAGGAGCTTCTTACAGAACATTAATTGAAAACTTTTTGCGGCCAATGCGGCCAGTATCCTAATTTCTGGTTTCAACAAGATGGTGCAACTGCGCATACTGCTAGGCAGTAGTCTTAAGTCATTAGTAGGTCTTATTTGGCCCACCCTGTATATGCTATATCTATGAATGCTTGTTTGTTAATTTGTTAGTACCTTTGCGCTGCCTTCATCCAATTCGAAAGGTCTGATGTCAAAAAAGAAATGCAAATTGCATCTCCGTACTTTAAAATATTGCTTAATATTTTTGCTTAATTGTGTCCAGATAAAACTTGTTCTAATATCGTAGCTGACTATTTATTTATTTATATCCTTTATCAGCTGATGCATGCTGTTAGTTCCTCTTATAGCTCCTGGAGACGCTCAAGCATGCATGCCCTGCAGCTTAAATGTGTGCGTGTCGAGTGCATGACGCTAATATCTAAAATTTTTGATTTTCATCATGCAAAAGCCGGCAACAAGTATGTGTGACATGAAGCAAGTTCGTGTGTCACCCAAAACGCACACATATAAGCTGCAGGACATGCATGCTTGAGCGTCAACAGGAGCTATTATTGAGGTGGAAGAACACTTGCAAATTTGATTGGAGTGTCGAAGAAAATTTACATTTTGCTCGGAGTGTTTATGATACCGCCGCGGGTACCGGTTTTCTAAAACAAGTACGCGAATAAGCTCGGGTTAAGGTCACTATAGACCTACACACTTTATTACTTACGGCGGTGTGACACCGCCATTCAGTTGCGTTCTGGTTCGCAACCCACTGTGGATACGAAACACGAATGAAGAGAATATTTTTTCTAATAGCGGACGTTCTTTGGCTGGCAATGGCAAACATGCGAGTGTGCCATGAAAACAGCTTTCATAATAGTCTATCTGTCTATCTGAGGCGGCGTAAAACTGTAGGTCCCTCAAGACGCACACCACAAGTTCAAGCAAGAGCTCCTCCAAATAACCTACAAAGGATAAACGTTTTATAAATCTTTGAAATCTCCCTCTATCTTTTACATGTTTCCTACAGAGTCTAAATATGCATTTTTCTACTCTTTACCCAAATTTCCCCAGGATTTTTTTTTTTCAAGAAAATTTTTTGTGCAAAACTAAAATAATACTAATGCATTCCTCGCGCGCTTTGTACGCTATTCGAGTATTTGGTATGTTTGGACGATCTTCAATAATTGCACTATTCCTTCCTGCCCTTTTTCTTATATTTTTTTTTATTAACAAGGCAAACTAGGATATTATATGAAAAAAGTGCTTCGTTAAATTAGTCTAATTTGGGGTCTCTGAACACGAAAAAGAGTTGTATTTTTTTACAATAAATTTTTTTCCAAATATAGCAGAAAATCTGTCAAATACTTAATCCTTATACAATATTTCTATGGAGGCAAAGAGTGAATGTGGCAAACATTTAGATACGCACTTTTATTTAATTTGGCGTAGCTTTTACATTTTCTTTCCGATTTGGGCGTTCTCAAGCTTTACACTTTCGTAATGATTTTTAATTTATTTATTATTTATTTTTATTACTGTTAAAATAAACACTTGTAATTTTTTGTTTTTGAGTTTCACAAAGTTTGTCAACTAAAAACAATGAATAAAAATGAAAAACTTTCTAAAAATCTTCCAAATATCCTTATTTTTTAAATTTAGGTGCACGTACCTAAAACCGTACCATTCCGATTCGCACAAATATATCAACAAACAAGGCGGAACACATACAACACCTATTAATGCCTTTTTCTCGAAAAACATCTCCGGAAAAATAAATTAAAGTACTTTTCGTGTTCAGCGTCGCAAAATAAGTATAAAAAATAATAAAATAACAAAGTCCTACTTTTTAAGAACATATTTGTTTTGTAAAAGAATATTTGTTTTTACAAAATATTTGTTTCACAAAGCTGAAAACAATGCTTTTTTTTAATATATTCTTTCACATTTCTTTTTTTGTTTTTTTATGTTTTTTTTTATTTTTTTTATTATTTTTTTTTAATGGGATATTCAATGTTTTATAAAATGATGATGAGTTTATAGATGTCGGCGATCAAATATATTCAACGATTTTGAGGATATGAGTAATTTTAAAAATTCATTATTATTCCGTAAATTGAAACAATTTATAAGTGAATATTAAAAAAAAAAACTTCCACTAACTTTGTAAAATAGTTTTCGCTTTTCAGATATGCCCAACTTCGTTTTGCGCATGAATGACCCATTAGGCCCATGCGTTAGCAGGGAGTTCCTCGTGCAACATTATGGGTCTTTCTTTTTATCGTCCCTAATATCGCAGTGGTACAGTCAAAATGAAATTTCAGAAAATTAACCTACAAATCATTTTTCGGAAACAAGAAATTACTTTCAAAAAGTCCAAATACGGGTACTCTTGGATTATTCTCTCAAATCTTCAGTTTGTCAGATACACGAATATATGTATGTATACTTTCTATACTTTCTTTGTGATGCCAGAACACACCTTGAGTTTAGCTGTACTCATAAAGCGAAGGGGTTTTCTAGGATATATGGGAAAATTAAATGTTAGCTCCCACGTGTCACTATTTCAGTTTCACTTTTGAAGTCTTAGCAGACTTTTTTTAGTAGTGGGTAAAATTTGTATTGCAAACTCTTTCCTACTCCTTCAATATATATTATGTACATGATTAAAATAATTTATTAAGTGCACTTGGAACAGAAATACACAACTCAGAATATCCATTTTACTGTATTTGTATATTACAAATTTGCTTTCCAAAAAAAAATCCTTTTACAGAGGCTTCATAAATTCTTAATTTCTTATATTCATTACCACTTTTCCACACATTTCCTAAGAGAATATTTTTTTCTTTGTGATTAATTATTTTCAAGCACTATACCTATTCCCATAAAGCCAGTGCCTCCTGTCACAAAAACGGTTTTATTCCGGTAAAAGTTTTGTATGTCCGACAACATTTTGTTCGACTGATGCAAACGATTTCACGACTTGCTTAACGATTAGCGGTCACTAAAGCGACTGAATGAGCCTACTTAAGAGTTTTATAGTTTATACACGCAGTTAATGAACTAAACTATTGGAATTTATTGATGTATGCATTTTTTTTCGCGTGATTGCATTTGCAAGTTTCCATAATTAAATGGTACACACTTTAGCCAGTTTGAAATGAAACGATTGAATAGGAAAAAATACCAACCACGAGTTTTTACATGGATGAGTAAACAGTCTAGCAAATTTGATATCCTGTGGGGTCCAAAAATCAGAGGGAAAGTGCTTTTAACATGATCCGGCTGTGAAAAAGTATAATAGCATAGTCAGGCAGTGGCATTAATCGGGATTAACGAATTAATTCGGATTTATTAATTAATTTCAACAAATCCGGATCAACCGCTAGACTTAGTTTTCATAATTTAACCGGATTAGAGGCATTTTCGATGGCAACGCTGTCGAAAACGACTGTTAATATTTATTGGGAATAAAAAATAATCAAGCTTTTAAAAGGAAGAACAAGAAAGATTGCACGCACTGCTAGTTTGCACTAACACGTTCGATATTACAATACATTACTGGACAATATCCTTTCCATTACAAGACAATATCCTTTTCATAAAATTTTCCATAACCAAATTGCAAAGTAGCTACCCTATGTCCTCGATAGCCCTACGAATTCCATCTTTGAGGGATTGAATCGACCCTGGGCTGTTGGCGTAGACCTTCTCTTTCACGTGGCCCCAAAGAAAAAAGCCACAAGGTGTTAAATCAGAAGATTTCGGTGGCCAACTGTGATCACCTCTTCGAGAGATAACATGGTCCGGAAACTTTTCCCGTAAAAGATCAATGGTATCGGTGCTTGTGTGGCACGTAGCGCCATATTGTTGAAAATAAACGTTGTCCAGATCAATACCATCCAATTCCGGCCGTAAAAATAGTTAATAATCTCTCTTTTATATATTTAAATAACATCTCTTATTGGAAAACCCTTTATAGATATATAATGGTTTTCATATTTCAGAGTAGTTAGAGAAATGCAATTTAAGATTTTTTAAAATAAATAATTTTTTTTTTAGTATCAGGGCAGTTAACACCCGTATTTGTGGCCGGCGGCCCATCTTTTACTGACAACACACGTCTATCTTTTACTGACACACCCACTATCACACTACAATTTTAATCAGATTAAATGTCCCGGAAATCTGGATCAACGACGCCATCTGTCAAGGCTATAAGGATGTAGTAAAAGAAGCAATAAATGAAATATGAGTGTAAGCCCTTTAGGTCTCAAGCTGCTCCAATTGCTGAAGCTAAAAATTTTGCAATAAGGATATTTTTAAAGTCTTATTACTTTCACTTTTATCTCACGTTTATTTGAACAGATAATTATAATGCTCATTTACATATGTACATACTTTTTTTTTTAATTGTTGTTTCTACTTTTTGCCTTCTCATATGAAAGCTTACAGTTTTTCTCAATTGAAATGGTTTGAAGACTAGGCGTTATGGAGATCCTGGTAGATAAAAAAATGTCAACTGTTTTCAACTCGGTAACCATTTACCGGCTTGGGAATAAAACTATAAACCACGTAGTCCATATACAGAAGATGGTGCAAAATTAATCATCCAATTTCGGTTATGAATAACTTTTTTACTAAATAAAAAATTGATTTTGAGTGATGGAAATCTTTATATTGACCTTTACGCGCTCCATTGCTTGTCTGTTTGTATACTGCAACCGTCTAATTCACAAGTGTCAAATATGATTGACGTGTGGATGCTATTTTCAAAAGTAAATCTTCCGATAGGGTAATTATTTTTGTGCCACCTTGTATAAGTATTTAGCAATACGGAAAAATTTATCAATACAGAGAAATGTTTGAACAATACTATGCACGCGTATGTGAAATGGGTCAAAGACCTTTTAATTTGCCAAGTAATTACGAATTCATTTGTATTTCTGCCATGAAGAAGCTCCTCATAAAAATATCTGCCGTTCGGAGTCGGCTTGAAACTGCAGGTCCCTTGTGGAACAACATCAACACGCACGCCACACGCCAAATAGGAGGAAGAGCTCGGCCAAACAGCTAAAAAGGTGCACGCCCCAATTATATATATATGTATATATTATTATACATATTATTATATTATATATATAATACAATATTAACAATTATAATTATTATTATATGGAGAACGTGCTCTAAAAAAAACCCAAAAAAATTTTTATAATTTTTCAGCATTTTTGAATTTGTACTTTATTGTACTAATAAACTTTACTGTATCAATAAACTTAAAACTGTATACAAAAATCTTTAGAGAAATTGTAATAAAATCCGTGTATTGAGATGAAAAGTTTGTTGAATTTTTCTAGGTTTTGTATAAAATTTTAAAGATGTATTTATATGGGTTTTTTTACACAATGAGCTATGCGTTTATGCAAAAATAATGAATATACAAAAAAATTGTGAAAATTGAGGGAAATGTCGCTGTACACTACATCAAAATATTCCAAAAATGCGCAAATATGACTCCAAAAGGACTCTAATAACCCAACAAAAACCAAAATATGCGTAATTATGACTCCAAAAGGACTCCAATAAACCAATAAAAATAAAACTAAAATGTCCCCAAATGTGACTCCAAAAAAATGCCAGCAAGTTTCAAAGAAAGCTCCAAAAGGGCTCCGAATTTTCACTGGAGATGTCATAAAATTCTCGAAATTTATCAAATTTTTAGACTCCTTTCAACGTGTTCCTGTAGAATAAAAAATCGTTCAGAATGCTTCTTTTATGAGGAAAAAGCTTCGGCATGTGTAACTCATGACAGAATCTTGTAATGAAAGTATTATTGATTTGTTTTTAAATTATTTATTTATTTATTGTTTCAAGCCGGGCGTCCAGCTTGTAAAGCAATTGTTTTCTTTCTTGCGTCTTACATACTATGTACAAGCGTTTTTATAGGAATTTTTCTCAATGCAAGCCAATAACAATTTTTCGGTGTTTACTTATGTAATATGATTCTAGCATTCACGCGCCGCACATAAAAGAATTACGTTAGCTATATTTGCATTTAGTTTCAAGTGTAATGAACCTTTTAAGAAATATGATACTATTTAAACGGCACAGCAAAGTGAATGCATAAGTGGACAATAAATTAAAAACCAAAACAAAACAGTAAATGTTTATGAATATTAATGTTAAGGCATATCCGACTTATAATCATACTACAATCTTTTAGAATTTTTTTGGATAGCCGGGGATATATTTGTTTTTTTTCTTATTTCTTTTAGAATTTTTACATTTTTTTGTACAAAGATATTGAAAAATATATATGTATGTAATTATGTACATTTTTATATTGGGAACAATGAGTATATTTACACATTTGAATATATGTACATATTTGTTTAAACATATTTATATTTTAGACTTCAAAAATTCATATACCGTAGTCTGTCGTAGATTTTCCTGTTTATGTTTCAGAAAAAGGTTTTCAAGATGACATTCTAAAGTCTTGGCGAATTGGAATCCAGTAATATCGTCTCTTAGTTGATTGGTTGGTCTCTTAGAAATTATTTAATGCGACGCAGTTGTTCTAATGCTTCAGGATATGACTTGATCTGACATTCATCCTTGGACACATACATGATTTGAGTCTTCGCTTTCTCCGTCAGTTAATTCCTCAGTACTAATTTCGTCAATGACAACGTCAATATTATTGTCTTCTGTATTAACAACTTCGTCGATTAACAAAAACTCTTCTGTATACTGACCTTGCTGATTTTCATTTAAAATCTTTATCAAAGCCGCTAGTGTCGATATGGGAATATCATCCTCTGCCTCGAAGTCAGAACATTCAAGTGGAGCTTTTTGAAACCAGGCTTTCGAAAAACAATTCTTAATTGTTTCTGCCGTTACGTTGTCCCATGAAGATTTAATAAAAAAAACAGCCTTCAAAATGTCAAAAGTTTTTGAAAGTCTGTCCATTGGCATGTCTCCTAATTTTGTCAAAATATGACAAACTTCCTATATTGCCTCTTTTAAAGGCGCGTGGGCATGTAGCTTTTCCGATAACCAACCATATTGGCACACAATCCTCGTAATTAACCTCGGAAGATTCCCCACATATTCTTTTGAAAGTCACATTATGACGCCTACGCCATTTCTCCAACCATCCATTTGACGCAGAAAAATTTTGAATACCTAATCGGCCAGCGATTTCTTTTGCTTTTTCCTTTATAATAATACCCGATATTGGTACAATATATTTTGGCTTCTGGCCTTAACGAACCATTCGAAACTCAAATGGTCAATTTTTGAGCCATCCGCGTTTAAGAACTTTTTCTTTTTGTTGACGTTATCACCGCCCATCCATATTCTTTTAATATCTTTTATTTCAACTATTGTCTATCTACTATCTTTGTTGTCCGTGGATTAGAGTATCGCGTCCGCTTATGAGAGGTTTTTATTGTTTTCTTTACACATTTGTTCAGTGACATATTTTGCTTGTCCGTTACCGAGAGGTCCGCGTCCGCTTTCGAGAGGTGATTAGTACAAAAAAAATGAGAAAAAGTGTCCGCGTCCGGTTATTAGAGTGTCCGGTTATTAGAGTGGAATTCGTTCTAAAAACGCAACATAAAGCTTGGTTCCTCAGTTTTTGTCCGGTTATGGGGAGTGTCCGCTTATTGGAGGTGTCCGCAAGGGGAGGTTTCACTGTATATATTTCCATTTTTTTAAGGAATTTTCTAGTATGTGGCACCAAAAAGTCTTAGCGTCGGAGCCAGTTTATGAATCTTATTCGATGCCGACGACCTCGTAACACTAGAGCTATCCTCTTCTAGGGCCTCAAACAAATTTCGGAAGCTTGTGTGATTATATTTTTAGCAGTCAGGATGTTTCTTTACAAAGTGTCATCTATTTTCAAAGGATTAAAGCATTTTTCATCGTTTTCCGCTGCATTTGAAGTACTCATAAATTTTGCTGTTTTGTTTTTAATCTTCCAAAAATCTTTTTTCTACACTTTTTATAGAACTAATTTTATTCGTAAGAAAAGGGAAATAATTGCAAAATAACGCTAAAGAAATTACTTTTTAAGCTAACCTTTTTTTACTTCATGGCAGCTGGTGTCGATAAGATCAAAATCCAAAAATTGATAGCAAATTTTTCAGTATCATGTAAACTGTATACACATTAAAAAAATAAGAATAAAAAATAAACAATTTCAAGTAAAAAGAAAAACTGTTCGTTAGCTTAGTTATAAAGCTATTAAATATATTTTTTATTTACATTAATACGCAAACGAAGCAGTTGGCACCAATGAAATGGGTAGGTGAAATATCATCATCACATCAGATATTGCTTGTTTATTCTGAGCTCAGCGCATTCCTTGACCTTGTCACTGATAATTTAGGCAAAAAATCAGGATATGCGTTGTGCTATAGGTTAGGCTAGGTTGTTCAACCAGCCAAAGCCATCACATAGACCTATTGATCCTTAGTGTTACCAGATGGAGCTAGACCTTTACGTTTCTTCGTAGTAGACATCTTGTAATACGTCTGCGTCTTTTGCGAATCTAAGTAAACTCTGAAGCTCTAACGTCGTGCTCTAGCGTTGTCACGTTCACGTCAAACTCTATGCCCAACGTACAATATTAATCAGCTGAAGATTACTAACGAATTTTTATCTGCGCACCATATCTCGATTTGTTTATCACTCATTTAAAAAAGGCTTTGCGAATCATCGGAATATTTTATCAAACTTCAATTGTCTATTCTGGGAAAAAACTAAGGGCTTTGATGAACGGTCAGGTGTTCAGTTGCTCAAACTATGCTCCAAAATGTTGCACAATGATTCTCATATGTATGAATAAAAAGCCTTAGCTACTAGTGCCCTTCCATAATTATATTTTTTATGAGTAAAGAAAAAGCGGCCGCCGTAGCCGAATGGGTTAGTGCGTGATTACCACTTGGAATTCGCAGAGAGAACGTAAGTTCGAATCTCGGTGATACACCAAAATTAACAAAAACATTTTTCTAATAGCGGTCGCCCCTCAGCAGGTAATGGCAAACCTCCGATTGTATTTCTGCCATGAAAAAGCTCCTCATAAAAATATCTGCCGTACGGAGTCGGCTTGAAACTGTAGGACCCTCCATTTGTGGAACAACATCAAGGCGCACATCACAAATAGAAGGAGGAGCTCGGCCAAACACCCAGAAAGGGTGTACGCGCCAATTATATATGTATATAAAGAAAAATAAAATAAATAAAATACAACTGTGGCGTCAGCTCGTTGCCGAAAAAGACGTTAGAACTCCCTCGAAACGCCTGATATTTGCAATAGAATGTTCATCATCTCCTTTGAGTTATAGCGACATTGCCTGTTGAACGGACTATCCTCGCCCAATATTTATCCAACGAGATTTCAATTTTAACATACAAACGTTGTGGAAGAGTTTTTTTGGAGTATCCTCAAGAGTTCTACAGACTAACTCTTACACCAAATGCATTTGCTGGTCTCAGAGTACTAAAAATGTTGAGTTTTTTTTAAAAGGTCTTATTTATTTTTATTTTTATTTATTTAAAGCTTAAATGTAGTTCCAAGAATAATGTTATGTGATTTTTAGAACCCTTTTAAAGTAAAAGTGAAACGATTAATCGGAATTATTCGAAGTATAAAACGTAATTTATTATAAATGTTTTATCTTTTTATTTCTAATTTACAAACTCGACTATCCTGACTTTTCGATTTTTAACATTAGTCATATGGTAACCCTACAAGCAGCGGCAACGGAACACAATATATTATAATATAATAATTAAAAGTAAAAATAATTCATATAAAATTTACATTAAAGCTTACGTTAAAAACATATACCGCCGTACATATAAATCAGAACAATACTTAAAATTATACTTCCACTTTTACCTCTTACATATTTATGTACGTACTTACTATGTACACGAGCCTATAAATTACACATAAAACCAAATTGGTGCCATAACTTTCCATGGCTATCACATAAGCAAACATATACAAGTACAACTATTAGGAATTCAAAGCTTCTTTTTTGTACAAATGATAGGTAGTAAGACCTCCACTAAGCTAACTTAGGGCGCTTGAAAAACTCGCAGGATTGTCCATGATAACAAACCGCAAACGCCGCCATAGACCAGCAGCTGAACTATGCGATGCAAAATAAGGAGTCTGAGAAAGAAGTTATTGTTTGGCATTATAACATATAATATGTATAATATTGCTTAATAAATAAAAAAACAATTTTCATATACCTGTGAAACAGCTTTTTAGCTTTTGGTATAGTATCCGGTTGCTCCTGACCTATGTAGCGGCGTAAACCCAGTAAAGAATTGTAGAAGTACTCAAACCAATTTATTGAGGACATATCGAAATTAAATAACTTTTGATCGAGACTAGAGAGTGAATGCCATAATTTTGTTGTATTCTCCATCGTAAAAGTGAATTTATGTTCAACGAAGTAATCCAGCACGCCGGTTTGTTTGTGAATTTTACGATAAAGTTTTACCATTCTGAAAACCAAAAAATACATACATATTTTGTTTTATTGACGCTTTCATTATTACATACAATCGCAAAGTGTATATAAGGATGGTAAAAAAATGTTTTCTTTATGAGTAAATATTTCTTAGGTGGATCACCGATTTTTGGAAATTATAGCAATGTTTGTGGAATTAATTTCATAATAATTTAAAAAAAAATACAAAATTTAAGAATTTTTCAAAATTCGAATATTTTGGAAATTATAGCTATTAAATTTTTTTTCAAAATCGTTTGGATTTTAAAATAAGTATTCTCGGGATCGGCAATATCGATTTCGTTCTTCCTTTAAATACCTAAAAATGATGATGTTTTCCTGTCGTTTATAGTTTTAAGATTGCCATAAAAAATATTTTCTTGCAAAATTATTATGAATTAAATTTAAAATTCTATTAACTTCTCAATCGCTTTAATATCGCGTTTTAACCTAATATTGTTGTACATTTCATAAAAAATTCATACAAATTATTTGTAGAACACAAATTTTATGCAATTATTTTTTTTGGTCACAGAAGAAACGTATGTGTTAGCATCAAGAAAACAATTTTTTTTCCATCCCAGCGTGTATGTATACTATATAAGAATATATACACTTATACATATGTATATATAATATATACAGTCTGTGTCAGAAAGAAGGAACCACCATTATTCATGAAATATTAAATATATATATTTAAAATTTTTTTTACATGAAAGATTGCACTACGAGTCGCAATTACTCAATAAGCCGTGTAGTCTCCATCGTTGGAGTATATCCTGGCATCTTCTCGGCATGCTTTGAATCAGCTTTTCTGCGTAGCTCGTCGACAAACTGGACCAGATTTTGCGAATTTGACGCACGAGTTGCTTTAAATCGTGGACTGGCTTTCCGGCAGGATCCGTTTTCATAATTTCTCACACATTTTCAATAGGCCCTTTCGAATGCGTGCATAAAAATACCGCCTCGAAACGCTTCGTGTACTTCTCACTCATTTTTGTTTGGTTGCGTTTACGGGAAAATTTCGAACGAGACTAACCTGAATTAGCACAGGCGTCTTAGCCCTTGAGTGGGACTATTATGCAGTAAAAAGCAGAACGAAATATATCTTGAAGTTACAAGAAAAAAACCGGTTCTTTTCTTCTGACACAGACTGTATATGCACGTATGTGGCGCAAGTACCTTCTTTTCCTTCCCATCAGTAAGAGTAAGAAATCAATGATATAGCCGGGTATTATGTGGTAGAATAAAATCAAAATATTATATAATAATTTCGATTTAACGACGATTGCAAATGGATACCAGATCATTTGTGTGAGTGGCATGTTGGGGGCGTGTTCTTCCAGAGTACGTCGATATGTATCCCATTTCAACATGTTGCGTTCATCGGGCACAAAATTATAAATTGGTGGCGGTTTAAAGGGTCTGAAAGAAAATTAATATTTATTTAAAATGAGAATATTTGAAGTGCAATTTTGGATGAAGCAACAGTAACAGTAACAGCAAAGCCTTATAGTGTACTGTGTCGTTTTGGACAGTACCTTGAGGTAATTTAAGTACATTCGGGCGAAATAAAGTGTATGGGAATATTGGCTCATTTTTGTTAACTTCTTTGATCTTAAAATGGTCTAAAGCCAAGCTCGTTGGCTAGGTTAGAAGGCTAACAAAAGTTTCAACTAACTCCATAACTGGAACTTCATGGAGCAAGTTTGATCCTAAAAACTTGAAATGGGCTTGTAAGAACGATGACCATCGAAGTTAAGAGGAATTGGTTTTATTATTATTATTATTTATTTATTAAATTATAAATAAAATTATAAACAAATATGGTTAGAATTTGTTTAAATTTGGACTAAAGTAGGGGAACAGGTAGAAAGAAGGCAAGGACAAAAATACCTGTATTCTGTTGTTTCTTCTTCCCCTCCACTACAGGCGGAAGACCTACTCTTATAACTGAATCCAATTATGTAGAAGTATTTCTTATCCCGACCAAAAAAGTCAATTCTCTGCAGATTTGTACATTTCTTTTAGAAAGTTACCATGCCATCATTTTTCACTAGAGTAAAAAAAAAAGACAAATTCGAACAAAGGCGACTAAAGACGCACTAGAGCCATACTTTGATCAGAAAAATTACTTCAAATAAACTGTGCGATCCAGTAAGTCAAACATTGGATTTCTATGCGAATCGACCCTCCTAATGCTCTTGTATGTACTGATACATACAGTCAGCGTCAAAGTAAAATGTAGACGACAAAATTTGACTAGTTATTTATTTATTATTTAATATCAATTATTTTTTTTATAAAACTATAGTCTATACAGCAACAAAAACTAAATAATGCAAGGTTTCAAACTTTGTACAAGATTTATAAAAACTCTGCGACCGTTTTAATCAGACTTTCTGGATAAATTTCGAGTAGGCAGGCAGTTTTGTAGTCCATTAAATTTTGTTTTGTTGCAAGTTTCAAGGGACTCAAAAATTACGTTGATTTTTGACAATTTTTCCTGCTGCCTGTGTTTTTCTCCAATAAATAGTCACAACTTGTTAATATGCAATGTACACTTTATTTTGACGCCAGGAAAATAGTCTGTTGAAAATTTAACTTTAACCCTCTAACTGCATTTTTTTAAGAGCTTTCAATGCACGTGTTTTAGGAATGGGTAAAATGATAAAATGGGCCTCCATTTAGGTAGGAGGTAGAGGATTAGAATGTACCACCAAAGAATTTCTCAATAAACTTTTTAACCCCAAGATTTTCCTACTAGACATAATTATAATAATTGGCGCTTACATACTTTTTGAGTGTTTAGCCGGACTCCTCCTCCTATTTGTGGTATGCGTCTTGATGTTGTTCCACAAACGGAGGGACCGGCAGTTTTATACCGACTCCGAACACCAGATATTTTTTAAGATGTGTTTTTTCATGATAGACGTACACTTGGAGGTTTGCCATTGCCTGCCGGGAGGCGACCGCTATTAGAAAAAAAACTTTTTTTCATTTTGGTCTTTCTCCGAGACTTGAACCTACGTTCTCTGTGAATTCCGAATGGTAGTCACACAGCAATCCATTCCATTACGCCTACTTAAAATACAATATATAATATTTTCGGTAAACTATTCGCACTTTTTCCGAAATTTTAAAAGTTTAACACCCCGTAAAAAAAACTCAAGCTGTCTGGACTAGTACTGCCTTCGGCAGATTTGATTTCGAAGATATCCTCTTTCATATTATACGCACTTGCTGACTTGCAGATGACTGCGCAGTGTCATGCCCGTGAGCATTCTCAGTTTATCCTTGGGGAGAGTTATAGATTTTTAAACCTATTTTGGTTGTACCCCCCTGTAAGGATTTCGCCTGACGTAGACTTCCACAGTTTGGTGCCAACAAACCTCTCTTAGCTTTAGCTCTTCACTCCTGACCTTCCCTTAATGGAGTGTTGTCCCATTGCAAAGAAGGGTTTGGGTCCTATTAAAGACGAAACCCTAGCCTCACTTACCAATGCGTCCACTACTTCGCCATGGGATCCAAATCAGCTGGATGCGATTGTGCCTACCTAACAGATTCAATTTCTCGATACATTCAATGACCAGAGCGGACTTCATCTCACAGCATGACGAAGCCTTGAGTACCGCCTGACTATCACTCAAAATGGGAATTCGCTCATTCCGGAGGTTCCTGTCTGAGTTAAGGTCTGCATATAGACAGGTGGCATATACCTCCACTTGAAAGTTGCTTGGAAAACTACCCATCGGCACAGAACACTAGGTTTTTGCGCCATATATTCCAGTGCCTATACCTTCTGTTGTCTTCAAGGCATCTGTGTATCAGTGCAGGCTACACTCCTTGAGTTTACTTTGAAATGCAGGTGTACTCCAGTTTACTTTGTCGTCCAGTTCAACTCGGAACTTCTTTTCGAATTTGACGCCTCCTCTGCGTTGGAAAGACCAAATTGAGAAGGACTTGGATTCATTGGTGTTTCCAACTGGCGCCGGTTAGCACGAGAAATAAATGACTAGCACGCTTTGTTAAACTCGGCCAAAGTGAGGCTCATGAAGACTCAGCAATTCCATATTCTTAGAAGCCTTCCCTGGTAAAATTTGACAGGGTACATTTGGCTGTTTGCTGAATAACTGTATGAAGCGGTGGCAGCTCGAGCATCCCCTCCATCGCAACTGTGGGGCAGGCCCACATAGCTCCCGTGGTACATACGCATGGTAAGCGCTGGAACTTAGTTAGCGCTGCTCGTACTGTCGAGTGGGCGGCTCTCGATGCCCAAGCAACCGCTCCATATGTTACCATTGGCCTTATTATCATGATATACATCATCTTAGGATTTTTGGGCTACAACCCCAAGATTTTTCTTCTAGATGCTGGACAAGTGTCAAATAAGACGTCCGACGCCATTTGCAAAAATTATAAATCTTCCTATAGAGTGATTAATTTTGTGCCACCTTATATATGTGAAGTGAAATCCTGTAGGAAGTAAGTTAGATAAAAATACATGCATACATATATTTATTTGGCATACGCCGGGTATTTGCTGTTTCCATATAATCTTGAGAGCTTATCATCTTAATTTCCATTTAAACTTTAAATAATTAAATTTCATTCCGCTCTAGCCAGGTATGCTTTGATAATCAACACTGGTGGATCTTTGTGCCTAGACTGGCAGTGGAAAAACTTTATTTAAGCCAGTCTTACTATGTAGTTTTTGTATACGCTATAAATATTCACTGCGTATTCACTATTTATATATTGTCATTGTTTTCATGGTGGCAGAATTACTCATCCTCTCTGTGGTCGGTAAAAATGTCAAGTCTTTCATTGAGATCTTCTAAAGGATCCCTTGTGCTGTTATCACGACAGAGCTGATACATAGGGGAAGAAGAGTTGATTTAGGGCGGCACATGGTAAGAAAAGACGGAAAAAGTAAAATGAATGGTTCATCGCACTAAAAACACACAAAGTTTTACTAGCATTAAAATTTTGTTGACAGTTTTATATGCTGTATTGGGTTCCTTTCAACAGGCCAAACAGTAAAAATTTGTTATTACGTCTGCATATTGAAGATTTGAGCCAAAGTGTATAGCAGAAGGGGCCGTAGTTTTGGAGAAAAAAACTTTTAATTTCTTCACCACAACATTTGACCGGCTCGCACATCGTATCGCGTAAGCGATTATTTGACCAAAAACATCGTTGTACAGTTCGGCAAGCTTCGCATTCCCCTTACATGGCTCGCTCCGTCTATTTTTTTCTGTCTATGGAGTTTGCTTTGAAGCGAATAAACTAATTAAAAAAATTAATGAATTGAATATTTTTAGTTGTATTGATAAATTCAACGAACTTTTCTCAACTGAAATGTTTTAGATATGAAGGTGTCTTATCTGGTTAAATACAGCACACTACAGTATTCACTAAAATATGCCGGGCGAATGTCTAAAAACTATCCTCGAACTCTCATAAGTAGTTAAACGAATCTAAACGTACTACTTACTCTTGATTCGCAGCCTTCGAAGTGTTCCACGCCGTGGCCAACATTAAATTAGCGCACATATCTACGGGCACGAAATTCGCGTTTGCATCCAGATGTACATAGAGAACGCGAAGTATACCACGAGCGACACCGAACAAAACGCTCATCGGACCATACAGATTATCCACCCAACCAGCTAGCGGTTCAGTATTAGTTGGTATAACTGCAATATTCAAATTATCAGATTAATATTTTTCGTTCTAATATACGAGTATGTTTGTAATAAATCTTACCTATGCCAGGTCGAAAGATGCATATCGGCAACTCCTTTCCGAGCGAGAGTACGGCCTCTTCGGCTAGAGCTTTGGTAAAAGTATATGTATTGGGCGATTTGCCGCA
The DNA here is from genome assembly GCF_028408465.1 of Anastrepha ludens. NCBI lineage: Eukaryota > Metazoa > Arthropoda > Insecta > Diptera > Tephritidae > Anastrepha > Anastrepha ludens. The sequence goes on from NC_071498.1 coordinate 104,275,294, forward strand.
CCACTCAGCGGTCATACGATTAGTTTTCTCCGGACCTAATAACTCCGCCAGTTTGCACATATTTTCGGCGGTTATGCTGAGCTCACTTGTATAGTAAACTTCCTCCAGCCGGAATAGTGTGCAATTCGCAAAGGCGGAAGAAACGTGAACGAAAGCTTGTAATTTGGAGATTTTTTTTGCTAATTGTAATAGGTCCATAGTGGCACGCACATTTATGGCTAATGCAGTGAAGAGTGGCTCATTGAAACGTACAGTGGCAGCGCTGTGTATAACAATTTCAACTTTGTCAATCAGGGTTTGTCGATCTGTCGGTGAGATACCCAGGTTTGGAAGAATACAATCACCAATAATCGGTATTATGCGTGTTCTTGCCGATGGTTTTCTGCGATTCAACTCTGTAAAAAGCTGCAATTGAAATAATTTTAATTGAAGCTGTGATTTTGTACTTTAGGTTTATTTCATTTTTTCCTTCTAGTTCATTCATAGCACTTACGGGATTGCTGAACATAGCATCTATGCGGTCTTCTACTGTTTGGTCCTTTTTGGGACGAATTAATATATAAACACATTTTACTTCTGTGGCCCGCAATATCTTTTCGATATATACTATAAGAAATAAATAAAAATAAGTTTGTGTTAATTATGCTATTTATTTGCATATATGTATATATTTGTATGTATGCAGAGGGAAAGTTAAAGGGACAGATGCGTTGTCAACACTGACGGACGAAACATACAACACACAGACGAACGATTGGCGTTGGAGAGTGTTTTAGAGTGTAGGGAATCGGTAGCAGTCGGTTGCCTAAAGACGTTAAAACATTGCTGTAAAGTTGGGCGGCGAGTTTTTAAAAAAGCGAAAAGAAAGTTACATAAAGCGAACAGACATTCGATTTATTTTCTTATTCTCTAATAATCTAGTATATCTGGTAATTACCGAGCTCCTCCTCCTAATTGTGGTGTACGATTTGAAAAGGTTCCACAAATAGAGGGTCCTACATGCCGCCTCCGAACAGCGAATGGTTTTCGTGGGGAGCTTTTTCGTGTCTCGGAAGATTGCCATTGTTTGCTGAGAGGCACCCGCTATTAGAAAAAAAACTGAGATTCTAACTCGGCCACTACCGAATGGTAGTCACGCCCCAAGCCATTCGGCTACTGCGACCGCCGATTTTTTCTATTTCTGAAAGAAATATTTTAAAAATTTATTTAAATTGTACGTTTAATTGATTAAAAGGCAGACATGGGCGTAGTGGACTAAATTTCAAGTACCGCTAATATTGAAAATAGTAAAGTTTTTTTTCTAATCTCACTAAAATGTAGTTGGATTCAGATTTTTCACTAAATGTAATGAGGGCACAATAGACCATGAGGTGGAAGTGCAAACTTCCTAGAAATCTAGTTCTAATGAGGACATGGTTCATACGGTAGTTGAGAAACTCAAGAAATGAAGAGACATGCAGTTTTCGTCGCTATACAAGGTGTGTTCAAAAGGTATCGCGAATTTTGAATTTTCGCAGGTTACGTATATTCGAATTTCGATTTTTTTGTGGCGATATGTTGATACTAATGTCTCTCACACATGCCGACGAGATCGGCCATTTTGAATGTTCAGTTAATTGTTGACAGCTGCTTTGCTTGCACGTGTTTCGGCTTGCCTTCGTTTATTACTTATTCAAAAAGATGGTGTGTGAAAAACGAAATTAAGTGCGCGGATGCATTCCGAATGTTGACTGTGTCATACGGAGAAGCTACTTTGGACCAAAGTAACGTTTATCGGTGGTAAAAAATATTCCCAGAAGGCCGAGAAGATGTGATCGATGAAAAGCGTGCCGGACACCCGAGAACTTCAACAACAGACGAAAAAATGTATGAAGTGAAGAAAATGGTATTAGCCAATCGTCGAATCACCGTTAAAGAAGTTGCTGAGGACCTAGACATATCGATTGGCTCGTGCCATTCGATTTTTTTCAATGATTTGGTCATGAGACGGGTCGCCGCAAAATTCGTACCAAAATTGCTCAATTTCGACCAAAAGCAGCATCGCTTGAACATTGCTAATGAGATGTTGGACTCTGTCCGCGACGACCATAATTTGCTCCATAGGGTTATAACTGGTGACGAATCGTGGGTTTATGGGTATGACGTGGAAACCAAAGCACGAACCAAGACCGAAAAAAGCGGGTCAAGTTCGGTCGAATGAAAAAGTTTTGCCTACCGTTTTCTTCTTTGCCTACCTACCCTCAAGGGAAGAGTGGGAACGGAACGACGTGAGACAGGGCGAGTCCATCCATGTTTACACAGATGGCTCAAAGCTCGAAGGCAGGGTGGGCGGAGGTGTATATTCTGAACATCTGGGGATCTCCTTCAGTTTTCGGCTCCCCGACTACTGTAGTGTCTTTCAGGCTGAACTGATGGCAATAATAAAAGCCGCGACACTGATACAGTGTGATGCGATATCCGGAAATGATATCTACATTTTCACTGATAGCCAAGCGGCGATAAAATCCCTCACAAAACAGTCGACAACCTCCAAGGTAGCCATGAAATGCCGCACATCTCTTAACGAGATGGCTGAGTCATTTCACCTAAAGGTAACATGGGTTCCTGGCCATCGCGACATTGAGGGTAACGGTAGAGCCGATGAACTAGCAAGACTCGGCACTAAATTCTCTGACGAGCACATAGATAATGACATAGGGATACCCTTACAAACATGTAAGCTACACATCCTTGAAGAAATTGTAAAGAAAGCAAACGAGAGATGGCGAAATGAAGCAACCTGCAAAATCGCCCGTCAACTTTGGCCGACTCTAAATGCTAAACGCACAGAATCTCTGCTAAGCCAAAATAAACACAGTCTTAGCACATTGATCTCAGTCATAACGGGGCACTGCCTAATAGGCAGACACGCCCAAAGGATGGGTGTGCAAACACATGACTTCTGTAGAAGTTGTCTAGATGAGGACGAGGAAGAGACAATCTCGCACCTGCTGTACCACTGCCCTGCTCTATCCAGATGCAGGTTTACTATTCTGGGCAGACAATTTTTTAATGAGCTAGAAGACCTCAGTACTATAGAAATCAGAGATATTTTCAAATTTTTGAAAAACACACACTGGATTTAGGAGAGATAGGGACAAGCTCCCCACGCGGCATCACAATGGGCTATGAGCCTGAGTGTGTCCCACAGGACAACCGCTTCAACCTAACCTAACCTTCTTCGATTGCAGGGGCGTTGTGCATCAAGAGTTCTTGCCACAGGGTAAAACGGTCAATAAGGAATATTACCTGTAAGTTATGCCCAATTTGCGCGAAGCAGTCCGCCAGAAACATCCGGATTTGTGGAAGAACAAAAATTGTCTCTTGCATCACGATAAAGCCCCTGCTGACATATCGTTGCTTGTGCGCGACTTTTTGGCTAAAAACAACACACTAATGATGCCACTGCCACCGTATTCCCCTGATCTGGCCCCCTGTGACTTTTTCTTATTCCCGAAACTGAAGAGGCCCATGAAAGGACGACGCTACGCTACGATTGACGAGATAAAGACGGCATCGATGGAGGAGTTGAACAAGATAAAAAAATGATTTTTTGAAATGATTCGAAGATTGGAAAAAACGTTGGCACAAGTGCATAATATCTCATGGGGATTACTTTGAAGGGGACTAAATAGATATTAATGAATAAATAAATAATTTTTGAAAAAAACATGTCGCTATATAGTGGTAATGTAAACAATTTTCATTAATTTCAAAGATAGAGCAGCGGAACAAATTTTCCACTAAACTTAGCGTAGTAAAGAAAGTTGGGCCTTTTAAAAAAATGTGGCCCTTAACATATACAGTCAGCATCAAAATAAAGTGGACACCTCATATTGATGAGTTTTGACTGCTTATTTATTTATTTAGTACTTTCAGTTATTTTTTTATAAAAGTATAGTTCATCCTAGAAGAACTATAAAGCCAAGTTCCGAGCTTTGTTTAAAATTTGTAGAAATTCAAACTTTTTAATCAGAATTTTTAGAGATTTTTTTCACCGAGATTCGATTGTTCTCTCGAGATTGTTCTCTCTGAATTTCGAATGGTAGTCACGCACCAATCCATTAGGCTACAGCAACCACCTTGCATTTTTATAGATCATGAAATTTCGATATAATAAAGTTTGAAGTGGTGCAAGTTTTAAATCAATGCACATTTTGACAATTTTTTCTCCTTTTTCTCAAAAATAAATATGATCTTTGATCTACTTAAAACTTGCTTTTTATTGTAACATAATTCTATGATCTATAAAACGGCACACCCAAAAATTTTCAAAAAATTCTGAGTAAAAAGTTTGAAATATGGATGAAAATTTGACGAATTTCGACAAATTTTATACAAAGTTCGAAATTTTGCTTTATCTGGTTTTTGTTGTAGTATAAACTATATTTATATAAAAGAATAACTGAAAGTACAAAATAAATAGTCAAACCTGATCAATATATTGGTGTACACTTTATTTTTAAAATCCTCTCAATGTTCTAAAAATAGGAAAAAAAAACTCACACAAATTATATTGTATCCTACCGCTCTTTTTCTAATTGACCCAAAATGTGCCAACTGGGTAGGTGATCAAGGGCAAAGAATGAAGCAGATCCAACTAAATTCTGTCCCGAATATATATACTTGTCCATTAAAAACTGAATCATAATCACAATGGAACAGATATCTATTTAGTTGTATGAAAATGAAAAAAAAACTGTAATTTGATTTCGACTTTTTGCTTCTTAAAAAAACTATAATTTGTTTTCGTCTCCTCGCTTATTTTCAGCAATTATTTCTATTTCTACCCTGGAAATTTGAGTTTATGTAGATATTAAGATTTACTGTCCCATTCCATATTCCCCATCACTTGATTAATTCCAAATATTTTCCTTTTGATTTTGTGGAATTTTTCTACCAATAATTTAATTATGTTTTAAGAAAAGTAAGAGAAACTCGCTAAGAAATCTAGGAAAGAAATCCTTTTCTCTCAATATTTGTTTTTAAATAAAACCTATTTTACACCGAAAAGTGTGAATCTTTGATTCACTCGATTAAGGCGGTAGAGGAAAATGTTAAAATAAGAGGAGCTTTCGTTGTAAACTGTTATTTATTTTATTTCCAATTACTTCAAAAATTCGATTTGAAAAAAAAATTAAATTTAAAGTAATATAATTTAAAGAAATCGTAGGCTAAGACGATTTAATCGTTAATGAAATTTTGTCTTCAAATTGTTTTCCATTCTCATCCACTTTTCTTTCATTCTCGCAGGTTGCTATGGGCAGGGTTGCTAGAATAGTTAATGAATGACATATGATAAAAAAGTTCCCAGAACAACCGTCAGGTGACGCTCTACGTCAAATGATTTGAATTTTGTTTTTCGTTCTGTGATGAACATTTATATACAAATTTTGTCGCCGTTGCTTGACATTTGTACGTGGTTTGAATTTTTACAGTTTCAAAAATGGATTTGAATTCGCAACAATGAGTTTTTATAAAATTTTGCGTTAAAAATGGATTCAATGGTGTGAAAACTTTAGAAATGTTGAGAAGCTGTTTCAGTAATGGTACTCTAAAGAAAGCAATCGTTTACAAGTGGCATGAACGCTCCAGAAGAGATATTGAGTCCAGATTCCATCGAGGATGACGAACGTAGTGGTGGGCCATTGGCATCGAAAACTGATGAAAATATCAAACAAGTGAAAGAAAACTTGACAAACCGCAAATTAGCCATCAGAGAGCTAGCACCGGACTTGAACTGTGCACGACATTGTATTTAAGGATTTGGGTTTGAGCAAAGTTGATTCCAAAGAACCAGACTTTATTTTCATGCAATCACTACGGGGAACGATTTAAGCAGGAGAAAGGAAGTAGTGGAAAAATCAAAAACAGCTCTGGTGGCTTTACCGGAAATAAAGTTCCAGAAATGCTTCCAGAGCTGGACCAAACGCTGGGATAAGTGCCCTGCAGTTGAAGGCAATAATATCAATTTTGAGGAATACACTTGTATTTTGAATTTTCTGAATATATTCCTGGAACTTTTCGATCAAGGGGGTATATTAATATTTACGCGAGCTAAGACGATTTGAAAGCACCTGCTTTTATAATCGCTTAACTTTATAGCATTTTTCCGAAACTTGTTATTTTTTAAACCATGACCTAAAATCTGCTAGGCCAATAGTTTTAAAATGTTGCAGAGTGCTTATTCACGTAATTCACCAGGTATCTTTGTAAGCCTTTTCTTTTAATATTATATATACAACCAATTTTGTCTTTGAATAACTTCTTTATTAAATAAAAAAAATATTTTGAGTGATGGAAATCTTTATTTTGACGCGCTCCACTGCTTGTCTGTTTGTATACTGTAGCTGTCTAGTTCATTAGTGTCAAATATGTATGATTGGCATACGATATCATTTAGAGATATTATAAATTTTCCGATTGGGTGATAAACTTTGCGCCACCTTGTATGAGCCACCTTCTACAATAGCAAATAAGCTGATTTTTTTCGATGTTTTTGACATCTACGAAAATCGAAAAAATCCTTCTAGGTATTCCTCGAGGAACATTGCCTTTATTTGATTAGTTTTTCTTCGGTATTTTAATTTTTTTTTTTGAAGATTCAGTTGCGAAAACCGCAAAACAACTTTTTTTCGAGGCGGCTCCGACAATTTTCTGTCACTCTCTAACTTTAACAAAACAAACGCAAGACTGAGTCTGACTGAATGAACAAGGAAAACAAAAACCTATGTATATATATTAGATCGAACCCCATACAAAATAAAAGATTGTATCACCATCTATTTGAAAGTTTCTCGAGGCTTTTCAAAAGAAAAACTGTTTTTCAACCAATCTAAAATCTGGGAATATTATTTTTTTGCCATAATTTGAAACTTGTACTCAGATTTTCATTGTCTATCGATGCAAACAACTATCGATGGAAACCCCTCTTTCTATAATGTTGATATTTCATGTGGACTTCTGTCGCTTTACTGTTATTACTACACAGAATTTGGAGGTGAGCGCGGATGCCAAGACGAGGCAACTCCTGTTATCAATCTAGCAGTCAACGCACCTGCATCTCGGCAGAAACGTCACTGTTGACAATTATAATTTTAGAGTAGTAGAGAGAGACCTTGGTTTACTGGCATATACACCTGTCTTCACATTAACAGCAGCGCGTCATGTTGCAAAGTTTTATTTATTTTATTTTTTTATCTTTCTTATAAAAATATAGCTTAGACTATAAGAAAAACTGCATTTGAAAACAGCTTGAACACATTTCATTTTTATGTATTTTGTGAGAGAATAAACTATATTTTCATAACAAATTTTTTAGATCTAAATAAAAAATTTATAAATTATCAAAACTTGTCAATAAGTCCTTGTATGAAAAATATTTAAGGCACTGTATATGTACCAGGGTTGCTTTTGATATTATATTAGTTTGGGGAAAAATAAAACCATTATTTTTTCGGTAGATGGCTGTGGTGATCAATATATCGTAAAGTATCGATCAAACAAAGTAATGCTCCTTGTCAAGGAGACATTTCACATTAAAAAATTTTTTTGCTGTTTTTTGATTTTTCGATTCAGTGGTGAGTTACAGGATGTAAAAAAGTAAAGTAAAGGAAGTAAACAAAGAGAAAATTCGGTGCATTTTACAGTTTTTCTTTGATAAAAGCGAAAATGCAAGCCAGGCCGCTGAAATTGTGAATAGTGGTTATGGTGCCGATACTATAACAGCTAATTATGTGCAATTTCAGTTGATGTTAAACAAATTGTCGATAATGTCGATAAAATCACAGAAATAATCGATGTTGACCAGCATGTTAATAGTTGCAGCATCTCCCAGGAGCTAAAGACAGACCATGACAACAGTTTTAAACCATTTTCGCAAAAAAATGTACCCAAAATAATGGATTTCTCCATCGATTGCTACTTAATTTAATGAACCCAGTAGGGCCTTCCTGCAGCAAACCCCAGATAATGGAAACAAGTTCTTTTTTTGTAATAGTAATCACACCCTAAACAGGCAGTGGCAAATTGTCGTGCGGATTTCTACCATAAAAACAGCTTATCATAAAGCCAACTTCTGTTCTGTGACCTCAGCCCACTCCACTTGTATGAGAGCATCAAGATGCAAACCACATATTGGAAAGGAAGATTTCATTTGGATATTCCAAGTACATTTTCGCAAATTTCGACTCTTATTTCACTAATCTCAAGTTTGAGTTCATGGTCCAACTCTTGTATCGTCTCCGGATCGGTGTAACATTTATTCTTAATGGCACACCACGAGAAAAAGTCTAATGGAGGGAAATTGCAGCGTCAAGGCGGCCAATTGATGTCACCGTTTGGCTACTTTTCGATTTTCAAATGTTTCCAATATTTCGCAACTTTATTCAAACGAAAAGCGATCCATTTTACAAATTTCTAACCATGACTCAACTGCACCACTAGGGAAACTTTAGTCCAGCTTACTCCATGTGCATTAAGTTTTATGGCAATAGTTTCCTATATTTTTAGCGATTTGTGCAGTGGGGTGTTTGCATTTTAAATTTTCACATTTCTTTCAACTTTTTTTAATTTCACACTTCTCTTAAAATTTATAAATGTACACAACTCAAATTTGAATTTATTGTTTAAACACAATTCTCTCTTAGATTTATCACTTTTTGCACTGTTCCATAAAAATAATTGGTGCGTGACTACCATTCGGCAGTGCGTAGGTTCGAATCTCCGTATATGAAACAGCAAAATCATAAAAAAAAAGTTTTTTTCTAATAGCGGTCGCCTCTCGGCATGCAGTGGTAAACCTTTGAGTGTATTTCTGCCATGAAAAAGCTCCTCATAAAAACCCTTTGCAAGCATCAAGACGCACGCCACTAATAATAGGAGGATCTCGGCCAAACACCTAACAGAAGTGTACGCGCCAATTATTTGTTTTTTTTAGTTCACATTCACGCACACACACACACATGTAATACCTTTTCCCAAAAATCCCGAACCGCCCGTAAGGAAAACACTTTTATCTCGATAAAAGTTTTGTATCTCCGAATTCACATTGAATTCCTGATTTTTCCCATTCGCCTTGATTTCTTGTATTTCCGCTTTCATTTTTTTTTTAATTCATTCACTTTAGCAGTAACTAACGAAATCTCTTGAATTTCTACCGCATTCAATTATCCTTTAAGCAAAAAAGTTTTCAAAATATTCCGACCGTTCGATGCTGCGTTGCGATATCAATAAAATACCCATTGTTGAGAATATTGCTTTTTATACAACTCGACTGCATTTCTGTATGTAGTTAGAATCGATATTAGAGAAATATATCGACATGTATGTATGTTTGTATGTATGAATGTTACTATTAGCAAAACAGAATGCAGCAACGCTAAGTGGTTTTGCAAAGAAAATAAAAGTTTCAAATACATCGACAAATTATATGAAAACAAAAACAATAAACAACCCACACAGTGATGCAACGAAGTCCGGAAAAGAATGAGCATACATTGAATACACAGACATGCATATATTTGTAGTATTAACAACATATCACTACATCTGTTTAGCATTATTACTATCAGATATTATTACTATTATTAAAAATCTGCTAAATGTGTGTATGAGTTTCTATGAAAATATTTCCCATTGATTATTACGACTAGACTGCTTTCATTAATAAGTACCCAGATGCATACAGTGGCCGCCAGGGAAACACCTTTGTGCCTAAAACGCTATTCACATGCTCACATACAGTATTGCGCAAAACATTAGCAGTTTTTTCTGTTCATGAGATTTCTCCAGCTGTATCTGACGTTTTTCGCTTTAAAATTTGCTTATTTTTATGCTTAAATGGGAAATAAAAGAAGAATTTAAGAATACAAATGAGATGGCACTTTGAGCTGTCTTCTGATAACGAAAAATTTTTTTATATTTTTATATACCGATGCCAATATTAACACTAGATTCACCAAACGAAATAAAACCATGATTCTAGGCTCTGAAATTGGCAAAATGAATGAAACGAACGAAACTTTCTGCGTATTTGGAAAATCAAATTTGCATATCTATAGAATGAATTATTATTATTTTTGTTATAATTAATTGGCGGCCGCCGTAGCCGAATGGGTTGGTGCGTGACTACCCTTCGGAATTCACAGAGAGAACGTAGGTTCGAATCTCGGTGAAACACCAAATTAAGAAAAACATTTTTTTAGTACCTCCGAGTGTATTTCTGCCATGAAAAAGCTCCTCATAAAAATAACTGCCGTTCGGAATCGGTTTGAAACTGTAGGTCCCTCCATTTGTGGAACAACATCAAGACGCACACCACAAATAGGAGGAGGAGCTCGGCTAAACACCCAAAAAAGCCTGTACGCGCCAATTAATATATATATAATTGTAAATGTCAATAAATCTAGTTATGTAAAGGGTTTTCCAATAACAGGTGTTACAGGTGAATGGATTACGCTATCGAGAGATGATTAACTATTTTTTATGGCCGGAATCGGATGGTATTGATCTGGATAACGTTTATTTTCAACAAGACGGCGCTACGTGGCACACATGCAACGAAACCATTGATCTTTTACGGGAACATTTTCCGGACCGAGTTATTTCTCGAAGAGATGATCACAATTGGTCACCGATATCTTGTGATTTAACACCTTGTGACTTTTTTCTTTGGGGCCACGTGAAAGAAAAGGTCTACGCCAAGTGCCCAGGGTCGATTCAAGACCTCAAAGATGGAATTCGTAAGGTTATCGAGGACAGAGGGCAGCTACTTTGCAATTCGGCTATCGAAAATTTCATGAAAAGGATATTGTCCTGTAAGCGTGGTCGTGATGGCCATTTACCTGATGTTATTTTCCACTATTAACGGCATACCTTCCTCTTTATAATGAAATAAACATCCGATAATTTATATTAAAAAATAACATTCTTCTTTGAATATCAAAATAACACCTCTTATTGGAAAACCCTTTATTACAATTAACTTAAATAACCTCGCTAAGCACTTCTTTTAAAGACCAGTCATTTTAACTTATGTACGGCTATTTATTGAGGAAGTTTCGTGAGTTTTCTGTTCATATAAATTTTTTTAGAGTTATTGCTTTCAAATATTATACTACAAAAGTTTTAAATTTTTTAAAATATTTTTTTGTTCAATTTTTCGATATAAGTAAAATGTATTTTTCCGAATAGAAACGATACATTCCGTATGCACCTCAACTTTCGTGTGCCAGCTGTTCACCGTGAGAACAAACCTTTCTCGAGTAACTTCAATATTGAGCTAACAGAGTCAGAGCTGCAATCACCTGCCGAGATATGATCTCTAATTTGATATATACACTGGGATTTGAAACCAGTCAACCGTCACCCACAAATTCACACGGCTACAGCGATCACTGTGGCTCAATTAACACTTGAAAACTAAAGGTCGTTTTCACAAATTTCTGTTAATATGAATTTTACTTCGATCAATATATAAAAAAAGTATTTATACACAATAATTACGTACAGCAAGACTGAACTCGTTTATGGTAACCCATAAATAAGTGATATACTGAAGTGGTCAAATTATCAATAGAAATCCTTACCAGATATTAAAATGATGATGAAACCTACTCAATAAAAATAATTGTGAACAATTAACTAGGAGCACCCGAGAGGTATTGGGAAAAGCCTTAAATAGACTTAAGATTACCTAAAGGGTAACAAGAACAGATCGATTATTGCATTTCTAAAACAGAAAGCTACATCGAAGAAGAGATGAGTTTGTTAAATAAGAGACCGGAGCATAAAACATTTATTAATTTTAACTTAAGTTGCTTTTGCGTTCAAATAAAGCTGCTAGTGAGTATACTAAATGAAGTGAAAACTACTTAGTTGTTTGGGGTAAACCTTTTTTATTTTCCGACATAGTCTCCTTTTAGGCATATACACATCGTCGTGTTCTAGTTTGTTGACCCTTTCCGAATAATAGGATTACTCCAAGTCAGAAAAATAGTTAATCATTTCTCCTATTACCTGCACGTTTGAATAAAGTCTTTTTCTCACCATCCAATTCCCTAAATTGAGGAACAAATAGTGGTCCGAGGGATCCGAGGGAGCCAAGTCTGGAGAATAGGGGGTTGTGAAACGAGTTGAAACCCTATTTCCATTAATTTGGCGGACACCACTGCCGAGGCGTCAGCTGGTGCGTTGTCGCGATGGAAAAGAAAAATCACTCGACTTCCTCGATACAAACGAATACGAGCTCCAAGAGATAATATATATTTTCCAAGTTAACCTCGATACGCGCCAGTAGTGCACGGACTTATCTAACGACTCTCATAAAATTCATAAATTTGGATAGAGCCCCGCATATACATAGATATGTTAAATTACCAATGCGCGATTCTCTGTCAAGGGATCCAAGTACATATTCAAAAAGTTATAGAGATCCGATTATGAAACTTGCGGGAATTATTGAGTGTAGTCTCAGCTATTTATAACGGGTGATCAATTAAGAGGAGTTTTTTTCATTTGCGTTTTTTTTACAGATCGCGCGCGAGTTGTGGCAAACTGTCATCGTGGATTTGTTGAACAGCGTTTGGCATTTCATCATGGAAAGACTCACACCGCAACAACGTCTACAAATTGTTCAACTGTATTATGAAAATCAGCGTTCTGTGACAAATGTTTTTCGTGCGCTTAGACCGCATTATGGTCAACATAATCGGCCTGCCTTAAACACTATTCGACATACCATCAACAAATTTGAATCCGAATATTCATTGGTGGATAATTCTCGACCGAATAGACCACGTCCAGCAAGAAGCATTGAGAATATAGCGGCAGTAGCAGAGAGTGTACGTGAAAACCGCGATGAATCGATTCGGCACCGTTCTCAGCAACTTGGACTGTCGTATGGAACAACTTGGTCAATTTTACGGAAGGATCTTCATTTAAAAGCATACAAAATACAGCTCGTACAAGAACTAAAGCCAAATGACCTTCCTGCACGTCACCGTTTTGCTGATTGGGCTCTTGAAACGATTGAAGAAGATCCGCTGTTTTCGAGCAAAATTTTGTTCAGCGATGAGGCGCATTTCTGGCTCAATGGTTACGTCAATAAGCAAAATTGCCGTATTTGGGATGAAGAGCAACCAGAACAGGTTCAAGAGCTACCTTTACACCCAGAGAAAACAACGGTCTGGTGTGGTTTATGGGCTGGTGGAATCATCGGTCCATATTTTTTCAAAAATGATGATGGCCGCAACGTAACTGTGAATCGTGCTCGCTACCGTACCATGATATCGGACTTTTTGCTACCTGAAATTGAATCTAATGATCTCTACGACATTTGGTTTCAACAAGACGGAGCCACTTGCCATACAGCTCGTGAAACAATGACTTTATTGAGAAGTCATTTCGGAGAGCAGCTGATTTCACGTTTAGGACCTGTGAGTTGGCCACCAAGATCTTGTGATATCACACCTTTGGACTTTTTTCTTTGGGGATTCGTGAAGTCTAAGGTCTATGCTGATAAACCAGCTACGATTGAAGCTCTGGAAGCCAACATTACGCGTGTTATTCACGACATACCAGTCGAAATGCTCGAACGAGTGATTGAAAATTGGACCTTCAGAATGGACCACCTTAAGCGTAGTTGCGGCCAACATTTGAATGAAGTCATATTCAAAAAGTAAATGTCAAAGAATGTCCTTTCAAATGATAAATAAAGGTTTTGAACATAATTTACATTTTTGTTTTTTTTTTAACTATTGAAAATAGCACCTCATGATTGATCACCCTTTACAAAAATTAAGAAAAATAACAGAGGAGATGGGGTTTTTCAAAAATAAAAAAATAAAAAACTTCTAAAAAGCTTTTATTCTCAAATTTTTTCCCAAAAAAATGTTTTTTCTAAAATTATTTCCAAAAAGTTTTTTTTTCTCTGAAGAAAGAATAGAAAATATTTTATTTTAAAAAACTTTATACCAAAATTTTCAACATTATTAAATTTGTTTTCAAAATTTTTTTCTGTTTATCCTTATTATATTCAAGCTCACAAATACCCCAATTTTTCGAAGAATTGACGACAATGTCTAATGTTCAATGTCCTCGAATCACTCGACATGGAATCTCAAAAATAGTTCGTAATTACAAGGTTGATTTTCTGATTAAAATATTTCGTTCTAATTAAATTACTAAATTGCTCATAAATATACAGGGACCCTGTATATAACTTTACGGAATATAACTTTACGGAATTAAAAATGCTATAAAAAAGAAACTACTCAATATTTTTCCAAACTGCTTTTTTATTTTGAAGTACAATCCTTCCGGTTAATGATGGAACACAACTTCATTCATATGGCTGCCTCGACTAGATATGCACCATCCCATACGATCGGTCCAATTTTTCAACACATTTTCGATTGTATGCGGCTGTATTTCAGCTATGACATCGCGTATGTTGGTCTTCAGTGCATCAATTGTTGCTGGTTTGTTGGCATAACACTGGTCTTTGACGGCACCCCAAAGATAATAATCCAACTGCGTCAAATCGCAGCTCCGAGGCGGCCAAACGATATCAGAATTTCGGCTGATAATGCAATCTTCGAAGACAGTGTGCAAAAGATTGATCGTAGCATTCGCTGTGTGGCAAGTAGAATCAAATGCCACCAATATCCTCCTCTTCAATTTCTGGGAACAAAAATTCGTTCAACATGGCCCGGTAACGCTCTCCATTGACGGTTACGGCCACTCCTCGCTCATCTTCGAAGAAAAATGGACCAATGATGCCTCTCGGCCAAAATCCGCACCAAACAGTGACTCGTTGTGAATCCATCGGCTTTTCTTCGAGTGCGTGCGGGTTTTCTGAGCCCCAAATGTGGCAATTTTGCTTGTTAACATATCCGTCGAGATGGAAATGAGCTTTATTTGAAAAGATAATTTTTCGGTAAAAGTCTTCATCTTCTTCAAGTCGATCCCAAGCCCATGAAGCGAAGCGAAAACGCAATATTTCCCAGCGTTCTTTGAGCGTATACACAACCATTTTCGTTCAGCGGAAAAATAAAACTAATATAATTTTCTGTCAAATCAGATGACAGCTAAGTGTTACCATTCTTCAAATAATACCTAGTCCAAATCCGTAACGATAGATGGCGGGCCCTTTATGTGTAATTAAATATTTTAAACAAATCCACGAATTAAAACTCACTAAATCACTAACCTTAAACTTGAGCAGAAAGTAGCTAAGGTTATGCACACTACTGTACGTACATACATACATACGCTACTGTATTTTGAATGCCGACAGAGCGACTAATTCTCAGATCGGCGTGTTGACAATGTGAGCAACTTCATTCTATACCTGGCTGGCGTGTGCTATTATGACGATGGGGTCACTGGCGTCACAGATGAGTCTCATAAGTAACCAACCAGTTTCACTAAATACTATTTACAATTTAATTGCAACTTTTTTCCTTAAAAACAAAATTGTTGCGTTCGTTTAGGAGTTTTCATTTAGTATTAATTTTTATATTCTTTTCGCTTTTTACTATTAAATATACAGTTATGGGCAACCAACTATTGAGTGGACAACTAAAAACCCGCGGTTGCCCAATAGTGGCGCCAATAGCTAAACTTGTCAAAAAGGGCAATGCATTGATAGGTACTCATTCATAAAAAACTCAGAATTACGTTTCTAATTATAATACATTGTTCTTTTTTTTTGTCGAAAATGTCGGTTTTATAAAACAAAAAAAAGTGATTTATGGTGTTTAACCTTCAATTCAAAAAAATTCTTTGGCTAAGGTGCGTCGAAACATTGTGCAAAATTTAAATTGGGGAGAAGTTCCTACCAATGAAATTCAAATGCGTCCCACTATTACTAAAAAAAAAGTTTTGCATATTTTTTCGCTTTATTTAGGTGGTAAAACTAACTCCATTTGTTAGATAACTTTTGTTCATATTAAAGACATTTTCGTAATACCGCGCTTGGAGAACTACGAATCTTTTGGAAAAAAACAGTTGACCAGCCCATTTTCATAAGCCTTTCTTGTTTGATACCTGGTCTGAACTAAATGCTAGAAGTGGTAGAATCTTCCATCTATGCTCTTAGAACCTCGAGCAGCAAGTGTGCTTCTATTCTCCAATTTCGCCCGCTTTTGTAGATAGTAACGTTCGAAATGGAGGTTCGAAAGCTACCCAGAGGATACTTGGTCTAAACCCGGAAGTTGTGAGCTGCTTGGACCATATGCAGAAGAATCGTCCTGGCCACTGCCAAGTGAATGGCAATCAGTGATTTTACCCACTTACGTGGACTTCTACTTATAGAACCATCCTCCAATTACCATCCCCATCGGCAATTGTCATCTGCTTTAAAAATGGCTGCTTTTCAACAAAGAACCTCAATTCCGTCAATTCGTATGAAACTCCTACATTGCGCTTCATTTTGAGACCAGCCTTTAGCAAATGGTTCCAAATAATTTCTGGCTAGCCTTTAATTTCTGGAACTAACTACAGTGTAATGCTACCTTTAAAAAAAAAAAATAATTGGCGCATACACGTCTGTAAGGGGCTTGACCGAACTCCTCCTCCTATTTGTGATATCTGTCTTGATGTTGTTCCACAGTTTTGTTTCACCTCCGAAGGGCAGATGGTTTTCATTAGAAGCTTTTCATAGCAAAAATTCACTACTGGTTTGTCTGTGTCGATCACTATTAGTTTTTCTTGGTCCATCAGTAATATACAAAACTGCTTTCTATGATATTATTTTAGGTTTCATGTTCCAAGTCGGTATCGAGTGCGGGATTGTGTACCAAAACCATTCATTTAAAGCAGCAAACAGTAGTTTTCGAAGAAGAATTTGTTCTTTATGAAATAATTGTAACTGTAGGGGTCATTAGTTGAATCCTGAGATGAGTCCCAACTTCCTTGGCCCGGAGACCGTTCTGCAACTCCTTTCTGCAGCCATCAAAGCCATAGTTACCAAACAAGTTGGGTTAGAGTCCATAAGCGAGCTTGGCAGGCTGAGAGAAGTTTCAGACGGACAAAACTGATGTTACCTGTCATGTGCGACCAACCGTCGCAGTTCCTCTATCACTAAGCAGAAGGGACTGTAGGCAGCTAGTTGGACTTATGACAAGCCACTTTCTATGGGCAAAGTACATGGAAAAGGTAGGCATCTCGGACAGTGTTCTCTGCCAGCATGTGGAGAGGAGAATGAGACGGCGGTCCACTTTCTGTGCCTCTGCCCGGCCTTCGGTCGAACCAGACTTGAGGTCTTTTGCACTGATGCGTTAAGAAGCGACCACCTTGGCCCTTTGGCACCACAAGATCTACTCAGATTTCTTCGGAGGTCGAGTCGATTTAAAGAAATTTAAAAAAGGAACCCGAGTGCAGTACAGCAGTACAATGATATTAATCGTGGCTGAGAACTGTACTTGCTAGTCTGTCCTAATAAAAAAAAAAACGGAGACCAACTGCTCTCCTCCTAACAGTTACGCAGTTCTTAGATACAATATTTTCAAATATTTTTGTTTCAATATCAACAAACTGAATCGATGAACCGTGTCAAACCTCACTTAAAGCTCATTTGAGCAGTTACCACTCAATTAAAAAATTTCACAAACCTGCCTAGAACATTTACCTCTGCTCCGTCACAGCGCAAGTGCCTTATAAATAATTGATTCATTTTATTATTATACGCCTATGTAGAAGCATACACTCCCAGTGCACTTTAAAGCGGAATATTTTCAGTAGTTTATATTTCAATGAAAAAATCGTTATTGATAATTATCCGCTTCCGATTTATTTATTATAAGTACTTTTATCTATTAGCATCAAATAACAGTTTCAGAACGAACTGTCTGGGCACAATTAACTGCTATCAATTTACAAGTATCAATCTACAGCTTTTGTCATAACATTCCAACTAGAAGTTGGTACGAGGTACAAACAGCAAAAAATAATGAAAAAGCAACGTCATAGAATGTAATTGGCTTAGGCTAAACACGAAATATGAAATATCAACTCAGAGGCAAAACAAAAAAAAATTCGACTTAGCGCGTCTTGGTTGGACGTAAACATACTGGGTGGTCCAAGTGCAAGTATGTTATTGAATTATTATTATATAAATAGTTATCGTTCAATCTTTTCGCCCCAACACTTTCCTCTATTTCTATTTTTTCTTATTTCTTCCTTTTCCTTTGTAAATAACCCAACCTAACCTTTTCTGGCACTAACAACTTTTCTGTCAGCCAACATTATACCTAGCATTGATTCAATGACAGCGACTATATTAACGAACCGAATTGGCACTCCTGGCGCTCGGAAAATATGCCCTGATTTATGAAGAACGGCCGCCGTAGCCGAATGGGTTGGTGCGTGCCTGCCATTCAGTAGTGCCCGAGTTCAAAACCTGGCGCAGGCATGAAACACCAAATGATAGGAAAAGTTTCCTTATCGCGGTTGCTCTTCGGCAGGCAAAGAAAAACTTTTGCGTGTATTTCTGCCATCAAAGGTAGCCAAACGAAGGCAAAAGTGACATAAATAAATTGAATGTTTGTCTATATTTGAAATACTTTGCATTTAAAGAGAAATTCAGTTCTCATTTTTTAAAATATGTTTTTATTTGGAACGCCCTGTATATGTAGAGCAGTACTATAGCAGTTAACAGAAGGCAGTTGCGAGCATCAATTATGATTTGATTTGCTTGGTACTTGCCAAAAACTCATTTAGCTTACATAGCTTTATTTGCGATATTCATAGGGGCAAAACTAAATTTGGTTGCGATTAACTAAAACTCATATATGTATGTGTGCGTGGGCATATTCCCACATAGATATGTGTATGTGTGTGTGAATTATTTTAGAAACAAATCTTATGACTCAAACCTATTTATGCGTATCGTTTAGCGTTTTATCGTTTTGACAGAAGTGAAATATTGTACAATATTATTTTTGTAATTGTCAGCAAATAAGGCGCCTGTATTTAAATACAGTGTACTTGTACATACCGTACTGTGTACCTACATTCCTAGAGAGATGTACACATCACACATACAAGTTGAAGTCCAAAATAAACTAGACTGGCGGCATAAAAATGTTTTTGATAGCGCCATCTTTTTATTGAGTTAGTGCGGTGGAAGTTACATCCCTAGCTGACTTCCCATGAAAGTTTGATGGCATTCGGTTCAGTGGAAGCGAAGTTATTGTGTCTAAAGTGTCAGTATGTTTGTGTCATCGGTACAAAAATGAGTTTCGAACAAAGAGCTAATATCAAATTTTGTTTTAAAATCGGTAAAACATTTACCGAAACATTTGAATTGATGAAAAAAGTTTATGGCATTGATTGTCTATCTCGTGCCAGAGTTTATGAGTGGTTTAAACATTTCAGAGCTGGTTATGGGGACATAAATGACAGTGAACATACTACGTACCGCCCAAAATTTGTAATCACCGAAAACTACATCGAAATTGTTCGTAAATTTATAAAAAATTAACCGAAAGCATCGTTGAAATTCATGGAATAGGAGTTGAATATCTCCAAAACATCGATTTAACGCATTTTAACTGATCATTTGGGCTTATGAACGGTCTGTGTACGTTTCATTCAACACAAGTTAACTGAGGACCAAAAATTGCTCAGAATTCAACATTCGAGAGACCTCATTAAAGAGGCGAGGAAATATGAAAATTTCCTTTACTACATTGTAATTGGTAATGAAACGTGGTGCTTCCAACATGAACCTGTAACTAACCATCAAATTGCCGAATGGAAGGCATCAGACACCAAGCACCAAAAAATCGCGTTTGGAGAAGTAAAAAATCAAGTCAATGCTCATTTGTTTTTACGATTCCAATGGAATTGTCCACAAGTAGCTCGTGCCAATTTTCTATCTTGTCGTTTTGAAGCGTTTGTTGCATCGCATTCGTCGAATTCGGCCCAAATACCGCGGAGGGGAAGCTGGCGCTTATTGCATGATAATGCACCATCTCATCGATCCACTCTTGTGACGGATTTTTTGACCAGAAATCGCATTTTAACCATCAATCACTCACCGCTTTTGCCTGATATGACTCCCTCTGACTTCTATCTATTGGAAAAATTGCATTTGGCCATGAAAGAAAACATTTTGCGTCCGTAGGGGCCATCCAAAAGGCTTGTACCGACATCCTCAAGGACATTCCGGTCAATGAAACACTCTTTCGAAAAGCTTTTAGATCGTGTAGGCCATAGAGGACTATTTTGAATAAATAAAATCGAAGTTATCAGAACAAACCTCCTCTCGATTCTGTTTAAGCTCAGTCACCTTTTACTTATGACATAGTGGCGTGCACTCAAGATATGGTATATTTGTAACGGAACCATAACATTATACGTTCCTTAGAAATGCATGAAAAAAAACTATCGTTTAAAAAAATACATTCAACAATGGTAAAATGTGTAATGTGAAAAATGAATGTAAAATGAAAAAAAACTTTCAAACTATTTTCCGATGAAACCGAGCAAAAGATATAATAATGAAATCCATATTACATAAGAATTTATAAAACAAAAACAATTCATTTTTATTACCAAATTAGTCTAGCGTAAAATTTAGAAGCATAAAAACATATAAAAATTCAAATTGAAATTAGAAAAAAAAATCAAATTTGCAACTATTCATCGCTACTTGATAACAAGCGGCCACGTTTATTACTGACAGAACTAAAAGTGCTACCAGCAGTACATTGATACCATATGTACAATATCAAAGTCTGTTATTAGCCATTGTGTTTGTGTTTTTGGTTTCTTAAGTTGTTTATACAAAATTAATAATTTATAATTTTAACAAATGGCGTCGTACACCAGTCATATTTGACACTTGTGACTTAGACAGCTGCAGTAAAGAAATATTCAAGCAATAAAGCCGGTAAAGTCTAATAAAGATTTCCATCAGTCAAAATAATTTTTTTATTCAGTAAAAAAATGATTAAAAACCAGAATTGTTCGATTAACTTTGCGTCACTTTCTACAATACTTGTTATCCAGCTGCACATAATCTAAAGATGACGTTAAAATTGCAATGCACAGTAAAAAAAAATTATTCATCAATGGCCGCCGTGGCCGAATGTGTTGGTGCATGACTACCATTCGGAATTCAGAGAGAGAATGTCGGTTCGAATCTCGGTGAAAGATCAAAAACTAAGAAAAGGTTTTTTTTAATAGCGGTCGCCCCTCGGCAGGCAATGGCAAACCTCCGAGTGTATTTCTGCCATGAAAAAGCTCCTCATAAAAATATCTGCCGTTCGGAATCGGCTTGAAACTGTAGGTCCCTCCATTTGTGGAACAACATCAAGACGCATACCACAAATAGGAGGAGGAGCTCGACCAAACACCCAAAAAGGATGTTCGCGCCAATTATATATATATATATATAATTTCCATCAAAAACAACGCAATCATTCCAGCGCCGCTCTAACATTTCAATAACACTTTTGTAGAACGATTTATCTTTTGCCTCAAAATAGGCCTCCATTTCAGCGAAAACCTCTTCATTCGAGCGAAATTTCTTATCGACGAGCATTTTTTGAGGTCTGCGAACAGTCAGTAGTCACTGGAAGTCAAATCCGCCGAATACAGTGGATGTGAGAGCAATTCAAAGTTCAATTCATATAGTTTTGACATTGTTTTGATTGACCTGTGACACGCTTATTTTTGGTTAACAACAAGCAAACGCGGCACCCACATTAAACAGAGCTTTAATAATAATAAACAATATAAAGCCAATGCGTTCTTTTGATACCTCTACGATGTCAACTAACGCAACATAATTCTGGGGTTACCGCCTCATTTGGACGTCCACCGTGTTGTGTATCATCGGTGTCCCTACGACCACGTTTGAAGTCTGCAAACCATCATTTCATTGTTGTTTGTGATGGAGCGGTGCCCCTATAACACTTTTCAAGCCATTGCCTCGTTCGAATGGTGTTTTTTCCTATCAAGAAGCAGTGTAAAATTAAAACACGAAATTCTTTTTGATCCATTGTTTTGAAAATAACAAAAGTAGCGTCACTCTTAGTACAATAACTCACGAACAAATGAATAGAATATTATGAAATTTTAACAGCTGCCTTTTTATGGTAAGTACTAATTGAAAAAGAGGTGAATGCAATAAAACTAGTGCCACCTATGTGTTGGACCCGGGACTTTTTAACCCATGTATTATCTATTCGGCCGCCGCAACCGAATAGGTTGGTGCGTGATTACCATTCGGAATTCATAGAACGTAGGTTCGAATCTCCATGAAACACCAAAATGAAGAAAAAGCTTTTTCTAATAACGGTCGCCCCTCGCCAGGCAATGACAAACCTCCGAGTGTATTTCTGCCATCAAAAAGCTCCTCATAAAAACAAAAAGAAAATATCTGCCGTTCGAAATTGGCTTAAAACTGCCGGTGATTTTAAACTTAAAAATTACTTTGGGAGGTGCCACCAAAAAGCGAAATATTGGTTCCAGTCGCCAACAAATGCCTAATGAAAACGAGAAATATCGTTCTCGGGCGTCAATGTGTTAAGATCCACTCTATTTTTCTATATTTTGTAAAAAAAAAATGTTTTCTAAAATGTTCTCATATAACTGATCGTGCCAAAAACCTGAATTTTGGATATTTAATCCATAAACTGTCGATTGCTCTTGTTTATTTTTATGGAGAAAGCGAAGCGGACAAGAAACTATAAGCACTTGAGCTCAAATGGAACGTTGAAGGGGAGCGTAGGAGTTTTTAGAATCAAAATATCCATTACTTTCGATTTACCATTGAAAATTGTCGCTTCGATAGTGTCAAGCAAGACATTTTTTAATAGGAAGTCTAATTCCATTACGTGACAGGCGTGGATTTATGTTGCGGAGAGGGATTATAAGTGCACCAACTTTGAGTGAAAGCACAACTGGTGACATACCTGGTAATTCCAAGCAGTTGAAAAATCCGATAGGATAATTAAGATTCTATCCGGATTCATAACAGAGTCAAACGATTTCAATAAAGAAATATTCTCCAAGAAATTTCTAACTTTATTTTTATGGACTAAATCGCAGCGGTAGTGGCTCGATTTAGAAAGCCCAGCGGGTCGATTTGTTGCAAAACTTTTACTTTTATATTTTATGCATGCTAAATACCACCTTAATCAACAAGTTCGCGGAACTAGTGCCAGGTGACAGCATAATTCAACTGATTTGAGTTCTGCTTTTTTTGCTTTTTGACGGTGACATCTGTGATTAACTTTCTACTAAAATTTTATCGCCATTGCCTCACTTTTGTAAAAAATTACGCCGTCTTGATTATCGATGTTTAACAGTTTTGGATGGATTTGAATTTGCAACAACGGGTTTGTATAAAATTGTGTGTTAAAAATACATTCAATGGTGCAAAAACTTTAGAAATGTTGGAAAACTGTTCCGCGTTCCAAACCAACATTCGTCAAACGCATCATTACTGGAGACGAGACGTACTCCAGACATCAGGCGAGTGAGTGGAGAGTTTTGAATGAAACAAGAGCAAAACAACACGTCTTTTCAGTAATAGACTGGATTACGACGGTATTGTGCACCACTAAATTTTGCCAGAGGGTCCGACAGTTAATAACGATTATTATTCGGGGGTTATGAGACATTTACGTGAAACAATTCGCCAAAAAAGAAATAATTTCTAGAAAAATAGGTCGTGGATTTTACAACATGATAATGCACCGTCGCACAATGCCAGCATTATCCGTACATTTTTGACCAAGAACGAAACGAATACCATGCAACAGCCATTGAAGTCACCTGATGTGGCTCTCTGCGGTTATCTTCTGTCTGATCGAGTCAAAAAACCACTACCTGAAACACGTTTTAACAGCCGAAAGGAAGTAATGGGAAGTCGAAAACGGCTCTAAGGGCTATACCGAAAATAGAGTTCCACAGATGTTTAGAGAGCTGAATCAAACGCTTTTCGATTTTCTAACTATATTCCGGGAACTTTTTGATCGAGGTGATATGACCCATAAAAACGAAACAAACACACATCCTGTTGTATATAAAAGTACATATATATAAGTACATAGATATAGCCAGATTTAGATTGTACGCAGCTTACTTTTTTCTCCCATATGCTTTTACTTTCACAGCTTTAAATAATTATTGCAATGGGACTATTGATAAGTTTTGACTACTTATTTGTTTCTCATTTAATTTTAATACTTTTTATATTGGAATATAGTTAATTCTCTTACAAAACCCATACGAATTCGGCATTCAAACTTTGTATAAATTATTAGGTACGCAACTAAGTTCCCGCTGTTTGTCAATAGATGCCGCCAGCAGTGTGTGCTAGTCGATTCTAACATAACCTAAACGCCCTAAACCAAGCTTAGACATATGGTAAATAAACTGCTTCGACACATTAGTGATTTTGTTTTGATATCATATACTTTTGGCTTTGTGAGAATGTCTGATTTTGTGCCGAATAATCGTCATTTGCGGGAAGTATTGATTTTCCTCTTTCATTCGAAAAAGACGACGGCTGAAGCGCATCGAGAGCTACAAAAAGTTTATAGAGGTGCTTTTAAGTGAAACAACGTGCCGAGATTGGTTCCGTCGCTTCAAAGACGGTGATTTTAATGTTGACGACCGTCCGCGTGAAGGAAGGTCAAAAACCTTCGAAGACGCTGAATTAGAGGCATTGCTCAATGAGGATCCGTGTCAAACGCAAGAAGAGCTTGCTTCAGTATTAGGAGTTACCCACCAATCCATTTCCAAGCGATTACATGCTTTGGGAATGATTCAGAAACAGGGGACTTGGGTTCCTTATGAGTTAAAACCAAGGGATGTTGAGCGTCGTTTTTTCGCCTGAGAACAACTGCTCCAGCGGCAAAAAAGGAAGGGTTTTCTTCATCGCATCGTGACGGGTGATGAAAAATGGATTCACTACAGCAATCCAATGAAAACAAAGTCATGAGGACTGCCCGGTCATGCTTCTACGTCGTCGCCTCGGCCGAATATTCACGCTGCGAAGGTTATGCTATGTATTTGGTGGCATCAAGTTGGTGTTATTTATTATGAACTGTTAAAACGAAGCGAAACCATAACTGGGGATCGCTATTGACTTCAGTTGACGCGATTGAGCCGAGCACTGCGGCCGCAATACGCGGAGAGCCATAAAAAAGTGATTCTACAGCATATCAACGCTCGGCCTCACGTTGCCAAACCTGGAAACACTGAAATGGGAAAGCCCACCCCTCCCGCCATTTCCCCAGATATTGCTCCATCCGATTATCACCTGTTCCTATCGATGGCACATGGTCTAGCTGACTAGCAGTTCCATTCATATGAAGACATCAAAAAATTGTTTGATCCGTGGATAGCCTCAAAATATGAACAGTTTTACCGCGCCGGTATACGAGATCTACCAGAAAAATGGGGAAAAGTAGGAGCCAGGGATGGGCAATACTTTCATATGATTCACTTGTAACCATGTTTTCAGAATAAAGTTATATTTTCATAAAAAAAAGTTATATTTTCAAAAAAACAGTGAGAACTTAGTTGCGCACCTAATAAAAAACATTAAATAATTTTCATTAAAATTTCGCACTTTTTATTCAGAATCCTTAGAAAATTTTCGAGTTTGCAGTTTTACTTCCATAACGCATTTAATTCTAATATAATGAAGTGCAAGTTTCAAATGACTAAAAAATTGCGTTGATTTCTGAAGATTTTGCTGGCGGGGTTGAGTGTTTTTTCCACACAAAAAAAAAATTATGTATCGAGCATACGTTCTTCAGCAGCTTCAAACTTGGATTTTATGACACTAAAATTTAATAAAAATAAATTTAACAAAAAAGTTTTCAAAAATATTATTTTAAGTTTATTAAGGTTTTTGTTAAATAATAATAAACAAAAAAAGGAGAAAAATAGTTAAAACTGATCAAAATGTTGCGGGCTGTATAAGGGGATCATGCATACATATTCATGTACCCAAAAATTTCTTGGTCTTGGGAACTACACATTCCTAGATATATTATACTTGTACTTTTCATTGCTTTCTAAGTAAAAAATAAAGACATATTTTCTTCTAATGGAGAAAGACATTTTTGTTCTGACGTGATACCGCTATGCATTTTTTACACTACATCCAATAGTAACTGTGTATCATTTCTGCTTCTCACCTCAAAAAAAATTTTATTTGTATGATATGCGTACGTGTGTGATTGAATTTCTAAGAAAACAGTTTCAGTTTTGAAATACAGAACAGGAGTGAGCCTCTTCACTGTTCATTTCACTGTTCATTTCGAAGTCAAGTCAATAAAAGTACATTATTATATGTATGGTATATGAATATCTTTGGTAGTATTTGTGCAAAATACGAGTACATTAGGCAGCAGAGCTCCCTACGAGACGAAAATTCGTTGAAAAAAATAAAGACGGGTTGGGTGTGGTCAAATATTGTATACACACAGTAATGAGTAAGTGATGAAATTAATTAATTAGCTTTGTTCTATTTATAGTAAAATTTTATTTCAGCAATAAATAATAAACAACTAAACGACTCAAATTAATTACAGTATTTTGTGTATAAATAACTTTAACTATTAAGTATTCAAGTTTGATACGAGTTTTTAGAGTTATCAGTAGCTTTAATCTAAAAAGAACTATTCAAATTATAACAATGCTCGCCTTCTTTTTCTTATATGTATGTATGTATATGAAAGTCCCAATTTACTATATTTATTTCTTGTTTGTCAATAGTTTGAAGTCGACGACATTTTGGTGAGTTGTTTTTACGTCTGTGTGTGTCGGATTTGTTTTAAGAATTGTATGTGGCTATCCGTCAAATCGAATTTATAGAGCGATTAAGTTTATGCTTGGAATTCATCGTAACTACTCAAAAGTAATTGTTCAATAATAATAGAAGGATATTTTAAAACTTAAACTAGTGGCAATAGGAACAAAAAGGAAATGTTCATACGCTCATTAAAATAGGTGCGAAATATATGTATAATAAAAATAAATAATATAATTTCAATATAAAAAGAACTTAGATTTATTTAATTTTATTAAAAATGCTGTTTAAATTAGTTTGAAGTTTGATCAATAACCACTGTGTCCAACATAATTCTCAATTACTTTTTGTATTCGATTTGGCATAGAATTAATAATCCTATGGCAGGATTCTCTAGGAGTGGAATACCTTAGTTTTTTTAATTTTTTGACATAAATTCTTCTTATTTTTGTAAGTTTTCTTCCCGATTCGCTTCCTGAAATCTCCCAAAGGTTTTCAATGCGATTTAGGTCGGGTGACTGGCTTGGCCAATTCATAACTTCACCATTATTTTGTAAAAACCATTCACGTACTAACATCACTCCTCAATGTTTTGGATCAATATCTTACATAAAAAGCTACCGAAGTGGCATACATTCGGTCAAAAAAGTACCGGGAGTTGTTCAAGAAAACGGAAAATAATTGTTTAATCATCAAAATGTATTTTGTCGCCTTCTAAATAGGCTCCATTCGAAACAATACTTTACACATATGCCACCGATTAGTCCAGTCATCAAAGCACTCTTTAAACGCGTTTGAATAGATCTTCTTCAGCTCCTTCAGCGAATTCTCCTTAAGGGCCTCTACCGACTCAAAGCGGTGTCAACGGAGTGGCAATTTAAGTTTTGGGAAGAGGTCACAGGAGACTAAATCCGGTGGTTGTTCGATGATGTTTGGGCAAAAAAGTGTTCACAATATGAGCCTTGTGAGGAGGTGCGTTATCATGATGCAAGATGCATGAGTTTTCTTTCCACAAATTGGGCAGGTTCCTATGCACATTCTCTCTCAAACGTCACATAACTTCCAAATAATATTCTTTATTTACCATAAACCATTTGGCACGAATTCTGAGTGCACAACACCATGATAATCAAAGAAAACGAGTAGCATAGGTATATTTTACTTTTGACCGACTTTGACGTGGGTTTTTGGGTTTCGGTTAATGTGGATAGCGCTATTCAGCCGCTTGCTGACTGGTTTCCATGTCAAACTCATATACTCACGTGTCATACCTGTTATGATGCGCTAGATAAACGTTGGATCCGAATTCACTTGCTCAAGCATGTCTTCAACCACCTTCTTCAGATTAATTTTCTGAAAGATATTCAACTCTCTTGGAATGAGTCGAGCAGCCACGCGCCTCATGCCCAATTGATGGTGTAAAATGTTGCGAATTGATTCGTGAGGCACGCTAAGGTCACGAACTACCTCCTTCAAACTTAAATGATGGTTTGATAGTTTTCCAGCACCATTTGACTTTGTCGACGTTCTCATCCGTTGAAGACGTTGATGGGCGACCAAATCGGGGCAAATCTTCCACGACTTCTCGGGCCTTTGTAGAAGTCTTATACCTCACACTCATATATAAGCACACTCGCCATAGGCTTTCTGCAACATTTTCAACAATTCGGCACACGAAATCCCGTTCAAACGCACAAAATTTAAGACAAACCTTTTTTTCGATATTTTTATCCATAGTGAAAATCGCAGAGCACACCTGACTAAGGCTCAAACTCTGCGACAGCAACATTGCAGCAAAACAAATTTAGACATATGTGTAACGCGCGATTTTTAAATGAACAATTTCAGATATTTTTTTGTCAGAATGTATTCCTTTTAGCAAAGGGTAGCATCATTCCTTGAACTAGTATTCTTGTTAATAAATTTGTGTGCTTGACTGATGGGTTTTTTTGTTTTTGTGAACCGCGGTAAGAATTGTTATCCTTTTAGACATCTGGCATATCGCTCAGCATCATTTGCAAATAAATTTTTATTTGTTTAATCAGTCCAAAGTATGTTATACCATTTTTTCATATACTCTGGTCCACACCAGAGCAAAACTTTCATTAAATTTGCTTATTTCAGCACAGGAACTGTACGAGCTATTCTGCCTGGTAGGTTTATGTTGTACAATCAAGGGCGTACAGTTTTCGCTGATACTACGTTGTTGATTTAAGCTGCACTGGCTTTTGATAATTTAACAGGATCTCTCCTGGCAAGAGTCACAATTAAATTTTTAGTAGTGCAAGTCGAGTTCTTTTTGCCACCTCGCCGATGTGTAGATTTTTTGGGCTAAGGGCATTTACAATAAAATTTTTGGACCGTCGAAGCTACTCAGCGATAAATTTGTGCGTATTTTTTTTTTGTTTTCGTAGATTGACAACAAGGTTCTGCTCCTCATCTGTGCAATGCTGCTCACGATCCATGTTTGAAAGAAATTCATATTAATTATTAGTTATTAAATAAATGATCTAGTTCGCTACTTACATTAGATTCAATATTTTCCATTTATATATTCATTTATTTATTTATTCATTCATTCATCAATTAAAGTGCAACTCAAATAGATTACTAATACTACAGCTTAAATATATTAGTAATATATGGTAAAGAATACGGTTAGATACATTAGTCACAATTCAAAAAGTCTCTCGTGAGCTAACAAATGGCATATACTTTTATATGTAGGCAAACTACAAGGCCAACGAAGGGAATCAATGGCTAATCTAGTGAAATGTTCCTGAACCTACTCAATTCTTAAAGGTGAACCCATATGTAAGTAGAATGGATTCCAAATAATGTTGCAATATTCGAGATTTGATCTATCAAGAGAAAAATTCAAATTCTTCAGTAAGGTTCTGGAACTCCTTTGAATTCCTTACTACAAAGCCGAGCATAGATCTAGACTTGGCAATCATAAAGTTTATATGTTTAAAAATGACATTTTCGATGTATATATTATATAACCCCCAAGTCTTTCTTTTCATAAATTTTTGTGAGGCTGGTAGTGCCCAACTTGTAATCCAAATCAATCGCAACTTTGCATCTACTAAAGGACATTTGCTAGCATTTACCAGCATTAAGCAATAAGGAGTTATGATCACACCAAGCTGTCAGTCTTGTTAAGTCCTTGTTGAGTTATATATAACTGGCACTTCCACTTTTTACTGGGTGTTTGGCCGAGCTGCTCTTCTAATCTATGGTGGCCGCCTTGAAATTTTTCCACAAATGGAG
Source organism: Anastrepha ludens (assembly GCF_028408465.1). NCBI lineage: Eukaryota > Metazoa > Arthropoda > Insecta > Diptera > Tephritidae > Anastrepha > Anastrepha ludens. The sequence continues at coordinate 104,305,391 of NC_071498.1, forward strand.
GGACCTACAATTTTAGGTCGACTTCGAATGGCAGATATTTTTGTGAGGAGCTTTTTCATGGTAGAAATACACTCGGAGGTTTCCCATTGCCGGCCGCGAGGCGACACGATGTTCGTGCACGGAGATTCGAACCTGTGCATTAGCGAATGGTAATTGATAGGGGTGGGATATACATAATGTTCGAATATTCAGAATTACATTTCAGTAAGATATACTCTTCTTCTTTTTGCTTGGCGCGATAATCGGTTAAGCAGTTTTGGCTGACTTTAACAAAGCTCTTTTATGTTTGGTGCCAACCGGCGCCAGTTGGGTACACCAAGTGCAGTCAAGTTCTTCCCCAGCAGATGTTTTCAACGCAAACGAGATCTTCCTCTTAGACTGCTAGCACCAGCTGATACCGCATCGAATGCTTTCTGAGCTGGAGCCTTTGTATCCTTTCGGTTGACATGGCCGTGCCAGCGGAGCCGCTGAATCTTTATTTGCTGCGATATGTCTATGTCGTCGTAAAGCTCATACAGCTCATCTCAAGTTCCAAAAATATTATAAAAATATGCCAAGGGACGGTTCATAAGATGTTGTCATCGTCCAAGCTCCTACGTCATGATGAATGACTAATAAAATACAATTTTTTTTCTTTCGAAGAGGATTTTACTCCTCAATTGCCTATTTAGTTCAAAGTAGCCTTGATGGCAATAGAGACTCTGCGTTGGATTTCCAGGCTGACATTGTTATAGGTGTTAATGCTGATTCCTAAATAAGCGAAGCTTCTTAAAGCCCCGTAATCATGGCTGTCAACAGTGATGTGGGTGTTGATGCGATCCTCGCTCACCACCACACCCATTCGCTTTGCTTCTTTTTCCAACTTAGAAAATGCATAACTACAAGCGCTGTTGTTAAAGCCGATGACGACGACAGAGAGTTGTCCTGTTGGAAGCTCATTTGACATCAAATGGCTCAGATAGGCCCTTGCCAATTCCGACGGAGCTGTTAGTGTTGCTCAACGTTATTTTGTTTTGCAAGGATAGCAAATTCAAGCATTGCAGCATATATACCACTTTTTTCCATATACCATATACCAGCATACCCAGAAAAAATACAGAAATTTTGGTTAAAAATTGAAAGTTTTGCTAAATTTTTCAAAAGCTTTGAAACTTTACTAACCACCAGTACAATTTTGGTACTACAAAGAGAATTTTGTGAAGAGATTTTCATAGTCCCTTCCTTAAGTTAACAGGCTGATATGTGGTTTGATTCAGCGGAGTCTTCGGGTTAGGCCTGGGGTATTGAGGAGTTTGCTAGTTTCTTTATCAGTGAGCGAAAAATCTGAGAGCACGATGATTATATTCATATTACGAACGAACCAAGGTGATTACGGAATATCTCGGAGGATTTTATTCTGGAGTCGTTGAAGTACAATATATTTATATTACTTTGACTGGCGCAACCCCATACTTGCGCGCCATAAGACCACTTAATTTGTTTATATAGATATTTGTTATATATGGATACCTTTGATCTTCGTCCAATTAGCCATTTCATTTTTATTATCTTCATATGGATTTCATGCCGTTCGGGACTCCTTCATCGAAGCTTAGCATTGAGCGTTATGCCAAGTTATTTTGCAGTATCATCGGAGAATAATTCACTTTTTAGTTGGTGATGTTTACATGAACTGACTTAGTCTGGCAGTAGCTTCTTCTTTGCGTTATATATACATATTTTTATTTAAAAAATAGTGGTGGACTTAAAATGAGAAGAAGCCGTAGGAATGACTTGTCAAACTCTTCAGTCATTCCTCCTTTCGACTATTATCCATTTCGATCGATAGCTCATGCTCTGCCTGATCAGCACTTCCACTCTTATGAGGATATCAAAAAGTGGGCTGATTCATGGACTACTGCGAAAGTCGAGAAATTCTTCGGAATTGAAGTATTAATTAAAATGAAATGCTTATATCAAGTTTTTGATTTTATACAATAAAAAACTTATTCGCATAACTTCCATTGTTTCCAATTGAGTGCTCACATTTGTATGTAGATCTACTTACTAAGTAGTTTATTTATAGAGTTTGAAATGTTTCGCTTTTAATTAGAGTTTTCTAAAACACTAATGGCTTATGGCATTTCTATCCTCAAAGGTCATTTACAGGGTCTCCAAGAGTCTGAGAAAATGAGTGTGCATTAATCAATTAAATCTCTATTTACTCTGTAACGTACTTGCACAATCAATACACATACACTTTTAAGCATATAATATTTTTATTTATTTCCAGATTATTACGTATTGCTTGCCGACTATAAATTGCCCATAATTTGTCAATACCCTCCAATTAGCATATAAAATGTCTCCTTCACTTGGGATTCGTAATCTTATCGATGCATAACACTAATTACCCCAGTGTGTATTAATTCGTAGTAAAAATGTAGCCCATATTTATTTAATAATTCTGTAAGTAAACCGGATATATTTAACAACAGTTATTACAAAGTGAACTTTGAAACTTTTATTAACGACATTTAATGTTACTTCCAATCCGAATTTAAAGAAATACGGAAATCTACATACGTTTGGCTTCAATAAAACTTATGAAACCATTCAAGTTTGCTGTGGCAGCTGCGAAGCTGATAAAGAGAGAAAATATGTTTAGGTGTACAGGTAATAGAAAATTCCAAGGTTCGCGCGAAAAATGCAGTGGCCTTTTGTGAGGTGCAGATTTACAGTTATGCAAAGGCGTTTGATGTCATAGAAGCAATACTGTCATACCATCATACCTTGAATTATATTGCGTCTGTTCACATCTGCAAATAATTTATAACAATTTTTACAAATTATCACGGTTTGGTCCATGTACCCAAAAAACTTGCAAAGTAAGGGAAAGTGAGAGAGCATAATGACATTTCATTTTGACGCGAAGTTGCAAGTTTTTACTGGATAAATTTTTACTTGTAAGAGTTTGCAAGTGAAAAAAACAGCTGCTCGCAAAATAAAAATAAACACAAATTAAAATTTGCGAATTGCAATTGCTAATGGAATGTTCTTCATCTGACAGCGATGATGGAAAAGAACAAATTATTGTGGAGAAAATGCAATAATGTGATTCTGAAGCTCATTTTTTGCATTTTAAATGCTTTATTTATTAATTATTATTTTTTATTTAATATGAGGTAGCTCAAGTAAATAAATTTTTGATTTTTGTGATTTTTCCTGTCAACACTTTAATCAGATATTTGTAAAATTTGGAAGTTGTTACTGGTTTTTCGTTCATGTACTGTTTTGGATGTTTTTTTCTGGAAATTAAATTACTGGCAAGTTACTAGATAATTTTTACATGAACAGACCTATTGACAGTTTTAACCCTTTAACTGTTTACATATGTCGAGTATACGCGTCAGACCGAAGCGAAAATGTGTACTCGAGGAGAAGATAAAAAAATTGCATTCGTATTATTATTCAACGAATCAACTGTACTTGTTTCCCCCTGAAAAAGGGTAAACAAAGAACTTTTAAAAATGTACATACATTTTAGAATATTCGTTAATCTGGCAACTTTATTTATTTTAATACACAATAGCTTGTATTCAGCTGAAATATCATTCTTGGGCGCGAACTAGTAGATCTTATTATGTTTAAAAAAGTGGCTCACCGTTTAACTGAGCTGCTGAATGTTTGAGGTATGTAATAGGTTGAGTGGGTAGAGGTGTTGAGAGATTTTGACAAATGAGCGAACACTGCGTTCTATATACTTATACATCCTCAACTGTTTTAACGCATTGTAGTTTCTCTATTGGAGCAAGTTGATAAGTAGCGGTCACATTGCCTCATAGTATTGGGTTGTTCGGACAGTAATTTCGTTTTTACCCGACAGAGGATTTAATTGTATTTTTTTCACAGCGAACTTCACACTTAAGTCGCATTGTCATTATATGTTTTGACAGCTGTTATAGCAAGGCTTGTGCGTGAATAAGTTTAATTGATTGTACGCAGTAGTTTTTGGCTGCAGCAGTTTTTGGTCATATTTTACTTTTTTACTATAGAAAAGGTAAAAATGCTGTTCAAGCCAGAAAGAAATTAACCGATGTGTATAGAGAAGATGTGTTGACAATACGCCAGTGCCAGAACTGGTTTGCAAAATTTCGATCCGGTAATTTTGATGTCGAAGATGCACCATGTTCTGGAAGACTGGTGGAAGCTGATAAAGACGCGATAGTCATTAGTTAATGCAATCCGGTGAATAACAACACGTGAGAGCGGTTAGAGGTTAAATTTATCGAATTCAACTGTTTATGATCACCTGAAAGACCTCGCAGCTCGATATACATATCCACAAAAAAAACGAATTAACTCTATCTCAATGGTCATTTTTGAACCGCTCGTGAATATTGGGATTTGGTTAACGCCTAGAATAATATGATTGGTGTATTAGACGACTTGTAAAACAAGGGGGAGATTTTTCACGAGTTATGTGGGACAACACTTATTGCATTGGATTCGAGCTAGGTCCGTGGCATGAAAGAAATATTGAAAAGTGTGGTAGTTTCCTGGTTCCTCTGCAACACATTTCACCGAAAAAGCACGTATCCTTAGTCTGATGAAAGTTGGACAAATATTGGCTCTATATTGTATACGACGGCCGCCGTAGCCGAATGGGTTGGTGCATGACTACCATTCGGAATTCAGAGAGAACGTAGGTTCGAGTCTCGGTGAAAAAACAAAATGAAGAAAAAGTTTTTTTCTAGTAGCGGTCACCCCTCGGCAGGCAATAGCAAACCTCCGAGTGTATTTCTGCCATGAAAAAGATCCACATAAAAATATCTGCCGTTCGAAGTCAGCTTAAAATTGAAGTCCCTCCATTTGTGGAACAACAACAACGGCCAAACACCCAAAAATCTCGTGCTGCTCTATTCAAAACCATCAACAAGACAAAGAAATGTGCATGCAGAAGAGAATATTACTGCTGTAGGGCGAAGTTTTGGAGAAAACGACGCGTCGTCATTGCCAACTTGTTGGCCTTTGTCTTTCGACTACGTGGAGAGTTTCACGTAATATGAAATACAGCTCGTGCAACAATTCACCATCGTTTTGCGAGGAATTTTTGCTGATTGGGCTAATTTAGATTTATTATTCAGATTTATTGGAAAAAGTAGTCAAAAATTGGTCTGATCGAATGGACCATGGAAGTCGTAGCCGCGGCGGAAATATGCCAGATGTTCTATTTAAAAAATAAACGCCATGAAATTATCTACCAGATTATAATAAAAAAATGTATATATTACTATTTTTAATTCTCGAGCTCTTACAAAAACACCTGTTATAAAGGGCTGAAAAAATAGAAGGAATTGCATTGAGATTGAAAAAATTTGAGAAAATGGGCATGGCCACTCAACTGTGACGCCTACCTACTTTGCAGATGCAACGTTCCAGTCTCTTAATTCGAATAAATTGAAACTCTTTATACATTTTTAATAATGAGTCTTTTTGCTCCTATTGGAGTTATACTCCGAAAATAGGCGAGGTTGGACTATGGAAAGGCCTACTTCCGAATCAGTGTAATTTTTATACTTATGCAATAGTTTTAACGCAAATATTTTAACAAAAGTAAAAAGAATTTTTAGGTGAGTGTCAGGTACAACAGTTGTTTACACTATTTCTTGGTTTTTAAGTTTTAATTTATTCGACTTGGCGTATGAGTGGAATTTTTTCAAAAGTTTTTGTGTAAGTTGTTAATGCTGTCTGGTTAAAAATTTACTAAAAGAAAGGCCAAAAAGTGGGGTATAGAGGTGCTGTAGTGAATTTTTGATGTACAAAATAAAAAATTCGCCAAAATCGCAAAATTACAGAAGCTTTAAAAATTGCGTTCCATAAAAATCGATCCGCCCTAATACTCGTAGGTGCAGCTGTTCGTAATGTATCTATGCTAAATGTGTAAACATTAGCTTGAACTAATCTTTCTTGCGCACTTATCTCAACCTGTGCGAGGTTCTTATCATCGCCGACCCCCCGTACATTTGTGTGCACACCATTTCCGTGAAACGTTCTAACCTAATAACTTTCTAATGCACTTTCATTATAGTTGTTTTAAGAACGGGTCAAAAATACCCATTTAAGCGAGAGTTAGAGGGTTAAAGTTTACCACAAAAACTTCTTCGTTGAATTCTATTTTACAAGTGTAAAACAAACATTTTTTTTTAAGTCGTTTTATATAGGGTGTTTTTTTTTTTTGCTGCATGAGAACTATCGGTATAGGTAACTATGGTTTGGCAATGGCAAATTGTGCTGAGATTTCTGCTCAGAAAAGTTTGGCAAGTCATCGTGGGTCGTTTAATTTTAGAACAAAGCTTCCAAATTATGGAAATTTACTTTGAAAAACAAAAAAGTTCATAGAGCACTGGCGCCATCATCGGAAGGAGCCGATATTGCAATGAATGGCGAGAAGCTATCGAGCCATGCTAACTGAATTATTGTTTCCAAAAATTAATCACCTAAACATCGAAGACATTTGGTTACAAGAAGACGGGGCAACTTGTCATATAACGCGCTTAAAATTCAATTTATTGCAATATTCAAGCCACCATTGACGTCATACGGCCAGATTTATTGCAAAAAGTAGTCAAAAATTCGACTGATCGAATGGACCATGTAACTCGTATCCACGGCATACATCGTATTCGAAAAATAAATACAATGAAACTATCTACCAGATTATAAAAAAAATTCGCTCCAACATTTGTTTTGCAAAAAAAAACACCCGATTCGTAACATTTTCAATAAATTAATTACATTTCCGACCAAAATGTTAAAACTTTAACCGCTTGTGAAAAAAATCGGACCCTCGAACTAGTGCTGTATTCGATAAAGTTAGTCTGGGAGACATCATTTTTCATATTCATGTTGAGTAACTACTGTTGGACAGTGTAATTAATATAATATATTGTTTATCCACAGCAGTGGTGGAATTTTTTACAATTTCAATCGAGTCGTATTTTTAAAAAGCAAGCTTTTATTTGATAAGATATATACATTTACAATTATTTATCGGAAATATGAACAGAGACCATTGATTGTTTATCATTATTGGTGTGATAACAACGCCGAGTTTGGCAACATATACAAATGTTTGTGAAATTAAAATTTTAATTAGAAGAAATAGCAACATTTGCTCAAAATGAATAGCAATAGACAATGTAAATGTTAATAGTGAAATTTAACTATGTGACTTAATTTTGGGCTTAGACTACTTTATGATCTTATCGCAACACAACTGCGTAGATTGGATATTCACTACATTTTCCTTCCCGTATTGAATCGGAAATCCAGTCAATGCTCAAATGCCGTGCACTACTTTTGTAGCACTTCCTGCAAGTAATTAAAACAATTCAAATCATTTCATTGAAGGTTAAAAAAAAAGAGGAAAAAGTTGCTTGCCTGATTTCGCTCAAATCTCTGTTCACTTTTGTCGTTGCATAGAATGCTATGCTCGCTTCCTTGGTGTTGTTCGCCACTATACCACCATTATCGACAAATAATCGTTTAAGTTTCTCGTCTTTTATTTCGTCATCAAAATGCGCTACTAGGTTTTTAAATATGCCATTTTTTTTTAGTGCAATTCCACTGAATTCATCAGCTTCCGAATTTTTTTTCCGAACATCCTCAGTTTTTATAAAATCATAAAATTTGTTCTCCTTCTTGACATGAGAACTAAAATCTAATTTGGTTTGAGTTCTCTCCACCTTCACTTTGATTTGCGCTTTTTCCTCTTTCGTTTTTGGACTCTGCGTTTTTCTCTTCTTACTACTTTTGCCTAACTCCGTATCCATCTCACCGTTTTTCCTTTTCCCAGTGCTACTTCCTGGCATAACATCGTCACTATTTTCGGTTTTGATTTTTTTCGTGGGCGAGATATTTATTTTGGATTCAATTTCCTCAATCTTAATATTTTCCACACCCTCTTCATCGCCGCAATTCGATAATAATAAATCAACATTCACATCATTTTTGGAAGCTTCGTAAAGTTTTTGCAGATATTTTAGGTCATTAGCATGATCCGCCGATTTATCTGTACGAAGCCTCGTTATACGTGGAAATCGAATGGAAATTCCCGCAGCTGTGTGAGCTTCCGATTTGGTAAACTCAGCGCCTGTTATTTCCCATACAGGCATTTTACTGGCCACTTTTGCAATGTAATCAGGCACCAAAGATCTCTTGCATAGCAGCCATGAAGGCAACCTATTCGAATCTGCTCGATCCATTAGCTGCATAAGCTCTTCGTGTACTTTTTCGTTTTCGGCATCATCTAAGCCTGAATGAACTTTCGTTACAGTCTTCCAGAGCCTATCACTATTGTCGTAGCAACCCATCAGGAATATGCTCAGCACACCTCCTTTCTTGCCAGAACCAAACCAAGCCCCCAACACAACCAAATCCGCAGTGTCTGCCATTTTGCCGCCAAAAAGATAGTCTTTTTTTACTTTCAGCCAACCACGCTTGCCAGGTTGGTAAGTGCCGTTGGGATTCTTCAGCACCACACCCTCGAGATTCGCCTTCAAAACCTTGGAAACAAGCATACATAGTTCACATAAAATAATTGATTGCTGCGCACCCACTGAGGTATTACCTTGGCGGTCATAAGAGATAATTCATTTTTTGTTTTCAGAAATTGACTTTCTGAAAGTTCCACACAAGATTTGATAGGGTTTATATTTTCCTCTAATATTTTTCGACGTTTATGAAAAGGCCTGAAAAGAGATAATTTTAAACATTTCATTTCGTTTAGACAATTACGTACATATTTGTTAGATCCTCTCCCTTAAACAACAGGCAGTCAAAAGTGAAAATGCAGACTTCGGCATGTGCAAATTCTTTCTTTTTATTCGCCCCCAGTGTACCGAATGGTAGCAGGTTCCCAGTTACAGTATCGACCAATATGATTTCCGAGTCCAAAATCATATCCCCGGCTCCTGGAAATGCCTTAAATTGAGACATATTCTTAATTTAATGAGTAGCTCAGAATTTGGTTTTCAATGGTTTTTCATTTTTGGTTTTTAACTGCACAAAATATATTTAGGTATAATATTTAGGATACCATACATGCATTATATATTAAGCTGTTGCTAAACTGAGAAGTCTTTAATTTTGAAATGAACATAACGTAAGACTTGAAGAATCGGTCGCCTAGTGTGATATATATAGTAATAATATATGTAACAATATAGTAATAATAATATATTTCTGGGTGGCCGCCGTAGCCGAATAGATTGGTGCGTGACTACCATTCGGAATTCAGAGAAGAACGTAGGTTCGAATTTCGGTAAACACCAAAAATGAAGCAAACGTTTTTTCTAATAGCGGTCGCCTTTCGGCAGGCAATGACAAACCTTAGAGCGTACTTCTTCTTCGTAATCAGCTTGAAACTGTAAGTTCCTCCATTTGTGAAACATCAAGACGCACGCCACCAATAGGAGGAGGAGCTCGCCCAAAACCTTTTAGTGTTTATTTTCTTCTCTTTTTTAACATCTACAAAATACGCGTTTAGAAAGTATTTGGAAACTCCGATTTTTTAAGACGTAGCAGGTATAAATTTGCTGGCAGACACACTCGAGTGCTCCATTTATACTGACACTATCTACCGAAGCCGTTCTTTTTCAAAACAGGGTTTTCCAAAATGATTGGCACGATATTTCAAGAATATATTAACCGATATTCAAATGTTCCTTATAAATAAAATATTTAATATTTTAAATTGATTCTAGTTCTGGCTATAGCCACAGGTCTACATATTGAAAAGCTGGTACATATTTTTGAAAACTCTTGTTTCAGAGTCTAGAGTCGAAAAACTATACAAATCGTAGTAAGCTGCTACATCAACAACAACAACGGCCGCCAGTCGGTTCTACGTTACCGGAGGGTTTATGCTGCTACAACAGCAATGACCTTAATAATTCGTTTACAATCAAGAATAATGTTGTGAAATTTACCTTTGGAATGAGTTCGTGGAAGCGTTTTATTTTATGATTCATAACCGGTTTCAGATTACGGCTGAAAAACCTAAAACAAAAAACTAGATTTATTAGCACAACTTCGTCTATTCTCATACTTACTTGAACTCATTGGCACGCTTGTGTATCTGTACACGCTCGCCATCATATTTTATTTCAGTGTACAAACCGCTTGGACATTTCTTGAAAGCATCCTCAACCGATTTGCATGCATTAGCTAGCATCGGTGAAATCGGTGTCATTACTTGAACTAGGCTAATTTTACCAGTAATCTAAGTGCGAAAAATTTTTATTTGAAATGTATTGCATGCAATTTAACTACATTTACTTTTCCTAATTTTAGAGGTGACACTACCGCTTCCTTTTGCTTTGCTGTGTTTGCAAATTGTTTTACAACTGCTACCAAGTCACGCGACGATTGATAGGCCGGGTAAGCAAGAGGTCCGAATGCATCGAGTATATGACGTGCTCCCGCATTTATACGCAAATCCTGCTTTATAAGACGTATCACCTATTAAGTAATTAATATAAAAATTTAAAAAAAAATATCTGCAAACGAGAAACGAGATTAAAACTCCAACGCACCATTCGCAGATCTAAGGCGGTCGCTTGCTGACACAACTGCCGAAGCAGGTCAGTTTGTTCGTCCTCTTTCGTACGCTGTTCCAATTTTATCAGGAACTCATCAACTTCTTGTAGATAAAGTGTGCTTTCTTTTGAAGGTTTCAGCTTTTGTGAAGACTCGAAATATTTGCGCAATGTTTCCGAAACGTCGCCATCTTAAATCACCACTCTTTTTATAATTAATTCAAATGAAGCTCAACAAATTATATTTGCAAACCTTGTTCCAGTTCCCGCTGCATATCCAGCAGATCGGAAGCGAATATTCGTGAGAACAACTTGAGCATCTGTTTATTTTGCAGATTGTAGACCCGATGACTTGCACCAGGTATTAACATTTGTACCCAGAGCAACACATCGCCCATAAACTTTTTCTGGTCAGAACCTTTGTGAAAGAAATCTTTCAACAATTGCGCTTTGTTATTGTAGCTTCGTTCTTCCGCAATTTCATCACAAACACGTCGAAACGTCTCCAGCCTGTTGTCCTGATTTTTATTCATTTTCCTGACGAAGAGGCGACTTACTTGTGTTGATGTGAAAATTCTTTTATGCAAACGAATCAAACATACAATATTTAACATGAAACTATATTAAAACAAAATAAATTACAGGCATTTTTAATTTTTCACCACAGAAAATTGCAAGTTGACGTTTGATTCGCGTGTAAACAAATCAGGCCGCTTCGACACTGCTCAGCTGTTTCCAACTGTTCCCAACGTCAATATTATTCCAGTGCTGTCGGCGTCTAAAGTACAGTGCCGATTTGAGTTTTATGGTGGCGCCGACGAAAGAGTGCAAGTATGTGAAACTGTTAAATTTCTGAAAATAAGGTTTTAAATGTATTTTTGATATTCTAGATAAAATTTTTAGATTTCCATATACCAGCGGAACACAAAAACTCAACGGAATGCAAGCCCAATGATGCGTTGCAGTTGCTAAATGAAGTACGAGGGAAATATGAGCCTGTTGAAACATATTGCGGAGCATTTCTACCAAAGCCAATTATGTCGAATGGGCCGAAGATGTTATTACAATTTGTTGGTCGTTATCCTCCGACTGGTTCAAAAATCCATTACTATGGTTTTAAAGCGGAGTACAAGTTTGTGAGAAGTACGTTAGTATGATATCCAAGAGTTATGAACTCACTTAGTAAATTCGATGTAATTTCGTATATCATTTTTGATTTCAAAATTATTATAGAAGACAATTAAAAGCAGAAAATAGTATTTGCCATCTTGTATCCAAATTACTTTATCTTGACACACTTGAGCTTGACTTACATGACATAAATTTATAATTAGTGTAGATGTTATACAAAAAACGGTAGATAAACCTGAGAAATAGTTTTAAAATAGAAAAATAGTTTTAAATTCAAATATCAGAGAAGCTCTCACTGGCGAATATAAAACGGTATTTTTGTTTTCAGATTTTGGAATATCAACAGGTCAACAAATTGATGACAATTGTACCTTTACATATAACAGCACAGTTCGGAAATCAGGCTGGTTCGGTTCGCCGAATTTCCCCGGTTTTTATCCACAAAATCTCATTTGCCATTACTACTTCTATGGCGAGCCTGATGAGAGGGTCATTATACGCTTTACTTTCTTTGATGTGGAGGGTATTGGCACGTGAGTTTTTCTTAATTTAACATAATCTATGAGTCAAACATTAAATTATGTGTTTTTATTTTAGCTGTGAGCATTTGACAGCCAGTGACTATGTGGAGTTCTCAAACTTTATGAGCACAGATCGCAAGTATGGTAAACACTGTGGTAAGCGAGATAAATTTGAGGTGCGGTCTGATGGACGCTTTTTCCGCATCTCATTCTATTCAAATGATCGGTTCGATAAAACTGGCTTTCGCGCTCTATACGACTTTGAAGGAAAAAATTTGCGTGTAGAAAACACTTCCATGCAAAGTTATGTATCCACTGCCAACATTGTTTTCAAACCTCTACGCAGCCTTCAAGTAACACTTACTATAATATTAATGTTTCAAATTATGTACGATCGCAATATGTAACAATTATTAGATTTTACGTGAAAACACGTTTTTAGTGTTTATTATTTATGTTTTTGGCAATAATAACGCAGTAAGTATAACATGTTAGAAAAATTAGAAAACAAAACTCGAAACGGAACTCGAAACTAGCCCTCATTATTATTTAAGCTTAGTAGAGAAGAAAAACTTTCATAGGCTTTCAATAATTAGACACAAATGAGAATCTAGAAGTGGTGTAAAATGTTAATTCATTACCTTAAATTCCTTAACTCGCCTAACTAAGTGGACTTAAATAACTATCAAATTAACTTATCCATTTGAATATTTTATAAAACTGGCAATATATTCTTGCCTGCTTTAAAAATGGTCCATATCTACCTATTTAAACTGAAAAAGAAGATTAAATTTTGCGGTATACTAGCAATTAACTCATGTTCTTTGTTTCACTTACTCAAAAAATCAAATTTTCTTTCAAAACGTTCAAGCGCTCGTGTTTCATTTACAAAGTTTTAAGATTATATTCGTCACATTTATTCAAACAGATGCCGAACGTAATAAAATGTGGGAAATTGCTTCTTTAAAAAAAATCTAGTAACTGTCGGAAGAGCATCACATAGACGACGGAGAAGAATTTGAATACCGTATCATTATCACCTAAGAATGGCGTTTTTATATGTTCATTATAAGTTTCAAAATTTGTTTTCCAAAATATTTCTATAAAGTAAGTTCATTTTAGGTAAGTAGGCAGAAATAACAGCTAGTTTTTATTTATGGCATCTAAAAATTAAAAGGTCCAGTTTCTCAGTGCTAGTTTAAGGTTATATTGTAAATGTAGTGTTACCCTAAACGATTGAACTTAGTTAAGCTGGAAAGCAGAGTTCACTCAAAAACTTTAACCTATTGAAAGAAACGAGTTGTTTGTATTTATACTAAGCCTTCCGCTGGGCGCAATTTTTTTTTGCAACAAGAAAAGATGCGGAGTATCGAATTAATGCAAATAAATATATAATTATGTTTATCAGCGGTTCCCGCAACCGAAATGGGGAAAACACTCTTTAAAGCGGTGTATTTCTGCCATTCGGCGCTAATTATATGTTTGCAAAAAATTAATAAGTCAAATTATTTATAAGCAACATAACACTTTAAATTGAAAATATATCCTAAAATGTGTTCAAATATATTTAAATCCCTTTTTGGCAAGCATTGATACATCATCACTGCAAAATCATTATTGAAAGTTTGACATTTTGATTCTTCGGATTGTGACCTTCATGAAAAAGGGGCAAGATACGTTCGTTGATCACAAGTATATAACACAAACTTTCCATATTTTTGGCCTATTTGACAACAATCTTCACAAAGTCACGAATTGATGTTTTCCGCCAGAAAAACCATGATATTGCATATTATCCGAATATCCTCCCAAAACCTTATGCGGAAGCGCAAATTTAAACGTATTGAGTTGTATGATTCTTCTTTGTCGAGCTCTGAATAGCCACAACTAAATATTTCTCTGTATAAAAATGGATAAAGTATAAAACAGCTAACCTGCAAACCAGCTGTTTTGTACAAATAGGAAGTTTGATGAAAATATTGGAAAAAAGGAAAATATTTATGAAATTTTAGAAAAGTATATTTATTATATTTTCTTATTTAATGCCTCGTAATTTTCACGACGACCCATTTCTAATCCCTATTAATAGATCCCGCACATAAATAATGTCCACAACAGATTTTATTTCCATGTTTAGTTAGTTTTTAATCAAAACTAAGATATATATTTTATCGCTTTTATAAATTAAAAATTAGAATTAGAATTAACGTTGAAAACATACCATAGGATACAGGCCAATTGTCAAATTTGTAGGTAAGAATTAACCTTTACGATGTTTTGGCTGGCAATAAACTCGAACTAGTGACGTACTGGGTGTTCTATACAAAATGCCACACTGTTTTTTATACTTGGTTTTTAGAGTTACGCTCAATTGATTTTAGATAATATTAAATTAGCTGTATTTAAATACATAAGATCTTTTGTTATTTTACAAGACAGCATCATTGTAAAAATCAACACTGTACATATGGCATTATGATTGGAATGAAGACAATTTCCACTTCTCAGTTTTGAAATTTTTCCCATGTAAGGCTTTCCAAGAAAACAAATGCAATCAGCTGATTTGTGCTCACCACACCTGAAGGTCACGGTGAATATTTAAATTTCGCGCACGGTGAGTTTCGCGCTGTAGATAGTTTCCAATAAGAGAATATTTCCTAGTCTTTTTTTGACTGTCGTTCGGTTTGGTAGATTGTTGGTAGTTCCGTTCGCGGCTACCGGAAAATTTCGAGTAGTACTTGGGGAAATTTTTTATCCTAGGTCTATCAAAAACTAACATTTGCGGATTATTCCATACGGGACGAAGTGAAACGAAATTGCATTTGAAGAAAAATATAAGAAAAACGAATTCTGCCACCGGATATCGCGTAGCTTAGCACTGAGTTGACTTGCCACATATAGTATTTAAATATCAAGAGGAGACAACCAATTTAGAAGAACGCTGACACAATGTTTTCACGTCCAATGTAAGTTGTTTCTGTAATTTCGTTCATTGGCCTCTTGATAGACAGGCATATTCCATGCACACGTGTGATTTTAGTATTGTTTTTAAGGGATGTCCAATTTTTCAATTCAGCATTTGGATAAAATAAAAAACTAAAAAAAAAATTCTTGTTGGCTTATGCAACTAAACTCTGGCAGATGGTGCAATGGTTGCAATTACGGGCGCGAATGTGAAACTAAAGTTATGGGGTCGATGGTGATGATGTTCTGGTGTTGATTATACATATTTTAACTACATAGTCGATATGTACTTTTATAGCAGAGATGTGTGTGTGTAGACCACTTTTTTAACACTGACCTACTGTGTATATAAAAATTTCTTTCATTCTGCATATTGTGAAAAGTACGCGTGACGTTTTAATACAAACATCAGTACCTTTTGTTTATTATTTTTAAACATTAATAAATGAAAATCTTCAATTTGCGCAATTTAGACACACCGCTGAGAGCGCACATATTGGATATTATCATCTCCTATGGCTTGCATTAATGTGTTTATGAAATCAACCACTGCTTAACGCCCCTGCTCTAGTTAAAACCGCTTCCTTGTACTTCTAGATTTGTACATACATACTCGCACATATGTACAAATGTATTTATGCACCTTAGTAACTGCGTCTAACTGCTGCGGCTGGTTTGTTGGCGCCTCTTTGTCTCGTCACTGCACTCAATATTAACTTGAACTATTTGCTACACTTTCATATGCCAAATCTCCACCACATCACCCCTTTGACACCTGCTATACTCATCAGTTTTATCTTTATAATATCCAATGGTCACGAAATATTTTGTTAGGGAAAATATCTAAACTGAAACGAAAAAATCCCGAGTATTACATAATCTGCAATAATATTTCGCTGCTTTTCATAAGCAGGTAACATAATATAATCATCAAATTATTTTCTTGGCACTGAAGAGTTAAAAGAACAAGCGAAAATGTCTACGTTAAGTGAACGCGCCTATTTACACACATGTATACTTAAGAACATGCATATTTGCGTATATATGTATGTATGTATGTACATAGAAGTGGAAGCGGCCGTATGAAAAATCAATAAATACACATTCGCACATATGTATTTGGGCTTGGGAGTGCTCTTGATATGAATATGAACCAAAATATTTGTCAGTGAGTAAAAGAAGTGAATAAAAAGATATGCATATGTAGGTATGTACATACATATGTAGTAGCACATTCGTAATAACGGGTAATAATAAGGTAGAGATATAAAATTGCGAATATGTATTTTTGTGTGTACATAAAATCGCGTATTAAAGAATGCAAAAGTGTGTTAAAATTTTATTTGTTTAAACAAATTTAAATTCTTTTATGAATTTCTTTATTTCTTATTTAAATGAATTTCTAAAACATCCGAACTTTTATAAGTCTCTTTTGACCTGGTTGCCGTAGCCAATTATATTTGCACGTGCTTACTGTTGAGTTCGTCATAGGTTCCACGCTCACTGTTGGCATGAAACAGTAAATGATGCGGAAAGTTTTCTAATAACAGGTTTGTTCGTGTAAAACTTATCCAGTAACTTGCCAATAACCGAGGATTCTCTCTGAAAGAGAAAAATATCAAAAAAAGTACATGAACGCAAAACCAGTAACAATTTGCAAGTTTTACGAACAGCTGATTAAGTTATTGGCGCGAAAAATTACAAAAAGTAAAAATGCCTTCAGTTGAGCTACCTCCTATTAAATAAAAAATAATAAAAAAAAATAAATAAAGAGCAAAATAACGAGCTTAGCATCTCATGATTTTATTTTGTCCACACTAATTTGTTCATTTCATCACCGCTGTCAGATGAAGAACATTCCATTAGCAATTGTAATGTTGTGCCAATCGCAGCTTTCTTCCTATTTTTCTTGCTTCCATTTATGCATGTATGCACACATTTAGAGAGTTCTCTGCATGTTTTTTTTTGTTTTTTATTCATTACAATGAAATGAGTGTCCACTTTGTTGTATTTTATCTTGAGAAATGAAGTAAAACAAAATAAATAAAATATCTTCATACTCTGTTCTTCCATTTTCGCAAAATATTATGATATATAAAACAGTTTACAAAAAAATCGTATCTGTATCAAATAACCTGTGAGTGACTATAGTGAGTGTAAGCATAAAACATAAAAGATATCTTCAAGGGTTACTGGAAGCTTGTTTCAGAAATGTTTTTTTTTTATTCCTTGATAAATTATACTTGTAGATGACATTCTCAATTAAAAATAAAACACTATTTAGGAAAACCATTGTAATGCATATTATATCGCTACCAGGTGAACAAAGAGCGAAAACAAATGTTTCTCAACGATTTCTGTCAGCCGCTATTTGTCTTATTCGGTTTCAGGTGGCGGTGGAAGGACTCTCGTGGGCGATTGGACTCCTGAACAGGCGAACTTGTAAAATAAATTAAAAAGTAAAACTACTTTATGCCGATTGAAATTTTTTTACATAATTTTGGACACATATGAAAATATAATAATGATGGTCAGCTGCGTTTATAGCGGTGGGACGACCGTCAGCCGAAGCAAGAATGTATCATTGCGTTCAGCTGACGTATTTTCCCCACTCTACGGCGCAGCTGACTATTTTTTTTATTCTACTAAATGTCAACAATACACAAAAAAATTTCAGCCAGTATTAAATGAGTTGTTAAACATTTTTTTTCGACACGTTTCGCAGCATCCCACGCACGCACCCACCGCTACTGGACCAGCTGACGGTTGGTTTCGTCATCCGTGGCGTCTGCCTTCAGTATTAAAATCAGTAGGCATGAAATGATGAGGTCAAAATGACCCCTGGCTCCCGGACTAAAATATATCCAGTAAAAATTTGCAACCTCTCCTCAGTGTGAAATTCAATTTTGCTTTCTCACTTTCCCCTACTTGCAAGTTTTTGGGTTATATAAACACCAAACTTTACTAATCTGTAACAATTTTTATAAATTATTTGCTTCATGAACAGACCTACCGTTCACAAGGGGCATTTCGAGACATGAAAAATGATATAAATACGCACTCCACATACGTACATACATGCATATGCATGTACTTGTCCTAGCCCCTATTAATCCGCACACTTACGATTTCTTCCCATATCCACCCCGTTGGAAAATTAAAAGTACTTTTTACTATGACAGAAGCCATTTAATGCTTAGATTTAAACTTTGTACAAATTTTTTCAAAATTTCATCAAAACTTTAAACTTTTAAAATTTTTTAGAATTTTCTGGGTATGCAGTTTCATAACTCATTGAAATTTCAAGTGACAAATGACCGATTTTAAAAATGTTTGTCTTCACTGAGGTGTCATGCTTTTGCTTCCTTATTGAATTGTTTTATATGGAAGAAAAACCCTAGCACCGTCAGCATTTCATATCACAATTTTTCATAACTTGTAGACATAGTTCGGGCTGTATTTAATTAATAATGCGTATGATTTCGTTCTTCAGTCTCGGGCTTATCGGCACTGATAATTTTTTTTTCACGTAGGACCTAAGAAAGAACTCCAATTGTGTCAAACAGCAAGATTTTGGCGGTCATTTGACTGCGTTGCTTCGTGAGCTAAAGCGTTCTGGGATCTTTGTTCGCAATAGGGCCGCTGCTTAATGCGTTGTGTGACGCCAAGTGGCACCGTCTTGTTGAAACCACATATTTTCCAAGTCCGTGGCATCTAATTGAGGCCATACAAAGTTTGTTATCATGTCACGACATTATTTTCGAAGACACAATCCAAAAACCGCGCCAAACCGTGACCTCTTGTGGGTACATAGTTTTTCTTCAATGAAATGTGGATTTTCAGTACCCCAAATGAGACAGTTTTGCGTATATTAACATATCCGTTTAGGTGAAAATGTGTGTCATCGCTCATGATGCAAAATCACCATTTTCATGAAATATTTGAAGTATTTGGATCATTTATTGGCCGTTGGCCAAAACCTGTACAACCAAAAAAAAAAAATTTTTAATTAAATTAACAAATCACAAATAATTATTGGCAAGGAATCACCCTACACTCTTGAATCACCCTCTACTAATTAAGAATTAAGTCATATGTACATACATACTAAAAAAATTATATATATTTACGTGGAGTCGCTACTTCTATAGTAATAATTTTTAAAATCTACAATACAAACCCAACACTTAGCTAGGACGTTTACTATCCAAAAACCAATTGGAAGCTAAACTGATTTTAATTAGTTTCAATTGGTTTTTGGATATGGTGAATTTTGTTGCTGAGTTTTGTTAGCAAAACGGACCGCAAACTGTAACTGCTTGTCTTTATATAATATGTTATTATATCTTAAAATTTCCCCTCTCTATTTTTTGAGATATGCCACGCGTCGCACTTCTCCCACGTTGTGAATCGACCGAAGCGCAGAAACATGTACAAGGCTTCATATGAGATTTTTCAAGGCGCGGGTGAGTTTTCTATAGCAGCTGATTTGTTTTTTTCCTTGCGATTTACTGGATTGAATGTCAAAGTGCTCTGCTTTTTTGCCTTATTTGTTTTGTTTGCATTCCAAATTGCAATAACAAAATACATGCAAATGTTCTTTTTTCGCTAGCGAAGTCACCTTCTATGAATTCGTCTTGAGCTGTCTCACGTTCTGCTGAATGTTGTCCAACGTTCTGCCTATGAATGATTAATCGTAATTATTTCATTAGAACCAAACATTTGCTTTCCTAGAGCAATTTCTCCCAACGTTGCCTGAGAGTAATTTCTTGCTAGTAGCGTTATTTTAAGGGGTTTCCTTTTCTTGCAATAATGTTGCATTTATTCCACTTCTCGCAATAATGTCGCATTTATTCCACTCTGCGCCAAAGCTGAAAATTTTTCGTTCTTTTCTCAGCATATTCATGGGGTAGCATTTTCCTTTCTCAAACTGTTGTACCCACACCAGGAATGTGCAGAATGTGTGTAAGTGTACACAAGTTCGTCAAAGTAGTTGTACGAAAACTTTAATTGGAAGTAAATCATTTTATTTTATTTTATTAAATATGTAATTTGTGGATGTGCTGCATTTTTCTTGTTCTATTTCCATATTGAATTCCTTACTCCAATTTGGGAGCGAGACTACACATTAGAATTCCTTTGGCACCGAAGAACGATCGGTGGGATTATTTTCAAAATAGATTATTTTATTTTCTTATATTAGATTGCGATTGAGTTTGAATTGAGAACATACAGTTTGTCTCATAAATATTTTCATATGAAAATATTTGAGAAGGAAACATTTTTGAAGTGGATTTCGAAAGTAACGCACGCATTTATTTATTTATTTTTATAACAAAGCAAACTAATTCTATTTTTTCGCCGTTTATAAAAAAATTAACTATTTATTTAAAGTGTTTTAGAAAAAAATCCATTAAAAAAATAGATGCTATTATACTCGGCACTGTCTCAAAATACTTTTCACATTTTAAATGCCAATTTTTATGTTATTATTTATTGTGACCGTCTGCAGAAACTATTACCGATTGTAACCTCCTGGGCATTGATGAAATTAATTTTATTAAGTCATATTCCTGTAGAATTTTTTCCCATTCCTCTTTGATGTATTGTATCAAGTTGTTTTTGTTTGTAGGACACCTTTTTGCCACTTTATTTTTCCAATGCGACCATAAATTTTCAATTGGGTTGCTATCTGCACTTTGGGTAGGAGGAATTATGTAGCAACGAAGACTTGCATATGTATTTATATGTAAGTAAGATTTGTACATATTATATTTGTTTCGGCTTGGGATCATTATCATGGTATAATTTGAATAACAATTTGGGTTTTCTGGATGAGTGGGTCGAAATTTTTGCACATTTCGTTTGGAATTGTTACGTAAAATATTTAAATAGATTTATTTTGTCTTGTTGTCTTTAAAAATTTTAATTTCACCATCAGTTCTGCCACAAATACAACCTCATACCCTTATACTTCTTCTCTTCTTAATTGGCGCGATAACCGCTTACGCGATTTTGGCCGAGATTAACAAAGCGCGCCAGTCGTTTCTTTCTCGTGCTAACCGGCGCCAATTGGACACTCCAAGTGAAGCCAAGTCCCTCTCCACCTGATCTTTCCAACGCAGAGGAGGCCGCCCTCTTCCTCTGCTACCACCAGCTGGTACCGCATCGAATACTTTCAAAGCCGGAGCGTTTGTATCCATTCGGACGACATGACCCAGCCAACGAAGCCGCTGGATCTTTATTCGCTGCGCTATGTCTATGTCGTCGTAAAGCTCATACAGCTCATCGTTCCATCGTCTACGATATTCGCCGTTGCCAACGTGCAAAGGTCCAAAAATCTTACGCAGAATCTTTCTCTCGAACACTCCAAGCGTCGCTTCATCATATGTTGTCATCGTCCAAGCTTCTGCGCCATACGTTAGGACGGGCATGATGAGAGTCTTGTAGAGTGTTAGTTTTGTTCGACGAGAGAGGACTTTACTGCTCAATTGCCTACTTAGTCCAAAGTAGCACTTGTTGGCAAGAGAGATTCTACGTTGGATTTCAAGGCTGACATTGTTATCGGTGTTAATGCTGGTTCCTAAATACACGAAGTCTTTTACAACCTCGAAATTATAACTGTCAACAGTGACGTGGGTGCCGATACGCGAGTGCGCCGACTGTTTGTTTGAAGACAGGAGGTACTTCGTTTTGTCCTCGTTCACCACCAAACCCATTCGCTTTGCCTCTTTATCCAGTTTGGAGAAGGCAGAACTAACAGCGCGGTTGTTAAGGCCGATGATGTCAATATCATCGGCGTACGCCAGCAATTGTACGCTCTTATAAAAAATTGTGCCTGAGCGATTAAGTTCTGCGGCTCGTACGATGCTCTCCAACATCAGGTTAAAGAAGTCACACGACAGCGAGTCACCCTGTCTGAAACCTCGTTTGGTATCAAACGGCTCGGAGAGGTCCTTCCCAATTCTGACGGCGCTGCTGGTGTTGAGCAACGTCATCTTACATAGCCGTATTAGTTTTGCGGGGATACCAAATTCAGACATCGCGGCATACAGGTAACTCCTTTCCGTACTGTCGAATGCAGCTTTGAAGTCGACGAAAAGATGGTGTGTGTCGATTCTCCTTTCATGGGTCTTTTCCAAGATTTGGCGTATTGTGAATATTTGGTCTATGGTAGACTTTCCAGGTCTGAAGCCACACTGATAAGGTCCAATCAGTTGGTTGACGGTGGGCTTCAGCCTTTCACACAATACGCTCGCTAGAACCTTATAGGCGATATTTAGAAGACTAATCCCGCGGTAATTGGCACAAATTGCAGGATCGCCCTTCTTATGGATTGGGCAGAGCACACTTAAATTCCAATCGGCAGGCATGCTTTCATCCGACCATATTCTGCATAGGAGCTGATGCATGCACCTTACCAGCTCCTCGCCGCCATGTTTGAATAGCTCAGCCGGCAGTCCGTCGGCGCCCGCGGCTTTGTTGTTCTTTAGCCGTGATATTGCTATTCTCACCTCGTCATGGTCGGTAACGGAACGACAATTCCGTCGTCAACGATTGGGGTATCGGGATCTTCACATTCTCTATGACATGCGCAGCTGTCACCGTTTAACAGGTTCGAGAAGTGTTCCCTCCATAATTTAAGATTGCTCTGTACGTCAGTCACCAGATCACCGTCTTTGTTCTTACAGGACAACGCCCCGGTCTTAAAACCTTCTGTAAGCCGCCGAACTTTCTGGTAAAATTTTCGGGCGTTGTTCCTATTGGCCAGCATCTCAAGCTCCTCGCACTCACGTATTTCGGCCTCTCGTTTCTTCTGTCGGATAATACGTCTCTCTTCCTTTTTCAGCTCTCTGTAGCGATCCCACATGACTCGCGTTGCGCCCGATCGCAGCGTGGCTCTATAGGCGGCATCCTTTCTTTCTGCGGCAGCATGACATTCCTCGTCGTACCAATTGTTTTTTCGGGCTCGCCGGAATCCGATTTCTTCTTCGGCGGCGGTACGTAGGGAACGAGAAATGTTGCTCCATTGCTCGCGCATGCCGGTTTGTTGGGCAGTGCTCTCCGAGAGCAGGAGTGAGAGTCGAGTGGCGAATCTTCTGGCTGTCTGTTGTGATTGCAGCTTTTCGATGTCGAACATTCTTTGCGCAGGTAGATGTACGTTTTTTGCTGCACAGAGGCGGGTGCGCAGCTTGGCTGCAACAAGGTAATGATCCGAGTCGATGTTGGGTCCTCGGATCGTGCGTACATCTAATACACTAGAAGCGTGTCTTCCATCTATCACAACATGATCGATCTGGTTTCGCGTTTTCCGATCAGGAGACAGCCAGGTAGCTTGGTGTATCTTTTTATGCTGGAATCTGGTGCTGCAGACTACCATGTTTCGGGCCCCGGCGAAGTCGATCAGCCTCTGTCCGTTACCGGATGTTTCGTTGTGCAGGCCCTTATACTTAGCTTTCCAAATTTCACTGTGGGATTAATGTTCTTGTTTTTTTGGCTGTGAGCGGTTTTCTTTAAACTCTGATGAAACCATCGAGGTTATATAGCATTAGTTTTAAGTATCTCATAACACAAAAAAAAAAAAATATATTATCCTAATATTCCACTGAGTGCGAAATGCGAGTTTAAGCAAAAGAGTAGAACAAAACTAAAAAGGCTTTTTTCTTGCATTTCTGGGTAGAAATTTGAGTTTTAAGAGTACTCTTCAGCCTGTTTCGCCCCCCACTATCATTCCCCGGTGGTCTTCCAAATTTGCCGGAAGGCTTCTAAGGCTGCACTGCGGTTTTCCGCCAATTTGTTTCACCATTGAGCTTTCCATACTTGGTGTGAGCAGTTTAGGTCTGCCACTGGAGTGTTTTATCTATAACCGATTTTCGTTTTCTGAGTGATTTATGATGTTGCGCACTGTCCTTGCATTAATAGAAAACATTTCAGCCATTTTTTTTGCTGATTTACTTTTATGGTAATTGTCAAAATAATTATGAGACAAACTGTATATCCTTTTCCGACCCTCAACTGCGAGTGCAATAAAAATTTAAGCATTTTCATGCCTTTTTTCGTATCATAATTTCAAACTTTTTTTCTAAAGTTTTTCTTCCATTGATCTCAAACAAAGCTTACAGTTTTAAGTATTACAAAGTGAGTTTTTTTTAATTATCAATACAAATTTAAATATTCTTCTTAATGATGTAAAATCTTCTAAATTCGGGTCGATCCGTACAATAAAATCATTTATTAATTTCAATTCATCTATAAAATTGTTGCTAAACTTAAAATGTTGGTTCGAAAATTATAGTTATACATTTTTGGAAATGTGAAAAATTGTTTTCTTATAGTCATACCAACATATATATCTATAGTACATACGTACTTGTATAAAATACATATGTACATATACATAGCATGCGCATTCGTGCATTTCTCTAAATCAAAACAAATTTACAATACACAAATGACTTTCATCTGTTTATGCATGGCCATATGTATGTGTGAATGTAGGTATGTGCGCCCAAGGCCAGTCAATGGCAGTGGTAAGAGCCATTCATTAGGCGAGAACTCGGCTAATGCGTACGCAGCCGTCAAATTAAAATCATTCATCCCACTTGCATTGCAACTCTCGTGCCATCTATCACTCTGTGCGACTATCCTGCGATTAACCCAACAACAAAAGTCTCGAATGATTAGCATGCATGTATGCATAGGGAGGAATTTGGATTTCTGAAATAAATTCGCATATACGAGTATGTATGTATGAATGTGTTTATAAGTACACACACATGCATGTGTAGTTTTGGCGTATTCTCAAAATATGTATAAATATATGTACATACATACGTACATATGTCATTTGTTGGTAGAATGGGTTGTATACATGTACCATATATACATACATTCATATGTCACATTGCCAATTCTTCAAAAACAAAACTAAAAAAGTTGGCCATAAACAATATATGTATATATACATATATGTATAGTATGTATGTATGTATGTACAATCATATATATGTACATTTGACTGCGTCGTATTGAGGGCAAAATTTCTTCGCTTGTGGGTGATGAGACTGAGATGCTCGGAAAGATTCCGTAATTCGCTATTTTACGAAATGAAAGAGAAATTTCCTATGATTGTAAAAAAGCAAAAAGTGGGCGTTTCTAAGAAAGTAAATTTTCGTAAAAAACGAGATACATATGTATGTATGTAGATACGTAGCTAAACACAATTTAAATCTGTATGTGTGCATATATATTGTATATTACATGTACTTTTGTACATTAGTATTTTATATATGTATGTATATTTGTTTGCACACCCAATGTATTATATATTTACAGCCATATGTTTAAAGAAAATAGCAGAAAAGTAAAGTGCAATAAAAAGTAGACAAATTCTGTACAGAATAAAAGTGAAAGAATTCTGTTTCGAAATAAGTAATGTGCTTGAAATTATAATACTTACAATGCACTAAAAATAACAAAAATGTTGTTTTTGGTTGGAAAATCTGTATTCATAAATATACAGTAAGAACTCGGTAAACCCGACTAATAGAAACTGTGGCAATTGCATTTATTCAGGATGCTGTTTCTGCGAATAAGTGAAAAATGAAATCACGTTTACGAAACAGAAAGCTTAGTTCTTTTAACAAAGGGATCTTGTTTTTAAACACACATATGTATGTATGTAGATGTGTTTTTTTTTTGCTGCATGTTTTTCTCCAAAAAGCTGCTTATTCCACCGGACTCATGCAGCTTCTTCTGAACTAAAATGCAAAAATTGTAAAGCTATCGTCAATTGTGTTACTAAAGTTACAGAATTGCACATACATACATACATATGTTTCTGGTGTTGCTGTTCTTGTTGTAGCATACTTATTTAACCCCATCAAGGCAAGTGGCCCATTAAATTTTATAATCGAAATGTATATGCGCATATCAATGCGGACATGTTTTTTCTACGCTCCAATATAACATCATATATTTGTGCTCAAAGAAATAATGGAAATACAACAACCAGCGAAATAGACGCCTTAAATCAACAAAAATAATAGAAATTACGATTGCTTCTCCCTAAAAAAGTTTGTATTTTTCTACTTTTTTCGTTTTCGATTCTAAAATAAGCGTAATCCGACGATAAAATTTTGTGTTGGATTCTCAAAATGCCACACTCAACGAAGGCAACTTAGGCAAATTTTCTTCCTTGAGAAGTTTTTTCAGGGAAGTTGGCTGAAGAGCTGGTTAATATGATGCAGGCTATGCTATGCATCACGGATTGCCTTTGTCGAGTTTATACTATATTTAATATAAAACAGCTATTTTTAAGCATTGTATTGTCTAACTATTTAGAAATAGTGCTTTTTTAAATTACTTTAATTAGGACATTCAAAATGCTCATTGCAACTTTACATAGTTTTTAATTCTCTATTATTTTGCAACAATACAAAATATTTTGCAATACACTTCACATTTATTTCGACCATATTACTAAAATATTTCGTCTTCCGTCAAATCGTTACGTTTCCGAGTTACGATGTTTGTTTCATCTAGATTTTGCTTGAGAAATAATTGTTTCAAATTTCGAAAAAACTTATTTATGTTTTTTGCAAAATTTCCGTAATGCGAAATGTAAGTGCTGAAAAATATTTGGTAAAATGTAATAAACTATGACTTGTGTTCTAACGTTGCTACGGTATCTTTGTCGACCCCATCAACGCGGCACTCTCGGAACAATTTTAGGAACTGATTTCGATATTAATTGAATCAAATATTTTGAAAATTGTCGTATATTTCTCTGAAAATTGGTAGTAGGCTTGAGTAAAAATCAAGTCAACGAAAAAAATAATAATTTTGAGAATTAATGCAGAAAATGTTTGCGTAGAGTTTTTTTAAGTTAAATATATTCATTTCTTTTTAACATTTAACAATTTTTTTTTAGTTTTTTAAAATAAAATATGCTTTAAAAAATGTATTTTGGATTGGTTTTTGTTAAACAAATTTTTGGGAAATAATTTTTTTGTAGTAATGAGACAAGGCGAATTCATTAAAGGTGGTGACACTAGGCGAGCAAAAACATTTTGTACATTAAAATGTCTCGTCGAAGTAGAAAACAAAAAAGTGATTTATTTGAGTAGGCAAAATAAAACAAAATATTCAGTTTATTTGAAATATTTTAAAATGTCAAAATGTAAAATTTTTTTAAAAGTGTATTTTTTCTAAAAAAAATTAAGAAATATTAAAGTAAACCGAAGCTATTTAACAAATGTTTTTTTTAACAGGAAAAAAAAAAATTCAAAAATGCCGAAAAAACCGTGGATGTTTCATTTCATTTTCAAAAATCGACCAAAATATCAACATTGAATACATAAATCTCAAAAATTATTAATTATTGTTAACTTATTAAACAATAGTTTTTCAACATTTTTTCAGTTTATTTCTCAATATGCTCAAGCCTGTAAATAAAAAATTTTAGAAAAATTGTCGACCATAGCGAAAATACTTGGGTCACTTGACGTGGAATCGCTCAAATTGTTGTAGTTAATATACATACGAATGCATGTAGAAATATTAATCCACATCCTGACCCTTATGCAAGCACAATCGATTACGTTGTTCCAACTTTCAAAAGTGTAACTACATTTCCAGAAAAACCTAAAACAAAGTTTGAGCTTAGATCTCAATTAAAAATTTGTAATTAAATGTTTGTGGTTTCAGTCTGCACAGCAATGCAAAAAATACATCGATAGTAACTTTAAGGTCCATATTTGCAATTAGATATATCGTTTTTGTTGTTATAAAAACATAAAATATTTCCCATAAATGTTGGAAAGTGCTGCTGAAGTGATAGACCTTGGCCTGGTTCATAACCGGATAGTTTCGGTAATGTAAAAAAAATTGTCATCTACTAAAATCAGATGATATCAATATTAACCGATGTAAGGATGATTTTGTTGTTGCTGTTGTAACGTCATTAAATATTCCATAAATCCGGATCGTTACATTATAAACTATTAATATTAATTTGTGTGTAATGTTTCAAAATTCTTCACAGATGAAATTCCATTCGAATTTTGGGAGCATTTTCTTTCTTTAAAATATTTTAAAGACTATCTAAGTGCTTGTTTGATTAGATATAAAATTTCAGTAATGCGAATGAGAGAGATAATCAAAAGCAGCCATACTAATGCCATATAGAAGGTAGGTAGGTGGTGGGTGGTTGTCATAAAGACACACTTAGACCTTTCGCAGGTCCATTGTGATACCACTGGAGCTTATCCTTACTCTACGTGTTCCTTTTCAAACCATCCGGTAGCTTTAATAAACGAGCAGAGCTTCGTTAGTTTTAGATGGGCTATGTCCGCTACATCGGTCAGAAATTCTGTATCAAGAGTGCGCAGCCTGCTCATAGCTAGGCTTTCACACTCACATAAAAGGTGGCTGACTGTTTCCTCTTCTTCTGTATTAAGACAGCTTCTACAGAAATCGAAGTACGGGAGTCCTAACCTTCTAGCGTGGCTGCCTATTAAACAATGACCAGTTAATACACCTATCATTTTTCTTATAGCTTCTCTGTTAAATCTTAGCAAGATCTTCGATCGACCGCTGTTCCAGTTCGGCCATGTCTGTCTGCTTAGTTCGCATGTTGTGAGGTTTTGCCTGCTTGTATTTACCTTTTTGATGGTTTCCCTGTCTATAAGTAATTTACAAGTGGCTATGGGCATGGGTATCAGCGCCTTATCCGGTTCGAGATCGAGCGTTGTACCGGTTCGTGCAAGTTCATCCGCCTTACAGTTTCCTGCAATATTCCTGTGGCCTGGCACCCAGATAAGGTGCACCTTGTAGCACTTAGATACGTCATTTAGTAGTTTAAAACATTCTAGAACTGTTTTTGACGAGTGCGTTTTTGATTCAAGCGCTTTTATTGCCGCTTGACTGCCCGAGTAAATTAAGACTTCATTTGTGGATAATACTCTCGTTTTTATTTCTGTAAGTCCCTCTTTTATGGCAGTGACTTCCGCCTGAAATACACTGCAATGGTCAGGTAAGCGAAATGATTGGCATACTCCGAGTTTATCGGAGTAGACCCCTCCACCTACTTTGTTGTCCAGTTTTGAGCCATCTGTGTAGATGTTTAAATCATTTTCCTTAACAATAAGCCCGTTATCCCATTCCTCTTTGGAAGGAAATACTGTGACAAAGGATTTATTAAAATTGATGTCCTTGGTCGTACAGGAATCCGTTGTGCTGGGAATGCAGGGGAATTGTTCTAAAATTGAAGAGTGTCCTCTTTGGTTCGTTCTGCGTAGGCCGATTTCTCTTAGTCTGAGAGTTGCTTTGGCATCTGTTTGCTTACCGAATTGCTCTATTGGTAAAAGGTTAAGCATAATATTTAGTGCCTCTGTGGGTGTGGTTCCAAGGGCCCCGCAGATGCAAAGACTGGCCATTCTTTGTACGTGTACCATGGTTCTTTTAATGTACAATTTATCTAAAGCCGGCCACCATATGCCGTATGTTAGGATTGGTCTGACAATTGCTGTGTAAAGCCAATATACCATAGATGGGGAGAGACCCCAACTGAGTCCCATCAGCTGTTTACAAGAGTATAGTGCTATTGTCGCCTTTTTTACTCTATCTTCCACATTTGCCTTCCAAGTTAGTTTTCGGTCCAGTATTAGACCTTACCCGCTACCCTCATCACTAAATGACAGTGCCGTTCCACCTAGAGTCGGGGAGCTATATTTGGAATTTTGTGTTTCCTGGTAAATAGGATGAGTTCAGTTTTATTGGGGTTGACGCTTAGCCCATTTGCTTTTGACCAGTTTTCAACCATGTTTAGTAAATCTTGCATGACTTCTCTAAGTGTATTGGGAAATTTCCCTCTTACTACCATTGCAACATCGCCCGCATATGCTACGACGTGTTGTCCTCTCTCCTCTAGACTCTTTAGCAAGGAGTTTAATGCCAGCACCCATAGGAGAGGGGACAGCACACCGCCTTGAGGTGTTCCTCTGCTAACTTTTTTCTTGATCTCTGAGGCCCCTAGGGTTGCGATCACAAATCTGCTCAAGAGTATGTTTTTGATGAACTCAACCAGAGCGTCAGAGATCCCGAAATCCGTCAGTGCCTTTATTATGGTATCCGGTAGGATGTTGTTGAACGCGCCCTCGATATCAAGAAAGGCTACCAGTGTGAATTCTTTATTATAAATTGACTTCTCGATTTCTGTAACAAGTGAGTAACAACTCCCCTCGATGGGCGGCGCTCCGCTGGTGCTTTCTGACAAGGTGAAGTACCTAGGTCTAATCCTTGACAGCAAGCTGACGTGGAAGCCCAACATTGAGGAGAGAGTAAGGAAGGCAACAATCGCCTTGTATGGGTGCAAAGGCGCAATTGGCAAAAGGTGGGGCCTCTCGCCCCTGGCTCTACAATACCATAATAAAGCAAATTTTGTTATATGGAGTCACTGTCTGGTGGAACTCACTAGAGAGGACGACATCAGTTAAAAAGCTAGAGAGAGTCCAGAGGTCTGCACTCATTGGAATTAGTGGGGCGCTTCGAACTGCTCCTACTCTGGCGCTTAATGTAATGTTAAATGTGGTACCTATAGACATCGCAGGCAGAATTGCCGCTGCTCGTACCGCAATCAGACTGAGGGGCTTGGGCTATAAGCTCAACCTCACATATGGGCACTCAAGCATCCACAGAAACTTTGAGTTCATCCCCTCGTCGACGGACCAGTGTGTGCCTTCGCTAAGTCCAAGCGGAACTTTCTCCACCCATATTCCACCAAGGGAGGAGTGGAGCGGGGGCAACACCTGGGGACAGGGCTTCGTTAACCTCTTCACGGATGGCTCGAAGCTGGATGGTAGGGTTGGAGGAGGAGTATTATGCAAAGAGCTCTCCATCAAACTCAAATTCAGGCTACCGGATCACTGCAGTGTGTTCCAAGCAGAGGTGGCCGCAATTAAAGAAGCAGCTGACTGGCTACTTACTTGCGTAATAACTGTTAAGAAGGTAAATATTTACTCCGATAGCCAAGCGGCCATTAGGGCTCTAGGCTCTATTATGGTGTATTCGAAGCTAGTCAGGGAATGCCTGGTCTCACTCTCGATTGCATCAGAATTTTTCGACATAAAGATAATTTGGGTACCTGGTCACAGTGACATTGCAGGAAACTGCGAAGCCGACGAGCTGGCCAGACAGGGGACCTGTGGGCTATGCACCAACTCAGCGAACGCTGGGCAAGTACACGAACGTGTAGGGTCGCGAAGTCCTTCTGGCCACGTTTGGATAGGGGGCGTTCGAGGGATATCCTGGGGATGACAAAATGTCATCTCTCAAATTTCGTGGGTATCATCACGGGGCACTGTCCGCGAAGTACACATGCCGTGAGACTCGGAATTACTTCGAGTCCTTTTTGCGTCAGCTGTATGGAGGATGAGGTGGAATCATCTCAGCACCTGCTCCTTAGCTGCCCAGCCTTCGCGGGACTAAGATTCAAGTATCTTGGTTCTCACTTCTTTTCGGCGCCTGCTGATATAGCAGGTGTTGATAACAAAAATCTGATGAACTACATCAGCAGCATAATGAGGTTAACACAACCGCGGACTAGTCACCGTTCGTAGTCCACAAATACTCACCACTCCCCATCCCTTCCCTTCCTCCCCCTTCTTTGTCCTTCAATGGTATCACAAAGGACGAACCAAACTATTTCGTCCAAGTGGGCCCTACTCTCTGGGCAACCATTACAACCTACCTAAGAGTTAAGCGCTGTTTCAGTAGATTTCCCTTTACAATGCGCATGTTGTGAGATACTAAGCTTATTAGGGCTGATGTTAGACATATAGAATACTTGGCCACAATTATTTTCTAAATATTGTTGCAAGGTATCCAGAATCGATCTGGATATACTCAACATATCGCCAGGATGCGATGGTATACTAACCACCTATTCACGTGCTCCCTTAAATCTACGAATTTAACACCCATTTTGCTTTTGACCCACCCCGTCGAAATCGTATGCTTTCTGAGCTTATCGTTAGATGGCATTGACGGTGAGGAGCGGTAACTGCCCCGAGCCTGGCGTATACATCGATTCTCATTTAGGTAACACGAAAATACTTCAAAACGGTTTTAATCTTTGCAGCGAAACTGGAAATGCAATAGAAAAAAAGAAAGCATTTCTCATGAACTGAAAGCCTAGATGATGTCATCGGTTGGTCGGCTTAATGACAACCTATTAAAAATGTGGGCAATTTCCGAAATCATATCACATAACACGTTTAATTGTTACCGAGAATGTAAATAATACTACTTATATATAATATAAAAATACATACATACATACAAGAAGTATAGATATGGGATCAATTTCAAAAAGAAAATTTTGCATCAAAAATGTATTTTATTTCTACACAAAATGCCATAAATTCTTATTAAGCTTCAAAGTTTCAATAAACATTGTAGTGTACTCTTTGTTTTGTTGTTATTTCTTTTGTTTTATTGATTGCTTTCATTTGTATACTTTTTTGCGTGCGTCGTAATCCGATAAAATATGTATATCAATTAGTGTAAACAATATATAAAAGTAATTATTCGTAAGTAATGAAAGTTCGCTAAAACTAAGTGTTACATTTGTATGTGTAAATAAGTATGTGTATGTGTGTAAATATTTACATTTGAGTTCTCATTAATCAACCGGAATAGATCTACTCTATTTTGGTTATTCTTGCAATTTCATATAGATACAGTATGCATACACATATTGGTATACACATATAGGTATTGTTTTTTCTAATTCATTAAATTATTGGTGTGACAACACATTAACCCTTCAGTTCTCAGTGTCAACTAGAGGTGACAAAATTGAAAAAAGTATACGTTTTAATGCAAATTGTGCTTAGGTTTTGTCTAACCTCTATTTTTTAATAGAAAAATAGCCATTGGTTTTACTTATTAAATTTCAATCAACTAAGTGGTGCCCGAATTCCTTTCAAAGAGTATTTCCAGTGTAATTATTGAAGAAAAATTGTGAGCGGTTAGTCAGTTTTAAGTTGACTCCGAACGACATATCATTTTTTATAAGAAGTTTTTTCATGGAAGAAATACGACCGCTACTAGAAAAAACTTTTTCTATAATTTTGGTGTTTCAACAACAAAGATTCAAACCTATGTACTCCCAAGTAATAGTCACCAAAACAATTTGGTTACGCCGGCTAATTAACTTTGCCACCGATGAAATTCACCAGATGTGTAATATTTAAAACTGCTATACCCGTAGGTGTAGTGGAAAGGTGAGAAGCTGCTGACATGATTCCACTACGTCTTTTAGACAGCCTCTGCAGAGGCAATCACAAGTCTCACCGTGTGGATACCTAACGGATATTGCCCGATAAGGAGGTTACCTCGAGCGCCATTGATCTAACTACGGCCACAGGGATCTCACGACTTTTCACGTTTACATACTAACCCAGCGCTCCCTGAATAAACGCGAGGCCTATCTTTCCAGGACCAGACCACAGGTTCTCAATGGAACGCCATCACAGTGTTATGCATTTATTGTGTACTTCAACATTCAAAAGTTGAAAAGTAGTCGGTGATATTACTTTTTTTTTGTTTTTAGTGAGCGATTTCTGTACTGCCTGATCACGAAGGCTTTGTAGTGTAAATACTTATGTATCATGTACATATGGGAAACATTGCTTATATTTTCTGCTTCCCATTCGAGAGCTTGATGCTGTTACAGGCTTTTTATTTTAGAACTTGCGCTTCCATAAGTTCTTTGGCATCATCCTTACTATCAGAAGTAATAACATCTCCACAGTTACTTGAATCAAAGTTTGGCAAACCCTCTTCTGCTCTATGCCAGATTTCTATATCGTCTTCGCTATACATACATGGTCTAAAGGTGAACATTGTAAAAAGATTTTAAAAATATTACTTCTGTTGCAACGATTTGTAGTTGTTATTTCAATATTTTAAAGCAGAGGGAGCTTAAAAGAATTTGAAAATCTTCATCATGAGCTCATCACATTTCACAATTCATTCACATTTCTCAATAACGTTAGGCTTCAGTTGATCCCAAGAACTTGCATCTTTGATGGTCAGCGATTTTAAGAACTCGGCAATATCTTTTTTCCAATAGGCACTTTCAAAAGACTCTTTCTGTAATAGAGCTTGGTTATACGGATAGCATTCTGATCCATTGGTTGGATCAATGGTGTAACAATTGGGGGAATATATAATGCAAATCCATCGTGAGTGTTTAAGGCATGTTCGGATGGTTGTCAGGGAGAGTTGTTTACCTAAACATAGAATAAATTCAAACACATTCTTTAGAAATGATAGTTTTAAAAATCTTGCGTTATATCCAAGTTTTCAAGGCTCTCTATATAGAGTCTATAATGGAAAATAAAAAATTGTTTTATATCCAAGTGTTCGCCACATGGGGTACATGTTATATCCAGACTCGACTGTACAAGAAATTAAAATAAAAAACACACGTTTTTTGGACTCCATTTGGCTCGTGAATTGACGAATCAATGGGTTAAAATGAGAGATCTATTCATTTCTAAAAACTCGCTATTTATGTTATCTATTTGAAATGATAAAAGGGGTACAATAGAAACTATTCATTTTAGTAAAATGTGTTTTTTTGGTGTTTGTTTTGTACCTATTGAATATTCTGAAAATAGAAAAGGCACGCTCATATCAGTTATTTGTTTTCCACTCGCGGCGTGCGTGCAAATTTATTTATCTGGGAAGGAAATCTTGAATGCAGAATTATCAAACAAATTTATGATAAGATAGATGTTCTATTGGAATATAATTAATATTGATTGAAATGATATATGAATTTATGGCATGACACCAACTAGGGATATACCAAATATGAAATCCACTTCAAAAAATACACTTTCGAGTCTTTTACTACGATTGTATGATTTCTGACGTCATTTTGCTCAACAACGTGAGACTATTCCGTACATTGTGCTTACATGCAAATATCTATTGATTATTTTACATTTTACTTCAGAAGTTATTTTCATCGTTATTTTACGATCGCCGTATTAATCACCTGACTTTTAAAACTTTTAAACAAGTTATGACACTTATCGCTACTCTAGACTGCGTCAAAATTCGAAATATAAGTGTTGAAACATTTTTCCCACCTTACACCTTTGAGTGTGCCATTTAAGGTTCTAAAGCATCGGTTAACCGGCAGGGAACCAATAAGGCGCTTGCGTTACAGGGGCCCTGATAACTTGTCCTCCTGCGTCCGTAGAAGTCCTTTTGGAACTAACACCCACATTCACAACCAGACCCAAACGAAGAAGGCTATCCTGAGGATGGTATCAATGTGAGGGATAAAGTGTGTCTGGGGGTATATCTACTCATTAATAATCTTACGAACTAATACCGAGGTACACCATCTAACCAATGTTTAGCTTTGTAAAAAGGTTCAGAACGGAATTTAGTAACAGTAAAAGGTTTATGTTTAGGTTTGCGGCCGCCGTAGCCGAATGGGTTGGTGCGTGACTGCCATTTGGAATTCAGAGAGAGAACGTCGGTTCGAATCTCGGTGAAACACCAAAATTAAGAAAAACATTTTTCTAACAGCGCACAGTGGTTCCGCCATAGGACATTGGATGAAAATAGTCATGTTAAAATTATGCAACAATATTTAGCTAAATGTTAGTTCATTAGTCATAGTAACTTAGAGTATAAAAGAAATTTCAACTGCACAAACACTTCACTTATAATTGTGCCTCCAAAGTAAGAGAATTTGAAAAGTGATAGTTAGCGTGGTCTCCGCTCCGTACTTACGCAGTTCCGGGAAGTGTTATTTTTCTAAGAATTACTGTGTTTATGACCTGTTGTACAATGGAAATTCAAGTTGAAGGTATGTAAAACATGTTGAACGTTTTCTTATCTTTTTTAATTATTATTTGATGGGTTTTCAGACCGTACGAAATACATACTTTAAAATTTCCCATTTTTTTTTTTTATAAGAAGTTTGTAAAGTTTTAACTAAGTTCGCACGAATTCGCACAAATGAAACATACATTAAAATATTCTTACATATGTCCTCTTTAAGGAAAAATAGTTTCCAGCTGCGATGACCTGCGACTGCGCTTGATATAGGGTCTAATCTGTACCTATGTGACTCATCTACGAGTAAATGTTGGATTTGTGGTGCGACACCTAAAGAAATGAATGACGTAGAAAAGTGTAGAAACAAACAAGTAAACTCCAGTAGATTTGAATTTGGTTTATCACCCCTGCATTCTTGGATTAGATTTTTTGAATACTTTATTCATGTTTCTTATAGAATCGAATTTAAAAGGTGGCAAGCACGTTCATCTGAGGAAAAAGCACTTTTAGCTAAGAGAAAGGAATTCGTTCAGAGGGAGTTTAGAGAACAATTAGGCTTGATAGTTGACAAACCGCGAAGTGGAGGAAGTGGCACCTCTAATGATGGAAATACAGCACGAAAATGTTTCCTTCATTCAACCATATCATCCGAAATCACAGGAATAGACAAACACGTTATAGACAGATGTAGTTATCTCCTACAATGCCTTTCATCTGGTTTTAAAATTAATTCGAATAAATTCAAAATATACGCACTAGACACTGCTAAAATTCTAGTTAGTAAATATTCATGGTATAATTTACCTGCACCAGTTCATAAAGTGCTCATTCATGGGTCGGAGGTAATCGATCATTGTTTATTATCAATTGGAGAATTATCAGAGGAGGCAGCTGAATCATGTAATAAATTAGTGAAACAATTCAGACGTGACAATACCAGAAAGCACTCAAGAACTGTAACTAACACGGATCTTTTACACAGGCTTCTTCTTAATTCCGATCCATTTATATCTAGTCTACGAAAATTACCATGTAAAAAGAAATCTATGATGTCAAGAGAAGTGTTAGATTTACTGAGTTAAAAGTTTTGTATTTCTAAGTACATTAACTTTTTGGAAAGTGAATATTTTATTATTTTCATAAATAAGAATAAGTTAACTCATCCTTTCGGAATTTAATGTTTTTTTCTATTACTGTTTATAATTTAAGATTTATGCAAAACCTTAAACGGAACAAAAAAATTGTATGTAAAAAATGAGTGTACCTAATTTTCCTTTGACTTTTTATATTAATTATATATTACTTTATTATATATTATTATTATTATATCTTATATATATTCTTATTATATATATATTACTTTTTATATGTCTTAATGTTTTTTTAACAAATAAAAACATTTATCAACTTAAAAACGTACTAAAAAGTCATTTATCACGCCAAAAGTTCCTAATAAAAAAAAGCTCCTCATAAAAAATATCTGCCGTTCGGAGTCGGCTTGAAACTGTAGGTCCTTCCATTTGTAGAACAACATCAAGTCGCACACCACAAATAGGAGGAGGAGCTCGGCCAAACACCCAAAAGAGGGTGTACGCGCCAATTATATATATATATATAAGGTTTATGGTAACCTGGTACTTAGATGTGTCAGTTGCCGCAGAAGGTACCGTGCTTGGCGTATTTAGACCTAGAGAACCAGTGAAAAATCAGTGCAAATACTTCCGTTTGCAAAGCGATCGGAGCCCCGCTACCTGCATTAGTAATCAGACACTCGGTATCACTCAATCTTGAACTAGTTCGTACTGGACGTACTTGAATATAACTCATTGGGAAAGTAAAACCTTCAAAGACTACAGGGCACAGTTTGAGCTATTAATCAAAAACATGACAAAGGAATCTAAAAAAAATATAAAAAAAACGAGGGTGTGGAGGCTTTTCACAAATGATCAACAAAAATTATTCTTAAAAAACTTCAATCAAACTTTTGTTTTAAGTATATTTTACCTTAAAAAATTAAAAATGAAAAAAAATATATATACATATATTAAATAATTTTTAACAAAACCGAAGATAATTGACTTTAAAAATTCTTTACTAAAATTTTCAATATTGAATAATACTCTAAATTATATTTTTTTTTCAAAATTGTTTTACTATTTATTATTAGACTCAAGCCTACAAATAAACAAATTTTCAGAAAAATGTGAAACCATGTCCAGAATACTTGGATCACTTGACATGGAATCGCTCATTGAAGCAAATGCATATAAAGTTCAGGCATTCAAAGCTGGCTATTGTTAGCAAATAATATGAAATATTTTTCCACAAAGGTGTCTTTTTAGTATCTAATCCACTTAAGTACACATAATGAACTTACGAGCCGCACCATTCAAAAAGGACATCAGTTTATGAACTTAAGATGTGAAGCCATACAATTTTTCACGCTAAACGCACGAAAGGGCGCTAAAGATTTCGTATCAAAAATCAGAGACAGGAAATGGCGTTGAAGAAATGTTACTTTTTAGATAATTAGTATTCCTCTTAAACTATTTTCGTAATAAACTGCCTTACTTTGCATTTGTCATTCTCTGATGAAAGGCACTCGCTAATAGAATTTTTGTTTTGAATATTTTATGTGACAGACCTGAAATACGACTTTTTAGTAAAAATCATTTTATACTACAAAATGTACATGCCAGTTTTTTAACACTTTTTTATGTACGTAGAAGCGGAATTGTGAACACGGAAGGGGCGATCATTGAATTTGACTTAAATGTGCTGTAGAATATATTGTATTACCGGTATTGTGCTTACAGTGTTATTTTGGTGGCAAAAAAAAATGTTTCACGTTTGAATTTCAAAAGTCTAATGATTTAGTTGTAAAGAGAAATGTTACACTAAGTAAAAATACACATATTTTCCTCTCAAAAGTAAGATCTTATATTAGAAAAATTTCCGTGAAGTTACATACGAAACTTTTTCACACATTTCAATGGCTTATATTTGTATGTACGGCATTATTTTTAATATTGGAGCATTTTCATGGCAAAAATACACTCGGAGATTTTCCATTGTCTGCCGAGGAGAAACCGCTATTATAAAAAACTCGTTCTATAAATTCGTATTTCGTGCCCGAGGTTTCGATCCTGTGCGCTTCCGAATGGAAACTACGACGGACGCGAATCAAAATGAAATTATAAAATTCAGTGTTTGCAATTTTGCTTGGAAAATAAATAAATTAAAGCTGAGAGTCTGTTCCTTCGATGCACGGGAAAAAATTCACCGTCGCTCACCGATCGCAGAACAAACTGATGAATTTTCTGACAAAGGTCATGAAAATTTTACTGTAAATTTTTATTAAAATATATTGCATAGTGCGAGGATAACATTTTTTTTACTTCAGATGGTGTAACAACAATTCTTTGACAATTGATTTTCAGGAAAATGCTATGAAGCTAAAACAAGTACTGACGTTTTGAATCCTCTGCTTGCATCGACTGTTCCTTTCATAATACGTCAACCTCTTAAACAAATTTTGAAAATGGATGATGTAATTCAAGAAATGATTTAATATTTTTAACTATTTTTGCTAATCGTAAATGAAAATGTTTAAAAATCTTTACTATACGAAGAAAGGAGGTATTTATAGGGGCTGATCTATGCACTTCAATCATATTTGTAACCTTTAACTAATCATGCGTTCAAAATTTCACAATTTATAAAGCCATACCACAGTGCGGTGCCAAGCTTCTTTTTCGAAACCCCGACGCAGTCTTATGGGGATCTCAGAAGTTAATTCAAATATCGAATTTGGTCAATTTCTCTTTTCGAATTACAGAAACATCTCATTTTAGTGTTTCTGAAAAATATCTCGTTATGATAATTAGGCTTAGTTGTTGCCCAATTTGGCCCCGTTTTAATACCGTCGCTGCCTTTCTATTATTCCTAAAAGTTTCAAGGAGCTGCCCCTAAGGAGTGGCTGATTTTAAGAATTTTGAAAAGTTCTCTTAACTAGCCCAAATTATACATGCATGCCAATGAATGTTTGAAGCCATACCAGTGTGCCGTTTATATATATTATATATATATATAATTGGCGCGTACACCCTATTTGGGTGTTTGGCCGAGCTCCTCCTCCTATTTGTGGCGTGCGTCTTGGATGTTGTTCCACAAATGGAGGGACCTACAGTTTTAAGCCGACTCCGAACGGCAGATATTTTTATGAGGAGCTTTTTCATGGCAGAAAAAGAGTTTGCCATTGCCTGCCGAGGGGCGACCGCTATTAGAAAAGTGTTTTTCTTAAATTTGGTGTTTCACCGAGATTCGAACCTATGTATGTCCTCTCTGTGAATTCCGAATTGTAGTCACGCACCAATCCATTCGGCTATGGTGGCCGCCGTTTATACATTGTTTTTTTTTTCAGCAGGACAACGAAATAAATAGAAAAAATATTAAAATGTATAAATTATTCTTTTACTTAAAATTAAATATGGCATTTGAACAATTTTCTTCGACGAAGCTTTGTGCCATTTTTTGTTTTTTTATGTCATTTTTCATTTAAGGTGAACAAGAAACTTTTTTATGTATGTGAATAGTTATAGAAATACCAAAAAAGTTTCTG
Source organism: Anastrepha ludens (assembly GCF_028408465.1). Classification (NCBI taxonomy): domain Eukaryota; kingdom Metazoa; phylum Arthropoda; class Insecta; order Diptera; family Tephritidae; genus Anastrepha; species Anastrepha ludens. The sequence goes on from NC_071498.1 coordinate 104,346,076, forward strand.
ATATAATATTTTTTACAAAAACAATTAGTTAAAAATTACAAACAAAACAAAAATTGAAAAAGTTAAAAATTAAAAAAAAATTTCCGAGAATTGTTCACAAAAAAATTGAAATATAAAAAATGTATTTGTACTTCCATTCAGAACTCCACTGTGAATATACGGTTAAAATTTCAAAGCAATTGGTTGAGATGACTTCAAGCTATGAGTCCGTCCGGCTTGAAACATTTCAAGACATCGGTACACTACGCTTCGGACTTAGAAGGGCTGGGCGAAAATGCAAAATAAAAGTATTGGAACATTTTTCCACCTAACACCTTTGGGTGTGCCATTTTTAGTGTTCTTAGGCTCTATTGTAAGCATAAAAAAAAACATTTTCTTTATTTTTATATGTAGTGTAAGCGGCTAAAGTTTCAAGTTCTACCTAATAAGTGAATTTTTTGTGCCAAAGTGATATACAACGCTTTTCGCAGCAACAAAGTACTGTGCACCGCCTTCGCTTACAAATTCGACAGATGAAAATACAAATAAAATATTAGTTAAATTACTAAAAAATGTTTACTTACCTAAGTATGTATGTATGAGTTTTCAGCAAAAAAAAAAGAAATAAAAACAAATTCATGGCAAATAATACGCGTAGATTATCGCCTTTCTGTTATATATTTTTATTTCAAATTAGTAAGATTTTTTGTATCTCCATATTCTCATCATTTTAAATGAATAATTTACGATACATACATACTTGCATTTCCATACGTACATACTTGTATATGTACATATGTACTTATATTGTATACACCTTGTAGCCAAATGTACTAGTTGTAAACTACCTCACAACCAGTCGCAGACCCAACTAGTCAAGCAACTATGTTTTTCCATACAACCAACTGGTATTTTTAACATGGAGATGTCAATTAGAAATATACAGTCCCATACTAGTTCAAAATAGACAAAAAATACTAGTCCAAACCCACTAATTTGAGATTAAAAAGGGTAATTGAAAAACAAAATAAATTTTCGAATGAATAATAACATTTGTTTTATTAAGTATAATTTAAAATATTAAATATAAAAAAAATATGATTTATTTAACAGCTTAAAATTTGCTAACAATATTAGTCTTACATTATCTGAGTATTGATGGAAAGATAAAAGAAATACATTAATATTTTAAATAACAATTAAAAAAAATTAAATAAAAGCATTTTTCATTACATGCTCCCAAATACAAATTTGTGTATCTTTTGCTGGCGAAACGATGATATATTAAATTGCATACTTGGCCCTTTTTTTCCTCCCGGGAGCCCTAGGAAATAATAATACAAAATTTGATATGTTTTAGTTTTAATTCTTTTCAACATTCCTAAATAAAAGTTAATTAAAATGTTGAAGTCGAATAAAATAGGGTTGAATAAATCGTTTTGCAATCGGTGCAAATCTGGACTCTCTCGGACTAATTTGATTTCAATCAGAAACTCTATTTCTAAACTAGTACAATATTTTTTTTGACCGTTTTGGTATTTCACTACAGGGCTCTTACCGCTCATTTACTTTAATACTATTAAAAAAAAAAATAAATAAATAAATAATTAGCGCGTACACTTCTGTTAGGTGTTTGGCCGAGCTCCTCCTCCTATTTGTGGTGTGCGTTTTGATGTGTTCCACAAATGGAGGGATCTACAGTTTCAAGCCGACTCCGAACGGCAGATATTTTTATGAGGAGCTTTTTCATGGCAGAAATACACTCGGAGGTTTGCCATTGCCTGCCGAGGGGCGACCGAGATTCGAACCAATGACCTCTCTGTGAATTCCGAATAGTAATCACGCACCAACCCATTCGGCTACGGCGGCCGATCCAAAAAAAAAAATACATACAATATATTTAGATATGTATGCAGAAATTACCAAACCCTTTTTTGCTGTGTAAGAAATTCATGACGATATCTAACAGTAGGCGTCTTCGATACGCCAAACGTTAGCGAGTGGCGAATAGATGAAGCAACTGGTATAAATAAACATATCTTAGTAGCGCTGGGAAAGAGCTACCAAAAATTACGTTTGCCTGGAAACACTCACTGAGTATTAGTAAAACCGTATTCATAAAGGGAAACATTCGTTGTTTCAACTCCTTACTTGTGACCGACTCTGTCAATACCCTCTGTGCTCTTGTTCGTCTCATTGTTGCTGTTGATTGTATACTAAAAACGAGCAATTTCAAGATGTGGGAACACAATGGGGAACACCAAACGGGAATTCGCAATGTTGGATCACCAAAAGTCTCCATATATGAACGCGTTCTAAAGAAATTCTCCTGAAAAATATTTGGCAGCTTTGAAAATATTGAGTTATACCAGTTTTATGATGTATAAGACCTCTTCTTTTCGCCAAGCGCTAACAAGTGGTGAATAGATGAAGCAACTGGTATAAATGAGAATCTTACTCGATAACTTTGTTTTTGCTTTCACAAGCAAATGTTTCGTCAAGTTAGTCGAGCAAAGAGATAGCGAACAGGGAAGGGGCGAATAGAAGGGGCCCATAACCATATTCACTAGTGGCGAATCCTGCTCCATTACTTTGTTATTGCTTTCATATGCAGATTTTTCGACAAGTGAGCAGAGCCCAAACATAGCAAGCAAAAAAGTGGCGAATTGAAGCATTAGATAAAAATTTTCTTTACTTTTACTCAGAGTGGCAGAGTAAATTGAAAATTCTGAAGCCGTTATGTAGTTACATACATACATAGTTTATATAAAGGTTTCTTTTAGATCCTATTTTAGAAGCAGTTGGTTTTTCAAAATCTTAGTACCGATGTAAGAGCTGCATTCAATAAGAGAGATTCTCTTTATTGTATTTTAAAGTGTTCGATTACCTTCCTAAACGCTTCACGATCACTTTTCAAAACCTTGTTCAGCGCCATCGATTTTTTACTACAATCCATCATAATCTGAAGACGAACGACATTTGATTTACATAATAAAGATGGCTGACCAGTGTATTAATTAGTGAACTCTAGCCATTTTATTTTAAATTCACTTGGAGCGCACAAGTTCGTTACTAGTCTATTTTCCAGCAGGGTATTTGAATACACTATTATTTACCATAGGTGGGCACTTTGCAGTAACAGTAAGAATGCAGTAAATATAATATTTTACTGATATTGCAATTTAATTTTCATTACCAGTAAACTTTTACTGATTACTGAAAAAAATTTGCATTACCAGTACACTTTTACTGATTACTGAAAAAAATTGCAGTAAAAATATTTTTTTACTGATTACTGAAAAAATTTGCAGTAAAAATATTTTTTTACTGATTACTGAAAAAAATTGCAGTAAAAATATTTTTTTACTGATTACTGAAAAAAATTGCAGTAAAAATATTTTTTTACTGATTACTGAAAAAAATTGCAGTAAAATTACTGATAATATAATTTGATTTGCATTATCAGTATAATACTTACTGTTTATGGGAAGTCAAAATGTAATACACTCTCATCACGAAATCCAATCATTTATGTACTCAATAATTCTTTCTTTTTTTTGGTTTCTCTTATTTTCCTAAATAACAAAATAATAACCCCATAACTGTAACTGTCGTACAATCCAAACAAAAGAATTGGATGAAGATGCAAAGAAAAAAACATCCCAATAAATATTTATTCGATTTACAGAATCGATTAACCTACGTTTTTTCGTTTGTCAAATCAAGTTTACTTCAATATAATAATAAGTACACTTTAAATGCGAATTTAATAACTCCATGCATAACAAGGTTGAACTCGCTTTATGATTCCGTAAATAAGTTACTGGAGCACAAAACCAATTTAGCGGAATTGTGTTTCCGTTTAAAAATTCCTACCATTCTCAGTGGTGAGCTTGAGTACTTAGAGGAATACGTAAAGCTTATGAGACCTATTGCAGAAGCAATCGACTTTCTTCAGGGGGAAAAGACCATGTATTTTTGTTATTTCATACCCACTATAGTGTCCTTAAGAATAAAAATGCGTCGTTTGGAGCCTAAAAGTTTTAAGTATTTAACCGAAAGTAGCAAAAAAATGCATGAAGCTTTGCCTAAAAGATTTGGAAAGTACGTTTGGGATGCTGTTATTGCCGCTATTTCTGTCCCTGACATTAAGTTGCGATTTGTGAAAGCTCTTTTAGAAACAGCTAAAACGCAAACAGAAGAGGAAGTTAAAAAAATGTTCAACACTTGTGTGGTCAAGTATGGAAAAGTAGCCTGTGCCAAAACTCGTATTCTACCTCAACCACCTCAAAAAACATTGTTTGACTTCGGGGATGAAAGTAATGGTAAACTTTTTACACTTGGTTTTCAATTAAATATTTGTTTTATGCATATATTTACTTAAATAGATACAAGCATACAATGTCGTTCCACTGACTCGGAAAATTATCTTCAAGAAACGCTCTTATACCTGGCCGAACGAGAAGAAACAACAAGTTGCCTAAATAAATATCAGGCTATTAAAAACGTATTTTTAAAATATAATACCCCGTTACCGTCATCTGCACCTGTAGAACGGTTGTTTTCATTCGCTGGAATTTTAAATCGGTCCAGAAGGCAAAAACTCAGCGATGCAAATTTTGAAATGCTTGTGTTAAGAAAGGCTAATAGCTAATAGCAAATCAAATTATATTAACAGTACTCTTACGGCAACTTTTTTTAGTAATCAGTAAAAAAATATTTTTACTGCAATTTTTTTCAGTAACCAGTAAAAAAATATTTTTACTGCAAATTTTTTTCAGTAATCAGTAAAAAAATATTTTTACTGCAATTTTGTTCAGTAATCAGTAAAAAAATATTTTTACTGCAAATTTTTTTCAGTAATCAGTAAAAAAATATTTTTACTGCAATTTTGTTCAGTAATCAGTAAAAAAATATTTTTACTGCAAATTTTTTTCAGTAATCAGTAAAAAAATATTTTTACTGCAATTTTTTTCAGTAATCAGTAAAAAAATATTTTTACTGCAAATTTTTTTCAGTAATCAGTAAAAAAATATTTTTACTGCAAATTTTTTTCAGTAATCAGTAAAAGTTTACTGGTAATGAAAATTAAATTGCAATATCAGTAAAATATTATATTTACTGCATTTTTACTGTTACTGCAAAGTGCCCACCTATGGCTATTAGCCTTTCTTAACACAAGCATTTCAAAATTTGCATCGCTGAGTTTTTGCCTTCTAGACTGATTTAAAATTCCAGCGAATGAAAACAACCGTTCTACAGGTGCAGATGACGGTAACGGGGTATTATATTTTAAAAATACGTTTTTAATAGCCTGATATTTATTTAGGCAACTTGTTGTTTCTTCTCGTTCGGCCAGGTATAAGAGCGTTTCTTGAAGATAATTTTCCGAGTCAGTGGAACGACATTGTATGCTTGTATCTATTTAAGTAAATATATGCATAAAACAAATATTTAATTGAAAACCAAGTGTAAAAAGTTTACCATTACTTTCATCCCCGAAGTCAAAAAATGTTTTTTGAAGGGGTTGAGGTAGAATACGAGTTTTGGCACAGGCTACTTTTCCATACTTGACCACATACATGTTGAACACTTTTTTAACTTCCTCTTCTGTTTGCGTTTTAGCTGTTTCTAAAAGAGCTTTCACAAATCGCAACTTAATATCAGGGACAGAAATAGCGGAAATAACAGCATCCCAAGCGTCAGGCTGAATCAGGAAGTATGTACTTTTCAAATCTTCTAAGCAAAGCTTCATGCATTTTTTTGCTACTTTCGGTTAAATACTTAAAACTTTTAGGCTCCAAACGACGCATTTTTATTCTTAAGGACACTATAGTGGGTATGAAATAACCAAAATACATGGTCTTTTCACCCTGAAGGAAGTCGATTGCTTCTGCAATAGGTCCCATAAGCTTTACGTATTCCTCTAAGTACTCAAGCTCACCACTGAGAATGGTAGGAACTTTTAAACGGAAACACAATTCCGCTAAATTGGTTTTGTGCTCCAATAACTTATTTACGGAATCATAAAGCGACTTCCACCTTGTTATGCATGGAGTTATTAAATTCGCATTCATCACTCCATTAACTATTTCTGCAGATTTCGGTCTATTGCATTTATTCCAAAGTTGTGTGCATCTGTGCAATAAGAAAATATGTAAATATAAAAAATTTCAATTAAATTGAAGGATTTTTTGCCTTTGGAAAGATCTTTTGTGAATATCTTTTATATCCTGACTTGAAGAATTCATAATTTTGTTGAAATCGGTTGAAGCCAAAAGATTTAGAGTGTGGCTCGCACAAGGAAAATGTTTCGACAGACGTGGAGTTACAGATCGAAATTGAGGACCTGAAACAATTGTCGAGTCATCTGAATCGGAGTCAGTGTAAGTTTCCTCATCACTGTCATGTTCATTTATAGATTCTAAATCATTGTAAATCATTAATTCAATATATTGACTGGGAATAAATACGTGTATCTGATATACTATATTTTACATAAATGATTGAATTTCGTGATGAGAGTGTATTACATTTTAACTTCCCATAAATAGTAAATATTATACTAATAATGCAAATCAAATTATAATATCAGTAATTTTACTGCAATTTTTTCAGTAATCAGTAAAAAAATATTTTTACTGCAATTTTTTTCAGTAATCAGTAAAAAAATATTTTTACTGTAATTTTTTTCAGTAATCAGTAAAAAAATTTTTTACTGCAATTTTTTTTCAGTAATCAGTAAAAAAATATTTTTACTGTAATTTTTTTCAGTAATCAGTAAAAAAATATTTTTACTGCAATTTTTTTTCAGTAATCAGTAAAAAAATATTTTTACTGCAATTTTTTTCAGTAATCAGTAAAAGTGTACTGGTAATGCAAATTTTTTTCAGTAATCAGTAAAAAAATATTTTTACTGCAAATTTTTTTTCAGTAATCAGTAAAAAAATATTTTTACTGTAATTTTTTTCAGTAATCAGTAAAAAAATATTTTTACTGCAATTTTTTTTCAGTAATCAGTAAAAAAATATTTTTACTGCAATTTTTTTCAGTAATCAGTAAAAGTGTACTGGTAATGCAAATTTTTTTCAGTAATCAGTAAAATTTTACTGCTTACTGCTATTTGTAATGCAGTAAATTTATAATGCAGTGTGCCCACCTATGTTATTTACATACATAGAAATGCTACGACTGTTCTTGTCAGAAGTGTTCAGTGTAAAAACATGGAAATTAGTAAAAATTAGAATAGTAAATAAGTAAATTCTTCTTCTTCTTGGTGCTGTAGCCGCTCAAGCTATTTTGGTCGAGTTTAACAAAGCGCCTCAGTTGTGTTCTTCTCCTCGTGCTAACTGACGTCAATTACTAATACCAATCAAGTCGAGTTCTTCAGTTACACTCTCTGCTAGCAGTGGATACTGGATATGTTCATTTTCGGGATTTTACTGATCCTGAAGTTGTCAGAGTTTTACTAATCCCGAAATTTTTGGGATATCATTTTGTAGTCCTGAGTTCTCGGGACTGTTCCGAAATTAAAAAGTTTTTGATTTTGTTAGATTTAATTGTTAAAAAGTGTAACCCACAAAAATTTAGTTTTTAGCGCCTCATACATAACATTTATTAAGGCAATAAACTAAGTTTATTTATAAGCAAGAATAATAATTTTTCAGCATTTTTTAACTATGATTTGTGTCACTTCTGCTATAATATGATACTTGGTAGAGCAAGTGTCTATATAAAATTATTTTTAATCACTTTTTGAGCTCAATATTAAATATATTTAATTCTTAAGTACATATGTATATGCTCATAAAATATCTAATACAAAAAATTAAGTGCATCCTATAAAAACTGAACCGAAGTATTTAAATATAGCCACCCAGTTTATCAAGAGTCGGACACTTAGGCTAACGTTTGCTGTCCGAAATGAAGTGTGTATACTTCATTAAAATTATATTAGCGAGTTAATTTTTATGGTAAAATTACTGTTTGTAATAAAAAAGGCCGGGATTCCGAGATTGAGATCACTAGTGGATACCGTGTCAAAAAACATAAGCAAGTCGTTTATGCTTGAGTCGTGCTTAAATTTATTACAGTACATTTTCGGCTATTCAATAAACAGAGCAATTTTCGTTACGTAAAGTTACTACTGAGGATCCCCTTCATTGCTAGGGATACGCCAGCAGGGGAAGCCAAAACCAGCAGTTAATTTAATCTCTATTGCTGTGATGCCAGGCTGTTTGTACTTATGTTTTTGAATATAGCTCGCCCGATTTCGCGCCGTTTAGAAAAAAATCTGTCTCTGTGCGCTTTGAATGCGCACCTATAAAATAAATTTTCTTCAATAAAAAAAAAACAAAAAAAAAATTGTCGAAGTGCATCATTCAGAAAATATAAACGCAAAGTCATAAACTTAAATACTTATTACCAATATTTTAATATTTTTATTGCCGTATGTTGGGTGGCATGTGCATTTTCTAGCCACTTTAACTCAAATGCACTTAAAAAATCTACCGCTAATAAGTGAATAAGTGGACATTTCATATTTCGTTTTTGTGTGCCATTCAACTTTAGTCATCTAAGTACCTACTCATAATTTTGTCATTAAACACAAAATACTCCTATGTTTGATTTGGCACTCCCTGAAAAAAGTGTTCGGTTAATTGTGTACAGTGGAAAAAGTAGACCACCTGTAAGCCAGCAAATGTCATTAAATAGCGTTAAGTACATTGGGTAGACAACTAATACAGCTGAATTAAATAAAGTGTAGTGTGCTCGCCTCAATTTACCCCTCATTGCGCTATTTTTACTCGTTCTGTCTGGCATGTGCCTCATCAGAAAGGTATATACTTAAGCCTCAAGCTATAAATTAATGCTAAGTCATTATTTTAGTTAGTATATTAAACTTTATTTCTTGAAAGCAAAATATTATGCACTTCAATTTGGTGAAGAGTTGCTGCCGCTCAGTTAAGTGCTTATATGAATTAGACTTTAAAAAGATTACTTATTAAGTTTCGTAGCTTATTTCGCACAAACTGTATCGGAAGTCGATGGCTTACTGCTAAAAGCATAATTTAATTTGAGTTCCTTGAATCATCAAGTATCCGCACATTTGGTTGCTATTGGCTGTGACTCATTTCAAGTAAACTGATAAAATGTTTATAGCCGGTTAAAAAGTAATAAGAGCCGGACAGCGAACAGCTAACGCGCATGTTTTCACATATCAATCATTTCATTGGAATTATGCAATAGTTAATGATTTCATTTTTAATTCGTTGCCATAGCTGCATAACGAATTTGCCTGTTACGCAATATTAAGTAGCTTTATGCGAACTTCTATTATCGTTTCTTTGTATTTATAATAACTACTTTTTGCTGAAACACATTTCTACTTTCTTGAAATCCTTTCTGCGTGAGTGCTGACGGTGTTAAATTAATTTTTATTTGACATTAATTTAATAAGCTTACAGCATGTTTTCGTGAATATCGGTTTACGTAAATTATTTTCATATTCACCATTAAACATTTGAAACCTTTTTTCACTTTAAATAACCTTAAAATTACATACAAATCAAAATTTCAATTTTAACAATACCCCACAGAAAAAGTATGAGGTCAAATCGTAGTTCCGAGGCGGCCAACTTAAATCGTGGCTGTTAACCCGATATCGACTTTAGCGCGTATATCAATCGTTTGATGTCACGTGGGTGTCAGGGTAGAATGATGCGCCACTCTCTCTGAAACTATTATTTTCGGCCAAATGAGAACCAAAAATATCTTTTTGACACTCGAATTCGAATTAAATATCAATAAAAATGATTTTTCTTACGTTTTTCAAAAGAAAGTTAAAAAAAAAAAATTAAATATTTTACTTTCTATGACGTATCAACACTATTCGCTGATTAACAAGTTATATTTAAAATCGAATTAGGGCAGTAGTTAGTATTTACAATTGTGATAGCAAAGGACATCTTGAGGAAAAGGCTTATTATATACAAATATATAATTGGCGCGTACACCCGTTTTGGGTGTTTTGCCGTGCTCCTCCTCCTATTTGTGGCGCACAACTTATGTAGTTCTACAAAAGGCTTATTACCAAGGACTATTAATGAAATAACTGATGTATATATCATACTTATAAATATGGCATTTATATGTATAATACACAATAAGCCATTCTAACTTAATTCCAACTATGCATTTATTAGGTCACTTAAATTTTTTGTTTGCTCAATTTTGTATTACCAAGACTCCAGTTTGAGAATCACCCGATCACAATAGCCTCGTGGCGTTAAATTCGCTCTATCGAAATTTTAGTTATTTTTATTTACTAATTCACTTTTCAGTAGCTTAATTTGAGAATTCAAATGATATAACGGCGCGATGGTATCGAATATCAGAATATGGCAAATGTGTTGGCTCGACGCGTAATAAACGCGTCACGGCTGAGTTTTGTAGACTCATGTTTAATGATACGTATCTATGCATGTTTGTATGAGTGTGAAATTGTGGAGGTTTTCATGCTCGTAGGTATGCGTGATCATTATACCAGCTAATGACTTTACTTTCGCACGTCATATAACAATCCGTATTGGTTTGTCGCATGACTGCTGTGAGTTGTCTTAGTAGAATGGCTATTAGCAACAGTGGCGAAATTGGGCAGCAAAGCAATAACAACAGCTGTTTATCTTAAGTTCTCACACTTGCTCTTTTAACTTACTTTCTAGTTGGATTCCTAAGTAATTATTTCTTTCTGGTCATTATCAACTCTTCAAATTACTCTGAAGTTGTGCCTTTTTTCCCCACTTCCAACTTTTTAAGTCAGCTTATGGACCGTTGAACTCAAAACATTGGCAGAATTTTGCCTTCAACAAACGTATGTATGCATATGTACATAAGGAAAATATCTATGAATTTATGTATGTATAAGTATATTTTTTTTTGTGCAAAAAGTATCTCCATGCCGGTTAGGGAATTCCCGCAGTACGCTTAAATGAAAATATTTGCACGCATTTTTCTTCATTTTTTAAATATGTAGATACATTTGTACATAAATTCCTGTTGTCAGCTCTAATACACACAAACATACAAACGTCCAGTATATTAATGTACTTATGTAAGTTTATAAATTTAATGCCGCGTGACGGACTAAATATTGCGTAGATTTTGGTCAGTATTGGCTGATGACACACTTAGCTTATTATTCCGTATTCAATTATTGATTAATTGATTTGGATAAGGAACCCACTTATAAGATTAAGTATGTATGAAATTGATGTGGACATGGCAAGAAGTGTGCCAGGAAATGATTACTGGCAGATTTATAACGAAAATTGCCAAACATTTTGAAAAAAAAACAATAAAATATATGAGTTATAAATTAATATTTTGCAGCTTATAAAGTACAATATATTTCAAACATATGTTACCCATAAAATGGTAATTACAAAACATAAAAAAAATAATTAAAATGTTGAGCAACAGTTGTTATGGGAACTATGTCATGTGCTTGTATAAGTAATATCACTTACCGATATCGCTCGCTTCTGTTTTTAGTCCACTTAAAAAAATTTATTACGCTTTAATCTAAAGACTTAATTATTACATAACAATTTACTTATCACTGCAGTGCAATTGTGGCATGACAAACCTTTCTGAGTGTTGGTTAAAGTTATCTCAATAAAATGCTAGTTGATATTCAAAACAAATCGCTCGTTTGCTGCAAGAATAGCATAACTCAATAAATAAAAAATTCTAAAAAAACTGCTTCAAAGCTTTCAATTCATTATGCCTCCCTAAGTAAAAGTGAATATCAATTTACAACTCGTTGCCTTGGCACATGGTTCGATGTTGTCGGAATGAGCCGGAATTAAAACTGGCTAATGACGGTAGCATTCCCCAACAATTTTTGTTTATTTATTTATTGAAGTAAAAATTAGTCAACAAAAACAAAATGTCTTACAGATTAATACGGATGCTTTAACAAAAAAAAAAAAAACTGAATCCGTAAAAAGAATATGTAACCAAGCATAATAAATCAATTAATTATAAGTATAAGTAAGGAGTTGAATGAAAGAGTGTTTAGAAGAAGAAAAGCCAATCTTAAATGATTTATAGATAGTATTGAATTCTAACAGGGCTCTTCTGATGGTAGCATTCAATGCATTCAGAGTTCTTATAAAGTCCATCTCAGAAACATTAAGAAACATTCTAGATGGGATATTAAGATAGTCTCACTTAAGAAGCGAAGGGTAATCCACAATAGTTTGAATAATGTCAAGGACAAGACAAGATCGCCAAGACTGCAGAGATTTAAAATTGATGACCAGACATTTGGAATAGTGTGAAGGAGAAGTAGTAGAGCAAAGCCAATGAAAACTTTTTGCATACGTTCAACTCGAGTTAGATGACAGGCATGAAAAGGTCTCCAGATGAATGATGTGCAGAGCTATTTAAGAGTACATTGGCTGGGGGGAAAAAAATTCCACTATTGTTTCGGTAGATGGCCGTAGTGATCGATATCTCGTAAAGTATTGATCAAACAATTTAAAGTTTATGCTCGTTGTCAAGGTGACATTACACACTAAAAAATTCGGTTGCTGTGTTTTCTTTGTTCCATTCAGTTGTGAGTTAAATGGAAGTCAACAAAGAGAAAATTCGATACATTTTATAGTTTTTCAGGCCAGACCGCTGAAATTGTGAATAATGTTTATGGTGCCGATACTGTAACAGCTAATTACGCGCCATTTTGGTTTCGTCGATTCCGGTCAGGCATTTTTGATGTTAAAGAAAATGTGGATAATTTCGATAAAATCACAAAAATAATCGAAGTTGACCGGCACGTTAATAGTCGTAGCATCTCCCAGGAGCTAAAGATCGATAATAAAACAGTTTTAAACCATTTGCGCTAAAATTTTATGCAAAAATAATGAATTTCTTTTATGGAAAAATTCAGAAGGTGTGGCCAATATCAGAGCGTTAACCGCCTCTCAACCAATTTGAAAGAATTAGCTGAGTGGCTGACATAACCGGAGTGAAGACAGCGGTTTGTTTACGAAAAAACTGAGATTGTGTTGGTAATGTACGAAGAAAAGCAACACAGTCTGCGCTCTTCTGTACACCGTCTGAACAACGACTGCTTGAACGAGTGTGTGAATACGTTTGAAATGAGCGAGCAGCCAAATGCCCGATGACGTGGCAGCCAAATTTGTTCGCCCCATTTTGTTTTTCACCATAGCTGAAGAGCAAACCTGGTAATCTCTCATCCTTGATCATACTTGATGTAAAGGCGCTAAGACGTTCTCTCTCTCGTTTGTCTCCCCTTCTATTTACTGCCCCAGGATTGGTTACACGATATCGTTCAAAGAAGAAGGGATTACATCGACGTTTGCGACGAGAACGGGAGAGTAGGAATTCGGAAACAGATGCTGTATGATGCCCTTAAGAGTATAAGCATCTAATATAGCATAAGATTTCGAAAATATATAACTAATGTGACTAGAGTAATGCACGTGAAAAATAATTCCCAAGACCAAAATTTCACTGACCGATCTCAGGCGAAAATTAAATATAAAATATATTGAAAGAAGGGAAAATAAAAACAAAATATTAGGAGCATTTTTTATGTCGACACTCAATTATATATAATGAGATACTATAATGTTTATATTCATCACTGTATGTTTTTTATTCAACTGTTTTTATAAAAAATGCTTTTAGATTATTAAACAAATAAATAATTTATTTACCTAAATTTTTAGAAAATTGCTTCCTTGTCCGGTTCAGTCCAGTAAGGTAGAAACGGTTGCTTGGGAAGCAGCAAAAAAGTGTAAAATTTAATAAATACTGTTTGAAATTTACGTAGCCACGATAAGATCGTTTGCGTTAAATTATAAAAAAAATTAGCCCTTGCATACACCCATGGTCAAAATATTAGAATGCGATATTTTGATCAATTTCGAATACTTAACTTTTTTCTTTATTTTTCAATAAGGTTTTTAAAAAAATATAGTGCATGCTACAATAAAACTCATATAATTCAATGTTTCATATAGGATTTATAAAATTTCGACAAATTTTAATTTAATCAGAATTTAAACAAAAATGTCATTATCAAAGGTTAGGTTAGCCTGGTTGGCAATAAGCCACGCATAGACCTTTTGGTCCCTAGCGGTACCAGATGGTCATTATCAAAAATCAACAAACATTTTCAGCTACTTCAAACTTGCTTGCACTCTATTTTACTAAAATTTATTAGATATAAAACTGCGTACACATTTTTCTCATTAAAAAATTTTTTTTTAATTTTAATGAAAATTCTTTAAGATTTATAAATCTTGTACAAAGTTTGAAACTGTGATTTAAATGATATTTGTTCTAGAATTAATTATATTTTCATAAAAAATTAATGGAAATTAAATAACAACAGAAAAATAATCAAAACTATTACATATTATTTTGTTCACGGCTGTATGTATGACGCCGTTATCATTTTTTGAATATCAAAGACAACATGCTTAACCAAATAATAATAAAATGATAGTAAAGCATTGGTAGAACTGTTGGGGTAATATGTTTGACCATGACGGTTACCACTATGCATTTTTGATTAGATATTTTGTTTTTAATCTATACCTCCTTACTTGTATATAGGCGTTTGTTAAAATGCTTCCGAAAAAATGATTATACAGTCATGAAGCGCCTGCTGGTGCTCAACTATAACAATGCCAACAAAATTTATTCGTATACTGTAATTTTAAGTACTCATTTTTGAAAATACTTATTTATAGGTGTAATATTGATTACTTTCAATAACAGGGGCCGTCAAAATTAGGCGAAAATATATTTTACCAGAATCTGTAGGATATTTTTCTAAAGATTTTCGGTATGTTGAATCCAAAGTCTGCTCATAACCGTTCCGATGACTCTGATATTTTCGAGATATTTTAAGCTAAAAATGCAAAAAAACTTGGCTTATTCTTTTAAATTATTTTAATTTAAAAATTATTATAGCCGGAAAAAAAAACTTTACCTTAGAATGCAAAAATACTATATGGATATAGGTCTTTCATCTTAAGTTGGAATCCCGCAACAGTCCCCAGACAGTAACCTTGAAATTGTTGCACAGTGTAATTGATTGAAATGCATTCTTTGCATAAAAAATGACTTATTCAACGTTACGAATTCAAAATTATTCATTCGATGTCAATAAATTTTTTTTTAATAGACATCTGCATTTATTTCACTGGATGTGGTCATGGTCATGGTCATGGTCATGAATGTGGATCTGGTGTTTGTACAGTGCACTCATGATAACGTGAACTTATTACACCAAGTACAGGTTAAGCTTTGGAAAATGCTATCGCTTACAATATCGGGAGATTTTCAAACACGTAAAAATTTAAATTGAAGTTTTTATTTATATTAAATACATTTAAGTTACTCATATATTGAGGGTAAAAAAATAAAGCTTTTTAAGCTGATCAACGTTATAGATCAGTCAGGATTAAATATATAGTTTTAACGTTAGTAAAGGTTCACTATATTCCGAGTGCACTGTCTATATGCACAGAATAAGATAAGAGAGATTTGTGTATTGTATATGTATATAATTTTGCTATCCAAAAATACGATATGAAGTATATAAATATATGTAAGGTGTCTCATTAAGATGGCCTATTTTGAAATGAAGAGAAAAATTATGTTTTTATTATAGTAAATAAAATTTGCTGGTATGCACATACAGAATAGAATATCCAATTGGCCGTGTCGCTAGTGCTTCCGACGAAATTTTCAATAGCTTTTTGGCATAGTGCTGACCCATTTTCTGGGTGTTGCTTTACAAAATCTTGTTGGACAAATTAAATCCACCTCGATGTTATCGAAACGTCTGACAAAGTTTGCTTTAGGCTAGATGGGTGCTCCTAACATCGTAACAGTGCATAAATTGTTCTGATCATCGAAGAAGTGGCTTCCGGAATATGATGCGCATTCTCTCAAGAGCGCGGAAATACTGTGTAGACCCTACATCTTTCTTATCTCTACAACATTTAGTGAAATTATGCCGCTCTCCTATACTTCTATAAAAACTTGTATATTTATATTGAGCGGCTTAGGAATTTTCTCATTCTTTGTTCACTGAGTGCCAAAACGAAAACGTTATTCGGCAGGCATTCAGATTAGTTCACCTACTGTTACTAGCTGCTCTTGCTCCCTTCTCAATTTTTACTAACAGAAAATCTAACAGGGCTTGCATGCTTACACTTGATATCCCACATTATGTTTCAGATCCTTCACTCTTATCCTCATTTTTCTAAACCCCACTATATCCTGGAACCTAGTACAGATTGACGGTCGGCTGTCGAAGAACTTGTAAGGGTTGTGGACATTCTTAAGCACATTTCGAGTCCGTTATTTCCAATCGAAGGGCCTTGATCACAGTTTGAGTGTCTACCAGAAAGGTGAGTTCTAAAGTAGCGAAATCCGCCAAGCTTACCAGCTTTGCTGCTACATTTATTAGATATATTACCTCTTGAAAAATGTTACAGTGATCTGGATGTCTGTAAGCTAATTGCAATGAAGGTTGCTACCAGAAGATGATGTCTGATCCTATTCCACTATTCAGTTACCAATCGATTGTGAATGTTAGAATTCGGCAATCGGTTAGAACAATATCACATTCCCAATTAAACGGCGAATTTCTGACGAAATTCGACTTCTGTGAACTGATAGTTGTAGTCTCATTAGTGGTTTGTTTGTTCCATCATCCACAGCCTATTACGATGTACACTTTAAGGTACTCTTGGCTGCGAGTTATTTCAAATATATGCATATGGATTAAATAACCTGGAGTATCTCTACCTTCGAAGAGATGCGAATTTCTATTCGTCTAAGTAATGTTTTAACATAATATGTGGCTGTCCTTAACGGGACACCCTTTCTAATTGTTATTTGTGTACACATTCACACCTACTATATGTAAGCACATACTATTTACTTTCATAAAAACAGCGCTGCAATTTACATACAAATGTACTTTTACTATATGAAGTCAGCTGTGAGCTTACCGTTGATAACGTGAATTGCTTCCATATACATCCAGTTACGTATACGCAACGCTGGTATTTATCACACGAAAATTTCCTTTTAAAGCATGTTAATTTTTATCAGCTGATATCGTCATTTACTATTCAAAACAGAAGATAAACCCACTTAACTATTTGATGGTTGATAAGAAGTTTTGCCTTGTGATTTTGATTGACTAACCATGACAGCTGTAAGGCTGTGGGTGTCACGATGTGTGAGTATGAAAGTACTTACTTACCTTCCTTGCTAGCAAAAATTGCATTACATAGATCTACATTTGTTTTATATGGGACTGGTTTCCGATGTATTTTTATGTGCGCTGAACGCAATTTCGGAGATCCAAAAGTGCCTTTTACATCAGGGTTTTGAGAAAATCTGGGGTAAAATTACTCATAATCAAAGTTACTCAGTTCTATAATTTGGCTCAACTTTTTGATTTTGCGTCTGCCATATTAAATGTGCAATTTTGAATTTTGAAAAACTAACACCGAATTTTTCAGGGCTTAGCTCCATTTGTGTGTAGTAATTTGGAATTTGATCGTAAACAATGGACCTTAAAGGGTTAACTGCATTTTATTCAAAAGTGTTCCTTTTTTTGTCACTTTCATTTTAAATATTTTTTTATTTAAGTTTTTATTCTTCCATAATTTGGAAGTAAAATTATTTTTACAGATTGAATGTATCTGATCCAAAATAACGGTTTAATTCACTTAAAAATATTATAAACTTAGAAATAAATTAAAGACTAAAGAATTTGAGAATGAATTCAGTTCTCTTAAGGCTCTAGAAATTGGAGTATTTATAGCTTAACTGCGTCTAAATATAAATAAAATCAAGAAGTATCAAGAAAAAAAGTGTAATTATTCCGATGACAGAGTTGAGAGATGTGAAAATTTATAAAACTTAATTATAAAAGTAACGGGCAACCAATTATTCTATTAATAATACCAACGACAAATGAGAGGGAGGGCTTTAGTTCAGTCTACTTATCCAGAATCTACCTCGACATACTCAATATATGTGAAGGTACAACGCACGATATAAATCACCTCTTCACATGCTCACTGAAATCCACTTGTCGAAACAGCATATTTCCTCAAGGATGATAGGTTGCACATTACGAAAAAATGTACTTTATTTTTCGCGATTTTTAACAAAACAAAAGACAAAACAATTAAAAGGAGAAGAAATAACATGTTTCTGAAAATTCAGAGAATGGCTTGGTAATATTGTGATATGTGAGATTTAAACTAAATAAACTAATGAAAACGAAGTGCCGTGTGTTAAATTGAGAAAGCACAAATTAATATAAAGCCTCCAAATGCAGTCTGTTTGCGTTTTTATGCAGAAGACGCCGTGGCAAGGAAGTGTGTGTGCGCGTTAAATTTCTTGTACAGGGTGGCTGATGAAAGCCGCTACCAAAAAAAAATTGAATAACTTTTTTTCTTTTTAAGTTATCTGTTCCATTTTTGTTTTAATTTGCAGATTGATCTTTAAAATTTATTAAAATGGATAACTGGGACACGCAAACAAGAATTTGGATAGTCCGCCGCTATCACGCACTGGAGTCCGTAGTTTTGGTACAGAGAGAGTACAGGCGGATGTTTGGCGGCGATCCCCCGAGCAGATGGACCGTAATGAGACTGGTGAATAATTTTGCTGAGCAAGGAACAGTCGCAAGAAGGCCTTATCATCGAAACCCACCAGTTCGGACGGAGGAAACGATCGCTGCTGTAGCTGCAGCTATACAAAGCAATCCAAGGGTTTCAGCAAGAAGCTTATCTGCTCAACTTGGTGTCAGCCGACAGTATTTGCAAACAATAATGCACAAAGATTTAGACTTATTTCCCTACAAAATAAAAATGGTTAACAAACTGAATGCAGCAAACTTGCCGATTCGCTTGGAATTTTGCCAGAGGATCCTGCAAATGGTGGAAGAAGACCAAAACATGTTAAACTGCCTTTTCATGTCTGATGAGGCCCATTTCGATTTAAACGGCAATGTGAACAAACAAAATTGTCGAATATGGAGTACTTCTAACCCACAGATACTCCACGAGACGGAATTGCATCCTCTTCGCGTGACAGTATGGTGTGCGGTTTCTTCACGCTGTATTGTCGGGCCTTATTTTTTTGAAGAAAATGGTCACACCGTTACGGTTACTGGAGACCGTTATTTGAAAATGCTGAAAGAATTTTTCTATCCAGAACTACGCCGAAAGAGAATTCCTTTCAACTCTGTGTGGTTTTAACAAGATGGGGCAACGTCTCACATAGCCCAGACTGTTATGACAGAGTTGCGACGAAAATTTCCCAATAAACTGATTTCAAGAAACTCCGAATTTCGTTGGCCCCCCAGGTCGCCTGACCTTACTGCACCTGACTTTTTCTTGTGAGGTTTATGTAAACAAGAAGTTTATAAAACAAAGCCAACAAATTTGGATGAACTAAAACAATCCATTCGGGCAACAATTGCGGCTATTCCTGTCGCAACTCTCAAAGCAGCAATGAACAACTTTTTACTAAGATGCCGCACTTGTGTCAACGAGCATGGGGGGCATTTAAATTCAATTATTTTTAAAACTAGTTAAGCTACATTTAATAAAATTTAATGACCTTCAACTTGAAGAAGAAAATAAATGAATTCCATTCACTAAAAAAAAAGTTATTTGAGTTTCTTAATGTAGCAAAATTCATCAGCCACCCTGTATTTGGTTGTTGCCATTGCTTTCGCCGACTTTTCACAAACAAGTAATTTCCTTTTATGTTTGTTTATACATAGAGCCTGACGTTACAGCAAAGGCGTCGGAAGGTGCGACCTGGTATTCTATCATCCTTGATATCAATCATCCTTGAATTCAAACACCTCAGGTTTTTGAGAAAAGTAGGGGTAAAAATACCCAAAAATACATTTTTATAAGTTTTTGCCCCAGATAGTTTCGAAACCCTGATGTGATAGGCACTTTTTGATCCCAAAACCGTACAAAGCGCTCAAAAATACACCGGAAACCAGTTTCTATAAAAAAAATCAATTTTGTTACAATATTTTTTTTTGTATTTAATTGATTTCAACTTTTAATGAGTAATGATAAATTTCAGCAACAAATCCTCTACCACATACATACATATTTATATTCATACATACATACATATGTACATTCATACATACATACATATGAAAACTCAGCACTCCTATTGGCAGCCCCTTTACATATGTGACCATATATGGAGATTCGTACATATATATAGGTGCACATAATAAAGCAGTGCAAAAAAAAAACTGGCGTAATTAGCTTTGGTATTTTAAAACACTGAAATCCATCAAGATTATACGTTGCATTTAGAATTTCACGGCTTAAATAGAAAAGGTGTCGTATTGTAAATAAAAGAGAGATGTTTGTTAAATATTTTATCATAACATTTTCATTCATCAAGCATGGCAGTGCCTGAACGTTTGCTGGGAAATTTCGTGCAAATGCGTAAAAGGTGTTAACGATAAACACAATTTTGGTGTAAATCTACATTTTTTTTCACAAATATTTGCTTTCAAGTTTACCGATTTACCACTCCAACCCACAACGAATACCTCATTTTTATCTATATAACAATAATATCTAATTGTTTTTTTTTTTTTTTTGTTTTTTTGCAGCTTGTGTGGAAATCTATCGAAAATATGCGCCGCATCGCGTCCCGCAGCTGCCGCAGCAACGCCC
This sequence comes from Anastrepha ludens, assembly GCF_028408465.1. NCBI lineage: Eukaryota > Metazoa > Arthropoda > Insecta > Diptera > Tephritidae > Anastrepha > Anastrepha ludens. Next base: position 104,366,850 of record NC_071498.1, read on the forward strand.
ATAGGACAACAAATAGCGCCGACCGACTCTAGAACATTTCACGATGTTGTCGGCGATGTTGTCTGCCCCTCTGGTGTACGAGGTATTGATCATTTGAGAGATCCGCGTTTAAATAAGGTGAGTAAAATTGCAATATCAATTGCGTGCTCTATGTACATTTACATATAAACATATGTGTGTATGTGTATCCTAAACTTTTCGTGTGGTTTCAAGAGCAATTAAATTTAGCTTTCGTTTTTATAAGCGGATCGTCCGCCAAATTTTATTAGCCTATAACCCTGACTGTTATCAACACTTTTTGAGACCATTTAAAACATTGCTTATAAAATCTTCTTCACGTTGATGCGCTAAAAAATATTCTATATAGAAAATGAAATTACTTTTTTACCCTTTTCCTTAATTCCTTATTGAAAAGTGTGGTAGCCATTTACGCCAAATTCAGGCAGACTTTTTAGCTTTGTCGAATAGCTGCAATGAAATTCTCATATTTCTAGTAATTGTTGTTGTTTTTTGTATAAGGATATGACAATACATCTATCTAAACAAAATTTTCTTTTCCTTTTTCTCCGGGTCTATGCACATTTGCAGCGGCGGGGTAATCACCTACCCTGTGAGAAATCAAATAGATTAACGAGACCAACGCAAGACAAAAGTCGTATATTTCCGAGTGGAGTGAACAAGGAAAAAAATGCATATTTGCATACTTCGTCCTCATTCCAGACATATTTTGGTAGTAAATTTTACACTTTTTATTCAGGTGCTTATCACTAATTCACTTATGAGGATTATTTTGTAGGACAGTGGCCCTGCCTACAACGCCAATGCTTTTTGTCCTTTGGGGCCACAGCGCAGCATTATGAAGCTTATTGCAGTCAGTTGATGAGACTCGATCTTTAAAATTGACTCTTAAATAATATTATATTAACATATCTTTTTATCAACTTAAAACATAATATGATACATATGTTTGAGCCATCAATGTTAGTGTGATGAGAGGTGCATTTAACAGTAATCTCTTCTGTAACAGGCGGCTGTACATACTTGTAAAGGAGTTTTCAATTGGCGCGGGTCGATTTTGGCGCCCTGTGACAGCCATTTTGTTTTGGTGACATCTGTAAAATCTTTTGTTTATTATTCAGTTGTTTATGCCAAATCATCATGGCAAGTTACACGATTGAACAGCACGTTCAAATGATAAAACTTTATTATCAAAATGAGTGTTAATTAACACAAATGTTGCGCGCATTGCGCCCATTTTTCGGTAGACGTGGTGGCCCTTCCAATTTCTTATGGCCCATATTGAACCATATGGACCTAGACGACATGTGGTTCCATCAGGAGGGCGCTACGTGCCACACACAAAACGCCATTTTTTTCCATTTCAACATCTACCCGCCCTTATTGAAAAACCCTTTATATAGAGAAACTTGTATTGCACAAATATCATACATCCAATTCCGCATTAGAGTTATTACCACTAACAACTGGGTGTACGTTTTTATTTTTCGCCTTATCAGTATTTGCACGATTTTCCTGTAAAGCAATAACATTTAACGAGGGCGTATTATCAGCGCAAGCAACAGCATCTGCACATGTAAGAGGTACATAAACATGCGGAACATCCATTATTTGTAGTATATTACCATTCACTATCATCTCGCTGTGAGCAACAGCTACGAGGGGAATAAATTCGTCGCCTAATCTTAAATGAGAGTTCCCACTAAGCATACCATGCACGTTGACAGAATGTTAAGGCATTAGGAAAGTAAATGTATGAGAAGAGGATTTTTTGACGTGATAACGTCTTATAATTCGATTTAACAGGCTGCACGCACGAAAAAATGTGTCGTTACCTTGCTCATTAGTGTTACCTTGCTCATATGTCGTTACCTTGCTCATTGCCGTTACCTTGCTCATTTGTCGTTACCTTGCTCATTGCATTAAATGAACTGCAAGCGAAAGCGCGGAACGAACGACAAAGCAAACAAAGCAAACGAACGGCAACGTTCGACATCTTGCTCTCTCCTACTAGAGTGAGCATATATATGTATGTATATGCGCATTTGTATTGTATATAAATTCACATACTTGTATTTGCATATGCCTTCTTCCTGTGTGCATGGTAATGAACCATTTCTCTGTTGAGAATAGGACGATGATAGAAAAAGTAGGAAATGAAAGGGAGTGTTTCAAGTGTAAAGTGTCTTGGAAAAGGCAAATCGATGATGGTGCTTTTTAGTGTTGCTGACTTATTCACGTTGGAAGCACAATCGAAATTGAACATATCTTTCAGGAATTTGATAAATGTTTCGTCATTTTTCACGTTTGTGTAAATGTAACTTTACCTATTCCATTGCAATTCCATTTACCTCCTCCTCTATATCTATACAAAATATCTATCAAACAAATAAAATTAAAATTTTGTTTTGAAAATTGCAACCATTCCATCAATATTTTCTTATGACGTTGTCACGTTAAACTATCGTCAGTAAACCGACTTTACAGACAACCTCTTTTTTATTGATTTAGGTTCAACGAAGTTAGCTTTTGAGCTCGTAAGCATTATGTTATGTTCAATATTGTCATCAGACTAACCTTCACTTGATTTGAACAATTTAAGGAATTTATTCAGCGCATTAATATTTTTAAAAGCTTTGTCTACTTTTGGTCATGAGAACATAACAGCATACTTGTCACATCTATACATTCGATTTTAGTTGTTTTTAAGTTTTATTGTTTAATATTCAAACATTTTAATTTTAGATAAGTTTCTGAATTGCATTCATATAGCACAAAATACGTGACCGTCTTGCATGCACATTTAGTGCATTTTTGCATATCAAAGAAATAAATTAATAACGCAAAAGAAAATTACAATACTTTTAACGAGCACGTACGTTCACGTATACATAAGACGAAAATGTTCAAAGTTTTCACTCTCGTTCAAATGTATAATAACTTTAATAAGATATATCAACAATGCCTCACTGATTTAATCTTTTTAGATTGCCCAATATAATTTATAGTATATCGTGCTTTGAATTACATCAAACTAAAAAAATTTAATTAAATAGGGTCTCGCATTCACATTGGAAGAACGTCAAACCTTGGGTATTCATGGCCTGCAACCTGCCCGTTTCAAGACCCAAGAAGAGCAGCTGGAGCTGTGTAAAATCGCCGTGAGTCGTTATACAGAGCCACTAAACAAATATCTGTACCTGGTCGACTTACAAGATCGTAATGAGCGCTTGTTCTATCGTTTCCTGGCGGAGAACATTGAACATCTCATGCCCATTGTGTACACACCGACTGTGGGTTTGGCGTGCCAACGTTTCGGTTTGATTTATCGCAGACCACGTGGTCTTTTTGTCACCTTAAATGATCGTGGCTACGTTTATGACGTGATCAAAAATTGGTAAGTTGAAAGAATTATTTGTATATAAGAAATACCTCATCACTTTTTTGTTACTTTCAGGCCAGAGTCAGATGTGCGTGCCATTTGTGTAACAGATGGTGAACGTATTTTAGGTTTAGGCGATTTGGGTGCCAACGGTATGGGTATTTGTGTCGGCAAGCTGGCTCTTTACACCGCTTTGGCTGGCATTAAACCACATCGCTGCTTGCCAATTATGCTGGACGTAGGCACAAATAATATCGATCTGCTGGAGGATCCACTGTATGTGGGCTTGAGACAGAAGCGTGTTGTTGGCAAAGAGTATGACGACTTTGTGGATGAATTTATGGAAGCTATTGTCAAGCGCTATGGCCAGAATACCCTAATTCAATTTGAAGATTTCGGCAATCACAATGCATTTAGATTTCTCGACAGATACCGTGACACCTATTGCACTTTCAATGATGATATTCAGGGTACCGCATCTGTTGCTATGGGCGGCATTTATGCATCTACCCGCGTAACCGGTAAGGCTATAACGGATTATACGTTCCTATTCGCTGGTGCAGGTGAGGCAGCCGTCGGTATCGCAGATCTCGTCGTGAAAGCCATGATTGCAGAGGGTATACCCAAAGATGTAAGCAATTATAACGAGTATTTGCCATTTTATTATACACATAAACTGGTTAAATTGGATAAACTAGTCGCAATGTTTTTGATAACAGGAAGCCAGAAATAAGATTTGGATGGTTGACATTGATGGTCTTCTAACGACAACTCGCAAAGAGGGTTCCTTGTCGCCGCACCAGCAAAACTATGCCAAAAATATTGAGCCAATGAAGAACTTGCAAGATATTGTGGAGAAAGTGAAACCAAATGTTGGTTAAATGAAAATTTTACATGCATATATATACGTATATGCGTGCGTGTGCATATTTGATTAATATTTTTATTTGCCGTTTAGGTGCTCATTGGTGCTTCAGCAGCTGCTGGCATTTTTACGCCAGAAATTCTGCGCATCATGGCTACAAATAATGAGCATCCTGTTGTGTTCGCTCTCTCCAATCCAACCCATAAAGCTGAATGTACAGCGGATCAGGCATACAAAAACACTGATGTAAGTGAGCAAAAGTAGGCATTCTGATATTCATAGATATTTAGGCTATTGTCTACGCGCCTTTGTTGTGCTGTTTATTTACATTTTCCAACTGCTAAAAGTAGACATTTGCTGTATATTTTTGCATATTTCAAACAATTTCAGAGCAGGTTATGCGTAAACATGTTTTACTGTCTCGGTACTTTACAAACTAACTTACGTATATTTTGCTAAAAGATTTGATAAATTGCTATCAAACCTACTACCGCCGACTGATACTTACAATATTTCTCAATAATCGCTTAATTGCGTTAATAACTTTTTACCTCCCCAGTTACCATTCAATAAAAGTTGGTCTCTGACTACTAAGTGGAGCGTATCTAAAGCGCTCTGGCCAAAACGAAATATTAAATGGATAAAATATCTGCGTGGATTCAACAGATCAACTACCATCGTCCTTACAGGTGTCATTACGGGTCACTGCACTGTTGGCAGCCTAGCCAGTAGAATGACTTCCGCAGGAGTTGTGGAGATGATGGTCGGTACAACACCTCCTCTCAGAGTGCCCTGCACCTCAAATAAAAAAAAAAAACACACATGCCAAATATCTTGGCGATCATTTCTTTGAAAACCTGGGAAATTTGCAAAATGTCTCACTGGAGGGACTAGTTACCTTTTTAAAAAGATCTAAATGGTTGAAGCAACTTATTAGAAATCAAATGCAGGTATCACAAAGGAGCTTGGGGCCACCGAGTGTCTTGTTTTAGACAAGCAACCTGGCTAATCTAACCTAACCTACACTTCTTAGCATTCAGATCCAGATTTATATCCCACATGGCTGTCAGTTCAGCAGCAATTTCCATAAACTTATGTGGAATTTGTATGTCGTTGCAACAACAACTGGTGTTAGTCGTCGTGCTTTGCCGCCACCTATAGATAACGATTTTAAATTGTATGCTAATGCGAATGCTGCATGCAGAGGGTACAGAATGTGAACAACATTAATGTAGTAGATGGATGGTGAAAACAAAAAACATATTCCCAAAATCGCCCAAACCGACAGGGCGATTCCTCATTCGCACGACTGTCGCAACAGTCGGTGCTACGTTGCCGGAACGTCCCGTATTTACATCCGGCCAAGGACTGTCACTTCAGTAGCATTTCCCGCACATATATGGGGAATGTATATGCTGCTCCAATAACAACAACAAGACGATTCCTTCTGTTATAGAACCGATTTCGCAAAATATTAATAAGATCCAAAATTTTAAAGCCAATTTTCTCGTATGTTTTTAGTTTTTACTGAGTACATTTTTATTAAGATCGATTGATGTCATGGCCAAATATATATTGGATGTTCTATCTAGATCTTACTAACTTAGGCTGCACTATCAGATATTTTATTATTATTAGTTCAACCATTTCTTTCTCTGACTTAGTGACAGATAGATAATAACTTTAAAAAGCTTTTTATTTAGTTACGCCGCAGGAAAGTCTTCCACTTCTCAATCAGACACTCTCTTGGATATCAAACTCATTATGTTTTTTTTGTAAACTTTGATGTCTATAGTTTGAGACGTAATAAAAAACGATTGTTTCATCATGAATATTACGGTTGGCTTGTAACGGATTTTCCTTACAGTGTTTTCATAATGATTTATAATAATGTAGAGAGTTCACACTTCCTATTGTCTTTTTGCTTTTTACAGGGACGCGTTGTATTCTCATCCGGTTCACCATTCCCACCTGTGGAAATGAATGGAAAAACTTTCTACCCTGGCCAAGGCAACAATGCGTATATCTTTCCAGGTGTAGCATTGGGTGTTATTACCACTGGCACTCACCATATATCCGACGATATGTTCCTCATTGCTGCACGGGAATTGGCAAACTTCGTTGACCAAAGCGATTTGGATCGCGGCTCGCTATATCCACCATTGGATGCCGTGCGTGAGGTGTCGATGCGCATTGCTGAAAACGTAACCAAGTGTGCTTATGATAAGGGTATGTATGGGCTTTGAAATATTTATTCTGTGGTTTTAATATAAACTTTATAATTTAATTTTTTCTAATTTAGGCTTGGCTTCCACTTACCCCGAACCAGTTGATAAACGCAAGTGGTTGGAGGATCAACTATACAAATTTAACTATCAGTCCTCGATGCCAGTGACGTGGCCATGGCCTAGAATGCCATATGTGAGAACTCGCCCATTGGAACCTACCATTCTCTTCAGTGACTCAAGTGATTAAATTATTATTTTTTTCCATTTTTTTTTTCACGGTAGCTTGCCATATTTTTATTTAAAAGATTAACCTATTTCTATATTGGTAATTTAATTAGTTTTGCTTAGTGGCGCTGCATACTTTCTATTGCCGCTTGTATACATACTTGTAGGAACTGATGTAGCTAATATTTTTGGTTTTATATTTGATGTAGCAATGTCTAGCAATTGAAAAAAAAAAAAACGCTTGTAGTAATCTTCTTAATTGCTTCGGTTCTTAACATTTCCCAAAATGCAATTCAAAACATATCACGCTTTCTTAATGCTTACTTTTTTGCATGCACCTTTGGTCTCTCAACGTAATTGTTGTAAAAGTATTATTTAATTATTTAATAATTGATTTATTATGTAACTCGAAACTATTAACCTACACAAAGTAGATTTTTTTACAATTAAACCAAATGGCTTATTAAATGCCGACATTTTTGCTGTCAAAAAGATACATTTATACTTAATTAAGCATAAGATAAGCCATTTTCTGCTACCAAATATTAGAATCATTTCAATTTATCCATTTCTAGTCATAAATAATTTTGATTTTTAGTTCCTATTTAATTATTTAAATTATGTATAATAAAATCGTTATTTAGTTATTTGCGCTTTTTAAAATATTGATGGGATTCAAAAACTCCCAAAATTAGCTAAAAATGGTGTTTTTTAGATGCAAATTTTAGTATTTGCTCGTTGTTTTTAATAAATTAAAAAAATATTTTTATTCTATATATAAAGCGAAAGGTCTTATTATCGTAGAGAAAAGTAGCTTAAGAAAAGTTTGAATTTTTGTTCATTGTGGCTAATTTTTTATTCGTAATGTAGCCCACCCAAAATTAATTAAAAAACCATTTATTTTTCATCTTGTTGCTAACCAAACCAACGCATAGAAATATTTTTACTTTTTTTTGCTTTTTTTAGCAAGCAAAATAGGCATTGAGCAAAAACAAGTAAGAAGGACTAAATTCTGTTCAGACGAACTTCGGCCAAAATCGCTTAAGCGGTTATCGCGCCAATCAGGAAGAAGAAGAACTTTATATTACACACGCACATTTTAGTAAATTTAAATTTGGGCTGGCTGTAAATTTTCAGAATCAAACAAACTCATAGACAATGAGAGGGACGAACGTCTTCTCGTATACATTAAAAACATGCGTGGTGTTTATCCGATCTCAATAATATTCATGCCGAATCTGAATGTGGTGGGTAGCAATACGTACACCAAGTTTGGGCGAGTTTTTTTTTATTCGCTAACGAGATACACGCACTTACCCAAAAGAGGGCGTGACAAGGTTCATTTTCGATATTTTACTTGCTTCATATTCTCTATACTGGATTCATCATTTGTATGGAATTCGAGTAATTTTGCATCGTTTGTATAATTAAATAATCTGCCTTGTCATTTCATTGAAGTTTATTAATTTTTGCTCGAGTTATCGTGCATGCAGGCGGCCGGAAAAATATAAGTAACTTAACTCCTCACTTTATTCTGTTATATAAAACCGTTATGTGAATAAAATTATATTATCTTTGGCCACAAGTACGCGGGTGCAATAATGTAATAGTCAAGGTGACGAGAGTATTAGATTTCCGAATTTGTGTACGTCCGATTATCAGTGCTGACCAAAATTGCCATAAAAATGGTATCGATTTTTACTCAATACGCAGATTCTTTTGTTCCTGGCAAAAGTGGTTGTTAAAAATTTGTGAAATCAGTCTCTAGCCACTTTCCATAAAATGTTAAATTCCAAATTAACAACTTTGGTCATCTAGTAAATGACTAGTAAATGATATCCACATTTGGGCTATAGAGCTTAGGTTTTTTCTGCAGGGTATATACGCCCTGCATTGGACCGATATACAAATCTGTTTTTTTATTTGTTTTGCAACTCGGGACTAAGAGGGCAAATACTATACTAGAAGAAGTTGGCAGTTCAAATTTCAAACGTTTTAAATGCATCAATTTTTTCTTTACGAACACCATGCTTTGTTAAATTTTGTGAATTCATTGCTCAAGTATATACAGTCACTCACACCTTCTTTGATGCAGATACAATTTTTTATGAAGTATTTCATATTTCATAATATTTTGCGAAAATCGAAAAACAGAGTACAGTAGGTTCTGTTTTTATGCGGTAGATACGTTCCGCAAGAAACAGCATAAAAAAAAACAGCATAAAAAAAGCTACTAGTTCTATAGTAAAACTATAGATACGTTTCAAAAGTGCTAAAACCGCATGAACTGAAATAATTAAATAAAATCGCATAAACAAAATATTGTATTTTTGAAAATTATATCTTTATTTAAGAAACGTCAGAATCGAAAAATAAATTTAAGTCAGAAATAGAATCAGACAATACCCACATATTGCGCGTTCGTTTAGGATTTGGCGTAAAATCACTTTCGTCACTTGAGGAAATGTACACGTCTGATCTAGATGGTTATGCAGACGGTTCCATACTTGTAGAGTTAGCATTTCTGATGTAATCTGTGATGTGTTTTTGCTTAGCTGGTTTAGAATCTAGTTTATATGTACAATTGCCGATAGGTCGACATGCATTTTGTAATTTAAAAAAAAACCGCATAAAAACAGAACCTACTTTATACAAATATTTTATTTATTTGTTATTATATTTTCCATATAAAATACAAAAACGTGTTCATTCATTTCATTGTAATGCAAAAACAAAAAAACACATATAGATAATTCGCGCTGCAGCTTAAATGATACTGTTGAAAAGGAGAACCTATTTATTTCTCGTTTTGTAAGTACTTTGTATCCTTTATTAGTCAACCAACTTGTTTGTGTATTCTGAACTAATTTGGTTCCGCTCTTGAATTATCGCCTTTTTAAAATCAGATTTTTATGGATGTCGTAGTTTCTTATTTGCCTTCAAAACTGACCACACATTTTTGATTTTAGAAACGGGTAATTGCGCAGGAGTTTCAGCAATGTGTGAATATTTATATATTAACCATATTTGTATTATTTGCGACTTGTGCTTAGGGTCGTCAACTTGATAAAAGCAAAAGTCATCTTCAATTTGTAATTTTGTAGCACTTTGAACCAAATTTTCTTGCAGAAGTTTTAAATAAATATATTTGTTTATTGTTGCTTCGATAAAGGTCAGATTTCCAACTCCATTTGATGGCATGCATGTCCAAAATTATAACGTTGCCACTGCCGTGTTTTGTAGCGGCTTGCGAATTTTGGGGTTTGAGTTCCGTATTGGCCTCGCGCCATATAAAAGATGTACCATCTGGTGCAAATAAGTTTATGTTTATATTGGCTGCAAAAAGTATGCTCCTCCGAAATGCTGGGGTCTTATTTAGATGATCACACGCAAACTGCAATTTCTTAGTTCTATTCTTTGCACTTACGAAAAGTTTAATACCGGCTATTCTGACATTTAAATTTGCTTCCCTTTATGCCATTTGAACACTTTCTGGATGGCAAGTCTTATCTAAATACTTTTTGGCAATTTCAGTTAACTTGGGAGTGCTTGTGATGGATTTTTCTTCACTTGGCGCACTAACCACTGACGCTCTTTTTCTGTGAACGTGTTATTTCAAGCTTGTCGTCCCTTATTTACCACACGATTTTCGTTCATAAAGCGTTTAATAAAGTGCTGGACTATTGACGAACTTAAATGTACAATTTCAGCTATTTTCGATGCGACATTCCGTTTTTGGAATGTTTCAAAACTAGCTCACGCTTTTCTGTCGAAGTACGCGGTCCCATGGTTAAAAAAAACCAAGCGTACATAAAATTTAATATTGTTTTATGTCAAACTCACATATTCTCGCATACTAAAAATACAATTTCGTTTGTTAAAACTTGCGCCGGGAATAGCAGTACTTTTAACCGTATCATTTAATTGGCATGAATTCTCAGTATGTTTTTGTTTTTTTTTTTTGCATTACAATGAAATGAGTGACACTTTTTTGTATTTTATGTTGAGAAATGATAAGAAATAAATAAGATGTCTGCATACTCTGTTTTTGTATGTATTTTCGCAAAATATTGTTATATAGAAAACTTTACAAACAATTTTTGTCTGTGTCAAATATGGTGTGAGTGACTGTATGCACACATTTCTTTTTCTTAAATTGCTGAAGTAACTGAGCGTTTTTTTCCTAAGCCAAAAATAATAGATGTACCGAATTTCCGCAAGACATTTCAACTTTTACTCCAGTTATCGTACGCATTAAAGAGCAGCCAGATTGATTGATCCCTTTGAGAGACAAACGTTATGTTAACAAAATAATAAATTTCTAGGGTATTAGTGCGGAGAGGTATAAAAATGCAAGCAAAACTACCCATTTTGACTGTTTTTATTTACTAGCAGTTTAGAGACATTGTTTTAAAGCTTCTTTGATGTTCATTTTGTAGAATGAAATTTATTTGATTTACCTACACGTTAATGTGCTTATGTATTGTTAAAGCACTTTAAATGTACATATCTGTGGACTTTTGATAAAAAAAAACTCATAAAACCTTAACAGGTTTTGCTTTCAGATAAAAAATCACAGGAAATCGTATAAAACTTTAATATTTGTATGTTAAATTGATTAAAATGGATTCCTAAGCTAATAATACGTTCACATATGCATTAATCACCTATAAATCCACCAAATTAATCTACCCGTTCACATATCGTTCCCACGACAGTCGGTTCTACGTTACCGGAACGATCCGAATTTATATCCGGCCAAGGACTGCCACTTCAGCAGCATTCCCCATATATAATATGTATGGAGAATGATTATGCTGCTACAACAACAACAACAACCCGTTCACATATGGCAGATTACCTGCAAAATTGACAATCAGCTGTCAATACTGCTTTGAGAGATTTTTCTTCACAGAAATTATTTTGGTGGAATATTTCGGTGTTTTTGGTTTCTTTAATTATTACTAACAATATGAAGAAAATACAAGGAGAAGGAATAGCTAATTTAATTGCGCAATTGGCTGCTAATAAAGTTAGAGGAAATCCATATGCGTTGATTACTGAGGTTGCAAAAAATTATGGCAGCAATGCACATGGGATATTCTAAATTACATTTTATAATATGTAATAAGAGGACAAAACGTTTTGGACACACCTTTTTCTCTGTAAAATTAATCCATAATTAATAATATTTAACAAACATTTTATTAGAATTAAGTTTACAGACCTGTTTTCTTTGCCTGCATCCATTCCATTTAGTTTTTATTTTGATGTTTCTCCATACATTCGTAATAATAATTATCGATAATACAGAAAACACAGAGTTGTATGCCAAAAAGTATCGTTATTATCTAGGATTATTTTATAATCTCAGATTTTGGAGAAAAATTTTGTATAAGAAAACGCGCTGTTCAATTACGGATTTTGAGTTAAGCGCGAATGAGTAGATCATCTACTTATATGTGAACGTATTATAAGGTTGTGAGTTTTAATCTAAATGTTGTACTAGAAACCAGGAATTTATTCCTTAATAGGTAGAAGACACTATGGCAAAAATATTGTTCTGAAATAAGGAATTTATTCCTTTACAGGTAGTTTTTTTTTTTCAAAGCTCACGGATATGTTTGTATGTACTGTTTATAGTTTTGAAATATGTGACCTGGTCTACGAAAAGGTACCTTACGTGCGAAAACAAGTTTTCGAGAAAACACCAGTTAACGTTTAAACTTCTAAAAACCCTTGTAACTTTTTTAAATATTAATATTTTTCAATCCGGTTTGACTTATTTTCTTCAGCATAGATCACAGTATCAATAAAATCACAGAAGCATTGAAAAACATTTTTATATATATAAATAAATAAGAAAAGTTAATGCAAATCGCAGAAATCGTTTTAAAAAATAAGTTAGCTTTTGTATTTTCGTATTTGTACATTTCTTTTTTTTTACTTTTAACAAACTTTTAAGCAAATTATGATTTTCTGGTTTTCACCATTTTAAAGAGCCTTCCACACACTATTCGAATCAACAAAAAAGTGAAAAATAATTTTTTGACACGTGAGGTACCTTTTCATAGACCAGGTCATATATCTACAAAAAGATTTTTAATTTAAAAAAATAAATAAAAATTTACATACTTTCGGAAATAGAATATAAAAAGGAAAGCGATAAGAAAAAAAATGAAAAGAAAGCGGAAACAGTCCCGGGAGAAAATAAAAGGCACATTTGAATTTTGTGTGAATGTGTGGCGTTTCTGAAAATAATAATCTCTGGAAAGTATGAATTGCATGGCTGCTGCGATGGTCTAGAGTAAGTTGAGTTACTGCTGTGCAGGGAGATAATTGAGTGAGAACACAATACGCCACTATGCAGACAAAACCTATTCAAAGCGAGTCGAACGAAAAAGGTTTGACATGCATTTTGCGGATTGTTTTATGTTGAGCTGAAAGCATGAAAGCTAATTGTGCTATACAATCTTACTGCACACTGAGCGCTCTCCACTGCTTAGATATCGCAGGCATTACCAAATAGACATTTGCATGGGCGAATACATTCATATAAGTACCATATATTAATATAACAAGCACCTGTTTAATTACTAAATTACCAAAAAAATAGATTTTCAAATACAACAATTACTTACTATCCCTTAACAACGAATGACCTAATTAACACTTTATCTATTAATCTTTCACTTTTACTCCATATTATGTAAAAATGTTTTTCATTTTTAGTTGTTATATTTGCTAATTCATATTTTTTGTTTTGTTTTTTGCTTTTTTCTCTCTCTCATTCATTTAGAGTAAGCTGGATTCTCCCGAAAAATTGAATGCTTTTCCCCCAATTCGATTGACAAGAAGCATAAAATAAAAGCAAAAATGAAAGAAGAAACCGTTAAACCGTTATATGGCTGCCGTAATTCACCCATAAAAACTTCACATTTGGATGCTGCTCGCAAACGTGTTTATATGTATATTTGTGCATTTTGTAAACGAACATACATATTTACATGCATACACACATACATATACATACATGCCCTCATCTGCCCCCGTTGACATCGTAGAGGCATAAAACTGATAAACCTTAACCACAAAAAAAGAAGTAAATGATGACAGCTAACACCGTTCGAAAAATTTGTATTATTACATATGTATATACTTACATGCATATGTTTATATGTTTACAATTGTATTGCAATGTATTGTTACATAGATCATTGTTTAGATTAATTTATAATTACACAGCTTTACTACCTTGTAATGCAGATTTAGTTTAACTTAATTTAATTAATAGACAACGCGAAATAAAAATAAAAATTAAAAGAAAAAAGAAAGAAAAAGAGAAAATTTATCATGTCAATATCAAAATTAAGCACATGAGCAAGAGTTGACGGAATAAACTGAAATTTAAATTATGACTTAAAAAACTATTGTTTTATTCAGCAGTCATAGTCCAATGGATTCAGATCTGTACTTCCAGAATATTGTTTTTTATCCACTGATGGTTGGTTTTTGCCTTATCGACTGAAGCGGAATCTTGCTAGAAGGTCCAACACTCTCCATTGAAGAGAGTGCTGCTCAACTGCTTCACCACACCTTCTAAGACATCCTCCTGCTACACCTTTGTCCTGACATTTTTCGCAGAATTGAAGAGATGTAACGCCTTTACAAGACACTCCCGATCAAATCATTACGGAGACCATCATCCAGGTCACGCTGAACCTTTGGAACAACATTTTTTGCGTCCTTAGAAGTTTTAGCATAAACTTTGTTTATTTTACTTAGTAAAACCTTCTTCAACAGTGACGATACAATTTTTCAAATTGAGTAACTCGTAAACTCCCAAACCGACAGGCTTTATTTAACCAACCATTCATACGAGAATTTGAGGGTAATGGTTTGGGCCGATGTAACCGCAGACGGGCGCTCTCCAATTGTTTTCATCGAGTTTAGCGTCAAGGTAAATACGAAATATTATATTATCCAGAAAGTATTCTGGAGCTCGTTTTGAAGCCGTGGGCAGATAAACATTTCGGTGGCAGATCATGGACGTTTCAACAGGACCACCGTCTCAAAAAGCTCGAGTGAACCAAGAATGGCTAAAAAACAACGTTCCGAGCTTCAGAACGTCCACATACTAGCTCTCAAATTCACCAGACGGGAATCTGATGGATTATTATCTTTGGAGAGCAAGGTCCGAACTAAAAAATTCACCAGCCTCGAGGCGCTGAAAAAAGCCATGTCTGCGAGTGGGCCAAAATACTTACAAGTCACATTCGGGCAGTTTGCGATCCGTTTCTGGACCGTGTTAAGGCCATAGTCAGGGCAAACGGTGGTCATATCCAGCAAAAGTAAATTGATTCTTAATTTTGTATTATTTTCACACATTTTTTACTTTGAATTGAAAAAGTAATTTTCAAAACTAAATGTATGGCCTTTTTAATTGGTTACAATTCGAGTGCCGGACCCTGTAAATTCTTTGCGTACTATACAAACATATAGTAAGATCTGTTGGGACAGACTATTCACTTATTCACTATTTCGCCATTAACAACAATGCAGAGATACGTTTGTTAGATATGCTAGTTGTTGGAATAATTTCATTAAACGACGTCATCTTGTGAATGAATCAGAGTTTTCAGTGTTATAAATTCTTTAATGGCATTTACCAAGAATACGATATTTTACTTTAGATTAATTAACACCCACACTCAAACAAACGCGTCTAAGTTTGGGTATTCACCGAAACATTTCAGTGATCAAAATTGCAATGTTATGAAATTCATTGCTCTTACACAACTTGAATGCATTAATCCGTAACTGCCGGCGTAAACATAAAAAAACTACCAGTATTCCAAACCCATCTACATACACACAAACATACATGAATGCCGTGGCATTTACAATTAATGTGGACGCATTAGCATAATGACGGAGGCAAGTCGCCAACTGGCATGCACGCCTGGAGCAGCTTGTATCAGCTGTCCGTTATAATCGTACTTGAATAATTTTCAATGAATTGTACGCGAAATGCAAAAACCAGCAGATGGCAAACATATCTTACAAGTACGAGTATAGTACGCATTTACACGCGTTCGGTGGTACTTTTTTACATGCACATGCCCGCAATTAGGCTGGCATGACCACGTAAAGTAATAAAGTCAAATATGTGATTCCTATTTTACGCGCCTTCTTCCTTAGTGATGTCCAATTCTCCATAAACAACTAATTACAAGTTGTGGTTTTTGAAACGGCGCGAGATATTTAATTTCTGCACTTTATCTATGGACTTTATTGACTTAAAAAAGAACATTTACCATGTAGCGCCGGGAATTACAAACACAAATTTTCGCTATACATTTGCTAATTGTAGTCACTCATCTTCGTTCTTCATTTATGTTTTCCACGGACCATTACTCATCTCTTTCGTAAAACATGCTGCCTGAAGGTAGTTCAAGGAATGCAATATGTCCAGGCGGCTATCGAAGCTTTCTTATAAACCCTTCTCGTTCAATTGGACGTTTTCGTGTAAATTTGTTTGGGTTTGGTTATGATACCTTTCGGCTTCTGGTAGCTAAAAATACAGTAAAGCTCTGCTAGTTACTTCGCCATTGCGTGATCGGCAATGAGGTTGCCAATGGGCTGATAAGAAAAGGATAGGCGAACGTATTTTGGACCAGAACTACTCTGCGATTATTGGTGGTCATACTAAAAATTTAAAATTACCAACGGCTTAAGTTACTGTGGATTAGGTACTGAGGAATAATGGGTGGTGGCCTCAGTTTGACTTTAACCCGTCAGGTAGACCTGAAATTAGGTGGCACGCTTACATTTTCCCATGCACCAATTAAGTTTGCATGTCTGTTAAGACAGATTGGCGCGCCTATGAATAATGAAATGTTCGAGTTTATTTGGTGAAAATTTTCGGCCTCGCTCAGACATGTAATCAAAAACTTCCAAAGTTTCCCTAAGCACCAGAAATTCGTGTACCAAATATCCTTTAGCATTCATTAGGGAGGCTAAAGGGATTTTTGTCAAAAAGAGTAATAAGTCCCTTGCTTTTCTGTAAGATCTTTCAGGTCGTAGTGGCCCTTCGCTATGGTTTAGCCAATTTTGTACACGTATGTCTCTCGCCCTGAGCTTAGTTCATAGAGATCCGCATCTTATTTTTTACTGTCAAAAG
Source organism: Anastrepha ludens (assembly GCF_028408465.1). Lineage (NCBI taxonomy): Eukaryota > Metazoa > Arthropoda > Insecta > Diptera > Tephritidae > Anastrepha > Anastrepha ludens. Next base: position 104,383,751 of record NC_071498.1, read on the forward strand.
TATAATATTTAGTGATCCTTGATTACTTTTATTTGTGTGGCCATATTTTTGAGTACTATGTTTCGCCGCCATAGCCAAGTGGGGTTGTACGTGGCACTTGGTTGAAGTCGGGTCGAGTTCACTGTGAATATGAAACATCAAATAAAAGTTTTTTTCTAAAAAAATTGACACTCAGGGTTTGCCTTATTCTTTCTTGGTGCTTTATATGGAAGAAAAAAAACTAAACATCCTAGTTTATACAAAGTTCTTTCGTATGGGTTATATACTTGGCTACTTACGGCTATAACCACTTCCAAATATATAATAAATTGTCTAAGTCCCTTTCTTCATTATTTTACCTTTTCAATCAAGATCCTTCAAAGAATGTATTGTGCTTAATGTCAGAACGAGGGAGGCAAGCCCAGTTTGACACTGAGAAGTGCACTTGCTTACGATGGCCGAATTTATAACACAAAGAATGATCAATTTAGGTGTATCGGATTTAAATTGAAATAAAGCAACGAAAATTCAAATTGATTGGGCTTTTTTTTGCTATTCTTGTGCAGAACCATTCATGACACTTATTTTTTAAAGATAATCCCTTTCAAATGTTGGCTGCAACTGCGCCGTAATTCCGTTATCCGTATCTCGTAAATAACTTTAGTAATGTTGTCTTCTAATGCCTCAATCGAAGCTGGTTTATCCACAAAGCATTTGGACTTTACATAGCCCTACAAATAAAAGTCCAAAGGTGTGATATCACACGATCTTGGAGGCCACTTCACTAGTCCGAGACGAGAGAAAAATTGCTCACCGAAACGACGACGCAGCAAATCCATTGTTTTACGTTCTGCATGGCAAGTAGCGTCGTTTTGTTATCTTCTTCATTTTTCGGCATCAAAAAGTCGTTTGTCATGGCGCGATAGCATTCGCCTTTCACCATTGGGCCTCACCAAACGGTTGTTTTCAATGGTGTAATGGCTGTTATGGAATGGTCTCGGGTTGCTCTTCAGCCCAAATACGGAAATTTGCCTCAATGGGAAAATTTTTGTGAAAAATAACAAAGTGGTGGACTTTTGAAGAAAGTTAGGGAAGTGGAAGTTAGGGCTGAAAAGAAACGAAAGTAGCACTTGCCAGAATGAAAAGCCTACAGAATAATAATCAGTTTAACTTTTTCGTTTCAGATGTCCTGATGAGCCAAAATCCTGTTGACAATCTACTTATCTTTTCTTAAGACGCTTACTTTCGTGCCATACTACTACAAAACAATATGTCAAAAAAAATTGTTTTTGTATACTATTTGATATCAATAATAACATACTATAAAATCAAAATGATCACATATTATTTTCTTTAAAAAAAAAAATCCTACAAAATATCTATAAAAAATGAGTATTTGACCAGAGTACTAACTTGACAGTAGTCACGCGTGTTCTGTCAAAAAATCTTTATTGGAAAAAGTACCTCCAATCTGATTGCCCTTTACTAAAATGTTATTAAATGAATTATTTCATTAGTTTTTAAGTTTACTCTAAAATTTTTTCTTTATAAGTTTTAAGAAACTTTACATTAAAACGAAATAAGTAAACTATAGGTTTAATTTATTTTTAATTTAATTGTTTGGCATTAATCTGCGTTTCATAGTCGGTAAGAAATATTGCATTTTCAGGTTATTAAATAAATGAATAAATATGTAGGTGTGAGTGTTTATAATTTCGTTGAAATATATTACATATTTGATTTTGCACGAGTGGTCGTGTGAGCTAACAGATAGACAGTCAGACATACATAAACCGATAAGTTGCATCTATCAATATTTCATTAATCTGTCTCACACAACCGTTAAGTGTCAAAATTGAAATATTGTAGAGCTCTAATGTGCATCGGACATGAAGATACAATTTTGCAAATACTTAGGAACTTTTTTCCCAGCCGCATATTTTTTGTTTACATGGCATACACACCGGGTGTTATCAGGCATGTAATCGTATGTAAAACGCTCGTTTGCTGGAAGAACGTCCAAAGACCAATAATTTTGTTTAGCAAAACTGAACACCAGCTTTTGTTTTATGTGTTGTAAGGAACTCATGACGCTATCTATTAACAGTTTTCTTAATTAGATGAAAAGGTGTATTTACTTTTACTTTAAGAATCGTACTTACTTTCTTACATATATGACCTGATCAAGGATCGCAACGCCTTACCGGATTAAAGTCGACTGCAATAAGTCTCGTCTCTGCTTTGCGCACGTGTTCTCCAATTTGCTTCACCAAGCGATGATAGGCTACCCTCGACTTGGTCCTTCCATCGAAGGCATGGTCTTTCCCTACATCGTTGTCCTTTAGTTACCATTTGAAAATCTTCTTTGCTGGAGCCTCTGCATCCATATGCTCGCTGTGGCTGAATCAGCGCAAGCTCTGAATATTGATGCGCTTAACAATGTCTACAACGTCGTAGAGCTCATACAGTTCATCTTGCTCTGGAATATCACAAGAGCGGCGTCATCAGTCTGCGACACAACCCATGCTTCAACGCCATAGAGTAGCACGGGCAAGATAAGCGTCTTGAAGAGTGCTAGTTTTGTCGGGCGAAAGAGGTCTCAGCTACACATTTGCTTCCTGAAACCATAGTAACACCTATTGCAAGTGTGATTCGTCGGTGTATCTCCAAACTGACATCGTTTGCTGAAATGCTGGATGCAAAACACAAAGCATATATGTACTACGTCTTAGCCGCGTTAACCGCCAGATCCACTCTAGTTGACTCTCTTTTGATAGCGGAAAATGCTGCGCTAACATCTCGCTTTCAGTGCCCTATGATGTCAATGTCATCAGCATATGCAAGGAGCTGGACACTTTTGGTGAAAATAGTGTCATTTCCATGAGGAGGTACCCCTTCCATGAGGAAGTACCTCTTCCATGAGGAACTTGAAGAGGTCGCACGATACGAGTTCGCCTGATCTGAAAACCCGCTCTGTACTGAAAGGTTCGGAGAGATATTTTTATACCTTGTGTGTGAAAAATGGTATGATTTAAATGTCCACAATGAGAACGTCTATAGGTTAAATCCACCAGGCAGTCGATTCATGAATGCCTAATTGTTTAGATATCAGTTTTTGTTCTGACAGTCTTATTGTATCCTCGACAGAACCAGTTTCTTGTAATTTTTGTACCAATCTTTGAAGTTCTGATTATTCGGATGATTATTTCCACCAAAAAAATTACGATATGTCGTTCTTAAAAATCGACTATTTTCATAATAGTTTTCAATAATTTCAACGCGTTGTTTTATTGAGCAAAATTGTACTTCTGTCTAGGAATTATTCACTACTGGCATCTCTCTTTTGAAAGACCTTTTATTTGAGTTAATATTTTCTTCCAGCGAACGAGCGATATGTACTCGTACTCGTATTATAATGATACCCCTCAAGCACTCGGCATTTCTACCTTTCTAAATATTATATTCTCATAAAAAGCCGTACGCTCTCAAAGAGAAAAATATTTCGACGAACTAGAAAGGATAACAGCATCTTCATTTTAACCATTTAAGGTTAGGCACCGCACTCTTATTGTTATGTCATTGTTAATAATAATTATTATCGGAGTATGTCAGCCTGTTACCTTGACCGGCTTTGTTTACTGAAATTACTTTCATTTGAAACGGCGTATTATTTAAGAATATACATACATGCATACATACTTAACTAGATCTTTCGTATATCTACTTACACGAGGCAACAATTTTTTAAATGATTTAATACGCGAAGTATGGGCAAAAGAAGAGTATGCGAAGAGGATTGGATTCAAAAAGCCCTCACAGCGAAATCTCATTAAAAAACCCAGATTCTTTAATAAGATTTTCGTTTGTTAAATTTGGGATAAAACTTCCCATGATTCATAATTTAAACAGCATTTTATTTTGCATGCATACATACATACATATGTATGTACATGTTTGATTAATTTTGTCGTAAACAAATTTGTGGCACCATCATATAAGTTATTGGGTGCCTCAATAAGATCGCCTATTTCGAATTGAAAGCCATTCATTTGTGTGTCGGCTGCACTGCGTTGTTGTATGATAGCTGTCATGAGTGAACTTTGAGTTTTAGTCATGGAGAACTACATGAATGACCAGTGCATAACAATTGTGAATATTCACATCTAAATTATTAACAGTTTTGCGGATATGAAAGAATATTTCGAGCATTGTATTCTACCTCTAATGCCATTTATTGCAACTTTTCATTCTTCTACCACTTGAACTCCTTGGGTTTTCAAAATCCTACGCGCTAGGAGATAATTACTTTGTTATAATTTATTTACTTTGATAAATCTCACCTTGTATGTGTTCGGTTCTCTCCAGCGATAAAATAGTCACTTGGAATGGAATGAAATTGATAACTATGGAATTGTGGACTGCCGCAAATTTTTTCCAAGTACTCAGGCAACACTGTTTATTGGGCCGTTGGGCCAAGAGATAGGATTTAAAAGGATAGAGAGGGCCAGGTGAGGTGTGGATTCATTACTTTTCAGCGAAATCAAATCATTTAGATCAACTTGGCTGTCACTACAGACCAAGATTTTAATTCTTCGCCACCTTTTGCTAATTATCCAGTCTGCTTTTTATAAGTATTGAAAATACTTCCATTTGAAAGGCCGTTGTCTTTATACATAAAGCAGTAAGGGTTACTATCCAAATGCCATCCCACTCCACTAAATGGTACTGTTTAGTGTTGGAGTCGTCAGCGTAGAAAGTTCTTACTGGATGATACCTTCTATCAAAGGATATTCCAGGTATCAGTTTCTCATAAGGTGCCAGAGAGCACTCCTCTGACAACCTTTAAAATAACTCCGTGTGTCTGGAACTCCCATCGTCGTGCCACATCATTTGCATTATCTCTACTTGAATCGCTGAGTACAGAGGTATCAAATCCAACAAAGCATTAAGAGCAGATAATGACGTTCTACTAAGTAACTTAATCGCTTAGTTTTAAGACAAAATGCCGCCATCTGTGTGGTTAGTCACAGTTAAGTTATTTAACAGTAAACAAATAAGTATTTTTTTACTAGTGGGAAATTACAAACCCTTCAGATAAGCGGCATTAACATCGAAGAAGTGGACAAATTCAGCAACATCATCAACAGAACTGGCGGGTCAGCAGCTGGCATACGCAATCGAATAGCGAAAGGACGCTCTGTATCGCTCTGTATTTAGTTTGTTAGACAAAAATTGGAGGTATATGTATATCCAAGCGTACGAAACTAAGGGTCTTTGAGTCAAACGGGAAGCCTGTTATTTCTGTGGGGACATGGAAATAGAGAACACCACAATGTCTTCGGAGCGTTGTGCGTGTTTTCTGACCAAACACCATCTCCAACCCTGATCTCTGGAGTATATTGAAGCAGGTTCCTTCTCATCTCGAATTGCGGCGATGAAGACGGAAATGGATTAGGCATACACTTCGGAAGCCTGATGGACATTGCAAAAACAGTCTTAGACTGGTGCCCACAAGAAAGTCGCAGGCGCGGGAGACCATCCTACACGCGGAGGCGACTTGTTGAAGCAGAAGCGCAACGAGCAGAAGCGCAACGAGCAGGCCGTTCATGGAGACAAATACTAATTCATGCGTTAAATACAGCTAACTTTAACTTGATTGTTGGTGACGCTTTGTTCCTCCTTGGAACCACGGGAAATATATATATATATATTATATACATATAATATATATTATATAATGGTATTGTGAATTGGCCGCAAAAATAATTTAAATGATTATTGAAGATCGAACTGAACTGAACTGAAAAACAATAAACTCGAATCGCCAATGGTAAAATTGGAGCTGAAGCTATTTTAACAAGTCAAGGAAAGTTTCGACAAACGTATATGTATATGCCTCAAGGCGGCCATTATGGAATATTTTACTCTATATATAAAGTCTACGCCTATACTCTCTACTAAAATACTTTCAATACTTTGTTCTTTTCCAATTTTCTAACATGCGATTTGAATGGGACACCCTATACGAATCCGTGTATGAGAATAAAGCTGTTGGGCTTCCGCTATTTATAACAAATAATTTACTATCTTCTTCTTAATTGGCGCGATAACCGCTTACGCGATTTTGGCCGAAATAATTTACTATACATTTACTTTTTTTCAGATTTGTTCTCAACTCTATCTAAACTTTATTACTTTTAGAAATTTCAAATTTTGTTGTTCCCGGGAATAAGTTGAAGCATGCCATGCAGCTTGGATTTGTGCGTGATTGTCATTTGGTAGGCCCCGGGCTTGAATTTCACCATGGGCATGAAACAACTAATGATTTCAAAGGTTTTCTTCATATGTTTTTGGTTCGTTTACAAACAGAAAATCAATTTGAGTTCAGATTGTTGCGATTCTATTTGCGCTTGAATATATGAGTTAGTCATAACAAAAAGAAAACGTAAATAACCATAAGCACTTAAGACTTATTTATTTCAAGAAAGAAAAAAAAACAATAAATGCAAAGGTGGAAAATCGCACTATTGAATGGGAAATGAAATTTGATTTCGGCACGGTTTAATTTGAAAATTAAGAGCTTCTTGAATTGGATATTATTTTTCAGAGCACAAACTAAAAACTCATACGGCGGCAGCAAACCTACTTGGGAAATAACGAGCATCTTAAACACAATGTGATGAAAAATTAATAATATAATTATAATTTAGACTAACTTTTTCATCAGATAAAAAAAATTATTTTCGGTGGTAGAAATCTCTATTTTGAGCTTTACGCACTCCATTGTTTGTCTGTTTACGGTTTAGCTGTCTAATTCACCTGTGTCAAATATGATTGGCATACGACGTAAATTGCAAAAATAATAAATGTTCCGATAGGGTCATAATTTTGAGAGTATGAGTCTCATAGTCCCTTTGGATTCAGATGGCTGTCTAACCTTTGAAACTTGCAATAGCTTTCGGTAGGGAAGGAATGGCTTTTTTTTAAAGGAGTTATTTTATTACAAAGTAAAATCCTTACGGTTAATTATGGAATGCTATTGTACAAATTGAACGGAAAGTGCTTCTCTTCTACCGAATTTAGAACGAAATTTTCGGAAGCTGATTCACCATTTTTCAAACAAATTTTTAATATTTCACAACGTCTCAAACGGAAATTGACCCGTTTCGTAAATCGCTGATGTTAACCTAATCTTCTGCATCAATACTAACGCATTTTAGTTGACACTCTAAAAGCAATCAAAAATTCACGTTCCAAACGCTAGATGGCTAAAGATTTATAGAGCTGATTAATAAAAGTTAATAGATTATTTTGAAAATATATTTGCTTGAGTAAATTTTGTCATCTAGAAAGTGTTGCACGCATTGTTAATACATATGAACATAAAAATATATGCGTGATTAAATGACTTGCGCTTGCAGACACGTTATTTGAGAGAAAATTCAGGTAAATCCCCTTAAAACTTTGTTTGCTGCAAGCGTTTCGTTTTCATTTTTATGCACTTAACTAAAAACGCCTTCGCAGTTACATACAGATGCACAAGTGCCAGTGGAAATTATATGTACATATTTATGTATATATGCAGCACAGCACTTATGTGTATGAAATGAGTATAGTTCCATATGAGTGAATGCAGAAACAGGTTGTGCAATTTTGCATGAGACGCTTCATTGACAGTGTTGTTAAGTATGACAATAACTTTTAAAAATTGGCAAACGCATGAATGAATGGTGTACAGGTGGCGGTGAATTAATCGCTAAATTGTATTTTTAAATAACTTTTTTACTAAGTGAACACAATTTTTTTGAGTGATAAAAATCTTTATTTTGACCTTTATGCGCTCCATCGCTTGTATGTTTATTTACTGCAAATGTGGTAGGCATACGACGCCAATTCCAAAAACAATGAATCTTCCGATAGAGTGATTAATTTTGTGCCACCTTGCACTAACATCGGTATTATACAAAGGGATCAAGCCCAGATCTTCTTCTTAATTGGCACGATAACCGCTTACGCGATTTTGGCCGATACTTAGATTAATATCAGTAACACTGAGTATGCCAAAAACTTGATTATACAGTCTGTGTGGGAAAAAAGGAACCGCCTGGAAAGGAAAGCCTGACATCTTCTCGGCATGCTTTGAACCAGCTTTTCAGCGTAAACCTTTAGATTTTGCGAACTTGACGATTTTGCGAATTTTGCGAGTTGCTTTAAATCATGGACTGGCCTTCGAGCAAGATGCGTTTTCATAAATCCCCACGCATTTAAAATGGGGTTGGCGTCTGGGGACTGGGAAGGACTGGCCTACTGTGACGCCATTTTCTTGTTTTGTTGTTTCTCAATGTTTTTTTCTGAGAACAGTGGTGTTGATGATGTGGGACGGTAGGAAATGTTCGCCTCCTTCAGTCGACGTTTGATGGTGTTCATACTCGCCTCTATTCCCTTTTTACAAATAACTGATCGTACTGGGCGTAGTCACAAAGAAGGGTCCCCCCTAAAAAGTTGGACGATCACTTTATCCAGCTTTTTTGTCGTCACTCCCTTCAAGTAGCGTTCGGAAAAGTCATCAACATTTTTCTATACCTTATACCGCTGATTCCACATCACAACACACTTTTTTAATTTTTTAATTGCTTTTGAAGCCGCTGCTTAAGATGATTTCGGCTCTTTCGAATGCGTGCATAAAAATACCGCCTCAAAACGATTCGCGTACTTCTCACTCATTTTTGTTTCGTTGCGTTTAGGGGAAATTTTCGAACGACACTAACCTGAGTTAGCATTGGCGTCGTAGCCCTTGAGTGAGACTATTATGCAGCAAAAAGCAGAACGAAATATATCTTGAAGCTAGAAGAAAAAACAGGTTCTTTTCTTCTGACACAAATACCTAAACTCGGTGACGAAATCACAAATAGCAGCGAATTACAGCTTAAGAAATTGCAGTCCCACCTGAACCCTCTTGTTACTTCTAACGCACACACAATCGGCGTATCATGTTTAAGACGCAGAGATCGCGTCGCATTATAGTAGATTGGGCAACGTAGGTATATTAAAAGGAGCCACTCAACGAGCCATTAAGCAGTTAAATTAGAATAAGATTTAAAAAAGGTGATGTGTAGTTATAAGCGATTCAGTAAATAAAAGCATTCATTAAAAAACAAAAAAGCCATGAAGGTGAACGCATCGCGAGGGTTGCTTCACCTTTGCAATACCACGAAAGTAGTGAGTTTATTAAAAAGTTTGGTATTTTTTTAGCATTGACTTACATTTAAAGTTTTCACATACGAGCTTTATCTTTACTTTTTTACAGTGAGTTGAAAAATTCATGTCACACAAAAGATAGAATGAACTCACGAAAATTTTCGTGCGCTGGTTTATTACGATTGCATTGATCAACTTACTTCGACTTTAGGAGTTGAAACACCCAATTTAACTACTGTGAATCGCCGGTACAACGAATACCAGTGTGGTCAGCGTCGATCCTTGTGGGATGAATTTCGTGAAGACAGTTAAAAAAATGTTGTTGCTCAAGAAATAATGGATGTGCATTGATAACGCAAGATCGGCATGCGACATATCGTGAGATAGAGGGTGTTAGTAGAACCAGCATGCATTCAATACTAAATGAATATTTGGTTGGGAAGAAGATTTGTTCTCGTTGTATACTGCCCAAAAAAGGGCTCATGCCGATTGGTTTAAATAAATGTTGGAAAAATTCAGGCGCGGTGGTTCAAGGCACGTCTATGATATCATAACAGATGACGAATCTCTGAACTATGAGCCGGAAACAAAACAGCAATCGACAGTATGGGTGTTCAGAGACGAGCCTAATCCAACAAAAGTTGTTGGCGGATGAACCAACTCAAAGCAAATGGTCCGCTGTTTTTTCAAAAATCTGGTCATGCCGTAACTGTACCACTAGAAAAACTTAAAACAATCAATTATGAGATTTGTTTGCCAGAAGTTATTAAAGAAAACCAAACACCGACGAAGAATCATCCTTCTCCAAGGTAATGCAAGCTCCCACATATCGGCACACAACTCATCCAATAGAGTTTTTGAGCGCTCACAAGATCTAATTAATGTGTCATTATCTCCTTACAGCTCTGATTTTCCACCCAAAGATTTATTTTTGTTCTCGAGCATTAAAAATAAAATACGAAGTTAACGTTTTTCAACGCCTGAAGTAACCTTTGAAGCCTCAACTCCTTTTGAAAGTATCCACTTCTGATTTCCAGAGGTGCTTTGAACATTGGTTTGAGCGAATGCAAAAGTGCATCGACTTCTGAGGAGAATGTTTTGAAATAAAATAAAACTATTTTCATAAATCTATTACTGGGCACAAAATATAGAGAGCAACGCTCGTACTAGCTTATTATGATACATGTAACAATTTTATAGTATTTACTTTACGATATTTATCAGTAAATATGAATAAGTACATAGCTAATATTTTAAAAAGTTTATACACCACTTACCTCCTTTGCTCTTAATAGAGAAGCTATCAGATGTCTACATGAGGCGACAATCACAACCTCTTACAGGGTCAATACGCATATTCCAAAGGAAAATTTTTGGGTGAAAATAGGTAATAACTCTTAAAAGGTTTAAGGTTTCATTAAAAAAACTACAGTTGGAACAAACCAATTTTGTTCACAGTAAAAACCTAAATCAGTACTATTTTGTTAAAAATAAAGATTAAATTTTTTTAAATTTAGGACATTTTTTTTATGTTTACATTTTGAAACATTTTTTTTGTAATTTGTTTTTTTTTTTTGTAACATTCATTTAGCCCCACTTACCAACACCATTCACAGGCCAATGCAATTGCTGCCTGTAGCCGTCAAGAGTCATCGCAACTGAGAACGAAAAACTGAAGGAGCGAACTCGATGCAAAATCGCATTTGACTAGCTATAAAACAGCAGCATTAGTTGCGGCGAATCGCATACGCATAGCAGAGTTGAGCATCTCTCAACCAGTTGAGAAAGTCATCTCTGTTTGTTCTGTCCGGTACATAAACAAAGGTTTATATCAGCATCGCTGCAAAGATCAGTTCTGATTCGATCGTCACGCGGTCGCGACGTACTATCGAACGGCTAGCAAGTTAGAAGATACTGATAATTCTAATATATTTGTATAAAGTCATCGAACGTAGTATCTGATAAAGGTGCTAAGGAATCATATGAAGATAATCAATGCATATTAAAATTGCATAAGAAATAAATGCAATCAAATTTATAAAACGTAAATAACTAAAAACCCAAAAAAAAAAAAAACAACTTGCAGTGGAAAACAAAAATCCCCTTCAGTGTACAATCACTTAATACTACCGCGAATTGAACGCACACACATACATACTTACGTTCTTAGGAATTTATTTAATAAATTTAAAAAACTTGAATAAGAAAAAAGCAAAAATGTATTGCAATACATTTTTTTGGCTACCAATACTTTTCGCGTCATTGCAAGTGGCCTACGCACGTAAGTTTTCAAATAAATATTAAATAATAGAATACAGAAAACATACGATACAATTCAATATTAAATAAATAACATCGCATTGAAGTTTGATCGCCTTTAAATGCATAAAATAGAAATTAAATGTTTGCCTTGAAAATATTTGAAAAACCAGTAATTGCAGCAGCTAACGAATTTCTCTTCTACTTTCACGCTCCACTCAACAAATGCAAACCGGCACTCAATGACGAAACCTGTCATCGTAAATGGCTGCGTAAACAATAATCAAAACAATCGAAACGAAATACAAATAAACAACTCACATATGAATGTAATAAACAGAATATTATTCTTGCTTGACACCCTACAACACGTACGGCCGTTGTGTGCCTTACAACAAATGTGGATTCCTTCAAAAACTCTTCACTCAGTACGGTCTCTCACTGCCACAAAACTATTTAGCGGATATACAAAAGTCGCGCTGCCAAGGAAGCACACCTGGGGTAAGTACGAATAGTGGGTTTCTTCTAATTGTTAAGAGACTTTCTAAAATTTAGGATGCTATATAGCAACTAAGTAATATTATTAGTTCGAATACTAATTGTCTTTTGCCGATGGGTAGACTGTTGGTTCTGGGTGTGATGCCCGTAATGGAAATGAAATAAAGATATGAAGTACAGCGTTTTTTTCAACAGCGACCGCCTCTTGGTAGTGAAAAACCTGTTGTCAAGGATGTGGGCTATCAATCCCAGGGTCTAGTGGCAAGCATAGCAAAGTGGATGATGAGTTTTTTTTTCAGTAAAGTATTTCATGCTAGGATTTTTTTGATACTTTTTTTGTAATATTTCTTATTTTTTAACCAAAACTACAATACATAAATAAAACTTTCAAACTTTTAGAAAATTAGGAAAAGTTCAAAAAATTTTCATCTAAATTCTGAACTTTTTAATTTAAATCATTAAAGAATTCTCAGGTACCCAGTAAAAATAAGTGCAAGTTTGAGCGTCTAAAAATCGCTGGAATTTTTATAATTTGTTTTCTCTTGGTTAATAAAATTTTAATAAAACAAGTGAAATTTTTAAGCATCTAAAAAATTGTTTGAATTTTATAATTTTTTTCTGTTCATAGCTGATGAAATTTTAATAAAACAAGTGCGCGTTTCGAGCGTCTTGAAAATCATCGCTTGATTTTTAATAATTTTTTTTGTTTCATGGCTCACGAAATTTTAGTAAAAGTTTTTTCTCGGGGTTAACGAAATTTTAGTAAAGCAAGTGATTGTTTGAAGCAACTAAAAAATTACTTGAACTTTTTATATTTGTTTTTCCCATGACTCTTGAAATTTTAGCAAACGAAATGCACACTTAAGCGTCTAAATATCGCTTGAATTTTTAATGTTTTTTTCTCATGGCTCATGTAATTTTAATAAAATAAGCGGAAGTTTTAAGCGTCCAAAAATCGCTAAAATTTTTAATAATTTTTTTTCTTAGGGCTCATCAAATTTTAGTAAGACAAGCGCAAGTTTTTACACTTTGTTTCTCTTGGTTAACAAAACAAAATTTGTAATAATTTTTTCTGACGGCTTTTTACACCAATAATATATGGTTTGTGATATATTGTGATATAAAACACATAGGAAAATTTGCAAAAAGTTTTTTTTTTCATTAACGTAACTCTTTAGCCGCTTAAAACTTGTACTTTATTTTACCAATATCTTTATAACCCTACATATCCTAAATTTTTCAAAAATTTTAGATTAAAAAATTAAAATTTAGATTTAAAATTGTAGATTTTTTAACATTTTGTTAAAGTTTGAAAAGTTTTATTTATGTAATATATAATATTAATATAATATGTATTATTATTCAATGAATAATGTTAAAAGAAAAATTATAAAAAACTTCTGATTTAAAAAAATGGTATATAAATATCAAAAAAGTCATCACGCACTCAGTTATGCTTGTATGAATATTTTATATCCCAGTTGGCTATGGCAGGACCTGAAACTCATTATAGAAATACTTCTAATACTTCCTTTGGTGGGCCACCTTCTTTCCGCTCTCTCTTCTTTTCATATGAGATGAAACACTTGGTACCTTCCCTTCTCTGAGAAAGTCCTTTATGCTGTCTTCCCTAAGAAATATTCTGGAACTTCTTGAGTCCTAAATTGTTGTACTCCTATTACAATTATTATTTATACATTTCGTTTTTTTGTTGTTGTTAAATATTTTATTACATACATAAACAAAATACAGTGCAACAAATAAGAAAACAAATGCAGGTTGAATAAGGATACATTTCAGCAACAAACCCCCAAACGAGCTTTTAAGGAAGCTTGATTAGAAGACCAATAAAGAGCAATTACAGGCTTTCCGTGTGACCGGTCTTTATATGTTTTTCAAAAAGAATTTGCTGGAGAATCCTTTTTGCAAATGCCAAGGTATTCAAAATTTCCTTCATTCAAAATAATTTTTTATTTATTCAGTAAATAAGTTATTCAAAAAAATGAAATGGATGATTAATTTTGCGCCACCTTGTATTTTCAAAATTACGCTGCAAATATTTATTTAATTTTTTTATTAATTTAATTGTCTTGTAAACTTAAATATGTATTTGTGCAGTACTAGTGGAGTACGAGTGGAGTGAATAGAGCTACTTGGGCTCACTGCTTACGGCTCACGAACAATTCGGTCGCTCTTTGGTAGTGAGTTCTAAATTTAATGCTCACCAAAATTTCGCTCACAGCAATGAGCGTTTGCATATAGTGGTACTTCAACCATTTCCCCTACCTATTTAGTACATACATAAAAATATAACAAATCTCCAAATATGTACTATTAGGCGCTTCACAAGCTGTTGTCGTAAAGTTTTTCGCAGTTGAATAAATGTTCAGAGGGCTTGAAACCACAATCAACTATATGTAGTTTACCTCTATGAAAATTCATAATATGACTTGTAGCTATCGTGCAAGTCCGCTAAATATATTTTAAATTGTTTAAAGTTTACGACATATACAATACAACAACACGACATTGACGAGAGCCTTGTGAATACCCTATATGTTTAATGGCAAAAATCGCTCTCCGGCTGCGTGAAATTAAAATTTCACTTATGGACATGCATCAATTATTTAAGAATTCGAAGGCGTGCTTATACAATTTTTTGGGAAAAGATATCTACTAAGTGCACGGTGGAGAGAATACAAAAGGTGACGATTACCGCGAACTCCTATCCGGTTCTCAGTCAATTTGATTGAGTCAGTTGACGTAATAAGTGGATATTTGCTTTCGTGTTATTGTTGCACTGATTTTAATTTTTATTGTGGTTAACGAGTGCATTTATCGTACTACGCCGTTCTCTTGCTTGCCCACTTGTTACACCTCAGCCAGAAACACTCTCACGGATGTCGCAATCTTGAAATTGATCATTCTTGTATTGCATGTAGGAAGATGCTTAAAATTATATTATTTCAAGGTAGGTGGAGAGAGCTTTCACCTTTTAGATTTTAATCAAGGTGTAACTAAGGTGATGTCAGTCAAGCGGTGTTTGTTGTAATTTTGCCAAGTTCAGCATTCTTATTTCTGAATGATGCCAATTTGACTTACTTGCCTTGATTCTTTCTTTCTTTCTAATAATTATACGTTTTAGCAGCATGTGTTTGAGAGCACTCTAACATCGTTACTTTTTTATCATTTTCGAATGGAGGATTCCCAACGCCATGATTAATTTTATCAAATAATTCCTTCGATGTATTCCATGCATTCAAATCACAATTTCAGAAAATTTTGTTCCGGCTGTTTAAGGTATAGTTGGACAGTTTTATTTTGGTATCAGTTTTGTCGATACTTAGCTAAGAAATTTCAAAGCCTCCAACTTAGATGGTGACGATTTGTCAAGATCCGCAAAGCGTGGAGTTTAGTTATTTGCTGGATACCGCATAACTTAACAATTGCCCAAAAAAGATATGTTGTTGTTGTTATAGCAGCTCATAGGTCCTGCCAGAGCGGTGTAGTCACCGATCGTCATCATCTAACACATCTAACGGTAGGCACAGGAAACGTGCTGTTTCGACGGGAGGGTCCGGAGGGAGAGGGGTGCTAGGGGAGTGGGCTTGAGAGGACATGTGAACTGGTGGTTAGTATCACAGCTGAAGCTCCTTGTCTGCAATGGGTGGTGTTTGGACTCTGATAATGGTATTCAGGAATCAGGAGTTTAGGAAGGTGATAAGCGAATGTCACCCCTGTATATCTGTATACTGGTCGATCCATTAGTAATCATGTTTGTTTGTCTCGATTTTGTCGAAGAAATGGCTCTTGACTCGCCTGGAAGGTGGCTCAGGCTCTAGCAAGTGTCTACGGGGTGATTATTGCGGTAACATCCTAGCTAGAATTGCTTGCTGAGTTTTTTACTGTGCGCCATAATCGGGAGCATGAAAGCGTCATGGTGAAGGAGGTGCAGGGGAGACATCAGGAGGCATCACTGCTCTGTCACATCTGAAGCTCTGTCCACAGCGAATCTATAGTACCAGGCGACTAAATGCGTGCAGCCAGACCGGCCAATTGCTTTTTATGTGGCCAGCGGCATTTTTATTGTCTCTGCTTCAAGTGCTGACGGCTAGCAATTTGAGAATTTTGTTACGATTTTGGTATGCCATCGAATTTTACCAATAATTGCGAAGTTGTTGGCGGAAGAAGTAACTCAAATCAAATGGTGGCCTGTTTTTTCACATAAACTGGGAAATTTGGTCATTTCGCAACTGTACTACCAGAAAAACTTAAAACAGTCAATTCTGTGTGATGCACAGCCATTTGTTTGCCAGCAATTTTTTAATGAAGGAAAACAAACTGCCGAATACGAATTATTCTTCACCAAGGCAATGTAAGCTCCCACATATCGGCACACAACTCGCCTAAGAGAGTTTTTGAGCACTCAAGAGATCGAATGAATGAGTCAACTGCCTTACAGTCCCGATTTGGCATCTAATGAATTATTTCTGTTCATGAACATCAACATTAATTTTTTTTTTTTTTTTTTTTTTTTTTTTATTTTACACTGCGACTAGTTACAAAGAAAAATTGTAATAACTAACGAGCAATTTGTTTAGAATTTAGAAAATAAGGTATATACAACAATTAACGCTAAGGTGTGGTTAGTACATTAAGTCTTTGGGCTTTCTGCGTTTCAGTCTTCTTCTCCAATTAGCTGGATTAGCGAGAATAGTGGCCTCCGTATTGACGTGGTTTTTTAACCTTTCATCGTGGGCTTTTGCCATCTTTTTTATTGTGTCTGCCACCGAGTCAATATTTAGGTCGCGTTCAAGATCGGAGCTACGGATATACCACGGAGCACCGACTGCACATTTAATAATTTTATTTTGGAACCTCAACATTAAATGCGATGCCGACGTTTTTCAACGCCTAAAGCAGCTGTTGAAGCCTTTTGTTTGTATCCACTTCTGAATGGCAAAAGTGCTTTGAAAATTGGTTCAAGCGAATGCAAAAGTGTACAAACAATAAATCCATTTTCATTGTTATTATACTGTGTTTTCATTATTGAGTGCAAAATATAAAAAGCAGCCCTCGTAAAATAAAACATACATATTTTTTTGTTTTGTTTTTGAAATAGAGGCACGTGCACATGTACAGTTGTTGGATTAAGGTAAATATTATTTTTAATTTTCGGTGATTTTTTTAAAGCATCTTTTTGATAGATAAATTTTGGCGCACCTTAAATTTTAATTGCCCGACAGTCATTTCTATTAGCTCATATCACGTACATTTATACATTTGCTTAAACAGCTGCCAATCCCTAGTATTTTTTTTTTTCCAAATTATAATTTTAAAACACTTTGATTTCCCCCTTTTTTAGCTTTGCAAGTTTTCATATTCGGCTAAAATCGCGTAAGCGGTTAGAGGAAGTTTTCATATTTCTTCAAATGCTCACCCGTTATACGTTTTATGTAGTATAAATATGTGTAATTATACGTAGAGATTCTCACTCAATATGGGGACCAGCCAACATTTTTCTTTAAATATTCAAGCAAGTCCCATTGACTTTTTGTAGATGTAATTTTCAAATGCTACCCACCGAACTCGTTTCTCCTAAACTGAAATATGTGCATTGTTGAAATATATTTATGAAAAACGTGTGCATTGTACTGGTATACTACATACATACATATATAGACAATGGAATGGAATGATATTTAGTAATATCCTCTGTGCAATGAAAGATTTTGCGATATTTTCCCAATTTCGTTGCTACTTTTTTAAATTTGCTTAAAAAAATTATAAATAAATAAAAATTTAAAAATATTGTAGGATGACGGTCTCGTGTACAATGGCATTTTGAAAAAACGCCAAAAATAATAATTCCTCATTTAACAATAAATTGCCCACTTATTTATCAATTGACTTGTGGTTGACCTCCCACAAAATTGTTTGTGTTATTAAATATGAATGAACTGGGAATTTCATAAATAAACATCAGCCTTTGAAAACCTGTATTTTTTAATGATAAACACTTATATATGTATATATATATTATTTATGTTATAGTTTGCAGTTGCATACAATGCAGGGAAATCCGCTGGTGTGGAACTGTTGCGCTTTTGGAAAACTTAGCGTGCAGACTAGTCCGCATTCGTTTTCACATCCATATAAGTTCTAGTGCATTTCCTAAGAATTCTCATTTATCAAAGAATTTAAAATCATTTAGTTTTTTTGCGATGGTTTTTCCTACCCGATAATTATTTTTTTCTCTACGTCAATCCGCAACCTATTAACATAAGGAAATATCAGGTAGATATCCAACATCAAGAATCCAACTTAGAAGTGTTAGAATAATAAAATATTAATCAAATAATAAGATATGTGTATGAACAGGGTGCGTACGGATGAGAATAAATCCAGTTAAGGGGTTATATACCTTGTGAGCCCGAAAACATGGACGATTGTCATAATTTTTTGACGTGATAACGTCTTATAATTCGATTTAACAGGCTGCACGCACGAAAAAATGTGTCGTTGCCTTGCTCATTAGTGTTACCTTGCTCATTTGCCGTTACCTTGCTCATTGCCGTTACCTTGCTCATTTGTCGTTACCTTGCTCATTGCATTGAATGAACTGCAAGCGAAAGCGCGGAACGAACGACAAAGCAAACAAAGCAAACGAAAGGCAACGTTCGACATCTTGCTCTCTCCTATTTAAGTGAGCGTATATATGTATGTATATGCGCAAATATACATATATAAATTCACGTATTTGTATTTGCATATGCCTTCTTATTGATTATTATTAATTTGATTTACTTGAAGAATTTAAAATAAAACCAAGTTTGTTAATAATACCTGTTGTTTTAATGTTATTATTATTAATTTTTTTATTATATATGAAGGAAAAAATGTATGGTAATATTTACCATATACCTTATAAGATATGTTGTATACTAATATATGTGTATAAACATGCATATATGTACATATACAATTTCGCGCAATTTTCAAAAAGAACAAATCTATATGTAAAGATGCATACAAATCATATGGACATATCAAATATACGAATCTATTCCGTACGCAAGCAAATGTAAGCTAATGTGCTTGAACTGCAAGCGAGAGCGCGGAACGAACGACAAAGAGCACAATCGGCCCCCGCGTTTGGCAACGTTCGACATCTGGTTCTGTCCTACTTGAGTGAGCATATATATGTATGTATGTATATGTATGTATATGCGCATTTGTATATAAATTCACATACTTGTATTTGCATATGCCTTTTTCCTGTGTGCATGGTAATGAACCAATTCTCTGTTGAGAATAAACGATGATAGGAAAAATAGGAAATGAAAGGGAGTGTTTCGAGTGTAAAGTGTCTTGAGAAAGTCAAATCGATGATGATGCCTCTAAGTGTTGTTGACTTATTAACGTCTGATGCATAATCGAAATTGAAGATATCTTTCATGAATTTGATAAATGTTTCGTCATTTTTCACGTTTGTGTAAATGTAACTTTACCTATTCCATTGCAATTCCATTTACCTCCTCCTCTATATATTCATACAAAATATCTATCAAACAAATAAAATTAAAATTTTGTTTTGAAAATTGCAACCATTCCATCAATATTTTCTTATGACGTTGTCACGTTAAACTATCGTCAGTAAACCGACTTTACAGACAACCCCTTTTTTTTAAATCTGTTTTAGAACTTTTATTCAAATGAGGCATATATCATACTGAAGGGTAACTCTCGAAGAATATATTTTGGTGTTTTTATTTAAAAAGATGTTATTATTTATTCTTGATATCGCCCCTCCCCCGAAACGCCGTTTTTTAGAAGAGGCTTGCGGTGATCACGGTAGCGCATGAACAGCTCAACTGAAATCAAAAAAATTAAAGGATTATTGTAGAACATTATTTTTTAGTGAATCTGAATGGTTTATTTACCCAAAAAAAATTGTCTCGATATGAAAACCACTTTGCACCAAAAAACCGATTTTTGAGGGGTTGAAAAATTAAAAAAAAATTAATTCCAGCGAACTATGCAAATATTTATAAAAAGTGAACCGTTCAGATTCACGAGGTTGTAACTTTGAATAAGTAAAAAAAAAGTTTATGCAAATCGTTCAAATAGTTTTTGATAAATAATGATCACCGCGACGGTAATTTTCAAAAAACACGACTTCGAGATAATCGCGTCTAAAGTTTTGAGTGCACTTCATTTAAGGATAATTTGTGCAATTCCACGGTCTGTAACTTTCGTTCTAGTGCTCCGATCTTTATGATTTTTTGAATTTATATTTTTAAGATGATGCACTTTTAGAATATGAAATAAGAAATTTTTCGATTTTTTTGTCCAACACAAGATATGTATTTTGAACAAAATTTAATGAAACTTCGCAAACATGAACTTATTTTTTATCTATAAAATCATTCAATAAATTTTCCATTAACTGGGTCGGAAACGGTCCGGAATCAAATATCTTTATTCATAGTGGCCATAACGGTACTATGTGCAGCCTTCGGAGAAGAAGTGGTGGTCAACAAGCATCCTCGATTTCACGCCCAACTACGCCCCATACGTATTAATCCAGCGGATTAAGGTCTAGAGGGTTAGACGACCATAAGTTCGGTGTTATGTGGTTATGGAAATATCCAGCCATCCAATCTTGCCTCGCCATCGCATTGTAGAGTAGAGTCTTTCTGAAAGATGTATGGTCTGTCACCGCGTACACTAACAATCCAGGGTTTCTCTACTGTCTCAAGAACCTCGATTTTTGCAGCAGAAATCACTCGAAATCCATTAGTAAAAAAGTGTGGTGGTATTTGATGTCCTTGGTTGCTCACCTCACCTCTGTAGGATGGGATGGAATGGATGGTTATCATCTGTCATTTTTGTTGGTTAAAACTTTTCTCGTCAGAAAACAAAAATCATAACATCTCAGGCTCTTCATAATGTTTAATGCTTTTCATCGGGTAACTCGCTTTTATCGTGTGCCCTCCGATATGAACTGTCTTCTGCGCATAACCAAACATCTTAATGAACAACTCGACGGATAAAACCCTCAGAAACCCTATAAACGAATAATCGGTACACTTAAGAAAATTAGATATTTCTAAATCGGTATAATTTGCAGATATAGCGCTGATATTTGTATGTATCTTAATTTCTTGAGTTAAGTTGTAGTCCTCCAGGACTTATTTGAAAAAGAGCAAAAATATAAATAACGGATTCGGTTATGCATGACCTCAAATAGCGGATGCACCTTATATAATCATATATATAAATACATACAAGTAAAAGGTTTTCGCATACTGACTTTAGCCAGGTTCCTCTCAAATGAAAAAATTATCACTGGCTTTCTAAAGTTCTTATACTCGTATGCTTCTTTGTGTAGCGTAAACAGTGCCTCTAAATGATCACCACGAGAATTAATAATATTTCTTTACTTATATGAACTATCCACTTTTATATCTTCCAGATACATATCTGTTGTGATGACACTCTGTCACCAACTCCAGCCCCAGAACCTACACCATCGAGCGGTGGAGGCGATAAGAAGGATACGGATTATGTGGCGTCGATGAATCAACAGGGTTTGGGCGTATTGCGTGCACAAAAATGCGGCGGCGCTGGCGGAGAGCGTGTGTCGCATGGGCAAAATGTCGATCTGTACGAGTTTCCTTGGATGGCACTGTTAATTTACAGTAGTCAGGAGGATCGCTTCAAGTGTGGTGGATCGCTTATAACAGATACCTACGTATTGACTGCAGCGCATTGTATGGTGGGCGTGTCTGAGAAAATGTAAATTGAGCTGAAAGAGCGCTTCCTATTTCTAAAATATTTATGTATATCTTCATTTTTTATTGCCTCTAGAATTGGGGTTCGTTTGGGCGAACATGATTTGACCGAGGAAGAAGATTGCATAACAGTCAATCAACGTCGCATCTGTGCACCGCCAGTGGAAGATATTGGTGTGGAAAAGACTATACCGCATCCAGATTTCAATAATGCGCGCAAAACAAATGATGTCGCTTTGGTGAAACTCGCACGTTCAGTACAATTCAAAAGTAAGTTAGGCCATCAAAGTTAAATGTGCAAAGTTAAAATTCATTGAATATTTTCTTTTTCTCTTTTGTTTTAGAACACATCAAGCCGATTTGTTTGCCTATTATCCCAGAAGCTGCACAAATACCCAGAGACCGGCGCTTCTTCATAGCTGGTTGGGGCGGCACTGAAAATAGCAAAACATCGAATATATTGCAAAAGGCGTTGGTGCCATTCAAAACGCGTGAGCAATGCCAAAACATTTTCCGACGTACGCGCATAAATGATAATCACCTCTGCGCGGGTGGTGATGGCTTGATTGACACATGCAAGGGTGACTCTGGTGGCCCGCTGTTCTATTTGGCACCCTACAGTGGGGCGCACAAATCTTTACGCTATGTCCAATATGGTATTGTGTCCTTTGGTGGCACAGAGTGCGGCAGTGATAGGAATTCTCCAGGCATTTACGCCAATGTTGCCAACTTTATGCCATGGATAACCAGCCATATTGTTTAGACACACCTGCATACGTATAAATTCTAATTGAAATGCAATGGAATGACGATTTGTTTGTGCAATATTTATTATTTTAATTATTTTTTATACGCTAACGTGTTTTCCTTTTAATTTATCGTTTAATACGTATTTATGTAGTAGTAGTATATTATTTATATGCAAACATATTATTTAAACTCAAACTTAGGTTAACATATATGTATGTACATACAAACAAGTGTGTAGAGAAAAAAGGTAAAAAAAAATAAACAAGACTTGAAGTTTTTCTTAATTTTACAAAATGATTTTCATATTCGTTCGTATTTATTCATTGCCAGCTAAGCTCGAAGCAAAGGGCACTACACACTACATCTGTTTTGTTTTTGTAATGTGCATAATGTGGATAATATATTGTAATATTATATCATGCACCAGACTTATCAGCAGGCAGCGCATCGTGAACAGTTTGCATGCTTTAGGGGATCATGATTCAATTATTAACAGTTTGCTCAGTTGCGAGCGAGAGAGAGTTTTAGCACCCTCTTACAAAAAGATACATTTGAGAAGAGTGAAGAATGTGGACAAATTAAATCCCTTTTGGTAAAAACTGTTTAAAAACTAAATTTAATTTAATAATTGAATGCAAATAATATATTCCATATATGCAAATATTTTTGAATAACTTTTTAGTTAAATAAAAAAAAATGATCGTGAGTGATGGAAATCTTTATTTTGGCCGTTACGCGCTCCGTTACTTGTCTGTTTTTATACTGCAGCTGTCTAGCTCTCAAGTGTCAAATATGATTGACGTAAGGAGTGAAGGGTAGACAGAATTTTCAAAAAATAAAATAAAAAGTAAAATTAAAGTATAATATCTTAAAAATATTGTGTGAAAATTTGAAGTGAATCGGACAAATACTTTTCGAGTTATTCAACAATGAACAAATGCCGCTCAGGCACTCCGGAGCATTCGAGAGCAAGTAGGTATGTTAGCTAGCAGCAGCTGCAGATAAAAGTGGCAGATAAGCGAGCTTATGATAACACTCGAGAAGATAGAATGCTACGTAGGCAACAGCAAATCGATATTTTGGAAAAGGCTATGACGGCTGGAGAACCATTATATGGCCCAGGAATAGATGACACAGGGCAAGTAATTAAATAATTCGTATAAATCTACACACATCGATAGCAAATTTAAATGCGTTTTTCTCATTTTGAACTGCTGATCACTGGAACTTAAAACCGCTTGATAGATTTTAATAAAATTTATACTACTTTTGAAAAACATAAAAAAACCGTGCCTGATCGAAGGATTTTTTTTTTTAATTTCGATTTTTTTTAAACAATTAATTGTAGGTTTTATCTCGAAAAACTGAAAAATATTTCCTGAGGCCGCCATAGGGTTAATTTTGAAAAAAAAAGTTCGATCAGGCACACGATTATCTATTAATAAATCTAATTTCTACTGTCCGATTAATTTTAGATGATCTCCAAGGAGTTGTGATGATCACCGCAAGGGACTTCTGGAGAAACGGGCTCCACACAAACAGCGATAACTTTTACAATTATTAATTTTTTTTGTTTTTTTGAAATTTTGCTAGAGTCAAGTCGAAACATGGTGTATTAATGCTATGTTTTTATTTTTGTTAAATAAAGCAACTGACTAGGAAAAACAATTATTGAAAATCATAATTTTTTCGGGACTCTGACTACCCCTAACCCTGTAAGACGTTAAATAAATATATGGCACAAATAGAAATTAGAAGCAGAAATTACAATGTGTGATATTAAAACAAAAAATGGTGTAACTTAATCCAAGAATTATGATTTGTGAATTAATTTTTAAATTTAACCAAGATCGAGCAGTTGGAGCAGGTATATATTCTCATAGACTTAGAATTGAAAAATCTCTGCGTCTCTCTAAAACTGATTGTAGATAAAGAAATCAGACAACAAGCAAAGTTAGCAAAACGTTATGATCCACCTACAACTACAAACAAACGTCAACATTAACAAATATGAAACTCACGGCAGTGTGAACTGGCTTCTGGTTCATGGGAGAGCAAGGAACCAAAATGGGTACCCCTTACAATATACATATACTGTCATAGTTATAATCAACCGGAGAAAAAGGAAACTTTCTTCCAACATCTTCTCTGTGAATGCTCCGCTCTATGGAAGACGAGGATGTTAACCCTTGGCAAACCGTTTTTTGAAAACCTTGAAGAGTGGGCTGGTATAGACGTAAACAACGTTATAAGGTTTCTAAACCACGCAGACTGGATATAGTTGTGAAGGAATAACCGTATAACTTGTTGGCAGCGAGGTGTGGCAACAAAATGCCTACAAAATGGTGCGGAAGCACTAATTGGATTCCTGGTGAATCGTCACTTCATCCAACCAACCAACGAAAATCGCTAAGTTGTGCAGTTTTGTCAATATGAAGATATTATGCCATCTAAACAAAAAATGCATTATTTCATAGAAAATACGGATTCATCATAAACTTAATTGACTAAAAATAAATTTTGAACACAGTTACTCCTTACTGTGATATCACAATGGATCGGCAACAGTCTAAGTGAGTTGATTTAAAGACCGGCTGCCACTTCTACCTACTTACCTAATACCTAATACCTATAAGTTTTTTCCACAAATTTTACTATTCCTCCACTTTTACATAAAATTCCTAGCGTTAGCAACCCAGTGCCTTGCTAAAGGAGGCAATTTGTCAGAGGGGACGACAAAACTGCTTACTGAACAAACCTTTTATTATTGAATCATGGTAGGGGATCATATTCAGCTATTTCTCCAATGTTCGAGAGTGCGTGTATTCCTATCACGTCAATGTTTGCGCACATTCTCGGATGGCCTCGGCCACAGCTGAGTGATTCCATGTCAAGTAGTCGAAGTATTTTGGATAGAGTGAAAAATGTTGTGTGTTTGGACATACACTCGTCTTGGTACGTATACCAGCTCTTCTAGGCGGTTGACAAATTTCATATTTCGATTTTCGTTGTACTCGCCAAGACCTCCTCATAATAAAAATTAAATCATTTCCCTGGTATTTTTGAATGTCGAATCGCTCAATTTTTTAATGTTCCTCGTATCGCCCATTTTTATTTATTGAAAATTGTGAAAAATTATTATTTTTGTGCATTAAATAACATTTTCCGCTTCTTTAGCCACTAAAAACGAAGTAAAATGATTTTTCGTTTGAATGGTTTTGTAAACCATTTATTGACTGCCTAAATATAACTGAAATTACTTTGCACCGTGCATGAACATTTAGCCCGTAATATTAAAAATTGGGTCGATAAATCATATCACTGACAGATCCTTATCCATTACTTTCACCCAAAGCAGAACAAAAGATTATTAACAACAAAAGGAAAAGACAAAGGAGAAACAAACAAAGGGATATTACGAGTGAACTAAAAGCCATGCCGATTGATTTCGGAAATTTTGAATACCTAAATAATATATATATATAAGTACACTTTTGCTAACAGTTGGAACTTTAGTAAGTTTTAGAAATCTGTTCTCTGTACCGAGTCTTGTTACTGCGCACCTAAACGGACAATGGCAAACTGGTTGCGTTTATCCCTTCAATGGTACATATTATATATATTAAATCTAATTGAATGTAAATAGGTATAAATAAAAAATAATAATTTTTTATATTTTGTATTACGTAGCTCGTTTATTTTAATGTCATCCTACTTTACTTTGCCGTTTCTCGTGAAACTTTCTGTGGGACTTGCCAATAATTTATTTGCTTCTTCCATATCCTTCAATTTGGATACGCTTTAGTAAGTATGGAAATATATAATGCTTACAAATACATACATACGCACATGCAAGCACGCCTATATCGACGCAATAGATATAAATTTCATATGAATATGTGGCCGTTTACAGCATCAATTGGAATACTTCTTTCCCGGCGGTAACCGTTTGCGAAATCTATAATGGCGAGAAAATATGGGATTTGAGTGAGCAATATTTTGGCACAAATCATGACCTTCAAATAGATGATTTTATAGGCGAGGTTGTCTTCTTCCGCGGCACCTGCACTACATGCGATAAATGTGATCACATCAAGTGTCCGCATAATTTTACAGAACTCTTGACACGGGTGCGTATGAGCAACATTGCAGAATTAAATGGTCTATTAATAAAGTTTGTATCTTGTTTCGTCGGCAGTATCGTGGTAAATGCGCTGAATTGCTTCTTAATTGTAGATATACAAATCAACACTTTGACTGCTGTGATGAGTTTTTACCCATTCGCACGGAATATGGTATTTGTTTTGCATTCAATTCGAATCAGGCTCGGTAAGTGAGTTTCATGGCAATAATCCTGCAAAAAAATTCCATTCAGGAGTAATATTTTTTTGCAACTAATTGGATCATTTTAATACGTATGTCATTTTCTCACTTGCTCACTTGTGCGAGGTAGCTTTTTATAGGCCCATAAAACATTAGTAAGTAGCATAAAATTGAATGATATTTGGGTCAGTCACAAGTCCATGCCTGCAGATAATCTTCTGATCCAACGGGCAAAGTATTGTACGAGTATGTGACGAAATTCTGCTTAAACTAAAGGCCTTTCAGAGAATATTTGAGATTAAAAAATTGTTGAGAATACCTCCATTCCTCTTGCCATTCCCGGTGGCAGTTGGATTTCTCTCGTTTTTACGAAATGTGGCTTGTTACGGCTTTAGCTCATACACCACTTCAAAATTGCATTATTTATGATTGGTTGAGTCCCCTGTGCATTTAAAAGCTTCTTCACAGTCGACACACACTTCTCAAATACACTAATCCAGAAATGCTATTATTTTTTAC
Source organism: Anastrepha ludens (assembly GCF_028408465.1). NCBI lineage: Eukaryota > Metazoa > Arthropoda > Insecta > Diptera > Tephritidae > Anastrepha > Anastrepha ludens. Next base: position 104,411,074 of record NC_071498.1, read on the forward strand.
TGAAAATCAATTTTTACGATTTGTTAACGCTGCTCGGGTGTAGGTCTTTGCATTAAGAAAAATAATCATACTGGATAAATACATGGCACGATTTTTTAGCTACCAAAGCCGAGTGGATTTGTGCATGACCGTCATTCGGTGGTCATTATTTTTGCGTACAATTTTTGCGCAAATAGTTAAGAAATGCTTTACGGTCGATCTTTAGCTTCTAGGCGATGCTACGACTACAAACATGCCGGTCAATTTCGATTATTTCTGTGGTTTTATCGACATTAATGACATTTTCTTTAACATCAAAAACGCCTGAACAGAATCGATGAAACCAAAATTGCACTTAATTGGTTGATACATTATTCACATCATTTAGCAGCCTTTATCAAACAAAAACTGTAAAATGTACCGAATTTTCTCTTTATTGACTTCCATTCTTAACACCCCTGTAACTCATAACTGAATGGAACAAACAAAAAACAGCAAAAGAATTTTTTAGTGTGAAATATCATCTTAACAACGAACATAAACTTTAAATGGTTTGATCAATACTTTACAAGATATCGATCACTACAGCCATCTACCGAGAAAATTATGGATTTCTTTTTCCCCAAACTAATATATAGTGAGACAGCTCCAGCGGATTTTGTTGTCTTCTTTCCTAGAATCTATCCCTCAACTGGAGATTGAGCGACTCTAAAATTCGCGAACAATACGCGCATCTTGAGAGATACATATTTTTGCTAAAAAATAAATAAAAAAATAACCCTGATCTGGTATCGCTATGGACCAAAACGGTCCCTACGTGGCCTCGGCCAGTCAGTATAACCTAACCTAACCTACCAGAATTTTTATTATTGACGCCATTTCTATAGTTTATGACTGGAGCTCGGTCACTTCATTCTTTCTGTGGATCTCTCTACTATCAAATTAGGCCGAGTTGAGAATAGTAGTATACATAATTTAAGCATTCTCTAAACGCCAGTTACGAGGTGGCCGTTCTTATACTTACATACATAAATTTCTAGCAATTTTGAAATCAGCCGTCTCACTTTTCATAGTAAAATTTTTTTTTGATGTACATATTTTTCAACGTAAAATTTACTTTAATAGTGGCATAACCCAAGATATTAAAATGTCGAGAAAAACGACTTCAAAGTTTTCAATTTACGGAAATGTTAAGCAATTTTTTGGATTATTACACTATTGAGGTAAAAGGGCGATATGTATGTATGTATCTATATTCCTATGGACTTGTGTGTTTTCGACAGCAAAAGTTCTCAAATACGATTTGCCAGTAATCGCGAAACTGGCCCGGGCAATTTAAAATTCGACACTTCTGCCGATATTCAACTGCACATCCATTCCCCCATTGATATTCCGCTTCCCTTCCTAGAGGGTATGATCCGGGAAAATGTGTTGCTTGGTAGTACCAAAGAAATTATCATCAACGTCATGGAGTTATATAATCACGAAAGTGTCTATCAGCTCTCGCTCGACCAACGTCGCTGTCGCTTCAGCCACGAACGCACGGCCTGGGGTCATCATGTAGGTATCTACGACTTTTACAGCTACCCCACCTGCATTGTTGAGTGCGGTCTAGCAGCGCAGCTGCAACATTGTAATTGCAGTAGTCATTTCCTAGCGCCAGCAGTGAAATGTAAGCCTTTTGATATAAATGTGTAAGTCCAAATTTGGTTAACAGTTCGCTTTACAGCTACTCGTCTATCGGTGCCCATATGCGATTATCGTGGCTTAAGCTGTCTCACTAGACACTACGAAGAGATACAGCTGGAACGAAAATCATGCGATTGTATGAGCTCATGTGAGGAGCCAGAATATAATATCATTTACAGTTCTTCAGATGGGTATGCAATATTTATTGATATAAAAACTACACTAACAACCATTGTCAAACATTTCTCTACCAACGTTTGTTGTTGGGGAAAACAGATCGAGTGACAGTGCTTTGTTGTTGTCGCACCTTACATTTGTATATCACAGTATATATTTTTTTTATTTATAAAAAATTTATATTTAACTGAATTCAGCGAAACTGAAAGGGATATGGAAGTGACGCAGGTGCAAGTTGCCTTCATTGAACTACCAAAGCAGCGTTATATTCGACGTGTCACCAAGACGCTACTGGATTTACTGAGTGATAAATGATAAAAAGATATATTGAAATTATGTATGCTTTATGAATTTCCGCTTCTTTTCCAGTTTCAGTTGGTGGCATTGCTGGCCTCTTCTTTAATGCCTCTCTTGTGCGCCTCGTTGAAGTAATATTTTTACTCAAAGAATTAAAATGGAACGATGTAAGGAGTCTGCTTTTGGGCACGGAAATGTAAATCAGTTGGAAAATGTTGTCAATACACATTATAAAACTTTGTTTTGTATGAAATGACCATTAGTTAAAAATTTTATAATAGTTAGTGTAAAAGGCAGGACTACTTAGCTCAAATAAGGGTGCATTATCTACTTAAGATATTTTTTAGTAGTGTAGTGCAATTGACCCTCCACGAGTTAGCGGAGTCCATAATATATGTACCTGCTCCCCCTAATAGTGAAGCTTAGAATTCACAGACTTCTACTGGGTCAGATGACACGAGTGCAAATCGACTAAGAGATATCCGTTCAATTCCTCTTCTTGTTGTTGTAACAATATAAACAGGGAGATTCTGCTAAAGTGACAGTACTTAACTGGATATAATATCGGTTCGTTCCAGACACGACATAGATTCGACTGTCGTGGCAACATTCAATCCCTCTTTGTAGAATTAGCAGTCTTATAAATAATATCACGTGAATATCACCATCGGCTACTACAATTTACGTTCTGTATAATATATCAGGTTAAGGTCCTGCTAGCCAATAATTTGTCCTGTATATGAGGAAGCTTCGTACGATGTTCTTATTGTTGTTGTAGCACGATATTAGCTATCACTTCAAATACTCGATTAAAGTCAGTCATATAAGAAATATTTTACAAGTGTACCACGGATATTTAAAGATAATTTTTAAAAATATTTTTTAATTCAGCTGTAAAGTCGTTAAGAGAGAAGTATTAGCTAGTCAGGTCGGGTAAAGAAAAGTACTCACAGTAAATATTTGGTCGCTGTTTCTTATTACATGGTCACCATAGTGCACATGGTTAATATTAATACATGTGTACGCTTGAGAAATTTAGACCAATTGACCAAACGACTGAGAAAATGTAAACCAATAAATTTTCTTAGTTTTTAGTACCATTAAAATAATTACCACGTCGCCTTTAAAACAATCCATGTTTTGCTTTCGAGAATTAGAAGCAGTTAAGTATTTACAACCAAAACGCTTTTTATTTCAAAGATTTCATCCTAAGCACCACTTAATAAACAGTAACAAATTATTTATTGAAAATTTATACTTTTTTGAAATTCGTTAAGTTTTACACACATGGAATTCTATATATGTAACAATATATTACACTGTCTTTTATTTAAATTTTTTTTTTACAAATAATATTGCCCTATACCAACGAATGCACCTATTTTGCTTACTCTTAAAACGAAGATGTAAAATTGTGCGTTCTGAATCTCAGCCTTGTGCTTTCCTCACTTAGCTCATACTCATCTTTTCTGTGTGGAGCATGGGTGTATACGACGCAGTGCTTTCTGTCCGTGGTAACGGGGAAACAAATTGTAGGAATGTCTCAATGTAGGACGGCAAGTACACGCAACTGGAGAAAATGATCAAACTAAGTGTGAATAGGACGAAACTATCTGAAAATAGAAAAAGTTTATTGGTATTTCTTTATAGAGGTATTTTACTTTTCTAATTACATTAAATTTCTATTTGCTTTTGTTGAAAGCCAACATACAACTATATGAAGGTTAAATTAATGCTAAAAACATACATATGTATACGTCTGCTGCTGAAGTTATTTATTAGCGACCGATTCTTAATCACCCAAACTATCGAAAATTCATAATTAGGTGTAACAAATTCCAGATATTTGAATACATCGTTTTGATATCACCAATCTTTTGAGTACAATCATCGTTTATTGGGTTTTGGGTCCCTGCTTTTACTGGTATCATATAAAAGGAGGGATTTATTTTTATGACATCTCTAAAAAGCAGTTGAACATCGAGACACACACCGCCATTCGAGGCAGAAGTCTGATCTGCAAACTTCTTACGTATGCAAACATAACTTTTTTATATTCAGTGCTTATCATATTCGGCTACAATTATCTTCAAGTTCATCACCGAGTGATAGCAATATTTTCGGTTTATTCATTAAGATATATGTAACTTACTTATCAATTTCTTTTCCCATGGTTCAAACATATAAATGCATGTAACGAGTTCGTACTGCATATAAATCCTGAGCAGCAGATTTTTTAAGAACTTTAGCATTTTCCTCCAACGTTAATGCACTCCGAAATGAAGTAAAAATTTGACGCGTTTTAACACAGTCTGTTTTCTTATTTGTGTTTTGCAACACTTGACTTTTGTATTATTATTTAACACACAGAACAAATGCTTACGAATACTTTATGATGCATTATCACTTAAATTACGGCATTTATTTATATTTGTTCATCTCAAACGAATATGACGTATAATTGAAGTGTGGTGAGTTTGTAATCATCAGCTGCATTGCCATAATCAGCAGCGGTTTTGTGATTATTACGATTATTGAGGAATTTTTGATGTGTGGTGGGTACATTGTGGGTTATATGTGGTGGTAAATAATTTGTTAGTACATATTTTGAAAGAAATTTTAAGAAAAATTTTACGAATGAGTAAATTTCAATTCACCAAAAACAAACTGTTAAATTTAGGAAATTCTGTGCATCAATTATCAAAAGTTGCATGGTTTATTACGTTAATTTATGGTTTATGAGCGCATAAAGACACAATAGAAAATTTATTGGCAAAAAGTAAAAAGTTTTAATTTAAAACTATTACTGCTTACCAACCCTTACGGCAAGTTGAAAATATCGATTATTGTATTTACTACTTAGAACACTTTCCATGCACGTATAATCCTGTTAACCAGTTCCGTTATATAATCCTAATGACTACTTTTATTTTAGAAAAGTATATTTCGAAACATTAGATATGTATATTTTTTTAAATAAATTTGCAATTTTAATTTTCAAAGCCTCTACTCTAATTATAAACTGTGATCTACTTAGCCTATATAAATTTTTAATGCATTCATCATCTAAAAATAAATAATTAAATAAATGTTTAAATCAAGTTTTAGAAAGGTTGAATAACCAAGGATGATATAATACAAGATTGCGCTTTCCGAATTCGCTGTGATGTCAGGCTCCATGAATAAACAAACAGAAGGAAGGGAAATTACTTGTTTGTATGACGAAGAATAGGCGAAAGCAATAGAAACTACCAATCACACGAAAATACACACACACAAACACCGCTTCCACGGCGCCATCCGTATAAAAATGCAATAAATGTGCATTTAGAGGCTTTTTATTGATTTGTGCCTTCACAATTTAACTCGTAGTACTTCGTTTTCATTCGTTTATTTAATTTAAATATTGCAAATGACGATATCACCAAGCCATGCACGGAATTTTCACAAACATATAATTTCTCGTCCTTTTGTTTGTTTTGTATTAGACAGGAGCTTGACGTCAGACTTGTAAACATGGCGAAAAATAAAGTGAAGGATTTGGGAAAACGTCATCTTCAGTATTCAATTCGCCTTGTTGCATAACGACATTTGAATTTGAATAATTGATTCAAGGCGAATTCATGTAACTAGTGTGACTAGAACAGCTGATTTAGTTTTTCTTTCGATTTAGTGGTTTTAATGTTAAAGTGTTTTTTTTTGACTTACAGCCTGATTGAAATGCGTTAAGATTGTGGAAAGAAATCAGCTGATTTTGACATTCAAACCACTAAACAGTAAAAACATAAAGTTCCTGTCACTTTTGGGTTTATAATTTTTTTTTACATCTGTTTTTTACTTTAGGAAAAAATTAAAAGAAAGTTCATTTATGTCGATCAGTGTTGTTAAATTTATTGATACATTCATATTTTTTACTAGCTTTTCAATTTCTACACAACAAGCTTTTTCGTTCGTTCGTGATAAAAATTCACACCTCTTTTCGTGATGCAATTTTGTCAAATGTTTCAAGACTGAACGATGCAATAAAAAGAAGAGTTATCCAAAACCAACAAAATAAACTAGAACATGATGACATGGTACACGGAAGGATTACTCACCGAGAAAGATACAGGTGCAAGTGTCTGTGGGGCTGGGAAAAGATACGTGGAAGCACCAGGCAAGTACACAAATACTTATATATTTCACGCCGAATTCTACGCAATGGAAAGATGCGCTAACTTCAGAAAAAAGCATATCTATAGGTATATCCTTACTGGTAGCCAGTCAGTAATCAAGCCATAAAAACTGGTGTTAGAATAAGCAAGCTACTAGGTCTTGATAAGTTGAGTATCTTAGGCCAGAACCACCAGGCACGTATCCAGGGTGCGTAGGAATTACTGGGCCATTTATAAGACCAGAACTTTTTGTGGCCCAGGAAAGGCCAACTTCTTCTCTTTTATTCAGGAAATAGAAGAAAGACAGAAAATCAGACTGGGACAATCTACCAGGCTTATCGCAATCAAAATCAATGATGGGTAGCTTTAACATCAACCGATTTAAAGATTTTGTGGCGTTAAAGATTCTCAGAAAGATACGTCTTCAAAATGATGCCTACCGCACTCGGTACAATACACAGTTAGACACACTTATCAGAGGTGCAAATGCAATCAGACACGTTAAAGTGTAAAGAATTCGATGGTACGGTATGCTCAATGATTGAACTGTAAAAGAGATCTTCGAAACAAATATAAAAGGCGACAGAAGAAGATGTCGGCCAAGCAAAAGATGGAGAGATTACATAAAAGAAGTCATGCGAACTATATCTCGTATATCTGATGTCAAGAGAAAAGCTGAAGACCGAGTGACGTGGGGCCGATTTGTAATAGAAGCAACGATTCACTCCGAACTGTGATGCTATGATGATGATGATGACATTAAAGGAGAATAAATTTAAAATCATTATAGAAATTCTGACATTAGAAATTGAATTGACATCGTACTAATCAGGGAATATACTCTATTGGACCTTGCAAGTGCTGTAGGCAGATAAGTGCCAAATACGTGTTTCATTGATGCATAAGCGACACAGGCACCTGGGTAAACATATTTTACAAGAAAAGGAAATAAAACTCAATAAAATAGAACTAAAATTTATTGAGTTGGGCTCAAAGAAATAATCGGGATCCATGTCCCACATTGGATCTTTCAAGTCGCCGTGCTATATCCCCTCATAGGAATTAGTAGTAATAATAATCATTTTATGGAATTTTGGCATACGTCTTTTTTCTGAAGATGATATTATGTTTTACGTTATTATTAGTTTTTATTTTACTAAAAACTCTGTCGCTTTGCTTAAGTTTCTCTTTAGAATTAACAAGAAAATCTAAAGCAACGTAACGCATTTAAAAGTTTTCTCAATTCTGGTTCAAATATTTGTAAATATAAAATAACTTGTTATTTCAAAAAAACTTTATTATTCACTTTTTACAAATAATTTATAAAAGTAGTTAAAGGTCTAAGCATACAACTAAAATCTTCCTCTTCTTCTTAAATTAAAATTAAAGAGCTTAAAGAAAAGTTGACTTACATTAAACAAAACCTAATGAATATTCAAAATAAATAATGGCTAACTAAACCTATTAGTTAATTGTAATATACTTTATTGCAGCCTAGTTGTGAAAAAATACAAATCTAAAATCCTCTTAAAATATGGAAGCATTGAAAATAAGAATACAATTCAATTCAATAATACGATAACAGTTCAGTTTTAGGTAATTAAAAATATGCAGGAAAATAAAAAACAAGAAATACTAAAAGCCATTTTTAGATCATTTGTTTAAGTCTTTTAATATTTTTCATATTGTTTTTTTTTTTTGTTTTCATTATTTTTTTTTTTATTTACACATTGCATTTCTGTTTGCATTATTTTTAATTATATTTACAATCAACTTATCTGTATTGTACAAGGATTTTTTAATGCCCTTACTATACCAAAAAAATAATATTTTTTTGTCTAAGTTATTTATAAATTTGTATTTATTTAATCTATAATATCACACGCTGTAGGATTTTTCAAACTCAACATTATATTTATTAGTAGTAGTATATGCATTATTCTATTTATCTAATTTTATCTAGCTTCTACAATAATTTTTATTCCTTAGCCAAACTTAACAATTTAATTTAATTAAACTACTTACTATTGCATATTGCTATCTCCACGTTAATCGTTCATTTTCATATCTAGCTAAATAGTTTAGATAAGTTCGAAAAAGTCGTAATTCATAAACAATTTATTAAGTAAAATTTCGTTCAATTATACCCATATTTACTGTAAGCGGGTGTGCATGGCATGAGGAAGTGGCGATAATCATTTTGATACACACAACTGGTCCACTTCCCGTTTGCTCTTCCTTCTGATCAACCCATAGTCTAAGTAAAAATCGAAGCTTCGGCGGATATAGATTCAATTGCTTGTACATATTTTTATTCCTTTCCTCTCTCGCAAAAAGGCGATTTATCTAACCCTAAAGTTTGCTAATTAATTCGGTAGATATTCTGAGATCATCGGCTCAATTGCTTACAGGCTGCTCAACTGCTATTACGATCGAATACTACACCACCACTGTGAGCACGTCCGAGTCTTCGTTGGCAGGTGGTGGCATTGATTTACAATTGATTGATCTCTTTCCAAAATCCTTTCGTGGACTATCCAGCGAACCGACTGTGTTCTTCTTCATATCGGAATTGGGCGTTTTGTGTAACAAGATTTGTGAGTTGCGCTTTTGTACATGTGCATGATGTAGCTCGGTTTTGCTCGCCGCATTACCTCTACTACCCGTCGCATTCACCTCCAAGTCACAGTCGAAATTCGATTCACCACAATTGGCTGGATAGAGTGGCTGCGAACGGTGCAGTGCTGAGGTAGAAGCGGTTACTAGTGAGGAGACTGTGGCCAATTCTGGCGATGGATTAAGGCTAAGTTCTATGCCATTGGTTCGACCCAATGAACTGGTGGAACCTTTGAGCGGATTCGTGTAACGTCGCAGATTTTCTTCGTTCTGTAAATTATTCGATTTTTCCTCTTCGTGGCGCAATGCATCCATAGAGGGTGTAAGATTGATGCCCGAAGTAGAGCGTGAATGAAGTCGTTGACGCCAAATGAGAGTTATGAATACTACACAGCCGATAAGTACAATAAAGATGCCACAGAGAATGCCGATAAGTAGGCTGTTGTGGTTGCCTTCGGCTACGAGTGCCGTTTCCACCTTTACTTCAAGTATGGATACTAGTGGTGCAAATTTCCCGTGGCGCAACTCGTTGCGACGTTGTAGAGTGTTGAGTTGACGTGAGGAAAGCAGCTCGCCAAGTAAGCCGACCACTGTGGGCAATCGAGGATCTGCTAACGTAGTCGATGACTGAAAAAAGATAATTGAATTTTGAAATTAACCGAGTATACACTAAATTCCATTACTTACCACAGTTACTTCTATGGTATCATTTGCGCCTGTCTTCAAGTCACATATAATAATTAGCATAGCTTCGTTGCTGTCGCGCTGAATTTTCACCAGTTTCGAGGCCAGTAAAAAACGTATAATCGCACAAAGCCCTTCCACAGATGAACCTTCACCAACTTGCTCCAGATCTAGTATAATAGTGAGGCGTGCACAGTTCTCATTCAGCACCGCTTGATTTGGCCAGCATTCAGGTTGGGCAGGCAGGCGCGGTGGAGCTACGCGACGCGATGGCTCTAGCGCACGACAGTCACCACGTACTGCACATGGGGGTGAGAGACATGCCTCACTCACTGTCGGCACGCAGACCTCGTGTTGCTTGCACACCCCAGATAGATTTGAAGATTTCCTTGTCGCATCGACTTTAAAGCAATTCGGCAAACCACACCAGAGGTTCGTGCAGCGCGAAGTACCATTCTCACAGATACAAGCATTGCAGAATTCGTCTGTGTTCCCAGAAAGCGCCAGCTCTAGCCACTCGCCATAGCTTTGATTCAATGCTTGATAAGGTGATAATGAATTCGTAGAGTTATGGCAGGTAGATTTCGGATCGGAAAGCACTGTAAGAGAGAATGAAAGCCAATTAGAAAACGCTTGCCTAATTATCCCCATTAATCTGACATACAAATCTCACAACGCAATCCATGTCGTCCTGGGGGACAAATGCACGTATAACCGCCAATTCCATCAATGCACGTCGCACCGCCCAAGCAAGGTTGCGGCGAACACTCGTTCACATTGATGCGACAATCCGGTCCAGAGAAGCCTTGTGCACATACACATCGAAACCAGCCGGTACCGGATTCACAAGTACCGCCATTGTGGCATGGCTGACCGCTGCATTGATCAATCGGCTCGTCGCAAAAGGCGCCAGTCCAGCCGGGCCCACAACGGCAATGCGATTGTATGCCTTTCTCCGTAGAACCAGACAGGCAGGTACCACCGTTTTTGCATTGGCCGGCATAACATTCGTTAGCACGTTCGGAGCAGCGCTTACCTGTGGAGAAAAAATTAAAGTAATGATGATGTTGAAGTACGAAGATGCATATCTATGGAATATGTATAATATTTTATGTAATGAGTTGGTGCTACATAATTCAAGCTAAGTTTTGAAGTTTAACTAAGGTCTTCGAAGATTTTATTTTTAATTTCTTTGTGAAAGCTCTGTACGTATTAGAATGAGATCGAATAACTCAGTCAATTGTGTTAGCGTGTGTTTCATAGAAGGGCGAAAGAAAAATAACTGATGATACGAGTACCCGCAGCGCTCTAACCAATTCATAAGTCGTGTTGAATGGTGGCACAGGGTAGTGACTTTCCAAGAAAAAATTAGGCGTGGTGAGTAATATAATTTAGTTTATGGAATGAATAGCGCTGTGTGAAGCAGTTCAAAAGTGTCTTAACGTAAGTTAGAAGAATATATTCTCTGCGAAACTCATACGTATATGAGGCCTTATATGAGATGAGCAGTAAGGGAAAATCGGCCATAGTATCAAGAGAGACTTGACGACTGAAGAAACACAGAATTCGGGGTTTTTTTCTCAACCGGCGTACTCTCCATACCGTTTTCCTTCCGACTGCCTTCCGATTGAACCAATCTATAAATCAGGTGATCGGAATGACGTCTGTAGTTGTTTGATCACATAAACGACGCATATTAGACATACTTTTCGAAAGCCTTTGACAAGGTGGACCATTCAATACTTTTGTATAAGTTGGAACACCATGGCATTAAAGGAAATCTCTTGAAGTTCTTCGTTAGTTTCTGAAAATGTAGACAAATACTAGTGAAAATTGGGCCTATTGCGTCTAAAATAATAGTCAGTGCATGGTCTGGTATACCGCAAGGAACTCATTTCGGACGATTGCTGTTTATGAGTTTTATAAACTAACCATTTCATGTTTGCAAACTGTTTAATGTTTGCGGATGATATAAAACTGCTCTAAGAGGTACATAATTTAACAGATAGTCAACACTTACAGTCGAATCTCGATGCCTTTCAAAATTGGTTCCCATCAAACCATTTATTTCTGACTGCCAATAAATGTTTTATTTCAACATTTACCATTTACAGGAAGCCAAATTTCTTTCCTGTTTACTACAAATTAAACAACAGCATCCCAAGTAGGAAGTGGGAAATAAAAGATTTTAGTTTTATTTTTGATACTAAACTTTCATTCACCAGACATATTGATTGTGTGATATCCAAAGCATTTGCAAGGGTTGGTTTCATCACAAGAAATTCTTCAGACTGTAAAAACCCAAAAACTGTAAAATCTCTCTAAGTTGCCTTAACACGATCTCGCATTGCGTACTCGAGGAAAATCGAAAGGTACAAACAATTTTCACAAAATATTCAGCGTTGTTTTAAATGAGCTGGTATAATTATTCTGCCCCTTATATGAGTCGACATAAATTACTTGGCCGACAGTCATTACATGATAGGCGAATATATTTCTCAATAATCTTTGTCTATATAATTGTCTATATATCGATTGCAAGAAGTTATCAAGCCAATTTCAAAGCCATATTTCTGCCATCTGCGCGATTATGTAACATTTATTTGAACGTCATTAACTTCAAGTTGGATAGTGGCAGAGAAAGTGTTCAATACTCTCTTCCCCATTCCTTAATTGTTCATTCTGTGTCAGTCCCAGATTCATAAAAATATATTTGCTTAAGGTGCATATTGACTGCTGCGCAATACTCCTATAGAGGTTTAATACGTGAAGTTGTTTTTTTTTTTTTTTTTTAACCTGATGTTCGACTTAGGCTGTAATTGCTTGTAGCCACCGTTTTACCGAGTTCCACTCAAACATTGGCCATCTAATGGTTATTTATTCAACAGAATCTGTAGCCCCTTTACCTCTTTCACCACCAGTTATGCAAATAATAATAAATGAATAAATTATTTCCGATTCGGTGTAAATTTACCTTGTTCGCAGGCAATTGAACAAATTCTTTAAATTATTTCTCAGGGCTATCCTAACTAACTTTTCGACACCATCACACATCGGTGGCTAGATGTGTGTAAATAAGTTAGCCAATGGCCTGCTCATTTGGGACCATCGCCATTGGCATACACTTGTACGTTCAGAATATTTGCGAACAAAGCGTCAATCGATTGTACGAGTACACACAAATATACGAGTACATGCACGCATACGTTCGTTTACATACCCATACATACAAGTACATACATATGCATGTATATCAGTGCTACAAATCGGCGTACAAGAAACGAAATACAATTTATTACTTTACTGTCACATCCTGCCACCGCCGCTACTGCTTACGGCTGCTGAAGCTCAGGATGCAATCGTGCTGCATGGTGGCTGGTGTTGGAGTCTGCACCAACACCAAACGGCAGCGCTCGCTCATACTCCTACCAACAACAGGCTTACATAGCTAGGCAATACAAAGTTCCAAACACGAAACGGCAATTGGAAACGCGATCTTTGCGTTTCGTATTAATTCGCTTTCAAGTTTAACACAACCAAACAAGACAGCGGATTTGTAAGCGAGCAAATACGCTCAGGAGTTAAGGAGAAGAAGAGCAGTGGCAGTGGCAGTAGAAAAAAAGGCTGAAGGCAAATGAACAGTGCGCTAAGGACAGACAAACAGATAGACAGTCATGCAGGCTGAGAGACAAAACGATATGAGGTTAAACGGATCCGGCGGCGAATGATCCCACCATCAGATAAAAACACTTCACACACGATTAGGAAATTTTAATTAAAATATTTTGTATTTCAGTATTTTTTTCTGATTCTTTGCCTTTTGCTTAGTGTTCGCATGGCGTGAATTTCAGGCGAAAATCAGACATCCATAGGTATATATTTATTTGTATGTAAGAATGTGCATAGAAATACATAAGTATACAAGTTTGCTGCTGAAGGTGCACATGCAAGTGGATGCAATGGCAGGGTCGGTAAGAAATATATAGAATATGTTTTTCAAAGCTTGTTGCAGTGAACACAAATCCGTAAATAATAAAGAAATTTGTGTAGCTCAGCATAAAAGGGAAATGAATCTGTCAATCTTGAAAAAGGTAATAATACAAGGTGGCACAAAATTATTCATCCAATTTTATTTTGGATTTTTTTTTTATTTTTTTACTAACATAAATGAAAAACGAAAGAAAAAACACAATTTGAGTTATGGAAATATGACCTTCTGACCTTTACGCACTCAATTGCTTGCCTGTTTGTATATTGCAGTTGTCTAGTTCACAACTGTCGAATATGATTGACAAACGACGCCATTGGCAAAAATTATAAATCTATCGAAAGAGTGATTAATTTTGTCGCACCTGTATGAAAATAAGCTGTAGACAATTGTTTCTGTAAAATTATATGTTATTATGAGGCCGCCGTAGCCGAATGGGTTGGTGCGTGACTACCATTCGCAATTCACAGAGAGATCGTCGGTTCGAATCTCGGTGAAAGCAAAATTAATAAAAACATTTCTCTAATAGCGGTCGCCCCTCGGCAGGCAATGGCAAACCTCCGAGTGTATTTCTGCCATGAAAAAGCTCCTCATAAATCATCTGCCGTTTGGAGTCGTCTTAAAACTGAAGGTCCTTCCATTTGTGGAACAACATCACGACACACCCCACAAATAGGAGGAGGAGCTCGGCCAAACACCCAAAAACGGTGTACGCGCCAATTATATATATATATATATACCTATATGAGCATAGTGTAATGATGTCAAATGAAGCAGGTAGCATTGACATTGCCATTCAGTACGCAGATTTGTAGTTAAACAGTAATTTTTTTCATATTCTGCCATGATTCTGCCTAATTTTTCCAAAAAAGATTTTCAAAGAATCTTCAAATATGCGCACGTCGGTCGTTTGAAAATTGCTTGCAAAGTCAGAGAGATGGCACTACTGATGCGTAACGAGGTTATGTTTAGTTAGTAGCATCTCCTGAAAGAACCCACACTAAGTTTCAGCCAGGTCGGTTTATTTCTTTGTATTTGCGATTCGTTTGAATCGGGGAAGTCGAGTGATTGCCTTTTCCAGCACGTCAACGCATTAATGGAAATAGGACTCCAACTCGTTTCAAGTTGTTTGCTTGAAATCTTGGATGAAATCAGGAAAACACAACAACAAAAATCGGCATTGCATTATTCGCCATGAAAATGCTAGCTCTCACACGACGTTAGTTGCTGGAACTGCAGCAATTGATTATTTGAAGTAGAAAAAGTTTGAATTATTGACTCATGACACGTATTTACCTGCTTTATTGCCTAATTACTTCTCCCTGTTTCCATTTTTCCAAAATAAAATGCGTGGTGAGTGCTTTCAACACCTTAATGGCGAGTATATGTTTCTATAACTGGTTTCTTCGGTTATAAAAGTATAATCGAATAATTTGTAAAACAATAAAGCGTGTTTTTGTTTTTAATAAAATATGTATTTTTTCTATGCGATTTTGGAAACTTTTAGGCTTATCATAAATTATACAAATAATAATGGACAGCTATGAATTTGACAAAAGACTCTTAGACTGGACTGGAATCGTATTGTTTTCCTAATCGTAATAACATGGAAAGGCATGTGGGTCCTCTTCGAACACGCGGTAGCATGTAATGAACGATATCGTTCACCGAAAAAATTATCTGAAATACATCTCTGGTGCATTTAGGTTAAATGAAGCGGGTCGGGAGAGAGAAAATACTTATTGTCATGCCAGCCTGTTATTGCGACAAACTCAGTACACCAAGGGGAAGACTGATTACATCGTTCCAACGGTGACATTCAATAGGAATTTTGCCACACTCCTTCCATTTTGAGAGGAATGTAGTAAGGGACTTTCACTAAACAACTTCGACACTACCGTCTATACAGATGGCTTAAAACTGGATTGTGTTGTTGGATATTGTATTGTATATATTCTCATAGACCGATAATTGAAAAATTTGTGCGACTTCCTAATACTTGCAGTGTCTTCCAAGCGAAAGTATTGGCAATAGTGTAAGCTTGTAGGCTCCTGATCGCAGACTTCTCTTTTAAGTGCAATATCGTATTCTTTCGGATAGCCAAACTGGATTGAAGGCACTGGATTCGGCTGCAACAACCTCTAAGCTGGTGTAACAAAGCAAAAATAGCCCCACCACCTTGAGCGAGAATCACAACGTTCCCTTAATCTGGGTCCAGGGACATCGGAACATTGAAGGCAACGAAAAGGCGGACAAACTGGCAAACATGCAAGAGCGGGGTCAAGCATCGATAACATTCCTGCAGAATCGGTATTTACACGACTGGCTGTAATAAAAATAATAATAAAAATTGGTTAAGCAGCTTTATAGCTCCCTGAATTCTGGGTTAACAAGTGAAAGTTTGAAGCCGCTAAAACTTTCGTTGATTTTTTATCATTTTTTCCCATGACACTGTTCCCGTATAAAAAAAAATGTCATGCATTTATTGCATGAAAACAATAGTTCCTGCAAATCCACCCTTTTATGAGGTAAGCTGTGCTACGTGCACATGCGAAAATGCTAAATTATAAATTTTTGTTACATATAAAAACAAATGAGCTGCTTATCCTCACAGGGCTGCTTAGAGTGCAGAAGTACTGGTTCTTTCTACATTGAAAATGAGTATAAGTTAGTTTTCAATGTTATCTGGCATAAATATTTCTTCTATTTATTAATATTTTTTTTTTTTATATTTTAGAAGTTTTTATTTAGACTTAGTAAGATTAGAAATTTTCTTAATTTCAACATTCGCTACCAAGTTAAAGGGATCCCATTTCATGGATCATATTCCTATTTTAAGTTTTCTTTAACAAAATCCTCAGTTTTGGCCAAATTTGTTTTTCGTATGTCGGATGATTCTTATCAGAAAAACTTAGCTCCCGTATTTGTGTACTGCCTGCAATGTCTAGTTCACAAGTGCCAAATATAATTGACATACGCCGCCATATGCAATAATTCTAACATCTTCCGATAGGTTAATAAATTGTGCGTCACCTTATATTAGTGAACAAATTCTATGGTTTGCAAAACTTTTTAGCATTGAAAATGTCGCATTCGATAATGATAAATCATAGCTATGATATAATATTGAATAATTTTGCTCTTAAATGAAATATTTTATCACTAATAGTACATGATTTCTCTACGCACTGACAAATAGGACCATTAAGTCAAATCAGAGCTCTTTCTAATTAATAAAGCGTAAATGTGTTGGGCACTGCGCATGATATAATAAAATTTGCATAATCAATTTTAGATCACTTTTGTAATATTCAATTAATGGAATGTGAAAAAGACAAACAACAAAAATGTTGCTTAATGTTTTTCCAATACAAATTGCGACCTTTCATTTTCGATTAATCAAACAGAGCTCGTTACTTAAGTCATTTTGTCTTTTCGCAATAAATTCATTCATTAAAGCACCAACTATAAAAGGCAAATCACGTAATAAAACGAATGTGACAAATTTGTTCGCGTTCTGTTGGATAGAAAAATGTAAAATCGAGATAATTAGAAACTATAAGTATGTATACATATAAACGAGTTGTGCCATTTGTTTACTATTTCATTTGTCCAACCCACATGACTACAGTTTTCAACTGCTTTGTGAAATCAGCTTTCTTGCATCTTATAATCAGACACTTTCGCTACAAGTAGCACTTACGTGCCGTTTTGATACCATAGAGTGGACCACTACCTGTGAAAGGATTAAGGGAGGAGATAAGACCGTCTACAGCCATCCAGTGCTGTTGATGTAGCGGAGGAGAGAAAAGGGATCTAGGCTGGAGAATTTCATCAAGTCATCCCCAAAGGGGACGCTGAGGAATCTCAAGCGCCTAGCCGCCAAAGCCGGACATCTGCAGAGAAAGTGTTCCACAGTCTCTTTCTCTGCAGGATCCCCACAGCTTCTGCAATGGGGGTTGTACGGAATTCCAAGCTTCTCCGCGTGAGTGCCGATCACCCAGTGGCCAGTGATCACCGCGATGAGTTTGGAAATTGAATGGCGGGGGGTTCCCATCACCTTAAGCGTTCTGTTTATATCGTATTGAGGCCATCGTGCTTTTGAAATGGCACACGATGAAACAGACCTCCATCTGTCTTGCGCTTTTCTTAGAAAGAAGTTGTGTAGTTTCCCTTTAACGACGGCCAAGGGGATACCGTTGTCTGAGAAGAGGGCAGCTGGACTCGGTTCTGCCGCCCCCTTCCTGGCAAGCTCATCGGCAATTTCATTTCCCTCTATATTCCTGTGCCCAGGAACCCAGATGAGGGAGATGTTTCCTGCCCGTTCAAGGCGTTTAACTCCTTACAGGAGTTCACGAGAAGAGAGCTGCAATGCGGCGACGACAGTGCCTTGATTGCAGCTTGGCTATCGGAAAAAATATTTATGTCTCCCTCCCAACAGCGATCCCGAAGCATTTTGCATGCCTGCAGGATCGCGAAGACCTCTGCTTGAAAGACGCTGCTTGTCTCCGGCAGTTTATAGGAGACCGAGATGTTGGCTGATTTGGAGTAGACCCCCGCTCCCACTCCAGACTCCATTTTGGATCCGTCAGTGAAAACAGAGGCCTCTATATCCGCAACAACTCTCCCGTCTTTCCAATCTTGCCTGCTCGGAAAGATAGCCCTAGCACAACCCTCAAAGCACAGTTTGCGGTTGGAGAGGTCGGTGCGAATATCAGAGAAGGAAGGGGAGATCTGCTTCAAGATGCTGCTATGCCCAACAGGGAGTTGTCTCCAAAGGCCAAACTCCTTCAGTCTGATAGCACTCTGAGCAGCAATGGATTTAACCTGCTGCTCTAAGTGACACATGATTCAAAAAGTTGCCTGTATTTATACGACTTGACATTTTTCTTAGACCTCAAATGATACAAAAATGTGGACTGTGTATTAAACCGCTCTATAAATTGTGATTTTAGATGATTACGGAACACATCTTGAAAGTAGGGCAGGAAAAAATTCACATCCATTACCAGTACCATCATCTAATTGTGTTTGTAAATAACTTTTTTACTAAATAAATAAAAGTAATTTGGAGAGATGGAAATCTTTATTGGTGCAGTATTGGTGCAATACTGTCTGCAGCTGTCTAGTTCAAAAGTGTGATATATGATTGTAAGTCATTTACATTTGCAAAAGTATACATTTTCCAATTTGTACGAGTATATGCACTAGACATATATAATTGGCGCGTACACCCTTTTTGGGTGCTTGACGGAGCTCCTCCTCCTATTTGTGGTGTGCGTCTTGATGTTGTTTCACAAATGGAGGGACCTACAGTTTCAAGCCGACTCCGAACGGCAGATATTTTTATGAGGAGCTTTTCCATGGCAGAAATACACTCGGAGGTTTGCCATTGCCTGCCGAGGGGCGACCGCTATTAGAAACACTTTTTTCTTAATTTTTTTGGTGTTTCACTGAGATTCGAACCCAATTTCCCTCTGTGAATTCCGAATGGTAGTCACGCACCAACCCATTCGGCTACGGCGGCCGCTTGAAGTAAATAACCTCTATAAATAAATATTATTAAAATTTTTGACCTATATATTTGTTGCAATATACTTATTAGGGTGGTCCAAAAAAAATGTGTATGCTGCCGCCCCCCAAAATAGTAAAGAATGAAAAATAAAAAGACCCGTATTTTTTTTTTTTTTTAATCAGACCATATTTAATGGTGCCGCCGGGGCTTTGAAATATCCCATGTATTTTGCATGGGAAAAAAATACTTTTTCGTAGATTTCATGTAAAAACCTGGAAAATGAATATATTTTAACCGGATAACTCAGTTTCTCTTCATAATTGGTCAGGGAATAACAACCAATTATGAAATAATTAATTTTTTTTGTATTAACTATTTTTTATAGAACCCCAAAAAGCCCCCATAAAACGAAAATCTAAGAAAAAATCGAAAAACAATATTTTATATTACTTTTATGATATTTTTTTGTGAGATTGGTTGTTATTCCCTGACCAATTATGAAGAGAAACTGAGGTATCCGGTTAAAATAAATTCATTTTCCAGGTTTTTACATGAAATCTACGAAAAAGTATTTTTTTCCCATGCAAAATACATGGGATATTTCAAAGCCCCGGCGGCACCATTAAATATGGTCTGATTAAAAAAAAAAAAAATACGGGTCTTTTTATTTTTCATTCTTTACCATTATGGGGGGCGGCAGCATAAAAATTTTAATATAAATTTTTTCCCATGCATTTTTGGACCACCCTAATACTTATAAGTATTTGAAGAGACCAAGACAGTTCAAAACCTCCATACAGTTATCCGTCTGGGTGAAATGAACTTAGGCAAATTTTCACTTTCAATTCCAATTTATTTATATATTAATATATGTTTCGTCCATAGTAAAATTGAGACTTTTAATAATAACACACGGGATGAAAAATCCTGGTCCTAATTCATAGATGGCACTAGTTTTATTGCTTTCGCCACTTTCTCAGTTAGTACTAACCTTAAAAAACAGCCGTTAAAATTGTTTGATATTCTTTTCAGTAGTTAGTGAGTTGTTGAGCTAAGAGTGACGCAACTTTAATGGATCAAAAAGAAGTTCCTGCTTTAATTTTACACTGCTTCTAAGTAAGATACGACATATCGCTCGTGTTAAGTGGTTATCGCTGAAACGGAGACCTATTTTGACCTATTTCGTTCTACAAAAGTGGTATTGAAATGTTAAAGCGGCGCTGGAATGATTGCGTTGTTCTCGATGGAAATTACGTTGATGAATAAAGCTAATTTTGAACAGAAAAATTGGTTTTCATAGTTAAGCCCAAGACTTTTCAGTCCATGTGTTACATCTACATCATTTTCAGAAGCTATTTTATGTCGCAGCAAACACGAGAACAGCGAGTTATCTGATCAAAATGCCTTCTCAACAAAATTAAACACTCTGATGCGCCTGAGATGTTACGGATTTCTTCTGATGGAAAAATTTCCTTCAAGACCAAGAGACCAACGTCAGGAATGAGATATGACTATGTTACAATATTACAGCGGTTTCTGTTGTCATACACATAAAGTTTCCACCCACTGTTATAGTTTTATGTGCTGTGCGCAACAAAGAACATGTCATGCCACCACACTTCTTTATTCAAGGATTTCGAGTGAATTATGCTGCTCTCCTTCACACAAAGCGATGGCGATGCAAGATTTGATGGCTGACAATTTCCATGATCACGTAACACCGAACTTTTGGCTGTATTACTCGTAGACCTTAATCCCTTGCATTAAAACGTATGGGACGTAGTTGAGCATGAAACCAATAAACATCTTCATAACAGCATTTCTTCTCTGGACGCTACAATTAATACCGGTATGGCCATTTCGGACATGCATTTGCTTCGGGACCCAGATCGAGGAGACTATTGCAGCTACTGGCAATTTTATTAAATGATTTTGTAGTTATGTAATAAGTTAATGTTGCGCAAACAATTCTTGACAATTTCATTAATTGTTTTTTTTTTTTCAAAATAAAAGCTAATTAGTTTTACTCTTAAGTTTTCTCCAAAAACCGTAAACATACTATGCAATAGAATCTGCAGTTTTTCAAGTTGTATTTCCCATGTAATTTCCTAGACTTTACATATTTTAAGTTGATACTTTTAGAAGGTAGAACCAATGCGTTTTGAAGTTCACAGTCAACCATCGGGTTTTCGATAATTTGGCATGATGGGATTTTTTTCTTGCCTAAACTTCGATGTACATTCACTTTAGCATAGTTTTTTCATGCGTTACACTTGTTACACTCATTCTTGAAACTCATACCATACATACAAATTTACGCGTTTACGTTTGTAAAAAAAATCTGTTTCTTATGCATACCAACTCATTACAGCCATCACAGCAAAATTTGCTCGTTTATGTTTTTTTTTTTTTGTTGCTAAAGTTGTTACTTTTTCTTTGGTTCCACTTTGTTAGCTATTTGCTTTTGCATGCATGAGTTTTTGTTTACTTGCTTACCTGTCCAACCAGAAACGCATTCACATGTAAAATCACCATCACCATCCAAGCAAATTCCACCATTTCGACAAGGATTTGGCAAGCACTCATTTAAAGCTGCAAGCAAAAAGAGAAAAGAGCAGAAAAAAAACGTAAGTCGAACAACAAATGAAAAAACCAAAGAACTAAATCCATAAAAATAACAAGCTCGGCAAGGACATGAGATTGAGCAGTGTTCGAAGTTAAAAAGTGAAAAAAATTTGAAAAATAAAAGCAGAGAATAAAAAGAGCAAGAGCCGCTGAAGGGGTATTGTTAAAGAAGTTGAAGAAAAAACTTTGCGTTTGCGAGTTAATTGGGTTTTGGGGCAACACCGCGGCTGCACTGTTTGGTGCGGTGTTTTGTCGGCATGCAACATCTTCGTTGCTTTGCTATGCCAGTGAGTGTGTGAGTGTGAGTGTCTTGTTCATTGTTGGCCGCTGTTATCCTGCACCATGTCAGTCAGCCGACTTTTGCAGATAAAGTCGCTATAAATGTACATTTGTAGGTACATATACATGCATATGTATGTCTGTCAGTTAGTTAGACTTCTTAGCAGTGAGCAGTTAACTTCTTTGCACAATTCCCGCCACCAGCGCCGCCTTCGTTTCCATTTTCATGCAACTTACTGGCTCATTTAGTCCGTTTCGTTAAGTCCGGCAAATGAATTTCAAAAATTTTAATTAACATTTTTTGTAGTCTACATATATTTGGCGCGCTATGCTTTCGTTTCGCGTGTAAGTAGCTTTTATTTTGGTTAATTTTCAATGTTGCTTAAAATAAATAATAGTCAAAGCCATAGCGGACATGCAATCATGCCGCAAGCAACACTCATTCGCGCTATACTCGTATCAGAAATGATAGAAAAATGAATTCCCTTTCAATTTATTCATATTTATTGCGATTCAACACTTTTATTTGTTCTTCAGCGCAAGAACACCAGTATGCAGCAATGATTTCAAATTATTTTTCTCTTTGTTGAAAAGGAAGTTGAGGCACGGTGTTTGTTGGTTTGTGTCTCCCTCGGCATGCAATCCTTCTAGTTACTGCACAACTCTGCTGATTTATTAACTCACGAATGAACAGTCGCTTTTCATAGAATTGCAGCCTTCAAATAGTTGCAAATAGTTCAACAACAATACTTAGTTCTAGGCTTGATTTCCCCGCTACGCTCCACACGGTTTGATTGCTGCTGATTTCAGTTGCTTTATTTACTTTTAGTTTACTTCCAGTTTTATTGATGCCTTAAATCTTTATACAGACATCAGCCATTCCGTTGGATTCACTTTTCTTTCAGCTTCCCATCTCAGCGCTCACTTTTCCATACAAACGCTCGTTTAGATGGTTTAAATGGTGGGAAAGTATTTTATGTCTGTGTTTATTTGCTTATATAGAATATTATTATGATTGACTAATGATTAATTTTATTTGCGTTTGAGTTTAAAAAACTATTAATGATACCTCGGGTATAAAAGTTACGATACTTAGAAGTACAAACACACAAAAAACAACATAAAAGAAGCAGAAACGGCAAATGTTGTTTGCAAGTTTGTTGCTTAAGTCTATTGTACTTGAACGCTGCCTCGAATGTGATTATAAGTGATTCGATTTTATTTCCCGTGCTTTTTATTTTATTTTATAATTTTTACTAATTAAATCTCCGCTGCTCTACTCTACCTATTTTGTGCTTATTGTGCTGTGTTTTTGTTTACTTACTATGTTCACAGAAGGTGCCCGTATAGCCGGCATGACATTTGCAGCGTGTGCCCACATCACTGATCTCACATGTGCCATACCCACTGCATGGGAGCGCATTCGTGGTGGTATTAGCGAAGCAGCCTTCTACAATAGGTTTTAGAAATTCATTAATTTAGTGAATGTTAACGGGAGTTACATATACTCTTAAGCACATACATATACATTTATATATAATACTTTGCAAAATTAAAAAAGCCCAACATATTGACAAGGTTTTTTATTTATTTTTTTAGCTTCAGTTAATTTGTTCTACCAATATAGTTCGTTTTATAAAAAAGAGCATGGTAATCCAAGTGCTCTACTTTGTACAAATAAAAAAAATTTAATAAATTTTCATTAAAATCTGAAACTTTTTAGTAAGAATTTTGAAATAAAATTTGGGTACGCAGTTTTATAGCTCATCCAATTTTAGTGCAACAAATGCAAGTTTAAAGTGGCTAAAGTTTTCCTTGATTTTTGATAACAAGAAAAAATATGAAAAAAATTTCATACATATATAAAAAAATTTCAAGCATTCGTTATATAGAGATAATGCGTGACATCTTTAAGGAAAGAGATTATCAAACATCAACCAAAGCTTTGAGTCCCTTTCGACTTCCACTCTCCATGATAGATTTAAACAGGCTATCAAATTGCATACCCAAAAATTTCCTAAAAATTCTGAATGAATGGTGAAAATTTGATGGAAATTGAATGAATGCTTAAAAGTTTTGCACGAAGTTTGAAACTTGAAATTATGAGGTTTTTATTATAGAATGATGTATATATTTAAAAAAATATAATTAAAATTAATTAAATATTTATAAGTAGGAGTATAGTATCAAAACTGTGGTGGTGACCCTATAATTATATCACTCACTTTACATTTTTTCTTTTCGTTTGCTTACCATTGCATGGCGGTTTCGAACAGAGCGGCCGGGCTTGCTCGCAGAGCTTACCCGCTCGATCCGGTGGACAATGACAATAATAGCTGCCGGGTGTATTTAGGCAGCGACCCTGTTGACACGGTGACGGTGTGCAGTAGTCTTTGGCCTCCTGAAAGTAAAGCTTAGTCTTAATTATTAGATATAGATGAAATTAAAATGTCCAGAGATGTAGAGTGAACTTAGATGTTAACAAAATGATGAGATAAACAGAAGGCTACGATTTCAGAGTTTTTGGCTAGTTTTGACCTGCAAACCTTATTATTAATATTATATTTTTAGATTACTGCTCACTGCAGTCAAAATAAAAGTATTGTGCAAAGCTGGCTTAGGTTCCCTATATTTGAAGGGTTTTTAAAAATTTTAGCACATTTTAGGGTTTATTGCTCCATAATTTTATGGAGGCACGACAATACCACCAAGGTTCCGGCAATACCAGCATGTCTCCACGAGTTTTCTGCCTAGTGCAGGACATTTACAAATAATAAGTTCTAAATTTTCAGCGTCGATTTCATAGAAATGATACGTCAGGCTGCACTGGCCTGTAAAGTAAGCAGTTAAAAGTCTTAAGTCTATTCTGCTGAGCGAAGGTAGCTTATCAGAAATTCCGCTGTCCAGCGTTAGAAATTATTTCACTTCTCGCTGACCGATAAAATTTTGCCAGTGTTCAATAAATTTCTTCTCCGCCCACTTTCTGAGTAATTCGTTAATTAGGCCACAATAAAAGTCCACAGAAAGGTTTAGGATCAATTTGAGGCATGTTAACACCTTTTTTAGCTAATTTACCAGCAAAATTATTTCCCTCATATCCTTCATACCCAATCCAATAATACTGTGTTGAAGTTCTCTAACGTGCTAAGAAAATTCAAGTAGTTATTTATAATTTTTGAGATGACTTTAGTTGGCGGCCGCCGTGGCCGAATGAGTTGGTGCGTGACTACCATTCGGAATTCAGAGAGAGAACGTCGGTTCGAATCTCGGTGAAAGATCAAAAAATTAAGAAAAAGTTTTTTCTAATAGCGGTCGCCCCTCAGCAGGCAATGGCAAACCTCCGAGTGTATTTCTGCCATGAAAAAGCTCCTCATAAAAATATATGCCGTTTGGAGTCGGCTTGAAACTGTAGGTCCCTCCATTTGTGGAACAACATCAAGACGCACACCACAAATAGGAGGAGGAGCTCGGCCAAACACCCAAAAAGGGTGTACGCGCCAATAGTTGATAGATCGGCTTTCAAACCCGCCTAACTATTTGAATGTATAGTACAGAGACATTCCCTCACACATATCTCAATGGCATGTATTT
The DNA here is from genome assembly GCF_028408465.1 of Anastrepha ludens. NCBI lineage: Eukaryota > Metazoa > Arthropoda > Insecta > Diptera > Tephritidae > Anastrepha > Anastrepha ludens. Next base: position 104,436,668 of record NC_071498.1, read on the forward strand.
CTGCCTAGAAGATTCCTAAATAAAAACTCATTGGATTCTCTGAATTTGGGCCCCTTGAATTGGGAATTATTTCTCCAGGCCGTGCGTTCATTAAGAAATACTTGAAAGTTCCTGCAGAGAATGGGTTTGGGTGCTAATGTATCAACCATATAAAGGACAGGCGCATGTCGAAAGCCTTCTGAGATCTTTTAATGTCCTTTCATATGCCCACTTAATAGATCGAAATTGCATTTCATTCTTAAAACTCTCAAACGTGCTTCTTTTTCAAATAAAATGGAAAACGGTGGTATGCACGAAACCACACCTAATGCGTCAGTTGGGCATGTTTTTATGGCTCCTGTTGAGCTGACATAGATGGAACAGTACCATTTGTTGAGTTCATTTACCCATTTTGTTGCTTAATTTTAGTACGGCATACTAGGACCTAGTGACTTTTGGTTTAACAACTGTAATATCTCTGGATTTAATAGGACTATGAATAAGTTCGTTTCGGTTTTACAACAGATGGCGTAACTTGATTATTATTCCATCGATCCACATTTCCAAACATTCATTGGAGAGCTACTGTCGTAAGGCACAAACGTCAGTATAAGTTTTTTATTTGAAGCGTAAACAACAATATTTTTACCACACTTGAAAATGTCGAATTTCGTGCCAAATAATGTGTTTTTGCGGGGAATTCTTCTTCATTATTTTAATATGAAGAAAAAAGCAGCCGAAAGTCATCGTATCTTGGTGGAAGTTTATGGTGAGCATGCTCTATCTGAGCGAACGTGCCAGAAGTGGTTTGCACGCTTTAAAAGTGGTGATTTTGGCTTGGAAGACGAAGAACGCGAGGGTGCGCCGCCAAAGTTCATGGATACCGAATTGGAGGAATTGCTCGATCAAGATCCGGCTCAAACGCAAGAAGAGGTTGCAAAAACTTTGGGAGTTGATCAATCAACCATTTCCAAACGTTTAAAAGCCATGGGAATGATCCGAAAGGTAGGCCATTGGGTGCCGTATGAATTGAAGCCAAGAGACGTTGAACGCCGTTTTATGGCATGCGAACAACTGCTTCAACGGCACAAAAGAAAGGGTTTTTTGCATCGAATTGTGACTGGCGATGAAAAGTGGGTCCATTACGACAATCCAAAACGTCGGGCAACGTATGGATACCCTGGCCATGCTTCAACATCGACGTCGGCGCAGAATATTCATGGCCTGAAGGTTATGCTGTGTATCTGGTGGGACCAGCTGGGTGTTGTGTATTATGAGCTACTGAAACCGAATGAAACGATTACGGGGGATGTCTACCGACGACAATTGATGCGTTTGAGCCGAGCACTGCGAGAAAAACGGCCGCAATACGCCGATAGACACGACAAAGTTATTTTGCAACATGACAATGCTCGGCCACATGTTGCACAAGTGGTCAAAACATACTTAGAAACGCTCAAATGGGATGTCCTACCCCACCCGCCGTATAGTCCAGACCTTGCGCCATCCGATTACTATCTCTTCCGATCGATGCAACATGGCCTGGCTGACCAGCACTTCCGTAATTACGATGAAGTCAAAAAATGGATCGATTCGTGGATTGCGGCAAAACCGACCGAATTTTTCACAAAGGGAATCCGTGAATTGCCAGAAAGATGGGAAAAAGTAGTAGTAAGCGATGGACAATATTTTGAATATTAAATTTGTAACCATTTTACGTCAATAAAGTTTCAAATTTCGAAAAAAAACCGCACGAACTTATTCATAGTCCTATTAGTTTTCAATTTTTTTCAAAAAGTCTTGTACAGACAAATAATGCTCTTGTGGTTTTTGTAGTAACCTTCTCAAGAAGAGAGTTCCAAGTAAGCGTTTTATCAAGTTTGATGTCAAGATTTTTCGCTTTTGTAGTTGAAGAGTTGATTCATTTAGAACAGGATATTTGACGTTGATTTTACTTTTATTAGTGAACGGCACTAGCGCTGATTCTTAACTTTCGCAAATGCTTTTAAACCTCTTAATAGGACTATGAATAAGTTCGTGCGGTTTTTTTCGAAATTTGAAACTTTATTGACGTAAAATGGTTACAAATTTAATATTCAAAATATTGTCCATCGCTTACTACTACTTTTTCCCATCTTTCTGGCAATTCACGGATTCCCTTTGTGAAAAATTCGGTCGGTTTTGCCGCAATCCACGAATCGATCCATTTTTTGACTTCATCGTAATTACGGAAGTGCTGGTCAGCCAGGCCATGTTGCATCGATCGGAAGAGATAGTAATCGGATGGCGCAAGGTCTGGACTATACAGCGGGTGGGGTAGGACATCCCATTTGAGCGTTTCTAAGTATGTTTTGACCACTTGTGCAACATGTGGCCGAGCATTGTCATGTTGCAAAATAACTTTGTCGTGTCTATCGGCGTATTGCGGCCGTTTTTCTCGCAGTGCTCGGCTCAAACGCATCAATTGTCGTCGGTAGACATCCCCCGTAATCGTTTCATTCGGTTTCAGTAGCTCATAATACACAACACCCAGCTGGTCCCACCAGATACACAGCATAACCTTCAGGCCATGAATATTCTGCGCCGACGTCGATGTTGAAGCATGGCCAGGGTATCCATACGTTGCCCGACGTTTTGGATTGTCGTAATGGACCCACTTTTCATCGCCAGTCACAATTCGATGCAAAAAACCCTTTCTTTTGTGCCGTTGAAGCAGTTGTTCGCATGCCATAAAACGGCGTTCAACGTCTCTTGGCTTCAATTCATACGGCACCCAATGGCCTACCTTTCGGATCATTCCCATGGCTTTTAAACGTTTGGAAATGGTTGATTGATCAACTCCCAAAGTTTTTGCAACCTCTTCTTGCGTTTGAGCCGGATCTTGATCGAGCAATTCCTCCAATTCGGTATCCATGAACTTTGGCGGCGCACCCTCGCGTTCTTCGTCTTCCAAGCCAAAATCACCACTTTTAAAGCGTGCAAACCACTTCTGGCACGTTCGCTCAGATAGAGCATGCTCACCATAAACTTCCACCAAGATACGATGACTTTCGGCTGCTTTTTTCTTCATATTAAAATAATGAAGAAGAATTCCCCGCAAAAACACATTATTTGGCACGAAATTCGACATTTTCAAGTGTGGTAAAAATATTGTTGTTTACGCTTCAAATAAAAAACTTATACTGACGTTTGTGTCTTACGACAGTAGCTCTCCAATGAATGTTTGGAAATGTGGATCGATGGAATAATAATCAAGTTACGCCATCTGTTGTAAAACCGCACGAACTTATTCATAGTCCTATTATATTTATATATTCGGCTTTAGTTAGCGAAGCAAGATTTTGTAAATTGATGGAGCGTCGTATAACTCTATAGTTTATATATACATTTTTTTTTAATAATTAGACCTTATACCGAAAGATCGCAAATTCCATGTGTATTAAAAATTAATCCATAGACCTGAATTTATTTTGAAAAAAATTATATGGAAAGACGAAATTGCTGCCTTCTCCTCTAACTTTCATTAAATTTGCAATACATATTACACGATGGCATTGCACATTTTTTGGCAATGTCTAATAAAGGAGAAAAATGGTTTTCATTTCTCAAATAAACCGCGGACCATTTACCGACAAAAAGAAAAAGGCATTGAAACGAAACCAAATGAACTATAATTTGACCCTATAAATGAAAAAATAAAAAGAATTAGTCACAGGCATATCTTCTTTAATTTTTCCGGGTGAAGCTTTTGTTGAAGAACATCCGTGGTAGGATTTTAAGAAATATATTTTCAAAACCTTTTAACCCTCCTCTAACTCACTTTTTACAGGGAATTTTAGGTACTTGCCAGATAAAGTATGAAAAATACTCACTATGAGAAATAATAAAGAGTTGCGCTAGAAATTTTGTTTCATATGTCCGAATAGTAAATTAAGCCGTGATTAAGACTTTGAACATTATTTCTAATTTTTCAAAACAACTTTGATCACAAATAAGAAAATCTAATTTGACCAAAAAAAAAAATTAACTAAATCGTGAACATTTTTGTAAGATAATTTTCTGCAATTTTCAATGTGGATTAACAAGACAAGAATGCATCGATGAATAAAAGCAAGCATTATCCTTTAGTACCGTAAAACATTGATAGAAAGGATTTTCCTAGGAATGCTCTGGGATGTTCGTCCAAAATTAGTTGTTGTGCCAGAAAATACCGCTGCTGCGCACGAAACGATTGAACCAGATGTTCACGTTACATATCGTGAGATGGAGGCCTTGGGCATTGATATGATGAACGTCGATACGATTTTTCAGCCTGAACTTGTGATAAAAATGGTGTGTGTGGCTTGGATCCCATACAATTTAAAAAACGCGTTGAAAATGCGATTGGGCACACTGCTTCGAAAATTGGTTCAAACGCGTGCAAAAGTGTATTGATGATCATGGAAAATATTTCGAAAAATGTTCATTTTTCCATTGTGAAGCCAGAAATATAAATAGCAACCCTGATCTTTTTACATGCATCATAATAAAATCACTTGAGCCTTGAATGTTTTAAATAAATATTTACTAAGACATTTATTTGAAGATGACTAATATTCTCGATACAAATGTATGCTTGGGGGGCATGCAAAATAAAACATTATTCACTCACTGCGGCAGAGCTGATTTAAATACGGGAACGCCTCTCGTACAAAAACAAAAAAAGAAGATTACTACGGTTTCTCTTCATTTCTAACCTTCTTTTTATACCGTTTTAACTGCAGTTCGATTTACTTAAATAAATCCAAGCATAAATGTACGAGTATGTAAATGTAGAGGTGTGCATAAATATTTTACTATGTACCGAACAACTGCATACACATACATACATACGTACGTACGTCTATAGCACAGGGAAGTTCACCTTGTCGGCTAATGACGCATTTTTCATTAACGAAAAAATTTATACTCATTTCCTGCTAGAACGACAGCTTCTGCTGCTGTCCTAGGTGCTCAGCGCATAAACCGACAACGTTCAAACTAATCCTGAACGACCCACTTCATCAGACACACATAAAATCTCTTTTAAAGCGCATAAATCTTTACATTTCATTAACACCCCGAAAAATGATGAGTTTTTGTTTTAATATTTGTACCAAAAACAGAAAAAAAACCAAAGAAGAAGAAGAGTATAAAGCAAACAAATGCCATTCAAAACAAAATATAATAAAAGCATCACAAATTTAGGCGATATAAGAAATACGAGTAAATATAAACTTTTCTAGCAACAACAATATCAATATTACAACAACATACCGGCAAGCTGCCTGCCAGTAACGAACACGTGAGAAAATCCCAAAAAACTTGCCACAAATATTTCATGCCATCGCATTTGTATCTTTTTTGTTTTTTGTTTCCAAGTTGATTATTTGGTTGGCTGATTCGCTACACACACATACATTTATACATATCCATGTACCTGTGTACATAGCTGTGTATTCTTTATTCGTTCATGTTCATTTTATATTTGTATATATTTTTATATTCTCATCACAATTGATTGCTCGTAATGCGATTAGTGTTAAAAGGCATTAAAGCATCGAATTCATATGACAGACACACCACTGTTGTGTGCGCACTGCAGACTCACACCAACGGCTTCGTGGGGAGTGAGGAAAAAGTGGGGCGGGAGGTTTATGTTGCTAGCGTTGCTGAAGCTGTCGCCGTTACTCTTTCTGTGCTATTGGTATTGGTGCGCTACCTGAGGCAGCCAAACAGCAACATATGTAGGGAACCGTTGCAACACCTAGTCGACCCAGAGTTGGAGCACAACACAAATGGTTAAATGCTCTATTCGGATGTGATGTGCAACTATGGGTGTATGTGTTTGATTACAAAAAAAAAACTGACAACAAACAAAAAAGGCATCGCAGGCTAAAAGCAAAGAACGGAAAATACAATTTTTTTAGTGTCATTTGATACGCCACAGCAGCCGCCAAAGCAATGTATTTGGTGTATAGGATTGGGAATGTAGAAAAAAAAACTAAAAACGCCCGATGGAAAAGCGTTCATTTGGTGCTTATGAGGGAACAAAAAATTATAGATATATGCAAACATTTGTATGCTAAGCTGCTACAGCTACTTTTCACATATATTTTACCTGCTTGATTACATTTTTTCAAAATTTTGTACTGCTTGATTCTATCAAAGTATTCTGAGACTGAAAATTTATTCAACTCTTATCCACAAAATTCTAAACAAGTAACTATCCCTTTTATTTTCTTTAAATCACTTTAATTTGCTTGAGAGACTTGGAAAGTAATGCGCAATTGTAAGAAATCATATCGAAGACAAATCGAGCATAAATAATAATTGAGTGTTTCGAATATTTTATCTTACGATTAAAAAAGCAGACATTTCGGTTAATGATTTGTAAGGGGCTTACTTAGCCGTCCCATGCTGGGTTTTTGGCTTTGTAGTAATGGCATTACTTCATTTTGAGTACTTCATTAGCGCTTTGTTTGTGCCTGAGGTGTCGATATGTAAATTAATCACAATAAAACGACAGCGTTGAAAGTAGGTGAAACAGTGAGATAAAGAGAGGAATGTAATAAGTGTAATAAATTTTGTAAAACAGTGTTAAGCAAAAGGCTTGAACACCCAGCATAGTCAGTCATATAAAACAGAGCAAATAGTTACCTAGGAGTAGTTAACTTTTAATTACTGGTATACAAAGTGGCCGAATAGCAGATGGAGTAGTGATTCCGCTGGTAGTAGTTCCATTTTACAATTTATGTTAGAAGTTTGTTGTTGTTGTAGCAGTTAAAAAACTACAAATTCCTACTCAGAGCCGTGAAACCATCAGTCGTAGACATCAATCACTACCAACAGCAGGTTCAGAAAAAGGGCTGTTTCGATAGGATTGGACCAGCGAGAGAGAGAGAGAGAGTTGCTAGATCATCAGGTTTAAGCGAGCATGTGTAGAGGCGATTACTGTCATGCGGGATGCCTTCACATGCTGGACAACTATTGGGTATATTAGAGCCAATTTTGCGTAAGTAGAAGTGCAACCTGCAACCAGAACGTAGCTGTGTCAGAACGCAGTTGGGTCAGGGAAAGGCGTCTGTTCGTCTTCATTGTGTAGTAATACAACTCCGATAACGACGATCTTGAAGGTTGTTCAGCAACACTTTGCGCTACAGCAGCAATATTTTCCACAGAACGTCCGGTTTTTGGTCTACCAGTCCTTTTTCTATCGCTCTCAAAAATTTTTTACCAATTTGAATTGTCGACTGATTCGGCTGATAGTTTCCCCCAAAAGAATCACTACTTATTGTTCTTTAAGATCGACTATTTTCATAACATATATCCAAGATATCATAAAAAAAGTTATTTCTAGAAATTATTCACTACTGGCACCTAGGTGCCACTTTTAAAATGCTCTTTACTTATTCAAAGAATTATTCGTAGAATTTCTCAAGTTAATACTTATGAAACGTGAATTATAACTTTTACAGACCACTGTCTATTTAAGAATATTGTCTTTAAGTTTTGTAGTACTTCTAAGATTCGGGTGTGGTTCGAAACACTAACTAGCAGAGTAGATTTCGAACGCATGTAAAAATATTGGAAACCACAAGCTGCATATAAATTAAATACTACTCTTAATACTCTTATTTTAGTACTCTGCATTTTTTTTTAATTTCTTGTTAAGAAACATTTTGCAAGCTTATTCGTCACTTTAAATTTTCCGGTTTTTTTCTTTGGGATAATCTGTTATCGTTGCTTTCTTATTTATCTGTTATGAGTTACATCAATATGTCGTACCCATGAAATGAGGTGATTTTGTAACCTAATTTTTGAAATTCTCTAAAATATATTTACCTCACATAACGAGCCGGAGTAACCCAGCAGGCAGATACACTTAAATTTTCCAATCAAGTCCACGCATTCAGCACCATTGCGACACGGTGAGTTTGCGCATTCATCTATGTCGGTCTCACAATCGCGACCTAAAAATAAATTTAAAAATAACAAAATAAGCAAAAACAAAAAATAGGATAAAGTCTTATAAAAAATCTAGTTTTACGAAAATTGAAAGCATTCCAAATTGTTATAATAAGCCGTAAAGACAATCGAGACCAGCTGCCTTGCTGCACCAATAAGCGTGGTGCTTGGATATAGCCAGAGGCATTTGCTTGAAGTTTCTGGCGTACTTTCGAATAATTTACCACAATTTATTGAGTTTTACTTATTTTTTATATTAACAAATTTTTAATTTATAATTTTTTAATATTTAATTTCTTAATTTATTATTTCCATTCATCACTCACCCGTAAAACCTGTTGCGCACGCGCAATGATAGTCATTCACCAAATCGATACAGGTCGCTCCATTCTTGCATTGTCCCACGCAATCGTCGGTGTTTTGAGCGCACGTTGGTCCACCCCAGCCTTCGTTGCAGATGCATGAAAACGAGCCGGGTAGATTGATGCACTGTCGCGCATTTATACAGGGACCCACTGTGGTGGACAGTGCTGATCCCGCCGTTGCATTGCCTGCAGATGCCGCTTGCGCTTTGAGTGCTGCCCTCGCGGCAGCCGTTGCAGCTCTGGAGGTTGTTGCAGCACTTATGGCGGCAATCAACGCCGCCGACGAGGTCGCTGATGAAATCGCATCTGCTAAAGATGCAGCGACGTTGTTATTATTGTTTGTCGTGTAGTGGACTTCGCATTCATTTACATCGGTTTGACATACATCGCCTGTCCACTCGGGAGGACATTCACAGCGAAAGCCGCCGATTAGATCGATGCAAGTGCCACCGTGTTCGCAGGGACCGCCAGCACACTCATCGATATCTGTAAGGTGAAAGATGAGAGGTAAGAGGCAAAGGAATAAAGTAAGGAATGAGTTGAGATTTTTTTCTATAACTATTGTAGTTTACGTTTGATGCTAGGTAGAGATACAACATCGGCTTTTAATGTTTCTGCTGTGTCTACATGTGTGTTATTGCTCTTGTAACTTTATGTACAGATCTATCAGAGCATATATGTGAGTATGTATGCATATACATTCATTTGGTTAGAAGATGGACTAAAACATGCCTGCCAGCGCGGATGGGTGATGCTTGAATGATGTGGCAGCCGTGAGATCTTTGCTGTTGCCTGCAAGGAAGCTGGAAATCAAGTGGCTTGCCAAGTGCTCACTTATATAAAAGCAAGTACATTCATATGTACAAACATGTAAGCAGGCACTTATGTATCTTCACAGAGAGACATTTTTATCTTTTGTTGGAAATCGTATGTTTGCATTTACGCTACTTATTTATTTCTGCCATTGAAGTGTGTTGTCGCTCCTTCTGCTATCTTTATTTTGATTTTTGCTGTTGTAATATTGTATTATAGTAAGTAGGCGTGTATTTACATTTGTTTCTCTATGTAGTATTACACAATTAAGAATACTATTTTCTTTCGATTTCAATTTGCGATAGGCAAATTTTTGTAGGAATTCATTCAAGTGGGCAATAGGTAAAATGAAAGACTTAAGAAACGAACTTACGTTGGTGGGGAATAGTGTAAATAAATACAATACTCGGCTATGAGCGCAGGAGACAAAAACTTGTGTATACAAAATGAGATGGTACACATTTTTTTTTTCACCACTTAAGTTTGCGCTAAGGACAAAAAAATGAGGCGCCTAGTTCTTATTTTCGATTTTTTCATTTAATATTTACCCGTGCGGCCAACGCTTTGAAAATTCGCGTTGCATGGGAAAAATTTACTTTTCCGTAAATATGGTATAAAAAGTTTACAGATCGACATTATTTAAACTTCTCTTTTAATTTCTCTATACAAAAGCTCGAGAAAAGAAAAGCTAATGCTTTATTAGAAAAAACAATAAAAATAATAATAATAATTTGAACTATTTTTATAGAAACTCTGAGAAACCGCCAAAGTTAAAACAAAATTTTAATTAAAACAAAAAAATATATATAAAAAAGTTCACTTGTTTTTTTGATTTTTGACCTAAAGAATGTTTCATAACCAAATACATAATATCTTATTATGAAGTTTTTGGAATTGTTTAAAAAATGTATTGTTGGTCTTTAATAATGCTTTTAATCTTACATTGTCACTTGTAACAAAGTATTATTTTTTGTTTTTTGAGCCATCTTAATAAACTAATTTTGTTTTTGAATAAGTTTTTACTAAGTAAAAAAAATGATGTAGATTAATGCAAACTTCATTTTGACCTTTACGCGCTCCATTACTTCTTTGTTTGCATACTGCAACCGTCTTGTTCACAAATCAAAAATATGATCGTCGCCAATGTCAAAAATTTGAAATTTTACGACAGCTTCATTAATTTTGCGCCACCTTGTGTATATGTCCCTTTTTACAATTTCATATGTATTTTTTCACTCTATAGCAGGAAGAATATAAATAATAGCGGCTGCTCTGTTTTAAAAGCTCGCCTAAGGGCTTGCTACAACAACCAGTCGAGTGCTTTAAATTTCATTCAATTGAGAAAAAGGTTTTCAAATTCGCGGCTTTCCTCAAGGCACTTCTCCCATGCGTAAATGCAGAATGTATAGATAACTCTTTTCACATTAAAAATTAATACTGAACATTTTCATGTAAAACCGAGTAAAACCATTAAAGAGAGGTTGTGTCCTTAAGGCTTCTGTTGGTATGAAACTTTTAAGGCAGGAGGGGTGAGTTTACCAGCATTTGACTGCGCTCACTTCCACAAAAACCCCCCGCGATGTAATGCTTGGCGGCTGTCTCGTGATGCGGTGCAGAATGCTTCGCCTCCTCGAATAGTGTTTGAAGTATTTTGATTACCGTTTTGTGGCGTAGGTAAATCAACTTGCGCTTCACGGGATAACTAATTTTGAGAACAATTAAAACATTACTGATAATATGTACTCAATGCACTAAATTTCGTTATGTAGAGGCGTTTTCTAACGAGACTTTAACCGTTAAAATATTCCAAAATTGTTTCATTATAACTATGGAGTATTTTTGTGTGGAATATTTTCCAAGAACGAGGGTTATTCAGGAGACTCACAAAAATTTTGTTATATTGAATTTTATCTAGGTTCATTATATCACGCATTCACTGTATATTCGGTGAGCTATCTTTTAAGTGAACTTTATTTCAATAGTTTCTAATTCCCTCCTTCAACCTTTATGGAAAAAACACAGCTGAACTTGTTACATCTTTAACCAGAAATTCAAAGAAAGCAGCGCCATGGCCAATACTAATTGGAGCAAGGAAAATCATTAATCCAACAAAAATGTCTAATTACAAGTGAATGTCTGCACTAATGGAAGGTACTAAAACATTATCTGGCAGCGTACTTTTATAACTCATGAATTCTTTATGTGCGATTGGCTATGGAAGTGGACGCCCGGCAGGAGTATGGAAAATGTTGAAGCGACTATTACAAGCGATTTTTTGCAAAAGCGAGTATAAAAGCTACTAAAATAATAAACACCATGTGAGAAAAAAATCAAATTTCCTTACACTCGGTTGGTGGAATTTTACATTTTTCTTTACCTAACCAACTAACCAACATTCCGTTTTTGATTAAGAACGACCAAGCACATGATTTTTACTGTCACAGCACCCACAAATGAACTGCGAAGAAAAACCGCACTTTGGTGTTATTTGATTACTTTATTAGTAAATGCCCACGAGTATATTTCTATCGTTGACAAATTCAAAAATTTCCAAATTTGAATTATATTTACTTTGAGTAAATCATATTTTACCTCATTGTTTGCCATACTTTTTGACGCTACAGTGTCGCTACGAATATCAAAGAAGTATTTGTGTTTACAAACCCATTGAATGCCACTTACAAAATCTTTATGGACCACAGCAGCAAGCCGCAGGCGAATCAACCATAAAAAAATAAACAAAAGAAAAGTAGAAGTAAGTGTAGCAAACAAATATCATACATACACACAAACATATTTTTATTTGAATACCTAAAAAGCGTTTGGGAGGCCATCCGCGTAATAACAGAGAAATCTTCGTCAAGACACACACACACATTTACACATACATGTATGTGCCTGTAGTATAAGCTATTAAAAGGTAAGTGATATAAGAAAACAAAACAGACAAAATACTAGCAAATACACTCTAACTACAACTACAATCATAGCAACAACAACAGCAACAACTAAAGCTAAGTACTCACATTAAAGCAAAAATGCTTTTAACACCTTCTTGACAAGACCCTCTCATTTGTCATAAGCGCACACAAAAAAATGTTCGTCTTGTATGCGCATTGCCCCAACATACATACACAAACGTACACATAATGCAACGGCACAAGTGGGCACAGAGTCTGAGCTTGCGTGGAGCATTGCGTGCGCTTCATTTGCTTCTGTACATTCATATACATATATTCATGTCTACCTACCGGCAACTGTATGCGCATATATATAAGTTCGACTGTGTTTTATTTTCAATGAAATGAGGAATATTTGTATGCACTACTTATGAAGTGGGGAATGTGTGTGCGTGTATTTACAAGAATCTTCGTTTGGTATACCTACGTGGCCACTAGTAATGCTTACAAATCGTTTTAAAAGTCAAATCAACAAACCAGCCGTTTTGTAGTCGCTGTATCCCTTTTTGCTATTCACAAGCGACATGTTACATTTTTGCGTGATTTGTGGTTTTACACGCCTGTAAGTACACGCAAAGAAAATTTTAATTATTTTTATTAAATATTTTTGCTTTAAAGGCTTTAGATTTTGGAAATAGTCTTGTTGCTATCTGCATTGAAATGTGGCTTTCGCTTTGAGGTTAAAAGTATAAAATTAGAAGAATTAAAGTTGAAAAAGGTGTAAAAAACGAGAAATAGATAGTTTTAAGCAGCAAATTGCTGACAGTTGTTCTGACTTTGTAATATTTGTGTCCAATTCCGAAAATTAGAGCCGCTGAGCTTAGCTTGATTTTTGTACGCAATCACCCTATCAGAAAATTTATCACTTTTAACACTTGTGACACTAGAGTATACAGCTGCAGTATACAAACAGACAAGCAATGGAGTGAGTGAAGGTCAAAATAAAGATTTTCTCCACTCAAAATAAATTTTTGTATTTAGTAAAACAGTTATTCAAAAACCAAAAAAAAAAAAAAAAACAAAAATAAATTATTAATTTTGCGCCAATACCTTAAGTATTCAAAAATTGCGATTTTTTCTTGTGCATTTGCTTGGTACGATATATATTTCTTTATGTCGAAGCAAAGTCCTAACACCGTTGGAAAAAAATATTTCAGAAAATCAACACGTTTTTGCGTCATTTTAAACTTTACAACAAAATAATACCAGAAATAAATGAGCTATAAAACGGCATACTAGAAATTTTTCTACAAGTGCCGAATAGATAGATTTTGATAATTTTTTTTCTAATATTTTTAAGTTTGCACAAAGCTTTGAAGCTTCGAGGTACAATGATCAGCTATTGAATTTTATAAATGAGGATGTAAATAAGCCAAAATTATGCCTTTTGCGCCCATGTAAATTCTCTGTTACGATAAAAGAGTTCCAGTTTCGAGTGGAATTCGCGCAAATATATTTTTGAATACTATGACGAAGTCATCAATACCAATTATGATAATGAAATTTCTAATGCCCATTGTTGGTCAAAATTACACCTTTTAATTTCAATAGGATGGCTCTATTTGTAACACAACTCAACAAACATTAACTAGCTTCCCGCAACGGAGACGTCAAACCATGCTGCGGTGGCAAAGCCGATGCGACACTGAACCGAGTGGCAGATGGACGGCGAAACTTATTCCATCAATTGACAACTGGGTCCAAAGGAACTGCGGAGAAGTGAACTACTTTTTAACTCAGTTCCTCTCGGGCCACGGATACTTCCGGAGTTACCTATACCGTATGGGCAAGGTAACTGATTCCAAGTGCATATACGGCGAAGCACCGAGCGATGACGCTGAACAAACGTTTTTTAGTTGTGACAGATGGTTTGCGGAAAGAAATGCTCTGAGGGAGCAGATTGGCGACATCGCACCGAGCAATATAATCAGCAAAATGCTCGAACGTGGGGACAGCTGGAACGCGGTAATGAAATACATCGAGAACGAACTACGAAAAAAAAAACTAGGGTTTGTCAGACTCACGCACGGTAGAAGTGACACTTCTAAGCTGGTTGTTCCATGCATGGGAGCCCCGGTTTAGATCTCTCCCCCCTCTCTCGTGTTAAATTCAGGTTTTCATTTTTTTTTTTTCTATATCACTCCACATAAATTTGTACTATTTATTTTTGTCCTTATTAGCTTCAAATTTGACACTTGGGTGCAGTGTTCCACTTGACGCTGACATTTCTTTGCATTTCCAATGGTATTTTTTACCTACTTCTGGCGCGTTAATCAATTTGCTTTGATCACCGAAACGGTTGAAATGCCATTTTACAACCTTCTACTTCAACTATCGTCACTCGTTTGGCAAACGCACTCATTGTATCGCTTCGTCTCCTCCATACCTACCATCTATTTACTTCACAGCAGTTTCTTATTGCTTTCCCACTTACACACATTCAATCGGCGCTTTATCTGATACTCACACACAGCACTCATTTGCACGGGCTATGGCTATCTATAATACCCGTTGTCGGTTGTCGATTGTCGGTTGCCTGCATGTCGCCAGTCTACTTCAATGCTTACTTGTGTGCTATATACATTTCAGTTCATATTATTTCGCTTCGTTCAGTGCGAATCACAGGTCAACGCAATATCCTAACCTCGCTTCACACTTACTGAACGGCTGATGCACGGCGTGGGTAGTTTGCTATAGAGCAAACGGGAGAGAAAGAAAGGCATTCGAGAGAGAAGGGGAGAGACGGCGTGTCTCGGTGGCTCCCTCACATCGTTCAGCGCTTGCGATGCGAGAGAGCGACAGAGAGAGCGAATAGGCGAGAGTGGGAAGGAGCAGCTGCTCCTTGGCCCCGCCCATTTGACGGATTTCGGTAACGCTCCGAACTTACCGTTTCACTCGCCTATTTTCAATCTGCCTTGGGGCCCCCGACGCGCCTAAAGAAGTTTCACTTCAAAAAGATTGACCTCGACACAGTGCAACAAAGTGAAGCCGCACAGATAGAGACACAAGAAGACCAGCCTATAGCATGAAAGCTGGCTACAAATATGGTGAACCCAGACGTGGGTGAATGGAATTGGTCCTTTAGGGATGCCGTTCTGGGCCCTCCCGAAATAATATAAATTAAAAGCAGTTCCGGGAAGGGTGTCTCTCCAGAAGGAGAGGAGGGGTAGTTTTAGTGGTCACACCACACGACGCAGTATACGACGGTCGCTGTAAGTGCAAAGGCATTATGAACAATACCTCACCCACCAAACAAAAAAAAAAAAAAAACAATTTATTGCGACTATTTTAACTGGCCATACAGATCACCCAATTTAAGGTAACCGGATTTTTATTTGTACGGTTATTTGAAGTGCAAGTCACACCCAATTCAAAGCGAGCATGCGAAATATAGGCCAACTTTATGAAAAAAACACCGATAAAAAGCACATTTAGCTGTCAAATCCAATAATAAGACAAAGTCTTTAAATGAAAAATGTAGGCGGTGATTAGAGCTGATGACATAAATAACTATTGAAAAACAGTGAATTATCATATAAAGTTAATAACATCATAGAAAAAACTAAAATTTTATTATAAAAAATAAAAAAAAAAAATGGGATTAGATTTAATGAATTTTGATTTAATGAATTGTGACTACGATTTTTAGAGTTTTAACAGAAAACCAGATGAAAAAGGAAGAAGCAATAAACTATATTTTTTATTTGTAATTTTAAAAGTTTTGCACATTTTCTTTAAAATTTCAAAGTTTCTAGAAAAATTCTTCTATGCACTTTTGAAGTCCATTCAATTTTGATGTAATAAACTGCCGGTTTAAAGTGGTTTCGATTTGATATTTTTTAGTTTGTTAACGGTGGAATGCATTTTTCTTCCATACAACGAATGTTCGAAATGTTTTTATATGGAGAAAACGTACAAGACCACCAACAAGCAAAATTTCAAATAAAATACAGTAAAAACTTTGTACAAGAATGCACCTGATTAAGTGGGCCCACTTTTGCTTTTGGCTGAATAACGGTAAGCTGCAAATATTTCGAATACTTGTGCACAAAAAAAATCAGCCAGATATCAGCGGGCGATTCTACATGGGAATTGGATAACGGAGTGCTGAACGCAAAAAAAGTCAAATTTATCTACGCTATCTACGTTTGAATGCCCGAATTATTTGTGCAATAGTAAAATAAGATTTTACTTCTCAAAAGATCTCATGGCATATATAATCACAATATTTTGGCAGCTAAAAACTGATTCCTAGAAGCCTAATATTAATTACCTCTAATCTAACTCTGCATTTATTAGCAAAAATTGTGAACTTAAAGCACTTTTTAAAAAAAATATTAATTTCATATTTTATTGTACAAAATTGTGTAATAGTGGAAAAAAATTATTTCGAGTGTAATCTCGGAAGTGGCTCATTTATTATTCATAACGTACATGTTTATTCATCCCATCGCCATGCAATACATCACACCTCAAAGTATGAGCTTTAAACATCGCTTAAGTTGTTGCTTTGCAACGCGACAAAAATCTTAAATGACCAAAATGTGTTAAGATTTATCTTGATGCTGCCGCTGTTTGTCGTTGCTGTGACATAGCAATGTTTGTCGACATACTTCATACTTGTGGCACATTCAGCAATTGGAAGTGATGCATTTCTTTCGAAGTAAAGACAACAAGCCTTCTTTGAAGTACGAAGATATGTACATCTAACTATTTATATATACAAGTACATATATTTTAAAAGAAACTCCACATTTGTTTGTTGTACCAGCGGTGGATACAAAGTCAAATGCGCAATTGCTACACAACTCGCTTGCACTCGGCCTCGACATCTCACATTCGTATATTAGCTGAGCAATTAGTCATAAGTGGCGGTACGCAGATCATTTGTTAGATTTTGTATGCACAGACTATATATGCGTTTGCATTTTTCTTGTTTGAAAATATGTTCCAACAAATAGGTGAGTGTGCAATGCACACAGGTTCAACCCCTGATTCAATTCGAAAGCGCGCATTACCGCCGCGCAATGCATGCCAGGAGATCATTTAGTCACAGTAATCTTAATGAATTTTTCTCTGCACATTTCATGTGAAATTTTCCGTTACATTCACTTGTGACACGAATTAAATATCTGCCTAATTTTGTTCGTAATACACACAGCCCATAGGCAATGCAAGTTTGTTTCTTAAGTCTTTAGTTTTGTGGCTTTCGAAAAGTAATAAAATTTCGTTTGCCAATAACGAGAGAAATGAAATCAGCGCAAGCCATTAGCATGCGATTAGTAATGGTAACAGGTGTTATTCGAATTGTAATACATAGTTGTTGTTAATGGGGCATGCAACACTGCAGTTTAGAGACGAATGGAGGTCACAAACGCCAGCTGAGGGAGAGAAAGGCAATCACTTGGGAGTTTAAACATAAAGAGGAGCTTGGTAATTGCTGCACAAGTTATTAACAATTCAAATGTATTTGATATGAAAATAAAAAAACCAACAATTTAAACGACAACAACTACGTTGGTAGTACACAATAAAAACCTGTGTAAATGCGACAGTTAGCAAATCCTTTGGACTTCGCAAACGGACTAATAAATGCGGTCGAATTTTGCATAATTAAAGTGGCGCGCATGCATCAAATGCCAGAAAGCGGTATTAGACGCCGCTTACTCAGTGCATTGGCCGCGCCACAAATTGCAGCATGCGGCTCGAACGCAATTACGCGCTTTTCATTTGATTCCATTTTGCTGCATTAATTTAATTTCAAACCATGGACTGATCAAGCGTACATACATGCATACAAAGCTGCTTATATACACATGCCCGGGTACAGTTTTTATGCATTTTTCCAATTACCATCCCCAGTCGCAGATTACTCGCCCGACCGCTTGCTAGTCCAATCGTTCAAGTCAATGCGACTAATAGATGCAATTTAATCGGAGGAAAATAACGCGCCATAGTAACAAGAAAAACCAAACATCGATAGCAATAGCAAAATGAAAAAAAAATAATAAGAAAAAACGGTCACACGAATAAATGTATGAAACATAAATCAAAGCAATGTTGAGTGCGCGTGCGTTCCGAACTCCCGGCCGTCGATCAAACGACCGAATCGCGGCCGTGGCGTCCCATACATATGGCTAGCCAATATACATTTAGTAGTCATACTTACTGATTTCACATGATGGTCCCGTCCAGCCGCGTAAACAGGCACAAGTATATTCGCCAACCGGTGGTATCTGTTGCGGCCGATGGCCGATCGAATGATGCGAATGCAGCACATTACTCGTGCTCGTACTGCTGCCGCTGCCACCATTGCCACTATTATGATACTGTTGCAGTTGCATTAGCATCGATGTGGCTAGCGATGGATTAGCAACACCTCCACCACCGCCTGGCAGCAATTTGGCCGCAGCTGCAGCAAGTGCATTCATGGCGCTCGTGCTATTCCCGCGACCATCACCCGCATTGCCGCTTGCACCGCCCGTCATGCCACCTATACCAATTGGTGTTGTTGTTGCCGACGTAGCGCTGCTTAATCCTGCCAATCCTAGCAGTGAGTCGCGACGACTAACTGGTTTCCCCATAGCTGAGCTCATGCCGCGCATCGCACGATATGTCGGCAACGTTGTTACATTCGGTAGTGTTGATTCCTGTGCGATTCATTGGATAGTTTGTTGGTTCGCCGGTTGGTCGGTGGTTGTGGTTCATATTTTTTGCAGATTTAACAGATGTGCGATGTGTGTTCCAACGCAGTTGGGGCACATGTTGTTGTTGCGGCATCATAAAGTTCAGCCATGAAATTGTATAGCATGAAATGGCAGCGAAAAATCATAAAAAAAAATATAAAAACAAGAAGAAAAATCGAAAGAAAATAAAATTTTTTATTGAGAATTGATCAAATGAGGCACTGTGCATGAAGTAAATTGTAATAAAAAAGCGTGAAAGCACACAAATAAACATTAATATCATATATCTTACAAATACATGTAGATGTGTGTTGACTGCGGTTGGGCTTCTTGCCACAAACACTCACACGGATAATATTGCATGCATACATTGGATTATACGCACACCGGTTACTGAGTTTAAGGTATGAAAATTGGGAAACGCTACATAAAATTAGCACTTATTGCTTAAATAAACAAAGCAAAATAGCCTGATAACCTACTAAGGTATTTTAAATCACTCAAGATAATTAATATTTAATTCAAAATTGCTATATGAGCGATTCCACGTCAAGTGATGCAAGTATTATATATTGGGCATTGTTAAAAAATTAGCGTGCCTTGGCTTACATTCCATATTTCTTCGTTGGTTGGAGTTTTATTT
This sequence comes from Anastrepha ludens, assembly GCF_028408465.1. Lineage (NCBI taxonomy): Eukaryota > Metazoa > Arthropoda > Insecta > Diptera > Tephritidae > Anastrepha > Anastrepha ludens. Next base: position 104,456,100 of record NC_071498.1, read on the forward strand.
CTTGTATCGTAGTTATTTGGTTGTTGTTGACAATCATGAGTCAAATTTGTTTATTGTGTCATCTAGAGTCCCACAAAATAGTATTTTGGACCCTTTGTTTTTTGCCTTGCTTATCAATATCATAAGAAACTGATTTTCATATGCAAAGTTTCTATTATATTGTAATAAATTCCCCCGATTCTCAAATGCTCCAAAATGAGCTTGATAAAGTTCTTTCTTGGTGCACTAGTAATCAACTATTTTTAAATATTTCGAATGATATCACATTACTTTCGCCAAGTGTTTTTCTCTTTTAAATATATTAAATTGTATCTCTAATTGCCGTTCGAGATCGGTTAGTGAAATTTTGGAGTTAGGAGTTATTATTGAACCAAATTTCCCTTTTACTAGCCATATTTAGCATATAATTTCGAAATACTATGCTATTCCAGCGTTTTTAAGGCGCAGCAGTGCAGAATATACAAGTTGTTACACTTTCAAATTGCTCTGCACATCATTCGTTCGTTCTAAAGAATTTGCATGCTTCATCTGGTGACCTTATTATGCCTGTCATATAACTCGAGTTAAAAGTAAGCAACAAATTTTTATTGGCTTTGCTCTTCCTTCCTTCGTTTCTTCCTTCCCTTCGTTTTCATGACCCATACACTCATACTATTCCAGATGCTTGGTTATCAATTTGAAATCTCCTCAGTCTCGGTGATCTATTTTGTGTTGATCTTTCTTCTTTGACGTTATTCAAAGTATTGTGGATGGCGCCTTTCTTCTGGAGCGAATAAATTTAATACTTCACGTAGAGCGTTTTGTGATTGAGATTTTTTACATATTGGCTTTATAAGAACTCTGTATGTAAGGAATGAATTCATCATAAGAGCTCTGATAGAATTCAATACTATCCACAAATCTTTTGAGATTGACTTTGCTTTCTCTAAACCCTCTCTCGTTAAACTTCTTAATTATGCTTATAAATAATTGATTTATGACGTTTTGTTATATTTTCTGCTTACGCATTATTATATTTTTTGTTAAAACATCCGTATTTATCTGTACAGTTAATTTGTTTTTGTTGACTCATTTTTGCTTCAAATTATCGTCAGTTAAAAATTAACTTCAATTTTTCTGAAAATTGGTTTTTTTGTAGGTTTGAGTATAGTAAGAAGTTATTTGAGAAAATTTTGAAAAAACGTAATAATTTTGAGATTTATTCAATCTTGAAAATTGAAATATCTTCTGTTATTTTTAACATTTAAAATAATGCTTTTTTTTATTTAAAAAAACGTATTGTTTCTTAATTAATTTTTTTATAGTTTTAGGCAACATTTTGGTGTAGAGCTATTTTAAATTGAAGTATATGTATTTCTTTTTAACATAAAAAAACATAACATAAAAAAAAAAAAAATATTTTAGTTTTTTGTTAAACATTTTTGTATATTGTTTTTTTTTAATTTTAATATATTCGTTTCTTTTTACCATTAAAAAAATGTATACATATTTTTTTTTAATTTCTTGAGAAACAAATATTTAAGAAAATAATTTTGCTCTTTAGTTTAATTTTTTTGCTACAAATTATTCAAAAAATGTTTTGCCGGTGTTGAAAAACGCTCTCACTCCGATTATTAGCTGAGACTATCCTCAGTAATGCCTGAAAGTTTCATAGTGAGTTCCTATAACTTTTCGAGTTATATTCAAATATAGTACGTACAGCGAATCAGTGAAAAATCAGTGCAAAATAAGTGCAAAATACTACTCCAGCTAAGCGCAAAATTAATCACCTAAATTTGCTTGTGAATAACTTTTTTACTAGATAAACAGGAACTGCTTAGCAAAAACTAGTATTAATTTCACCTGGCAAATATTTTTAACAAGCAACAAAATTTAAATCTCAGCAAAGTGGAACTTATTTTTAGGTGTAGTTGGAGCAGGACAAGTATGGGATTTCGCGATGTTTGGCGACATCAATTTACGAAACTTGATTTGAAGACGAAAATGACAAACTACCGCGTGAAATAACAAATTTGATATTGGAAAAATAAATAGTTTGGGGAAAGGCAATATTAGACTTAGGACCAAATTTTAACATTAGTGGAGAATGTGCAACAGAAATTAGTATAATTTGGAAAAATAATATATTAAACTTTAAAGCAAGAGCGGCGACCTTGTAATTCCGTCAGAGCAAACTTGATCGCCGCCTCAGTGAGCTAAATTTGATGATACCGCCAGCTTTAAATGAAAATTGCTGGTTCTACCTTAACTTTTAATTGCTGACATGTAACCCAGTGAAAGCTCGCTCTCACAACCAATTAGCTTAGCTTTCTTCCTTTTAATCTGAACTTTTTATAAATTTGAAATATTAAGAATATATAAAGGGTTTTTCAATTGGCGCGGGTCGATTTTGGCGCCCTGTGGCAGCCATTTTGTTTTGGTGACATCTGTAAAATCTTTTGTTTATTATTCAGTTGTTTATGCCAAATCAGCATGACAAGTTACACGATTGAACAGCACGTTCAAATGATAAAACTTTATTATCAAAATGAGTGTTCATTAACGTAAACGTTGCCCGCATTGCGCCCATTTTTCGGTAGACGTGGTGGCCCTTCCAATTTCTTATGGCCCATATTGAACCATATGGACCTAGACGACATGTGGTTCCAGCAGGACGGCGCTACGTGCCACACAGCAAACGCCACGATTGACATTCTGCATGCACACTCGCCCTTATTGAAAAACCCTTTATTTTACCAGTTGACAGCGTTTATCCTTTCCTCTGCTGTGGTTTTCGCTAAGTGAAATGATATCAACAATGAAAAGCGCTTAAGGCTGAATATACATTTTCGCCAGTGGTGATAAAACTTTAATTTTTCAGGCAACTTTGTGAAAAACAATTTTTTTTTATTGCGAGCCCTTCTAATTTACTAACGCACTGATAAACTAAGCTTTTGAGTAGTATTTTATTACTATTTTTCACCATTGACCTTACCATTCTTCGCCTAAAAAATATCTCAAAAATGGTTAAATTACTTTTTTTATTACATACTATTGGTGTACTAATTGTGGTCTTAAATAAAAAATATATTTTTTGAATAAAAAAGAAGAAATTGGCGTATTTAAGGGTTAAAAGGTGCGCACAAGAGGTGCATCAACGAAAAAGATGAGTGTAACAATTTCAAAGGGTGATACAAAGGAAATGAGGGAAAACAAAGTAAAATTATACGAATTGGCTGCTTGAAAGAATATGGGCTTTGTTGAAGACTCAAAAAGTGGCGACAAAGTGTGAAGGCAAATAAGTTTATTTAAAATAACTTGTACTTAAATTAAAAATGTTTAATATTTTAAATTTTTCCCCCAGGCCTACAACCTAGAATTTTTAATATTTTCTAATCGTTCGTAATTGGTTGCTCAGATGCTGTACTTGTTTATACCAATATATGGTACATATACATGATACATTAATGAGGGACATTATTTTTTTAACATTCTTCCTAGCAGATGCTTATTCTACGTAGATTTCTGAAAAGGAAGGCCAACAGAGCATAATTCTACAGTCTATTTGAAGGGCCATAAACTTTAAAAGAATCGGTCCTTAGCTGATACGAGGTTAATATCTTCCGGTTCTCAATCTCTCGTGGGAAAAAGGCTCTTTGTCTTCTAGAAGCGCCTACCAACGTAGCGCGGGCACACCTGGGCAATGCAGCGGGCGAAGGACAACATTGTATTCTGCGACAGTAGTGTAGAAGTCCAAGTTGTAGCTGAAGAGAGAGGTGGATGATCTCTGAGACCATGTGGCTGAACCCAACGACGAGGCTAGTGTTAGCTCAGATGGCGAAAACGGTAGTTGGAGGCGAATGAGGACTAGCTTTCGTTTTTCCTATTCTCAGCTTCTTTAAAATATTTGAAGACGGTGTTAAGATAGGTACTAAGGGATACACAAGAACTTTTGGTCAGATGGCAATGACGGAAGAAGAGTCCCTTGTGCGTCAACGGTGGCGTTTCAAGCCGCAGAAAAGGGTTACTGGTAAAATAAGGCTATCTGAAGTCGATAAAGAGTAGAAGATCCGTCACCAGAATAGAGATAAATACATTTTTGCGCCAACAAAGCGAAGTTAATATGAAGTTTGATATTTAGTTAATTACTACGAACGCTATTTCTGCTGTACTTCGTGATTTTTTCTAACAAATAATTATTTTTTTAAATCTATTTTTTATGTTAAGAATTACAAGATAGCGCTGTGTAGCACATTATGTGTAATTTTGTTTAATATTGTAGTAAGGTGTAATTCAAATAAAAGAATTGTTTTTAATATTTTAAATAAATATTAAAAAATATTGTTTTTCGAGTCATAACTTTTTTTTTACTAGAAAAGAATGTGCCTGCAATTTTTTATATGTAAATCATACTAAAACTTCCACAAATTAAAAAAGAAAAAATACAACATTTTCTATTAAAACGTTTAATTAAAAATCAAATTTTTTAAATGAATTAATTTTTAATTAAAAATTTAAGCTAAAAATTAAATTTCTTTATTTGAGTCATATTTTTTTTAACAAGCCATGGCAATTTTTTTATACGTAAGTCAAACGAAAATTTGAAAAAAAAAATTTTTTTTTGTTAAAAAATGTTAATTAAAAATTAAAAGCAAATTTTTTTCGAGTAATAAATTATTTATTTACAGTTTTTTTATATTTAAATCAAAAAAAAACTTCCGGAAATTAAAAAAAAAAATTTAAAAAATAACAAATAAAGAACGTGTACGCAATTTTTTATATGTAAATCAAAAAAAAATTCGAAAAATCAAAAAAAAAAAGATTTAGTTAAAAATTAAAAAAAAATGTTTTTCGAGTCATAGTTTATTTATTTACAGTTTTTTATTTTTAAATCAAATAAAAACTTCTGGAAATTCAAAAATAGGGATTATTGTTTTTAAAGAGAAAATAAACTGGATGCAATTCTTTTATATGTAAATCAAAATAAACGAGATAAAAACTTTGTGGAATTTTTTTTATAAATGAAACTTCAGGAATTCAAAAAACAAAATATTAAAAACAATTTTTTAATTAAAAATTTGTTTTTCGAGTCATAATTTCTTCTTAACAACTACAGCTTTTTTAAAATTATTTGGGCTTAGATGTTTTCTACTCTCAACACGACGAGTATTTAATCTACTTTCTATCTCTATAGTCGTAACTCTCTATATTTTCATACTATTTAAATATAACTTCCTTTAAAATTTGGGAGGCTCAGAAATGATTTTAGAGATATGATATTGTGGAGTTTTTTATTATAATTTTGTGTAAAATTCGATTCTGCAGAGCGCAGTCAAAAAAAATCGTTCCATACAAACCGACCCACTCTAATATATATGCATATGCATATATATGCTCATTTAGGATATGCGGCTACTTAAGTTGTTTACGTTTTATTTTTATTTTTGTATTTGGACTTAGTACTTACTTTGAGCGCACAAGTTCCACCGTTTTTGCATGGATGCGTTGCACACGGATGCTCCACGATTTCGCAACGTTCACCGGACAGACCCTCGGCGCAAGTGCAGCGATATCTATCAGGTGCGGTATTCTCACAGGTACCGCCATGCATGCAGGGTTCATGAGTGCCACAGTAATTTAAATCTACAGCAATACAAAAGCGAAACGTAAGCAAGAAAAAAACATAAAATAAAATAAAGAAGAAAAGAAAATGCAATAATAAGAAAGCATCAGCTGGGGCAGCAGAAATATGTGCAACAACATGTATGGCTAGGCAGCAGCAGCTACAGACTGCGCCAACACGAACGTTATATTAAACTGTATTGAAAATGGCTACATAGTCAACAACAACAACAGGACCAACCCCAACAAAAACATACAGGAATGTATTTGTGGCGAAAATGTGCGGCGCAGCTGGTTAGTTGGCTTTCGCGGCGGCACATGCGGCACATGCAACATACATACGTGCATCACATGTAACATGCGTTGTAACCACGACCAAAACGTGCGATTTGCCATAACTTGCTTTTCTCCTTTTTCTACTTCGGTTTTTTTCGTCATCAACGTCACTGTGATCGCTGCTATGAGTGCTATTGTTGTTGTTATTCCTGTTGCATTCTGTGGCGCACTGATTGTTATGCTGCTGCGGTGCAATTTAGATGGATTTTCATGCAACTGAATGCATTGCTAGTTGCCAGTTGCTTGCATTGATTTCTACAAATACAATATTGCTGGCAACTGTGGCAATTTGCAACACAGGGGCAAACACAAGCAACACATGTCTATGTATGTAGGTAAACACATACCAAACGTCAAGTGTGCGCGTGTGTGTGCACAGCCGTCTTCTAGTTACTCACCTTGATCGCAGAGTATTCCTCCCCAATTGGTATCGCACACGCATTTCCAGGCGCTGCCATTACACGAACCATGCTTGCAACCAGGATACACCATGCACTCGTTGCACAGTGGTCCACGCCAGCCGCGACGACATCTGTAAGATTGGCAAACGAAAAAGAAGAAGAGTTAATAAACACGAAAAATAAGAATAAAATAAAGTTGAAATAAAATTATTACACGTACAGAGTTATGCGAGTTTTACGCGAGCGCCTTTGAAGGCCAAAGCTTAGCTTTTGCGGTGTATAAACGAGAGACTTAAGCAACAAACGCGTAATATAAATAAGCTGATCGAGCCAAAGGAAAAAGGCAGCCCATTAATAATGATGGCGCAGTGCATAGTGCGCTTAGATGCTACAAAATCGATTAAACGATGTCTTTATGCGTGCAACATTGCGACGATGTGCTACAACAATCGGTAACAGCTACAGCAACAGTGACAGTGGCAGTAAAGTGGGCAGCCGAGCAACAGCGGCAAACATTTCGTTGTAGTGGTTTTACTTTAAATGAGTTGAAAATTAATTAATCTTAACGTGCAACTAAATTAACGAGCAAACGAATCGAATCATGCAACAAATCGCGAAATGTTACCTACGCTCACCCGCTCGCCCGGCCGCCTGCCCTATGCTTCGCTTCTGCTGCATTCTGTTACGCTGACTCAATGCAGTTTCATCTCGCAAATTTGCACTTGCCGCATTCGTTCCGCAGATCGCCTGTCGCACCACAGCTGCAAAAGCATGACTGCTGTAGCAACAAAATGAATGGAAATGCAACACTGCGTCTACAAATCGTCTCTGCCACGGCTGGCGTGGCTGCCGCTATTGCCGCCGCCAGGCATTTGGGGATGACCTCCGAAATATTGTAAGTTATTTATCTGCCTTTTGCGATCGGTATGCGATGGCTCATGCTGCTGCATGCCGCATGCTTTATACCTCATGCTGCTTGCATGTTGCATGCTTTACATTACCCCACGTACATATGTATGTATGTGTGAATGTATATTATATGTAGTATATATGTATCTTCGCCGTTCATGGGTGTTTAAAGATTTATTATGTTTAATGTTCTGCATGCCGCCACTGCGCCGCTGTGTTTGGCAAGGATTAACAACAAAAGCACAGGAGTTTGTGGGCATGACAGAGAATGGGGTAGCAGACATGAAAATCGAAAATTCTTATCGCTTGGCTATTTTGATTTTTTTATACATAATTTAATATTTCTTGATTTAAAATTTCCTGCCTTGAGCTGGTTTATCTTTTAATGCGTTTTAAACAGCTTAGCATCGTGCCATGATATGCTGGGTAAAAAGCGGCCCTAAAAAATTTAAAGTTTGCTGAGAAAGCTGGTTGATAGGGAATATCTCAATTTGATATTTTTGAAGGAACCATTTAAAAAAGGAGATTAGGAGACTCCCAGCTTTGCAAATTTGGCTTCGTAATCATAATTTATGGATTAACAGCTTATTTCGTGAATAAAATGTACGAGACACTTTTTTAATACCCCTTTTTATTTCTAGAGAAGTTTCCATCTCAGAAGCTAATTTCGTCATCTGAGTATTCTGTATCAGTTTCGTATCCGGTATCTATCGTGTGCCAATGCTGGACAATCGCTGAGATAGTGAAGAATCGTCTCTCTACTAACTTCAAGTTATTATCGGTAAAAATTATTTAAGATCAATTGCTGTATTCGCCGATGAGCAATTCTTACCGCAGTGAAAAATTCAATAGAGTGCGTGAATGCCGAGGTAGCGTCAGGAGTTGGATAAGACATAGCGAATTCAAGCAAAGTGACACAGGTAAGTAGGAAGATTATTTGAGGGCAGTGAAGTCCACGTGCTACCTTACATCTCTCTTTACTTCATTAAACTGTGCTAACTTTAGAGGCTCTCATAATAGAAGGATATTAGAGAATGCTTGTAAATATTAATGAGAGTGAAAAAAATTATCTAAAAGCGCAGATTTCCCAATAGAATCTAAAAAAATATATCCTTTTTAGCCTTTTCAGAATAAACAAGGAATTTATTTGTAACGAGAATTCAACTGCAAAGTAGAAATTGTCGTTTTTTTCTTGTGCTAAACGGTGTCCGTTGGCCGCACCAATTGAAACCTAGTCCTTCTCCTCCCGGCATTTCCAGCGCAAAGGACTCCTTCCTTCTCCTCTGCTACCACCAGCAGGTACCGCATCGAATACTTCCAGAGTTGGAGCGTTTCTATCCATTCAGATCAAGATTTGTAAGATAACAAGGTGGATATTTCCCGACTGCTGCACATTCCGTCAAAAAAGGGGTTATTAAAATTGAAGAAGGTCAAACAATAAATTTCACTACAGTTTCACTACCGCCTCCGAATGCAGATAATTTTTTATGAGTAGCTTCTTTTTGGCAGAAATACACTCGTCAAAAAACAATGCTATTTGAAAAATACTTCTATCATTTGGTGTTTTATGTTCACTGTTGGTTTCGAACGGGTTCTGCTGAATGTCAGTCATGCACAAAACTATTCGACTACAGACATACATTCTGTCGAAGAAGCACCAGAAATTGGTAAGTAAAGCTAAGAACAATTATTTTTCCTATAAATTTATTGTATCTCTTTCTTTATGCCTATAAATAATATAATTCAATTATCAAAACATTTTTCAAACACATTTCCCAGAGTTGACTTCAGTTCTTTCCGCGAATTCATTTCCATGGCTAGATTCGTGAAAAAAAAATGCTTGCCTTCTACACTTTGAACACTGGACTTTTTAACGTTTTATGCATTCATCATGCCCATTTGTTTAAAATCTCGAGTTAGCCAGAGCTATGAGCAGTCGTTAACGATCGTCAGTGATGGTTTCAGATGGTTTAAGAAGTTCATAATGGATGACACCCTTTTTTTTCGCTGTCTATGGACTTGATCCACCTGGCAGGGACCAACATTTTCGACGCTTAGGGTTATCATAATAGGTCCAGAAAAATTTTTCTTTCCTGCCGTTCGAGAAGCATCTCACACGTCGCCAAACGTCTCTCGATATCCCTCTCCTTCTATTGATGTGGCACCCAGTTACCTGCTTTCTGGACCAGTCCAATCGCGTGCAAACGCTTACCGACGACTGATCTATCAACATCCAAGTCGTTAAACATATCATCAAGGGTTCGACAAGCGTCTTCATCCAATAATTGTTGTAGTTGAATAATTTTCTTTTCGGTGTTCCCTCGCGATGTTTATCACTTACGTCGAAATTGCCATTTTAGAAGCGTCAAGCGTCTTTACAAGTTGTATTTGATGGAACGTGATTACCGTAAATATCGGTCAATATACGATACGTTTCAGCTTCACTTTTCTTTAAAAGGTAATAATGAATCATGACTTCGTCCCCGGGACGAACGTAGACATTTCTGACGTTAAATAAAAAGGCTCTTTACGCTACAACGAATGTCACGATCGAGACCTCACATATACACCTTCAAATCTCCAGTATATTACCAGAGCGAACACAAAAATAATGTCAGCAGCAACACATCTTTTACGATTGCAGAAACTTATTCCCATACCCAATATTATTTTTTCATCATAGTTCAACATTCTCGACATGTGCATCAAAGTTTCTGAAATAAGACTAAGGTTTCAAAAAAACAAAAACACATTTTGCATTTTGCTTAATTAGCTAACGGAGTTATATCTGTATTTATTTAAGGGTTAACTTTTTGAGAATCTTCGCTAACTCAATCGTTCTTAGAACATTTAAGCGGCAGCACCACCAACCAATCAATCATTATTCGTAAGATCCTAAACACAGAAACAACATCGAAAACAAAGAAGATAATTGAAAAATTCTTTAGAAATATTGGCGGAAAAATATTGAAAAATGGAAATATATAAAAGCCGTCACAACAAAAGATAAACGAAATAATTTAAAAGCTTCAGTAACTTTTGATGCCTTTCAGCTTACCTAGCACCTGAATATTAACACATTTTTTCATTTAGACTATAATTGGTTTGGGAAGTTGAAGTAAAGAGTTGCATATAACATTGATTTCCATGCGGATGCGCACCGCATTTCACAGGTAGAGCCTGTCTATGAAAAACAAATACTTATGCGTTGAAAGAAAACATGTGAAATGGGCACAAACAAACAACTAGGCACTATAGGCACTAGAAGAAGTGCATCTGCCATGGAAGAAGTACTCGTATATTTACTGCAGTCAAAGTTGCTAAATGGAAATTGTTGCTGAAGTGTGCTTGGCTATGCAAATCACTGCCAACCAAGATCAGTCAATGTGTATTGAACATAAAAATGCCAACTATCGTTACTTCGCTAATTAGAATCTACATACATGCAAACAGCCTGTAAAAACTCACGTACACATTTAACTGGTATTGAGTTGGCCAAAAGGATACCCATGCAAGCAGGAATCTTCGTTGTAAAAAAAGTCAAATACAACTCTTGTGGGTGTGATTTTACTACTTTTAGCTGCTGCGCGCAAAACGAAAACCAAAAGAACCATCTAAAGATAATGAGTTTTTCTTCATACAAAGGCAGCGCGGGCGGTGCCGCAACACCTTGTCATCAGATTGGTATGTGTGTATGATGTATGTATATCCTTATATATACACGGGTCACGACATTTCGCGCAAATACACGCACAAATGCACGCTTATTAAGCTGCTTTACGTATGCTCTGAACCAGCAGTTAGCGGAGCAAGCAGCAGCGCAAAAGAATCTGCACATACAGCGAAGGATGTGTCCACAGCCTTGCTTTGTTTTACTTTGCTTTTGCTTCGCCTTGTTTTATTTTTGCCTTTCACCGATTCGTCGCCTCACTACTGATTCTCGTATACCGATAACTGCGCGTATCGCTGCCGCGGTACAACTCAATTAATAACAATTTCTCAGAACAATAAAAATTTCGTACCCACTATACACTCAAAATAGGCGACGATTCGCTTTCTACTTTTATATCGGAGCACTGCCCAATAGCATTGAATGGAATTGAAAGGAAAGCAAAGGAACGGCGATGTTCGTGGACTAAAGTGGAAGAAGAAAAGCAAGTACATAATAAGAAAGCAGCTTTGTCTTAAATGAAATTGGACGCGTCTAGCATGAGCATTGCTGGATTTTGGTAGGTTGATTTTGCTGGGCTTTTGAAACTCGCGATCGCCTACTGTAAGTTTCTGCAAGTTACCAGTTTTTGTTGCTATTACTTTTCGGCAGTTAATACTTTGGTTGCATACATAGTCAGCCGCAGTCTTATCGCCAACAACGAAATTAGTTGAACCTTTGCGATGAACTCAATTTATTTCATAGTTCGATTAGGCTATTAGTAAAATGAGGTTGAGGGAAGTTGGTGCTGGTAGGCCGGCCGAACTTGGTCTACTACATATCGATCGATGGTAAACACATTTTTAAGGTGGGCAATTAAGTTCCTCTTAAGCCATTCGCTACTCTATTCGTAAAGCTTGAAGTGTTTGATGGGGGTCAAAGCAGCACTGATAGATTTTGTTGAACGAAATATTGGCTGCATGAAGCTATGAATGGAGCACAAGCGACTTAAAGTTTCTAAACAAAAAGGTTACATATTTCAAACTTTTAAATATTTTAAGGGTGAAATAAAATAAGGGAAAAAATTTATACTAGGCTTTTCATGAAATTACTTAAATCTAAATTAAATCACTAAAGAAGTTTTTAGAAAATTTAAATTACTCGCTGTACCTGAGTGTATGTCGGCATCAACAGCTTCTGTTAGCTGTGATCGCCTTTCAACAGGCAGGAAGAAGATAAAATGGAGGTAACACTCTAGCAAGATAAGTGTACATTAGGGCGGGACAATTAGTATGAGACCAATTTTTTCAACACCGTTTCTAGCAGATACGAATTCTTAATGAATTTATAAGAAAAAAGTTCTTTACACAAATCTCTAAAGTCAATTTCAAGCCTATGAAATTTAAAAAGTAGATATCTTTAATTAATATGAAAATAGAGAGAAGTTACGGCTATGAAGATGGTAGGTAGGTAGACAGAAGTGGCAATCGGTCTTTAAACCAACTCACTTAGACCGATTCATTGTAATACCACAGTACCAGTTTACCTGCTACTCCTCGTTAAACCATTTGGCTTCAAATGGAACCCCATTGTACTGGCTGATACTTAGTGAAGCTATGAAAAGAGAAAGTAGAAAAGTTACACCTTATGTAGGAAAGTAAAAAAGATCTAAAACCCAAAAAATTAAACTACGTTGCTAAACAAAACTATATAAAAACATTTTTTTTTTTTTGATATAATGGAAGTTTCAGTCAGGTTTGCAAATAAAAAATATTAGTTGTAGTCACTTTTCCCATTTGAATATTAAAAAGTACAAATAATTTGCTTTCTAGCGCACTCTTTTGGCTCTTTAAAATAAAGCAAAATTGCAAAAATAAATCTCTCTTAACAAAAAATAATATTAATAGTGCTTAGATTAGCCTTCATATTATATTAACTTTGTATTATTAAAAATAAATTATTTTTAAATTTGCAGCACTCTAATGGATTTTTTTCTTAAAATGTTACATATAATCTGTCTTATGTATAATCTGTTAGGAACGATGTAAGAAAAATAATAATTGGCCCAACCTAAGGTAAATAGGTTGGTCGACCGCCGTAGCCGAATCGATTGGTGCGTGACTACCATTCGAAACCAGCCACGGTTCGAAACCCCGAGCGTGAAAAACCAAATGATTAAATTTTTCCTAATATCGGTCACCCCTCGGCAGGCAATGGCAAACCTCCGAATGTATTTTTGCCATTAAAAAGCTTCTCGTAAAAAAACATGGAAGGGGGCAATATATTTCATGCTAAATTTTGTTTGTTAATTTTTTATGGAAATGTTAAAATAACAAAAACCTAATGAATTAAAATTCCAAACTTTGTACAAGATTCACAAAAAATTTAACAAATTTCTAGAAATCCTCATACAAAATTTAGACTTTTTAATCAGAATCTTTAAAAAACTTTAGAGGACGCAGTTTTATAGTCCATGAAATTTTAATATAATAAAGTGCAAAGTTGAAATCGCTCAAACATTGCGCTGATTTTTGAAATTTTTGCTTATTTTTTTGGATACAATGTTAGCATTTTCTTTCATATAAAGCACGTAAGAGCCGTAAGGACCAAAAAACAATTACCATTTACCAAAGCAGTATTTAACGTCCGTAAGTTTTCCGGGTAACTACTGATTCATTGGATTTACTTTAGTCCATTTCTTGGGCTGTCTATTCTACCTAACCTAACTTCGTATTCTAAGCTTTCAATGCAAGAGCATAATTGTGCAGAATAGGAGGCGAATATATCCATATTTACTTGCATTATAAGGGGGTAGAACAACTTATTTAGGCTTATAAAACTTCTCCGACAAGTACTGCCTACAGAAAGTATATCAATTAGGTTTTTTTGTAACGAAAATAAGTGGATTTCAAAAATGAGCTATTATTTATTTATTTGTTATATTTAGTATATAATATTAAAATTAAAACGAGAACGAGTACTAGCTGCTAGGGCCTAGAACTCGGAGCTATTATCTGTAATGAAATGGGATAAGTCTTATGCCTAAATTTAAGTCTAAGGGTAAATATTTAAATCTCAGTCTATTTTATCTGCCTGTTAACCCATTGCACAAGATTTTTTTGGTCTACATATCTCTACTGGGCGAACTCTTCGATCTAGACGTGAAATGATGATTGGCTCGGCGAGAGTAGTAGTATCATAGTAGGGTTACAGTGGTCGTCTCGTTGATTCTTTATAATTATTTCCCATATAATTTTGTCCATGTAACGAATGCTCACATTTTTGTTTTATGTGAATAAAATTATAAGGAAAAAACCAACGAGATCTTTCAACAACTTCAAGCTTTCTCTTTATTCTTCTAAAGCTACAAAAATGCACATCAAAGTCTTTCTAGAGTTTCTGCATAGTAACCATGAAAAATTTGTGAAATGTTCCAAATTTTAGCATAAAATCTTTAACCTGGATTTAAATGATTTTTTATACAAGGAGCTAAACTTTAAAATAAAAACAGTGAACATTAAAAAAGAAGAAAAATAGCCAAGGTTTGTCAAAATTTTGATGTGCTACTATTTTTTCGCTGAATGTATTTCCGTAACGGAATTGAAAAATAAGACCAAATATCGAAATAAAAACCAAGTATCGTGCAGTGATAAAATTATTTTCTTTGGGAGATTATCAGCTATAAAAATTCTTAAAAAAATTTTATAAAATGTTATAGGAATCTGTTCATTCTTTTCCAACTAGCACCAACGCACATTTTCCAAAAACGAGTTTGGGACAAATTTTATTAAATTTTATGTGACAAATGACAAATCACATCTGACTACATATTAAAGGTCACGAATGGAAACCAAAATAATCATTTGAATCGCAAAAGTGTTGACGGCAAATGATAAGTTAGATTTAGAGTAGTAGGTACAGATTTCGTTTGCTCCATTCGTCATTCAACTGTTTCACGTAAAAAAATTTCACTTCCCTACATATTTGCCATTAAAGTGCTTGCATTTTTACTGAAGCCGAGTAGAAGAAGTGCAACCGGCCGTCATAAGTGACATAGCGCCAATTCATGTTGCCAACTTTACACAACAATTATTCAAAATTCGCTAAGGTGTTGTTGAAAACGTGCAACACAAATCGCGCTAGGCATTCATACTTGTCGTTAAAAAGAATTTAATTTAAAAAAAGATGAAAAACCTAAACAAACAACTGCCGTTATCCGGCGTTGACCACAAAATAAAAACCCAATTTGTAAAGCAGTCACCAGACCTAACTACGTACGAAAACACCACCAACTCCAGCATTCACGATGACACAGTAGAGATGCGCCGTGAATTTCGCCGTGTAAACTCATTTAAAAATCATTTGTGTAGTTCTAAAATCTGCAGCATCTTTAGGACGTTACTGCTGTTTCTGCTGATGCAGCTGATGCTCCAGCAACAACATCGTTAACGTCAGCAACTAGCAATCAGCCATCGCTCATCACAAGCTGTCTGGCACGCCGGCTAGCAGGCCGTTTGGCGAGCAATCAAAAAGGGAACACCACACTCACGACTGTGTGCCATTTAAGTGCAACAAATCGGCGCTGACCGACTAACTCTGGCTGCAGTAAATTTGTCTGCATGTATAGTATGCGCATATCTATCTATACTTATGCACGTTTGCTGCATATTGAGTTAGTTGCAGTGCTGACAAGCCGCTTACAATCGTAACAACAATCAATACAGTCGCAGACACTTTCTTGCCGCTGTCGCTGCTGCATGTTTGTCTCATCATCAGTTGTGAGCGTAATGAAATGGCACTAACTGCTAAGCAGAATGTGGCGCCTAAAGCCGCAGGAGTAGGTATTACGTTGATTTGCTGCTTATGTGCATCTGGAGTGGATAGTTTTTTTTGTTGCAATGGCATATATAAAAGCATAATACGTGTACTTGCATAAATATATGCCCATATTACTAATATCCTTAGCATTTCTTTGCGCTGATGCAGCTGCCACAAATTTAATTTTTCATAAATCATTTACTCCTTAACGAACCCATAAATTATAGCCATTCTTTTTAGCATAAAAAAATCATTTGTCTCCATGTATAATGAATTATATTTCCTATATACACCCTAAACTTATTTTTTTTCTTAACAAAAGCTTTAGTTCAAATATTTACACTCCAATATGTGGCGCACATCTTGTTGTTGTTCCACAAATGGAGGTATCTACAGTTTCAAGCCGACTCCGTTTGCCAGATATTTTTTATGAAGAGCTTCTTTATAGCAGAAATACACTCGGAAGCTTGCCATTGCCTGCCGAGGGGCGACCGCTATTACAAAAAACCGTTTCTTAATTTTAGTGTTTTATGCACGGAGATTCGAAGCTATGTACTTCGAATAGCACCAACTCAGACCGGGAATTCGATGGCATCACTTAAATATAATATGTAAGTATTGACATTGGGCACTACTCAACACTCATCGACAAGGTTTCCCCCACCTTAACTCTTTATGCTAATAAAAAAATGTATGCAGATGAAAATTTAAGTATTGCGAAGAGCATATCTTGAAAAGAAAAGAAAGAAAAAAGAGGTATTTAACTTTTCTTTTTGTTCTTTTGAATGCAGAATCCTCGCTAAAGACAGTTTAACTTAAGTCAATACTAAAAATATTTAAGCGTCGCAGAATTCTAATGGGAAAATTAAAATTAACTCATCCGAAAAGTTCAGGACAATCAATTTTATCAGAAGTATTATCGAAGAAATTTAAGGACTCTGTGACATACCAAATAAACGCCTTGTGAACCGATTCCAACCGACTAAAGTGAAATTTATGATAAGGCCCACATACAAGGTGGTTCAAAACTAACTACCCTTTCGAAAGATTGGTAATTTTTGCAACTGGCATCGTTAATCGTATTTGATACTTGTGAAGCAGACAGCTGCAGTATAAAAACAGACATGTAATGAAGCGTGTAAAGGTCGAAAAAAAGATTTTCTTCACTCAAAATCATTTTAATTTTATTTAGTAAAATGAGTATGCAAAAACCAAATTGGATGATTAATTATGCGCCGCCTTGTATCCATAAACATAGAATACTCCAATTTTAACTGATAATAGTGGAATCTAAGATAGTCCTCGAACCCTACCATTTCATAGTAGAAATTAAAGCTGTAAATGCCTTTAGTGCTTTAGGACGCTGATCTTCGCATTAATTTGATCCACTGTGCTTTTGAGCACAGTCCGTAAAGTATAACGGTCCAATCGAAAAGAAGAAGAATTAAAGATAATTGTTAAAGGCCATGGAGATCCTTCAAAGTTGGAAATTATTCTACTGTATTTTGGAGCCTAGGTCCAAATAGGATCGAATCAAACGAGAATGACCGCATGGCAAACAAATACGCAAGTCCTAAATATTATTATGAAAAATTAATTAGTTTATTTGAGTTTAATTACACATAGAGATATTGCTATTTCCACCAAAACTATTTGCGTTATTGATAAGTTGTGTAGAGGACGAAAAACTTACAAGAAAGAAAAAAATCGAGAAAACAGCGCAAGCAATTAACTTTTTCATACATCGATTAGAAACACTATTGCAACAATGAAGTGAGTAGAGGAAAGTAAATTGAAAATAACTCAAGTACAAAATAGGAAAACGGAAAAAAATTATTACATCAAAATACCGTTAATACAATAACAGCAACAAATTAAACCATTGCTGTCAAAATTCTGAAAACAGCCATTAACCGCGAAATAGAAATAATCAAAAAATTTGTTATGGAAAAAATCGCAGCGTTAATATAATAATAACAGCAATAACAATAACAACAGTGAGAACAGCAAGCGAAGCAGCAATCCTCGTACAAACTAAAAGCAACAAGTTGGCATACATTGGCGTCAACAATATTACCACCGGAGAATTGGCGGATTTGCGGAGTGGTTTTCGTTTTCCTATTTGCCGCTTATTGTGCGGCATTTGTATTGCATTTTTACGTACATACAAACATACATAGTCATGCTTCTAAAACCCTTGCTCTTATTTTTAGATTTATTTTTAGCTGCTCCCATGCTTTACAGTTGTTGCAGTGATGTCTTGCGATTTATTTTTATTTACTGTTTTTTTTCTATCGGCTGCTGCTTTGCTGCCGTTGTAGCTGCTGTTTCGAAGTAGTGGCAACAGCAGCCGCAGGGCATCTCAACAGGCCATCAATGTAAGCGCCCAGCAGTTTTGGGCTGAATCGGAGAATCGGTTGCTACAGGAGCTGTCGAACTTCCAGCTGCTGCTGGTGCTGATGCTGCCGCTAGCTGACGCTATCATGCCGCACCAACCAACCAGCCAACGGGTTGATGAGCCTCGCTGCTCTTTACGTTTGTTAAATCGATGCCTTTACATTGTCGCAAATGCGCAAATTTAACAATATCAAACAAATTCGCTTGTTCGTTCCATTTCATTTCATTTCATTTGCTGCTGCCGTCGCTGCTGTTGTTGTTCCGCCGATCGACAGCAATTTTCCCGCGCATAGTTGTTGTTGTTGATCGGCGCTATTATTGCCGCAGTTTTTAGTATTCGCTTTCGTGTTTGCAATATTGTTATAGTTGTTTTTGCTATTCGACTTGCCAATGCCGTCAATCGCTGCTCAATTACCGGCCGACTGTGTACCAGAGGCCTTTCTGTGGTGGTTGTGATTTGCAATAATGCAACGCAGCTGGATGCCTGTACTGTATCATTAGTTGTTGTTGTTGTTGTATTAGTAGCATTTGCTGTTACGGCCAATGTTTTGCTGTAACAATAATCGGTTTCGTGTGCGCGCCAGCTCCAAGTGGGTGGAGCTTTCCGCCTCTTTCAGCAACCAAATCATCCACGAACAACTCCAGCAGAATGCCACTAATAGCGAATTTAATTTGGTTTTTCATTTGTGGTCCACTTGTGGCTAACAAAATGCTGCAATATAAAAAATTGAGAAATGTTGCAATAGCAACAACATTTCCTCTTCCATCTCGTCCTCATCCTCAACGTCAGGATTCGTAATCAACATCAGCCAACTGGTAGGTGCAGTGTTGGGACAGCATCAAATTTTTTCCTAACACGCTTGGTTGTAATTGTAATTGTATTTGGCTTGTTGCAACTGCCTATAGTTGAAATAGCAGTGTTACACTATGTTTTTTAGGACTTTTTCTATTAGTGTGGCATGCACGATTCAACGTTTGTAGCCAAACTCGAAAATAGTGTAACACAGAATACGTGATTCCGCTCTGGTGGTACTTTCCAACGCCATACGCCGCCTCTGCCTTTTCGCTTGCCAACTGCCCGAAATATGTAGCAAAACAAAAATGAGTTGCGAAAGAACTGACTTTCAATTGAGAGTTACGGCTCAAGACACGTTACTTCTTTGATGCGTTCACATTGCGCAGCGTGGAGGTTGGATGCATCTTTCAGGCTGCAGAATATTTTTGAGCTCTCTAAAGGCCAAATGGTCGTTGCAACGTTATCCGCAGCCATGACGAATGATTACTTTTCAGCTCAGATGATGACTGGGTGCATTGTGGCTAAGGTTATAATTAATTGGACTTCTTTGCAATTATTTGTGGTCTACATAGAAAGTATAATAATCTAAGATTTCATTTCGGAATTTCAAAAAAAAAAAAAATTCGTGTAATTTTTCTGGGTCAGTTTTCATAACCATTATGAAGGTGAAGAGGAAGTAATTTTAAGAGGAAAAGGAAAAGAAAAATAAAAGAGAAAGGGGCAGAAATAAAAATAATTAAGAGTTCAAAAAAGGGAGAAAATAAAGTAAATTTAAAAATAAAATAAATGTAAGTTACTTTAGAAGGCGATAAAAACAGAAAGCTAAAAAAAGAAGATCGATTATTATAAGATGATGGAGAGAGGGTGAAAAATAACGCGACATAGAACGAAGCTGAGAATTGAAAAGAGGAAAATAAACGTAATGTTAAAAGTTACAAAGATGAAAGAGTACAACAACCAACAAAAAAAATAAATTATCCTATTAAAAATTTGGGCAAAAATTCGTACAGGTGCTCCTATTTAGTTAGAGATTTTTTAGTTAAAGACTTGTTAGTTAAAGACTCTAGGATGGTACTGAATCCTCCGTTTTGTCCAATTGGCTCGTTTACGAGATAACGGTATTTGAAAATTTCCCTTCGCGTCGCTGAAACCTCATTGAAAAACAAACTTGCAACATATTTTTTTAAATTGAAGACATTTAAGTCTTATTGTGTGTATGTAGGTGTAATATATCATGCAAAAAATGTTACGGTACAATTTAATCTGTTTTGTATTTAATGCTTTTTTTTTTAATAAATTTGCCTAAATTTTTACTTTTTTGTAAACTCTTTCAGTTTTAAAGCTCTTCTGCTAGAACTTTTTCAGGACTTCATATAACCTCAGTTATTTATACAATAAAATGTCGAATCACTTCAACATATGATTTATAATTGTTTCTAAACGAGCTTTCAGCGGCCCCAGACTCATTTTCATGCACCGATAGCATTGTAGCAAATGTAACAAACGCCATTGAATGTAGAAGAATCTAATTAAGTAAGATCAACTATCAAAACCTTTGCCCAAAAAAGATCCGAACTCAGAGTTATTAAAAAATCCCTAGATATAAAGTTAAATCACAACGAAATTTGGAAAATAAAAAGGGGAAGATAACATAAAAACGAGTCTAGTTGAGGAAAAAGTTACGTAGAGATGTAACAAAACGAAGAAAAATGAACAAGATGTAGAAAAAGAATAAAACTGAAAATCATAAAAGCATATTTAGGGTGGTCTAGAGTCTTCAAAAAATCTATTTTTTTTTTATATTTCGAAAGTAAAGTCTTTTAAGAATATACTGTAAAATTTTTGGAAACATATTCGCAGTACCGCCGATTTTACCGCCGATTCTACCGCCGTTTTAACAGGTGGAGTCAGATTCTGCTGCATTAATGGTCCCATTTAAATGGTCAAAACTTTAACTCAATTATCTTCAAACTACTTTTTTGGAACTGGTGAGGTAAAAAAAAAAACTATTCAACCAAATAGTTTGAAATTTTAATATGTTGTTCCCAACATCAATGGCTATCGCCCGTACTATTCAATTACTTCGTATTATTTTTATTAAAAAACTGAAAAAAAAAAAACGATTTTTAGAGTGTGAAATTCAAAACCGCGCCAATTTGCTAAATTCTTCTACGGGACATAACTACAGTCATACTGATTAATAATTTTTTTGGGTTTCATGTTTTAGATAAAAAGAAGAGCCAAAATGGACAACACCGGTAAAATTTTTCGGGAGGGTCAATTTCAGGACCATTTTGTAAATTATTAAAATTATTTTTTTTTCTTTTTCGTATATAAAAGAAGTTAAATAAAAAGCCTAAAAAATTTAAATATCTTTTTTTCGAGCTCTAGACCACCGTGACCCCTTAAAGAGAGTAACAAGGAACTAACTACAAGTGAATACCCACAGGATGAGGTGGAAAAGGTGGAGAGTGAAAAAGGAAGAAATTGTGGAAGGAGGCTGGAGAAAAATATAAGAAAATTACTTAAAAGAATATAATAATGGAGGTGAAAATGGAAGGAAGACAGAAATCTTGTAGGGAGTATAGGGATGATGTAAAATGAGGTGGAAAAGAGAAGAAAAGTATAGGAAATGTGACTGAGAAATAGCACGAGCAGAAGAGAACTTGAAAAAATAAAAGGAATCAAAGAGGGACGATGAGAAAAATAAGGGAATCGAATGAAGGAAAGAAGATTAGGTATTAAGATAAGTGAAGGTGGAAACTGTACTAAGCGAGATAAATAAATATTGATGACAATATGATGAAATAGACGGAAAAAAGCAAAAAGGAGGAGGAAAGCGAAGAAGAAGGGAATTTACAGAAAAAATTATATTTAGTAAAAACTATGAAAATAAAGCAACAAGAAAGGGGGCAACGAAAAGCGTAGAAATTATCATACTCGTAATATATAAAAATGGCGAAAGAAAGCTGGAATTGGAAGTATAAAAGAAAAAACGAAGAGAAAGCGATAGAAAAAAGAAACGAAAATGGAAAAGGAAGTTCAAATAATACGGAGATGGAAAAGCGTGCGATAATTGGTGGAAGAGAGGGAAGAGAAACGGAAACAGGATAAGATTTAACAGAAAATATAAAGAAAGTGAAAATGTAAAAAGAAGAGGAAGAAGAGGTAGTAAGAAGAACGCAAAAGAAAAGGAAGAAGTTGAATACAAAAATATGGAGAAAAAAGGGAACAATATTATATTTCTGAAAAAATACAAAGAAAGGTAAGAGGTAAAAAGAAGCAAGGAAAATGGAAAATGAAAATGTAAAAATAAGAAGAAAAAGAAATTGTAAGAACGAAGAGAAAAAAAGGAAGAAATTGAATTCAGAATCACGGAGCGGAATAGAAAAAAATATTTAATAGACATGCAGAGAAAGAGAAAAGGTAAAATAAAGCAGAAATACCACGGAGATGGCAAAAGAGAACGTAATATGAGTAAAGAAGAAAAAGAAAAGCGGAGACGAAGGGAAAATAATATTTAAAAAAATATAAAAAAAGTAATATGGAAAAAGAAAATAATGGAAAAGGAAGCACAAATAATATGGAGATAGCAAAAAAGAACGAATACTTGAAAGGAGGCGGAAAATGAAATTATTTAAAAAATACAAAAAATTCAATAAGCAATAATAACAAAAATTAAGATTTTAATTTCAAAACATTGATGTGTCGGATTTTTGAAAAAAAATTTGAGATAAAAAAGTATTTTAGCCGTAGTAGCATCTTTGAAAAACAAAAAAACCCCATTAATTTTATTGAGAGATGTTGGATAGCCGTTTTGTAGAGTTCCACACATTTAAAAAAAAAATGTATAAAAAGCCCGGTCAATTCAATAAATAGATTTACTAATCTCAAATTTCTGGGATAAAAAGTAATACTGTCTCAAGATGAAAACTTTCAATGTATTTTTATCGGAATATGGGCATTTCCACCAGATGGTTCACCGCAGTCAAAATATTAAAAGTTAATATAATTACATAATTTGAGTACATCTTCATAGGCGCAAAATTAATTAACCTATAGGAAGATTTATAATTTGTGCAAATGGCGTCCTACGTCATTCATATTTCACACTTGTGATTCTGGACAGCTACAGTATATAAACAGAGCACGCAAAGGTTAAAATACAGATTTTCTTCAGTTAAAGTGATTCGATTGGGTGTTAATCAGTTGTCTAAATTTAGTTTAAGTTAATAGACGTCGATCACCTGCAATGTGACAGCCAAAACCATTGGAGCATTGTTGCTTTGAAAGTCTTTATCTATGTATTAGGATAGCATTCTAAGAATGTGTTTTTAGTGTGAAAAATATAATTATTTATGACCTAAAACTTAATATTCTTTAGAGACGTAGTGAGGGCCACAGCACTACCATATGATTTTTCTTTCGCTAAGTATTTGCTAACCTTAAAAAATATTGTTAAAAGTAGAGCACGCCTACATGCAAACATACAAAGTACGGCATATATGCGGAAATCTCACAATAGTTCATAATTTGCATGGCGCCTCACAGCTTTGCGAAATATGCGTCGCACCATCACCTAACCCACTTTCAACACTCACCGCGCTTACGAGTGCGCACAGAAGTTGCAATTATAACTGTTTGACAATTAACAATTTCTTATGAGCTCACATAAAAGTTTTACACTGTTACACTCTCTTAGTTCAAATGTGCCATATATTATGCGCTTGTATGTGTGCATAAGAAAATAAATATGAAAGAAAAAATAGTTGTATATGAATTTTACTTAGTAGCCACTCGAATACTTAATACTTACTCACAGCCGCCGGGTTGTTCACATTTTCCATGTTTGGGGTCGCAGCCGGGCCGACAAATCGCCTCCTCACAAGTGGCGCCCTTCCAGCCGGGCACACAAACTTTTTGTCCCTGCGCACCGCAATTGTAGTGACCGAATTGATCGTCGCGCGGCCGACAGAAAGTCGTACATGTTGTGTTATAGTACGTAGCGGAACATTGCACTCTGACCCGATATGTAATACGAGCATTCTTGCCAATGTGATCTAGTGTCTTCCATTCGGGCGATGGTAGGATCACGCCCGAAAATGATGTTTCTTCAATTAACCTCTCCGAATCTATGATTTGATGAGCCATTGTGTTGAACGGGCGAACATTTTTCGCATGTTGTTTTTGTTTTTGTTTTTATTGTTGTTGCCGGGGTTGTTATAGTTGAGTAAAATGTTTAGATTTCAGTATTGGTTGTTGTTTTTTTGTCGTTTGGTTTTCGGTTGCATCGTTTTTTTTTTTTTTTTGGTTTTGTTATTTGTTTTTTCGTTGGTGGCGTTGATGGTGGCAATTTTTTTCGACAACCATTCGCATAGTTTGTTGTGCAAATGTTTGTGATATGTGTCGTTGTTGCGATTGCGGTTTGTTTTTGCATTTCCGCGCGATTGTTGTTGCAAGAATTGTTTAGAAAATCAACATTTGGTTTGGTCGCAGCGACAGCGACAGCACAAGTTCAAGTAAAGTACGCGGCGAACGACGGTAACAAGCAACAAGAATTGCAAACATAACAACAACAACAATAAGTAGCGGCAGCACATATTAGAAGGCAACAAGAGACAAACGATGGTACATTGTTGCCCAAATAATCGTTGGTTTAAGACGCCCAGCAGTCGAACCACCAACCAGCCAACCGCCGAGTAAACAATCGTATTGAAATGAGGCATGCAACATTGGCAGCAACGCCACGACAAGAACAACAAGACAGCGCATGCAACATAGAAAAAGAAAATAGAAAGAAAACACAATACGTAAAAAACATTGAAACGAAATGTAATGAAATGTAGAAAATGTGTTAGTCCCAAGTCAACTGTCAGCAGTTCGTTGCTTAAGTCTTCTGTTTTTCCTGAAACTTTTTTTTAAAGTTTTTTCAACTTTCTGTGTGTTTTAGTACTTTTTATAAGATTTCATTATTGTTTTTTTGTTTGTCGTATTTCAATAGTCGAGTTATTTTCTAGAGTAGTACGTAATATATTCCGCTTTTGTTTTTTGTTTTTGTCTGTAGTAGCAGCTTGTTGTGGTTATTTTTGTTGTTAAGTCATTTGGCGAATTGTCACCAGCGCTAACGCTCGCACTGGGTAAAGTTGTCTAATTAAAACTCCCAAATGACGCGTCGCATTGCCACAATTCCACAATGATAACAACAACAATAACAATGCCAATGTAACCACCAGCACCAGCGGCACCACCAGCCCAGGCGATAGCTTGTGGCTTTTATTGCTGCCATTCCGCCACACATTCACCAACACCGCCAACTTTAATTTCGTCTTTTGTAGTAGCATTTTTTACTTAAGCTTATTTTCGTTTTTTGTTTTATTTAAAATTTTGCTTTTGTGCTTGCTTGTGATCGACCATTTAGTCGCTTGTTTTCGCAAGCTAATCGTGTTGTCAAGCAGGCGCTCGCCAGCACTGGCCTGGTGGGTACCTGGGGGCTTCTGGTGCCTTGGTGGCATTTCAATAGTTGCCGCATAATTACCTGGGTACGATATGTTGTACATATCCAACGCCTGCAATATCAGCGTAAACGATTTCTGCAAGTGAAATGAGAAAAAAAACAAGAAAATCAGAAAACAAATAGAAATTAAACTAAATGAGGTACGAATGAGCGAATGTACTAATCTACAAATGTTTGTGTGTATGTATGTTCGTATGTATTTTTTTGTTTTGTATATATATCTATGCATTTAGAAAGAGTAGCCAACTAGCTGTACTGGGTTAAATGAGGTTAAATTATTTTGTCAATTTGTTGTTTGTTTCAGCTACATTTTCGTGTTTTTCCTGACTGTTTTAGTGTTAAGTTGGTATTATTTTCTTTAGTTTTTCGCCTTCTGTTTTCAATGTTTGAACAGAAACAGTAGCCAATTGTAAGTGACGTTAATTGGCATTTACATAGGTATTTGTGTCTAAGCGAATTCATTCCAATGGAAAGGAGGAACTGAATTCAGAGCGAACTGAAGCTTCGAAAATCAAATGAAAGTACTTTAAAAAGGATATACTGTGGTCGCGCGTTTAATGGAAACTATAGAAATAATATTATTTTTAATTTTATTTTTTCAATGCGAGTGTCTGATGCTCGCGCATTTTTTCAAGCTAGAATATCAGTTTAGGCTCTTTAAGTGGTAAGACCACGCTGACAGCATGAAAATTACCCGGCTTCCATTAATGTTTTTTTACAAAACTATTACTTGTAGAACTTTTTCACATTTAGTACATGTGACGTACTTAAAAATTCATTCAAAATTTGTACATGGCTCCACGTGAAGCAATTTTTTATAGACACTTCAGCGTAAAAACCTATAAAGCGAAGATAAATAGGCTTTTTCAGCGTTGTTTGGTATATACCATTTTCTATACTTCTGAAACATTTTTAACGGAAACATCTTAAGGCATTTTTTCAAATATTTACTTAAACATTAAGCAAGCAAAAAATATTTAGTTTAAGTCTCACTCGAGCGTGTATTTCTTATATTAGCTCCATTTCGACAGGACATTGCAAAATTATTTTAATTTTTTTCTGATTTCATCCATTTGCATAGATGTACTAATTATCTCTCTATATATATAAATAAATTTATAGAAGGTTGAGTTAGGTTTAAATTCTTTTTAAAGTTTCCATCAGCATAAAGATGCGATGCAAGAATTTTTGCGCTCGATCAAATAGCGAAGAATAGCAAGAAAAATAAACAAAAATGTCATAGTTGTTTACGGCATGAAAGCCAAAATCAAAGTGTTTTTATTTTACAGCTTTGTTATAGAGTAAAGTAAAATATAAGATGTTTATGTTGCTAGAGTGACCTAGCGCTTTAGGTCGTATCTGAACAGTACTTGTAGATGATTTTTACGAAAAACTTGTTCATACAAAAAACAAAAACAAAAATTGTACGCAATACTGAATGGAACTTTCATAACAGAAGCAGGCTAAATATTTTATTCAGCTCTCCAGAAAATCATCAAATGAATTCCTCTCACTGGATATTACACCGAACATCGTAGTCTCTGTTATCATTTCAGCAAACTAGAATTAGTAGAGTAGAAACAAGCATCTGTCGTTCTTTGGAACTGGATGATGAAACTCCAGTTAGGTTAGGCACTATGCCAAGCTCCTCCTCTTATTTGTGACATGCGAATTGATGTTTTTCCACAAATGGGACCTACAGTTTTAAGCCAACTCAGCACGGCAAATATTTTTTATGAGGAATTTTTTCATGTCAGAAATACACTCGGAGGTTTGACATTGACTGCCGAGGGGCAACCGCTATTAGAAAAAACTGTTTCGTTACGGAGATTCGCACCAACGTCTTCCAAATGGTAGTCACGCACGAACCCATTCGTCTACGGCATATATATTGCGTCGATTGAAAATCTAACATGCAAAGACATCCAAAATTTGAAAATAATGATAAAGAAGAAATAAAAGGAAGTTGCTAAAAATATAATAATAATGATGAAAAAGATCATTTCCAAATAGTTGGCTTTGAGATTAGCGGTCCGTAAAACGGGCCTTTCACCTGCGATGTCATATTGTAGAATGCCAACATCTCGGCAACTAACACCACTAACGCCGCCGTCACCACCACTGCCATAGCCTCCTCGTGATTTCCGACATACATTGCAACGAGAAAAGCTCTTGCGAAGAAAGCAACGCGACAAATATGCTGACAAAGCGCCTCCCATCCGAGCAATGATGATTACCGATTGCATTTAATATGCTAATGTTGTTTTTGTTGTTGCTTTATTGCTGTTGTTTGACTGCTGATCATAATGCGTGCTGCGTTGACTGCATCTACTTTGCTGACGACGAATTGCACACGAAGATTATGCACAGCCAAAGCAATTAAATTTCAACAACGTCGCGCAGCTGGATGCCAGGAAACTCTCATTTAAGTCCAGTCAAGCTGGCGGCTAGGCACGCAGCGCGGAATTGTTGTGCAAAAGTGAAGAGTTGTGCTGACAAACCGCCAGTGAATACACATGAAGGTAGATTACTGCGGTGGAATGTAAAGTCTCTACGACGGCAGACAGACAGAATATTCATTTCCCTACCTTTTGAGGCGTCCAAAGTCGCTGCGATGGCAAGAAAAGTGGAATGCGAATTTCGAAATTGATCTACGTAGCGAATCCTAAGTAAATGGGATTTGAGCGGATTTGCAAATCTACAATAAAATGCCAGTAGAAGAGCTTAGAGAAATTTTGCGTTGCAGATCGTGCTCATAATGTTCGTACATATGTCTGTACACGAGTATTTATGTAGAATAACAGCTAGCGCGAGCTTGACCATTCTTCGGTAAACTTCTGATTTCTTTCTTTTCTTCTAATTTAGCAGACGTTGTGTATTTTCTACCTTCTTGCTATATATGCAAACAAAGTTACTGCCGGTGATTCGTGTAATTGGGCGGTGGGACGCGTGTTCCGTTCATATTTCAGCTACGATGGCGGCGACAGCGAGGTGGTTGCAAGTGCAACGTTGTAAAGTTGCAAGTCGCTGACGTCGTCGTGCCGACATCGTTTCTTCATTGTGGCAACATAACGCGCCACAAGTGGTTTGCATCAATCGGCAATTAAATTAGTTACGATTACGATCGTGTCATGAGCAGTGATGGCTACACGCCACGCCAAGCCACACCGCTCGCCACCTCCATACTATGTTTTCTTTGCGAATTTTGCTATGCTAGCGCACAAGTTATTACTTATTATGTGTGCAACTGATGCAATCGCATTCTCTTCGGCTGCTACCGCCATCCCCTCTTCTCCTGATTGGTGAGTGATTTTTTGAAAGCGTAATAAATCAAGCACTTGTCTGCTATGCGCTTTGCTGTTGTTGCTGTCGCTGTTGATATTGTTTGTGTGACACTTTTGCTGTTGTCGTTGGCACATTTGACGTTTCATTAGTTCCTTGAGTTCGAGTTTTTTGGATGTGCATAGGTTGGTATCTATGGTTGACAGTTTGGGTCATTTGGTCAGGTTTGACAATTTGACGTGGTAAAATTTACGAATAACTATTTCCTATTGGTGGGATACGAACAGTTTCTAGGCACGATGTCTCTACAGTGAAATTGAATGAATGGTCGCAGTGTAAGAAAAGGTATAAATATTTGTGTGAGCGTTAAAAGCTAAAAAATGTACATAAAAAAATGTATGTATATACTTGTACACAAATGTATTTCTTTAAAAGAAAAATTTAATGATCCCATGATAGCTCTTTGGAGTTAAGTTTGGAGATAATTTTTATGGAGGTATGAGCGCAAATAACGATTTTAAGCAGCCGCCCTGGCCGAGTTTGTGCATGACTAGTCCCGGATGGGCCCCTTTTTTAAAGCCCAGTGCGGACATGAAACACCAAAGCATAGAAACAAGTTTTCTCTAGTAGCAGTCGCATCTCTTATTGCATTTCTGCCCTATAAAAGCGTTTCGCGAACACCACCTGCCGTTCAGTACAAAAATGTAGGAATTTTCATTTCAAACACATAAAGTCAATCGGAGAAGAAGCTTGGTCAATGGCCCAGCAATGGAGATATATGATGAAGTCAATTATATTATCATTTGCTGTAATACATATATATATATATATATATATATATATATATCTATTTTAAACATACAATTGTGTGCACTTATTAGCAACGCGATATTTTGACCAATTCTTTCTACTTTTTTATTTTTTTTATTTTCGTAAATTGTTTACAATAATATTGTTTATTTTACCGCAAATATCATCAAACATGTAAACGTTTTAAATTTTGGCAAAGATTTATAAAAATTAGGCAAAGTTTCATTAGATTTTCAAACCTTCAAATCAGAATTTTTACAAAATTTTCGAGTATGCAGTTTTATAGCGCACTGATTTTCAGTCTAAAAAAGTGCAAGTTTTAAGTGACTCAAAAACCGCATTGATTTTTAACAATGTTTTTGTTTTTTGCTGGCGGTCTTATTCATGTTCTCTGTATAATGAATGCACGTCATTTTTTTATGTGAAGCAAATGCACGACAGTGTTTGCAGAAAAATTATCAAAAGGTGGAGAGATTTTGAGCCACTTTAGGGTAGCAAACCTTACTGCAAAATTTAATAGGCTGCAAACTGCATACCTAATTTTGTTTTAAGTGTGATTAAAAACTTTGAAATTTTCTGGAAATTTTCTAGAAATTTATATATAATATTTGTAACAAAGTTTGAAACTCTGATATGTTTTCATACAAAATCAATTAAAATAAAAAAGAGAAGAAAGTAGTCAAAATTGTTGAAAATATCGCGTTGCTAATCAGATAGACGTAATCGGTGGATATTGAACGAATGATCGCAGCACCT
The DNA here is from genome assembly GCF_028408465.1 of Anastrepha ludens. Classification (NCBI taxonomy): domain Eukaryota; kingdom Metazoa; phylum Arthropoda; class Insecta; order Diptera; family Tephritidae; genus Anastrepha; species Anastrepha ludens. The sequence continues at coordinate 104,486,369 of NC_071498.1, forward strand.
TGATGTTGATTCTTACTGTGCCAAATTCTTTCAAGTTGTGTACACTTGCACACAAATATATTATAAAATGTAAAAGAGAAAGTTGCCTGGCATGCGAGACATTGACTCAGGTATTCAGACATTTTGTAGAAATTTTCATTGCATATAAAATGAACCCCAAACAGAACAAGTTACGGGTGTTTTTTAGGCATATAGAGCTTTTAGATATTTGATAAGCTAAGTCTTCCCTTCGACTTAGTTCCTGTTTATGTTATTTTTACAATCTGAGTAAAATTTTCAAAGCTATAAACTGTGAAATTGTAAGAAAAATGAGACTCAGTTGAGATTTGATGGGTATCGGTTTAAAAAAAAAATGATGTATGGTGAAAAAATGTGTCATATTTTGAATGGAATCGGTAACTCAGTAAATTTGAATTGACGCAATGAAAATTCACCTCAGCACATTTAACTACCACATTTGACTCATTGTTACACTCATTTGTATCACAAACTCTTTTTTTATATACATATGTTATACATACTTATATATACACCTTGACTCCTATTTCGAAGATTCGTGCTAAGTTTGCAATTTAGATCGCAAATTAAAGGGAATTTGAAAACATTGTAGCGGACTCATTGATATGCATGTGGCAATGTGCGCTTACAAAACCGTATGGTAAACTTTTGCTCATGACGGTCTGTTGACCGCTACATGCAATAAACTGAGCATATTTTCCACTTGTTATCCTGAGCCGTGGGTATTACTAATGGGTGGATGGTGGGTGACCTATATATAAGTGTTGATTTACTTGAAATTTACATAAAATCAATATTTTCGCTAAAATAAAATCTAAGCAAATTACAGGACACTAACTAAATGACTTATTTTTACTTTTCTGGTTTGAAGTATTTTGCCTGTGTGTGGCGAAGAATTGCACTTATTTACCATGCAAATCGCTATGCCGAAGTGAGAAAATTATATGGAGAGAAATGCGACATGTCTGAAAGATGAGCCACGGGACATCCACTGAGTTACATTTGCTTTAGATGGAAGTTTGAGTTACAAGTCTGTTACAATGGGACCTTGTAAAACGTATAGTGGGCCACACTCAAAATATTTCGACAAATACAAAAAAAACAGATGTTATTGTCATGAAAGCAAATATTATAAGTATATTATATTTTGTTGTGTAAAAAGAAGTGTTTATTTGTTGTGAAATGTATTATAAAATTTATACTTATTGAAGGGTTTTAATTGAATGTAAGGTAGTCGTAGAAGGTAGAAGCCAGGCCTTTTCGACATTTCTTCTGAGATTGCATTTGAATTGACTTTTAGACTAATGGAATACTTATGAAGGGTCTTTCAATAGTGACGCCTAGATGTAAGTAGTGAATAATTCCTAAATGGTACTTTTTTTAAGTCATATTTGATAATAAAACGATAGAACCACGCCTTAAAATTATTCAAAGTTTTCATGAAAATAGTCGATCTTTAAGGTCAACATATCGCAAAAATCGTGATTTTTTTTGGTGAAAACAAGTGCCAGAATGAGTCGATCATTCAAAGTTGGTGAGAGAATTTCAAGTAACTGATTCTGTCGAGGATAGAAAAAGGAGTGGCAGACCAAAAACTGGACGTTCTGTTGAGAATATGGCTGTTGTAGTGCAAGAGACGTTCATGAATCGACTGCTTGGCGGATTTTACGTGGCACTCAGATACAATGCTCAATATTCATGGCAGGCATTCAAATGATGCCATTTTTCACATATAATTGTTAAAAATCATATTTTGAATAAAAATAGTGGAACCTGAAAAAATCAAAAATTTAGATTTTAACGTTAAACGTTTTCTTTAATTTGAAAACATCGTCTAGATGCGTGTTTTGAAATACTCTTCTTACACCATACGGCAAAATAAACGTTTTTCTGGGTATTTTTAAAGATTGAGTCATAAGCAAAAAAGTAAACTCCCCGGTTTTAAAAGCCATCCCCCAATTTCGCCAGCCCCTAAACACCATGTTTTTTTTTGATTTTTTACAATAAAGGTATGAAAAATGGTTTCTGTTTTGTTGTATATTAATAAAACATTCAAAAGTATTACTAATAGTAACTGCTTTTTGTTAAATGTGTTGTTTATAGAAAAAAAATTATTTTTTTCGTTTTAAAAGTTATTTTTTCCAAGTTTTATACGAGTATATTATACAAAGTATTTAAGTATACATTTCAAAGGAAAGAGCGTTTAATCAGTTTTAAAACTACATAATTTTCTTAAAAATTGGCTGAAAAGTTTTTAAAATATAAGGTTTTTAATTTTTCGAAGATCGGATTTTTGTCCCCTAATAAAATTTTGTGCGAAAATGTGATATGCTATTTGAAAAAATGGAGTAAGTGGATCTCGACCATATTTTTTTTTTTTTAGTTATTTACACAGATTAATTTAAAATAATTTTTTACCTAAGTCCCTATTTCGAACTTCGAAGGCCCATATCTCGACTTCGGATAACTTCAAAAAACCTGAATCTTAAAAAAAAAATTGGTTTGGTCCAATACCAAGCCGAATGCTGCACAGCATTATAGATGGGGAAACAAAAAGTTTCGAATCATTTGACTACACCGCTCATCACTGATAATAACGTTTTGGAAGTGTTTTGGATTTAGTTCTGAAAATATATTTATTTAAAGTAATGCTTCCAGCAAACAAATACCATTAAAAAGTTTAAGAGCAGCGGTAACTGATTACGATAGCTGTTCTGAAGAAAATCCGATCATTTGCTTGCAATATTGTTTTACTGAGGTCTGTGAATAAGTTTCTAATATTTGCATATAAACGCTGCTCGGCTTTAAGTTTTTGCATGACAATTCACTAATCGGATATGTCAGAAATGTTTTGTTTTGTCAATACGTATAACAGACATCCCTCTCTCGAGTTGTATACATTTAAAGAATCAACACCCATTTATCATGTGGTTTAAAAAAATCAACACCTCACCGAGAGACCTAATTGTATCAGCCGTTGAGTTGCCAACATTTGTCATGACTACACACAAATTTGATTACCTTTGCAACAGATCATATATCAAGTCATAAATCATTGATGGTATTGATGCTCTAGCAGCTACACGAAATGCCTTTAGCTGTCTTCGAATGCATTTTTAATCAAAATGCTTGCAAACACGACACATATAGACATATGTACATACATATGTATGTATGTATGTTACTATGCACAAACATTTTGTTCAATCGAAAAAGGAATAAAAAATTCAAATCATTTTTGTTGTTTGTACCAAATCACTGTTGTTTGAGAAGTTTTATAACTTCTCTTAAATTTTTGCTCTTTTCCCTTCTCCTAACTCTAATCGAATTTAGTCGAAATAAAGGCCGTAAAGTTTAATATCTTTGTGTGGGCTGAATGGGCTTGTTATCACATTTTTGTAACGCCATCATCAACTTGCATTTACACACACACACACACATTTATGCTTATTTATGTACGAGTGTGCAAACACAGAGATGATTATGTATTTTGTTTTTTTTTTTTGGTATTTTTTTGTTTTTGTATGCAGCTACACATGTTCCTCATCAGACAATTTAGTACCTCATTTCATGAGCCAGAAAAGAAACGACGAAAAAAATCTCTTTATATAGGCGTTAAAAGAAAAACGCTTGCAACTCGCTCGAAATATGCTTTGAGTAAATGATTTAACGAGTGAATGGGTCATGAAATGCAAATTTACAAAGTTGTAAATGTAAATTAAACGAAGATTATAATCTCATTCGGCTTGTTAAACTATTGCATTTTGGTAGTCAAACGATTTCGAATTAATGTAGAAATTATGGCGTGGTTGGGGGTTTATTTGAAAATGTATACCTTTCTGGGGTATCAAATTTTGTTAAACATTTTTAATTAAAATGCGATTGGTTTGTGTGTGAGTGCGCAGGTCGCCTTGAATTATAGCTAAGAGCTGGTGAAATTCAAATTAGTTGGAAAATGTAAAAAAAAAAACGAAGTTTCGGGCGCAGGCATGTGATCTATTTTTCCTTCTCACTACTACTGCTCTTTCTGCCCTCTACGCGTGATGACTAAGTGCACCTTCTTTTCCATCAATTGCGTTATTTGCCCATCGAAGAACCCATTTACCATCGCACGCATTTAAATCGCAATTAATTCGAGACATAAAATGTTCACATAAAATACCCAAATAAAGAGTCAGGAAGGTTTAATTTAATTAAATGGGTGTTGTTGTGAAATTAAACGAATAAACACGAATTTCGATTGTGTGCTAACCACATTCGGAGTTAAATGCTAAATGTTAATGATACAATTTGCAAGCCAAAGGCGTGCCGCCCGAAAAGACTCAGTCACACCAATAATACAAAAAAAAATGCGACAAAAGTACGAAAAAGTAACATTAAATTTAAAACAAAAACAAAAAAAAGCATAAAGATAAATAAATAAATGAAAATGAGACTGAACTGCAAATGTTAAGTGGCAGTTGGAAAGCAGTTGTTTCTCTTAATCTTCAGCGCACTCGTACGGAATGCAACGCATGCGCAAATCACATAAATAAATTGATTTAACTAAATGCATACACACATCACACCTTGCTACAGTTTTCAGAGTGGCAATTAAATAAATAAACAGAAATGGCCATGGGCGCATTGTATTGACTGAATTTTAACGAAATGGTTCACGTAAATTGTTTTGCTTTATTTTTAAAGGTACTGAAAAATGTTAAAAAACACACTTGCGTTTTTTTTCTTTTTGCTGAATATAATGCACTGTTTAGTCACATAACTCAGAGTTTGCTTAGTTTCCGGATAGTGTAGTAAGTTGGCTGTTAACCCGAAATATATTCCAGCAAGTTTTTGTAAAACATGCTACAGAAAGTTGATAAAATGTGTATGGTTTTTATAAAACTAAAATAAACAATTAATATTTATTTCTTAAAGCATATTAAGCATAACTGTATATACCGTAGAAACTCGATTCGTGCACGTAATGAAAACCGGGCTCGGTGCAAGTTTGTCGCAAATACTGGGGTTTTTTCCATACAAATTAAAATAGGTTTTTCACTGAGAGCAATCAAAGTGTATCTGTTTTTATTATACCTATATTAATTAAATACACTTTAAAGCGATAAGTTTCATTTGAAATTAAAGAGATTTACGATTTTGGTTTGCTTTGTGCACACTCTCTTGTTCAGTACCACAAAGTTTCAGAGCATCTACAGCGTCATAACATCGCTTAAGCAAGCATTGTTTTGCTCTGCCCAATCCAAGCATATATTTAATGCTGATATCGCCTCCTCCAATGTTATTTTATTCGTATGGAAATCGTAAGGAACGCGAACCTTTTCCGACTTTTTCATCGTCTTCACTACAGTATTCCTCATTTAAAGCTGTAGGTACTCGTAATGAGGTTCAACAATCCATTACTCGATTTCGAATTGGAAGACTTGCTGCAATGAAGTAAAGTTGCAATGAATTGAATATCGGATGCATCATCAGCTATCCGTAATCGTAACTCCGAAAGAGGAATGATATCGTCACAATCCTAGTCAGACGCTTTTTGAAACGATAATGAAACAATAACTGAATTGAAGTTTCAGTAAAAGCATCCCATAAAGCAAAATTATCGCAGTAAAGGTGTAAAGCCTTAGGCGGCCACCGTAGCCGAATGGGTTGGTGCGTAACTACCATTCGGAATTCAGAGAGAATGTAGGTTCGAATCTCGGTGAAACACCAAAATGAAGAAACAACAAATTTTCTAATTGCGGTTGCCCCTCAGCAGGCAGTGGCAAGCCTCCGACTGTATTTCTGCCATTAAAAAGATCTTCATAAAAACTATCTGCCGTTCGTAGTCGGCTTGAAACTGTAGGTCCCTCCATTTGTGGAACAGCATCGAGACGCACACCACAAATAAGAGGAGTAGCTCGACCAAACATCCAAAAAGGGTGTATGCACCAATTATATATATACATATACAATTATATATATATATATATAAGAGTATCCCATTCACTAGCCAAAAATCATCCCTATACTAGCCAGGTCGGTATTTCCCAGTGACTCATCGATAGTTTCTCCACGCGGAACAATGTGACTTAAGAGGGGTTTTTTGTAGTTCAATTTAGTAAGCCTTATAACGTTTTGATCCATCGGCTGTATTAGAGTCGTACAGTTGGAAGGAAAGCATATTACCGATATTTGGTCGTCATAGCTCTTTAACTCGCTTTTTTTTTGGGATGGTATGGAGGAGAATCAATAAGGAAAAGCGATTTTTCCGGAAGCGGGGGAAAACTTTTATCTGTTTATTTAAACAATTTTTGACTAAAACAGGATTCTTTGTTTAGACAAAAAATTAACATATATCTGGTACAAGTGTTCTGTGACATCATTCTTCAAGGCTGAGATCATCCAAGCACTTTTATTTCCTTTATCAGTAACATTTTTGAAAGAACGCGGATTCGCCGATTTCCCAATAACCATTATTTTTCACTTTATGATTTCTGAGCGAAAGTTTCTTTTGAGCGCACAACTGTGTTATATTCCAAACCTCTTTTTAAAGCTTGAAACCCAACCATTACTAGCATGGAAGCCTCAAGACTTTTCCTGCATTTTAGCATGTTATAACTTGACTTTCTCTTTAGCATATCGCTTGTAATTGGTAAGTTTTTAGCTCTTTGATTCGCCTACCAATTGAGCAACGCCTTTTCCATTTTTGGAAACTCAGAAATCTTAAGAATTTTTCTTTTACCTGGAGCAGATTCAGATCGTGTAATGAACTTCTATATGGACTGCTAATTTTTTTTAATACCAGTTATTATTGTTCTATGCACGTGAATGTTGCTAGTTAATGCATTTTTAGAAATCCCCGCATTTCATTTGTTCAAAATGTCAGCTTTTTTTTCATTGTAAGCAGCCCTGCCATTATGAGACCACACAATGCAAAAGTTAACGCAAAACTGTCATTTCGTCAGCAAATGAATTAAACTTTACTTCCTCTAAATTCATTCAGCTAATTCAATTAAAAAAATGCCATTACCAGAATGACATCGACGGTACTTCCCCAAATATTATTCTCCAACATATATCGGAAAAAGACCAAAACAGAAAGACAAAACAAAAAATTTTGCAAGTATCGAAGTAAAAATATATGATGGCCTTCACCCATTTCACCTACCTAGTCCCTAGATTCATGCATTCGAAATTCTCAACAAAACTTTTTGAAAATATAATATTACAGATTCCTGATGTAACTGCATAAACGCATTTCTAAAATAAGCATAAAGTATAATATATATAACACACACATCCATAGTCATAAGCTGTGTTGTGGAAAAAAGCTGACGGCAACTCATCATAAATAGTTGAAATGCTTATAAGTACAATATATTCAATTTATTTTAATGACAGAAACTTGCACGAATATTTTGTAAGTTGATATTCTCATACAATAAATATTCATGGCTCTTTTAAAGGGACTTTTTTTTTTGTTTTAGTTTGCAAAAATAATTTCAGTGTTGAGTTTTCTAAACGACCAAAGCAAAGTCAGACGTGACCGGAAGCATCGACAAGCAATACATCGAAAAAGAAACATTTTCGAAAACTTTACGAAAAAAAAGCATTCTTGCAACGCAACTAACATAGCGAATCTGGCATTGGACTTTAGCGCTAGGCAACTCAGAGTGCAGCTTTCCAACTCTACATACACCTGCATATAGTATTTAGGTACAAATAGGTACCTGAAAATTCCTTTTGCCACTGCAGACAAATAGTTGCAACAAAAACCAAGTGAATTCATATTATAATTCCGCGCAGGATCCAACAAGTACTTGTAAAGAACTGACCAGCAGAGCAACGCATCGAGATCAATGGATTCGTCCGGAAACAACAGCAGCAACAACAAATTCCAATATATTGTAGGTAAAAGTAAGAACAATAGCAACAAAAACAGCAGACTAAAAAAAAGCAACAAGACTACGTGTTGGCGCAAAAACTATTGAATCGATCGCGCACGATCGCAAATGCGACAAAGTCGCTCACCAACGCCAACAACACGACAGGAACAATGGACTTACAATCATTCAAACATAGGTATGTATTTATGTATATGCACACATTCATACATATTTGGTGCATGCATATGGTTGCAGTAAGTTTAGCTACGAGTATGTTTGTATGTATGTATGCAGGCATAGCAACGTAAGCGTACGTGTAAAGTCGTTTTTGCTACGTGTTGCCGCTTTTTTCCTTGTTTTTCATACTTTCGCTGCAGTGGGATCATGAATATTAAAAAGTTTAAATATGAGTAACGAGTATTTTAAAAAATAATACGCAAAAAGAGGCAGGGTATACACGTTAAAGGGAGCTGAAAGAACAATGCAACAAGTGAAGCGCCATGCACGTGCAAGTGTTCCCTCGCAGACTGAAAGTGCTGGGATTCAAATAGCGCAGACAAGTTGTGTACGAGTAGAAGGGGATGCTTGCAGCTTTAGCTGAAAAAGCAACAGCCTAGATTACATTAAAAGCGTGATTTGTGAAAAACGAAGTGAGCAATTTATTGATTTTATTTTTCATTCAGATTAAAATGATTCTTATCTCTAGGTGAGTAGTTTTCTTCAGCTTTGAGAAGGCGACCAAAGAGTTTGGTCTGGCGGTGATCGAAGACATAACACAGCATATATGTACCTTCCTACTATCAACAAAACAGTCCGTCCCTATTGGCATTGGCTGTAATGACTTTGGAACTGTAAAGGATAAGAACCAACATTACTGCTACACAGCTGCATATAACCACGGCGGGCACTGTAACCGAATGGGTTGGTGTGTGACTACCACTCGGAAGTGCACAGGTTCGAAACTCCGGGCACGAAACACCAATTGGTAGAAAAAGGTTTTTTTAATGGCAGGCTATGGCAAACCTCCGAGTGTATTTCCACCATGAAAAGGTATAAAAACCCAACTGCGGCTCGGAGGCGGCGTTAAACTGGAGCTTCTTCCATTAGTGGGAAAACATCAAGGCACGCACTTCAAATAGGAGAGGAAGCCTGGACAAACACCCCAAAAAAGGTGTAAATGCAAATAACAAATAAGTACGTATAGGTATATTTGTATATGTGACCAAACCAATTGCTACCTATAGTGTCCTTGCAGACCCCATTTAGATCTCCCTATCCTATCTCTTAGTCTTTAGTGCAGTGATGAATATTACGTGTTTGCTTTAAAAAAAATCTCAGGCCATCGGCAATTTTATTCTATTTCAGCCACACATAGTAGTCAATCCGCAAGAGAATTTAGCTCCATCTCATAACAATTTTTGTACAGCTTACAGCATAAACTTTTTGGTTAAACTTGCCTTAGTTTACTTCAGATGTTACGTCTAAATCGAGTTCAAGTAACTTTACTATGTATCTTCTGCCACCTATGTATAATAAACGTTTGTGGCCCCTACACAGTGCATATTTTTGAGCCTCTTTTCAAAAATTAGTTGAAAGTTAATCAAAAAGATCAGTTAATTTTAACCAAAAATTTAGAGCACCATTGAAACAAAAACGAATCCAATTTGTTTTTTCACAGAGGCAAAATATGGACAAAATCCTATCGAAAAAATTATTTTACATCAAAAATGACATCCACAAAAAACAAAAATTTAATTTTGAACCTCTATATATCGCTTATTACTCAATATATCATCCTGCTCTTTTGCATGATATACTAATATACTTATATACAAGTAGACCTATTTTATCGTATGGCTCGGCGGTTTGGTGGAAAGCTCTAAAGAGAGATTACAACATCAAATTACTTGGCAGAATACAAAGATCAGCCTGTGCAATAACAGTCGGTGCAATCAGATCATATCCTAGGGAGGCTCTTAACGCACTGACACATAACTTATTCGGGTAGATCTACATATCAAGAATATGGCAACCATTAGTGCATTTAGGTTAAATGAAGCGGGTCGCTGGAAAGAAAAAACGTATGCCCATGCCAGTCTATTACTGCGACAAACATTCAATAGAAACTTTGCCAGTTTATACAGATGCTCCAAAATGGAATGTGATGTTGGAGCAGGTATATGTTCTCATAGACTTAAAATTGAAAAATCTGTACATCTGAGGAGGCTTGTAGGTTACTAATCACAGATTTCTCTTTTAAGGGCAATAGTTCTATTCCTTCGGATAGCCAAGCTGAAATCCAGACACTGAACTCTGCTGCAACAACCTCAAAACTGGTGGAACAAAGTAGGAATAGCCTTTCCACATTGAGTGAAAACCATAATGTTACCTTAATCTGGATCTCAGGACATCGGACCATTGAAGGTAACGAAGAAGCAGATGAACCAGGAAGAGGGGGATCTGCCATGGGTAACATTCTAGCAGAATCGGTATTCAGACCATTAGGTGCAGGCAAGAGCACAATTTCCCTAAAATACCTCCGATTTGCGGATTGTAGATGGAGAGACCAGACGACATGCAAAATCAGAACGTTACGGCCCACCTACAACCACAAACAAACGTCAACAGGGATAAACATGAAACGACGGGACGCCTGGAGACTAACGGCAGTCATAACTAGCTTTTGGTATGTCGGAGAATGTTTGATCAAAAGTCATTTGATATTGTAGGGGTAAATGTAGAAAAAATTCAAGAAATTGTAAGTGAATTTCGCGCATATCCTTGGTGCAAAGTCAATATTGGTAGAATCGAAAGGGAGTGATTCACATATATACAGGGTGAACGATATGAAGTGTTACCTATTCAAAACATCATAACTTTTTTGTGTGAAATGTTTTATTGATTTCAAAGACAAAATTGTTCAAAATTGATTACAGTTTTAACAAATGTTCACTTTAGCTCGATATAACCACCTCTTGCCTTGACTATAGCCTTCAAACGGTCAAAAAATGAGCTGCATACTGCTCGAATGTGGTCTTGAGGTATTTTGGCCCATTCTCGTATAATCACTTTTTTCAGCGCATCCATACTGGCATATTTTTTAGTCCTCACCTTGCTCTCCAAAATGGACCAGATGGAATAGTCCATCGGATTTGCGTCTGGCGCATTCGAAAGCCATTGTGTGGACGAAATGAAGTGTGGAACATGATTTTTTAACTATTCTTGGTTCACACGAGCTTTATGAGACGGTGCCGAGCCCTGTTGGAACGTCCATGGTCTACGACCGAAATGTTTGCGTGTCCACGGCTCTAAAGCAGCTTCTAAACCATTTCCCTGATAATAAGTCGCATTCACTTTGACACCAGGAGAGCGTCCATCAGCGGTCACTGCGGCCCAAACCATTACTTGCGATGGGAAATTGCTTCGAGTGGCCATACGTAGGCTCAAGTTCTCGTATGAGCGTTCGGTCAAGTAAACACGATCATTTTGAGTGTTTATGAACTGCTAAATTGGGAAATTTTTTCATCAGATAACACAATGTTAGGATATTCGCCACGTTCGTGCAAGCGCAACAACTCCTTTGCTCTTTCGCAGGGAACTGTTTTTGCTAGGAAGATCGTGTGCTTTTTGTAACTTGTGAGCCTTGACCTTGAACTCATTTTTCAATATGCGTCGAATGCTGTCTTGCGATATTTTCAGTTCTTTGGCCATTTTTCTTCCACTTCGACGTGGATTTCGTTCAAGTCGAGCCTCCACTTTCCTAACCATTTCTGGCGTTGTTGCGGTTTTTTTGGTCCACCTCCATAGCGTTTTGCAATGCTACCAGTATTATTGTAACGTCATATAGTGCGATACACAAACATTTTATTCACTTTGAGGTGACTGAGCTCACGAACAATGGATGGTTGTGATTTTCCAGCCAAATATAATAAAACGCAATCACACTATTACGTTTGAATTCCATCAAAGAAAAAAAAATTCAACAAAACTGAGACGCAAATGCTTTTGATGGCTTATTGAACTGTCATTAGAACAATTTTGACGTTGATGTCAAGAGATGTTTTACGGATACAAGCAGTGTGAAGTTGGTAACACTTCATATTATTCACCCTGTATGTATATAATTGGCGCGTACACCCTTTTTGGATGTTTGGCCGAGCTCCTCCTCCTATTTGTAGTGTGCGTCTTGATGTTGTTCCACAAATAGAGGGACCTACAGTTTCAAGCCGACTCCGGCAGATATTTTTATGAGGAGCTTCTTCATGGCAGAAATATTTCGGAGGTTTGCCATTGCCTGCCGAGGGGCGGCCGCCGAGTGATATACTTTGAGTAAAAACTGGATAAAACTATCACGGTCATGTGTACCGTCAGCAACGTATTGGCAGAAAAAATACGCCCAGAAAATGCGTTTAGATACGAGTGCGCAATTTTCCAGCGGTCTCACGTTGCCACACTGGTTAAAAACTATTTTCAAAACTGTATATAGGAAGACTTAGTGCACCCGCAGTATTAAATAGGCCTGCCAAATACTAATTTTCAAAAATGGTTTTTCACCGTTCACTTCAAATGAGGATATGGAAAAATGGATTAATACTTTTTTGATCTTAAACGTAAATTTTTTATTTTGTTTTGTACAGTATACTAAAGTTAACAGAAAGTTAGAAGACAGAAAACTGATAACGAAAACATTGGATATTATACTCCATGATGTGTAATTGAAATAAGGCCAGGGCACAGTGCATTTAGAAATATAATCTGCTTTCTGATCCATTAACCTGACGATTTTGGTGCGCATATCGATCACATCTCTTGTTTTGTACATAACTTGGGCTTTCAATAAGTTCGTTCGGTTCGTTCAATAAATCAGAAATCCGAATACTTGGTTCATAAAATCTGAATCAGTGCTCGGTTATCACCGATAATTTCAGAGAAAAAGGATCAGCAGTGCTCGCTACCAGACCTACGGAAAAGTAGGGTTCCTCATATCCATATCAGCGTCTGACCTAGTCTTTATTTCGGTACCAAAAAAATGCTCATAATATTTAGAATTGAGTAATGCTCGTTGTTCAGGACACAATTAATTTGGCCTCAAAAGTTTTGTTGCTGAGCCGTCGGAATGAAGAGAGGCGATTCGAGCCTACTCGAAATTAAAAAAAAGGAAGAGCACAAGAAGATAACTCTTACCTTTCAAAGAGTCGGAATGCAGAAAAGATTTGAATAATTAGTGTCGGAAAAGACGCTCGGTCACATTGTATGCTCTCTAAGAATTATAAAGTTTCTCGGCTTCTGCGCTATTTCAACTTCACCCCGCCTACAACTTGTAGATCGGATGTCGAACATTGGAAAATCAACAAACTCTCTCCTCAACCTAACAACCCCATTCAACTAAGCACCAGTGAAGCATCGAAACAATCGAAACTCAAGTGTTGGCAACTGAAGTGTCATCGTGTAGTCAGTCAGTGAGTCAGTCAGTCAAGCAGAAGCAACTGCGTCGAGCCGAACACCCAGCCAACCGGTGAAGCAGTCAACTAAACAACCGAAAAACAACAAAAAAAAGTGTACAGCAGGTAGTGCAACTGTTACTGCTGAGCTCAATTCCATCTTCGAAAAGAAAATCAAATTGAGAAATGAAACCACATTTCTCAAGCAGCCACTTCAATGGGAGTAACTACAATACAACAACATTAGGCATTATTGCCACTAGCACTGTCCCTGTTGGTGTGCGTGGAACTGCTGTTGATGCTGCTGTTATCAACTTTGTTGCTGGAAGAGCGAGGATGATGTAAAGTGTTGCTGTTGGTTAGATGCCGGCAGCTCTTGGCCTCATTATTGTGTAGCTGACGGTGAATGTTGTTACAATTTTTATTATATTATTATTATTTTTTTTATTGTTGCTGCTGTTGGTGATTCTCGCCTTTGGTTGTTTGGTTGCAGCTCTTAAGAGAATCATCAGCAACAGCATAAAACCACTTGAGACTTATGTACCAACAAATATTGTCAGGGGCTTGCGTACGCACGTACCTACATACTTGCCTATCTACTTATACATATGTGAATTAAAATAAAGACAACAATAAAAACAATTATAAGCGATCTATATATGAGTGTAGACACACACTCGGGCATTAAAATTTGTCAAGTGTTATTTTTGGCTAGGCTGTGATTTCTGTTGGAGAACAGTTAGATGGGATTTTGAGTGGAAATAATTCATAATTTGTTTATCGTTTTTTATAATGACAGCAATGCGCTTATTTGAGTTGTCATTGTCACTGATGTGAAAGTACATACTCGGCTGCAGTTCGGCAAATCAAACAGAAGTCAGTGGTGAAATTTTTGAAGTTCCGGTTTACTTGATCAAAATTGTATATATACATTTTTTTCAACTCAATGGAAGTTTTTGGAAACTCCTTAATTTCAAAAATCAATAGAGAGAGAGAAAACAAAATCAAGAAAGAAAAAATAAAGCCAAAACAAATTAGTCTCAAAAGCTCCAAGCATATAATTTGTTGGAGTACAACTTTTTTCTGACTACTTGCATGTGAATTAAATACATGCAACAAATCAACGCGAAGGTGACTTATATAGGAGTTTTCATTAGCCTCTTTTGAAATTAAATAAAACGAACAGTTTAAGAAAAATTGTTCTTTTTCATATGATTCCAAACTATTTGTAATACAATTTCGAGCAAATGATCGCTGTAGATCGGGCATCGAGGTGGACCATATTTGGAAAAGTGCCTGCTTCTTGCGCAACTCTGCAGTAATAAGGACGATAATACGGTCGAATCAAAATCTTCACCAAAAAGTGAATCTCTGAGGTTTAAAGACACCTCGGCACGCCGAATCTGGCAATATACTTAACCAGATATGAGATTGATTGATAGAGCGCTCATTTTGATAATAAATTTCAACTCGTTGCTAAAATCGTGTGTAGTTCATATAGTGTTCTTTATATATAAATATAAATATATAAATATATATATATAAATATATATATATAATAGGCGCGTACACCCTTTTTTTGGCCGAGCTCCTCCTCCTATTTGTGGTGTGCGTCTTGCTGTTATTCCACAAATGAAGGAACCCACAGTTTTAAGCCGACTTCGAACAGTAAATGGTTTTTTATGAGGGGCTTCTCCATGGCAGAAATACACTCGGAGGTTTGCTATTTCCTGCCGAGGGGTGACCGCTATTAGAAAAACTTCTCTTCATTTTGGTCTTTCACCGAGATTCGAACCTACGTTCTCTCTGAATTCCGAATGGTAGTCACGCACCAACCCATTCGGCTACGGCGGCCGCCACATTTTATTTTGACAGTAACAACTATTTCACGCTGGAAATCTTGATAGCAAGTCAGTATCATATTTCTCATATCTCAAAATGCATCGCCTTACGGTTGAATAACTTAATTCAAAGCCAATGTAGTATATCCCATTTGCATTTATGAAAACGGGCATTTATTAAAACGAAGTCAAAATCATCTTTTTTGACGTAGTGAGTTTTTATCTCGGCGAGTTTTTATCTTCGGATGCGGCATAAAACGATGTCACACCGTTTCTGGAAAACAGCAAGACGCACATCACAACTACAAAACATCCAGAAAATGGTGTAAAGGCAAATAATATAAAATACATTATATTTATATATGTATATATGTTAGAAAGCAAAATTGCCTCATCTGGGGAGTGGAAAGCCTACACGTGATCATTGAAAAGCCAACGCCTCCTCAGAGAATGACAGTTTGATGCGATTTTTGAGCGACGGCATGTTTTACCCATTTTTCTTTGAAAATGTTGCCGGAAACGCCATTTCGATTAACGCCGATTACAGCAGAGTGTCATGAAAAACTATTTTTTTTTGTGGCTGGAAATTGAAGGCATGCACTTAGACGGCTTTGGGTTTCAGCAGGATGGCGCGCCATGTTCGGCAAACATGTTATCAGCTACCTCAGAGGTATAAATTCGTCTCCTCGAAGCTACGATTTCACGCCTCCCGATTTTCTTTGTTTTTGTTATGCGAACAATACAGCGACGAATGCGCATATTGAACCAGCCATTCGTGAAAGAGAGCTAAAACCCATTACTAGGTTAACAAAATGAACCACTGCGAACCTAGTGGAGGTCATCAGATGAATGAAATCGGGTTCCATACGTAGTGGAAATGCCTGGTCTTTCCAATAAAACCTATAATATACCGAAAAACATTTTATTTTGGTTTTTGTTTTATTTATATATTATATGTACATCGTCACTCCTTTACTATCGTCAAATGTGACAACTAGAGTTCCATTAAAATCCCCTATACACCGTAAAATTTCAAGTGCACCTATTGAAAACCCCTTTATTTATTTTCATGATTTTACAAACACACTCATAAACACATACACACATGCCTGCGTATATTATTATATTCAATTACTTCGCATGCTTAATATTGCTTGAATAAATATGTTACCTCTAATTGATAACTACTTTTTTTACGTGGTCAATGTTCGCTTTCAATTTGAGTCCATCAACATCTGCTAAAAGCCTATAATTCGTTTAGTCTGTGCATGCGTCACCACCTTAACGCCTCTTTCAACAAACACCGCACTTTTAGACACGTTTCTACATAAGAAAAAACTTGCATATAAAAAAAGACTTGAATTGAGGCTGGTAACCTAACATTAACTTGTCCAATTAATGTAACATGATAGTAATTTGCCTACACGAAAAAAAAACAAACAGTGTCAAGAAATGTTTGTCGAAATCATAAACAGAACACCAAAAACAAAATAGGTACCAATGAAAACTGAAAACTACACACATACACCCATGTTTGGCCTCAGAGGTACATTCGCAATAATGCATACAGAATTTTATGAACTCATCAAAGAGAAAACAGTAAAAAATACGAAAATGTTGGTTATATATTACAAACTCTTTTGAATGGATAAATTATATGTTTGTACCTGTACGCGCGCGAAGATGAATTAAAATTTAAGAAATTTCAATATAAAATTCCTGGGTGACCTTAGACTTGTTTTTGATCAACTCTCTCTTCAGCTTCTGTTTCTGTTTTACGATTGCGCTTGCACTTACCGCTGAATAAATTGCGCAAGTTGGACTACTTGTCACCCCAACAAACAAAAAACACAAAGCAACATCAGGTTAAGTCACCTATTATTAATATAAGAAAAGGCCTATTCTTTGCTCCAAAATATATTTAAGCATACAACCCATGCCACGTTGCTCTTGCGTGGATTACATTATTAGTCGACTTTTTCTAACCTTGGGTTGATATGAGAACTGTTATAGTCTTATGTTAATATTACTCGAAAAAAGAGACATGCTTACGGAGTGATTTCGCTCTGAATACCACTGTGGTTTGGGATCCATACAAATAAAATTAAAAAGTAAGGAAAATATATCGACATATCTCAAGCTTTTGATCGCTTTTGGCATGATGGCTTAGTCTATAAAATAAAAGACACTACCAATAAATTATTAGGTACATATTTATTAAGTCCTACCTCGAAAATCGACATTTCTTTGTCAAACAAGGCGAACACAGTCTGAACTAGGTGAAAATTGGTATAACCCAAGACAGCTTCTGAAAAAACAATAGTCGGAACGTTTGCGAATGACACTGCAATACTCACAATTGACTTCCATTCCCCATGCGGACTCCCAAAAACTCCAGAAAGGACTTGATAAAATAACTCATTGGTTGACAGAGTGGTGCATTAAGTCAAACGAGACAAATTCTTCCCAAGCCACTTTTACCCTAAATCGAAAAACTTGCCCACCCGTTAAGCGCAATAATACAATTATCCCCAAACTAGCAACACAAAATATCTCGGCATGCATCTTGATAGCAAACTTACATTGAAAACCAAACGGAAGGGAATAACACTTAGAAGCCTATATTGGTTAGTACATCAAAATTCTCATGTTTCTTTCGAAAGTAAGCTCAGTATGCTTACTCAGTTGTCTTGGAACCGATATGGAGATATGACGAACATCGAAATATTTCAAAGATTCCAGTCGAAAATCCTTAGTTATTACATCACAATGCACAAATTCATAGAGATCTCAAATTACCCACAATAATTGAAGAAATTAGAAAATCGCCCACATCACACAACACACGACTCCAATCGTACTCAAATCCTCTTGCCAGTCGTTTCTTTCTCGTGCTAACCAGCACCAGTTGGATGCACCAAGTGAAGCCAAGCCATTCTGTACCTTATCTTTCCAACGTGGAAGAGGCCCTCTTCTTCCTCTGCTCCCACCAGCTGGCACTGCACGCATATTTTCAGAGCCGGAACGTTTTTTTTAGCTGCATGAGATCTATTGATATTGATTACCATGATTTGATAGCTGAAAATGGCAACTGCATTAACAATTCGGTTCAGTAAAAATTGATAAATAATCATGAATCGTTTAACGTTTTGAAATTGTGGAAATTTACTTCGAAAAAAATAAATCTATTTGCGCAGTTCATAGAGCACTGGCGACGTCATCGGTCTTTATTTCTTTCGAAATGAGGAAGGAGCGGCTGTTACGGTGAATGGCGAGCGCTATAGAGCCATGCTGAGGATATTTTTGTTTCCTAAGTTATTCAGCATCGACGGCATTTGGTTTCAGTAAGGCAACGCACCTTGCCAGAAAGCGCGCTTAACAATCGATTTATTGCAAAATCAATTGGCTGACAACTTTCATTCCAGAAGTTGTCCTCGTTGTGCAATTTATGCCTCTGGTTTACTTTTTTTGGGGATATGTTAAGCCAACTCTTTAAGCATTGAAAGCCAATATTAAAGCCACAATTGACGCCTTAGGACCAGATTTTTTACAAAAAGTAGTCAAAAATTGGACTGACTGACTGGATCATGTAACTCGTAGCCGCGACGGACATATGCCAGATATCATATTCAAAAAATAAATCCCATGCAATAATAAAAAAATGTATTCCAATAATATTTATGATTTGTATTATCATTTTATGTTCTCAAGCACTTAAAAAAACACCCAATATCTCGCTATCAGGTTCGAACCCATAGGCGCTCGATGAAAACAGGTGAAACCCGCACCAGCCCTCGCAAAATTTTAGTGGTGCTGGTAAGCGTTCGATTGATCGATTATCGATATCACCAATCCCAATTGAGTGGTGCATTCTGTAACTTAACACATTGTGGATACATAAAATTAATGGAGCAAACACATCTGTAAATCAGTATTGTGCGATTCATGGTTTAAAAGAGGCTACTTTCTGAAATCTGTGTAACTTCATCGAAAAAACTGAAAATGGAAAATTAACTTATAAAAACAAAAACGTTTAATGCCTTTAAGCCGAAGGACTATGTCAAAAATACATGTAAACAGTTGAGATAATCATCTTATTCGCGCTAGGTAGTGCTCTACTCATCGGCAAGCTTATGTAAAGGTGGCAAAAATTCCTGCTTAAGCATATGGAAACTACACATAAAAAATGGGACGCGCTAAATTTACAAAACGCAGCATTTAAAGAGGCATCACACCACAACAACCTAAGTAGCGCCCCAAAGCATGTTTACAACAAACACAAAACAATAAGAATTTATGCCAAATGAGAAGGCACCAAAAAACATAAAAAACAGCAAATAACAACAACTGCAAGTGCTGCACATAAAACATTTATGACTTTATTACAAACATTTACACATACCACTTAAACGTATTTAAACATAAACTCCAATGTAGGTATGAAATGTAGAAGAAGTTAAAATGAGGGACCTTCAAACTGAAAGCTCGGTGTCGATGCTTCGAGCAGTGCATGTGAGCGAGCAATAGTAAAAGGAAAACCAAACAAAAATAAAAAATAGTGGACAGCGCAGAACAATGGCATAAACTAAAAACAATATGAAAATAAACAAAACAAATAGGAGAGAAAAAATAAAAAATATCAACTTCGAAATAAGTGAAGCAAATAACAACATTTTATTTCATTCATTTAACAGGTTCCATTTACTTATGTGCTCAACCGCGAACAGCAACGCCATAAACACTACACACAGCGAGCAATATGCGCACGGCGGGAAGGGATGCCGATGTCGGCAGCTAAGTAGGCAGCAATCACTACAAACAGTGACTGAACACGCCGCAACACACCCATTGGCAGCGCCACTGGCTAACTGGCTAAGTGACTATTTGACGAACTCACGAGCTGACGAACTGACGAGATGACGAACTGGCGTTCGCAACGCAAACTGACCGGGCCAGCCAAATGCCTCAAAGCGACGCAAGCAACCAAGAAGCCAAGAAGCCGAGAAGCTAAGCTCCTATTCAGCTCCGACAAGGCAATGTTCCCACGAAACAGGTTGCCTGCCTGTGCTTGTGTGCACCGCCCCAACTGCAGCCCTCCCGCCACGTTGTTCTTCGAATTGAAGCAAGAAACAAAACACATTTTTTTTTCATTCTTGTATTCGGATTGCCTTTGCCAGCCATCGTACTAAAGTCACTGCCGCGACTGGCAGCCCTCCCTTTTTGCCCACATCGACGCAGTAGCAATCAGCAGTCAGTCAATGCTCGGTCGTTCTCACTGCGTTCTTTAAGCTGTCCGTCCATGCAGCCGGGCGCCCAGGTGGACAGGCAATGCAGTTTCGAATCGCCACTTGCAGGTTGCAATTTTGTGCCTTCAACTCGGACTCATTGGGCGGCTGTAAAACACAGCGCATGCGCATGCGCATATAGGTACAAACACACATTCAAGCGTGCATATGTATATACAAACATACAAATAACTTTCCAGTTAGCGCTGTTTTGGCCGTCTGCGTAGCTGGCTAACCGGCCAACAACTACATGACCACCATCAGAATTGCTGTCGAACGCCAGTCGAAATGCGTTGACGACTGGTTGTGTGCGATAGCCAAAAGCTATGGGCCACAGACACTCCAAAACTTGCCACCAACACCTATTTTGAGACACACCAAGGCACAGATTATATGGTTTTGTTATTGTGTTTATATTATTTAGTTGCTACATATTAAGTATTTGTTGTTTCTTCCACGTTCAACGAGTTGTACAGTTGAAGCAGCGTATGTTTATTAACTCTTTTCGAATAACTAGGTATGTAGGTGTGTTTAATTGTTTGATTGTAAAAAAACTGGAATACAGCTGTTTCCCAAGTGAAGGAATTGCTTTGTTACTAGAAAGGTCTGCTTATATAAATATAATTGGAGGATACATCCTTTGTTAGCTGTTGAGCTTCTCGAACAATTTATGATGTGTGCTTTAATGTAGTCCTACATATAAATGAACCTGCGGCTTTAGACCGTCTGCGAGCAAGGGATAGTTTTTTACGAGCAAGTCTTTTCATGGTAGACTTAAACTCGTAAATTTTACATTGCCTGTAGAGTGTGACTGCTCTTAGAAACCACCTTTTCAGTCATTTGAGGTTTCATGTCAACGGCAGGCGTCGAAAGCCCGGACCTACCGACTAGTGCGGTGACCTTAGCCAAAATTTGATGGAACAAATATGTGGCAAATATGGCAATGGCAAACTTCCGAGTGTATTTGTGCCATGAAATATCTCCTCATAAAAATATGTGCCCGTCGGAGGCAGCTAAAAGCTGTAGGTCCCTCCATTTGTGGAACAACATCAAGACGCACACCACAAATAGGAGGAGACATTCGGCCAAACACACTGCCAATTATATATATTATAAATATTTTTATAAATACGTAACCTGTACTTATAGATCTTTACAGTGCTTACAAATTGTTTTCAACGATTAGAGCCGCACTTGTTGGAGGAAACATTTGTTCGATGACTAAACTCTCAATGAAGCACTTACAAGTTTCTTGCGTGGTAAAAAATGTGCACGTAGCTGTTGGCATTTTCGATTAAAATATTCTAAAATATGTAAAAAATAATTAAAGTATCATAAAAAGTTTTAGTTTATAGGTAGTTTTGTTAGCATTTCTTTAAATTATCTGCAGCACAAACTATTAAAGCCTAAAATAATAAATGTACAAATTGTCCTATATTTGTTATTATTTTTTATTATTTAGTGCCTTTATTTAAGTGAACCAATAAATCAAGCACAATGTTACAACTTTTATAAATTTACAACGTTTATAAGTTTTACTACTGCGAAATACCGTTAGATGCAATAATATTTTAATCTTTATTTTCGAGCAAAGTACAGTCTTCACTTCAAGTATCATACACCCTTGTGTATCTAGGAGAAGATCAAATACGGTTGCTTCAATAGTCATTTTCTTCCACAAAAATAATTGCCTGTAATCAAGTAAGTTGATTTTTTTTTATATCACCAATACAGTCTCACTTTCGTCGGAAACCAACTGCTGTCACGTCCCCGGTAACGTCAGTAAATTAATTGATTCCTTCAAAATAACTGAAAGCCGGTTAACGGTCTAATGTTGGTCACACCCCTATCTCTAAAATGCACCTTGCATATCTTACACTGCTCGAAACCGTGTTGATCAACCATCATCTTCTATCAGCTACTTCAAAATGCGTGTTATCTCCCTCTCTCTCACCGCTACCACGGATTTAAACCTCGTATTTGCAGGCTTCAGGCGGCTGGTCTTAAATTGGTATTCTGTACTTGCTAGAAACTATTTTGCAAATAATAAGGAACGAGGTGACGCATTTTAGTTCTACCATAATTCGTTTTTTCTTAAAGGCAGCTTAATATGAAAATGAAGATAGTAATTTTAGCTACTAGCTTGAGTTTCAGGATGCCTGTGTAGATGCGTAATGCCAATAATATGTTTTTTATGCGTGTCATACTTTACTCTATCTGAAGTGTACTCCCTTGGTTGTTTATGAAGAAATATCTCAAACTTTGCAGTATTTTAGATTTTGTAGTCAACCTTCGAATATTGCCCCAAACTACTCGGCATTTTCCGTATGCCAATTATATTATACGTTAGAATAGTTGGCAACCAAATGGAGACCCGGTATTTCCCCTCTATAGCGTTAAAATTATATGTGGTTGTTTTTGTGGCAAAGTCTTTTAATTATATTTAATAAAATTCCATTCTTCCTAAATTTTTTGCATTTATTGCCTTGTACAAAATCCACTTTATAAATAACAAGACTTGAATAATTTTTTTCGTGTAATTATCCAGCCCGCCTAAATAAAAATAATGTAAATTCTACACATCTGGCAAATATGAGTATGTTCAGCAGTGTATCCAGGGTTCTAGCGCTCCATTTCGACACCGCTCCATTTATCAGATTGCAGTGTTTGATAGATTTACAAATAATATTTTACTTGTTCAGCGATTTTTGAGCTATGTCGCGCCGCTTTTCCATATTTTCGAGCGCTTAATCATTTTCAATGGTAAAACCCCATTTTGGCGGTTTTCAGAAGGATGCAAAAAATTACAGCTCCGAAATCCTTTGAATATAAGCATGAACAGCGTGTACCGCGTGGCTAGTGCTCTCGCATATGCTCGCATTTCCTCTTGCCAACGTTAGTCTCGCTATTTAACAGCCACTCCTCGTATGCACGTGAATTATGTTTGCACTACATACAAATCTGTCACTGTAGACAAACCACTTAAAATGTGGCCGCTTGCTGTTAATGTCTGTGCCAACGTAGCTGTTGGCGGTTGGTGTGGCATGAAACATTGCATGAAACAAGTGCTACCACATGAAATGCATTACCGACGACAAATATGTAACTCGAAATATTTTAGCGGATTTTTCTGCTCGTTTGCGCAATTCTGGCAGTTATCTAATTTATGTTTAGACATACAATTCACATTAAAGCAGAGTTTAGATAAAATAAATCGACTTTTTTCTGGATTGTAAGCAATTAAGTATCTGGAAAATCTATTCAAATTTATTCCATTGTATGGAGGACATACATATATGTATGTATGTGTGTGTGTCTGTTTATTTGTATTAAGTCCAAAAACGCTATTCATGCAAGTTGTCTACTAAAGTAAGTCACATTTTAAGTGTCTGAAAGAATATACTTTTTTATTGTTCTCAAGGCGAATACCAAAGAACCCAGCTGGAAAACTAAACTCCCAATGCAAGTAGGAGACAAACGCAATGCTGGAAATACAAACACTAAGCAAATAACCGACATGAGGCCTTAAAGAAACAAACAGCAGCAAATGTTGCGCCATAAAAGCCTCAGAGGTTATAAAATAGCCAAAGTAAGTGCATGTAAGCAAACAATGACTTGGCAACAACAATATTTGAAACAATTGTAATTAGAAGTATGGCAAATATGCCAACAACTCGAAAAGGCACACAGTAAAAATTAAGTTTAAAAATACTCGCACTTCTAAGTGACGACCAAAGTGCGCAAGTACACACACACATACATATGCGCTTATTTTGAGGTATAAAGGCTTATGGCCAATGGACGTGGGTCAGTGTTCAGTTCGCAATGAAGCAATAAAAAACAACAAAATGTTCTAAATAACAGTGCAAAAACAGACATAAAAGCACGAGAGCAAAAACGAAAAAGACAGAAGAGCAAATAAAGCAAATAACAACAATAATAATAAAAGGGGGCAACAAGTCAACTGTTAAACCGGCCAAAGCCATAATTTCACAAAAAAAAAAAGAAGTTGTGTGGGCAAAAAATGCGCGCCAAGCATACGACAAAAAACACCAACGAAGCTGCGTTGGATAGCACCAACTGGAAATTGATGGATACACTAACGTACATTTTTTTTACAAGATTGTTGCTTGAATACGATTACATACCGCATTTTTGTTTCGTTTTTGCTCAGCAATGAGCAAGCAAAAAAATTGCAAATTAAAGTGGCGTAAAAAATTTTACAAAACCCTCACAAAAAAAAAACAACATAAAAAAAATTATACACAAAACAAAATGTGTACACTCACTCATACATACAGATGTACTTAACATGTGTGTGATGGCAACTTAAACACGTGAAATACTTATTAATCACATAAAGGTAGCAGAAAGCAGCCATAAAAACGCGTTTTCAGCTATCAAAACAGAGAAGAAAAGAATATAGACCATCATAAAAGACGCTTTTACGCACACACATGTACTTCCTCATACTCAAGTGTGTACTCGTAAAAAAACGCAAAAGCGATATCTACATACCACATTTTTGTGCTCATCCGCAGGCTTACTTGTATCCATGGAGGCGCAACTATGAACTCTTCATTGCACGTCCACTTAATCTGACATGGAATATTAATGCTATGGATTTGTCTTAAATCTGGCAGTAGACATTTAAATACATAATTAATTCATTTTCTTAGGGTTGATCGCCGTCACAGCTGGTTATCAGAGTAGGTACTGGGATATCAGAGCTGTTGAGTGACGTCGGAATCCAGGTTGGAATCTTAGTCAACGCTAAACGTTTACAAATGGCAAAAGCTTATGAGCGTTAAATACGCAGCGAGAACATTAATATGTTTCAGCGTGGTTAAAATAGCTTATGCGTAAATTTAGAGAAGTGTCATGAAATAGTAAATTAAATAGAATTTTTTTATGTGTAAGTTTATTTGCAAGCCGAAAGTTTATTTCCTTTCTTTAACTTTTCATTTTAAATAACTTAGACTTGCTGACATTCTGAATGCTCCCAGCGAGGTGGTTTTAGTGAGCTATACAGCACGATATATAGTGGCCTCCGTTAGCGAAAAGTTTGGTGCAGGACTACCCTTCCGAAGTGCTCTGCTCCTCGGCAGGCATTGGCAAACATATGAGAGTATTTCTGCCTTGAAAAAGGGCGGGGCAACTGTAGGCCCCTCCATTTTGTGGAAAAAGATTAAGGCACACAGCACAAATAGAGGAAGAGCTGAGCCAAACATGTAACCAACCAAATACATATATAAAGGGACTTTCAAAAGTGAGTCCTAGTGACACCATCTTTGAGATGTAGAACGATAGAAGAACGCGCTAAAATTTTTGAACCTTGTTATGGAAATGGTCGATCTTTCAATGGTTGGTGCAAAAAATTCAAGAAACTGGGTCTGTCGAGGATAGAAAAAAGGGCTGGCAGACCAAACAGGGGCTTCTTAAAAAGTAAAGTCCCTGTGAATAAGCCAATAAATATTCCAGAGCTAAAACACAACATTTGGATCGAGATTGCTGAACTCTGTTTGAGCGAGTCTTTGAAAATGTTGTTGAACAGAGTCCTACTTCCACAGTTCCACGTAAAGAAAAAGAACACACACACATGTTTCGTTATAGCTTCGTGTTCAATTGCTTTTGTTGTGCACTCTTTGAAGGAGAAAATGCTATCTGCAATTTGTGACTTCTATAATGCTACAATTAAAATTTAAAGATATGTATAGATTTGCATGAATATGTATGTGAATTGATTCAGAGTTGCATTTAAAAAAAAATTATTTATCCTATGACAGCTCATGGTGGACAGAGACGTATTTTGAATAAAAATAGTAAAACCTGACACCATCACCATCTAAATTTTAACATGTTTTATTTTAAAACAACATCTATTTGCGTCTTTTTAAATACCCTGATATATGCATGATATTTATGATATACATTATCACTATATAAGCCCACGACAAATCGATGACTCATAACCCTTGTCTATTTTCTTCTTATTTTGGTTTTTTATAAATGTATAGCAATTTGCCTAACAAAAATCGTATAAATCCAATTATCAAATTTTATACAAAAATTAAAAAAATTCTTTAATCCTTTATTCCAGTTTCATGATTTTAAATCCTAGATAGCACTCTATACTTGGCACATTTTATACGCTATGGCCCATCTTCGCCAACTCGACGACGCCTACTTTTATTTGATGTGCAGTGCTTCCAATACAAAATAAATTTGGATTGTTATGCGTTGATTTAAATAAATTTTTTTGTATATAACTTTTGAATTTTGCAGTGCTATTATACATTTTGAACGTATAAATTAAATAAACAAAGAAACCCTTTTTCTGATCAACTTGAACACAAAAACTTTTCCTCGTCGCTTCGACGAAGAAGTGCCATCTTAAGTTAATTAGAATTTTTAGAACAAATTTTGGTATTAAATTTTTCAGCTTATTAAATTTTAGGATATAAAATATAAATTTGAAGTTAATAGAAAATTCCGTTGAGTTTAGATAATTTTTTTCTTGTCGGTGTTAAATTATCCAAGATCAATAAAAACTTAGAGCCACTTCCATCTTGCTCTTTATGGTATTACTTTTAAATATTGTAGTTTTCTAAGAATTCTAAATAAAAAGTGTGGAATTTTGGTGGAAATTTGATGAGTGTTTGAAAGTTTTGTCGAAAGCTTGAAACTTGGGTTTGTATGTAATTTATTTTAGAATGAAGTATATATTTATATACAGAAAAAAACTAGAATTAATTAAAAACAAATAAAATAAAAACGCATTAATATGTGAGGATATTTTCATTATATGACTCATTGCATACGAATTCTGAATGGTTGAAGTAGTTTATTATCCGATATTAAGGCACCTTTCTGGTCTAGAATTTCGAAAAACTCAATTTTTTTCCATGCTATGATAGTTTATACTTTTCAAAATTACACTTGCAAATTTTTATATTGAAATTGGTTGTAGTTTAGACGTTACAATCATTTAAGACAAGACCGGTTTGGAGTACGGCGCCCAGGTATAAGCACGTTAACCGTCTTTTTCTCGAAACTATTTTTTCCGAGTTGACGTTGGTAATTTCTCAAAAAGTACTGAACCGATTGATTTAAATTTTTAATATGTTTTTGAGTAGACTTGTGGCTCTCGCGGGTAGCAGAATTATAATTTTATAATCAATTTTTCAATTTTTTTTTTAAGAGCGAGAACGGGAAAAAATCCTTTTTTTGTTTTTGTTTTTCCAATAAACAGATAGAATATCTAGAAAAAAATATTTTTTTGTAAATCTGCTACCCACCATAGCGACATATCTCCTGATGAATAATCGATCGAATTTTTTTTTTCAGACGTACCTTAGCAGCCGAATCAGTTACGCCAGTGGCATGTGTTACTTCAGGGGAAGCATTTTTTTTATCATTGTCATTGAAAAAAATATTTTTTTTTGTAAATAAAGAATTGATCTAATTAATAAAAACGATCTTAAATTGATACTGATTGTTTTTTTTTCAATTTTCAACGCCTTCAATTTTCAGGTCTCTAGACCAGAAAGGTGCCTTAAACGAAAGATGTGCTTTTGTAAGTGAATGTAGAGAATGTCTTGATAAGCCGAATATCTTAGGCCGGAACAATAAGATACACACATATCCGATGGGTTCTAGGACACATATGAATTACTAAGAAAGATCAACTTCTCTTCATTTCGGAAGTAGAGGAAGGACAAACAAGATCATACTGAGACAATCCAGGCTTATCGAAATCATAATATGGTAGATAGATTCAACCAAAACCGATTTAAGGACTGTATGGAATTAAATTAAATAATTTTAGAATCATCTTAGGACTTCTAACAGGGTATTTTAGAAAAAATTACCAACCTGGGTATATACTTCAATGAAACTTGCATACTTTACCAGAGGAGGAAATAAAACTCAATAAATTGGGCAAATAATAACATTTACTGGGTCACAATAGATCTTTCAGGTCGCAGTGCTAAGTCATCTTATAATAGGGTATACTCAATAACGCATTACAATGCGCAACGTACTTTTGCAGTGTTGGCAATACGTTCAGAAATGCAAATATGGCAGTACTGCAAATGCATCGCGTTCGAAAACGCATTTTTGTGTCAAACGTCGCGCATTATTTGCAGGAAAAATTTTAATACTGCCAATCTATCAATTGCAACACTTGTCACATTGGCAGTGCTGCCAGCACTGCAATTACTGCGCATTTATAATGCGTTTCTGAATATACCCATAATAATAAGAGCAAAGCTAAATAGATATCTGAAGAAAAGTTGATGTGGACTCCTTCTTATTAAACATCAGTCGGCAATTATTCAGCCCTTACATCACTGGTACTTGACATTTTGGGGCGGAAAGACAGGCACTTTGACAATAAAGCGGCAATAAAAAAATACCGATTCTTTGTGCTCAAAAATGTAGGTATTGGTTATTTGTGTACAAAATACAATATTATTTTAATATTAAATTTAATTTTAAATAATTTAAAGATAAGATCAAACTTTTTTTTAATTTAGTACTCACTTTAATTTTGTTCAGTGGGCTACTTCTATTGAATAATAGTTAATGTGCTTTTTTTTTTTTTGTTAATATTTATATGTATGTATTTAATATTACAATTACTTCCGCTCTCAGCCTTAAAAATGTAGTTAAAAAGTGGTTGGTCTTCGCATTTTCTAAAGAAAAAACTAAATCATAAATCGCTAGCTGATAAATAACCAACTATGCACTTACACACCTACTAAAACTAACATACAAGCATTACTTCAGATCGGTACATCATCAAATCAGTACACGCACACCTTCAATGTACACCTTGTCTGCGGGGTACTACCAAGCTGTACGTCGCTCACTCAGACCCCTGGTAGCAGCAACCGCAGCAATAAAGTATACAATAATTTTCAACGCCTGCTTGTAATAAAAAAAAATTAAAAAATATTTGAAAAATGTTCGAGAAATGCAAATGTGTGCGTGTTCTCACCAGCAAATGAGTAATGTGCGTTTAAAAGCGCAGAAAATATCGAACGAAAAAGAAGAGTTAAAAAGGTATTTCTGTTGTGCCAAGTTGAATATGAACAGCAACAACTAGTAACTTTAATTGCTTTTTGTTACTCGAGCTGAGATGATGATGTTGCTTTGCCTTTGTCTGAGCGTAGCATTTCCCCCTATTTGTTGCTGCTGCTCTCGCACTTGTAAATAATTGTTTTTCGTTATAGTCAAAGTTTGTTTCGTTTGTTGGACCAACATTATTGACCGGCCGCACAATATGGGCGAATTAATCCGTTTTAATTTGATTTTTGTTAGAGTTTTGCTTCAACGAAATTTATTTCATTCAAATTACTAACTGATGACTCAGTGCTTTTTACGCTTAAATCTTCATTCTTTTCTGTTTTAGTTTTTGTTTTTTTTGTTTTGATTAAAAAAGCATTAGTGTAAGAATATGTATCGAAATGAATATGCATTTTTATGTGACCACATACGTACTTACATTGGTATGTATGTACAAATGTGTGTAAACAAAAGCGATATTTGTTAGGAACTCCTACTTATATATCAACATTAGGATGTCTGGGTGGATTAGATGTAGATTTAATTAGATTATATCATGTTTGAGGTTTGTACCTCGACCTCTTGGCCTTTTGTGATCTCTACTCATCACACTACTTCATCCAAACCGAGTTCCCTTATTTAATAAATTATTAAATAGAACTGGGTTGGACTGAGCGTATGAGCCTTTCATCCGGCTGCAATTGGCTGAGAAGGTGTATTGGAATATACGGCAGAAACGACACGAGTCAGTGAACCAGCGCCTTTATCTTCTGATGTCTTCGAGCCATCTCTGTATCAGTGGAGGGTACACTCCCGAGGTTTCCTTTCAAATGCAGGTATACTCCAGTTTGCTTTTTCGTTGAGTTCGATTCTGAATTTCCTTTCATCACCAGGTAGCTGGGCAAGTGGGAGCTACAGACTTAGCAATTCCATGTTCTTAGATGACACCACTTTTCCTTTGCCGAAACCTTCCCTACTAATATTCAAAAGGCAAAGGCTTGGCTCTGAATAACTATGTCAGCTCGAGCATCACCTCCATCGTAGCTATAGGGCAGGTTCGCATCGCCCCCGCGAGCTAAGCGCTGAAGCATAGTTAGTGCTGCCCGCACTGTCGAGAGAGAAGCTATCGACACCCAGGCAACATCTCCATATGTTGCCATTAGCATTATTATAATGATGTACATCCATCTCAGTGTTCTTGGGCTGCAGCCCCTGGATTTTTCTGCAAGACGTTTGCAGCCTTTGTTGCTTTTTTCCTGAGAAAGGTATGCTGACAACACCATCTATTGAGCTGTTTGCAGTTGGAAAGTACTGTCCGCTGCTGCGGTTTCAGCTATCCTTGTCTGTAGCTATCCATTTGCAGATGGGTGTCACCACCTACCTCTTCTTTACTGCACGACATACCCCCGAGTGAGAGGCGTTGTCGAAAGCTCTCCCAATATCGAAGGCACAGAGAACTGATTCCTCATAGTCAAAAGCTCTCTGGATATCCGTACATAGCTGATACAGCGCAGTGCCCTTACTGTCCCATACGCATGACTACAATGGCGTGCCATCTCAAATACGAGTATAAGGATAGTCAGCATTGTCATTGAGTCCATCATAGAGAAGTTACGAAAGCATGACATGGAATACATCTACATATAATTATCTTAACGATTGAGTCCAACTCTGTATTTTGCTTGAAATGAAGTAATCGTCTGAATCTTGTTTTAAGTATGCCGAACTCATTTTTGACAACAATTCTTGTGGAAGGATGTAACAAATGGCTTATGTTTCTTCTTTTCCGTAATGCTGTGCTTCTTCGTGCCATTTCCGAGCCACTTACATAAAAAGAACTGAGTTTTTATAAAATTTGCGTTACGCTCGATGAACTTTTTGAATTTAACATCACTACAAAATATAAGAACACTTTTGTCTTGTTCCTTTGTACTAAATGTGCTTTGTGCTGACAAGTGAAAATGATTGTACTGATATCTTAGAAGTTGCCTCTCAATATACCTGTTAGGATCCCATTTCGACATATTTCATGTGCAACTTCAAATATACTATGAATGCACCCATTACGCGAACTATAAGTGAACTTAATAATATTAAAGATATCGACTTGTCAATTACTGGAGCGGCATTGAAAAACTTACTCCTAAATCATATATGAACTCATAGATCCTTCTAATAAGTGCATAAACACTAGTATTTTACAATTATTTTGCTTTTCTTCCGAATAAAATGAATTCTATCCGGATTGAAGTAAAAATATTTTTGGATGAGGAACGGCAGCAAAATTTAATGATACTTCAAATGCTGCTGAAAACATTGAGATATGTCTTTAAGCTTTGGAAATGGATGACACTTTATAAGAAACTCAGAGACCTCAGTGAACTCAAAGCGTAGCCTTCCGAACTCAGCCTTGCTTTTTTCATGGAATTTACGAATATTATACTACGACGGATGATAATTAAATATTATTGCCTGTTTTTCTAAGGGATGCCGTAACCGACTGGGCTGGTGCGTGACTACCATTCGGAAGTACACGAGTGCTCTGCCCCGGGCAGAAACCAACAAATATGTTTTTGTTTTTTGTAACTCTATTTATTGAATGCAATCAGTCATAAATATTTAATTAAAATTTTGAAAATATGACAGTTGTAAGAACTACCAATAGGGTCCATTACTTAAAGTCTACATTTTAAATCTTTGTGTCAGATCAGTAGGTATACAAGTCTTAAGTCTGCGTGGGAAGGTGGGGAAGTTTTATTTCAAGCTACTTCCGCTTTGAAAATATAGTTATGATATCGCCACGTTAGACGTCGATCAAAATTAATGATCTATCTGGCGTAGGTATCTGGCAGTTGTTAATATGCACTGGAAGGCAAGTAGACAGGACAAGGTAAACATTTCTCTAATAGCGGTCGGCCTTAGCAGGAAATGGTAAACTCCGAGTGTACCTATTTCCGCCTGAAAAAGCTCCTCATAAAATAACTATTTGCTATTCGGAGTTGGATTAAAACGCACACCACAAATAGGAGGAGGAGCTCAGCCAAATACTCAACAAATGGTGTATGCCCCAGTTATATGCATATATATATATAATATGATTTAATTTAATTTTTGTGCTTCCCTATTCCACTCAACACTGGTTTTATTTACTTATTCTTAATACTCTGCTATATATCATCGCCATTTTTCTGTACATACGCAGTATATTTCTTTATTAAAAATCATGCTTTTCGATTATTTAACCCTTCGATTCTATGAAATGCCTCAACTTCACCTTAACCAGCGTAATATTCTTTATAAAAGACTCTCGCGGGACTCTATATATATATATATATATGTATACCATATATTCTGAGGGGTTTCACAATACTAAGTATATTTACATATTATTAAAATGCACAAGAAAATGAAGCAATGCGAATTTAGTATTGAGTTTCCAATTAAATTCCGGATTTTACCGGAAAAATTATGATAAGAACTTAGAACATACGCTAGAGCTGGCCCGCTAGGGGCACGCGAGAGCCCCTACTTTTTATAAAGAATATTAAGCTGGTTAAGGTGAAGTTGAGGCATTTCATAGAATCGAAGGGTTAAATAATCGAAAAGCATGATTTTTAATAAAGAAATATACTGCGTATGTACGGAAAAATGGCGATGATATATAGCAGAGTACCAAGAATAAGTAAATAAAACCAGTGTTGAGTGGGATAGGGGCACAAAAATTAAATTAAAGGAACGCTAAGTTCTTTAGGTGGCATTAAAAAATGGTCAGCAGAAGGATTCTTTACAAATGACCAATCCCATATATATGTATGTACTATATAAAACACGGCACAGGCTCTCAGTATTAAAAACGTGAGGTTGCAGGCAGGGTTTACTAAATGCATCGAAATAAGAATTAACGACTTTTTAAGAGCAGCGAGATACAATTCAGCTGGATGTTCAATACTTCAAATACGGCAGTTTTACTTGTTAATATACATATTCGTTGAGGTGAAAATGTGCCTCTACCGCTCATGATGAAATGCACTTCTTGCACAACGACAAATTTCATAAAACGTTTGGATCACTTTTAGACGATGTGTAAATGAGTCGCTCCATGATCAAGCTTTGCCACAGTTACAAATATTAGTTGTTTGAAAAAAATATACTTATCGCGAATAATCATTATATAAATTAGCTTCACAGGTTTGTCAAAGCATTCGTTTCGGTGATAAGCTACATAGAAGTGGGATTCTATGAGAAAGAGGAACCTCGCATTGACGTGAAGTTTTTAGTGAGTCATATTTTTACACACATACATAGGCTACCACCATACAGAAATTCGGTGAGAGGAAGAGCTGGAAGAGGACACAATTAAAGTAGAAAAATATAGTAGGCTACCCGTTAGAATTTGCCCCCATAGCCAATCTTGAGCTCTGACAATTCTGGCAGGTGGTTCTACGAATTGAACGCAGCGCCAATGTAGCTATGCAACTTTTCCCCTACACAGGATCTCCCTAATATCCAAACATACGTATGTATAAATGTGAGTATATGTATTTATGTATATTTCCTTTGTGCAATCGAAATATCAAAAATTATACCGTGATGCGTAAAAGTAGTTTAGATAATCGTTCAGCCTTTTTTCTGCATTTAAAGTGTAGAAATACCTAGTAGAGGTTTTCAAGCCAAGTAATTGTTTAAAAAAATATCAAATTTGAATAAACTAGAAATTATTATCTGAGCAAAACCAAAAAACTACAGCTAAACATTTTCGCAGCTCTTATCTTATGAATAAAATAAAAATATACCAGAGTTGAGCTGGACTTTTTGGATATTACTCACAAGCACTCAAAATTAAATTCAATCAAATCAGCCAGAAACCATAGCAATTTAACAACGTACATATAAGTGCCAATAAAAATTATTTAACAAGCTCACAAGAAATCAGTGGAATGGTTGGAGTAACCCACGTTGAAGCTGCGTTACCGTATTGGTGCAAAGAAAAACCAGACAAGCAGACAAATTAATTGCATGCTGTGCTGTAAAAATGTGCGTGCCATTCAATCAATCTTATTATTGTTTTTTTTTTTTTTTTTAATCCAGAAAGTCAGGTATATTTCTATTTCTAAAAAGTAGAGTGATTGACGGAGAACATTCGACTGGTATTTGGTGCTTTTGTGTATTGAAACATTAATAACTCCTTCACCGCATCAAATTTGAAGAGTTTAAGCAGGAAATTTACAAATTGCGAGTTCAATTGCAATTCATGGCAGACTAATTGACGCAAATATGTATGTATTTTTATTTTATCCACAACTAAGACTATGAGCTTCCACAAAAACACTTTGGTACATGCATCATCGCCTTTTAAATGTCTGCAATCTTCTTATTATTTTAGTAATTACTTATTATTTCATTCCCCTGTCACATATGTCTACAATTCACAACCGGGTTATGACAAAGTTTGCTGGGCACTTGCTTCTTATACTCGTAATTAAACCAGCGCTCATCTTCTCATCTTATCAGACTTGTGCAACAAATAGTTGACTTATGGATTCCAAATAAATATTCCAATGAGGCAAAGCATTTTAGTTTAATTTCATTCAAGTTTACCTGTTATCATATTCCACACACACCGCTCTCCCAGCCTTATTAGACCCCAGGCCAATATATTTAATTATTCATAGCAGTACTGGAAGTCTTCTTGTAACAGCTATCACAGCTTCATCATTATTCATTCTATTGCAGATTTTACTTCAAAAAATAGATGCAAAATCTCATAATGCATGATCCGGGTTGATAATCTAACACTGGTATGCTGTTTTTAGATAGAAATCTCTTGCCAGAAATTTTGAAGAGGGCAAGCGCATTTTCTCATTTAGCGGAATTGCGGCATAGCAAAAACCAAAAAAACTCTAATACGAACCATCGTGGAAAGAATTCAGAATGTTTGGCCAACTTCAGACTGTTTATTGACTCTCAGCTATTTTCAAAGTAACAGCTGATTTGCTGATGTAACAGGGAATGCCTCAGCTGTTTGTTTATGAAAAGACTGAGATTTTGCTGACGATATAAGAAAAAATCAAAGTCGTCAATACTCATGTCACTTCGTTGCCGTCTGAACAACGACTGATTGGAAGAGCGTAAGAATGCGTGTCAGCTGAAGTTACTCTCACAATTTTACTTCGGACGACCAAACCTTGTAATCTATCATCCTTAAATATAAACGAGGCCTGTGGATAAAAGGATTTGTTTACGACAGGTATTGCTGTCTAAACTGAAGACTTCATGCTAAAAAGCTGGCGGTCTCTGATGCTACGCAAGTATTCATGCGCGCATTCTATAGCAGCGAGATGCACTTGAAACTGGTGGAAACTGACTGCACTTTCGATAACATCGTAATTCTCCGATATAAGACTGCTGCGACATTGCAGGAAACTGCGAGGCGGATGAGCTGGCCAGACAGGGGAGATCTAAGAAGTAGTTTCCCCGTGAAATGAAAGGATTGTGATACTGTGTACCGGCTGCAGTCTGCTCCTGGAGAGGTGGGCTTCGCGTTAAGTCAGCGAGCGCTGGACCAGTAAGGTCACGAAATATTTCTGGCCACGAGTGAATCGAGGACGCTCGAGGTTGCATTGAAGACGATGTGGAATCATCTCAGCACTTTCTACTCAGCTGCTCTGCTCCCGCACGGTTAATATTTAAGTATCTTAGCTCTCATCTCTTTGTCACGCCTGATGATAAACAGGCCTTGATAATTAAAACCTGATAAAATTCATCAGCTGTAGGAAGCGGCTAACCCCACGATTTTACTACATTAGACCCACATTTTATCCTGAAGTGCCTTTAAGAATAAATGCTACGCCAGTCATATAGAGACAATTCAAGAGTTAAAACCTTAAATCGAAGCTGCTATTGGTGAGGTAGGTACCGATACTCGCGAATATGTAGTGAACACTTTGATTGAAGCTACTCCAACCATGGCCAGCCGTGGATACCATTTTATTGAAATTGGGGTGAAAAACAAGGTTTACTCTTCACCGAAAAAAAAAGAAAAAAATTCATTGCAAAATATGTCTGCGTCTTTAATTTTTTAATTCCAAGCACTAGATTGGCCACTCTGTATATAAAATGAAAGTCTTATCACTAAAAATATAAACAAAAATAGAGGCTTTGGCTCGCGCCAAATTTACGTATTATCACACATGCCAAACAGAAAAATACAAAAATAAAATAACTGTTATAAAATACGTATATAAATACGAGATTAAATAAAAAAATGCTTCTGAAGTTCCGAAAATCTGCTGTTCCAATAGCATAATGACCTTGAATATAAATACATATTTATACTTTACCTACATACACGAATGCATTTTTATTCGCTTATATATACTTCCGCTATTTATACATAAATATACACACAAAATAAATCTAAACATATTTTCTTAAATTATTACTCACCGTCCAACGAAATGTGAATGGCAACACAATCGCACTCATGCCAGGCTCGTTCAGCACAAAGCTGGAACCACCCAATATCTCTGACGTCTTGTTGCCAAATGAACAGCCCATAGATATGCTGGGCGGTGAACTCTGATACTCTTTGAGGCACAGACGAAAGGCCGTGGAGCAGGGCGGACATCCTAAAAATATTGCGAAGAAGTTATGTTTTGAATTTGGTGCAGAGAAAATGCGTAAAAATTTATTTGAATTAAATTAATGTGAATTGGAAAAATATAGATATTACATTTTGTTTCAAAAACACACACTTACCCGTCGTTTTTGTACTTCTTATTTCTAAAGGAACACCACAACAATAGCCCGTCAGTAGGTGACTATTTGTATTTGAAATTTCTAATATTTCTAATTCAAAGTTACCAGCTGCTGATATCTGTAAGAAAAAATGTCGCAAATATATTAGTTATGAGAAATTTAAGTAAAACTGAATATTTTCTATTCAATTCTATTCTATTCTATTCTATTATCCTCTGATCAAAAAGTACCGGGAATGTTTAATTTAAACGAACCGAAGGTGTAGTGCACCATGAGTACCTTCCATCGGACCAGACAGTCAATAAAGAATATTATTTATCCGTTTTGAAGCGTTTGAGAGATGCTGTACGTCGCAAACGGCCGGAAATGTGAGCAAACAAATCTTCGATTTTGAATGATGATAACGCGCCATCACACCGAACCAAAATTGTGCTGCATTATTTGACCAAATATCAAGTAAATACCACCGTGCAAGCACCGCATTCACCTGATATGTCCCGTGCTACTTCTTTTTGTTTCCCCAGTTGAAGTTACCACTTCATGGAAGGAGATTTCTGTCCATAGAGGAGATCAAAGAGAATGCTCTCGAATGAGCTGAAGGCCATCCCTTCGTCGGCCTACCAGGGGCGTATGGAGGACTGGGTTAAACGTTGGCACAAGTGTGTTGCTTCAGACGGGTCATATTTTCAAGGAGATAAAATAAATTTGCCGAAACTTTAACTCCTTTTTGTTTTATCAGGTCAGTCCATAAGTTCGTGCGTATTTTACCCATAATTTCACTTTTGTGCGATTTTTGCATACAAAAACTTATTCTCGGAATATAACGGAACTATTTATATTTTCTTTGATATATTGTGCATTCAACAAGTGATTTAATCGCGGATAGATAGATAGATGTTGTTAAAAAATAAAATGGACTTTTCTAACGCGTAAAAAATATGCCTATTTTGTATTTTTTTATAAAAGTGGTAAAATTCCAAAAACTGCTGCTGCAGAAATAACCACTGTTCACGGAGAGGATAGCGTGAGTGTAAGGACTGCGCAAAAGTGGTTTTCAAAATTCTGAAGTGGTAACTGCGACGTGGAGGATGCCCCGCGCGAGGGTCGTCCTGAAGTCTTTAACTCCGACGCCTTGCTCGAACTCGTGGAAGCTGAGCCAAATTTGACAGTCGATATGATAGCTCAGAGGTTAAATTCATCGCATAGAACAGTTTACAGGCACCTGATTCAATTGGGAAAGGTTTCAAAGCTGGGAAAATAGGTTCCGCATATACTTTCCGTCACCAACCTTCAGCAGAGAGAGAATGTGTGTTCTCAGCTGCTGCGACGGCTTGAAAATGAAAGTTTTTTGAACCGTATCGTTATTGGTGATGAAAAATGGGTCCTTTACAATAATCCTGTTCGCAAACGTCAATCGTTAGATGAAGATGAAACACCAGAACCGACCCCTAGAGATGGCCTTCACCCCAAGAAGATTCTCCTGTCTATTTGGTGGGATATGGCCGGTATTGTTTATTATGAATTTCTGGAACCGAACCAGACGATAACTGCTGATTATTATTCCCATTAGCTATCAAACCTGAATGAGGCACTTAACAAAAATCGACCGTCTTTAGTGAATATACGCAAAGTTTTGTTTCACCACGACAACGCAAGGCCTCATACCGCAAGGCAAACATTAGGCAAGCTGAACGAGCTCGGATGGGTGCTAATGTCGCATCCACCATACTCTCCGGATATTGCACCTTGTGATTATCACCTTTTCCGTGAACTTCAATCCCATATGAGTAACAAGAACTACTCCTCAAAAGAAGCTTTAAAAAGGGATATCGAAGCGTATTTTGGCTCCAAGGACAAACAATTTTTTGAGTAGGGAATTAAAAATTTGCCTAAACGTTGGGAAGACATTGTAAATAATGAAGGAAAATATATTATTGCTTAATAAATACTTTAAACATATTTTTTATTAATTTTAAAACCACCTTTAAAAAACGCATGAACTTATGGACTGACCTGATATTTAAACATTCCCGATACCTTCTGATCATAGAGTATATAATATATAACAGACCAAACTAGTTTGATTTTGTGTTCCGAAGGCAGCCACAACCCACTGTT
The DNA here is from genome assembly GCF_028408465.1 of Anastrepha ludens. Taxonomy (NCBI): domain Eukaryota; kingdom Metazoa; phylum Arthropoda; class Insecta; order Diptera; family Tephritidae; genus Anastrepha; species Anastrepha ludens. The sequence goes on from NC_071498.1 coordinate 104,525,770, forward strand.
TGTACTTGGATTTGGAAAAAAAGTTCCTACTTAAATTTTGCATAAATATTTTTACTAAATAAAAGTACAAAAAGTGCCTCAAATAGAAAACTACTTCAAACTTATTACAATAAATATTGAATAAGTTCCCGCCGAGCCGCAAAAAATATAACAAAATGTTGTTTTGAATAAAAATATGTTAACCATTAATCAAATTTAAATCATTACAAAATGTTCAAAATTTCGAGTAAATAAATATACAAATATACAGGTATATACACACATACCACTTTGTGAGGTTTCGGTTCGCATGCCACAAAGATTGCAAAAACATTCAAACAACACTTCCCAAATCACCTCGAAGCACAACACATAAAACTGCTTCTATTTATTATAATTTATGAACTTTCATTTCCCTAATCAAGCCATAAAAGCGCAAATAAATTGAATATTTACATGGGAATTGAATTGGAGTTGAATTACAAAAACAAAAATATGCTAAAACAGCTGTAAATGCCTATGAAGAAAAGAGTATCTTGAAATATCAGACAGTATTCGATAAAACAGCAGCACAATAAGCAGCCTGCTGCGATTTAATTAAACAGAAAATGCATTAGAAAAAACTTAATGGCAAGATGTGTGGAAAATAGTATTAGTCACAGTCTAGTCTCTTCGCGGCGACCTCCAGTGATGCCAACTAGCATGGAGCGAAGCGCTGAGAACGGACGGCGTGGCGCTACACAGTGGGCTAAATGGAACAGCTAGCGCGTATTAAGACATGATATATTACAAATTTAAGAATGGCATGAATTGGGCTACTCATATTTTTAACTGATACCGCAGTGAGTTTTTCAATAACCATTTTTTTTTGTGGTTGCTCCTGGACTGTCTAGGCAGAATATATAGTATTCTACATATAAGGTGACCAGATAGCAATGATAGTTTTTTTTTTCAGCAGTTGCCAAAGTTACAAATGCCACTCAGCTGTCAAAATATTATATTTAGTAAGATTTGTCATTTCAATATGCCGCGTTTCACGCTTGAGGAAGTTAAAGTTATTAAAAATATGATCGAAATTCCAATTCAGTTCTGTGTAGTTACGAAACCCCGAGATATATTATTGGCTCTGCGATTATACCAATAAGCGAAATTGTCAGTATTGGCGCAAACACAATCCATAAGTATTCGGCCAAGCATCAGTGTATCCACACTGATTGACGGTTTGGTGCGGTTTAGACCATGGTGGCATCATCGGACCTTGTTTCTTAAGAAATGTAGTAGGATATATCATTTTTAGAGTGATATTAACCAACGTTATGTTATCATAGCTTGACAACAACGGTATATCCGAGTTGTGGAAAAAAATTATGAAGAAAAAATTTGGCGACTGACTCAGTTTACAATTGCCCGCTGCGTTCATACGACTTTACACTCTTCGACTATTTTCTCTGCGGCTACTTCAAGTTCTTACTCTACGCTAACCAGTGTACAGCTTTTGATGAGCTCGAGGCCAATATTTGAGCCGCTTTTGCTGAAATAACGCTGCACATATAACAACGGGTCAGGAAAAATTTAACCGAATGCTAGAAACACCACCAGCGAATCCGAAGCGGTCAATTGAATGATGTGCTCTTCCATACACAATGGCATCAATGCAGTTTCACAATAAAGTCAGAACCAACTTGTCATCTTACTACTGTTGAAATGTTAGACCAGTATGCGTGTGAAGTGTGCGGAAATATTTCGTGCGTTCAGTTGATTAGTTAGGAGTTTGTGCGAATGCTTTATGTGTTCTTTGCTAAGTGAATGCCTGATATGGGGTATTTTTACCCGAGTCACTAGTTCAGAATTGTATAGAAGCTCAACTGGTACTTGTTTTCGCTCAGAAATATATTTTTATAATATCCTTTAACTCCAAGTGGAGCGTAGGCCTAATTTGGTTTCTGTAATCAGTTTTCTTCGAAAATGTGCAGGACTCTTCTTCTACTTCCTATTCGTATTCGTATTTAAGCGATTATACAATTTAAAAATTTTTTTTTTTCAACTACGTTTGAAAATAATTCGCAATCTGTAGCTGCTTTTACCAAGTGATCCACAAGTTGTACACCGGTCAACTGCCTTATGTTCTTCAACCAACAAAACTGCTCCCGCCCAATACCTCTTCTTCCTTCGGTCTTGTCCTGTACCATGAGTTATAGCAGTTCATATTCCACATTTCGCAGATGATGATGATGTTTTTCTACGTTTCATACACCTGAGTAGTGATCTGTCATCATGAACTCTTAACAGCTCTTCTTCATTAGAAACGTGTTCGTTCCAGGTTATTTTAAATAATCTCCATAGAAGCCGCAATTCAAATGCTTCCAGTCTGTTCTTGTCTGACATTTTTACGGCCTATATTTCCAAGCCATATAGCAGAACCATACATAGTATTTTATGAAACGTAGTTGCAATTGAAGTCGCGAAATTTTAGGACTTTGTCATATTTAAGAAATGCGGACCTTGGCATTTCAATAAGACGTCTTATTTTTGTTGACGCAATCCAGTTTTCGTTGAGTAGACAATCACGATAACTACATTTATTTACTTTTCTAGTCCAGTAAGGACTAGCTGCACGCTACAATTGCCATGCATATGGACAAACCACAGTAACACGTTTATATCGCGAACCGTTTGATGCAAGGCGGACGCCCTCTGTAGCCGCCACTAAGCTGTAGTTAGACGCTACTAGGAGGACTATTTTTAGTTTCGCGCTCACCATCGACTTTATCGACTTGATCGGCTTTGCTCTCAGGATCGTTGCTCTTACTAAGCCTCCTCACGGTGGCGAGATGTCAATCCCTCGAGGAGCCTGAGAAGTCAGGCATAACTCTGGTGCCAAGAGTACAGAGAGTACAGAAACCCTTGCACTTTGCTCCGACCGGTTCGAGAAGACAACTTCTCGTGGCGTATCGTGCTGATTGCGGTTTATACCCAAATTCGGATAGAGTAGGTAGCAACCGGGTGCGGGACCCAAAGCACGGCAGAGACTTAGGCATGCCTCGAACTACTCGAAAGGTGGCTAGAGTGTCAATTCTACACACTAATTTGATCCGCTGCGTGGGGTGAGCAGCGTGGGGTAAAGTCGACGTCGACAGGTACCCACATAAATCATACCGGACACTTTCTTCACACCGCTATTATTACGTTGAATTAAACTGTTCTTATAAACTATCCTACCGTTCTTATCTAGGCACCCTGTTTATATATAAATGAAAAATATAATGAGTTGAAGTGCTGTGATAACTGCAGAAAATTTTAAATATTTCAAGCCCAAAGCGCACTTTAGCAAATTCGAAACGAATGACTTTAAGTGGTCATCGTAAATATAGAAATGAAGAGAAGAATGAGAAGCTTCGTTGCGAATTATTAAAAAATATCAAAATTAGTTACAACTTATACATACATACCATCAAATGTACTCACATATTTGTTTATCTAAGGCAGTTATTGAAAGCGTAACAAAATTACATCAATATCGCGCTCTGATTTGTAAACCAACCAAATTTATTGCATATTTAATCGCAACCTGCGTTCCATAGTACAACAACCAACGTGAATATATTATGTACAACAACAAAGACCACAATCGGCATTTTATGCCTATGAGAAAAATTCGCTTATACAAAAAATACGATTTAATTAAACAAGGTATCCAGCAGCTCAAACAACTTATAACTCATTACAGCAGCAGTGAGGCGCACAGCATACAGAATGAAAGCATATACAAAAATTTAAATAAGAAGTTATTTGAGGTGCTTATACGTATATATTTTTGTTACAAACAGACGCGCATACAGTATGTTAAGCTATGTGGCCTTTATTGAGCGCACACTGGCGCTGCGTGCAATGCGAAGAGTAGTTTTAGTTAAGTGCGCAGCCGCCGCTGCCGCCGTCGCCATCATCATCAGTGAGGCTGATGCTACCCAATTTAAAGTAAGCAGATTATACTTATTCAACAAGTACTCGCACAATAAAAACGAATCAAATAAAATGAGCCCCTGCAGATAAGCTAATCAAATTTTTCTTTCATTTCATGTCATTTCGCGCGCTTACTTGTGCGTTTAGAAGCTTACCTTTCCTGCAGATCTACGTAGGTGCATAGGTAAGTACCACGCGGATTTGCATAGGGTGCGCTGGGTTTGAATAATAATGAAAAGGAGGAGGTAATACTAGTTGAGTGATGCAGTGAAGCTTAATGAAAGTGAAAAATATCTGTATTGTAAAAGTATACATTGACATTTCCCGACTTGGGAAATTTTTTCATTGATTCATTCACAACTTTCCTACTTATCCATCGATTTTTTCTGTTAGCAACTTAATTTTTTTTTTTAGAATAAGCTTTCAGAGGAAAAAAATTTACAAAATTTTTATTATTTTTTAATTTTTTCTTTGTTTAGGTTGAATTTTTTTATAGAGAAATAAGAAAATGTTGGTTTCGTTGCCGCGGGAATGAGGCTTAAGTGGTGGTTTGACCCCCTATCATGGAAACCAACTGAACACAAACTAAGAGGGAAGCTCCGTATGGGTATTGGCTAGCCATCCATCTGCTTTACGGCGAAATTGGTGGCCATCCAATCACCATGCGAAGATCACCGTACCGGCGAAGATCCTTTATTATTCCTAAGTCCCCGTCAACCCATTATTTCCTTTCCTTGTCCACTCCTTAATCCAGAGTGTTATGCGACACCGAGCCCGGCTGTATCATAACGGCGCCTCCCTAAGACCCGGTAACTTTAGAGAGTAACTGTGGCCTTGCCACGACATGGGGCGCTGCCGTAATGAACCATTTGAATTCCCTTTTATACTACTTAGACCACTGCGCTTGCCTTGCCGAGCAGGTGGCCGTACGAAAAGGAAGAATTCAAATACTGACTCAAGCGACCAATTTTCTACTGTAACGGAAGCAGGTTACAGTGATCGTGCTATGCAACGCACGGGTGCCATAGTCGCGAAGTCTCGGACCTGGAAAGTATTGCAAGCATTAATACTATCGAGGAAGAAGCTTTACTTCGCTCTCCGGTGAAGCTTGATGATGCCAGTTCTGTGAGCAAGAAAGGGCCTAGAGCCAGGGCAACCAAAGAGGGGATGGAAGCGAAAGCACGCTAGAAGGCTGCGGTCAAAATCTACGACAGGTTTAGTGGCATGATCAATCTGAGGCAAACTGAAACGAAACGATTGACGTGGATTAAAAAGGAAGTTGAAAAGGGCCGTGCTCACTTTGCAAATCGCGCTCAGTGTGCTGCATTAAACTCGGATTTTGTCAATGAGGTTGAGGAGAGACTGACCGAAGAAAGGCAGCGATCGACCGAAAGCGAAGGTAGGATGGCCACCACAAAAAGAAAGTGCAAAAACGACAGGAGGTGGAATAATCTAACCACTTCCAAACCGCGAAAATCATGGGTGCACAAAATGCAGATAAATACGCCAGATTCGTGCTAGCCCTGTCTAGAAAGGAAAGCAGAACTATCGTAGGTATACTACGCATACAAGATGGGAATTACAAACAATGATAGCTGCAGATTTTGCAATGAACTAAAAGAGAGGGAAACTCTTGAACACCTTCGATGTTCTTGCCCTGCATTAGCTAAATAGAACACGAATGAAATGTTTAGGAGCTCTAAAATATGAGAGGTTAGAATGTCTCTCGGGGTTAGAGCTTCAGAGCTTATTTAGATTCACTTATTAAAAGAAGCCTACTACAAGGAAACGTAAGGGTCAAGCTCTATCTGGTACCAATAAGAACCAATATGCCTATGTGATAGCTTTCAGCCAGCCTGGTTAACCTAACCTAAACTAATAAAGTGATTAATCAATTTCTCAGAAACTTTTAGGCCTATGGAAAAGTAATATTTATGTGACATTTACGTTCAAAGGAAATTCAATTACCTTTCTATACATATATTTTGCTATTCTCGTATTAAGACTGTTCACCTGGTTCGCGGGATATGTTCAAGACATTCAGTGGCATAATTAGGAATTAATAGCTAAATTGAAAAATAATTAGAAGATAAAAGTTTATTTCAATAACTATTACATAGGATAAGAGAAGAGCGGATTTTTTTCATTATTTCCACTAAATGCTGACCATTATAGTACGTCGAATACACCCGTACCCGGGCCATGTGCTGGAAAAGTGGTGTCGGGATGCCATTAACCTCGTGAACGATATTTCATTTTAGTACTGAGATGTTTTCAGATTTGCTGGATTTGTCCCATCTACTTTACTTTAGAGACACCCCCCAAAAAAAAAGAAAAGTCGGGCGACCTGGATGGACGGAATATGTCACCAAAACAGTTTATCAGTTGATTAGGGAAGAAATCACGCAATATAGCGATGGTCCCTTTGGTCGTGCGGGGCGTGACGTCATCTTGGTTAAACCATGTGCGTGTATTGAAGGAACGATGTTCTCTCATTATTGACAGAAAGTAATCGCTTAGCATGCGCCGATAAGAAACACCGTCACAGAAATTGCTTGCCCTCGACAAATTTTCAAAAAAATTTGGCACAGTTATTCCACTGCTTAACTATGGACACCAAACCGTCACTTGGACTGCTGATAATAAGTAGTGAGTTCTGTCTTTTAGGTGATCGACAACGGATGTTTTGCTTATTTACACTTCCAATAAATAAAATTAAATAAAAATAGGATTTATTACTCCAAACGAGAGTGTTTGGTTTGTAATCGCTTGATTAAGTGCTTGCACTGTTTGAATTTTGAAGAGGTGAAGTCTAAGATTCTTCCTTAATATTTCATACACAATAGTTTTTGGAAGTCTCAGGACAGCCGAACTCTTGCGCATGAAGTGACGCGGATTTTCATGCAAACTTGTAGCGACATCTTCAATGTTCTCATTTGTTTTAGATCTCCGGCTGGGCCCCGGCCGTAGGCTGTTTGCTCCCGAATTTGATTCCTGGAACCTTCACATCCACGAACGAATCAAATATTCACTTGGTGCATCACGTTAACGTCGAATATTATAATGTGAACAAAATCTACGCTGAGTAGTTGCACACGAATCACTGGCCTTGAAATAGCGCGTTGATCTTCCGTCTACGGCGACATCGTGATGAAATAACCCGCAGGAATAACGAAACTAAAGCGGTTCCCTTCCCACTCATACGAGTATGCTCAGCGGTTATAGAGAAATTAATTCTATCACCGGACACCCTGTACATTCGTGATTAAGTGATTAAGCAAATATTTCGATAATTTGTCAATAAAAACAAATTAACTCGACTGTGCCTAGGAATTCGCGTAATCACATTATGCGGAATGGGTGGAAATATTCACCCCATTTTTTAATGAAATTTTTTTGCTAAACCACTGGCAAAAAACGATTGTGTTAATCAGAAATTTTCTCATATTTGCCGAGTTCACAGTAAATTTTGAGTTCTACTACTACTTTCCCTATTAATTTTTACGTAATTGATGCGGTCTAAACTTTGCAGTGTGCAATCGACAGATAAATGTTTAATTTTAATATAAATATCTTATCCAATCAAGGCATTTCACTTAAAAAAAATTCAAATGCATCGAATTTAATAGAGAAATACTCGAGATCGGATTTTTTATACTTTCATGAGTTAATATAAATTATTAAAAATTAAACAAAGAGGCAGGAGCATTCTTTTTTAGTGGAAGTAGCCACATGCATCTATTGGGGATATTACACACATTCTACTTGTTACAACAACGCTAAAAGAGCAACAAGTAAGTAGCGCCAACCCAACGGAGACGCCACACGAGCTCTCTGCAATTACAAATGGCATTGGTTAGCCATAAACGCAGCAGCAAACAGCGTCTTCAGCAATACCACTGATTTTCTACACAATCCCATATGTGCGGAAAGCACTCTGTACAAATAATCATGGCTCCTTCAATTTAATACACGATAACATCTTTCACACGCCACATCTAATATCTTCTAGTGTCCACCATGTCGCTGCTCTTGCCACCAAACAATTGCTACTTCTAATACAAAACATAAAATATGCAATTTAGTATCTGGCTGCTGAACGGAGGCAGGCAACAACATGGCGGCCGGCATGTATTAGTTTGGCAATTGAAATGTAAAGCTTAATACCAACAACACGCAACTACCAACTACTAACAACCAACTGGCAACTGTTGTATCGGCGCAATAGTCAACGCACCGATATGGCATTTTGCGGTTGCAATTGCAAGTTTCATCCTTTTGTGTGTGCATATCTCACTTAATTTAAATGGTGCGTAATTTGACTGCAGTCCGAGGGAGGTGTGTGCGCTGGTGCGGAGTTGGCAGGCAAAGGAGTAATCGCAACTGGTCAGCACTTGACAGTAAGCCGCAATCGCACAACCGTTGCCAGCAGCCAAGGCTGACACTTAATTGGCCAACAGTGAGCGCTCGCTGAAATGTTTATTGGCCATCAATTCAGAAATTAGCTTATAAAACGGAATTTTTATATAGTAATAATCGTAGTTTAATGAGGCGATGCAACGTTATTTCTCAGAAAATATGAGTGGCGATGAGGATGGACACTCAAGCGCGTGCGTATGTAAGGGAATTTTTATGTATATGTGCAAGTACATTGTATGAGTGCATCTTTATGTTTTAGCAACAGTTTTAAGCTCGAGCGACCGTCATTTGTAATCAATAATTGCTAGTAATGTGTAATATTTGAAATGTAAAAGAAAAATGCTTAAACCACATAGCTGCAAATGAGTAATGAAGCATAAATTTATCAGTCGAGGTGCGTACTTGAAATATGTACTTGTAATACAGGAAGCGATATTTGTGAGAACTTTGAGTAAGTGTTTTAAAAAGTTGCAGTAAATGCTAATGAGGAGAGAGCTCAAGTAGAGGAATGTAATGAAATGTGTTAAATAACTTCAGTTACCTTAATTGATGATTGGAAATTGACTCTCATTTCACCTGTTTTCAACAGTGATACTAAAAATAATATTAGCCACTTTAGGCCCTTTCCAAAGCTTTTCGCCACAGATTACTTTATGCTGTCAATAACATAGTGTGCCCGGAGTAGAATAGTTTCTCAACATGGGTCGCTGAGCAGCGTCTAATTTTGCTGTCTTTTCGAATGATTGTATCGCTCCCTTCCAATCAGGGTATCAGATTTACACCGTTTATGCCTACATCTCTAGGTCTTTTAAATGCCATCAACACGCATACCACAAGTAGAAGGAGTAGCTCGGTCAAACACCTAAAACGGGTGTAAGCGTCAAGTATATTTATACCTATATAGCGCTAGACTTTTTGGATTTAATAACTCAACGAAAGGCCTTAGGGTTAGACTTGAAATTCTCTTCAATCCTATGAATAAAGTTCCTGCACAGAAAATTGTTTAATCAGTCGAATTTTAAAAAATTAAGAATAGAAAGAAGCGAAACGCGACGAGCAACGCCAAACGAGAATTCGCAATGTTGAAGCAACAAACGACTCCCTGTTTGAACGCGGTCTAATGAAAATCTCTTGAAAAAGGGGAGTAATATCAGTTTTATGAAGTATAACCATACCCGCCAGCGACGACTTTGTTGTTGCTCCCAAATTTTTCGTCAAGCGAGCAGAGCTCAAATATAGCGAGCAGAGAAGCGGAAAAGCAAAGGCGCCTAACGAGACATGATGTTTGTCAGTAGGCCATAGAACAAATTTAGGGGTCACATCAAGAAAAACAAATTTTTTGGGCATGGTACCACATGCATGATGACAAAAAATAAATGGAGAAGAAATTTAAAAAAAAATGAACTTGGTTAAAACATTAAAATTAACAAAATTAATATTTTTTCAAAATAATTTTTTTTATAACATTAAAATTAACAAAATTAATTTTTTTTTTTCAAAATTAATTTTTTTTATAACATCAAAATTAACAAAATTAACTTTTTTTTTGTTTTTTTTACGTTATCTATGAAATACATTCTTTTGTGTAAAAATTTTACTCACACCAAAATTATTTTGAAAAAGCATGATTTACCACGTATTCACCATATTTTTTTCAATAACTACGATAGATTGGCCATCACTTTTTGGGACTAGCATTCAATAGGTGAGATTTATGTATATTTTTCTTTAAAGAAAAAAGTTAGATAATAAAGCGTAGAGGGTATTACCAATATATTGGTTACTATGATGTTGAAATCAATTTGGATTAAAACATAAAATTTTTAGACTCCTGCCTCCTTCAGTATACCTTCACAGAAGTGCACCTTGAGTAACAAAATGGTTAATAAAAGGCTTCGTTAAAAATATTTAATATTAATATAAATATTTATAACATAAAATTCGAACGTTACTGTTACTTATAACGGAGTTGTATGTACATATTACTTCCCCGAAATATATTATTATAGCTCTGTTGCTATAACCATAAGCTCCAAAGCCTTACGAAATCTCCATTAAAATTCTTAACTTTTACAATGGCAGCAGTAATTTATGCCGCTAAAAAGGCACCTGATTTGCCCCAAATCTATCAACAAAGAAAAACGAATCACAAAATTGCGTATGCAAAATACGCAAAGAGCATTCCTATGTCAATTGTAGTGGAAATGGAGAAAATTCCGAGCATCAAGGAATTAACATTGACAGAAAAGCATTTACATACTCGTTCATCGCAAACGCTGATTGCCACTTTGCGCTGTCGATGCTGGTTTTTTACAATTTTCGCTTGGCACACAACCCACGAGCGCTACTGAAAATTCCAATTTACATGAACGGTTTGAAAAGTTGACAAACAAAACAGCCGCCGGATTGTCGCTTGCCACAAAATCATCCCGATCGCCATATCAGTGCATCAGTTGGAGCATTAAAATGACTTTGACAACGCCTGACACGTCACCAGATTACGAGTACCGCAACTAACTGACCGACGGACTGACCGATCGGCTGCTCATTTGCTCATTTGCTTGCCCAATCGCTCCTTCGTTAAGCTGCTGCATTTGCAATTGTTGGCAATTGAGTGCGCATTTACATGTCGCTGAACGACAAACGTCAACAGCTGCCAACAGCAGCAATTGCCAAAGGCCCCAAACTTTTGCATTGCACACAGGTACACAGCACACACATCATCATCATCAGCGTTCAAACGTGCGCCGTGATAGCGCAACAAGTGCACTACAACAGAAACAACAAGCTTGAAACGCACAACAGAATTAAATGTATCCTCGTTTTCCAAGCTTTAGGGATCTTTTTATGTATGCACCCATAACCATTTGCAGCGTCATCGCGAGCACATCACATCACAACTCATCTCAGCCGTTCTCATTCACGTTGTGCGATTTCTTGGAGCTGCGTTTGTTGTTGCTTTATGTATTGGTTGGTAGGCAGCTTTCGCGCATCAATCGTCCACCGTCCACCGTCGCATATGTATCAGCTATGCAATCAGAGGTCGTTTATCGCTTCACTTGTCTGTCCGCTTTGTTTTTTATCTGCCATTTTAGCTTTGCCATGATTTTCTACTTCGCGGGCACGTTTGAGGTCTTTTTCGGTCAAGATGCGCTTTGCGCTACTTGTACATACTCCTCATTTCCGCTTCATCATTCGCAGCTTCTTTTTCTATCAAGCTGGTGTGCGCGTATATCTTTTATTCATACAATTTCTGAGCTGATTCTTTCGATTCAGTTCGATCTAGAGCGATTATTAGTGTTGTTGCATTGAAGTAAGCTGAGAGAACGAAAAAAAGTTCCTGTTTTTATTTTCATTACTTATGTTTGTACATAGTAACTTCTTTAGGTTTTTCTTAGGAGCATGATTCTACACTTTTTTCCTGTTACGGAAGCTGTTCTGATGTTTGTTGGTGCTAGTTTTGTTATTGTTATTTGTTTCGTTGTTTTCATTTCAACCGTTGTTTGAGGCCACTTTCAGGTGTTCACAAGTTGTATAGCAGAACATTGTAAGAGTATTGTTGTTTTCGCTTCATGTTTTATTGTTGTTACTATTGCCTTTCGACGGAAAATATTCCCAGATTCCCACCTGTGTGATCGCCTGGCACCACAATGCGTTCAATGGCTTTTTGCCTCTGCTGCCGACCTTCTTATTCTTCAGGGAAAGGGAACCTCCTCTGATTGGCGTGGCATGTACGTATGTACATATGTGCGTATACGTTTATGTATGTATATGTATGCACGCACATGTATTCGATTAAATTCATGCACGAACACAGAACGATTGATAGCATTAACGATCATCAATCGGCGAGTTGGACATTAACAAACAAACAAGCAGGAGTATATACATACATATATACATATTGTATATGCGATTATGTATGGAAGTATGCGTACAAATACAAAATCAAAGTTATGTATGCGCATGCATGTATGCATTTTTATCTTTACCCGCAGGTATGTTTGTTTATTTGTAATTTGTGCAAGCCTTGTGATGTGGAGCCACAGTGGGCAACTGTTTTCAAAGTATTAAGTTTGGTCATGAAGCTTCTGAGAGTTGAGAAATTTGTTGTACATATCTTAGAACTATGGATGTGAAGAGTTTTAAAGCAAACAGCGGGCAATTAATCGTTAGGAAAATATCGTAATCTCAAAAAACTAATTCAATGAAGAAACTTTAGAAATCTGAGTTGATTGTTGTTGAAAATTTCTTCAATAACCATTGAGTTGAGAGTGAAGTGCGTCCAAGGTGTATCCTATGCCCAATTATTTTTCTTCTGGTTACCGAAGATTCATGGCCTCTACTTTTCTTGTTGGAGAATGGCGTGGTTTTCAATGGAAGCTTGACAATCCCATGCTAAGATCCCTGTCCTATGCCAATGACATCTGCTTATTGTCACCCAAGCTTTCAAATCTTAAGGCTATGACAACGACCCTGCATCAGCAACTTCGTTCAACTGGACTAAAGATGAGTGTCCAGAATGTAAAATCCTGTATGACAAATCTTGAAAGGCAGCAGTTCGAGTACGTGCAGAAGTTTTCCTAGCTTGGGAGCATTGTCGACGCTAGTGGAGGCTCTAATAAAGATGTTAAACAAAGGCCTCTATAGGAAAACAGCAACATAAGCGTCATTATCATGTATTCCTATATCGGTGTAACACTTACAAAATTACAATAGCAATCACAAAACGCCTCCAAACTTTCACCAACCGAAAAATGAGCAACTACGTGTTGCCAATCAGGAAAGAGGTTACCAACCAGGTCGATATGGCCTGTGAAAGGCAAAGAAGTGCAATGGATTGATCACACACCTCGAAAGGAGGACGACAACGTGGCCGCAAATGCGTGGAGCTAGAACCCGTTCCAGTAAATAAGTCGTGCATTTGGAAGACTTTGTATATCCTGAATGAAAATCAACCGAATCCGAGATGGCAATACACGGATTGTCATGGAGTAAATGCACGCATTTTTTTGCTTATCTCTTTCTATACTGCGCCTGTCTATTTTATAAGTGCCAAATATGATTCACGAACGAACGACGCCACTTGAAAAAAATTGCTTTCCCATGTATTAACTTATATGGGACGATTTTTTCGACGTCTTTCCAACAGATTCCGATTCTACATAAAAAAGTACAGCAGAGCACAGCTCTAAAATCAACTTCGAGGTACCCAAATTTTATGTAAAGTTCTTTAGTTAATACTCAGTGAATTTGAATATAAATATTTACTGAAGTAGTGAAGTTAATTCTGATATATATTTTTTATGTAATATTTAATACTGTAATAGGAAAAGTGATTGTATGTATATATATAATTAAGTAAATCAAATAACATCTATAGATCCTTTATACTTATGTACCTATGTATTTATAGGTCGTTTCACGTCAAGAGTAGAAATAGGCGCAGTGTAATGAAGCCATGGCTTTATTTCCATGAACGAAGTGAAATAAGGCCATAAGCAAAAATTGTATATTACAATACATATGGGTAAGAACGCCATACGGAATATGTAGTATATTTTGCTTTCACATACAATTTTTGGGTTGGATTTCTATTATTACCTGGAAAGGTGCATAAAATATTCAAATGCGTGCACTTAATTTTAAAATTATTATACACGAATGTAGCCAATATATCCACATATTGTTTGATAAGGTCCTGAGTGGGTTCGTGCGCCAAAGGCCTATAACGTTAACGCACCCATGCGGACGAGCCGCACCAACTTTTGAACTTTTTCAAAGATGAGGAACCGCTATTCATTCGTTATTTCTCCAAAAAGTTCAAAATATACCTACTTTTTCTTACCTATTATGAATTCTAAACCTTGCTTAAATACCAATATTATATTTTAAGGTATAATTAAAGAACTGGCTAGAAAAAATCAAAAGTGAGATTCTATAAACTTTTGCAGTTTTTAAAAGAGTGAAATTGACATTTGGCCTGGGATATAAATAGTGTAAATTTGGACTAAAAAATCGCGCGAAGAAGAAGAATAGAAATGCAAAAAGTGTGTCAAATTTGTCGTAGTATTAAAAAGAATGGCATATTGATATATTTTCAACTAAATATTTATAAAATTAACGTTTGTTAATACGCCCATATTCTAAATATGGTCCGATTCCGATCCCGATCCACCTTCGCCCAACACCAGCACTTCATTTAACATACATAACAACAACAAATAATTCATTAGAGGATTTTAAGGCGGTTATCCAGCAGAATTTCATTCGACGTACTTCTTGGAAAGTATGCACTCAATTTTGCACACTTTCGTTCACTGTACATACATCGGTATTTATAAGTATTATCGAGTTATTCGTTTTCTTGCTTTAGTCTTTTTGTAATCATTAAAACGGTCGTTCTTGTCGTTTTTTCTTTGCGTCCTTTTTTTCTCTTATTTACCTTTGCACAGGCATAACTGAACGTACAATTTGCTTGGAACGAACGATCGATCGATAGTTGCTTCGATTTGTGGCGGCAACTTGCAACTTGCAACTTGTGCAATGTGTAACGCAACACTGCTGCGTTTGCTGCACGACGCCACACGTTGGCATCTTGATTGGTATTGTTGCGCATGGAACCGGTTCGCCGGCATAACATTACTCGTACGAGTGCCGGCCAATGCTCGACAAAGTTCAGCACATTGCTCCAATGTCGCCGCAAGCCACACGACACCCCCCCACATACACATAGCATTTGCCGTTGGCGCATCTTCGTTTTTTTTTTTGCATCATCTTTTGCAGAGGACATCTGTTACAAGAATGGCGCAGAGGCACTTTTCTTCGATTATTCATTAAATCGCAGCAACTCAGCCAAATCATCATTTCAGCCATCCACATCATTACCGACATGAATGCGATGCTGCCGCCGTCGCCATACCTTGTGAGTTACGCTACACACATAGTTGTTTTTGTACATACATATTTCACCTTGGCGCGAGCGGCTGGCCTCCAAGTTGACGACGGTGCAACATCTGTGCATCGACGCTTCCTTCATCAACTCAAGTCCGTGAGACACCACAGCCAGCTAAATCGTGCTTTGGAGACTCGGAAGACTTGCGCGCTCGTGTTAAATTTTATTAATGAATGTCATGTACCCCAGTCAGTCAACAGTCGTCCCAGTCGTCGCACTCGCCGCCGCCGCCGGCTTCTTGACAAACGGATGAGTTATTAGCCGCCAAGAGATAGCCGCTTGCCGCAAAACTCACGGCAATATTTTCAAATTGAAGCGCATCGTAAGCTGTTCGTTCCTCGTGCGGAGTCAGCCGCCACATTGAAGAACCGAAAAATTTAGTCGCACTGCAGTTTGACAACTCACAAGCAGGTGTTTATGTGCGAGTGTATGTGAGTGTGTATATCTTGTTAATGTGAATTAGCAATACTTTGCCGTAAGCGATCGCTGTAAGTGCTTAGTGATTGCATGATTTCGGTACCACAAATGCACACACAAACATACACATATACTTTTTAGCTTGTACGGGTATATTCAGAGTTCATCAATGACACCCTCGATGTGGAAGTTAGGAATGTGTCTCTTGTGGTCACCACATTAACACCCACTTAATGAGGATTTTGTATAGAGCTTCGTCACGGAAAGTGAAACTAGTCAAGTAGCCAATAAACTGACGACGTACAAATTTTTACTTTTAGTGAAATGTAGAATATGCAAGGCATTTCCAATAAAACCAAATGCATGAAAGAAGTTGCCCAACCCACCTAAAGGCAAGCGTAGTTTCAAGCAGGTTCTTATTACACATTCCAGAGATGATCTCAATCTTGCTCCGTGCGCCTCTTGAAGGACAATAATAATATTTTGTTCTTCTTATCTTATAAATAAAAATGAATGTGTGTGTGTATTTTATAGGCAACTTAAGTATATGTAACATATATATACCATAATTGGTGCTAAAACTCCTGTTTGTGGTGGCATTTTAATATTTTTTCCACAAATGGAAGGACCAACAATTTTAAGCAGATAGTTTTTTATGAGGAGCTTTTTCTTGGCGGAAATATATTAGGCGGCTTGCCGAGGAATGACCGCTATTAGGAAGGTACAATCATTAGGAAAGGAGATTCGAACCTACGCACCCCCGAATGGTAATCACGCACCAACCCATTCGGCTACGGCGGCCGCCATAGCAAATACTCAAACGACTGAAAATACAGCTTTCGTCGAAATCGGCATACACAATCGTCGGTCGATTCATAAGCCAATGCGTTAAATCGGTTTGTTTACTTCACTTCAATTTCAGTTTAATTAATTAATTAAATCAATTTGATGAAAATCAGAATTTTGAGTATAACTCCAAAAGTTATGAGAATTCCATTGTGAAAAATTAAAATGGAAAATTAATGAAAAACAAAAATAAAAAAATCTGAGGCGATATGTTTTTCAAGAATGGCCAAGAAAAATATTTTTTTAAAAAAATCTTTAACACAAAAATTAGTTTTTCCAAAAACAATTTTTTTTAATTATGTTTTATTCTAAAGTACTCAAAAAAATATAAATTAAAAAAAAAAACGAAAATATTTCACTTTGAAAATGTGTAAATATTTTCCAGAATTTCTTCAGTTTACTGTACTTTACTTTATTATAAAGGGTTTTCCAATAACAGGTGTTATTTTGAATAGGATTGCGCTATCGAAAGAGATGATTAACGATTTTTTATGGTCGGAATTGGATGGTATTGATCTGGACAGCGTTTATTTTCAACCAGACGGCGGCGCTACGTGCCACACAAGAAACGAAACCATTGATCTTTTATGAGAAAAGTTTCCGGACCGTGTTATCTCTGGAAGAGGTGATCACAATTGGCCACCGAGATCTTGTGATTTAACACCTTGTGACTTTTTTCTTTGGGGCCAGATGAAAGAAGGGTCTACGCCAAAAGCCGATTCAAGACCTCAAAGATGGAATTTGTGAGGCTATCGAGGACATACGGCAGCCACTTTGCAATTCGGTTATGGAAAATTTCATGAAAAGGATATTGTCCTGTAAGCGTGGTCGTGGTGATAATTTGCCTGATGTTATTTTCCACTATTAACTCTTTAAAATGAAATAACCATCCGATGACTCAAATTAAAAAATAGAATTTTTCTTTGAATATCAAAGTAACAACTATTTTAAAATACCCTATACTAAAATCTACAAAAAACCAATTTTCAAACAAATGTATGACAATGGCCAAAATATAGGGATTCGCTCTGTTGCGGAAATGTTCTTAAGTACTTAATTGTTATACAAAACGTTTTTTGCAAATTTATGGATTGCGAAAAAATCGGGTTTTCAATTGAAGTAGTTGAGCCCTACAAGAACCTTGACATTTGACACAGATTAGTCACAATTGCCATTTCGTTGTCATTTGAGTTGATCAAATTAAGAAAGAAAAACTCACTGATGGCAATCGCAAATCTGCGCTGGATTTAATTCTTTGGTTTTTTTTTTTTGCTTAACTAATCACCCAGACAGTCGATAAAAACTTAAAATATGAAATAAATCGACAAATAAACAACAACAAAATCAAAGCATACCAAAATCACAAACTAAATCAACGGCGCAGCAATATGCAACATACAGTTGACGTTGTCGGAGAGATGGGAAGCGAACGCACGAAAATGTGGACGTACACTGCAGACGTAAAAGAATTCTTTAATGGTAAAGATTTTCGACTAATGAAGATAATTTATTATGAGATTCCGTTTAATTAAACCGAGATAAGTGGTGGCGGTGGAGGCGATGCTTCTGCGGCTGTGATGTTTAGCTGGTGGTGTGGTGGTGCGGTGGTCGAAGTGATGGCGGCATAACCAAAACAAAAATAAAGTGAAAAAACAAAAAGTGATCACCGCAGCGCGTCAATCTGCTAGTATAGCCATGCACTCAATTGCTCTGCGCACTGAGCTACAACGTTGAATCCTCTTTACCACTTCGGCACTTCGTTTTGTTGCTACATAGTCAATCAGCAAGTTTTTTTTTTCAAATAACGCTTAAACCAAACATTATCGTCCAACTGCTATCGATGTTAAAAAAGCGTCCGTTTTGTTTTTCGGCTACTTCCTTTATATTTTCGGGTTGTTTTTCATTTTATTGCTTTTGTTTTGTTTTAACTGCTTGGTGTTCCATTTAATGACATCGTTCGTTTGGCAGCCCAATCAGTCGGCAGTTTTGTTAATTTCCCATCAAAAGTCTGAAGATTGCGCGTTAAGATCAACAGGAACGAGATCAGAATAACAAAGTAAAGAGAACAGCGACAAAACAGACACAAAAAAATCAATAAACAAAGTGCGGCATACGATGGTGTAGGCAAAAGTTGCAGTAGGCGAAAAGGATGAGACAACGAGATTAGGCAAATAGGAAGAAAAGCAAGTGAGAGCCATCGGCAAAGGAGTAACATAAATAATAAAACCAACCTTTTCCCTGCGATACGAGGGCCATATTCGCATAGCATGCGGATCATTATTGTTTTGGCGCTGTGCGAAACAAAAAGCAAAAGTTGGTTAAACGTCGAGATCTAAAAATGTGCAGCTATAGAAAAAAACATTCATCAGCTGAATAAAAATTCAGAGATATAGGTACCATCGTCAATCATTCTACTGAGAGAGGATAGCATCGTCCACTTGATGCTAAAAAGTGGACCCCTAGTACGCAAATTAAAGTTGAAATCTTGGCATAAGGTTTGGAATGGTTCATAAGGTCGTGATTGGGTTTATATGGTTTAAAAAAAGAGGCTTACAAAGCTGTGATACTCAAGATGAAACATTAAAACTAACTTCCCCCAAAAATTGACGCTGTGAGCGGTTTAACTCTAAATATTATTCCCAGTATTTTTCTACGCCTTGGTAGAATGAGCAGGTATATCAGCTTTAAACGACTATTGCGTAAGAGACGATTACATTGCGAGTACCATCCAAAATCTCTTAAAGTAAAAATTTGTTTTTGAATGAATTCCACATTATTTATTTACTAATGTAAATTTCGAGCAGCGAACCAGTGACAAGTACCATGCATCTGCTTACGTAGCGATATTTCGATCGATTTGCAAACGGACGTAATTTGGATTTTCTATGATAAGCTGGCGCTTCGCTTGAGCCATATTTTGCACTGATCTTCCGCCGGTTTGCAGAACACAAAAGCAAAAAAAAAAAAAACAAAAACATTTAAAATAATAAAAAACATAAAATCTGAGGGAAGTTGTTTTCCATTTAAAATAATGAAAAAATTAAATCTGATCGAAGTTGTTTTCAACATAAATCTCATAGAGTTTCGGGTCTGATATCTGGACCCACGTCTCGTGCCCAGTAATTATGCGTTTGATAAATGTTTGATTGCATTCAGTCTTTGAAATCATATCTTTGGTGATATCAACAAAATCTCTTTTTTACATGAAAATCCGGTCAATTAGGTAGCAATTAGTAAGCAATGTTCAAGTCCTCTGCCAGCTCTCTGATGGTTATTGCCTGATTTGGGGTAATTGGTCAACTTTTCGTTCACTTTATTGATGTTTTAATCAGTTTTCGATGCGGACGGCTTGCCACTAAGTTCTCTCTACGCCATCCTCAATGGAGTCACAACTCTTCTGAAGCATTCATGCCACTCGTAAACGGCTGTTTTCTTTAGAGTATCATTACCGAAACATTTTCCCAACATTTTTAAGGTTTGCCCATAATTGAATCCATTTTTAACACAAAATTTAATCAAACTCGTTGTTGCAAATTCAAATCCATTTTTAAGTTTGTAAAAAATCGAGAACACCTGTAGAGGTCCATTTAATCAAGACGGCGTAACTTTTACAAAGGTCAAGCAATGGCGATTTTGTAGAAATATTAATCACAAAGGTGGAAACCTAACAAAAAGAAAAAAACAAAAAACAAACAGAACTCAAATCAGCTGACAGTTTTTTTATCAAGGCGTTAACCTAGCAGCTCGGATACAAAAGAATGCAGCAAAAGTTATATACTTTTTCAGACCGCAATCACTTATTTTATAAGAAGCTAACTGAAAGTGCAGAATCCATTGCGGTATGAGCTCCAGCTTTGTTTTACTATGCACACACACAATAAGTAAACATGGAGGATTTTCAGATTTTATAGGCCCACAGTGTACAAATGTAGCTTCCACTTACAGAAATGAAATATACCAGGTATTAATTAATTACCAAAACTTTTTCTTTAATTATGAAATCAAGTCCCAAATAATCTAGTCTTAGCATAAGTAATGAGGTTCGATGCCCTTTTTTCTTCAGACAACGCAGACACAATACTTACAATACTTGCAACCGAAATCAAAAGCATTTATCAACACAGCGAACACTCTATAAAATGCGCGCATGCTCATCGAAATTTCCAAAACCCAATGCATTAAAACTAAATAAAAAAGGAAAAAGAAATATGCGACTTTAAATGATGCTGTTGTGTTTGGTGGGCCCCCAAATAAGCAATCAACTAAACAGCAAAATGTACAGTCATTTAATTTAATTAAGGACCGCCTTCTCGGGAACACTGGAATGTCAGTTAAGCAGGAAGGCAGGCAGGCGGGCGGGCAGGCAGGCACAACAGTACAAGCGAGGCTCGCATATGCCAACCCATGCGCAATAAGAAGGCATCCAGCGCTCATTAGTGTTGTAAGGGAGTCAAAACTAACACACCAGACGAAAAGTAATAAATAATTAAATACCTAAACATTATCTTAATCGTCTTTGAACAAACCTATTTACCCGTTCTAATTGTGTATTTTCGTCTATTAACATTGAATATTTGTAACTTAATAAACGCTTTAATCCGCTTGGCGACTGCAGGCGTTACTGGCATTGGCATAGGTGTACGTATGTATGTATGTATGGTAGTTAACATAAAAAATCGTTGCTGCTACTGATGAGCAATACTATTTATTTAGAATGAAACGAATCAGCGACAGTCGTTGTTAGTAGCGATGGCGGTGGCGGTGTCGGTGAACTCCCCAGACGCACTGCAACACGTTTTTGTAAAAGAAGTTTTTTTTCTTTTGGCTACCTTGATTATCTGTGTGGCCGTCAGCATGCATGGCAACGCACACACATACTATTGCGCAACTCTGATTTTTTCCACATTTAATCCACAACAAATGTGAGTCATCAATTTTATTGCCTCATTTTGGTGGGATAAAAATTTTAGTGGCACATCAGCGCCAACAAAACATGCAATGTCCAGGTGCCCAAAGGTGTATGTTATAAATGCATGCATACGTACGTATATACATACACACATGCTTCCATACATAAGCACAAACACGCATGCACACGCCTATGTACCCCTAATTCACACTTACATATGCGACCGCTTTGCAGTGCCTGGTAGAAGCAGATTTATTGCTGAGATTTAATTTTGAATTACAAACAATTTACTATGAGACTGAGGTGTAGTAGATTGATTGTTAATTGATTACAACTGCAGCATTAAATAGAGAAAACTAATTCTTTCGGGTTCTTGGATAATAATTAGTGGCGATAGCTGATTAGCGTCAACAAGTCCTTAAATTCAACATAAAAAGTGAAAGAAAAAATACACAAAGGCGCCAACAAAAACCGAACTCTTTGAAAAGCTAAAACTGCCTCATTTTACTCGCTTCATTCTTATTGCAACCTAACATTTTTCTATCTCATTCATTTAGTGTTGGTTTTTCCTGTGCAATGAGTTTTTGATTGCTGTGTAAAAATGCAGTTTAACCAAATATTTGATTAGTTCATTTTATTTATGGTGGTAATAAATTAAAATGGGGAAAATAATACACACTTAAATTTTGGAAATTTTCCAAGAAAATGCTTTAAAAAACTACTTTTAAAATTTATTTAGTTGCATTTCCCTGAATTTGAGCATTCACGTCGGTATGTGCCCGAAAAGTTGCGGAAGTCACTCTCTGGTAGTATAGTTATACAGGTATTATATATGTATGCAAATGTCTACTTGTTTATGCATTCCATTGCAAATTATAAGAGCTCCATACACACATAACCCAACTTGGCAACGGCAACTATTTTCTCACAAAGAAAAAAATTGTATAAAATAAGGTATGTTTTCAGATATACGCCCCGTGTTAAAGTACCTGTTATAAAAATGGAACATTCAGAAAATTAAAATTCTGTCCTCTGGCTCAAACTTACGGCGCACTACGCTAACATTAGGATGACGCCGATATTTAGCTTAAAGAGTATGGGAATGATCAAAATTGCAGTGCTTGGAGTGAAAGGCTCTCGAGAACCCATTATATTTGGTAGTCACGAACGCAACCATTGAGTTATGGCGCCGCCGTTATATTAGTCTGTCAACTTGAATGTTTCTGACAATGGTGAACACTATATGCAACTATGCAAAGCGTCGGAGGGTCAATTATATTTTTCTTAAAAAATATTAATATAGATGCAGTCAATGTTCTCCAGTAGACATAGCGATCCCTCTGATATTTATTGTAACAATTAAATAATTTAGCTTAAATGACAACTTCGTTTCGACCAATACCTCAACTTAGCTACCTGAAAGGTGAATTCAAAGAAAAAAGATTGTAAGTGGTGTCATCAAGAAGGTGTAATATGCCACGTGGCACGTAAGACCATCAACCACAAAAAGTTTACCCACTTATTTCTTTTTTTAAAAGTACGTCCGGTTACTGCTCTGGATATTCAATTCCATGCACTATTAACGAGGTGATACCGGTTATGTTGGAAAAAGTGGTATAAAATTAGACCTCCCTTGGAACTCCCTATGCCCTATACTACCTGTCTACGTTGGCGTACCATTAATTGTTGCCACCGAGTTCATCTACCAGTAATCACAGAAAATAAACTATTTTGACAGGGTCGGTCCAAGCGGAGAGAGGTGTTAAGTAAATTGGTTTGACTGACCATGTGAAGAGGTGGTTGTTATTGCCTGGACTTTTTCATATTCTCATATTTCACTGATTTTTTTTTTTTTTTTGCTCTTTTTTTGAAAATAAAATAAACCAAGGAATTTAGATGAAAATTATTAAAAATTGTATTGTTTTAGAGAGAGATAAGATTTATGAATGTAAAATAGTATCGGGCAGAGGTTCTCTTTGACAATGTCGATTCAGTTGTTTTTTTCCGCTTAGTTCCACTTTTTTTACACCCTATTATTTCCCATTGTCAAATACTTTTTCCTAACACACCTCTATTTTTAAAATTATTTTTAACCTTCTAGAATTAAACTCAGACAATTTAAAATAACTTATGGCTGTGTGTTTGATTAATGAATAAATAAAATAACACGTCGCGAATTTTGAACTTTAAGGCTACAATTAGTTCGATTGGCTCCCTATAGACTCTATCTTTGACATTTGTTTTTTTTTTCTTCTTGTTCACTCCTCTCGGGAGCATAGGGCCTCGACAAGAATCAGTCTTACGTTGGTTTCGTTAATATGTTCTAATTTCTGACAGAGTACGTGATTAGCTTGTCGCTAGCAGTTCTAAGTAGTGGGAATGCCCACCGGTCTTTGCTTAGGAACAACGCCTTCTTACTGCTTGGAGCCTCATCTGTGTTTCACATTTTTTTGACAGAAGGATCGAACAGATGGTTGAGAACGTCGCTAAATTTCGTGTGTCTGCGCTATTACCGCGGTCGCCCGCTTCTTCTGACGGTGTTAAATCACCTGATTAAAGGGCTAAATTCATAAAATTAGGCGATTGAGAATTTTAGTTTGTAATTAATTAATTTTTTCATTGGCTGTGTGACATGTGGCGCAGCTCTATTGAAACCACTTTCCAGTGGTATTCATATCACTTATAAAAGACCAAAATTGAGTTATTAACGTATTTCGATTACGTAATCCATTTTCCGTAACCGCATTTCTAGCTGAATTTTGGCAAAACAAATGGCCCAATCGTACCTCCATACATTTTAGCGTATCAAGCGACTTGGACGAGCAGTCACCTCAATTTCATCGACCAAATTCTTGAGAGCGGAAAGAGAAGGTCGATTATATTGACCGAATTTTACGTAATTCTACTATTACAGATCCATCACTTTCATAGTTAATTTTTATTATAAAGAGTAATTCAAAAGTGACTCCCGGTGATGGCATTTGTGAAGGATTTCCAGATAGTAACTTCTTTATTTCATCTTTGGGATTTTCAAGTAGACAGATTTGCATTTTTACTCGATAGAACCAGGCGTTAAAATTAGTGAAACTTTTTATGGAAATGGTCGATCTTTAAGAACAACACATTGCAAGATTCGTTATTTTTTATGGAAATTAATGAGTCAACAATTAAAAGGTTGGTGAAAAAATTCAAAAAAACTGGTTCTATCGAGGATAGAAGAAGGACTGGCAGACCAAATTGGGTTTTTTTGAAAAGTAAAGTCTATGTACATACATACGTAAATAAGCCAATAAAGATTCCAGAGCTGAAACACAAGATTCGGAACAAAGATTGCTGATGGGCGAGTGAGTAATCGAAAATTTTACTTCTCGGATGACAGCCTGTAGACGTGATCATGGATAACATTTAAATGATATCATAACATATAATTTCTAAGAGCCGTACTTTAAATAAAAATAGTTTAATTAATTAACGTAATTTTTAAGTGAAATCGAATTCAAATGCCAAAGCTTCTACTGTGTTTATGTCAAATAATCGAACGTCCAAACTTTCATTACAGCAAACTTTGCCGCTATTGAAAAACAAATTTCTTGTTGAAAAATCTTGTATTATATCGAAAATATAATATATTATGATCGTACCCCTCAGAAAGATTAATAAAATAACATAAACTTTAGTATAGTTTTATTCATGCATATGTAAGTACGTATATATGTAAAGGATGTTCTTCTTTTGTTTGCATGAGAACTATCGATATCGATAGCTGAGAGTGGTAAACTGTGTTGACATTTCTGGTCAGTAAGGTTTGACAAATTTGACAAATTGAGAAGCATTTTAAAGCGAATAAAGTAAGAGGCATGTCCGAAGAATAAGAAAACACACTCAAGGTTTTCAGTCTACACCCAACGTCTGGAAAGACAAGCAAGGCAACGTGATAAACGATATAAATGGTATTTTGAAAATAGAGAAATATTACTTGAAAGAAGTGTTTAACTGTAATGTCCACATACGGCTGAAAACAGAATAGAACTACCCTCTTACCAAGACACCGCAAACGCAATGAGTTAGCTTAAAAACTATAAGAGCTGTGGCAACGACGCACTAAATGCGGAACTGCTAAAAATACGTTGGATCTGAACTTAACAAACGTATACATCAACAGGCATTGCAAATATGGTTACAAGAAGAAGTGCCTACGGAGTGGGAGGAAAGTGTAATTGCACCAATACATAAAAAGGCGATAAAGCCAAATGTGGAAACTACAGAGGCGTCTCTCTGCTGAATATATGCCACAAATTTCAAATATTCTATACAACAAGCTAAATGAAAACGCTAAACGAATTATCGGTGACTATCAATGCGGCTTCACAGCAAAGCGTTCAACAATTGGCCAATGCTTTTCACTATTCCAAATATATGAAAAATGCCATGAATACAAAATTATGCATGCTGTCTCTTTATAGATTTTTAACAAGTATTTGACAAACTCAATCGAAAACATATTGCAAATCTCCTGAAGATGTTAGGTATACCTCTTAAACTGGAATGTCTGATAAGAATAACTTTAACAAACACTTGGATAGGCAAAAGTGGGAATTCAAGATAATGTCACTAATCGTTTTGAAATGATCTCAGGTGTAGAGCAGGCAGATGCGCTCTAATTCCTACTTTTCAATGTAGCTCTATGCGCTGTTACAACGGATATGGATCCAGGAGCCGCATTTTGTTTATAAATCTACACAAATTTGCGCCTATGTAGATGACATCACAATTATAGCCAGAAAGAAACATGCATGCACCTAGAATCATCTGTTAGATTGGTAGGACTTGCCATCAACGAAGAAAACACCAAATACATGGAAGGTGCCACACGCAATGCAGCAGCTATAGCTTTGAAAAAGTCAATGAGTTTCAAATTGCGGAAATTTTCTTTGAAAAAAAAATAAATTTGCTCGCTAAATTCATAGCACATAGACGGCAACATCGGTCCTTATTTCTTTCGAAATGCGAAAAGAGCTGCCGTCCCGCTCAGCCATGCTGGCTGAATTTTAGTTTTCAAAAACGAATCAACTAAACATCTCGGTCATTTCATTCCAACAAGATGGCGCAATTTACAATGCACTTAACAATCGATTTAAGGCACCATTGACGGCATACGGCCAAATTTATTAGAAAAAGTAGCCAAAAATTGGACTGATCGTATGAACCATGTAACTCGAAGCAGCGGCGGACATATGTCGGATATCAAAGTCCAAAAATAAATACCATGAAATTATCTACCAGATTATAATTAAAAAAAATTCATTCCAACAATATTTCTGTTTCTAAATATTATCATTTTCAGCTCTCAAGCTCTTAAAAAACACTCGATACATAGCTGCGGCGGCCGCCGTAGCCCAATGGGTTGGTGCGTGACTACCATTCGGAATTCACAGAGAGAACGTAGGTTCGAGTATCGGTGAAACACCAAATTAAGAAAAACATTTTTCTAATAGCGGTCGCCCCTCGGCAGGCAATGGCAAACCTCCGAGTGTATTTCTGCCATGAAAAAGCTCCTCCTCTGCCGTTCGGAATCGGCTTGAAACTATAGGTCCCTCCATTTGTGGAATAACAGCAAGACGCACACCACAAATAGGAGGAGGAGCTCGGCCAAACACCCAAAAAGGGTGTACGCGCCAATTATATATATATATACATAGCTGCGGATGTGAAGAAATGTAGTCAGCAAAACACCTTGTCACTGATTATCTACTTATCTCTCTTTAAACTCTATATTTCATATCTACTTACGTCTAACTACGTATCTAATCAGCTTTAATAGCAATTAAGAGCTCATTCAACATTGCTTACAAATCACTTTCATTCATAAAAGTATGTTTGTGTACGAGTATTCCGCAATCTACGAGTATCATTCACTTCTACAGTAACTTATTATACTGACCTTTTGTATGAGAGCGAGTAGGATGTAGATGATGAGTGCGGCAACTGAGTCGCTATGCCGCATTTTCCGGCGGAAGTGTTTTGTAAACATTCTGTACATTATTTTATTCTATTATTTTAGAATTTTCACTTGGTACGTTCTGCTGAAGTCTGTGCGTTTCTAACTGGAGACTATCAAGTCTCTTATTCGATGATAAAATTTATTGTTTGAGCATTCGTTAATATGAAAAATTATCTGACTTTTACGCTTTCGTTATTTTCGTTGCACTTTCACTCATAGTTACAAATTTTTTTTTTTTATTATTGTATAATTTTTTTTTTTTTCAAATTCACTTTTTCGTCATTGCACACATTTTTTTCCAACGATCTTTCTTATCAACAATGCTGCTTTACTAGGTGTGTGTATGTATGGATGTGCGTATTATATAGTTATAATGGTTTTTATTGTCGTTATTTTTATTGTTATTGTGATTTTCACACATTCACATGCAACTTTTTTTTTTAATATTTATTTTATTATGTCTGTATGTAATGCGTGTATTTCCTACACTTTTGCTATGCTCCTTCGTAATTTGTTTCTTATTTATTTTATTTTGATTTTATTATTACTCGTTGAATACTTAGTATTGTTGTTCTATGAATTACAATTTCTTTGCATATTTATTTGTATGTATTCATGTACTTATGTATGTGTGTTGGTGCGAAGTATGCAATATTGTATTCGTTTTTATCGTTGCTAATTTTTATTTAACTCAGTCGCTCGTTGTTGCCGTGGCCAGCGCTGCCAATTTAGTTGTCGTAGTTGTTGTTATTGTATTGCTGATTGTATTATGTTCTCGCTGCCACAGCTGATTACAAATCCATTCGTTTAGCAGCTCGTTCATATAAACACTGCTGCATATACATTCATAAGTTAATACATGCACATGGGTACACATACATACAAATAAACATATGAATTATTAGCAACTATCGAGTTAAAAAGAAATAAATCTCCGTTTTATTGTTGTGGACTTTTTATTATTAAAGTAGCCGAAAAATTGAATGAAAGCTCAGGGGGGAAGTGCGAGCACGCGATTGTATAGAAATTTATTTACATTTAAATGGATTACAATGTTGAGTTATTCAAATAATTCATAACGACTTATTTATTTTAAAACTCGATAAAAGTGTGAGGTGAATTGGTGTTGAGTAATATACTTATGTATGTATGTATGTGTGCAAGAATGCATGCGCCGGTATACTATTATGTAATAAAAAAATCATTTATTTGTACCACTCTGA
The DNA here is from genome assembly GCF_028408465.1 of Anastrepha ludens. NCBI lineage: Eukaryota > Metazoa > Arthropoda > Insecta > Diptera > Tephritidae > Anastrepha > Anastrepha ludens. The sequence continues at coordinate 104,554,479 of NC_071498.1, forward strand.
TAAAAATTATTAATTTGAACTTGGTTTTTATTATGATTTGGATTTTTTTTTTATATTGGCAGTACTGCAATTACAAATGTACAGAGTGGTCCCCTAGCATTTGAACTATCGATTTTTCTGGCTTTGACAGCTAAAACAAACGTAAATCTTTCAGAGCCATGAGTAAAGTGCTTGTGAAAATTTTACAAAGATTATTAAACTCTCATTTTAGTCCGCAATGTATCCTTCATAATTTTCGAGGACTAGTGGAATCAACGCATTTTATAAAAAATCTCACAGAACTTCATTTTCTTCAATCGAAATTTGTTTTTTTTTTAGCGTAAATGTAAATTAAAGTGTAAAGGTCACTCCATTTGTGAGACAACACAAAGACGCACACCACAAGTAGAAGGAGAAGCTAGGCCAAATAACCAGCACAGGATGTATACGCCAATTATTATAATTATTACGAAATGCTTAGTTCGGTTATATAACAAGACGACCAAAACTTAACAATTTTCGAGATATTTGGTATTTGGTTGTATAGATTATTAAATATTTAGTTCAAGGGTTTGATTTTTTATCATTTTAGTTACATGCCAATTAATAAAAATCATCAATAAAATTTGAACCAAGCCTGCAGGCAGCTAAAACTTGTTACTTAACAAAATTTGAATTTACAACTTTTCACTTAATTTTTGCTACTTCACATCATTAAAAAATGTTACTTTTCTAAACTATTCAGTAGATTATTTTAAAACTAGTACATCATCTTAGCTATCCAAACAATATAGGTTGGTGAAATGGTTGACGTGCCGGTCCGGTCTGCCGGACTCCAAAAAGGTATAATATTCTAAGAATAATGTAATTAAATAGATTCACAAGGTAGCCCATCACAATGAAAGATCAATTCCAAACACTCCCTGTTTTGTAACTGACATAATTTAAAGAATCGGAAAAGGTCGAGTGAACATTTTTTTTCAGTCGTAAGACCTAAGCGCCTTACTGTTTTTTTTCCTATAGTCTATTTATGCAAATCGGCCGTGGTGCCTTGTTCCTTGCCTGTTCCTTCTTTTGACTGTGTGACTTGGCTTGGGAAGTGTACTTTGCTCTCTGCTTGTGATTATGGCAACGTATGCCAATGAAGAATACGCTGACATCCTAAAATGTTGCGCTAAATCTTCTCTATGACCTTTTCGTTCTCTTTTTATTTTGGTTACCTTCGTCTTTCGGAGCCTACTAGTGGGCATTATGGTATACAGTAATGTCCAAATAATAATGCCCTTGGGTATCAAGGACGACTTTCTCACTATCTCCGTAGAACAAATTCAGCCAACATAGGCATCAGAGTCGAAAAGGGGCAGAAATTTAGTTTTTGGTTAGCTAATTATAAAATGGGCTGCCCTTTGCTTGAACTAAGTTGGAAATATCAAAGACATGAATAAATATTTGTTTGAGAATCTTTCAAAATCGAATGATCAAACGAACATTTCATACCTCGAAACATTTAACAAAATTACAAAACGAAAGAAAAATTATCAAAATTTCCAACTTTTTATTACATTTTGCATTCGTAAAACTTCACAGATACTTCTAAATTTTTTGTTGTTGGTGTGCTAGCTAAGCAAAATCGATTACGACGTCGATTGTGAACATCCATGGCGAAAAGATTTCAGAAAGGGGAACCAATATGAGACCGTTAAACGGCTGTCAAAGAATTCGAAGCAATCAACTGATTGGCTGTCGTCACTTGGGATGTTGACGACAAAACTGAGATTGTGTTGACGATACACGAAAAAGATCAATATAGTGTATATGCTTGTATTACTTCATTGCCGGTGGAACAACGACTGATTGAACGAGTGTGTGAATGCGTGTTACATAAGCGGGCAGACTTCTGCTGACGAGTACCTCGTGAAATGGCAGCCGAGGTTGCTCTCACAATTTTGATTCAGATTGCCAAACCTTGTATTCCATCATCTGTGGTGAATATCGTAGTTGACTGTTAAGACGAACAAAACGCAATCCCAAACTTTTAAAAATACGGAACGAGATTTGCAATGCGCAGCAGTAAGTAAATTTGAATAGGAAAACTTAAAAAAAGTAAAATCAAAGAGCTGTCCTCATTTAATAAGTAAACATACATATAATATTAAAAAGGAAAGGTTTCATAAAAGGCAATATTGTGCAACTTGAATACTGATCTTGAGACATATTGTATATCACCTCTTACTGTCGGTCTCCTAACTTGAATGCTTCTAGCGGAGAAACTGTTAACCCCAACCTGGGACTGGGTACATCACAAAGTGGGGAAACCCCAGTGGAAGGTAAGGGAACAAAAGCAGTGGGTGATGTGGCTCTCCTAAAGGGGACTGGCTCTAAGGCTAACAATCTTATACCATTATTCATTGTCGTGAATCCACAAGTGAAAGCCATGATCGGCACAAGACTATAGTGCTAATGATGAAAATTATTGAAATGGAAAATAAAATTGTATACGATATCGATTTTTGTTTTACTTTTGTGTGTGTTTTCATTTTTATTTCAGGCTTTTTTCGGTAAATCAAAAGTATCATATTTTTAATGCATAAAAACGGAATTAATCGAAAACTATTTTTTTGGAGACTGCTCATCTCTACTAACCATACTCAGTACACGCGTCTCAATGTGGCTACCGAAATATCTATTAAAGGAAAGCTTATAGAAGCTTACAAATAAAGAGGTATTTGGAGAAACTTTTGGAGGCTGCTTCAACCTTTTGCGTTCAGGGAAATATATTCTACATTATCACACTTTTTATACATATTTAGACTTGTAAAACCATCTTAAATCTGATGAAAAAAATAAAATAAAAATAAATAATTGGCGCGTACACTTCGGTTAGGTGTTTGGCCGCGCTCCTTCTCTTATTTGTGGCCCGCGTCTTGAGATTCTTCCACAAATAGAGGAACCCTTTGAGCCGCCTTCGGTTTTTTATGAGGAGCAGAAAGACACTCGGAGGTTTGCCATTGCCTGTCGAGGGGCGGCCACTATCAGAACCAACTTTTTTCTATCAAATTTGGTGATACTTCCCTACAAAAATGCACAACAAAACTACCTGTTTTCTCTTTTTTCTTCGCTTACGCCTTAGATTTTCTATAAACACTTCATATTACTCAACTGCCATTTACCTCTGTATCCATCCTCCAAAGAGCACACGGCAAACGCATTGCTCTACAAACTAAAAGCATCAAGCCCACACTTGTCACACAAACCTATAAAACCACAAAAGATAAAGTGCACTACCACTGCCACTGCACAGCAGCTTCAACGTTTCATCTTCCTTGGAAATCCACAAAACCACTGCCGCATGACAACTGCCAGCCACTAACCACTAACCGTGAGGCAGCGCAAAGTAACGCAATGCTACACAACCGCATAATGCAAATGCAATTCAATTAAAGCCCATTAAATGTCCAACAACAACAATTGCAACACAAACAAAGGCAACAACAATGATAATAACACCAGCAACCATCAACCGGCAACAAGCAACTAGCAAATACGTCACAACGAAGAAGAAACAGCCTATAAACGACATGAACAACGACAACAAGCAGACACACAGAGATGATGAGCTCGCCAGCGGTGCTGCAATGCCGATAGATGTTCAAATGAATGAATGAATGAGTGATTGCCGAGCGTTGAGCTGAGAACGGCAACCGCAAAGTGCTGCCACATACTCTGCATTGCACACTCACACACATATATGTATGTATGTACTTGCATTTAGATACATGCTCGTACTCGTAGTTGAAGTCTGTGCCAATAAATATTGCAACCACAAAGGACAGCATGCAGCAGCAGCCACCGCAAAGTGCAAGTTTGTGGCTGCAATAAATCCGGTATTACCGACGCTGCTACCTATCGCCTCAGTTGTGTGTCGCTGTGGTTGTTGGTGCCACAACTGCTTAAGTGCGACGCGTATCAATTTGCATAATTCCAGTGCGCCAAAGCATGCATTGAGATGGCATCGATTTTCTTGATGCCAATCAACACCATCCGCCGTCTTGTGCCTGTTCGGCTGCCGGGGCTTGCACGCTTGCTGCTGCCACTTGCTGCATATGAGGCATTTTATATACAAGTATGCAGATATTTTACGCATCAACGCCCTACGCTCCACCCTCATTAGACAAAGTGTTAATTGTTGATCAACATGCACTTCCCCATTGCCGCATCTTGTTAATTAATTAACTTTGCAAATTCTTTGACTCATTTCTTGCCTAACTTCTTCTGCTTGCACTGTGTGAATATGAGAAAATACGATTTTTTTCGTCTTGTTTTCTACTACTATTTTTACACTTCCCTTTTTATGCGAATTATATTTCTCCTGCATTTTGTTGTTCGCATCATTGACTTTCTGCCAGCAGCGGCGTTAGCAGCTCAGTTGCAGTGACCGGAAATTACGCTGCGCGCGCCATATTCACTTCAATTTTACGAGCTCTTATTGTTGTTGCCACTACTTTATGGCACTACGTATGCAACATAAAGCATCGCAGGCTGGATGACTGGCTGACTGTTGATGTTGCTAAGCCTGTAGGCGAGTCGACTAGCCAGACGCAGATTGCCCGCGGGAATTGATCTCTAGTGTCAACACAAACATGCACACAAATGTCATCCGTTTTTTTTTAAGTACATATGTAGATGAGTGTGGGCAAATGTATGTGCACATGTGGTTATGTATGTAAATACAAATACAACTCTCATCAGTTCTGTGCACTAATTCTACTGGTGTTATTTGTATTGTTGTTGTTGTTGTTGCTTTCGTAAGCTCCCATTTGTGGGAGTTTTTCAGTAAGCATTTCAATTTATTTCTTCTCGAGTTTTATTGCATTTTTTATGAGTTTTTAATTTTCATGGTTGATTATTTCTTTTAAATATTTACACATAAAAGATGTGAGAATTTTTTAAGGTCATGTCCGACATGCCGCAAAAGGAACCATTTAGCAAAATGTATAGCAGAAGAAGAAGTAAATTAAATGTCAAGGAATTCAAGTGAAAAATAATCGCATCCTTCTTTTAAGAAATAATTTTATAGTGTTGCACAAGGTGGCACAAAATTAATCATCCCATACGACGGTCGCCGTAACCGAATGGGTTGGTGCATGACTTCCATTCGGGAGTGCGTGCGTTCGAATTATCGCGTATGAATATCAAATAATAGAAAAAATGTTCGAATCTTTGCGTATGAACATCAAATAATAGAAAAAAATGCTTCGAAGAGCGATCGCCCCTCCCCAGGCAATGGCAAACTTGTGAATGTATTTCTGCCATGAAAAAATCTCATCACACAAAACTATTTGCCGTTCGGAGTCGACTTAAAACTGTAGTTTCTTCCATTTGTGAAAAACCTCAAGACGGCTGCCACAAATAGGAAGAGGAGCTCGGCCAAACACCTAACAGAAGTGATCGAAACTTTAATTTGACCTTTACACGCTTCACTACTTGCCGGTTTGTATACTGCAGCTGTCTAGTTCACAAGTGTCAAATAGGATTGCCGTACGACGCCGTTTGCAAAAATTAGAAATCTTTCGATAGGGTGATTAATTTCACATCACCTTGTTTTTGACGCTTCAGCTCGTGTTGCCATGAAAAATCTCTTGCCACCGCACCACAGTCATTTTGTCCTTTTATGAGGGCCTAGTAGACGTTGTGCAACTGGTCGAGTTACACACGAAATCACGTTTCAAATTTTTATATTAGTACACCGCAAAAATCCGTATTTATTGTTGAAAAAAAAATCTCTGATATTCGTTGCATCAAAAAATTGATAGCTCCACTTCCGATTTCAGATTTTGAGACTGAGATTTTATAAAGAGGAAGATTTGAGCTTTCGAAGCATATACATTTATTGAGAGTTTTCTTTAAGTAATTTCGCGTAACAATCTAGAAAATTTTACTTTCACAGTAACTTTTAAAGAGAACTAGTAATAATTGATCTTAAAATTTGGAAAAATAAAAACAATCAAACTTTATAATTTTTTTTAAGTTCACATTAAATTATCTACAATGCGGAAAAAGTTCGAGTCTGTATCTTAAGTCTGACGTCGCGCCTCTCCGATGGGCACAATCTTGTATTCCATCATTCTTGTTGAAAACCTACTGCATCACACCAATTGCCGGTTGTCGTAGTCCGTTTGCCCATTGTTTTTGTTGTAGATGTTTAAAATCCTTGTTAAGGGCAATAAAGGCATCCTCGTTAATCTCATTTAACTATAGGTCCACCAAATATGCTGCTTCTACGGAGTGCGTCCAGAAGAAGAGGAGTGTTGAATGAGTAGGCGTAAGGGAACTCGTGAATAGGTGGTTAGGTGGTGCGGAGTACCTTCACATGCCGAGCAAATATTAAGTATATCAGAATCAATTAAGTTAGTGTTTAACCTATTACAGCATCCGGCACGTAGTTGTGTCGGAATAACGCGTCATGTCAGCTGAAACTATTCGCCTGCAATGGATGGGTGGCTAGTCTCCGATAACGACATTCGGCTAACCACAATTCATAAAGATGACAAGGGACTCCTATTGAATGTCGTTCATAGTCTGTCTGTATACTGGGAGGTCTTATGATTGTCGTGTGAAGTCCTGTATCTTACAGGTAAGTGATGTAGATGCCTCCTCCCTTAACTTTACGTCTTTCTACCATTCGGTTGGTTCATGTACAAAGCCCATTCCGGACATGAAACACTAAACAATCAAGCGTATTTACTATAAAACATGGAAAAATATATCATGCAAACAAAATGATGTTTAGAGACGGCATAAAACATTAGAGTCCTTCTTTTTGAGGGCAAAAATCTATACTCATAACTCAGGGAAGATGAATTTTTTGCATTTTTGTTTTAAACGATTTATTCGCTCTTAGTATCAGTATAGATTTTATGTACGGCATTTCTTTTTGTTAAATTTTCTGACTTATTTTCTTATGCCAAATTTATCTTTTACTTTCATCCATAATACCGCTATTATCAATTGGTCATCAGACCCATATTTTGCTAAGAAATAAGTATAAGTGCAATCGAAGGTTAGTGCGCATTGGAGTCTAAGCAAGTTAAGTAAAGTGATGAGCTAGCCTTTTGTAGCTATAAAATTATAAGTAAAATTACCGCGTACATCTGTAATTTATCCCGTTGCAAAATAATAAAAGCATCTGCATTGACAAACTTTGACTATTTATTGATTTATTTTTTAAAAATAAATAAATTAAAAATATAAAATCTCATTCTTCAATTAAAAATCCAATTCTTAAACTTTGCAGAAAAATAAAAAATAAATATAAAGATATAAAAGTTCAGCAAATCTTTCATCGCAATTCTATGTTTTTTTATTAGATTGTATAGAAAGATTTTTGGTACGCAATTTTATGGTCCAATGAATTTTAGCGTAACAAAGTACCAGATTACAAATGCTAAAAAATACAGTTTATTTTTTATAATTATTTTCCTTGACGGCGTTATCTTATGTCTCAATATAACGAAAGCGCAGCATTCTTTTTGTATGGAGAAAATACGAAATATCATCAAGGAAAAAAATCTATCAAAAATCAACGAATATTTTGTGCCACTGCAAACTTGCACTTTATTATAGGTATTAAAATTTAGTGCGCTATGAAACTGCCTGCCCATATTCTTAAAAAATTGCTGAATTTTTAGAAAAATTTCGAGTAAGAAACATTTTGGCATAATAAGGTTCAAATTTGAGGTCGTTCAAAACTATTATAGTTTATAACTTTTTTTTGCTGACGATGTTGATTGTTTTTTTTTTTGTTTATAAAAAAAATGTCGAGCACGCGGTATATGGAGAAAATCAACATGCTTACCGGAAAAATTGTTTCAAAAATCAGCGTAATATTTGAGCTACCCAAACTTGTATCTTACTATTTCCAAATTCAATGGATTATAAAACTGCGTACTACAATTTTTTCTAAAACCACAGATTCAAAATTTTTAAATTTTTAAGAAAATTTGTTGATATATTGTTGTTGTATTGGTATTTTATATATATATATATGCCCAAAACAATTTTCATTTACAGTGAAACCCCTCTTGGGCGGACACTCACTAAACATAGGGTAACTTCCTCCGATGCATACGATTTGGTTGAAATGTTGTCTCGGCTTCAAAAAATCGATTTTTTTCTACTGCACTCGATAGATATATTATAGGAGAATATGCCCTCAAAATTTCATAGCGGAATTCAAAGTGATTTCGGAGTTACAGACCTGTGTACCGTCCCTCGTGTGAGTATACTGTCTACCTTCTGAAAACTTTGAAACACGTTTTCTCAAAACCACGTTTTTGAAAATGGCATGTAAGATTAAAAAAAAACGACGAAAGTTATCGTTTCAAACCGATAAGCTATATAAAGACAATTACTCTTATATTACTCTTCAATCATGCCTTCAAATAAATGCAAAAGATTATTCCTGTGTGTCGCTTTTTTCGCCTCGGAAAAAATTTGAGAAAAAACACCTTTTTTTGAAGCCACTGATAAAAGGCCCCTCTCAAGGGAGTTGTCCGGCTAATAGAGTTGCCCGTTACGACAGGTTACACTGTATAGGGTTTTTGTAGGGGAATGAAATATATTTCATAAAAAAATGATTAAAATTAAATAAGAAACATATAAATTGTCAAGCTTGTCAATAAGTGTCTGTGTTATTTAATGCGGTGTAGCGGATAAACTGAATCGACATAAAAATACGATTTTCTCTTAGAAAAATAGCAATAGTTGTGGTACAATCAAGACAGTCTAATATAAATGACTCATGTAAGCGCGGCATTCTAGGTATTAAAATTTATTTAGGTCTTAATACATCCAGAAGAAGTCTGTGCAAGCGTTCATAATATTCTGTCCGAAAAAAAATTGATTTGCGATGATTACTGAGAGCCTGTACCCAAATTATTGCAACGAATGTTTGGCTGAAAAGCTTAAATTTGAACCGACTATTCAAAAACCCGGTTTTCCTTTCTAACAAAAAATAATTTAATTTAGACGGCCCTAATGCTGCCATAAATACTTTATCCCCACCAAACTCGCCATAAACGAAATCATGGAAGTGAATCGCTAATGATTTGAGCAGCTTTTAGATATCCTGGAAAGTCTCTGCTTTATTCACGGACATGTTCGTGAATCTACTTGATGATGTACGTGTACTAGTCGAATTTACTGGGAACCACTACGAAAACTACTGGATCTTCCAGCAGGACAATGTACCAAATCACACTGCGCGCCCTACTAAGGAGGTCGTTTTATATAGAATGATACCAGTTTTGCAGTGGCTAGCAATAAGGCCGCATGTAAGCCTAATCAAAAACTTGTGGGGTTTAATATCGGCTAGAATTTATAAAATGGTCGGCAGTATAAGGCGATTAAGAAGTAAAGAAGGATTTTTCATTTAAGACTTTCAACGCGAAAGGCACTTGTGGACAGCACATCAAAATATTAAAAACCCAAATTAAATGTTTCATTTCCTAATAACTAGAGCATATCCTTATACAAAAATATTTCTTTACTAACAGTTTTTATTGTATAATTTTTACTTTTAATTGAATACATTGAAATTCACTTGCTTTGTTTTTCCTTTTAATATTACACCAAATTATAACGATTTATTTGTAAATTGTTTTAGTGACCTCCAAATGCTTAGATTTCATATTTTATTTTGTGAGCTCAAGACCAGATTAACAATAAAACAAAACAACAAATTAACTTATAACTTTTAATTATTTCTTTTATTTATTGGCAATATTTCGATCTCAATCAGCGGTCATACTCAAATACTCTTGGCACAATAATTTTGTTTTTTGCTTTCATATTTAATCCGGATTTAAACTCACAAAAAAACAAAAAACCACGAGAACTTTAAAGAATTTTAAAGCTCAAGGCCGAAATTTAACTAAGCCACATACTTTGTTATTTATTTAGTTTCTCGATATTTCGGCATCAGACTAAAGTCATTCTCTGAATCTTAGGGCTATGCTTAGTCGACAAAGCAAAGTAGTATTTTTATATTATATTAGTTTGGGGAAAACTCAGTAGATCGTTGTAGTGATCGATATCTCGTAAAATATCGATCAAGCAATTTTAAGTTTATGTTCGTCGTCAAGATGACATTTCGCGCTAAAAATATTTCGCTGTTTTTTGTTGTGTGTTACAGAGTGTTATCAGTGGAAGTTAACAAAGAGAAAATTCAGTACATTTTACATTCTTTTGTCGTAGCTGAGAAAACATTTTTAAGCCACTTTCGCAAAAATGTTACGCAAAAACAATGGATTTCTTTATCCCCAAATTAATTATATGAATGTATATGTAATTGCCTCTGCCGAGGCGCGATTGCTTTTAGTCATTTAGTCCAGTCATTCGATGTTTCATGCACGGAGACTAGAGCCTATGCACCTCCGAATAGTAGTCACTCACGAAGCCATTCGGCTACGGTGTCTATTTGTATTTGCTAAAGAAATTTGAAGGAGTAGTTTCTTATTACTCGCCTATCATACTTCGCAAAATAACTTTTCTGGGAGCACTTCCTCATTTACCGTTAGTGAGATAAAAGAGTTTTTGTGTACTCCTCGTTAGTGACGTGAAACGGAGATTTTAGTTCGCTCGTTAATTTCCCGTTTAATTATTAAAATGAAGTTTTTTTATCAATCGCACTCCCAAAACATCCAATGCAAAATGAAATACACAAAAGGCTTAGTAAGAGCGCAATAAGGGGTAATCGTATATCCGCAGGGGTATACTGCGGTAATACACGAAGAGTTATTTCAAGATCTACTAGAATACGGCATTGCTTGCCAGTATGCAGCAGTTATCTACCATTAGCTCCTCCTCCTTCCTCCCATTACAAACGCAATGGACATGAAGTACTTATGTGTATCCTCTGTTTATCCGAGAAAGTACTAGTCAGAGCGACTTCAATCTATGATAACATAATTTACGATATAAAAACCGGATGAAAAATTTGACTATACAGAATATTTCTCGCCTATTCAATTTTAGAAGCATTTTTCATTTCATTTATTTAAAAAAAAATTGTTTGATTGCTTTCTATCGCGTTTCTTTTCAATCAATAGAGAGGATTTTTAATTTTTCTGCCGTTTTGTTTTCAATTTTCCTATTGTTTGCTTTTATCAAGCTTATCATGCATTTGACTGCTCGTAAACAGTGCTGAAGTAAGCATGTAAACACATGCATATTATGCTTACTTATGTGCGTATGTAATGTATGTATTTTCGTTTGCACTAACACAATATTAAGTTGAAAAAAATGTTATTCATTATTTTCCTGTCTCAAATGTTTTATGTCAAACAGCAACAAAATTTGAATCAGAGTTTTCTTTCTCGAATCAATTAGGAATGTAAAGCTTTTGTTGTAAATTTTCACATATCTAAGTATGTACACACATGCGAGTATATGCATGATTTTGCGAGAAACTATATTCTTATCATTACTGGTCCATAAAGCACTTCAACCTCTGTTGCGGTCAACTGTGCTTGACCGCGAGCCCGAAATTAGTGCGAGCTTTAATGTTTTTGACAAAAAGATATTTTTTTATTTTAGTATAAGAACTCCACCTTTTGCTTTCTGATACTGCATTTAGTAAAAAAAAATATTTTAAAATAATTTAGATTGGGCTGAGAACCATAATAAGTACTTCGGGGCGGCTTTATTTTGGATATTTCAAAGTTTTATATTCATTAGCTACTCCTGTTTTTGCCTTACAGTTTGTTCTCTTTCTATAAATCAAACTTAGCAAACTTTGTTTAAAACTAGCAGTAAACAATATTAAAGTAACCAATTTCACAAGCGCAAATCCACACATACATATATACATATATGTATGTATGCATGGATTTAAATCAAATGCACGCACACAGCTGTAGCGCGCAAACACCAACACTACGGAATTGCTCACAATCACTTGTCGCAAATCACTTTACCTCTGCCGCGCCCTCATAGGCACACAGTTTTTCCTATTTTTGTTTATTTGTGTCTCCATCAAATATTTGCCAACTTCTGCCAAGCACCGGCACCTATTCAATGTTGTGACATTTTCATTCAACACACAGCCAACACTGCATACAATATCCAGTTAATTTGTATATTTTTTTGTGTTTTTTGTTGTTGTTTGTTGTTTCACTTTATACTCGTCTTCAACGCACAATTTCCATTTCCATTTCAATTCACTAGTCACTGTTCGCACTTTTTATTATTCAATTTATTTTCTTCTTCCTTCACTTTGTTGTACGCATGCAACAAATGAGGAACTAGCACTTGTTGCCGCAGGCAAATGCCACACTTATATATGTACCTATATCGTTACCGAAATATGTATGCAAGCGTACGCATACATATGTATGTTTGTCAGAGTACACGTGTGTTTAATTGTGTGCGTGAGTGCACTGTACACTGTGCGCCACTGTTCCTGCTATGTTGCTACCGTCACGCAATTAACCGCACAACTTCAAAAACTAAACCGTCTCCGTTTACAGCTCGAAGGCAAATAATACCCGTCCCACAGTGATAAAACATAGCCACCAGCATCTTGTCCAGTTGGAACAGAAACGCGCCAATTGGCTGCGGCTCGTGGTGCTGGTGGCGGTGATGGTGGTGGTGACTCGACTGCAACATACAACCTACAACATCGAACTTGGTTTGAGTGGAACTTTTAAGAGAGCGCTCGCTAAAGAGCAAACAAGGGCGGGATGTTGCAGCCGAAGCTTGCCAATTTATTTACTCGTTGCATTTTTATTTAGTTTGTAAAATTGTGCCTAAAAATACGTACCCACATATATTTTTGTAGGCCGTGGATATGAAGATATCTCAAATATCTTAGGCTGCGTAATATTTCAGGTAATAGAAGTGAATAAATCAGCGAATACTTTGTTCGATCAGCTACATCCAAACGACTTCTCTTTATATTCGCTTCACGCTAAGTTCTCACGTCCATATATTTGACTTTGCCAACGGTATGCTATTGGGCGGAGCAATTCATTAATGCGCATGCGTTGCCATTTGAGGCTTTTTCTACTGAAATATGTTAGTAGGACTTTCCCTTTTGATAGGTTGTTAGGCTGGCATGCATTTTTAAAGATTTTGGCAATATTAGAAAAACAATTGCTCTTGTAAGAGAATGTTGTGTATAACAATGGTTTCAAAACGGAGAATAGCAAACGGTTTTCACATTTCTCTTCAATATTTGTTGTTTCCAAAAATTAATCAGCTAATCAGGTTGTTTAAATAGTTTCCACGATTTATTGCAATATTCAACCCATCATTAATGCCCTACAACCAGATTTATTGGAAAAAGTTGTGAAAAATTGGCTCTATCATATTCAAAAAATATTTATTTACTTATTTATTTATATGTTAGAGTAATAATTTTAAATAACCAATGCACACAAATTTAACAAGAGCGCTGGACATTTGGACTCGGCTTAAAACTGTTGATCCCTCCATTTGTGGAACAACATCAAGACGCACGCCACAAATAGGATGAGAAACTCGGCCAAACACCCAAAAACCGAGTGTACGCGCCAATTATATATATAAACAAGTTATTTAAAAATGGATAGGATGATTAATTTTGTGCCACCTTATAGTATTTTTTTGAAGTAAGTAGAACTTTAATATCCTTTAATAATAGGATAAGGATTAAATTCATGTGTACTGCTTTTTAGCGTCAAGAAGTAACCCATGCCATCCTAACGTTACATTTTTGAGGCGGTTGTGTTTATGTTTTTATTTTTTTTTTACAGGCGAACGCCACCGTAATTATTTCCGAATGCCGCAGAAATACTACCATGAAATGGGAAAAGAGCAGCTTTCCTTTACACCGCATTTACTTCATTCCAAAGGAACTATTTTTCTTCTTCTTCTTTTTCTTCTTAGCTTCACAGTCCTTGATAAACCATTGCTTTCTTCACAGCTTCTTGCCATCGTTCTCGATTTACAGCCACTTCCCTCCAATATTGCACGCGCATTTCCCTAAGATCAGCTTCCACATCTTCTAGCCACCTTTTCCTCGGGCGTCCCCTTTTGCTTTCTCCAATTTGGCGAAGATCTAGTGTCTTTCTCATTGATCGCTCCCTTGGCATTCTAGCCACATGTCCCAGCCATCTAAGTCGAGACTTATTATAGTTTCTTTTTTGACTATGTCTTCCAGTTCGGCATTGTGCCAAATGCGATACGTGCCGTATGCCAGTCTAAGCGGACCATAGATCTTTCGAAGCACTCTTCTTTCAAATCAGATTAGCTGTTTTGTCCCGTTAGCTTTCCGCGGCCATAGTTCACAGCCATATGTAAGCACAGGTCGTATCAGTGCTTTATACATTCTTAATTTTTGCTCACGCGATAATATTTCAGTCTGAGCAATTTTTGATAAGCATTATATGCTTTGTTGGCTGCCCGTATTCTGTCATTGATTCCTACCGACATGTCTTGGTTGGATGATAATATAATGCCCAAGTAGGTGAATCCATTTACACATTGGAATGTGTATGCCCCATACTCCAGATCATTGGATACAATATTTAATCTTGATCGGACCATACATTTAGTTTTTCTGCATTGATTAGCAGTCCAGCTAGATGTATTATTTTCTCCAGCTTTTTGAACGCAGCCTGCAGCTTATTTCTAGTTTTTGCCATTATTAGTATATCATTTGCATAGGCACACATTTGGAATGGCTTGTTGTAGATGCTTCCATTCGGGTTTAATACGTTTAGTATTACATGCACCACCAGGTTAAATATCTAATATTTTTATATTTCTCATTATTTCTCATTTCAATTATAAAATTAAAAGTTTTTTTCATACTTTGACAGCAGTTGAAAAATGTATTTTTTACAACAAAATAAAAATTTTCTTAAACCAAAACCGCAATATTGTTTAAAAAGTTTCAAGCTTTTTTTTTTAATTTTTATTTTATAACTGTATGAAAGTAGCTTAGCACAAACTGTTCTAGAGAATAACTACATGAAGGTTTCAGCTTGCATCTGAGGTGCTATGCTCCCTCTTCCATTATCTACCACTTTTCACCATAAGACCCAATACCAATTTCTTCAACTATATTTCATTATCTTAGCTTTAGTAGTTCCGAAGTAAATTTAACACATTATTAATTAATTTTGTTCGCCGCAACTGCGCCGTAATTCGGCCATCCGCAAACACTAATTTTAAATTGCTCGGTCGCTAACCATTAAGCCAAAAATGGGCTCATCGCTGAATGCCATAAGTTGGCCTTAGCTTGTAAAGAACACTTTTCACAGAGCATCGATTTTCGTAATACAACCGTATGATTTGTAAACGTTGTTGTGACGTAAGTCTTTCCACGACGAAATGTCAATGAATGCCTCTAAAAAGGCTGAATCTTACTCGATGGTATTCATTTGTTGCTTGAAATTTATTTTTGTAGGTTAAACTTTCCAATCGAGGTTGTCGAGGCGTCGAACTTAATTTGAATTTACTTGAAAAGAAAAGTAAGAACAGATGCATATCTCCAAAGTGGCGCCCTTCATTCCCTTTGACAGTTGCCGTGCATGCCCAACTGATCAGTCTTTGAAATACTAGCTGTATTCGAATGATCAATGATCGGCATACGGATAACCATTTGCATGCAAATGCAACAACAACCTGAGTCTGAAAGAGACCTGGTTCAATTTATGATCCGTTCTGTTCGTCATTAGCTTGACAGCACAGCCTTTTGTATTTGGTAGCACTGGCAAGAGAATGCATACATACAAGAACTTATGTGAAGTAATTTAGAAAACCTTTTATTTCGGACATAAATTAAATGTTCAGTGATATTTTTTCCCCATCAAATTTTTTACTTTTACCGCCAACGAGTAACATTTGAATTGATTAGTTCCAGAAAAACTATATTACGCCTCTTGAAAATGTGTATTATTCAAAGGAACTTCATCTTCGATTAGTGTTTCATCTTCAATGCTGTCATGTTGCAAACAGTAAATTTTTTTATTACTACCAAAATCAAAGTTTTATATCAGTGCTGAAAACACCCATAAAAATGCTCCGTATCGTTCCTGTTGTATAACCCAAGAAATTTCACCATATTTTTACACCTCCTATCCAATTTTTTATAATCTTCGTAACGTTTGGAACACAGACAGAGAGTCCGCATAATATTATGGTTATGATACCTTAATATTTAGACCGCCAACAACTGTCTACTGCATTATTGAAACTATTTGATGCCTAGTGAAGAGCCAGAAATGTGAGGCAGCTATGATTAAATAACACTAAAGGACTTGAAATTTCAGTGTCTTCCTACATTTTTTAGAAATTTGAATATTTAGGACACACATCCATACCTAAATATCTCATCGACAGCATTAATGCATATGAATTTTATCGAACAAGTTGAAACGTAAAATTAGTTATGAGCATAGCTGTTAGCAACTTATGGTGTGTTACGTTCTCTTAAATCTCTCTCTCTCTCTCTCTCATTGTAAAATTTCGCTCAGTGTACTCTTTCTTTCTTCACAGTATGAAGTCTTCGCTTCACACTCAGTAACCACCACCATGCATCTGCACCTGTACTGAAAAAACAAGTTTCATTCATAAGCGCATCAGATCGTAAGCGATTGTACCATTGAAACAGTAGCACAACAATAAAACAACAAATGCCCGAGGGGAATTTGCGTTACGCTGATTGGTCGGATTGAAAATGATGGAGCGAACACAAAGCGCCAACAAATCGTTCGTCTAAAACAAAAAACAAAAAACATAGACACAGAAAACGTTTTATCTGATTGTTTTTGGCTTTGTGGTTGGCTTCTCCAGTAAACGCTGCTGCAGCAGCAGCTCATCGCTAAGAGTGGGCGCGCAATCCGCTAACGATGGGAGAAGCAGAAATAGCCCACGGCACAACGGTGTTAACGCCACCGTTATAAAATGCTAACTTATTCCTATTGTTATTGTATTGTTTTTATGAACCTTTTAACTGCAGTTTTTACTTTTGCATGTATGTAGAGACCCTGCAATGAATATTGGAAGAGTCTCGTCACTGTACTACTTCCATGCTGCCTATTTCGTGATTGTATGTATGTACTTATATAAACTAGTGCAAAATGAATGTAGTGGCTGTGTTTAAAGAGAAAAGTGAAGGTGTTACTGTTTTCGTACATAATGGGAGCAGCCGAGCTGGCCACTATTTCTGATAGCGAAAGAAACCTGATACTGTTGCTTCAAATTTAATAATTTTTGGTAGCTAGTCCGATTACTTAGATTAATATATAATTTTAATTATATTTTAATAAGTAAATAATAATAATAAAATAGATCAGTATATGTAACATATTCAATTAAGATACATATACGGATACATATGTATGTCATTAAATATTTGAAAATATTTATATTGGATATAAAATGCAAAAACCAAAAATGCATCTAAGAAGAATTTATTGTAGATACACATACACTTAAGGTGAAGACTTTTTTTGATTGCAATCGTATGCACAAACAATTATTAGCGAAACAAATTTAATTACGTAAATAAGGTTTTAAAACGAAAAAAGAAATATTTTCCTTCAAATAAATTCTTATTATAAAATTTTATGAAAGTTGAATGGATGTAGTCGATGATGAAGCGTCTTGTAGATACTTTTTCTTAGAAAAATCTGGTTTTTTCTTTCAAGTAGTTGTAGATCTTCAAGCAAATTATGTTAAGTCAAAGAGGTAGACTTAAACATTTTGACTTGTAGACGGGGTTTTTCGGTGGTCCAGATACTTTTAATAGCAGAAACGACTAGTTGACTGGTAGCGCAAAGTACACTAAAGTTTGCCGCTGATTTAGCACAGAGTGGTACCATATCGAAAACCACTAGTTCTGCACTAATGTAGATGTGGACAGCCCGATCAACTGCCGGATATGTAAGAATGCGTATCTATATGCATCTCCTATTTAGAAATGCTGATGGCCGACTACAAAAAATTGCTTTGAGAATGCAACAACTAGCAAGTTGCAAGATTGATCTTTCACATTGGAAAAGCGTACACTGGTTCAGTGTTCCTTTCTTGCAGAGAAATAATGAGCTCGTCTGATGACAGTACTTACGATTCTTTGCCTTCATATTAATAATGAAATAAACTTAAATACAATTTGCGTAAATGGCAGAGACTTCCGCAGATTGCCTAAACATAAATATATGTTTAAGTACATCAATAACTGGCCACTTGCCACTAACACCAAGAGAAAGATGTACTTACATTTATTTACATTTACTTTTTTTTAATCCACTTTCATTTTAATAGAGCCTTTAAGGTATGGAAGGGTGATGCTTTTTATTGTTCAAGGAAAATATTCATTAAATTAAGTTTAAATAAAGGTTAAGCAAAACATACAAATTCTGCATAATTAGCTTCTCAAACTGTTAATTTTTAGTTTTTCAATATGTCTGGCATTGGAAAGCCTACACCACACGAAATAACTTAAGGGTTTTCCAATAAGAGGTGTTATTTTGATATTCAAAGAAAAATGATATTTTTTAATATAAATTATCGGATGTTTATTTCATTACAAAAAGGAAGGTATGCCGTTAACAGTGGAAAATAAAATCAGGCAAATGACCACCACGACCACGCTTACAGGACAATATCCTTTTCATGAAATCTTCCATAACCGAATTAAAAAGAAGCTGCCCTATGTCCTCGATAGCCTCTCGAATTCCATCTTTGAAGTCTTGAATCGATCCCAGGCTATTAGCGTAGACCTTCTCTTTCACGTGGCCCAAAAAAAAAAGGCACAAGATGTTAAATCACAAGATCTCAGTGGCCAATTGTGAGATATCACGGTCCGGAAATTTTTCCCTTAAAATATCAATGGTTTCGTTGCTTGTGTGGCACGTAGCGCCGTCTTGTTGAAAATAAACGTTGACCAGATCAATACCATCCAATTCTATCCATAAAAAATCGTTAATAAAGTCTCGATAGCGCGATCCCATTCAAAATAACACCTGTTATTGGAAAACCCTTTATAATACCAAAACATGTGAAGGTTTGTTTATTTTTCTTTTATTTTTTTTTAACTTTTATTAATTTTTTATAGAAATATAGTTCATTCTACAACAAATATCATATAAATCGGAATTCTAAACATTGCACAAAATTTATAAATATTCGAAAAATGTTCATCGAACTTCCAAACTTTTTTATCAAAAGTAAAAATTGGATACGCAGTTTTATAACCTGTTGAACTTTATGGAGAAAATACTCAATACCGTCAGGAAA
The DNA here is from genome assembly GCF_028408465.1 of Anastrepha ludens. Classification (NCBI taxonomy): domain Eukaryota; kingdom Metazoa; phylum Arthropoda; class Insecta; order Diptera; family Tephritidae; genus Anastrepha; species Anastrepha ludens. Next base: position 104,573,745 of record NC_071498.1, read on the forward strand.
AAAATGGTCAAAAATTAATGAGAATTTTGAGCTACTTCAAACTTGTTGTTTATTATACTAAAATTATTAAGAAATAATAAATACAAATTAAAAAAGGAACTGTGTAATGGCCTACACTATCTCCAGTTGAGAGAAGCGATAAATGCGTGAAATGTATTGCCAATATTGGGTAAGATAAGCTTACGAGTAATGGCTTGCCACAAAAAGTGCCTGAACATCCAATCTCCTGCTGACCACAGATCCATTTGTGAATATGGGATGCCAGGGTATACATTGGGCTTTCAGAGAGCATTCGATGCAAATAGCCTATCACCAAGGATGATAGATTATCAGGTTTGGCCTTCAGCTATAGTGAGAAACGAAACTGAGCGAGTAACTTCGGCTGCCACGTCGGCAGCAGAATTCTGCCCGCTTATTTCATTCAATCAATCGCTGCAACATAACTAGGGGATGTGCTGATGTTTTTTTTTTTTTGTATATCCCCAACACAATCTTAGTAAAACCCACTGTGATGACCCCGGTTACGTCAGCCAACCAATTGATTATTTCAAATTCGCTGCGAGAGGGTTAAAGGTCTGATCTTGGCCACACCTTCTAAATTTTTTTCACCATGGCCTATTTCTACATTCTTAAACCTTCTTGTGTGCCCATCTATTTTCTCCCATACATTTCATGGCTCTTTCGCTTAAATGTCATTAAGTATGGAATAAAAAAGCTTTAAACTATCCTGGGCAAAAATATCCCTGCCCCAGTGCTAAATTCTGATTTAGATCCATCCGTGAAGACTCTCAACTATCCCAACTGTGGGATCTCAACGATGGTGTGGATCATATACGATATTACGTCTAAGTAACACAACGCTCGGAAAAATAATATCCAGATAGTAAACTGAGTAAAGAATTGTGTGCCTAACCTGTAGTTGTTGGCAGGGCTCTATGACCACAAGGCAGATCGAACGTTGCAGACTGCTAATGCATACTCAACAGTTGGTCTCATTATGGCAGTATATATACGTAGGACTCTTTTATGTGAGGTAAACTATATTTTTCCGAAAGTTCAACTAAACACAAACCCAAAAGAGTATAGAACAGAGGTAATTTTCAGGGAAACGTATTTGCTCCACAAAAATTGGAAGTTCAAGATAACTTTTAGAAACGTAATGTCGTGAAAAATTTCTATAGAGACATCAATTAGAACAGTCAGAGTTAAATCATCAAACGTCTTCGCTCTAGTGAAAATATCTACACTAGTTTTTAGAGGATTGATTGGAACGAGGAGTTATGCCCCACTTGATCTCGCCAACGTAGATTATGGTCGTCATTCACTCTCGAGGGTCTGTCGTGCAAGAGCACTTTTGTTCATCCTCGAGACATTGCCAAGCCAGCGCAGCTGCTGTATTATAATATGTTCACATCTCAGTATAGCACATACTGCTCGCTGTTCCATCGCATAGGGAACTTATTCTTACCTATGCCAAGAAAGATATTTCGGAGAATTTTTTTCTCGAAAGCTTCCAAAACTTTCTCACCTTCTGTTGACATCGTCCATGTTTCTGCACCATACAACAAGGCGGGACTGATGAGCGTTTTGTAGAGTATCAGTTGGGTCCTTCGAGAGAGAGCTCTACTTCTCAATTGCCTACTGAGCCCAAAGTAACACCTGTTGGCAAGAATTATTCGCCGATTGATCTCCAGGCTGATGTCATGTTAGTGGTTGATGCTGATCCCAAAGTACACACATCGAATTCCTGCTTATCAACACTGACATATTTTCCAAGAGGCGAATACTCCGTGTATGTTAACAGCAGGTACTCTGTTTTGCCCTCATTCACCGCAAGACGCACATTGGTCATCTCTATCTCTAAGATGAAGAATGCCGAGCATAGAGTTAAATTCAGCTTGTGTTCTATGGCAATCTTCCATTAATGAGGAATTCATACTTAATACAGCAATATGATCGGAGTAGACCTTTAATAAACATCAGTCAAATTTAGAATGGTCAATAGGCGTTCTTGCACCAAAAATGAGGAGACAGAGTATGATGGCAGACTTTATTCCTCTCTATCTATGCTCACTCAATCCCCGTCATCGTTTTGCACTTAAACATTAGCCCAAGCCAAGTCACTAAAATATTGTTTACGTCATGTAACAGAGCACTTTCCCTAGTACTTTTAAAGCCAGAATCGTCAAGGATATCCTGTTTACCCACAAATACCCCAAATGTTAGTGTTAGTTATCGTAACTACTTATATAAGCTGACGGCGGCTCCCAATTTTTTATTCTACCTATAGTTAAGTAAATAAATGGGTGGATAGATTTTGCTCTTCGACCTTCCTTTTTCTGCTTGATATGGTATCGCATTCGTTGAAGAAGTTTCTGGGGCCAAGTCTCAGAATCAACAGTATTCATTACAATTTTTTGTTTATGCAGTAGAGACTTTGGTAGGTATTGTCTCACAACTTACTTCTATCGGGTATTTTTTAAGAGCTTGAGAATGGTGCCGCAAAAGAGCTCGATGAACTTCGCGCACAGATTTATTTTTTACAAAGTAGATTTCCACAATTTTGAAGAGTTGTTCTGCCCTTAAACGATTTATGATGGCTCGCCAAACCTTACTGAACATAAATGTCAACACAGTTTGCCATTCTCAGCTATCAAACCATAGTTATCGATATCGATAGTTCTCATGCAGCTAAAAGCAATCACCCGATACCTTGGATTTCTTAGCTGCACGCCTTCACTCTTGAGCTCTTCCTTGATGATGCGTCGTTCCAATGCCAGGAAAGCCTCAGGTCATGTTGGTTTCAAGGCTGCAGCCGCTCTACTTCGTTTCAGCATATTTCCTTGTGAATACGTATCCTCGCCAAGGCCGAGTGGTACTTTTTCCATTGCTATTCCCTCAAGGTATGAGTGAGCGGCGTGCAACAATTAAGGAAGCAGAGGATTCGGTTACTTACTTCTGTAATTACTGTAAAGGAAATAAATATCTACTCCGACAGTCAAGTGGCAATTAGACTCGTTGTTTGTATATTCAAAATTAGTCGAGGAATTCCTGACTTCTCTCTCGATTGCATCTAAATAATTCGATATTAGGCTAATTTGGGTTCCTGGTCACTGCTGAGCTGATCAGTTGGCTAAACAGGGAACCCTGAAGACGGTTTTATTGCAAAATGAAAGGATTGGGGCCCTGTCCGTTAGGTGCCCATGTGGCGAGACTTGGGATCACTTCAGTACCTTTCTGAGGAAGATGTCCGCAGGACGAGGGAAATCATCTCAGCACCTCCATTTAAGCTGCCCTGTTCTCGTCGGTTAATACGAACGTAAATATCCACTGTTGTTTGTCATCCGCTAATCCAAAACCATTTCTTCCTTTTTCCAACTGTCTGGTTCTTTTCCTTCTCCTCTCCCCTTCCTATCTGGTAATTCAATGGACAAATTTAGAATATTCGTGCAGGTGAGTCTCTCGTAAGGGCAGCCATTCATCCTGACCTAACCTAACGGAACCCTTATATGCTGAATACGATTACACGCCCTTAATAAGTTTAGTCTCTCTCTACATTCCAAAACTATTAAGGGCTTACTTAACCTATTATAGGTACCTACAATTTGTATAAATGCTGAAAGTATAAGTAAATATTCAAAGAAAAAATACTTTTGGCGATTTCTTAATTTTGATAGAAATATAATGGAATGCTAGTCCTTTTTTAATGATAGAGCAATTGAAATTCTAGAAGCCTTCACTCAAACAATACTCAAAGCTAACTCATTAAATTAATAAATTTGTTGTCGCCCTCAATAAAATCCACTCCAATAAAAAGAGGTTTGCCTTATGTGCCTATAAATCTTTCTTCAAATAATTTGAATGCGAAACAGTTTACAGCAGCTCGAATAATTGTTCGACATGAAAATCGAAAAATATCTGAAAACCACTTAAATGGAAGAACACAATGAGATGCTTTTCGCAGAGCCAAGCATCTTTCAGTGCAGTAACAGCGTGGAGTATAAGAATCCGTTGTCAATTATAACGACAAGCCAAGTATATAAATCAAAACATAGTTGAATCTGGCAATAAAGGGCCAAGAGGCGTAAAATAAGCAGCATTGCACTTTCGTAGACTAGGAAGCGCATCTGTTGCACAGCACAAAGAATGGCACATAAAGACAAAGCAACGGCATACATTAAAAAAAATAAGAGAAAAACAATGCTCAGGTAAACGCAATAGCATATAGTATTTGTCAACTGTAACGGTTTTGGTTTTGTTGTTGGTAGCGATATGAATTCCTTTTGGTTCACTCAAGCGGCAGTTAAACAATGTGATACGAAAGACTTAAGCGACAAACTCGCGTAGGCCCTCAATCGTTGTGCGCTAGGTGCATGCTTTAAACACACAGATGGCAGTGAAATATTTGTATGTATAATATATAACATATGTACTATATATGTATAATATATATACATATAAACATATAAATATGTGAATTATGAAAATTTCAACTAAAAACTCCCACTATCAGCTATGACTGCTGCTTTTTTACAATGAAATAGTTCTATTTAAGTCATACAAAAAACAAACAAGAACAGAAGCAACGTAGTCACAGTCATTCTCCGTTGTTACATGCCTTAACTATTCGTGTTTTTTATTTATAAATTTTTTGCTGCATATATTTTTTGTTTTTTGTTTCTTGCCTGTGGAATATTTGCTTCAAAATTCATAAATAAAAACGATGCCGGTATAAATGACAACAACAACTCAGCGTTTGTCCGGCAAGTATGGATATGTATATGGCTTGCCATAAGCATGTTATGGCTTGTTACTTGACTTGTTTGACAATAGATAAAACAAATTGACTTTTTGTTGTGCCAAAAATGTCGACTTGTCGTTTTACACTGTTTGGACAGCCGACAGAAGAAGACTCCCGCTGCACAGTGGGTACACTTATACAATATTTTCAAATATTTCTAGACTTAAAGAATTTTAAATTTCTTCTTTGCTGATTTTTATAAAAATAAACCAGAAACAACTGCTACCGCATCTGAAAACATGCACGGTGCTCAGGCTTAGTCAAACCGCTGATCAGACCTTATCAACGGATGGTGGTATAACTGTATAAGTAGAAGTACTGACACACTATTCCCCTGAATTGGGCTACCTTTTAAACGAAGTCGGAGATATGTTGGGTTGGAGCATCTGGAACTGTATGCTTCCTGAGATAGGAAGTAGGAGAACGGCCGAAGGCATAATTGGCATCAGAAGTATAATGTTCGGATCAATTCTCAATGCTTTATTAGCTATGCCGATTGCATTCTTATGAACTGTGATACGGCAATCGTAGTTCTGGGCATAGAGAGTTGTTTAAAAGGTTGTCAGACTAGTGGCCTTTGTTTTTGGTGCCTATTGACAAAATGATGCCGACGAAGTTATGTCGTTTGCTTTTCAATAAGGAAGCAATGGAGCAATACAGACACTCTCTTTAGAAGCTCGGTATAATTTTTCTATACCGACAGCTTCAAAACTGAAAATAGTACTAGAGCGGAATAAAATTTAGACAATAACTTCAGATGTTTTACTACTTTAGGTATGATGGCATCAGTCTTTCAATCGGATGCAATATTTAAAATAGCAGACTAAATAATTGGCAAAATATGGCGAGAACATAAAATCAGGATGCGCACTGACAGTCAAGCTGCACTAAAGGTCTTAGGAACCGCACGCACCACTTCGGAAATAATCCAAGAATATAAGTTAAGGCTAAACTCCGTTGGAAGGTGAAATGAGCTTGAACGTATGTGGATACCGGGATGCTGTGGTGTTCAAGGCAACGAACTGGCTGATTAATTGGTGAACTGCGGTTCTTTGTAGGGTCCCTTTGGACCGGAGCCAATTTTAGGAACAAGTGTAGCGAGAACTTGACGGGTGCATTACGGCTCTCAGAATGAGTCTCATGAGAACCGTTTGTGCAGTACTAACCCCTACAAGTCAACAGAGTTTTTTCTGAGAAGGTCTGACAGGATGGAAACAAAATTCTTACCCAGGCAGAGGAGGAGTGAACTATGAGATCTGGTTGGACTATTTGTGGGACTCAAATCATAATAACGACATAAGGTCACATCTTGCTTGGAGGAAGAGTATAGTACAAAGGTTTTTCACTCCCACTTTGTGGCTGAAATGGTACATTTTTGGGTTAGATGATTTGATATAGAACAAGCTACATTCTCTTTCCCTGCATAGATTTCTTAACTGCTGAAAATTCTTAAAAAAATTGTATAAGTTTGCTGAGGTGTAAAGAATCCCCACCTGATCTGTCCCTCCCTATTCTTGTAAAACCTATCTTTAGACTTTAAGTGCAAAGGGAAATATCGCCTGAGTGCTTGAAAAAAAAATTACTGCCGTCCACAATTACAATGAACTCCATTCCAATAGCTGCTTTATGGAACAAGTTGGCCCGAGAATTTAAGAATTTATTGGTGACTCATGGATTTGCCTTTAATAGCGGATTCGAGTATAGAATCGAACGCAAGGATTTATTTTACAATATAATTTTAATGCAATAATAAAGATGTTAGTAGTTTTTAAAAAATTGGTTATTAGATTGTGAATTGCTGGTGTTTCTGTCTTTCAGATGTTATAACTACATCAAAAGAAAAGGAATAAATAAAACCAGTTATATTTGAATATAATTCATCTTTAAGCCCACTGTTTACTCCCTTTACTTATGAACCACAATGTTTTCGTTTTGCCGTGTGACTCATCTTCGACTCCGCTAAAGATTTATTTACTATTTTCATATTTTCAAAGCAAGCGAAAAAACAAAACAAAAAAACCAACGCCGCAACAAGTAATAACAAGAACAATGACAGGAATTGAAATTGCCGTAACTCACAGCAATAACAAACGAAAACATGGCAACATATAACAATTGGTAAAAAGCGCTGCCGACGAACGAGAAAAATGATAATGCAATAACTAATAAGCTGCAGACGTGCAACGGTTTAGTGTGCCACAAAGCGGATCCGCGCAGCTCAGCAAATATGGACAAAATAAGACTCCCCCACTTTGGAAATACAACGAACAGCTAAACAAAAACAAAAAAAAAACCATGCGAACGAGTGCGGATGACTTCAATGAGGCAGTGGGGTTGCACGAAAAGTAATGGTGTGGCTGTTGCAATAAGGAAGCAGGCAATGGACAAGCATAGTGGATTTGCTTCTAACAAACGAACTTACTTGCTTAAGTCAAAACATAGTTCTAAGTTCTGTGATTATTGTTCTACCGTTTTATTACGCCATTGAGTGGCAGGGAGCCTCATAAATAATACGAATAATTGCCACTCAAACAGTGCCACATTCAAAACTTGGTAGCGGCTTGAAATGAAAGTCAACCTATAGTGATAGACCACAACCAATTTTGAACAATGAGCCATACACCAACGATTCACATTCAAAAACCAAATATCATCGACAACCAAAGCAGTTTGTCTATTTAAATCTCCGCTCAATTGGCTATCACCAGCATACATAGGTAAATCTTATCACGCGCATCTAAACTTATTTAAATAGACAACAATACTCGTAACAAGCCACTTGCCAGCGCTAACAAGCCATCTAGCATTACCGCAGCCGTTGAAGGTGTTGAAGGTGCCACATAATTGCCGCTACTAAATTTGGTGGCAAATGTGGCAATTTAGATGCTGCGCAAGCTTCCACGCTGGCTCACTGCGTTGGTGTCTTCTTTGTCTTCACCACCAACGGTTGTGTTGTCATCACTGATGCTGGTGCTAGTGCCGGAGCTGGCATTATTATTGTCACAGTGTTCCCCACTGTTTCTGCGCTTTATTTAGCATATTCTTCTTCATGTGGTTCTCTTTGCCTTTCATTCCACATTTACACAGCGTAATTCATATCTTAAATCTGCTTACAGAAATAAGCATAGTTACATACACATCTCCTCACAAACACTTTATACAAATGAATACCTTCTATTCCAAAAAAAATTAAACTTTTTGCAGATAGAACAACAACAAGCGTATATTTGAGATAATAGATAATAGATAGTAATAGGCGGCCACCGTAGCAGAATAGTTTGGTGCGTGACTACCATTCGGGAGTACACAGGCTCGAATATCCGTCCATGAACATCAAGTAATAGAAAACATTTTTTCTAAAAGCGGTCGCCTCTCGGCAGGCAAAGCGAACCTCCGAGTGTATTTCTGCCATGAAAAAGCTTCTGATAAAACACATTTTGCCATTCGGAGTGGGCTTAAAACTATAGGTCACTCCATTTGTGGAACATAAAGTCGCTCACCAGAAATAAGAGGAGGAGGAGCTCGGCCAAACACCTAACAGAAGTGTACGCGCGAATTATTTATTTATTTTTTCCATAGATAAGCCCTTTCGAGCGTATTGATGCCCTTACAATGCTCAGTGTGATCAATCTTTTGGTCATCTATCACTAGTATCTAATTATTTTCAATGAAATCGCGGAATTGTTCAATCTTTCCTACTTTTAATCCACTCTGTTGATGACCTGATCTTTCATCGCTACTAAGCGTTTATCTACTGGACTAAAATCGTTTGTGGCACCCACAAAATTTGCGTACAAGATAAACAGCCTCACCATACGATTCTTGAAACATTTGATGCGTTTCGGTATAAAATTTACGTACTAAGCTTAGTACAAAAGTTAAACGCAATTCTTAATTTAAGATTTAATTTTCCGCCGCAGGATTCGAACAAAGATAATGTAATAACTTGCTGGACTATTATAGCAAAATCAAAAGATGGCACCATATATTTATTAATAAAAACTACGGTTTTTTTTGTGATAGAGGCTGTACGTGTGTATGTATTTGTGTGCCGGACTATTGTATAGCGTAGGTGTCTGCCGCATTGTCGGCCCGAACGTGCCACCACGATCACTGCCAGTGCTTCTTTTGTCACTACATATGGCTTGTTTTCCTCCGCTTCTTCATCACAGCGGCTTGTGGTTGGCTCGCTAATCGGCTCTGATACACGTCGGCTATGCTGGTAAGTGTACATACCTACTTATGTGTTGACAAGCATAATTTGAATATTTATTGCTGCTAAATGAGTTATTAACACCTCTTTATGCTAGCATTTTGTATGCAATTACTTGTAAGACTGTGAAATGTCTTCACCTTTGGTTTTTTTTGGTCACCTGTCGCAACGTATCATCGCTGATGATTGACTCGTTTAGCATGTGAGTGGCATGAGGAGAGCTATAATACTTTTAATAAGGTTTTATGGATATGAATGCCTTTATGCATTCTACGTGCGCGGGTGTTTTCAATAGTAAAGTATTTAAGACGCTTTAGTCTCTGTAACTAATTTAGCCGCCTGTCGGATTTTCTTAGTAGCACGTAACGCTTTTGTTTCGAGTAGTCTCTTTATCGCTTCCTCTTTACATTTAATGGTACTGAAATAGATAGCTTCCTATTCATCTCTCCAAGCGAGCCTCGCTCACTTAAGATTAAGCCGTGTGAAAGTTTTGAATACTTTTAAAGGCGCAACATCTATTACGTTTTCGATGTGCAGGCAGTGCAAACTATGTAATCGCTGGCGAAGATATTAAAACCTATCTGCATAGTCTTTCATTCCGAAAGGATGGGGAACCATCGTATAAAGGTATCATTCAGCAGGTTCCCTAAGGTATTATATCGTATAAATCGCAACTACGCGATCTTATTACTGAGATCCAAGTGGAGCTAGATGTATAATAATATTCAGTTGACGTATTTGCTGCTGTTAAAGGAACATTTGAGTGAGCAGCTCTACGTTTGACTCCATGTACTCGACGTGCAGACAACATGATAATGCCTTTTAAAAGCAAGAGGAAAAAGATAAAAAAATTGGTAGGCCTCAACCTTGCGGTATTACAAGATAAAAAAGTATACGAGTATCAATAGAGAACAAATTATGTAAAGAAAGTTAACGTATGAAATTCACATCTATCTGAAGTTAAACAGAACTCTTAATGCTTTTGTTAAGATCACTAAGTCAGGGATCTGAAACCAGTTATGGCACATCCATCGAGAAATCGGAATATTGAACTTAATAATAAAACTAAAGGTCATGTACTGAAAACTAATTACATATATTTGCACAATAGGAATAGAACCAGTTGCAAATTATTGAGTGCAACCTCCGTCAGCTGGGCAGATTAACCGGAGTATCAGACTTTTACATGCATAAGGCAACTCCTGTTTGTCTATTGGGTTCATCTGTTCCATGATGGGAGCTCTCAGGGTATCCTTAGTATTATAAGTTTTGCGTTGACAATTGCTTCAACTACGCTCCCCACTTAAGGGACAGATACCTACAAACGGCCATATTTTCCCTGAATTTCCTTAAAATAAGAAGTCAATATATTTTTTTCAAAATTGGCATACAGTTTATTTATACATTAAAATAATACAAAATTTTTTATTTTATTTTAATCATGTAAAATGGCGGATGTACACTCAATTCTTCTCAATCGGCGGGCATTGTAGCATCGGCGTCAGTGACCTGAATACAAAAAACCAAGAATTTTTTTGGTTTGACATAATTTCTATATGAATTAAACAAAAATGAGAAAAAATCGCGGAATAAAATGCTTCAAAAAACAAAAAAAAACATTTGAGGCGAATTTTCCTACTATTTTTGCTTGGAAAAATTACACAGGCCTGCAAAATCTCGCTTTTTTACAGCTTCTAAACCCGCTATGGATGTTTCTTGAAGGTTTTTTTATGCTGAAAACGAATATGAGCTTGAAAATGCTCCAGCACATCAGGATTTTTGGCAATTTGAGGTTAAATAGTCAAAAAATGCAGATTTTGGCCATTTTTTTAATTTTTTTTTGAGCAAGGTAAAGATTTTTTTTTTAATTTCCACAACGGCATCGCAAAGTACTAGTCTTCAGCTTTAAAATCCATTTTTAAAAATATTTTTACGATTTATATAAAAAAAGTTATTCTATTTTGAATTGGAGACTTTTAGATATGCAAATTCAACCTTTCTAACTCTCTAACGCCCCTGTAAAGGGCGAATTCAAAATAGTATAACTGTTTTTATATTAATCGCAAAAATATTTTTAAAAATGGATTTTAAAGCTGAAGACTAGTACTTTGCATTGCCGTTGTGGAAAATTAAAACAAAAACTTTACCTTGCTCAAAAAAAAATTTTAAAAATAGCCAAAATCTGCATTTTTTGACTATGGGGTGCATTTAGATGTATAAACATATTTGGATGCTCGTATGATTCAAATTGGAAAGAAAAAGCATCTAATAGAACTAGTTGAAAGCACAAAATAATGAAAGGAAATTTTTTCACTATTGGGTAGTACAGTTGATATTAACACTGGATGTTACTGGAAACTACAACGAGTTCTGAAAGAGCTACCCTTTACGAGCTGTTTAAAGGGTTCAACAGCTTTTTCAGGCGTTGAAACACGTTCAAATTATTATATGCCAAATCAGGGCTCCAAGGCAGATGGCCCATTAGTTCGATCTTTTCACGATTTTTTGGCATTTTGTGAAGAACGATTCGTTTTTCTTAACTCTCGGAAAATTTTCGGCAAACAAATGGATGTGTAACACTCAGAGTTGGCTGTTTTAAGGTTTTCTTACGATGTCATAGACGGGCTTTGACATTCAAATCAACATGAATAATGTGTTGGGTAATTAGCAAATTATGCCGCATCCAACGAAAACAAATCTTCTTGGTGACCAAGTCTTCGTGAAATATTGAAAGTGTGCTGTTCTCATTAATGTCCAAGGATGCTTCTACCTTGATTGCACAGCATTGATTGTTTCTGGAACATCAAGCGTTTTTAAACAGCCTTCACGATCGATCTACCTCCAAAATTATAATATCATATTGTAAATCATCGCACGAAATTTTTCACGAGTTAGTTCACTCTTTTGGCAACCCTCGTATTGAGATTAATTCAAAAACATAGACTAGCTGTATTACTTTAAAAATCGCATATTCGCAGTGACTGAGATTCACCATATTTCATATAAGAGGCCCCTTATTCCATAGGAAATAATAATAATAATATTCGAGGCAACCGACGTTTTAGAAGACTTCAACATTTTGGTATTTGTTAGCGAATGAAGACTTTGTTATTTGATTGTCTAATCGCGCCAATGTACCATTTTTTATCAGACCTATAAATACTTGGTTTTGAATCGAACTTGCTTTTCCATGCTCAGACTGCTTTCTAATTTTAATAATAAGAAAATGTAAAGAGTTAGTGAGTTGTGAAAATAAACAACACCAAAGCAAAGCCATTGAGCCATAAGTACAAGAAGTACAATACTAAACATTTGTGAAATATGTAAATGGCAATTAGCAGTCGATTAATATGAAAGCAGTTCCTATTGCTAAGGTAATTATTAATTTTGATTTTGCTTTATTGCATGAAAGGCATGGAATAAAGTCAATTTTTCATTATTTCCTTTATTCTTAATTAATTTATTTCCCATCCGCATTTCTGTTGTTTCTATGTTTGATGTGGACAGCGCAGCATAAATATCTGTCTGTGTGCTTGTCTGTCTACTGATTTCAAATTGATGATCATTTAATAATCACGCTGTAATTGGCCTGAATTCATTGCAACGAACCAACGGTACCGCCGTCAAGCAGTTGCGCAAGCACCGTTCTATTTTTTAGAAAACTAATTTACAAAATTCATATATTTATGTACTTTAGCCATGTCTGGGAGCACAATCCAAGGTAACTTCAAATACGAAAAAAATTAGTAATGACTACAGTCACTGGGCCCTGTACTAAGAAGCAACGGGAGCAGAAGAAGTAGAAACCAACGAGCGTCAGTATAGCGGGTTCGGCATTTAAGCTGCCACCGCTACCACCGCCGACAGACGCTGTTGGCTATTTGGCTATGAGGCCTACAACCTTTGCCCCACTAAAGCTATGGGAGCGCAACATACTGCAGGGCAATGGCCAATGGCTGGCAGTGATTGGATATTGGCGGCTTTTCGCTAGGCTAGTTTGCGCGGGCAAGCTTCAAGTAGCCTCAACAACTGGCTGCTGCAGGAGCTCAAGCGGCAGGCAAATACACACACGCCGCTGCCGGTTGGTGGGAGCACCATTGGCTGATGGTGGGTAATCTCCGCGCAGCAGCGGCCCAACAGCAACAAAGTAAAACACTAACGCACATAAATCAGCAGCAGAGTTCCGAAGAAAAACAATACCTCAAAGCAAAAAACAACAACAACAACAACCTCTACCATCACAACTACCATACAATGCCAACTGGCTCGGCATACTCGTAGCTGCTGCGAAGATTTTGCTTGGCAGCTAACAACAGTTTCTAGCGCAGCCGCCTTGTTGGCCGAAATACAATTTTTATCTCGTTGATTATGTGTTGGTATCTGCCAATACTGGCTAAACGAAAAGCGCAACAACAGCAAAAGCAAAAAATATGTTCGTATATGTGCAAATATTTTTAATTCAAACTAGCCGAGTTATCTTGTCTCTTAGCAAATTTTATTTTTATAAATACACGCAGCAACAAAAATGTGCAACAACCGCAACTGTTGCATGCAATGTTCGCAGCAGCAACGCATTCATCTTCATTGATTTCATGATGCACTTTAATGAAATGAAATCTGATATTACAACAACACAACAACAGCGGCAGTGGCAGCAACAGTCGCAGCAACAGTAGTGGGGCAACGTTCACAGAATCCACAAATTTATTATCTGTACTTTACATCAGCGTGCCTATATTAAATTTCTCATCACGCCCTGCCCCAACTGAATATCCTGGCCGCTGTGAGCCTGCAACATTTTTACATGAGTTTTGAACTCAAGAATGCTACAGCTATCTTAAATTACTTTTCAAGCAACAACAAATATACATAGACACATACATATAGTACAACAATAATGCTAGCAGCAAATATGAATCGCTCTGGGCCATAAAGTAAATTGGCAAAGAAAGTACGAATTGGCGTATTTGGGTTTGTACGAGTAGTTGTTGGCGTTTTGCGCAGATTTAATTTTCGGCAGTAACATACCAATGCCAATGCCGTTGTTAATGTACCCCTTACCGCTCAACTCAGCTACTGATGCAACGTGATTAGGACGAAGCATTCGAAATGGGCCAATGTAACTGATACGAACACGAAATGGTGTTACAAATAGGGGGGAAATGTAAAACAGAATAGAAATGAATCAAAAAACGGATTCGCAAGTGCAAAATTGCTCAAACGAAAATTTTCATTTAGCCTAATTCTTCAATATATGTAGAGGTTATCATAATTATGAGGCAAACACTTCTCCACAGCAAAATCAACTAAATATTTAATAATTAGAAATTTTGTTACAACAATTCAGAAAATGCAAAGTCCAAGTTTTTCCTCAAAAGTAATTTTACCACTTCCAAAGTACTCCCCATCAACTGCAACTCACTTATATCAACGTTTGATCCAGCTCTAGGAACAGTTCTAGAACTCTATTTTCTGTATAGCCATCAGAGTCGTCTTTTATTTTCCCATTACTTCCGTTTGGCTGCAAAAACGCGTTCCCCGTATAGTTTTTTGACGCGACCAAACACAAAAAAATCGCAGGGTGCAATACCTATAAGGTTAATTCGTTGGCTGTTGAATGATATTTGCAATTTAGTCATAATGATGTTCTTGACAAGTTTGTAGGGTTAAATAAAGAATCAGATAATATCTCTACTTCGGTACGAAGCATTTATGTCGGATCTGCGACAAAAGCGTAGATCTTAGTACTATTTACATATTTCGGGCTTCCAGAATATATGCGAATGAATATCAGACTTTTGATTCCATTTTATTTAAAATTGAAATTATTCAAAAAAGATGGTAGACTCCTTTCACCTAAAAACACTTTATGATAACCATAAAAGGTAAGTTGTAAATTATTGATTCGAAATTGATTCCAATATAGCCGCAAAAAAGACATGACCGAAGCTAAAATTGCAAATATCAAGATTTAGCAACCTCAGATCCAAAAAGTGTGAAATGTTGAGAGGATAAATTTTCAAAAATTCAATTGTATGGAGGCGTGGAGAAAGCTTAAAACACTAGTACCGCAACTCGTTTCCTTATACCCGAAATAAGATGAAACCGTTTCGCCGGCCATATCTCTGAAAAATTAAAAAAAAAAAAATATCACAGTGTAGGTGACATTTGTGAATTCGAAAGTTGCGAAATTCAAAAATACAATAATGATGAAGATTGAAAATCCATTATACATCTATCTTACGTATTGTTCATACAGTGATTTTTAAAAATGCTCACTGTTTTTATGATTTATTTTATACAGAAGATCGTGCGCATATTTTCTATATAATGCAAGCAAAAATTAAGAAAAAAACCACCACCATTAACTTGCAATTTATTATGTTACAATTAAATGGACAATAAAACTGTTCAATATCTTAAAGTTCTCAGAAAATTCGTAATACAAATTTCTAAATTTTTATAGACATATTTTGATTTGTTGTAAATTCTGTACAAAGTTTAAAGTTTTGAAGAAAATTTTACTTATAAAGACTTCAGTGCCCATATTGGCCATTGATCGAGTTTTCTTCGCTCGTTAGTTTTTGATTATAGTCCATATATAGCTCCACCAACACATATAACATATACGTATATACTATGTATACAGGGTGCGCCATCTTCTATGTCGGTATGAAAACATTGAATAACTTCGAAAAAAACAACTGATTTGTATAAGTGAGGTATTTTTATTTGGTTTGGTTATTTACAATTTATTAAAACTATTTTTTGAATACAATATCAATCAAGTGGTCAACTTTATTAGCAATCATAAACTGCGATCTTTTTTTGCGTTTGTTATCACCTTGTCAAGCATTTCGGGTTTTAGAGCGTCGATTTCAGTGAGAATGTTTGCCTTAAGCTGGTCAATAGTGTGCCACTTGTTGGCGTAAACCTTACTTTTCAAATAACCCCACAAAAAAAAAGAACCCCCCGGGGCTAAGTCAGGTGATCTGGAGGGCCAGTCGATGTCACCTCTTTTTGATACCAGACGTCCGGGGAATTTTCGTTGCAGAAATTCAATTGCTGCATTCGCAGTGTGGCATGGCGCACCGTCTTGTTGAAACCAGTAACCGTGTAAACCTTTCTCGCGCATTTGCGAGCAGACATAATGAAGCAACATCCATCGGTATCGGTTTCCTTCGACCGTTTCGTTTTCTCGGTAAAAATATGGTCCAATGATGGTTTTGGCGCAAATGCTGGCCCAAACAGTTACTTTCGGGTCATACAATGGCGTTTCATTGGATCTCGTGTGGATTCTCAGTACCCCAAATGCGGCAATTTGGTTTATTCACGCTGCCAGAGAGGTTAGAATGTGCCTCTTCAGTCATTAAAATTTGCTTCCAATGGCATTTAAACGGCATGTTGATGATCTCCTACTGTCCCGTGCTCAATAAAATTCGACACCAAACAGCGAATAGTATTTTCAGACGGTGCCTGTTTGCTGCGATACTTTTTGCGATATGCGCGTTGAGTTAGAACAATAGACTGACTATTTTCGATGTATAGAGTCACTATTTCAGCGCGTTGTTTCGGTGTAAAGCGACCCATGGTTGCAATTGTACTGAATTGGCGTATCGAAAACATGTATGTATGTATGTTGAAGTCGATCGATTGATAAATGACAAAGTTATTCAGCGTTTACATACCGACATAAAAGATGGGGCTCCCTGTATATAATTTCCTTTTACTCCTCTTGAAGCATAGGGTCAGACACATATACGGCATACTAATTCGCAGCTTTTATCACAGCTCTTAACGCAGCTCCAACATAAACGCACCCTAAGTTCTTAGTTCAAGAAAAAGCTGGGAAAAGAAGGAAAGTAAAGCCGGCGGATTCCATCTCGGTATATATATTTATACAGATGAGT
The DNA here is from genome assembly GCF_028408465.1 of Anastrepha ludens. Classification (NCBI taxonomy): domain Eukaryota; kingdom Metazoa; phylum Arthropoda; class Insecta; order Diptera; family Tephritidae; genus Anastrepha; species Anastrepha ludens. The sequence goes on from NC_071498.1 coordinate 104,590,669, forward strand.
GTAAAATGGGCATCAGCGAAGAAGTTGGGAAATTTTGAAAGGTACTGAACATCCGTCTGTCATTCCCGCTAATCAACTCAAGCAATTAAGAATTTCCAAACAGAAATAATGTGGATTGAGATGGTCTGAGAGATAAAAAAGCTGTTCTCTTATTATTCATCCATATTGAACTCATCGGCTGGATTTCCTAGAATAGGAACAGAGATCGATGAATTGACTAAAGTTAGAAAAGCTTTAACGAATCCAAAGAAAATTCACTGTACTTTTAGAGTAATCAAAAAGTAACCAAATGTGTAATCCATTTAGGGAGCTTCTGCTTGAAACCAGGGTTATACACATAATTATAAAGAATTTCCATGCTAATCAGATCGTGGGCTGTGGAATAAGGACTCACATGGCCGTCCGAAACTATGATTTGCAGACACTTCGGCAAGCAATGGCAAAGTTCTGAATGTCCTTATATTACAGCCATGCAAAATCTTTTCATAAAAAACCATCTAAGGCGGCATAAGACTGTAGATATATCAAAACACACACCACAAATAAAAGGAAGAAATCCGCCAAACATCCAACGATGGTATAAGCGCCAATTACATATTTATATATACATAAATATAAATTGATAAAACAACCGCTTAGCTATCGCATTCTTTAATATACTGAGTCCATAAAGAGTATAAAACTTTTTCAGATCTGCTCCGGCTCTTCAACGTCTTCCCAGTGGTACTCAGATATATCGTCCCCTTAGTATTAAAATAGCCTATAAATTTTTTGATGTTTTGAGAAAATGAATTTCAAACTTTTTGTCGAAAGTAGCTCTCACTCAAATCTCGTTATGTCTGTAAATATTTATTATTTTTTGACCGACGTTTTGACCCACTTTGTGGAACTAGAATTTGAGAAACTTTTGACCACATATAAAATCGACGATGGAGAATCCAAAAATTCAATAAAAAAATAATAGCCTATGAGCACATAGGCTATTGTTATACTAAGGGGACGATATGACCTGATATTATGTTGACTTTGGGCGTATCAGTTGATTGTGTCTTATTAGGATAGACATACGACATCAGAGAACCCCACAGAATAATTCAAATGATCTTGGTCGCCAAATGGCAGTAAGCACCACCTTGCTAAAATCACAATTCGCTTTTCGTAGCTTGCCTTACCAAGTGATGAGCCTCGTGTGAGTTGAAATAGTCCAATATACAACGTTTTCAATAATGAACACTATATTAAATTATAAAAAAGGTTTTATAATACGAGGGGTGCCTTTAATATGTCGGGATTAGAGAGCAAAAACAAATTTTAATCATCGAAAATCACTTTATTGTTTTTCAAAATATTCTCCATGAAGATCTATACACTTTTGCACGCGTTTGAACCAATTGTCGAAGCACTTTTGCCACTCTGAATGAGGTACCTCCAAAACATGCATTCTGAATGCCGCAACCGCTTCCCCAGGTGTCGAAAAATGTTGACCTCTCAGTTTGTTTTTTACGTACGGGAATAAAAAGAAGTCATTCGGTGCCAAGTCAGGACTATACGGCGGATGACCCATTAATTCGATGTTTTGGGTGCTCAAAAATGCTGTTGTTTGAGCCGATGTGTGAGAGCTCGCATTGTCCTGGTGAAGAGTGATCCGTCTTTGGCGATTGGTTTTCCTAATTTCTTGGAAGACAACTGGCAAACAAATGGTTGTGTACCACTCAGAATTTACTGTTCTGCGTTGTTCTAGTGGTACGGCGACCATTTGCTTAGAAGTGCTTCGTGCGCGAACAACTTTTGTTGGATTTGGCTCATCTTGAAGCACCCATACAGTCGACTGCTGTTTACTTTCGGGCTCATACGCGTAAATCCATGATTCATCACCTGTCACGATGTCATAGACGTGTTTCGAAGCCCCGCGATCGTATTTTTTGAGCATTTCCTTCGACCAATCGACACGAGCCTTTTTTTGAGCGATTGACAAATTGTGTGGGATCCAACGCGAACAAATTTTTTTGACAGTCAAATGTTTATGCAATATTGAATGTATGCTGGTCCCACTAATGCCTAAGATTGTCTCAATCTCACGATAGGTCACATGACGATCTTGCAATATTAATTCGAGCACAGCATCAATGGTTTTCGGAACAACAACTGATTTTGGACGACCTTCACGAAATTCGTCTTGGAGTGAACTACGATCACGATTGAATTCACCATACCATCGATAAACACTGGCCCTTGATGGAGCTCCATCACCAAAAAATGAATTTAGTTCATCCATGCAATGTTGCTGAGTTAATCCATGTCGAAAGTTGTAAAAAATAATCGCACGAAAATGTTCACGATTTAATTCCATTTTTGGACCGAGATTAATCTTTTAAGTTACTGTAAACAACACAAATAGCCTGGTATTTCAAAACGTTCTGAGTACGTAAAAGCCAAAAAATGTCAAACTTTGCGATACAGCTGTCAGTTGCCAGATTGCAACACCAGGGTTGCCAAATCCCGACATATACAAGGCACCCCTGGTATAGTAATTTTTCTCTTGCTATAAGAATTTGGCTTCAATGGCTAAATAATAAACAACAAATTTTATCATTGGCTGTCTTATTGGATTATCCTATTGGATATGGATACCCTATTTCTAACTTTTCTGATCTATCATACTTTTAGAGAATGGTTAGCAACAGTCGGAACGGTAGGCGCAGTTACCATTAGGGTGGCTAAGCATTTATAAGATATTAGGGTGTGGCCTAAACAGTCTCGTTTTTGGTTTTGATATGTTGCAAACTGCTGTGCACCACGAAATGTGGTAATCTGCTGTGGACCACGAAATATCTTCCTTCTAACTTTCCCTGCGTTTGGAAGTAAACAATGATGTCAGAAGCCGCAACCAAGAAGGTAAGTTAGGTTAGGTTAGATTGCCCTGGCTGGCTGAATGCCATAACATAGGCCTATTGGTTCTTAGTGGTACCAGATGGAACTAAATCTTTACGTTTCTCGTAATGGACATCTTGTAATAAGTCTGCGTCTTTTACGAATCTAAGTAAACTCTGCTCTGGGTGTAACCCCAAAATACATTCCCCAAGCTCCCAATTCATTGCAAAACCCGCAGTTCTCATTGTTTGTAATTCTTATCTTGTATGCAAATGCCGCTAGCAAATGGGGGCCTGTCAGTATACATAAGAAAGTTCTACTTTCTTCGCTAGACAGAGCTAGTATGAATCTGACGTATTTATCTGCATTCTGTTTAGACATGGTTTTCGCGGTTTTGCAAAGTGGCTTGATTGTTCCACATCATTTCTATCGCCTATCCATCCTTTCATGTCTGCAGCGACGCCATTGTACATATAATATAATGGTATGTACACTGTGCTACCGGAAAGGAAATTTATTTTCTTATGACAGATGGAATTAAATGAGGATCTCATCTCCCCTTTAGTGCAGTGACTCTAGCAAATCGTTCTCCTACGAAGCGGCTTCTTTTTTATATTTTCAAGGACGAGTACTCTTAAAAGTTTACTTCCAGCATTTGATTTTATTAAATCATTTGCTTTTTCCCCTCATTAATATCTGATTTGGCTGACTGAGATATTCATTCTTGAAATATCAGGGCGAATACTAAGCAAATAATACGACACGTATCGCCTACTTACCTCAGCTAAGTCAATAAACGAGCCCAACTTTGCCAAAGTAGCAGAATACTTTTTTTTTTTTTTCAAATGCGGCCTTGCACTTCACTTACACATTCAGTTTCATGCCACATAAGAATCGATCTAATCCGATTTGTTGGTATCGCTTATGGCAATTGACAATTTGCCACTGCATCCTTCGATTACGGTACAGCTTTACTCAAAATACAATACCTATAAATAAAGAGTGTGTATTCAAGTAGTGTGGCTCATGCTAGCCAATTGAAATCAAATCCGATCAACTGATATCGACACAAGTGCTTGCCACCACATTTTCAGCAACCCAACACATACGCACACAAACCCTTGATTGCTATAGAAATTTTGCGTACAAGTGCAGATGGCACTCCCAACAAAAATAACAAAAAAAAAACTAAAAACAAAAATCTCAGTAGTGGTCGCATGAAATTTATGGATTTACTTATATGAGAGGTTCTGTGTATGCACCACTGCTAAGCATGAACGAGGTTGCGGAATTATCGTAAAATCAAACATATTGAGTAATCAAATACGCCAACATAAATGCCTTTGACAGCAACAACTGTCGCCGCGGGTAAGGAACATCAGCGAATATCGCACTTGCTGCAGTAAGGCACAGTGTTCAGAGTTGAATAATAATCAGCTTAATTTTCCGATTGTGGTGAGCTGATCAAAATTAAATTTGTTGAGCACATCTACATATTTATTATATTTATTTAATTTTATTAGAATATCACATCTTTCCAAGCAGATGACAAGAAAGAGAGAGCAGTGTCAACCAACCCGATACGTGAATTGGAAATCACATACCGATGTGATATCTTTAGTTTACTGGATTAATTTAAAAACCCTTGGCACGCATAAAGAGGGTTCTCCAATTGAGCTGCAACTCTTCATAGGTATTTACTATATTTGGAAGATAATTTTAAAGAAAAAGTATTGAACGAGACTAAGTTCAGCCGAAATGCAAATACCCAACGTTACTCAAAAATTCTAAAGGTTCATACTTGTAATACAAGATGTCCCTAATTGAGCACTGAAATACGATAATCTTTTTTAAAAAGTCCTTGCAAAAATTAAACCTACTTACTTGTTTGGGGTGAAGCTTTTCCATTTTTCGACATAGTTTCCTTTTAGACTTATACCCTTCGTGCAACGCTATTCTACTTTGTTTGATCCCTTCCGCATTATGAGATTTGTCCAAGTCTGAAAAATAGCCATTCGTTTCTTCAATCATCTCCTCGTTTGGATAAAATCTTTTTCCCCCCAGCCATTTATTTCAGCCACGTCTGGAGCATAGGGGTGATGTAAAGGAGTTGGAACTCTATTTTCACTAATTGTGCGATCACAACTGCTGAGGTGTGAGCTGGTGTGTTATACTGATAGAAAAAGAAATTCACGCGACTTCCTCGATTCACACGAATGCCAAACACAAAGAAATATACCGATCTGGTTCAAACTTGGTGTGCATTCTTCCAAGAGTTTCTACTAACTAAACATAACCTCGACACGCGCCAGTAGCACCATCTATAGGACTTTGCGCGGACTTTTCAAACGACCCCCGAATAACTTATTCAAAAGTTTTAAAATACTCCATCATATAGAGAGATACCACGCTCTAACATTTCTACAAAGTTTCGTTTTAATTATCTCAAGAACTGTTTGGGTTAACGTCGACGAATTGAAGGACAGATGGTTGCTTTCTGATATCGTTGATTTCCAAAATTTGTACTTATTGGAACGAAGATGCGATTTTTGGAATACGTTTGGAAATTATTTTCAAAATTCACTTAACAGTGTGCGATGACACTATTTGAAGAAGGGAATGTGTACCAAAGGTTTCTAAGATATTAAAAAATATTAACTCAAATGCCTCAACTCAATACTTTTTTTTAGCAAAGTGAGATGCCTGCGTCAAATCCTGAACAAGAAGCAATCGTACAGAACCAAGAATGATAGAACAGAAGGTTGCGCTATCTCTATGTCGGGGCTTCGGCACAGACACAAAGCAAACAATTAAAAGGGGTAGAGTAAGCGAAAGCGAGAGCAAGGCAAGGAAAAAACTGCATTTGAAGACTTTATTATAATTGGTGCTTCGCGCGACACTTGTTTTCATCATATTCCTTAATTTATTCACAAACAAATAACTTTGTACAATACATTAAGATTTGTTTAATTTCGGTGCTAATGTCATTCAAACAGCCGACTCTGTCAGATTCGCCAAGAACAAAGCAGCAGTATTGGAATGGCGACACCTTTGTATTCTCGCCATCGCGATGTAGACCCACTGTTGAATAGAGGATTAGGAAGGCATCAAATATAATCTCTGTCTAAGGCAATTTATTGAGCTCAAGAACCTTTGTTGAAATCAATAATCTGAAGTTATCTTCTTGAGAAATTTACATTGGCTAAACAGCTGGAAAGAGCGCCAAGTGCTTCTCTTTTCGAAATCAGTGTCGCATAACATACCACTCTTAAATATTAACGCTTAAGACTATAATAAATAATGTAACCATCGATATTATTAGCAAAACTTCCACTGCCTGTACCACGATTGCGTTAAAAGGCGAGGAAACATAACCTTATTTCCACCGATATTAACCAGAGTATACCTATACGGCGGCCGTCGTAGCCGAATGGGTTGGTGCGTGGTTACCATTCGGAATTCACAGAGAGAACGTTGGTTCGAATCTCGGGGAAACATCAGAATTAAGAAAAACATTTTTCTAATAGCGGTCGCCCCTCGGCAGGCAATGGCAAACCTCCGAGTGTATTTCTGCCATTCGGAGTCGGCTTGAAACTGTAGGTCCCTCACCACAAATAGGAGGAGGAGCTTCTTTTGAAGAAGGAAGGTGAGTCCAAATCTGTTCTTGGATGGACATGTTGTTGGAGTAATTTTTTTTATTATCTACAAAGAATAAATTTGGAGTAGAACATTGCAGTATTTTCCATGCAAAAATAAGCACTCAGCTTATTAGAAAAGACACATTTACTGATGAAGTGTTCGAAATTTGTCGGGAAATATCTGTTTTCCTTTCCGGTTTCATCTAAATACTTCACTATGGAGTGGCTTAAATGGATACCAAGACGCAAGAAAAATGCAGAAAACTGTATGACTGATGATCAAGATAGGCAGAACTCGCTTGGAGTGGTTGGTGTCTTCGTGCTAAGCGAATGTAACGTTTTCCGCGATCTAATCTTGGGTATAGTATAGTTATTGGGCTTCGAGATAGGTCAGCGAGCAGCAGTCGGGTGAACTGCACGCTTGTATTCTCCCTCTGGTCAACGAGTTGAACGCGGGTGGTGGGGGAAGCTCCTAAGACGCGACACACCTCTCTCTCCTCCCTTAATGGATCACAACACACAACATAATTTCCATTCCTTTCTACTGTACTCATCTAGAGAATGAACGAGTGCTCCTTCTCCCTCCCCCTCTTTCTCTCTCCGTAACCTATAACTACACTCAACCTAATTCCTGAACTGTGCCTGTTTTGAATTTAGATTGATTTTAGAATTTTCCTTTTAGCATGCAACATTTCTTCACCTACAGTTCCTAATCGTCATCGGTTGGAATATTTCTTTTGTATATTCCATTCTTACTTTTCTTACTTCGTGTTTAACAATGTCACAATGAAAAGCCTTTCGCGGCTATCACCTAACATAACCTATCCACTGTTGTGCAATAGACATTTAATAGGTTTTTTTTAGCTTATACTTCTAGACACTTAGTTTACCTTTGCAACAAAAAAACACGCCATTTCCCTCATAAATAAAACACTGTGCGACACATTACAGTCAAACAAGTTATTTGTCACACATACATGTGTACATACACAAATATACGATTATATATAATATTTGCCGCATTCGACGTTATTTGCCGTAAGCATTAATTAAACTCGCCACAACGCCAACACCACCCGAGCGATTTGAGTTTAATATGTTCGCAATTTGGATTTTTGAAAAATGTTTTTACTGCCAAAACGAAACTTTCCACAAACGTTGTTATTCCTTATGGCACATTTTGACAGAGAGGGGTGAGTGTCCTGATAAAGTTCAACAGACTTGTATGTTATACCAAATTATGCGCTTGACATTACATGCATATACAAGCGTACATATAAACACACAAATGTGAATACAAATTTCATAAATCATTTTTCAAAGCACGCTACAGTCGGTACTTTTGCCAAAACATACGCGAGTACTTCTGTATTATTATTAGTTGCTATGGGCGCAATTCCAATTTGCCGATTCCACTTCGTGTCCGTTCCATTCATTCATTACCTGAGTTCGATTCCATTTTCTTTTACTTACAAATCAGAAGCGAGAGGTTGTTAACCCGGTATACCTATCCGCACGATGAGATTGCCATCTTAAATTTAGAGCCCCCGGGAGCAGCATTTCGTTTTTCAGCCGCGTGCCGAAAGCCGGCACTTCCTCGCCTTATCGGTGATGGATTTCACCTTACAGATTTTAAAAGCTTGTAACGAGCCTACTGCCCAATCTACCACATCCTTTACTTGTTCAGGACTGCTTATTGGTTAGAAAAAACTGATTGGCAACCAAACCCCATATCTGAAGGCATTTCACTATCCGCAACCTTTGATCCGTCCGACAGCCTGCAGCTCGGCATGGTCTGTCGCAAAATTCAAACAAATGGAAAAATATTATGGCAAAATTAATTTATTTTACCCAAAATAGCTCCTTCGGCCATAATATATCGCTTTACATAGTCGAAAATCATATGAAACGACCTATTTAACTCTTATTTAGAAATCTTGGCGGTTGTCGATCTTTGAATGGCTTCAATATCTGTATAACGCTTTTCTTTTGTTATCAAATGAATCTTTCCAAACAGTGAGAAGTCGCACGGAGCTAAATCAGGCAAATTCGTGTGAATATGGCGAGTGGTTGATACTTTTTGCGGTAGTTTGACTCTTTCTTGGCTTCCGTAATCAAATCCTTCCAAGATTTCAATTTAGTTCGAAGAGGGTTTTGATCATCCGTGAGCGGGTGTGAAGGAAATCCCGAGCAAATCTTTCCCAGACCCAAAGGCTCGACCAAAATGCAGTGAATTAAATATCGATATATTTTTTGATGAACTTCCATGGAAAGCAATGAAAACTCGACTCTGTTTTATAAATTTACCCACAACTTCAACGTTTTTCCATCCGTAAATTGTTCAAGCAAAGGTACAAAGTAGGCCATAAAATGTTTGCTTCACTTGTTTCATATCGGACGTCGTTTTATCGAGTTAAAATACAATCTTATTTTACATCTCTACTCAAAATTTATTTTCCGACCGATAGTATAAAAGTACTGTTGCATTAAACCCCATAGCTCAGCTCCCTTTAAAGAAGTTGTGAAAAAATTTTGGTGAAATACCGGTGATGGATATAGAACCATACGTTATATCCAGATCTAAAAGATTGTGCTACTGATTACTCAAACACGAAGGCAGTCATATAGATCTGGTACTATATTTTATTATGTGCGTCGAATATATTTATGATTAGTTCCAATGAGGCACAAACCAAGGTACAGGATGTTAGGTTCAAGGTCAAGATTCCTAGCTTAAAGAGAATGAAGACCCTTCTAAGAAAAGTGATCGGAAATCGCATGCCTATGAAAGTTATATATTAGTAATTACTCCTTTAGTGATTGGGTTTATTTATCGAGCATTGACGATCAAAATGGAATTTACTTACTGCTCATATTACTACTATTAGTACCAGTATCAGTAATTATTAGGTGCTCTACTAAGTTCCCGCTGTTTGTCAATAGATGCCGCCAGCAGTGTGTGCTAGTCGATTCTAACATAACCTAAACGTCATAAACCGAGCTTAGACATTTGGTTAACAAACTGCTTCGACACATTAACGATTTTGTTTTGGTATCATATACTTTTGGTTTTGTGAAAATGTCTGATTTTGTGCCGAATAATCGTCATTTGCGGGAAGTGTTGATTTTTTTCTTTCATTCGAAAAAACGGCAGCTAAGGCGCATCGAGAGCTGGAACAAGTTTATGGAGATGCTGCTTTAAGTGAAACAACGTGCCGAGATTGGTTCCGTTGCTTCAAAGACGCTAATTTTAATGTTGATGACCGTCCCCGTGAAGGCAGGCCAAAAACCTTCGAAGATGCTGAATTGGAGGCATTGCTCAATGACGATCCGTGGCAAACGCAAGAAGAGCTTGCTTCAGTATTAGGAGTTACCCACCAATCCATTTCCAAGCGATCGCATGCTTTTGGAATGATTCAGAAACAGGGGACTTGGGTTCCTTATGATTTAAAACCAAGAGATGTTGAATGTCGTTTTTTCGCCTGTGAAGAACTGCTCCAGCGGCAAAAAAGGAAGGGTTTTCTTCATCGCATCGTGACGGTGATGAAAAATGGATTCATTACAGCTATCCAAAGGAAAGAAAGTTATGGGGTCAACTTCTACGTTGCCCCCCGGTCGAATATTCACGCTGCGATGGTTATGCTATGTATTTGGTGGGACCAAGTTGGTGTTATTTATTATGAACTGTAAAACCAAGCGAAACCATCACTGGGGATCGGTATTGGCTTCAATTGACGCGATTGAGCCGAGCACTGCGCGAGAAGCGGCCGCAATACGCGGAGAGGCATAAAAAAGTGATTCTACAGCATGTCAACGCTCACTTTGCCAAACCCGTTAAAACCTACCTGGAAACACCGTAATGGGAAATCCTACCCCATCCGCCATATTCGCCAGATATTGCGCCGTCCGATTATCACCTGTTCCGATCTATGGCACATGGTCTAGCTGGCCAGCAGTTCCATATACATCAGAAGACATCAGAAAATTGCTTGATCCGTGGATAGCCTCAAAGAGGAATAGTTTTACCGCGACGGAAAGATGGGAAGAAGTAGTAGCCAGCGATAGGCAATACTTTCAAAAACTCACTTGTAACCATTTTTTTTAGAATAAAGTTGTATTTGCATCAAAAAAACAGCCAGAACTTAGGTACGCACCTAATATTTTCGTTTTATGTCACTACAAAGTTTACAGTTCCCATTTTATATGAAATTCTGCATGATTTTAATGCGATCCTTTGCATCTTATTAAAACTGTCTATGCTCAGTGAAGCCACACACGCGTTAGTACCCACTGTAGGGTGCTCTCACCAGATGCACTTGAATAACATAAACAACAGTTAAAAATTGGAAAGAAACTACACATGTGCTAACACTGAAGAGGTCAAAAATAGTTTCTAACCAACAACATGTGGCATAATAAACAACAGATAACTTCAACCGACCAACCAAATTAAATAAACCTCAAGCACTAGAAAAAAACAAACAGATAATGAAAGAATACAAAAAACAAGAAGAACTGAAAAAGTGGTGAGATGTGGTAACAAAAGGATACACTTGTGCAACTGACACATTTTCCCAATGCGAAGCCATGTCACATGCTTAGATTTTTTATTATGTCCTTAGTGGTGTTTTTCTTGGCACGTGGACGATATCCGCCTCGGAGCATGCGTAAATGTAACAGCACAGGAATAACAGGGAGCGTGCGTTCATTCATTTATAATCAAAAAAAAGTACAATAGTTTTTGTGGAGTATATCATTTTCAAATAAAATTATCGAAACCGAGATGAGGGTTGGTTGGTGGTTGTAAGGCTGGTAGGCATGCGCATAATTGTTACTGCCTAATTTAACACACTTCAACTTCAATTTTATGGATAGAAGTGCAAAGAGAGGGGTGGGTTTGCGGTAATTATTCTTATGGTGAATGAAGTTTGCAATCAAGCAGGATCATTTCAGACATTAAATGGATCATCGTATTAGTTTGTGTTTGAATAATAAAAGGTATACGAGCATATATATCCGCATACGCGTATGTCTAAACAAATATTTGGCACAGAGTTTAATTTAAAAATCTGATCAATTCAAAAATCAATAGCGAAATTACGATACAAACAATTTATCAGTCTTATGTTGAATTATCCGCTTTTTGTAGTTGATGGGTTGGTTGAGTGGCAGTCAACCGAAGTCAATATACTTCAGCAAGGATACGTTGTCTGATGCAGAGAAATGTCTCCATAGTAAAGCGAAGCATTGACAATAAAACTGTATCAAGCTTTTTTTCTGAAATCTGAAATGTGTAACAGAACTTTCCCAAAATTCCATCGGCATGCACTAGTTGTTCTACTCCTTCAAAAAGTTGGAAATGTAGGGCAATGAATTGAAAGAATTTGGTTGAACATACGCATATATCCCATGATAAAGTGTCAGTGCTGACATGATAAAGTACCAATCACACAGGCAGTGCTCCACAAGAAATCGTTCTCTTTTTTTTATAACTACTTAACTTTTAATTCAGCGAAATGCACTTTTTTCTCAATGAAATCTATGAAAACGCGCATAGTAAAAGGAAATGTATACTCCCATTTTAAATTGTCCCTCAAAATCTGAACTTAGGGTCAAAAATCCAATTTTTTCATAAGTTGAAGAAGATAGATACTTAGCCGTAACTTTATATTTGTTTATGTAAGTATTAATGTATTCAAAGGAAGAGACTAAAACAGAAGACAAATTTGAAATTTTGTACATTTTTTTAATTTTAAATAGAATTTTAAATGACTATTCGGTTTATATAGAAGGCTGTATGAGACTAAAATATAATGCAAATTCTGTTCTCAACGAGCTATAAGTTTTTAAAATTCACTCCGCGAAGGCATTTGACCTTCTTGCTTTACCATACATACTACAAAAAAAAATCGCGTTTTCATTATATGGCAAAAATGCACAACACCGTAAGAGAAAAAAAATTATCAAAAATCAAATCAATTCAAAGTAATACTTCATTGTACTTAAATTTATTGTGATATAAAACTGCTTACCGAAATTAAATTTTTTGATTAAATTATTTTTTAAACCAAATTATTTTTTAAGATTTCTAATTAAATTAATTTTGATCAAAATGTTTGATATTTTTAAAAATCTGGTACAAAGATTAGGTTTAATTTAATTAATATAGATCGTAGGTAGGTAAGATGGCAAGAGTACCCCAGGTACACTACAAGTAGCACTTACGTGCCGTTTTGATACCATAATGTGGGCCACTACCTGTGATAGGATTTAGGGAGGAGATAAAACCGTCTACAGCCATCCAGTGCTGTTGATGTAGCGGAGGAGAGAAAAGGGATCTAGGCTGGAGAATTTCATCAAGTCATCCCCAAAGGGGACGCTGAGGAATCTCAAGCGCCTAGCCGCCAGAGCCGGACATTTGCAGAGAAAGTGTTCCACAGTCTCTTTCTCTGCAGGATCCCCACAGCTTCTGCAATGGGGGTTGTACCGAATTCCAAGCTTCTCCGCGTGAGTGCCGATCACACAGTGGCCAGTGATCACCGCAATGAGTTTGGAAATTGAATGGTAGAGGGTTCATGTCACCTTAAGCGTTCTGTTTATATCGTATTGAGGCCACAGTGCTTTTGAAATGGCACACGATGAGACAGACCTCCATCTGTCTTGCGCTTTCTTGAGAAAGAAGTTGTGTAGTTTCCCTTTAACGACGGCCAAGGGGATACTGATGTCTGAGAAGGGGGCAGCTGGATCCGGTTCTGCCGCCCCCTTCCTGGCAAGCTCATCGGCAATTTCATTTCCCTTTATATTCGTGTGCCCAGGAACCCAGTTGAGGGAAATGTTTCCTGCACGTCCGAGACGTTTAAGTTCCTTCTTGCAGGAGTTCACGAGAAGAGAGCTGCAATATGGCGACGGCAGTGCCTTGATTGCAGCTTGGCTATCGGAAAAAATTTTAATGTCTCCCTCCTAACAGCGATCCCGAAGCATTTTGCATGCCTGCAGGATCGCGAAGACCCCTGCTTGAAAGACGCTGCTTGTCTCCGGCAGTTTAAAGGAGACCGAGATGCTGGCTAATTTAGAGTAGACCCCCGCTCCGACTCCAGACTCCATTTTGGATCCGTCAGTGAAAACAGAGGCATCTATATCCGCACCAACTCTCCCCTCTTTACAGTCTTGCCTGCTCGGAAAGATAGCCCTAGCACAACCCTCAAAGCACAGTTTGCGGATGGAGAAGTCGGCGCGAATATCAGAAAGGGAAGGGAATGAACTAAATTTTTAGAACAAATTTATGAAAATTAAAAAATTAAAAGAATATTCAAGAAAACTCAAAACTGGTCAAAATATTGGGGTACTGTAGTTTTATCGCGGTGGCATATACTGGAAAAAATACACAGTAAATTAAAAATGGTTACTCAATTTACATTTTTTTCAGTCCTTGACTAGACCTGCCATTTTATGTAAGTCACCTCGTTGATTAACCTACTTACTCAGACAATACTTGACGATTTTTCATTTGTAGGTAAACTACATATACAGGGTGGGCCATATAGCGTTAGCTTTTGGAACCAACTATTTTTTTGAGAATGGTAACGCAAATGACATGTCAAATGTGTTTATAATTTACTTAAAGGTTTGACATTTACGAAATGGGACGCTATACGCTTGAACAAAATTGGGAAATATTGAAAACCTATTTCCAAAGTGGTGAGTCTTCTTCTTCTTCCGCGGTTACAGTAAATGGCGAGCATTACCGTGACATGCTCAACGAGTTTTTGTTTCCAAAAATTGAAGAGGTTGACATGGATGACATTTGGTTTCAACAGGACGGTGCAACTTGTCACACTGCCAAAGTTACACTTGAACTCTTCGCTACCGTTTTTGAAAACCGAATAATCAGTCGAAATTCCGATATCAATTGGCCGCCTCGGAGCTGTGATTTAAGCCCGTTGGACTATTTTTTGTGGGGAGCCGTTAAGGACAAACGCTATGCGAACCATCCAGAGACGATTGATGCTTTAGAACACGAAATCGAAGTTGCCATTCATGAAATTGGAGCCCAAACAATCGAAAATGTGCTTAAAAATTGGGTTGATCGAATGGCCTACTGTAAAGCCAGTCGTGGCAGTCATTTGAACGATATTATTTTTCATTCATAAATGACAATGTTCAATCTTCAAAATAAAAAAAAAATTTGAAAAAATATTGATAAGTTTTTTCTTTATAGCCGATTCAAAAAGCAAATTTTACATGGCTCACCCTATATTAAACATTAGGAATGGTGACAGAAAGAAGGACTGTGCGAGAAACAGCTGTTTTATTAGTTATGTACATACTTTATGGATAGTTTCCACAAATTTTTCGAAATACACGGTATGTCAAATAAAACCTACTAATGTTAAGCACAAATAACTTTTTTATTTTATGACATATTTATTTTTCTCTTTTTGTAGGTTATAATTGAATTGTTGGAAATTTATTATAGAACCCTGCAGTACAACAAAACGCGTTAAAATTATCGAGTTTTTCTATTCTTACACAATTAGCCACACAAATTGATTTTTTAAATAATGTTTTGATGTCGGATGAAGCGCATTTCCATTTAAATGGTTATGTCAACAAACAAAACTGTAGATTGGGCGGCTCTGAAAATCCAAGGGCAACACATCAACATCAGTTGCACCCATCTAAATGTACTGTTTGGTGCAGTGTTATGGCCACTAGAGTTATCGGTCCATATTTCTTCGAAAATGAGGATAAAGCGCCAGAATCGATTTCAGGAGCTTCTTACAGAACATTGATTGAAAACTTTTTGCGGCCAATGGCGGAGCAGTATCCTAATTTGTGGTTTCAACAAGATGGAGCAACTGCGCATACTGCTAGGCAAACTATGGACCTGCTGCGTGGCATTAGTAGGTCTTATTTAGCCCACCCTGTATTTTCAACTGTTTGGTATATACACAAGTATATAAGTATGATTTACTCGAATACGAAAATTAATGTGACTTCAACTTTTTGTTGCCTTATTAATAAAAAAATGATTTTTTAAAAATAGTTGTATCCGAGTATATTTTTTGTACACTCGAAAATATTCGGTTCGTTTTGATTTCGCCCAACAAAGTATTAATAAAATTGGCCTAAGTTCGTTTCACTTCGATCTCAGAAACATATGTTGGATATTATCTAGTGATCTTGAAGAAGCTGGATCTCCTTTAGACAATGGAATAATGCATAGTGTATCTCATTTGGTTTAGTTATTAATGAAAGGACTTTTGTATAATAATTAAGTCGATTTGTATAAAGGTACTACATTTACCTCGCTTGTTATCCACCCTTTTTATTGGTACCAGCAGCTAATTACATTACATATGTAGACGTGGAGCAATGAAAAGCGTCACATAGCTATAGCGTGACGTAGATGGTTGAGTGGATCATCTTTTAGTATTAAATAGATTTGTACGTCACCATGATTCCAACAGTTCTATTTTAAACAATTTATTTGCAAAATTGGCTTCACCATTTTTCAGTGTTTAAAGCACTCGTTTACACAATTAAATATTAAATATGGTTAAATTTCAAGGACCGATGTTGAATGTGAACCACACCTAATTGTCAAGTTTTTTTTGCACATTTCATGCAACATTCTTCAATTTCAGACCAACTCAATTTGAACCATGGAAAGATATATAATATAATCTAGCAATGCGTTAAAGTTATTCAGGCTTATTATGAAATGTGCGTACAATCGGAAAAATTGTGCAAAAGTTTGAGCAAACCGGGTGTGTAACAGATCTGAAAACACCAGTGCATGCTCGTACAGCTCGTACTGCAGAAAATATTGCTGCTGTTCGCGATAGTGTGGTTGAAGACCCGTCCACCTCAACTCGTCGTCGTGCCATTATGCATAAAGACTTGCATTTACACGCTTACAAGATGCAATTGACTCAAGAACTAAAGCCTCTTGACCATTTCAAGCGTAGTCAATGGTTAGAATGGTGGCAGGAAATGGCAACTGTGAATGACCAATTTTCAAAGAAAATCATCTTCAGTGATGAGGCACATTTTCACCTCAGTGGATTCGTCAATAAGCATTTGGCCGAATGATAATCCAAGAGTAATTGCCGAAAAACCAATGCACCCACAAAGAGTGACTGTTTGGTGCGGTTTATGGGCCGGCGGCATCATTAGGCCGTATTTTTTCCAAAATGAGGCCGGTTAGGCAGTTACTGTGAATAGTGTTCGCTATCGTGAGATGATAACGAACTTTTTATGCCCGAATTGGAAGATATAGATGTGGACGATATGTGGGTTCAACAGGACGGTGCCACTTGTCACACAGCTAACGAAAGAATGGCTCTTTTGGGCGAAAATTTTGATGGCCGAATAATCTCAAGTCGCGGTGATGTCAATTGGCCGCCAAGATCATGTGATTTGACACCGTTGGACTTCTTTCTTTGGGGTTATTTGAAAGAAAAGGTGTACGTCGACAAGCCAGCAACAATTCAAGAGCTAAAGGATGAGATTCGGCACATTAACGGCATAGAATCTCAATTATGCCTCAGCGTCATCGAAAATTTGGACCATCGGATGGAGGTCTGCCGTGAAGCAGCGGCGCCCATTTGGCCGATATTTTGTTCCATACGTAATTGAGCCACTCCAATATTATCATAATAAAGAGAAATAACAATAATTTCGTAAAAAAAATTGTATTTTATTCAAAATCAATATCGGGTTTATGTTTTGAATTTTATTGGTCATAGTTTTTAATGTGAACCCCCTGAAAGTAAAGTATCGTACATATAATTCCTTAGCGTCTCTGGAAAAATATTCTGTAAATTTCTCTTAAACATGATATTATACTGCTATTATTATTATTATTATTTTTAGGGTACTGCGCTCTGCGACAAAAATAGATCTATTGTGCAAAGTCTGCTGAGGTACCCTATATTTTGAGGCTTTTAAAAATAGTAGCATATTCTGGAGTTTATTGTTCCGGTTACCACCAAGGTGCTGTATCCGTTTTCTACCTAGTGTAGGACATTTACACAGAATGTGTTCTAAATCTTCAATGTCCATTTCACAGAGTCGGCAGATGCTGGTCTCAGAGAAGCCAATTTGATTTAAGTGGTATCTCAGGCTACAGTGGCCTGTGAGTTGAAAGTTTTAAGTCCACTCTGTCAAGTGCAAATAGCGTATCAGAAATTTCTCTGCGCGGCGTTAGGAACTGTTTCGCTTGTCACTGGCCGGTAGGTTTTCGCCAGTGTTCAACGATTTCGTTTCCCTCGTGTCCTTCATGTACAATAATATTGTGTTGAAGCTCCCTAGCATATTAAGAAGGTTCAGGCAGTCATAAACCATTTTTCAGGTGATTATATTGCAGTTGAAAGAAGGAAATTTAAAGCCGTCAGACTATCTGAAAGTATGTATATTCTACTGTCACCTTCATCTCACTATCGTTCGAAAATCTTCGCTCCCGTAAATATTTTTAAATATAAAATAAAGTAAAAAGTTACTAGAAGCCAGTTACGGAATGTCATCCCTCGCAACAAGAGCGGTGTGAACGGGTGTGATGTCTTGCAGAAGCTGCATTACGAATGACACGTTCCTTCTGTGCCAACGCTTGATGTGCTTGACCCAGTAAATTAAAGTAATATTGGTTACTCCTTGTGGTTTCTTTGAATTAATAGAATTAATATTTATTTTAATAAAATTTATAAAATAAATAATAGCCAAAGTCTTCGACATCCACTTTGAATTTCTTTGCCGATCTTTTTCGCCATTGTATCGATTCTGGACTTCGGATCACATTGAGTGTTGCGTCGATGTTCTTGTAAAATCCCGATTTGAATTCGACTTTTAGGCATCGTCACCTCAATACTTAGGTTGAAGTATTATCCGCCAGCCATTGTAAGATAAGATAAGAATGACTGAAATGACTGATCTTCTTCCACAAATGGAGGGTCTACAATTTAATGCTGCCTCGGCAAATTATTTTTTCTGAGGATCTCTTTCGTGGCAGAAATACACTCCGATGTTTTCCATTATCTGCCAAGAGACGGCCTCTATTAGAGCAAACGCTTTTTCAATTATTTGGTGTTTCATGCCCCGGCCTTCAAACTCGGACCCTACTAAATGGTAGTCACGTACCGACCCATTTGGTTACGACGGCCGCCAACAACTATATTAAATTTGTTATGAAAAACAGTTTTACATACTGTAATGTACTATGCTAAGGCCCGGGCTCGAAACTCAGTATTGACATGAAAAACTAAATGATAGAAAAAACAAATCTCTGAGTGTATTTCTGTTATGAAAAAGCACCTCATACAAAATCATTTGCCGTTCGGAGTCGGCTTAAAAACGTAGGTCCACCCATTTGTGTAACATCGTCTAGACGCACATCTCAAATAGGAAGAGGAGCTCGGCCAAACACCTACCAAAGTATATAAGAGTCAATTAGCTCTGTTTGGATGCGCTCCTCCGCCTATTTGAGATGTGCGTCTATAGGTTGTTCGACAAATGGGTAGAATATGTATATATTCTACTATGTAATTAAAAATAATAATTTTATAGTTTTTTTGCTTTATTATTATTAACAACATTTGAACGAACTATTTTTATTTGCTCAATAAACTTGAATTTTTATTTACTTATTGCATTTTTATTTTATTTATTTGAAAAAACTACTTATACTGTTAAAAATAATTATATCAAATTACAAATTTCCTTTGAAAATACTTGCTTATATAAGTGCGAGTGTGGTCGATACTATTTTGCCATTCTGAGTACTGCTTGCCACCATATATTGTTGCAGTTAGTACCTTCGTTGAAGATAGACTCTGAATTGCATATTGTCCCAGTAATACAATTGCATATTCACATTTTGTAGCCACAGCACATCATTCATTTCACGTCACATTTCATGCAACTCTTCGATAGCAAACAACCAGATTTCTTCACACGTTTTTTAACCATCGCCAAAGATATCTTCACAGCGCTGCCTTAGAGAGGTATTTGTGCCATTTCTACAATCATATCGTTGTTGTTTAGTTGCCACTTTGATGCTCACGAAGCGCTACATAAAGTCAGACGATATCTATTCACGTGTTGCCATAAATTCATATCAATATGACATTAACAAGCATTTTATCGGCTGCTACAACACATGTTTTCCACCTTCGGCAGCCACTAAAACCATTAAAAGATAAGCGTGAACTAGTGGATGTGGTGGGGGAGGCTAGCGGGCCAGTAGATGCAGTGGATGCTGACGACTAGTGTGCCTAGTGCAATGTTGCAGTGGTGTTGCATGTGGCGTATGCAACAGCTAAGTTAAACGTGATAGCGGAAGCAGCTCAAATGCATGCAAACTGAAGAAATTGTGGAAAACTTATAACTAACGCTTAGCTGTTGATGGTGCGATTTTGCTTGTTAGCCATCAGAGGCCGCAGCGTAAACTGGATATACTACTTAGGAGCACACACACACACATACATAATTGTGAAAGCATATTGACAATTTGTATCCAAGCTAATTTGAGGTATGTGGAATAGCCTCTCATGTCTGATTTGTATAAAAGCAATATTATAACACTTGCAATTAATTTCTGGCTCCTTCTCAAATTAGACAAATCAATAAAAAATTAGATTTCATCCATCACTCACAAGAAGCTCCTTCTTGGGAAATTTTGACATTATAGTAATGAGACGAAATATTTATATGAGTGTAAAATCTACTAAAAATAATATACTTGAAGCTATTTGCACCTTCTTCTTTTCATAAATGATCAAGTGAACTATTGAAATCCTAATCGTACGAGTATATGAACAATTGCGCTTGCAGATGCCTGGTTACTTTTAGATGGGACATTCTTTTACAAACCGAAATCTGGCTGGATTTAGCTGATTTGTTTCTGAACGGTTTTTAAAGCGAAAAAGAGAGGTAGGTAAATATATGTTATTTAGGGTAATTTGAGTAATTCTATAATTCTCTTTTAATACAAATAATACATTTATCACTCACTCTAATTATATTAGAAATGCTTTAGCTAAAAGAGTAAATACAAATAACAAAATGATTGGCTTCCGGAAAGAGCCTTGCAAATCCAATCACGCTTGTTAATATTATAAAACTAACTGTTCTATCAAAAATAGATTATGGGCAACAAACTTATGGCAAATTGGCTAAAGCCAGTTTACGAAAATTAAAAGCAGCTTAAAATACATCCCTTCAACTGAGGCGGGTTGCTTTTAAATCTACAAAAATCGTGAATTCATAAGCAAAATGAGGTTTTTACATATTGGAAAATTTAATGCAATACCTAACAGAATTCGCCATCTATACTGCATAAGGGCGTCCAAGCTTTAAAAGTGGGAAAAGATCTATGCATATGAAATCAGCTTTATTGGAAGTTTCTAACCTACAACGCTAGGGTCACCTAAAAATAATTTAATTTCAAAGCAAAGCATTCCACACTGGACGATAAGTAGCTACTCATTCATACATATCCAACAGCATACTAAGAGGGGGGAAATGAGACAGCATTTAGCACCTGGTACTACATCACAGTCAAAATAGCGCTAAAACTTCCATTCCAAACTTTTCTCCCTTTCTTCACGAAATATAACTATAATTAATATTACTACTCAAAAACTTTTAGAAGGCCTGAAAGAGAAGCATATGATCAACATGGCCTCATGGAAACAAAACTGAACCGGTAATTCAGACGGAAGTTCATCCCTTATGGTTTTGCATGAATTCTCGTCGATCACTCAGAACACGCCACGCTAATGTCTTTAGGTCGCCGTTCTGAGCCTTTAGCAGCCCAATCTCGAAGTTCGCAGGCAGCTCTTATATCATAGTGATATATTCTTGCCCTAGCGCCTTGGTAGGATAGTTCTTGGGAAGCACCGCCAAATGAATGCCTTTGAGAGCCTCCGAATAGCTAGTGCGCTGTCCGTCATTATTCCGCGGATCTGCCATACTAAAATAGGCGATGAATGCGCTCGTTACATCTATGCGCTGAGTGTATGGGGGGTTATCTGCTCGCTTCTTCGCCTAGCAGCAGGCCCGGGCTCAGCTGTTTCCCATTCCTCGTTCTGTGGCGGGTGCGGGTGAAATCCTTTTCATGTCTTCCCTATAGCGGGAGAAGCCCTGCTGAGCCACCGATGCTGCACAGGGTTGATCAGGCACATTTTTGGGTCATTGCTCTACAAGCTTCTAGGGTTAAAAGGTACTGCAATGAATAAGAGTCATCAATACTCGTAAAATTTGAAGCAAGCTCTGACAGTTAAGTTCTAGTCAGACAAAATTTTCAATTTATCATGTTTCATTATTTTCCCTCAGAACATGTGCTTTGTGAATGTCCTGCGTTGGGCAGACAAAGACTTCACCACCTTGGTGGTATCGTAGTATCTCCATGCAATCTTTGGAACAACAAACCCAAAACTGTGCTAAAATTTCTAAAAAGCCTAAAACTCTAGGGTTACAAAATAGGCCTTTCACAATAGATCAGCTCTGGTCGCAGTGCGTAATGGCCTTCTAATAATAATAAGTATTTCCTACTTCATATCCTTCAAAAAAATTGTATGTAAACTATCTTTCAAATTATTTTAAAAACTAGTATCGTTTTAGCAATCCAAAAAGTTATAATATTTTAAGAATAATGTAATTAAATAGACTCCATAGACTGTTCGTAAGTTTCTGGGAATACAACCACAACACCACATTTGTGAATTCGTGAATTTCTTAATAATTTCATTATTTTTTCTAAATACAACAGTTTTTATTTCAACAAATGCATTTAAGAATCCACATAAGCGCACAGCTTACAAACTTTGCTTTAGAGTTGTCAAACGCCGTAAATGGATATTCTTATTATATATGAAAAGCGTGGGACCACTCAAGTCCACAGCCAGTGAAAAATTGTTTGAAAATAGACATCCTTATTGACGATAGCGGTTATACCGCAGAGGATGAACTTCTGCTATCAGCAGTTGTTTCAACTTTTATTTTAGATAATTATTACTAATTTAATTTAGATAATTGAATCTTTTTAAATGGTAATATAATTTATATATAATATACCATTTAAAAAGATTCAATTATCTAAATTAAATTATTATGAAATAACAATACTGAAGCGGGAATTATTTCTCAAGAACCAAACCAGACCAAAAGTTTGGTAACTCTTCTGAAGATAAGCCAGAAAATGAGACTGATTACAAGTCAACTTCTTATAAAGAGTCTTATTTAACTATAAGAAAACTAAAAACTGTTTCTTTATATCACAGCAAACTGAAAGGCATTGAATTGCAAACTGATTCGCAAATGTACCTCTAAGGTGTTAAAATCAAGGAAGAAACTCGTTAAGCTAAAATTCGCAACTTTTTAAAATTTATTTGAATACCTTGCGTTGCATAAATGAAAACCTAGCTTAAAATTCTGTTTATTTTGCCAAATATTTATGTATACATAAAAATTTTTGATTTTGAAAATAACATTGATAAAAAATTAAAAATATGTAAAAAATTATTATTAACTTTTTTACACTTCATAAACAGACCTTACCACTTAAGCAGACACCTCCCATCAGCAGACAAATTTTTAGATCCTTTGGTGCCCGCTTTAGAGAGTGTAAAACAATCACAGGGGTAAATATCCAACATAAGCATACTAACATAGGTAAGAACACTAAAGCTACACTATTACGAAAGATGAAACAAAATTATCCTACAACGCTCGACATTACGTAACAAAAGAGGTGAAAACAAAGAAGTGCGAAATTTTATTTCAAACACAGTACTATTTCTGACTCTCGTTTGCTTCAGTCGATGAAGCATACACTGGCTCATCAACATGTTAACTCCTATGGAGATAAATTTATCGATTCATTGATTACCTCAAAAGATGAGCAGTTTTTCCGCCACGGAATTCAGGCGCTACTCTGTAATATATGAGAAAGGCAAATAACGGATAGTACACCGAAATGCCAATATGCGATCACTATTTTTCAATTAATGCCTTAAATGTTGACGAAAAAACAACGGAAGTAAAAGTGTACACTTTTCTAAAATTCAAAATTTTAACTAAATTTCAATAACAAATAAGTTTGCAGCTCCAATATAAACGGAGTTATAAATTTTGAAAATGAGCTTCCTACTATAAATCAGAAAGTTCTTAATTAGTTCTCGATCCCCACTATTTTCTGTTTTTTTCCGACATACAAACCAATCTGTCTAGTTTGTAAAAGAATGCCCCACATACTCGTATGTGCACATGTGTGTAATGCAAGTCATCTTTTTAGGAACTTTAATAGTTGCTTTAAATCTTCCTTTTGCATTCAGCCGATACTCACCAGGTCTCGTGCTACATATGACGTGCAGGCATATTTGCTGTTGCATGCTCGCAAGCGATAGCAACATCTCCAACTCCTTCGACAACAGCAGCAGCAGTCTGAGCAGCATTGTTTTTCTGAACATATTTTTAGCACTCGATTACTGGCATGATTTACATGCTGAGATTTTGTGCACGTTTCGCCGTCGCTGACTTCTTTGCAGTGACTTCATATTTCTCATAGAATGCGGTGTTCATCTTCTGAGCTAAGAAATGTAAAAGAAATTTGAAGAAACTTGCAAGTAAAATAAAATTAAACGATTTGTAATATAAAATTGGATTTACTATAGACGGTTAAATAAACTTATCGTCAAACTAAAGTTATAAACGTTAAGATAGCAAATATTTTCGAAACACTATACCCCTTTGGGCGGTCATCTCTAATGGGGCACACTTAGGCTTAAGGCCCCTCGTGGTCCTGAATGAGGCTAACGTTCTCCGTATTTCCTAAAACCAAGTTTTACTCAAAGTTTATTTCATCGGATGCCTGATATTCATGAAACTGAGAGCATTCAGGGCATTTAAGAAGTGACTGCAGAACATTTTGAACATAGAAAGTGCCCGACTGTGCGACAACTTCTATAGATTATTGAAGAAAACATCCAAGCTAGCAGCGTGTAAGGCGTCTGCTATGCGTTGCGAAATCATTGCCCACCAAAGTTGGTGAGCAACTTCACAGAAAACTGAGAGCGTTAATTAGCCCTCCTTTGGGCATCTTTTATAAAACCTTCCCATATAAATGCATGTAAATACATAAGGGTCCAACAAGACCCGGGGTACCCCACCGAAAGTGTAACTTTTTCAATCCTTGTTTTCCTCCCGGTCGAGGATTCTTTTTAAAAGGTTATATCCAAAAATCGATATATAGTCGTTAGCTATAATAGAAATATATTAAATTTACGTCCAAAGTCACAAAAGGTGTGTCCAACGGAGGGTTAGATTTCTGTTTGCAGGATTAAAAGGGACTACCTGATGCATGCCTGATGTAAGTATGGGGTAAGGGGGGCCGAGGCTAGCTAGATTTCCTCAGTTTCTTCGTCGCAAAGGCCTGAAACCCAGTCAATATGCGTATGAAACATCTCGGGTATCTCGCACTTTACAGCCAATTAGGAATTCAGCAAGGTTTTTTCCAGTGAAAATGTAGATTTAGTACCCATAGCATGAAATCATATCAAAGTGCACTAGGGACTGATTGCCGCTTTGATGATCCATATTTCACGCGAGAAAACTTTGACAGTTGTTGCTCGCCTTTTTTTCGGGAGGTGGTTTGAGCGCTAGACTCAACGTTCGTTACTGTCCTGATGTATATTAATACATCAGAAGTAGCATATGCTTTTCATCACCCACTAGGTTTAGGTCTTTTGATGAGAGAGCCACCCCTGTCGTACCAGTACCCCTCCATCCACCATGTCACTGTCCACACCAGAGAAAGGTAAGTTTCCATGTTTTGTCAGTTTGCCTGCACTTTCGTGTTTGATGGCTTACACGTTTTCTTGCCATTCGCGTCTTCACCTTGCCGGTTCGCTGTATCGGAGTTGCTGCATTATTTCGGCAGCCAAATTTTGTACGTCATTCCATGCCTCATTGCTTTTCAGCATCGCTACAGGCGAGTTTATCTTCTAGCGCTTTCCTAAGTATCCTGAGGTGATGACATACGAAAAACACATATTCTGCATCTTCGTCGATTCCGTCCTCGCAATACTCGCAGTATGGAGTCTCTTCATGAGTCCATGACCTCTAAGGATTTGGATAAGGAAATGGAAATGTCTGTGTGTTCCATGGAGTTGTACAATTTTATTTTAAAAATAAGCTTTCGAACCTCTTAGTTCATTTAGCATTTAGTACATATAACTCTTAGTGAAGTAGTAAACAAATAAAATTGTCGGTTCTAGGCCACAAGAACCCCTCAAATCGAGCACGACCATCTTCTGCATGATATTAAAGCCAAAGTTAGGTGTGATAATCTTAATAATCTTCCGATAGTAAAAACGGCCACACCATAACTGTCAAAGGTGATCACAGATTTTTGCAACCACTCATCTTTAAAAATCAATTGGGAATTACTGGTTCTAGCAAGAGTGCGCAGCTACCATACTGCGCAGCACATGATGAATTCCCTCGGCTGCTCATCTCCAAAAATGGAAATTACGAAAAGCCTCCTCGCTCACCCGATTTGACAGCGCCGAACTTTTTCTGGTGGGACTTCCCAAAGGGAAAAGTGTACACTTACATATAACCCAAAAATACTCGACACCTCGAAAAAGGATATTCGAGAGGAAGTCGGCATCATAACTTTTGGAAATTTCCAAAATGTTATGAAAAATTAAGAAAAAAGCTTAAGGTGCGTGACTGGAAATGGTGACCAACTTCTTAACCATTATATCAAATAAAATATTAATCGGAGGAAATCGTAATTGATGAATTTTATACAAAATAATAGGGATGGCAAAATCGAGAGAAGAAAGCATAATTGTGCGCTAGCGAGAAGTTTTCAGTGAGTTGCCATCGAGAATCGATAAATAGCACAAGGACCCTTCATGTGTAGCTGAGTGACGACTATTCGGTGTGTCCGGGTTCGAAATCCAATTGGGACATGAAACATCAATTTACAGAAAATTATTTTTCTAATCTAAAACAGCTCATTAAACACCACATCTAAAATTGTCCCTAACAACGAAGAAAAATCATGAATCAAAACAAGGCTTATATTTAGTTATAAGTGCTGCCTGATACTGTTGATGGTAATAATCAATTTTTGGATGCATTTCAGTCATAAAAAGCTTCTCTTAAAGTCCATCTGTCTTTTGAATAAAACAGAAAACTGCAGCTTCTTCCATTTTTGTGAAAACATTAAGACATTCACAACAATTTGCGAAGAAACTCGACTAAATACGTAACAAGGGGTTCAGGTGTTAGGATTATGGTGAACAATACTGTAAATAAGTGGTGTAAATGAACAAGTCCTGGCAAAAGTAAAATTATCTCATCTAAGAATATGGAGTTGTTGAAACTGCAGCTCCAGTTTTCTCAACACCTCAGAGATGATATCACGAGGGATATAATTATTGAGAAGAAATTCAAGATTGAACTAGACACCAAAGCAAATTCTAGTACACCCATCTTTCAAAGGAAAATCCAAGAGTGTACAGCGGAAAACATAGGAGCTCTTGCCTTGCGACAACATACCATCAAGGAAGAGCTTAAAAGCGAAGAGCTAAGGCTAAGGAAGTAAATTGGCATCAAACAATGGGGCCACGCCAGGCTAAATCCTTATTGGGGAGTACAATCAAAAGAGATCCAGGCCTATCAAAAGCCTCCCTAAGGGCAAACTGTGAATGCTTCTCACAGGTCACTGCAGATTACGCAGTCATCTGCATAAGCTCGGAATATGATCAATCGACTCCTGTCGTTTTTGCGTTCAATCCCTGGAAACTCCAACACACAGTTTCTTCTCGAATACGATGCCATAGCAAGGAAAAGGAATAGATATCACTCAGCATAACACAGATCCATCTTAGATTTACTTAGGGAAGTAGTTTTGAATGAGATATTTTTATCAGTAGGGGGCACACAAGACCTTTAGGCCAAAGATCAAACCTAAGCTTACTCTGTTCCATTATTCTAACAAGTCCTGCCATAATTGTGAATATGGTTACACCCATTACCCTATAGTGAGTGCCATGTATTTAAATTTTGATTGCTACTGCAATTATAAATTGTTTTGAATATTTAATTCCATTTATTTTGAAAAGACTGACCAACGTTAGTTAAAATTAAAGGTCCTATTTCTGATCAGTTTTTTGGAATATCATTCTTCCAATCCACCAACGATGAGCCCATATGTTCATATTCCACTAACAGAATCTCTGACGCAAATGTTCTAACCCATTAACGAAGTGGCATCAATCACTTTTGGCTGCGGTCTACCATAAGAAATTGGCTTTTACTCTACCAACATTAATCAATTATCACTCTTGCACTACATTAAAGGCAGAAATATCTAGCTCAAAGGGTAAATTTGGGGTGGGTTTTAGCGCCAAACGAGCTTACCACCTCTTCGTACAAAATCAACATTTCTTGAAATGGCAACCTAAACGTACTTCAAGTGCATGAAAATCTGAAGGGTTGGCATACAGCTTTGGATTAATACACACATACATATATGTATTGCCAATTGAATTTAGAACTTTATTTAACAGTTTTTTGACAAAGGCTTAAATTTACAACGAAATTTGGAATCGCTAAATTGCGATTTAGTTAATTTAATTTTTGTACCTTGCCGCCGCGCAGGTATTAAGAACGAAATAAATGGAATATAACAATGCAGCTTCCAAAGGAAAAAGGATTAAAAAATCTTACTTTCGAATATATTTCAGAAAACATCATTTATAAAAACTAAATAAAATAAATATAACAATATGGCCAAGGAAAGGGATTTCAAAAATGTGAATTTTGAATTGGGTTGCCATGTATTTGAAAAGTGTACTTCAGGTATAAATAACAAAATGAATTAAATATAACAGTCAAAGGAAAACGGTTTCAAAAAACTTAATTTCGAATATATTTTTGAAAAGGGTTGCCACATTTTTAAAATTTAAACTCAATAATTCTTCATAAAAATTTAAATAATACAGTATGGATATCAAATGAAGAAAATTTAGAAAGTTTATCATAGAAAATACATATTTAGAAACGTTTGCGACCACTTTGAAAAGGTTAATTTAATTGAATATATTTAATTTTAAATTTAAACGCACGCGAAACCCCGTGCACTAGCTAGTAATGATACAAATTCCCAATAAGCTTTAAGGCAGAAATGTTCAATTTTTATTTTTCAAGTAATACGTTAAATTAAGAAAAAAAACATCCTCCGCTATTTTGGATTTTTAAATTCTGACCGGCGATTTGTCTTCAGCAACCCCACAAATGTTTAAAAAGTATGCCTTATTTTGAATTAATAGATTTTGAAAATTTTATTTCACCTATTCTTGGTCGGTTCCTGAGTTTGATGAATTTCATTTCCCCATAGACCGCCATGATCCATAATCGTCATTCTACATTTGAAAGTGCAAAAGCATACAAAAGTATTTACATCATTGGACGGAGCGAAAAGTTTTGACTGTAGTTCTGTTGAGGTGTAACATCCCATAGATATATCCACCGATCAAGGGTTTAGCTGTATTTGTGGGAGTCGCCAACATTTGCTTGCAAGCTCAACAAGAAAATTTATTTTCACTGAGATACTCAAAAAGCTCTTCAGCTACATATTAAATGTCAACCGCTCAGACAATATGTATGTATACTTGTACTTCTGCAATCGTCCACTTTCAAAGCATCAAATTTGGTTTAATTTTCGCTTACGAAATAGCAAACCTTGCTCCCGCTGTGTTATTATTGCGATTATCCTATTTTTTGTTATTGTCGCTTTAACAACAATTCAACACAAATTGATAGCCAATTACGTCGTTAAGCTACCGCAAAAAATTACCACTGCTGATTTGGCTGTTGCTTCGTCAGGAAAAAAATAAGGTAGTCAAACACATTTTCAATCCAGCATACATATGTATGTATGTATGTACACACCCCACAGGGAATACGTAACTGATGTACTTTGTGTACACTGTGTACTTGTAAAAAAATTATTGCAGATTGTAGCAAAACTGCTGCATATCAAAGTGAACTGAAGTATCTAACTTCAAAGCTATCTCTAGGCGAAAAAACTATTGTAATTGGTACTAAAATACAGAAATGTCTGGGACAACGATAGCAAAAGTTCTTATTGAGAAAGTATTATATAACATCAAAGGATTTCAACCTTCCAGAGAATAAAAAGAAGCTGCTCACAGTCGTTTCTACATGCCCCTGCACACTGAAAGGCCACTTGTACAGGCTTGAGATATAATTAACCGACTTCTGCGAGCCGGCTCCAAATTGGAGCATAGGGCCACGACGAGTTTCTTTCATTCGAGCATGTTTTGCGCCGATCTCTTAACTTCATTCCAGCTAAGACGAGTGGCTCAGGCTTCTGACTCCAACATTTGTCTCCACGTGTTCGTTGGTCTTCCTTGCATGCGGCTGCCTTGGGAGTTCCAGTCAATCGCGGCCCTTGTTACATCGCCTCTTCCCCTACGCAGTGCATGGCCGATCTTTCTTCATTTTCTATTTCGCTCTAGTTGTTGCACTGGCTTCTGCTTTGTTCTGGCCCATAATGCGAAGGACTGCAAAACTTAAAGGAAGAAACCCCATCTATAGTCATCCAGTGCTGTTGATGTAGTAAAGGAGAAAAAAAGGGTCTAGGCTGGAGAACTATTCCCAAAAGGCACACTAAGGAACCTCAAGGCCTAGCCACCAAACCCCGACATTTGCAAAGAAAGTGTTCAACAGTATCTTGCTCTGCAGAATCCCAACAGCTTCTGCAATAGGAATTGCACGGAAGTCCAAACTTCTCAACTTGAGTTCCGACCACCGGTGACCACCGCCATGAGTGTGGAAATTGAATGTCAGGGGATCCCCGACACTGAGACCAAACTGTTTTTGAGATACCGCACGATAAAATAGAACTCCATTTGTCTTGCGCTTTTTAAGAAAGAAATTATGCAGTTTCCCTTTGACAACGGCCAAGGAAACACCATTATCTGAGATGCGGGCGACAAAAACCGGTTGCCTGGGAGAGGTTGCTTCTCTTTGTGTTCCTATCCCAATGCTTGCAAAATCGCGAAGACCTCTGCTTGAACAACACTACTAGTTTTCGGCAGTTTAAAGGAGACTGAAATATTGGCTAATTTAGAAACTTTATTCGTACTTTTCAATAAAAAGAGTTAAGAAAATGAAATCAATTTTTTTTTGTGTGGATTTCCTAACTTTTATGGAATTCTTTTCTCAATTTTAATTTTTTTTCCTAATTTCGAGTGTTTCGATTTTTTTAATTATATGAAATTACATGAAATCTTGAATTATTTTCTTTACAATGTTATGTAACTTTTTATGAGAACTAATTTCATAATTGAATTTTGATGTTGAGCCCACTCATCCATCGCGGCGCTCAGCAAGCGATCGACAAACATTTGTTAGAAAAAACCAATAGCATCTTCACGAAGTTTTATCAAAATCAAAGCCATAAAGTTTTCAGGCGAGAGGCAAAAATATATGGTTTGTACTAGTCCAGTTTCCACCAACACCAAATTTTCCCTGCCGGGTGGATTTACACATTCACCTCATTCGCATCGGTTATATTTAACAGCTATGCACACATATAATTCTGCATTTGTGTGTAAGTGCAACATAGAATACCCACATGTTATTATATGAAGCAATTTGGTGGCTCTATCGCCGTAAAATAAATGCTGGCTAATAAAATAACAACAATAAAGTGGCCATACGTTGCACTTATCGTCGCACTTCGTTGTTGCAGCAGTCTTCATAGATGGCAGCAATTGCAACGACGGCTGGCTACCAGCAGCACATCAACATATCTACTGGACAAAATCAACAGATTGTTGTTGGATATGTGGCGCTTTATTCGCGTAATTTTCGCAACTAGACGATCGATGTACAAACATAAATATTCTGTACAGGTTCATAAATTCGAAACCAATTAGTCAAGTTGAATTGGTAATAGGCTTATTGGCATAAAATTACCGAGCGCATAAAATACTTTGATAGCTTCGTTGGATTCAAGTTCGTCTGATCTTCTCATTTTCACGTTACAACAAAATACAATCAAAAGTTGTGGCATCAGTAGAAGGATCCATCATCAATGTTGGCAGCGTGAATACGACTAAGAAGAAGCAATCAGCCTGAACAAGATGTGGAGCAACAACAAAGCCTAAATGACACTATTTGTTAATTTTGCGTTTGCCAGACCTTTTAATTCAAATTCGGGTTAGATATCTTACGTGTTTTAATTTTTTACGCAAATATAATGATTTTCTACCAGGTCTTACAGATTTCCTTTATTTACTTCCCGCTTTCTGTATTTTCTTAAGGAAATGCCAAGGTGGATAGTTTTAGATTTAAAACGAAAGCGAAACTTATCATTCAAGTTTTGAATTCTAAGAAATTAGATACAAATAATAACTTGGAGAATAAACTGGGCTACGCAAAAATTTATAAAATATAAATAAATAAGTAATTACCTAACTAATAAATTATTGAAATAATTGAAAGAAATAAAAATAAATAAATGAAAAAGAATTTTTATGTGAATGTTTGATTAAAAGGTGCTAAGAAAAATTAGGTGACATACAAGGACACATTAAAGTTACATCTAGGGTGTTACATCTAGGCTTTGAATAGTGAGCTATTGATTGTTTTAACTTAGTCAGCTAAAACAAATCAGCGAGGCATCTGATCTTTAATGTAGGGTTGAAAATTTGCAAAATTTCAATTAGGAAAAATTAAAAGCATTCGAAAATTATCCAAAACGGCGCTTCCAATGCATCTCCCAGAAGCTTCGGTTTAACTCCATTTGACTTATTTCTATGGAACATCGTTGCGGATAAATTTTCTGCTAAACATATATGTAGAGACGATTTATGTATTGAAATATAAAATCAAAGCTACCATTGGTGAGAGCGCCGAAACATAGACAAAAAAGCTGAAAATTTGGGCTGTAAGAGCGGGATGCTTATAATGAAGATAGATCTGTACTTCTTATAAGCTAAAGAGGTTCTCGTGGGGGGCTTTTTCATGGCAGAAATACACTCGGAAGATTGCCATTATCTGCCGAGGGGTGACCGCTTTAAAAAAAACTGTTTCTGTCATTTTGCTTTTTCATGCATGGATATACGAATATGTGCCGCGGTAGCCATTCGGCCAACAACAACATATGTCTGTTTATAAAACCAAACTTGGGTTGTACAGAAATACGAAAAACTTATGAAACGAACTTTACTGTTATATGATATTAGCCTAAGCGAAAGGTATTCCATATGTACTCTGATTATAGCTGAGAACGTAGTGACTAATAGTGTTCCGATTTGTTTAGATCTGCGAAAGAAGGGCCGCGATTTTTTTTTTCCCCTACAAAGATCGGGGTGGGCAGGCAGTCGGGTGGTGATGAATGCTGACAAGTATTTTGCAACAATTTAAGTCCCTAAGTTCAATACCGCGCAAGCCATTCGTAAGTTTGGGCCAGAAACCGTTATCAAAATCTTGGAAAACTGAGTTTGCAGATTACGCTATTGCGAAACAGACATAGCCGAAACAGATACATGAATAAAATTGTACTCCGTAAAGAATAGAAGTGTTTTCAATCTTTTGAATAAACTAATAATATACCGAAAAATCCCTATACGAAGTATTCTTTACAGTGTCCGCAAGTAACATTTAAGCCAATATCAGTAAAGAAGTGTCTACGCTGGATTCAGTTCAATGAATTTTATGAGAATATTTGGCACCAAAACAATAATTGAGTTTTTAAAATACCATGAGACCCCACTGATTATTTAAAGAACTTTAATTCTATTACTTGCGAGTTTTTAATGTTTGTTGGCGCAGAGTAAATCTTGATTCGAATACCACGACGCCATACCATACACATGACCAATCACTTTCAAAAATAGAATTGTGTTCTTAAGAGACAGAAGACCTCTTTAATTTGAATTTCACTTAATAAAAAGCGACCAACGAAAGTGTATGGGTTTGATTGATAGAAATACCAAAATTATAGGAAAAGTTGTTTCTAAAAGCGGTATCCCTTCAGCTTGTAATGGCTAACCCCTAAATGTATTTCCGCCATGAAAGAGCTCCTCATAAACAACCGCATACCATTCGGAAGCGGCATAAAATGGTAGGTCTCTCGAGATATGGAAAAATATCAAGAAGCACATACAAATAAGAGCTCACCCAAACACCCAACAAAGGATAGACTATTTAAGCAATTAATGCTTTCAGAAACATTTTTTCTCGGCAAATCGAGCAATTTGAACCAAATTGATGTGACGTTATCACGATCCATAATTTTTCCAATTTGATGTTCCCTGACACGTTTTTCTAGAAGTTATATCTTAGCTATATCCATGCCCACAAGTTATTCACCACCAACATTTCCATGCTTCTCACTCAAAACATAAAGTTTTTATCTAACGTGAAACGATATTCTGCAGCAACTTGGCACAAAGAACGACCGGTTGACATTTTTTGTGGGACTAACGTAAAGGTAAAGTTTATGCAAATAATCTAAAAAAATATACTCTGAAATATAACATTCAGCACGAAATTGCAGAGGTATGACCCCAAACATGCTTAAAAACTATTGAAAAATTCACTAACAGAAGACGTCGCTGTTGGCATGAAAGCGGAGGTCATATGTAATGTAAGAATTCCTAGGGAAACTAAACAAACACTACTTGCAATACCTCTAAAATTGATCCACTACTATTAATCCACAGATTTTTTCTTTTAATTTTTTAACAGGCGGCTGTGGCACAATGTTAATATGTCAATGAAAAATTGCACTCCCATTCAAAATATATATTTCTTCCCATTTTAAACTAATACTAATTTAACTAATCAATTTACCAAACCATATTCGAACGACTTGAAACTCGTTTAAAAATAGTCTAAAAATAAATAAGAAAAGCAAGCAAAAAAATATGTATTTAAGGCAGCTACGTGTAAAAATGGTTCACTCGTAATTGTATACTTTAAAGCCTTTGTTGAGTAGCAACTAAAAATATGGTTGACTGCAAATTTTAAAGTAAAAGTTAAAAATGGGCAGAACAAACTAAAATTGGATAAATACCAGCTGGTGCAGCAACCTGCAGACGGGAGGAAGAACAAAACCATCTTTTAATTAAGAGTAGCACGCATATCCACGCCCATTGCGGCCTTAGCAATTTCGCTGTAATCCTTTTGGTTCATAAAGAAGGAAGGCAGTGTGCTTTGTGGAGAAGTTGTTGCTTTGTTAATGGCCAGTAGCACGCTAAAGCAGTGGTAGGTAGTTGAGATGTTCCAAGCAGTGTATGAGATAGGAGAAGAACTAATTTTAGTCAGTTTGTTATGAAAAGAAGAAATATAAAAGACACTTAAAATTTAAAAGGCGAGTTGTAATCAAAGGAAATATTACAAATTTTGGAATAGTAGACAAACTTTTGAAGCTGATTAAGAAAACGTTCTCTCGAGATGCATATCTCTACATACATATAAGCTTCTTATTTGACCTAGAAAAATTAAGTTTTGCCACGTGTCACACTTTTGCTCTAATCCATGGGTCTCCAACTACGGCCCGCGGGCCAAATCCGGCCCGCAACAGCTTAAGACTAGTGTCATCAATATGGCCCACGACAGCTAATGTTTTACTGTTGTTACTATTGCTGTTATAATTTTAGTGGATGAGAATGGAAACACAATAATAATTACTCGATTTTATTTACTTGCACGGTAAAACTTTACGACAGAAATATGAAGAACCTAAGCATATTAATAACTAAAAAATAATTAATTGAAATTTTTCCCAGTAATAAAAGAAAAAAATACTAATGAGATTTATGTAGTTGTGATTTCCCACCGACTATTGTTTGTAGTGGTGGACTAATTTTACTTGTAGCAATTATATAAAGAGATTTAAGATGCTGATCGGTTAATTTAGATCTTCAAACATTCTTTGTATATTTCATCTTGGAAAACGTTTTCTCACACAAGTACGTAGTACCAAAAACAGAAAACAATCCACGAGCAAACTTATGCAAATTATCAAACTGCTCCAGTGGAAGACTCTTATAAAATTCCAACAAAGATGAATTTTGATATTTGCTCTTAAACATATCACTGCACTGTAAATCAATAATTTCCATTTGGATTTCCGGAGCCAGGGTTTCAATGTCAGAATAAAAAGGATTTTGAAAAAGCTTAATTTCTCTATTTATTACTGTACGTGGATTACCGTTGCGCTAGAACAGAGCTGAGAGCGGCGTGCCAATGTTTGCGGGAAATTAATAAAAACTTACCACTAACTAACCACTTGCTAATTCAAGTATTTATCATAGGATAATTTATAGGAAAACATATTACTGATTATTTCGTCATTTAGGTGATTGAAATAAATGGAAAGTTGACCCGGATACTTTCGAAAGTTGAAAAGTAAGAAGCATTATTCTTCGAAAGAGCATCACTTAAAAACTACCCCCCGCGATTTAAATATTGTTTACAGAATTGGGTGGCCAATGGATCGAAGACGATTGATGGGTAGCACACAATTTAATATTTATTTACTTTTGACAACATCCGATGAAGCGACGCTTGGAGTGTTCGAGAGAAAGATTCTGCGTAAGATTTTTGGACCTTTCCACGTTGGCAATGGCGAATATCGCAGACGATGGAAATTAATAAAAACTTACCACTAACTAACCACTTGCTAATTCAAGTATTTATCATAGGATAATTTATTACGTTAGGACGGGCATGATGAGAGTCTTGTAGAGTGTTAGTTTTGTTCGTCGAGAGAGGACTTTACTACTCAGTTGCCTACTTAGTCCAAAGTAGCACTTGTTGGCAAGAGAGATTCTACGTTGGATTTCAAGGCTGACATTGTTATCGGTGTTAATGCTGGTTCCTAAATAGACGAAGTCTTTTACAACCTCGAAATTATAACTGTCAACAGTGACGTGGGTGCCGATACGCGAATGCGCCGACTGTTTGTTTGAAGACAGGAGGTACTTCGTTTTGTCCTCGTTCATCACCAAACCCATTCGCTTTGCCTCTTTATCCAGTTTGGAGAAGGCAGAACTAACAGCGCGGTTGTTAAGGCCGATGATATCAATATCATCGGCATACGCCAACAATTGTACGCTCTTATAAAATATTGTGCCTGAGCGATTAAGTTCTGCGGCTCGTACGATGCTCTCCAACATCAGATTAAAGAAGTCACACGACAGCGAGTCACCCTGTCTGAAACCTCGTTTGGTATCAAACGGCTCGGAGAGGTCCTTCCCAATTCTGACGGCGCTGCTGGTGTTGAGGAACGTCATCTTACATAGCCGTATTAGGATGCAGGGATACCAAATTCAGACATCGTGGCATACAGGTAACTCCTTTCCGTACTGTCGAATGCAGCTTTGAAGTCGACGAAAAGATGGTGTGTCGATTCTCCTTTCATGGGTCTTTTCCAAGATTTTGCGTATTGAGAATATTTGGTCGATGGTAGACTTTCCAGGTCTGAAGCCACACTGATAAGGTCCAATCAGTTGGTTGACGGTGGGCTTCAGCCTTTCACACAATGCGCTCGCTAGAACCTTATAGGCGGTATTTAGAAGACTAATCCCGCGGTAATTGGCACAAATTGCAGGATCGTCCTTCTTATGGATTGGGCAGAGCACACTTGCAATCGGCAGGCATGCTTTCATCCGACCATATTTTGCATAGAAGCTGATGCATGCACCTTACCAGCTCCTCGCCGCCATGTTTGAATGGCTCACCCGGCAGTCCGTCGGCGCCCGCGGCTTTGTGGTTCTTTAGCCGCGTTATCGCTATTCTCACCTCGTCATGATCGGGTAACGGAACGACAATTCCGTCGTCAACGATTGGGGTATCGGGATCTTCACTTTCTCGGTGACATGCGCAGCTGTCACTGTTTAATAAGTTCGAGAAGTGTTCCCTCCATAATTTAAGATTGCTCTGTACGTCAATCACCAGTTCGCCGTCTTTGTTCTTACAGGAAAACGCCCCGGTCTTAAAACCTTATGTAAGCCGCCGAACTTTCTGGTAGAATTTTCGGGCGTTGTTCCTGTTGGCCAGCATCTGAAGCTCTTCGCACTCACGTATTTCGGCCTCTCGTTTCTTCTTTCGGATAATACGTCTCTCTTCCTTTTTCAGCTCTCTGTAGCGATCCCACATGGCTCGCGTTGCGCCCGATCGCAGCGTGGCTCTATAGGCGACATCCTTTCTTTCTGCGGCAGCATGACATTCCTCGTCGTACCAATTGTTTTTTCGGGCTCGCCGGAATCCGATTTCTTCTTCGGCGGCGGTACGTAGGGAACGAGAAATGTTGCTCCATTGCTCGCGCATGCCGGTGTGTTGGGCAGTGCTCTCCGAGAGCAGGAGTGAGAGTCGAGTGGCGAATCTTCTGGCTGTCTGTTGTGATTGCAGCTTTTCGATGTCGAACATTCTTTGCGTAGGTAGATGCACGTTTTTTGCTGCACAGAGGCGTGTGCGCAGTTTGGCTGCAACAAGGTAGTGATCCGAGTCGATGTTGGGTCCTCGGATCGTACGTACATCTAATACACTAGAAGCGTGTCTTCCATCTATCACAACATGATCGATCTGGTTTCGTGTTTTTCGATCAGGAGACAGCCAGGTGGCTTGGTGAATCTTCTTATGCTGGAATCTGGTGCTGCAGACTACCATGTTTCGGGCCCCGGCGAAGTCGATCAGCCTCTCTCCGTTACCGGATGTTTCGTTGTGCAGGCAGAATTTTCCGACTGTGGGACCAAAAATTCCCTCCTTGCCCACCCTGGCGTTGAAGTCGCCAAGCACGATTTTTATGTCGTGGCGGGGGCAGCGCTCATAGGAGCGTTCCAGGCGCTCATAGAATGAATCTTTGGCGTCGGGGCGTGGGCGCAAATTAGCGATATGTTTAAAAAACGGGCTTTGATGCGAATTGTTGCGAGACGTTCGTCCACCGGAGTGAACGACAGTACTTGGCGACGAAGTTTCTCTCCCACAACAAATCCGACACCGAATTTGCGCTCCTTTACATGGCAGCTGTAGTAGACGTCGTAAGGTCCTATGGTTTTCTTACCTTGCACCGTCCATCGCATCTCTTGGATGGCAGTGATGTCAGCCTTTACTTTCACGAGGACATCAACCAGCCGAGCAGAGGCACCTTCCCCATTAAGGGACCGGACATTCCAGGTGCATGCCCTCAAATCATATTCCTTATTTCGTTTGCAGGGGTCGTCATCAGTATAGGGAGGTCTCATCCGAGGCTTTTTCAAACTTTTCATGGGGGGGGATGTTTAAGTGGCGGGTCCCAAACCCAACGCACAACCAGCTATCCTGGAATGTTTCGCCTTCTCACGTTAGCTCACTCCCGAACGGGTGAGGATACGTGGGCTAATCCCGGCCGTTGTGAGCTGCTTGAACCATATGCAGAAGAATCGTCCTGGCCATTCCCAGGTGAATGGCGATCAGTAACTTTCCCCACTTGCGTGGACTTCTACACATGGAACCATCCATTGAACCAAGTTACAAAATCACAATCAAATATTTTTATACAAAGCAAACTTAGAACTAACTATGTATAGTGACATAGAAATCATTACAGTTTAATCACAACCAGATTCATCAAATCGAATTCAAGTAATGACGTATTACCCCTTTATAGTTACTACTACTGATCACAATCTTCACCAATTCAGGAATTGAATTAGAGAGCCAGCATTGCTGAAAAACAGCTTTGATGAAGACAAGTAGAAAATTTTGGAGACAATCAGACTTTGCGACCTATCACGCATAGACCGGTTCGATCCATCGCGCTGCCACAAAAGAGATGTTCTACAGCCTCCCTTAAGCCCTGCTCTCTACATTTTCGGCATTCCTCCGGGATTCCTATCTTATAAGCATACACTGCTACTAGGATATGACCCGTCAGGACGCCTATCATAGTTCTAAAATCTCTTGGGGTTAGTGATAGTATAAATTGAATATGTCTGAGATCGTCTTGTTTAGGCATGATCTTAGCATTCCTGCAAGAGGACAGACTCTCCCATCTTATCCTGAATTTTCTGATCATTTTATCTTCTAGTTCGTTGTAGAATATTCGTGTTGGCAAAATCCAAGGATAAATTTAAATTAATAATTACAATAATAATTTAATTAGAGGTTACAAAATGGGTAACAAACTAAATATTTTCAAAATAATGAACCGAACTTTAATTAAATTGCTTATATATGGCGAAAATAATGTATAACAGCAAAAATTATGCCTGTGAACGTTTTACCTACAAAGTACTTCTTGACTATCGTTGCCACTTAATTTTTCAATCAGGAAATATGATAATTGAATTTCTTTATAAGTGATAAATAAACAAATATTTAGTATTTCATTATTATGCAACAAAGGCCGCGGACACCAGTTAGTATGTTATAAAATTATATTGATACAGTATATAAAAAAAGAGTCTTAAGTTAATTGTATTGCATACCACATATTTTGAGTACTTGTATTTAAAATTTCCTCTTTCGGTTAAAATCATATATCTGTGCCAGGTTTTCTCTGATTTATTTATTTATTCATTAATGTCTAACAAAATTCAGAACAGACACTTAAGATATAAATGCAGAACAAACATATGCAATATATGAATTTTAACGAAACTAATAATTATAAAAAAAGTAAAATAGCACCTATGTATTACAAGGAATTATTTTAATTCCTCACATAGAAAGTAATTTTTTAATTGCATTTGAAATACTTGTTCGGCCCTAGAAAGGTCCAAATCCAAAAAGGTTGGGATATAATTAAGGTCAGACAACGATCTAACGAGTGGCACATTGGCACTATATAATGTCCTACAAAAGCCAACGTGAAAGATCTTGCAACGGCGAAAATTTCTGCAAACAACATTAAACAGAATTCTTTCTAGAAGGACCGGGCAGTCAATTTTGCCATTAATGAGATGAAAGATAAGTGATACTGCCTCAAAAGTACCTCTCTCACTTATTGGAAAGAGACTAATCAAACGACAGCGGGATTCGTATGATGGTTTTGGATTGAATTGTTTTTTTAGTACCTACAAAACGCACAAACGCAAAACAAACGCAGAGTATAATATCTTAAGAGTACACGAGTCAGTGAAGTGCAATGAGTGACGTCTAACAAAAGCAAGCATATCAAGTGAATTGGAAATTAACACAGTATTTTGAAAATATTATACTTTAGAAAAATTAAAAATCCAAAAAATCCAGAAAACAGCACAAAAACATTAATTACGACCAGTCTTGGGATCAGCTGAACCCTAACTTCATTCAAAGGTGCGATTTTAAAGTTGGTAGGCAATCGAAAGGTGAGGTCCTCTCTTGATAAGCAAAACTCACGCTATGTAGATATCTCACCATCGCCATTCTTTTATATGGCGTAGATACTTGAAACTTGTAAAAAATACTAGTGAAGACGCTAAAAGTATTTTAGATTGCGTTAAAGCGTAATGCCTCTGCCATATCAAGCGGATGAATGCTAAAACTCCATTGAAAAGATCTCTTGACTCGGCATCCTTGAGTGGAAAAACAAGTTTCAGAAGACCCTCCCGACACTTGGTACGATAAAACTACAAAAGTGAGAAAGGCGACTAGCGAACTAGTTTGAAAGCAATCATAGAAAATTTGCTGAAAAAGACTTTCACTAGAGAGACTATTCAGGGCAACTTGAAATTAGAGAGCGTTTTACATAGTTGGAAAGTATTCAAATTTCAAAGCAGTCAGAGCAAATTTGAAGGGATTATAGCACTTTTACTGATAGAGGCTAACCAGGGAGCTTGAAATTAGAGAGAATTTTAGCTAATTCAATAGTTTCGACGTTTCACACCGATTTGCATAATTTGTACATAATTTGGAAGGCCAAACAACAATTAAACAACAAAATCGCGAAAAACAATTATTTTGAAAGAACCTTCATCGACTCATCCTGCAGTTAGTTAAAAATAAATCAAACTCATTTCCTGTCAAAAGCGTATACGAAACCCGAGTTTGTGTAGCTTGCTTTAAAATCAGTTCAGATAACAAACATAAAAGTTCAACAGGCAAAGCAGTGGCCACATTTCATTAGATTTCTATTTCTTTTCCGGTTTTTTTGCACATCAAACGATGTCATTGAAGAGCTCTAGTTTGAAGTATCCGAAACGAGGGTAAAATAAGTAAAACAAAATTAGACTTTAAACTCTATTTAAAGGGGTAAAACGACCTGAAGGGGCGGAAGCACGTGAGAAAATCCCTAAAAAAATTGCCACATACAATATTACGTGCTTCTTTTTTAATTCTCATCGCAATTGATTGCCCGTAATACGATTAGTGTTAAAAGGCATTAGAGCAGCAAACTCACATAACAGGCAAACACGCAAATACACAAACAAATACATGTGCATAAGGCAAGCTCAATGTACACAAGAAAGTATGTAGGTAGGTATGTGTGTATATATGTATGTTTGTATGTCCATATTTGTCTATCATGTTTTTGTCACCGCTGCCTTTGGTAGTGTTGCTTTTGGCACCGTGCGCCGCGAGACAGTGGCAATAAACTGTGGTGATAAGTTACCTGCGGCAACCAAATGTCTCAAACGGTTCTCGACGCTAACGATGACGTCTTCAATGACGCAGCAGCACCAGCACCAAAGACGCTTACTGTCTGCGAGCGCTATGGGATCCAATCAACAATCGAACGTGACATGGCAGGGCAGCTTAATGCAGTAGAAACGTTGCGAGTAGCGAACAAACATGCAACATGTGTGTGTGTGTGTGTTTGTACCAATTGCGCAGCCCTCGTAGTAAAACAAACGAAGTCAAGCAATAAAATAAAAACCAAATAGTTTCCATGTCATTCGATAGCTCGCGATCAGAAAGCGCAGCGAAATGACAAAAACCCAAATGTCAGGGTAAATACCCAGCTGTAAACTAAAGCTGGAAGGTTCTATTTTTAGTGGCCGCTCGTATGCTGTTTCCTTTACTTCAAATAGTTTCTATTTTCTGCTCTATTTTCTTATTAGCTATTTCAATGTTAAGTCAGCAACTCTTAAAAATTTGAATGGCAACCAACCATTTGTCGCATTCAGCCCAATAAAGTTGGCTTAATTTGCGTTAAGAAAATGCCAATTGAGAAGTGAATACAACAACAAAGTGATTGTAAGACTAATCCATATTAAATCGTTTTTTATGTCTACTTAGCCGTGAAATTATGTCTTACTTGAATTTTGAATACAGTTTTCCAAAAGATATTCAAATTGCCCTTAGAATTTCAACTACCACCAATGTCGCGCTATAAGTCATAATTTCCATTTCTTTTATTGCATTCACTGATTGACCGTTGCCTTTGTTTGGTTTACTACACCTAGGTGTCGATAGGTGAACTCTTAACTGAGGAAACTCAACATTGTTGCACTGGCAAAGAGTTTATGCAGTCGCCGGTAGATGCGTCATAAATATCAGAAATCAAATATGCTTAAGAGGGTAACTATTTATTTTGTGGTATAAATGATTTTAGGTGCATGTTTGTATTTTCACCACAAAGCTCGATATTTTTGAGTATAACCTGCTTCAGAACATTTTGTCATTTTAGCTTGATTTGTATTGTTTACAGTTACTTGAAAGAGTTGTCAACAAAAAAATGGCATCCTGTTTTTAACTACGTGGATTATCAAGTCAGGAGTGAGAAAGCCCTAATCGGTACTTTCCTTCTAGGGCCTTCTCGCTCACTATCGCGAATTTCATTAAGATTTTTCAGTCAGGTTAGGTCAGTTATTTTGCCCGTTTGCCCAGTTGTCAGTTGTTTTGCAACTCTGACAATGCACGATCGATAAGTCCCACACTTTGAAGTATACTATGAGACTGAACACAACCAGCTACTGACAGAAAATATTGAGTTATCAATGTTGAACAAATTCAGTTCTCGTTCGATTTAAAGTAATTTTGTAAAAATTCAAACTCTTCTTCGTGTATTTTGTTCAAAAACAAAATTTAAAATATTGCATAAAGTTCTTTAGGGAAATGCCATACCAAATGCCATGGCACCTGGCGAATTATAGATTTATGAGCCTTTGAAGTTGAGCCACATGTTAATTACTTTATATGGTATATGGACCGGACAATAGAAAAAAGTATTATACATAGATATAATAAAAAAATTGTAACAGCGATCGCCTCTCGGCAGGCAATGGCTATCCTCCGAGTGTATTTCTGTCATTAAAAAGCGCTTTATAAAAAAAGGTATATACCCAAAGGAGTGGCTACAGACTACCTTCGTGCCATTGCCGAAAAAATCCAAAGCTTATAAAAGCGATAATTATCGTCTCATAAGTTTAATGAGCTCTGATTTGAAAATATTTCTTAAGACCCTTCACAACCTTTTATTTACAAAACTGCGAGCGAAAAAAGTATTATATTATACATATAATAAAAAAAAATTGTAACAGCGATCGCCTCTCGGCAGGCAATGGCTATCCTCCGAGTGTATTTCTGTCATTAAAAAGCGCTTTATAAAAAAAGGTATATACCCAAAGGAGTGGCTACAGACTACCTTCGTGCCATTGCCGAAAAAATCCAAAGCTTATAAATGCGATAATTATCGTCTCATAAGTTTAATGAGCCCTGATTTGAAAATATTTCTTAAGACCCTTCACAACCATTTATTTACAA
Organism: Anastrepha ludens; assembly: GCF_028408465.1. Taxonomy (NCBI): domain Eukaryota; kingdom Metazoa; phylum Arthropoda; class Insecta; order Diptera; family Tephritidae; genus Anastrepha; species Anastrepha ludens. The sequence continues at coordinate 104,634,900 of NC_071498.1, forward strand.
AACTGCGAGCGTGAGACTAGAAAATGCTGTAACAAGTGATATTGCAATCAAGAAGATCATTCGCCAAAGATGTATTTTATCTCCAATGGGGAATAAAAGTCAGCGACGAACTAATCAGTACCATAAGATTTGCCGGTGATACTACAATATTGGCTGACAAGATGAATGGCCTGCAATATCGCGTACAAGAAGTCAAGCCAAAATGGAAGGCATCCGAAAGACTGGAAGAAAGCAAATATCTTGGCTTTCTTGTAAAAGAGTGATCCTCTGAAAGGTTTATTAACTAGTTGGTTGAAACAGCAGGAAGCAGGGATGATTACCATAATATAATCGCTTACATTCTGTATTAAGGATTTGTAAATAAAGAGGAAGGAGAAAAACAAACATTGCCATTCGAACTTGGAACAAAACTGTAGGTGACTCCATTTGTGCTACAGTAAAAGTTTCTAGGAAAAATGCACGTAAAACTATAGATTTTATATAGTAATGCTGAGTATTCAATTTGTCATTTTCTCGTAAATTTAATTTCTTAAAGAACTTCAAAGTATCCAAGGACTATATGTACTTTTAGGAGATAGATTTAAATACTTATACTCAATCTATGGTATTAATATAGACATCAAACGAACGAGAATGTATCCTGGTACCAAACCAAATATATTTGTTTACTTTTCAACTCTTTTTTCCTTTTTGTTGCTGTTTTATAAAAACGTAGACAAAATAGTTGAACTTTCCCCCTACGAAATAAGGGCACTGTAGCTGAATAGGGTTGCTGCGTGACTGCCATTCGCGAGTGCGTAGGTTCGAGCTCCGTGCGTGAAACACCAAAATTATAATATAGAAAAATGTTTTTTTTTCTAATAGTGGTCGCTTTCACAAAATAAAATGAATACAGATATTTATTATTAATCAACCTCATTATGAAACAATATGACTGTCTCAGATAATTCTTTAGTACTGAGTAGTGTATGGGTTAAAATAAAAACAAATTGCTCCTGAAAATTAGTTAATAAAATCGAATAGTAAAATTTGATGATTAATTTTGCGCCACCTTGTTTTCAGTTTATTGAAGCTTTGAATTGATGCTCTGAATATTATTTATAATTTTTCGATACAATTTTGAAATTTTCACAATTATAAAAACTTAATTTGATCACAAAAAGAAAATTTTACCTCTATTTATCCTTTGGGGGTTTCAATATACTTGGCGTCCTTTTTCCAAAGGAATTTCTCAGCCTCAACAGCTTGACCTGTAATTCCTCGCTCATTATTATGAGGGAGAAGAAGAAGCCATTGAAACAGTTCAAAAATCATATTTTCGATGTTTCTCAAGTGGAATGAAAAAAATTCCTTGACAAGTGGAGTTGTATAAGACTCATAACATAAATAGCTACCCTCGTACAAATCTAAGAATGAGTAGTTAAATTTTCTTGCATTGCCTTTTTATGTACCCTTTTATTGTTGTTCCACTACCTTTCGTCGTCTATGCTGGTTGTCAAACAAAAGACTTAAACAACAAACGCATTCCCTCAATACCATCAAAATGCAGGAGGCTGCGTTTTATTTACTACAGTTAATTTTCTAAACACATTGACACCTTCTCTGCTTTTGTTTTTTCTGCCCAACTACACATAAATGACGTAGAAGTTATTGGCTATTAAAGCCTAATTTCTGACAAATATGACAACATTAAAACTATGAAATATGAGGTGAGAATGAGGTGCGTGATGGTATAAAGAGAACTGAAAGGCAGTTTGGAATTTTCAAATTGAGAGGCAGGGACAAATAGCTATAAACCCACCTTCTTTCACACAAAGCACTAATATCGTCTACATTTTGTATTGCATACTTTACCATTTATGTCGGAAAGCTGATTTTCGTTTTGTAAATCTCTATTCTGGAATATTCTTCAAAAGTAAGATAGATAAGACAGGCTGGCGACTGAGGTAACACTCTGAATATTAAGCTGGCCGGCATCTTATAAAAAATAAAAGAATAAAACTCCTGTAGAAATATACATATACATATATCAGCAACCGAAAATAATATTTTTTTTATTTTTTATACTGCTCATATAAACTACTGAATACCAAATAGCTTAATTTTTTCGAACTTATTTTGAAATTAGACTCGATTTTAGATATTACAATAAGAAAAATGTCAAGTCACATCGATTATTTTTTTTTATTTATGACTTTTATTCTTCTTTCTTTTGATTACTCTAAAACTCATTTATGAGCGCCGATACGTGGGAGCTCACATTGCCTGGGTAAAGGATGATTCATCATCGAGTGCTGGTTTTCCTTAATTCTCCATAAACTCCGAAACAGGCTAATTTTGCTTTGAGGTGCTTCTTCCGTGAAGAACTTTTGCTGGTTTAAGCATTTGAAACACCCATACTGTTGATTGCGGTTTTGTTTTCGGCTCATATGCATAGATCCAAGATTCGTCATCTGTTACGATGTCATAGACATGCTTTGAACCACCACGTCGAAATAATAGTATCCCAACATTTCTAGTTTTGAAAATTTTTCTCTCGTTCGTTAAATGTCCATAAATATTTAAAAAATTATATAAATTCAAATTTCAAACTTTGTAGAAAATTTGAAAAACTCCACAAAGTTTCATCAAAATTTCAGGCTTTTCATTAGAATATCTACAAAATTTTTAGTATGCACTTTTATAGCCTCTTAACATTTGTATATAAAAAAGTGCACAGCCAAAAAAGAATTATCAAAACTCAGCGAAATTTAGTAACTTCAAATTATTCTGTTCGCTGATCAATCGTTGCTCAACACTCACGAAAAGGGCATTGGAAAAGTCATATGCTCCATAGGAGTGCTAGTTATTCTTAATAATCGCCTATATATTTTACTCAGTAAAGAGTAATATGTCGGATAGTTGGAAAAAACAGGTATTCATGTGTTTCTGTTTTAAAAAATTACACTGGACAGAGGTCTGAAAAACCGTGCTGCCCTGCAAAATAACAGGGCCGGTGGTTACCGTTATTATAAACTACATTCAAAAATTCAGGTATTGTTTGAATATTCGAAAAAGATTGAAGAAAATTTATTAGTAATACATAACTACTTTTTAAAAAAATAATAACAACGACGACATACTAAATTATTTATTGTATGAAAAATATATAAAATTCTAAATTCAAATTTCTTTTTACTGTGCGGTCGAATCTATATTAGTAATTGACATACTATACAAAAAATTACTTTTTTATCCTTCCAATGCTGAAAAATATTACCATTTTTCTAAAATTACAAAAAAGTTAGTTCCATGCAACACTTTACAAATATTTCTCGCACTCCAATCTCTCACTTAGATCAGTTTTCTCAGAAACTGTTGCTATTTAAACACTTTGCTTGACGGTAAGGCTACCAAATCTAATGATTTTTGTAAGTAATGATTTCACAAATTTTCAAATAATAAAAATTAGGAAATTCTGTATGTTTTTTGCTGATAAGAGATAAATATTTCAACAGTACAAGTTTCAAGTGGACGGCCTATTACATTTTTTTCACTGCAGCACTTGAAAGTCACAACACTCAGCTTGCCACAGTTTTATCTTTTACCTGAAATCAATTACTTTCTTGCCGAAAGTATTTATGTTAATGTTATGAGAAAGTATATGTAAGTGTGCATATGAGTTCATATCTAGTTATTCGAACGATGCAGCTATAAGTGTAATTAAATTTAAATTTTATTTTATTTTTGCCTTTGTAAACAGGACTAGGTTTACAGTAATTCTAATAAGTAATAAATCTATTTTCTTAATAAAATGTAAAAAAATATTTTGCTCAAAACATGTATTGATTATTGCCAGTCACTTATTTTTTCCGTCTCTCAGACAATTTGCGTATGCCTCGACAAAAATTGTATCCTTTCCTTGCGCCAAACCAACCGTTGGTTATTTTTTACTTTGTTCACAAGTGTGTGTGCCCAATTGATAAAAACTAGTGGAAAGCAGTTAGAGCCAATTGATAGAAAAAAAGTTGTTTCAGGAAAAGCCTTCGACAGTATTTTTCCCATGAAAAAGATCCTCATAAAAAACCATCAGCCGTTCGGAGGCGGGTTAGAATTGTAAGTTCCTCCATTCGTGGGAAGCGCATACACATTTTTTCTTTTCAAAATCAATTTCCACAATTTGGAAGCGACACCGCTTTTATTTTTATTCGCAAAATTGAACTTTAAAATTGAACTTTAATTTTGAGTAACTTATGCAAGCTTTAAATTTCGATTAATCGCTAAAAATAACGTCAATTTAATAGCTGCCCCCCACCCGATTTCTCCTTTCGTTTGGTTACCCAAAACAATTTTTACAAATTAAATACAAATCCGCAATTTCTTTCTTTTAGAATGTCAAGCAACTACGCAGATGTTTCAAGGGCAAGGAAAGCAGCAGCTACCAATGGAGGCTCCTTGTCTCTGGAACAATTTCGACGCATGTTTACAGAAGCAAATTTGCTTGTCCTTCATGAAATACTTTAGATACAACTCGTTTGGGTTGCTAGAAATCGTTTTTAGACGCGCTGAATTTGAGCTTGCCACATACCTAAATTTTTGGCAAAAACCCAGCTTTTCCATTTTTTTAAGATTAGCAGCTTTGAACACTAGGCCAATCTTAAAACTATGTGTGCAAGTAATACATTTATAAAAAGTCTATTAGAGTTGATTTTAGTTTTGGATCTGCCATCACCAGCTGATACCGCATCCAATACTTTCAGATCCGGAGCGTTTGTATTCATTCAGATGACATGACCCAGCCAACGAAGCCACTGGATCTTTATTTGCTGCATGATGTCTCGTTATTGTTCCATCGCCTGCGATACTTCCAGTCACCTACGTGCAAAGGTCCAAAAATCTTCCGCAGAATCTTTCTCTCAAACACTCCAAGTGACGCATGGGCGGCCATGTTGAGAGCTTTATAAAGTGAACCTTATTGACTGCCCTACTACCATTAAATATATTACATCAGGTTCTATTTGTTTTGTACGAGGGGTGCCTTTTTTATGTCGGGATTTGGCAACCCTGGTGTTGCAATCTGGCAACTGACAGCTTTTACGTACTCAGAACGTTTTGAAATACCAGCGGTATTTGTGTTATTTACAGTAACTTAAAAGATTCATCTCGATCCAAAAATGGAATTAAATCGTGAACATTTTCGTGCGATTATTTTTTACCACTTTCGACGTGGATTAACTCAGCTACATTGCATGGATGAACTTAATACATTTTTTGGCGATGAACCTCCAATACAATCGTGGTCGTAGTTCACTCCAAGACGAATTTCGTGAAGGTCGTCCAAAATCAGTTGTTGTTCCGAAAACCATTGATGCTGTGCGCGAACTGATATTGCAAGATCATCATGTGACCTATCGTGAGATTGACACAATCTTAGGTATTAGTGGGACCAGCATACATTCAATATTGCATAAACATTTGACTGTCAAAAAAATTTGTTCGCGTTGGATCCCACACAATTTGTCAATCGCTCAAAAAAAAGCTCGTGTCGATTGGTCGAAGGAAATGCTCAAAAAATACGATCGCGGGGCTTGGAAATACGTCTATGACATCGTGACAGGTGATGAATCATGGATTTACGCGTATGAGCCCGGAAGTAAACAGCAGTCGACTGTATGGGTGTTTTAAGGTGAGCCAAATCCAACAAAAGTTGTTCGCGCACGAAGTACTTCCAAGCAAATGGTCGCCTGTTTTTTCGGAAAAACTGGACATGTCGCAACCGTACCACTATAACAACGCAGAACAGTAAATTCTGAGTGGTGCACAACCATTTGTTTGCCAGTTGTCTTCCAAGAAATTAGGAAAACCAATCGCCAAAGACGGATCACTCTTCACCAGGACAATGCGAGCTCTCACACATCGGCTCAAACAACTGCATTTTTGAGCACCCAAAACATCGAATTAATGGGTCATCCGCCGTATAGTCCTGACTTGGCACCGAATGACTTCTTTTTATTCCCGTACGTAAAAAACAAACTGAGAGGTCAACGTTTTTCGACACCTGGAGAAGAGGTTGCGGCATTCAGAGTGCATATTTGGATGTACCTCATTCAGAGTGGCAAAATTGCTTCGACAATTGGTTCAAACGCATGCAAAAGTGTATAGATCTTCATGGAGAATATTTTGAAAAACAATAAAGTGATTTTCGATGATTAAAATTTGTTTTTGTTCTCTAATCCCGACATATAAAAGGCACCCCTCGTATTACATGTTCCCTTCCTCAGGCTGATAATTTTTTAAAACCAAATTTTTTCAGTACATGTCCCGCCGTAAATGTCCGCTTTGAATAATTTTCAATAAATCCCTAAATTCTGGTGAACTCATGGTGCTTGGAAAATTACATATGTATGTGATATATATAATAAGTATAATATTGGAAATGTCTTTGGCGACATTAAGAGCATTACGCTGCGCCAGTGTAGTACTAATGATGGCGAGGTACTAATGATTGATAGTGAATAAAGCTTCAGACCAGTCATAATATGGCCATTAGGTCAGCCACGGGATGCCTTCTGATGTCGCCCCTGCAACATCTCCACAACGAGACCCTCATGCTCCTGGTTAAGGAGCATATTAAGACGCTCAGCAAGTAATTCCTGCTGGGTTACTACCGTAGGCCCTTACATCCATCGCAAACGAAGAGTTTCAACTGCCTCGCGAGACCCGCGTATCTTTGGCTCATTACGTTTTGGATGTTGTAGCAGATTAATACACATACTACTTATCCAGAATCGATCCCCACATACTCAATATATTTATATGTCCAACATGTGAAGCTACCCCGCATGATACCAACCACATATTCACATATCCTATTAAACCCACTCATCTAACACCTCACTCCCTCTGGACTCAATCTGTTGGAAAAACATGCTTCATGGGCCTACTGTTAGATGAGATAGACGATGGCGATCGGTGACTATACCCTACTGACAGGGCTTGATAAACTGCTACAACAACAGCAACTCTCCATTCCTCCAGTATTAATTTGTATATCATTTATTCGCATCTGTGGAGTAATGTTATGTTCCGCTTCGAGGGAATTAGAATTGGCTATCAATTCATCATTAAAATAAAGCGCTACTTTTAGCCTAAAGAGCAATTCATGAAAATGGCAAAAATCAAATTGGTATTTAGTTGGCATTACATAAATTTGCCGGCATTCACTGTCTATAATAAACAGTTTGCTCTACACGATCGTTCGCAACTACAGTTACATCAAAATTGTACGACTACAACTGGAACAACTGGTCCACTTCCATATCGAAACAAAAAGAAAGAGAGCATCAAACCATTAATTTCTTTATTAGCGATTTTTAGGGCAACCTATTCCTTTTTCAGCGGCGAGTGCATGTAGCGCGAATTTCAAAGGAAAAGGAACTGAAAACCCCCAGCAATACGAGTATGTGGTAATCCGAAAAAAATATCGATGTTTAATTGCTTTTGACAACAACAATACAAGGCATTTCCCAAAGCTTAATGCGATAAATGTATTTGTAAATATTTTTAAACGGCGAACGCCATCAAGTGAAAGACAAATTCAATTCAATTAAATTGAACAACGCTCTGCAACGCCAAATTTGTAGCAGAACTACACACGATTAGAGCAGAAATGTCCGACGCAAGCTCATATATACATACATACATACATATGCATGTATTTACTTAGGAAGGAACGTGCATGTGACTACTTGTATTTTGCATAGTTTTTACAGCAACCAATTTTTATTGTTGTTGCCTTTGAGATGACGACAATGATGACCGCTTGTCCCACTTTCACAAGAGAGTGCGTACAGCTTCCAAAGAGTTGAGCAAATACAATAAGCATACATGCGTACATATGTATGTATGTATGGGCATGCTTTAACAAAGAGTACATGAAGAAATTACCAAAAGTGGACACTCAATGTGAACAATGGAATGTTTGTATTTGTTTATTAATTAGTGGAGTGAAAACCGAAACCAAAAGAAACAACCTATTCGGAATTGGGCAAATACAAGGTATTCATATGTGCAAAGGGTGATTCCAATGCAAGTATCTCTTTGAAAAAATTGATGAGAAACCAATCCAAAAGCTTTTAGGAGTTTCATAAAATCTAAAAAAAGTGATATAGCATTCCATCTGCCATATTTTGCAATAATTAAAGTGTGAATTCTGCTGGTGAAGCGGCTAACCTCTTCGCCGATTTTTTGTTTAATTCAATTATACGAGTGTTCCTTCATCTGTTACTGATTGTGAGTTTGAGTATAATGCAAAGCCGCCTGTTGACTTTGAGCCTACTTGTTATCTTGGGAAGATGTTTTCAAAGCTATTGCTAAGCCAGAGTTGGGCATTTTGCACTACTACTAAGTGGTCGTTAAAATAAGGGTCTCATTACTACTAAATCTTCAGTTTTTCAGTGGTTCAACTATCACGTTTATTGCATTCACTATGCCCTGTGCTAAACTAAAATTTCTTTACAAATAGATATCCATTGGTTTTTTACTTAAAAATTATTTTTCACTTTCTAGTTCATTATCTACTGTTAATTTAAAAGCGAAAACAAGGGACAAATATAGACCTATTTCCAAGCTTTCAACTGCTTCTATGTTGTTTGAATGCATTGTAAAAGATAAGATGTTTTTGCTTACTTTGTTCTGGTAGACTGTTTCTGACTAAAAACTAAACTGTTTCAAATTCGGCTCTTTTCTCAGAAGATTACTTTTCAGCTTTTCAGAAAGGCTTCCAGGTCGATGTTGTATAAGCTAATGCACTACTTCACAGAGCTCAACGATGACACTCCATACAGGCAACGAAATTGTTGTTCAAGAAATTTTAGAGCAGCAAAATACCGCTCACATTGGAAGCACACTGACGTAGCTTTTAGACTTAGTTTTATAATAATGATAATTTTTAAAGTCAAAAGTAAAAAATTCAGCAACGAATTTACACCGGTCTCGCGCGGAGAAATTTTTTTTATTAACCCCCGTTGCCAGGTTGCTTAACTTACATACATATGGATTTCTCTAAGGCTTTTGACAAAGTTTCGCATTCAATCCGTGTTAAAGAATTAGCATGCCTTGGCTTTCATTTCACGTTTCTCTGTTAGCTACAGTCCTACGGAGTACGAAAGTTTTTACCTTTTTACTGCGACTTCCCAAGGAGTTTATCGTATGTAACTAGTTTATTTCGAAGTAGTGTGTAACTAGTTTCTTTCGAACTAATATGCGACTAGTATCCTTCGTTTGCTTGAGAGAATTAGCCAAATGGGATTTCTTAAATAATTTCCTCCTGATTGTAACATTTATTTGTCAAGATCAATCCCATATATTTAAATGTTTTTGTACAGAATAAGTTCCCAAATTTCATCAGAAAATATTGAAATACATACACCTATTTACTTCAGAGGGATAAAACAAAAATAAATAAGTCATCATCATCATCATCAGGTAGCGATTACAGCTCAGGGGGAGCTTTAGCTTCATCCACAATCCTCTTCCAATCTGCACGGTTCAAAATAAATAAGTAGTATATCAAAAATTTATCCGAAGCTTCAGGAGTGAGCATTGCAAACATTTGAAGAGCTTTTTCTTATTATAATTACACTGTGCGACAGTGAAAATATACTTTTATAGAGACCTAGTACAACTTGTAGGTATAGTAAAACTAAGAAACATGGTATAGGAGAAATTTCCAATACACCCCCAAAATCTTATTTTATGGCCATAAAACCGTTTTTCAGTAGGTTGATGTGAATAATCACTCCTAACTTCGCCAATTTCCATCCGATTTCGAATTTGTTTTTTTAGTTCGAAAGAACAAAAACAAGCCTTTTTGACAGTGTGTTGACAATTTTTCTGAAATGACAACTGACGAGACTGTAGACGGAAGTATTTGGAATTTTTTTATTTTTTCTCTATTTTTTCAACTTTGACATAATTTTTACGATATTATCCGATATTGAGGATTTTTTTTAGTACACTGCTGTTATAGTAAATTTAATTTTGCGTCGAATGACCTATATTTGACTGTAATTGAATTAAAAGTAATAGAGTTGTGTGGGTTTTAAGATTTTTTCTTTTTTTTACTACAAGATTTGGTATGCGTTTCGAAGCATGAAAATGATAACAAGTGTCATTATAAACACATAATATTCATTGGAGTATTGTGCAGTGCAGCACTGTACGGTATGGTACGGTACGGTACGGTGCAGTACACAACGGAACTGGTTCCAAACTTAAAAATGCATTGGAAACGGCCCTTTGGAGTTTAGTATGGTACGGTACATTTGTCATTCTCTTCATCAGTTTTGAATACTTCTCTGTAAGAAATTCGATCATCATCATTCATCTTAAGTCGTCATCAACTAAATTCCATTGTTTAAATCGAGAAGCGAGCGTTTCAGATTGTCTTCCCGATAGAAGTAAATCACGAGAAAGATCCTGAAAATCTGAATTTTATACAATGTGTCGTTCTGAAGACTTAGAACCAGACGGAAAGTACTCTACATCATCAGGTTTATTGTTATCAGTTTGATCATCATCAGCAATGAGTTGAACTTCCTTCAGTTCATGACTTGCAGTTGAGTCAATCATATCGTCCAAGACTACGGGGTTCTTAACAGTTGCAACATCAGCATACTTTATGTGCTTTCGAGTTTTATAATGATGACCGTTTACGTCCGTTTTACAAAAATAACAATCATCTGGTTTGTGATAAGGCTGATGATGCCACATCATCGGAGAATACTGAGAAATTCGACTTTTCTGGCAACGTTTTGATTTATATCTCTTGAATTTCAATGAAACGAACAATAAAACTTTGACGTTTTAATAAGGTTAAATTATAATAACAAACTTCTTTTGTTAATCAATGTACAGTGTGAACTTTGGTACACTTGGGAGCTTTTTCACATATCTATTGAAAAAAAAATGTGCTATAATATGTCAGATATTTTCGTAAGTTCTAACCAGTTCTGTTGTAAGTACAGTGTACTCTTATGTATACATATATACTCCAATTAATATTACGTATCTATAATAACGCATCAAAGCACGTCCTTATTCCCATTTAGCGTAAGCTATACCTACATACCAAATTAGTAAAAAAAAAATATTTAAAATCTTAAAACTCACACAACTCTTTTAATTTTAATTCAATTACAATCAAATATAGCTCATTCGACGCAAAATTAAATTTACTATAACAGCAGTGTACTAAAAAAAATCCTCAATATCGGATACTATCGGAAAAATTATGTCAAAGTTGAAAAAATAGAGAAAAAATAAAAAAAATCCAAATACTTCCGTCTACAGTCTCGTCAGTTGTCATTTCAGAAAAATTGTCAACACACTGTCAAAAAGGCTTGTTTTTCTTCTTTCGAACTAAAAAAACAAATTCGAAATCGGATGGAAATTGGCGAAGTTAGGAGTGATTGTTCACATCAACCTACTGAAAAACGGTTTTATGGCCATAAAATGAGATTATGGGGGTGTATTGGAAATTTCTCCTATACCATGTTTCTTAGTTTTACTATACCTACAAGTTGTACTAGGTCTCCATAAAAGTATATTTAATTTTTTTTTTTTTGTCACACCGTGTTATACATATAAAGAGTTTTCCAATAACATGTATTATCTATCGCTATCGAGAGATGATTAACGATTTTTTATGGCCGGAATTGAATCGTATTGATCTGGACAACGGTTATTTTCAACAAGACGGCGCTACGTGCCACACAAGCAACGGAACCATTGATCTTTTACGGAAAAAGTTTCCGGACCGTGTTATCTCTCGAAGAGGTGATCACAATTGGCCACCGAGATCTTGTGATTTAACACCTTGTGACTTTTTCCTTTCGGGCCACGTGAAAGAGAAGGTCTACGCCAACAGCCCAGGGTCAATACAAAAGCTCAAAGATGGAATTCGTGAAGCTATCGATGACATAGGGCAGCCACTTTGTAATTCGGTAAGCGTAGTCGTGATGGTCATTTGCCTGATGTTATTTTCCACTATTAACGGGATACCTTCCTCTTTGTAATGAAATAAACATCCCATCATTCATATTAAAAAATATAATTTTTCTTTGAATATCAAAATAACACCTCTTATTGGAAAACCCTTTATATACACCCTTGATTGTGTGTTTTGCTGTGCTCCTCCTCTTATTAGTGACATATTTATTACAATTATCTGAGTGAGTAAAGCAAACTAAACAACGAACGATTTCTATCGATTTTCACAGCCCACAGACCATTTTTAGCGGCAAGAAATCATAAAGATAACGTAGAGCTATACAATTTTCCTGGACAATTTGTAGTGTAATTATAACCAGCTATCCAAAATGGTGATTCATGGGCACCTCTTGCCATGAAAATTTATTGTATTTGCCTAAAGCCTTTGAACGAAATTAAATCGGGTATTTCTAAATAACTTGAAAGGCTAATATTTTAACATATTCGCGAGTTTTACCTAAAATTATAATAAAAAAAGAGGTTGTCTGTAAAGTCGGTTTACTGACGATAGTTTAACGTGACAACGTCATAAGAAAATATTGATGGAATGGTTGCAATTTTCAAAACAAAATTTTAATTTTATTTGTTTGATAGATATTTTGTATGGATATAGAGGAGGAAGTAAATGGAATTGCAATGGAATAGGTGAAGTTACATTTACACAAACGTGAAAAATGACGAAACACTTATCAAATTCATGAAAGATACCTTCAATTTCGATTGTGCATCAGACGTTAATAAGTCAACAACATAAGTCAACATCGATTTGCCTTTTTCAAGACACTTTAAACTCGAAACACTCCCTTTCATTTCCTACTTTTTCTATCATCGTCCTATTCTCAACAGAGAAATGGTTCATTACCATGCACACAGGAAGAAGGCATATGCAAATACAAATACGTGAATTTATATATGTACATATGCGCATATACATACATATATACGCTCACTTAAGTAGGAGAGAGCAAGATGTCGAACGTTGCCGTTCGTTTGCTTTGTTCGTTCCGCGCTTTCGCTTGCAGTTCATTCAAGGTAACGGCAATGAGCAAGGTAACGACAAATGAACAAGGTAACACTAATGAGCAAGGTAACGACACATTTTTTCATGCGTGCAGCCGGCTAAATCGAATTATAAGACGTTATCACGTCAAAAAAAATCAACAACATTTCATCGAAATTTCAGACGTTTTAATCAGAATTTTTAGAAAATTTTCTGGTACACAGTTCCGACAAAAGCAATTTGAAGCTTTAAACTTCTAGTTTTAAGATCTTTGAGCAAAATACTTTTTTACTTAGCTGTTATTTTGTAATCGTCAGTTAAAGGACGACACAAAAATTTTCGAAATTTTTTCCTGTTTTTTTTTTATTGCAAGGGCTTGGCAAAATTTCTCCGACTAAAACTAGCCATACAGTCAACTAGCTTGATTATTTAGCTTCAATTTGCTTTTTTTGAATTCTCGCTACGACGCGTTAGTTAAGAAACTAGAGAGGGTCCAAAAGTCTATCCTCATTGGTATCAGGGTACCTGTGGACAGCGCAGTTAAGCCTGTCACCGCACGCGCCGTAATCAGATTGAGGTGTTCAGGCCATAAGTTAGACCTGAAATACGGACACTCTAGTATTCTTAGAAACATAGAGTTCATTACCGTGGTGCTTCATCAACTTACACCCGCTGGGTCCGAGCGGTATTTTTCCATTCAGACTCCCACAAGAGAGAAGAGGACGAGTTGAAACAGGGAGGCAGGGCATGGCAAATATGTATACGGATGGCTCGAAGGTGGACGGAAGGGTTGGTGAGGGTGTATTCTGCGAGGAGCTCCACATCAAGTTTAAATTTAAGCTACCGGATCACTATAGTGTTTTCGAAACGAAGACGGTCGCAATTAAAGAAGAAGTGGATTGGTTACTTACTTCTGCAGTTACTGTAAGGGAGGTAAATGTCTACCTCGACAACCAGGAGTCAATTAGGGCCCTGGTATCGTTATTTTTGTGTTCGAAATAAGTCGGGGAATGACTGATTTCTCTCTGCGGTGGAATCATGCCCTGCCCAAAGAAAGAGACTGTTGAGCACCTTCTTTGCAAATGTCCAGGTTTGGCGACTAGGCGCTGAGGCTCCTGAAGATGCTTTTTGGGATCTGCCTGTGTCAGTTCTCCATCCAAGATCATTTTTCTCCTTCCACTACATCAACAGCACTGGATGGGTGTAGATGGTTTTTCTTCCTTTAGGTAACTTTTCGATGGAATTGGTCTACATTATGGTGTAAAAATGGCACTCTAGTGCTACTTGTAGTGCACCCGTGCTACTCTTGCCATCTAGCCTACCTAACTACATAGAGGACTTGGAACGTGTAATGCTTTGGGCCACCCTATTTTGTATTTCACTAACTTTCCCTTTAAAATGTTTAACTAAACTTTTACAATACTACTTCTGCATTAAATAGGCATCACGCATGCACTACAAGTCTGGAATATAGAGATCACTGATTTACGAAAATATTTACAATTGATGTATTGAACCTACTGCTCACATTTATTCGTATGCCACAAATAGTCGCGCTTTTCAAGTCACATCACGCTTTCCTAAAGCTGGCAACAAAATCATTAACAGAGAAATTCTTTAAAATAACAAGTCGTATGCACACATACACTTACACGCTGAGTCGCGAAGCATTTTCGACAGCAACATTTACGTTTTTCCTCTTCTTGTCCCTATTTTTGCCTCATTAGTCAAAGAAGCTCAATCTCATTTGTACTCCATTTTGTGTTCGTTTCTTGCTATTTAAATGTTTACATATAGATTTTTTTGTTAAATAAAAATCACGTGACATTTGTAGTTGCTGTGGCATTACAGTAAGCGACCTCGCCACTGCCAGCGCCGACACTTCTTGCTTGTGGCACGTCAACGGTATATGCAACTCTTTTTGCAGCATACTCCTCTATGTAGCATTTAATTATGTGTACCGCCCGTGATCAGACAAGAAAGTCAGTTGCAATTGCAGTTGCGGTTGCAGTCGTCGTCGGAAGCATGCAACAAAAATGTGCCACAAATGCAACGAAACAATGCTGTGAACATCTTGAGAAACATGCAGCCCTCCCAGTGAGGCGGCAGCTGGGCAGCAGGCTGCCAGTTGTTTCCATCCAAGCTAACAAAATGAAATGACAGCAACAGAAAACCAATATTTGCCTAGTACTTAGTTACTTAGTTGGTTTTTTCGTCAGTCACTCGACGATTTGGAACATTCCGTGTTGTCGTTTGTGGTGCGCAATGAGTCGTGATTGTCACCTTTTCGAAAACAACAACGAATACAACTACGACTACTTGGTGCACTTTTTTTCTTCATTTTTTACACCAAATACATTTCGACTGTTGATTTCAAAGTTTTTATTTCTTTTGATAGCAGAAACTTGAAAGAAGCAGCTAGCAGTGGTGGTTGCATGCAATGCGGGAGTGTTCTCTATTATATTTTTTTTTTATTTTGTTGTTGTTTTTTTTATTCCATCCGCGCACATTTGCATAACATCCTTTTGTTTGGTTTGCTTGTGGTCTGCAGCTATTAGAACTCTTTTCTTCCTTTTCCATTTTTCTGTGCCAACTTTTTAACTTTTCTAATTGTCTGTGCTGTTGCCTATTTGCGCTCTGTTTTCCTTCATACCTCACGGACAAGTTGTGTTTGTTTTGTGTGACCGCCTTTGAAGAGACCTTTTAATTGAAAGAAAGGAAGAAAAGCAACAAGCTGCCCGTGAGCATCTGATTTGAACTATCGCGCCCTCGAGCTGTTGCTGCTGCCGGCTCTGTAACACCACCAGGCGCTATGCTGCCATCAACTTCAGCCTCACTGCCACTGCCAATTCTAGTAAATAAACACTACCGATGACTGGTCAATGTTGTCAGCCAATTTTCCCAAAAAAAAAAACAAAAAAACACAAATAAAAAAATTTCGATTTTGTTTTAAATTTCTAGTTATAAACTTCTACAATTTTTAATCAATTTTTCTCTATTCTCTTGGTTTTATTTTTGCAACAACTACTACAAGTAGGCGCATAAAACCCACGCATTGCCAACAAGTCTGTCGTTTACTATGCGTTAGTCGCCGAACGACGCAAAAACAGAAACAACTACGTGTTGAGCAAAATTTGCATAGACAAGTTAAGTAATTGACATTTGTACATCAGTAATGAAGGCTCATGTCCGAAGTGCGCAGTGATGGCACTCATATGGCTGAGCGTATTTCCATACGAGGAGTTAAAAAATTGATCACGCTTTAGCCCAAATTGCACTTATTTATTTTTAAACAGCAGTAAAATCTAACACCATTTAACAGGTCATCAAGTATCAGGACCGATCTTCAAACTTCACAGAGTTTTAGGAAATGCCAAAATACTTCAAAAATATTCTAACAATTGTTTTCAAAACTCTTTCTGTCTTTCGACGGACGAGCAGCATTATAAAGAGTCTTTCAGAAGACGCACCCTGGTGTTGTTTTAAAATAAAGCATTTAAAAATTCTGATTCTTTTAGGTTTCACTATTTTTAATTTGCACGTACACCCTTTTTGGGTGCCCTTCTCCTATTTGTGGTGTGCTACTTGATGTTTTTCCACAAATGGAGGAATGTACAGTTTTAAGCCAACTCCGAGGGCAAATGTTTTTTTATGATGAGTTTTTTCTGGACAGAAATACACACAGAGGTTTGTTATTGCCTGCGGAGAACAGAGTGGTTTTTTCATCATCTGATGTTTCACGCACACCATTCGGCTATAGTAGTCATTCAAAATAACGCCTTTATCAATTATATGCGAAAATTTATATATTTTAAATGTCCGCCAGGAGCTGAGTTTACAGGAAAAATCACCCAAACAGTCAATTCATCAATGCCTAATTGTTGAGAACGTCGAGATATCGATGTTGATGGTTGTTCAACAACACTTTGCCCTATAGCAACTCAACGGAAATTCCAATTTTCGGTTTTCCATTATTTTTTCTATTCTCGTCGACACCAGTTTCTTGAAATTTGTTCACCAACTTGTCCATTCGAACACTTATTCCTACCAAAAATATGTCCTTAAAGATCGACCATTTTCATAATAAATTTAAATAATTTTAACGCAGTGTTCTAACCTGTAAAATTACACATCTACATATCTACTTGCCCCTGTGCAGCAGAAAACGTACAACTAACTATGCAAAGAATGTGCGACCTCGGAGAACTGCAATCGCAACAGACAGCAAGAAATTTCTCCCTTCGACTCTCACTCCAGCTCGCTGAAAGTACTGCCCAACAATCCGACTTATCCTGCAATGGAATAGCGTTTCTCGTCGTTTACGTACCGCCGCCGAAGAAGAAATTGATACCAAACGACGCTTCAGGCAGGGTGACTCACTTTCGTGTGTTTCAATTGCTTCAATGTTATCTTGAAAATCGAAATATTTGATGCTACTTGGCAATTTATTGAACTCTGTAGGCACAGCATATGCTAATCTTTGTTTTATGGTCTCTGTGCGACTTCTTAATATATTATTATTGTTTTCCTTTAGCTCCTATTGGAGCATGGGGCGTGTACTACACCTCCTCGCCAACGGGCACGGTTTTGAGCTATATATCTCGGTTCGTTTCACGTAAGACCAAAAACGTCTTCAGGTAGTATGTGGTCCATCCAGTGTTGGGCAATCCTGGAAACATTGTTATCACTTTTTCTAAGTGTATGTTCTACCCGCTGTCACTTCCTTTTTTGAATTTCGGTCGCAACGTCGAGCGGGTTAGTTTTTTTCAGCAGGTCCGAGTTGAATACTGTTCGGGTTCAAAAAATTTGCAAATATATGCAGGAGTTTAACATTAACCGTCTCAATTACCGCGGCTACTTTCTATGTGATCCCACTATTATCCATGTGGAGTTGCTTGCCTCCCATCGGACGAGTCCCCAGGTAACGGATCGGGGAATGCCCTGTAGATTTTCGGAGTAGGTAGGAAATAAAAAACCACTCGCGAATCCAAACAAGTTGCTTGGAGGTGCAGACAGACATTTTATCACAAAAGCTGACTAACAACTTGCCTATCTAAAACTCCTTTTGCTAACGCATCGTCAAATTTACTGCCTCAGAAGCGACATCTTAGGGCACAAAACTGGCCGGACTGCACATTTTTACATCGTAATTTTACATGGTATGTAGAGCAGATTTGATTTGAAGAGTTTTGAAAGTGAGAGGTATTCTATATTGCCTACTCGATTGGCCGCTTTCGTCGACCTAATGTCTTGAAAACGTAAGTCAACGGATAGTAGAATAAGCGCACGATTTTGGACAGACTATAAAGATTTTAATACCTGTGATTTTTCATAAGCATTCACCATAGGTAGGTAAGATAAATGACAATTGATAAGCGACTGATGCAATAACCACTTCACGTTAGTTGAAGCTTTGTTCTTAAATTTAAATACAATTCGAAGAACAGAGAACGCCTAAGACTTCAGCTTATTTATATGGCGCTCCCGCAATAAAATTGCATAGTTCAACTTTCCTTATTTGGTAATTGACAGTATTCATGAGTATAAAAAACCGCCAATGAGCAATGTTATCCTAGTGTGGCATCAGCTGAGTATTTCAAATCCAATTTGTTTCAAGATGAGTTGATGCTGATGTTTCGAAAACTCGCCCTTCATCTAATCAATAAGGTTTGGTCTGAAGATCAGGTTAGTGCTAATTATGCAAGAAATGCTCCTTTGTATTGCTCTCCTCATGAATTCAACGAGGTCTCTCCCAACTGTCTTGATTCATCATTCTCTAAAGTTGCCTTGCTCTCTTTGTTTAATTCTGTTAACTGATTTATTATCATTTTCTCATTTCCTTTTAATTTTCATATAATTACTTAATTTATAGCTGATTCAATTTTAAATCATTTTGGAAAATAACAAATGCTCTAAGGATGCCACCCAGTCAAAATTCGCATCCCATTATAAATGCCTCGATCCATGCATTTTTCAACCTCCAAACGAGTCAAATCTATTTGTTAACGTGGAAGTGCAAATAAGCTTGATCACCAAGCGTTGTTCAGTTCATAAGACGAATCGAAAAAGTATCGGATGTCAAGGACAATAGATGAGCAGTTTTGGCTATAAACTATAATAAAAAACAAAACTGTAAGAGTAACTTCACCTGCCACATCATAGAGGACTCAACAGCAACATTTTTTCCGCAACGAAAGTGTGATTTTTTTTGTTTATCACCAACACAATCTTAGTTTTTTCATAAACAAACCGCTGTTATAACCTCTATTACATCAGCCAATCAGCTGATTATTTCAAATTCGCTGAGAACCGGTAAACGATCTGATTTTAGCCACACCTCTAAAATCTGTTCACCTTAATCGGATGTCACTTCAGCTCTTGTACTATTTAATTAAAGTTTCTAGGAATTCAATTCTTGAGATCGATGACGAATGAGGGATGTTCACGCACATGCTAAGCAACAACAGCAGTGATTTCGGTTCAGAGCATGGGATGAGTACCGGAATATTTTGATTTATACAAAAACGCACCAGTTTCACACACTCCATTCACAAATTGATCTACGAATTGCGTTGAAGGCCTTTCATTTTTAGTGAATTTTCCACGTACATTTCTTACAGTTTACTAGACGCTAGATGGACTCCCCCTTTTTTGGCCAAATGAAAGTATAGACCCTTTTTTGCATCCGCCGGTGGTTTTTTATTAGAAGCTTTTTCATGGCCGATATGCAGTCGCTCGTTTGACGTGTATACTGAGTACATCACACACGAACCAACCGAATGGTAGTCACGCACAAACCTACTTGTACTCGTCTACGGTGACCACCATAGATGATGCAAAGTGAATATTCCGATTGTTGAATTTTTTGCAAATTTGTCAACAATTAACTAACAACTTTTTTCGTAATTTTGCAAACGTACGAAACCAGTTCCGATAGCCTTTTAAGACGATTATCCTAATAAATATCCATTAAAAATGAAATCTTGAGCATTTTGCCGCTATCTGTTATTTTAATTTTATGCATTTAATGTCATATGCAAATTGGTTTTATGGCCGATATTATTGTGTCATCACATAATAGTGTTATTGTTGACTATTAAATTTTATGTGCTTTGATTTAATTTAAATTTATTTTATTGAGCTTCTTTTTAAAAGATTTATGCCACCCTAATTAGCATAAACATTTTGAGTTGTCTATTAGAGGAACGTTTCATTGATCGGTGGCACTTTGGCTTATTGGAGCTTTCTCGTTTTGTTTATTTAACATTTAAAAATATTTGGTAAAATTGTTGTTGTTCTCATTGCTGTGCAACGAAATTTGTGTATTCGCTTATGGCTCTGATAATTTATTTGTACAAATATATTGGTGATAATTTACGGTTATTGTTCATCGCCCGACAGGCGTACATGTACGAAAATCATTTTTAATTGATTTAAAATTATGAAGGCGGATTTCGGCCTTGATTTCTATGCGACTACATATGCATAAGTATTTGTACATATGTACATAAGTACATTGAGCATACATGTGGCTAAAACGAAAACGTGTTAAGACAATTATTTTGTTTTATTTTCTATTTTAAAGAATTCAGAAATATCAAACGGAAGGCAATTTTGTTTGCAGCAAACATTTTGGTAATACAAAGCTAACGTTGTTGTTATGGTTTTTCATTCATTTGAAGCAATTTTAAAAAAATAAAACTCCACATTTTTTGACATTAGTCATACAAAATAAAGAATTACAAGCAGGAAATTATCCAAGTTTCTCGTATAAACATAGTTTGAATTAGTTCCCGTTCTCGATTAATCAGGCCTACTTGTATAGCGGTTTATTGCAGCTGCTCACAGCAAGCAAATTCAGGAACTTAAAACAAAATTCTAATCCAGAAATCAAGTACGTAGTTATTCGCACCCAAAGTAATAACGGCGTATGTAGAGAGATCGATGCATAGGGTTTTTACGATGTCTTCAGACTTCTTAGCAAGTGAAGTATTTTCAGAAGGTCGATCATATGGAAATTTTCAAAAAAAAAATAATATTTATTTCTCTTGTCATGTGATTCTTCAACCGTTTTCCAATTTGGGACAAAACCACAAAACTCCTCTTGTTTCTTCTCTAAGTGTGCAGACAAAACTTGGTATTTCCTACAAGAGCGTCCTTACGTTGTGTGTCCCATTTTATGGGAATTGACTTTGTCAAAATAAAAAAATAATTAAAACACTTTTCTTCTATTTTTTGGAATTAAAAAGGTGGCGTTAGCAGCCTTACGTTGACTTTTTATTGACCAGTCTGACTCCCTTAAAACATGGTGTTGCTCTTTTAAATCAAATTGAACAAACTCTTGAGAAAATTTTAGAAAATGATAACCCTATTTGTAGAAATTGATGCAAGTATTACTGAATACTTTTTTAATTTGTATTTATTATTTCGTTGTTCGCGCCGATTTTGTATGGTGAATTGAAATTTGAATAGGTCGAGCCAAGGAGCTCCAAGAGATTTGGTGACTCCTAACACACTCAGGTTAAAAGGCCATTATATTTAGAGCTCTGGGAAGAGGGTAGATAGTCAAGGAGGAAAGGAAAAAAGTATAAGAGAAAGAGATAGAAAAGAATAAAGACAGAGACAAAGG
Source organism: Anastrepha ludens (assembly GCF_028408465.1). Lineage (NCBI taxonomy): Eukaryota > Metazoa > Arthropoda > Insecta > Diptera > Tephritidae > Anastrepha > Anastrepha ludens. Next base: position 104,656,559 of record NC_071498.1, read on the forward strand.
TAGTTAGTCCTGAGAAAATTTTCCAGATTCTTTGGCAAATCTGTAAATTTCATCCAGCTTTAGAGAACGAATATTACTCATTCTCACTACATCGGAACCCAAAACTCGTAGCCTTGCTTTAGCAAAGGCAGGACACTCACAGAGAAAGAGCTCAGTGCTATCAGCCTCCTCCAAGCACAACAGGCACATTAGAACCCCAATGATTCCAATGGTGGTCATATGCCCATGGGTTGTGCCCTGTAATAATATCTAACGATCATCAGCCGAACATGTTTCCTTTCAAGTTTTAGTAGAAAGTTTGACAGTTTTCTGTTCGGACTTGTCACAAAGCACTTTGCAGTTCTGCTGCGTTCTAGACCGGATTTCGTCTGGTAATTTAAAAATGTCACCAAAATTATTCTTTTAAGACAACCCCTGTTGGTCAGAGCAAGGTGGACACACCAAGTGCAACCAAGTCCTTTTCTACCTGTTTTCTCTAACGCAAAGGAGGCCTCCTCTCCCTTCTTCGACGAAAATATGGTGTGTGTTGATTCTCCCTTTATGGGTATTTTCAAAGACTTGGCGTATTGGGAGTATCACGCCAATTATGGATTTTGTGGCAGAACTAAAGAGTACAGACTAATCGAATACTCTAATACTAGAATACTCGCATCGGTAGGCTCCACGAAGACGGCCTGGAATATATAGCTGGTTTTGTTATTCATAAATTGGGACTATCTGAATTTGAATCGCACGAAAGCAATATTTCTTGGATAAATGAAGTTTCCAGGGGCATTTAAAAAATCAAATGGGGTATTTTTGAACAAAATCTTACTTTTGAAAAAATATTTTTTAAAATTGAATAATTGAACAAAAATAATTCTAGAAATTTTAAATAATTCTAAATTTTCAATATCGACAAAATTTTACTTTTGGAAAAATATTTCTTAAAATTAAATAATTGCATATAAATACAATAATTCTAAAAATGTCTAAATAAATCTAAATTTTCAATATCGATTTTACTGAAAATGAAAAAAATGGGCTTTAAATGCTTTCTTTTGGAGCTTTGATACAAGCAAGAAAATAATAAAAAACAAGAAAAAATAAAAAAATTCAAAAAAAAGTATATATAAAATGTATATATAAAAATGTATATATATTGTCCATATCTCTTTAAAACATTTTATTTTGACTATTGTAGACAAACGAAATGGAGCAAGCAACTTTGGCTGCTGCGTCACAGGGTACTCTACAGCAGAATTCTACCCGTTCATCCCACACTCGTCCAATTAGTCGCTGCTTAGATAACAACAAAGCAGGAGACTGCGTTGATTTTTTTCGTATATCACCAACACAATCTCAATATTTTCGTAAGCAAAGCATTGTCATGGTCCCGGTCAAAGCGAATTCATTAAAAGTGGGGGCACTAGACCAACAACTACGTTTTGTACATTTGATTGTCACGAGAAAGTAGAAAACAAAGAATTCAATGACAGCCGCATGGACACGGCGAAAGAAAAAAACAAGTCAGCTGATTTAGCAAACCCATCTTTAATATATTCGCCTTCACCGCGGTTACGTCAGCCCATCAGCTGATTCTTTCAAATTCGCTGAAAGCCGATTAACGGTCTGATCTTGGCCGTTCCTTCGAAATCTTTTCACCATGTCTCCAATGTATCGAACTTAAAACCAACTAAATGGTGCACCAATGCTGCATCGGCTGTCATGATACAATGCGAGCCAGAACCAAGTTTTATTTTCCATGGCCATAATTTGTTTAATTGAGGACTAGTTTGGAAAGGAATACAGAGAGTACTAGACCAATACCAGTTACGAACTAGTAAAAAAGTGATGCAACGTAAGACAATTGGCACTTTCTAGGTAATAGCCATATAAAATTCAGCTGTCCGCCTGTTGTTATGGGGTATATAAAAGTAGTTGGCGTTCTACTGGTATGATAAGAAATTCACCCAAAGCAGACAAATTCAGTACAAGTGGATTTCCCTGCAGGGGGGTATATCAAGGCAGAAAGTATTGTAAGGCAATTGCCTCAAAAAGCCGCACACGAAACATAAGGACGGGAGGGACCGAAAACATGATTAACTGCAGTTAATCAATTTGAGTTAATCTAATTCTAAGCCGATTGTTTTAGTTTGTCAAGTTCGATATCAGAAAACCAATTTTCGACACTCATTTAGACTAAAGTATTTTTAGTTGGATTAACTCTCTGGCATAAGTATTTAAATACATAAATATGTACAATAGATAAAGGTATAAATAAATAAATAAAAACATACCAACTTTTTTTATATAAATATTCTTTGAGGTAAGCATATCTCATTAGTTGCCTTAAGGAGTAGGTAACAAATGATGTGCAACATATACAAGAGGAATTCTTTTATAAACGTAAAATTTGATATGTTAACAAACAAAGGAGCCGACAATGTACGAAACCAATTGGCGGTCATTAATTGAACTTACACGAAAAATGATATAATAGAGTGACCAATGAAAGAACTAAATTGGCTATTTGATACGCTTGTTAAAATTTTTGGAATTCAAACCAGGAAATCAGTTGGAAAAAGGATAATTTATCAAAAGTTAATCACTATAGGGTACCTGCAATTACAAGAATATAAGCAAAAAAAAAAAAAACAAACAAACAAAAAACAAGTAAATAAAACAAAGCACTCACAATTTCTATAATTTCAATAATAAACGCTTGAAAATTCAAAAGGTTTTAATAAAGTGAAATAAATTTTGGGTCCGATCCGATTACAAGTTATTACCAAAAGCAAAAAACAAAAACAAAACAATTACAATTATAAATAGCAAAAGTACCCAAATGACAATTTTCGATTTTTATCAAATGACAAGAACAAAATTTCATTTTGGCCCACGTAGCACCTCTGATGGAAAATAGTGGAATATACAAAAGAAAAGCGTGTGGAACTGGACTAAAAAATATAAATCTTGGACTGAAATATATATCAAATAAGACTTTGGGTATCCCCAATTCAATGCCTAAAACGCAGTTTTATTCTTCGATCTTCCCAATATGGAGCAATTGAACTAATCTAATCCCGCTTACAAATATAAGTCCACATATGTATGCAAAGGGTGATTAACTTGGTGGTATCAGATTTTAAATTGAAATAAAACAACAAAAATCCCAACTGTTTGGGCAATCTTTATTATTTTTGTATAGAACCATTCATAACATTTATTTTTAATTCGGTCATCCGTAAATACCAATTTTAAATGACTCGCTGGAAGACTTCGGTCGGTAGCTTGTGAAAAACTTTAGTAATGTTGGCTTCCAATGCCGCAATCGCTGGCTGGTTTATCCACAAAGCATTTAGACTTTTCATAACCTCACAAATAAAAGTCCAAAGGAGGCCAATCCACTGGTCCGAGCCGAGAGGTAAATTGATCACCAATACGATGAAGCAGTAAATCCATTATTTCATGGGCTGTATAGCAAGTAGCGCCATCTTCTTGGAACCAAATGTTCTGAAGATCACGGGCTTTAATTTCCGACAGCGAAAAGTCATTTATCAAGGCACGATAGCCTTTGCCATTCACTGTTACATTCGCGATGATTCCTCCAGCCCATAGGCTACACCAAACGATTGTTTTTAATAGATGTATTGACTGTTTTTGAATAGCTTCTGGTTTCTCTTCAGCCCAAGTATGGCAATATTGCTTATTGACATAGCCATTAAGCCAAAAATGGGCCTCATCGCGAAACGCCAAAATGGCCTGAGCGCGACGAACACTTTTCCGGGACCGTCGATTTTCATAATGCAATTGCACGCTTGGTAAACGTTGTTGAGACGAAAGTCTTAATTCTAGCCCCCCGAGAGCAAGGCAACTAAGAATCAGAAGATCCCTCGAACGCCTCCAATCCACACAAGGCTAAACAAATTTCACGATTTTACAAGTTTATGTACTTACCCATCACTCGCTGAGTTGACGGGCCAAGGCCATTCTTCCAGGAGCAGGCTGCAGGTCGGTATGGCCAGGTACCCAGATCAGGCTTATATCAAAGAATTCGTACGCGATCGAAAGTGAAGCCAAGGATTCCTCGAGTCCATTGTCATCGAGTCCAGCGTAATAATTGATGCTTACACTATTGACAGTTATTACACTATGATCAGCCAATAAGCTGCTATTTTAATTACGGCTACCTTCGCTTGGAACACACTGTAGTAATCCGGTAACCTGAACTTGAATCTGAGGGAGAGCTCATCGCAGAATACTCTACCGCCAATCCTTGCTTCCAATTCCAAGTCATCCGTAAACAGGTGCCCCAGATCCTTTCTTCAAATACTAGGCTCCGCCCACTCTTCCTTTGATGAAGCTTGAGTGAAGAATGTTCCACTTAAACTAAGCGAGGGTGTAGGGTATGAACCCAGTCGTTTCTTGACTCAGTCGTTAAGGGAATGAACCCAAAGTTTCTACGAATACATTAATTAACTCGTAATCTTCGCTAAAAGAAGATTGTAATCACTGACGCGACAATGTTGAAGAAAAGAAAATAAAACAACAAGGAAAAAGTCAAAAACTCACAATCGAAGAAATGGCCGCAGTTTATCACAATATTGCAACTTCATTTTGTACTTACACATTTCACAGGTGGTCACGTGAATTTAAAAGGGGCAAAGATAGTATTAAAGATGACCCTCGCTCTAGCGGCCCATTGTAGCCGCTACCGAAGAAAATGTGAAAAAGATTGAGAAACTTGTACTCGTACTAACGCTCCAATAAAGAATAAAATATTAGCAGAGAAGACGAACCTATCTGTTAGTACTAAACACAATATTCCTCTTGATAATCTTAATCTCTCAAAAGTGAGTGCAAGGCACTTCAAAAACAAGTGCGAGTATAGACAGTTTTTATAGCTCTGTGAGGTAATTCCACGAGTACTTTCCACAGTGTTGTTACTGGAGATGAAATATCACTAAGGTTCTGACCGTAAGCAAGAATTTGTGTAGTGGCATGAGAAGGGGACAGACCGTCTGAAAAGATTTAAAGTCATTCCAATTACTGCAAAGATCATGACCACAGTGAACTCGGAAATAATGAATGAGTACACTAAAAAAGGAGGAACCATAAACGAAGCATCCTACGCTGTCACTTTGAATAATTTACGGGTAGTGATTAACAAAAAACACGGCGAACACAGGATGCCGACGTGTTTCTTCATCACAACAACGCTCCGGTTTACACAGAGCGTGTTTTTGTGACACGACTTCGAAAACTCAATCGCCCATCATATAGCCAAGATCAGAAATAAATTTTCTGACGATGAAGACCTCAAAGCGGAAATAAACACATATTTTCGCATAATTATCGGTCAAGGAGGAAAGATAATTTTTAGAGGGCATTGAAAAATTTATTTCAAGGTATAACAAGTGCACTGAGTTTCTAAATATGTAGAATATTTTAAAAATATGCTGAGCCTCTTTAAATACGTGAGTCTACGTTTTGTTATTCTCTTGCTGATATTAAGCGAAGCGAATTCAAATTCATGTAGCCCTCGAGTTGTTAGGAAGCCGAAAAATGAAAAATCTTTGAATATAAAACAAAGCAGCACCACATCCAAGTGCATGCAGCGTTTTAATTAGCAAATCAACTGTTTGAGCAATACGTTCTCCATCACTTATAAAAATGAAAAGTTAGAAATATTACAATAAAAATGAGTACAACCATTCACCGGTGCGAAGAAAACACAGTAAGCACAGTGGGGGCCAATCAAACGGCCGCATGGTGCGCATGGTGTGATTTATGAAATATCGGAATTTTCTTAGGCGAAATACAAAAACATCGAATATAAATAGAAAGCATTAGAGAAGCCTTGTTGTGTTTAAAGCCGACATAAATACGCATTTATTATTTTTTGAAAGAAACATTGAAAACAAGTCTATAATCAAATTGTAAAGTGGCATTTACATATCTACAAGTGTGCATGAAAGTTAAATTTGGAAGAGAATACGTAAATGTACACTAAAATAATCGAAACATTTACACTACACAGCACAAGTGAAGCGAAAGTTAATATACAAGATATGGCTATTAGATAAAGATTTACTTCCAAAAGTTCGTGAAAATTACATCTTCAGCAGCCAGATTCCAACATTCGTTAAAACTCTAAATATCTCTAAAATTTGTTTTCTTTAAATGAGACTCCGGCTTTCTTCAAAGAAAATTTAATAATTTTATGCTGGCGTCGTAGCCGAATGGGTTGGTGCGCGACTACCATTCGGAATTCACAGAGAGAACGTCGGTTCGAATCTCGGTGAAAACACCAAAATTGAGAAAATCATTTTTCTAATAGCGGTCGCCCCTCGGCAGGCAATGGCAAACCTCCGAGTGTATTTCTGCCATCAAACAGCTCCTCATAAAAATATCTGCCGTTCGGAGTCGGCTTAAAACTGTAGGTCCCTCCATTTGAGGAACAACATCAAGGAGCACACCACAAATACGAGGAGGAGCTCGGCCAAACATCCAAAAAGGGTGTACGCGCCAATTATATATATATATGTATGCTGGCGTCGTTAGGTTAATTGAATAGAAATGTCAAATTATGTTTACATTCATGGCAACCGAGAATTAGTTAAAGTTTTTTTGTAAATGAAAAATTAAAAGATGTGCCGCTTTTTAGGTCTATTTTGATCATTAAAAAAAAAAACAGTATACCAAGAAAGATCTTTGTGAACATGAGGTCGTTGCAAAAGTATTTGTAACGTACCTCAATGAACTCTCAGCTTCTTTATAATGTTAAAAAGTAGTCATGAAACTACCTTCTTTTTTATCTCCCTGTTTTACTATAGTCCAGTGGTGCCATTTCAAAATTTTTGACCGGAGTTAAAATTAAAAAAAAAAGTATAGTATTTTTTTTTAATTTTCTGTTTTGATTTATGTTTTCATCATTCTGCATGTCAAAAGTTTCATTAAAAGACTCTTTCCAGTGCCACAAAATACATTGTTCATTTCTAGTTCATTTCTCGTTTCACCACTTTTGCTCTTTGTCCTTGGAAAGAAGGGCTTAATTTGTTGCTTGATGTTGCTTTCGAAGGTTTTTCTTTCCAAAGTCAGTTTCTCTTTGCTAAACTTGCCTATTCTTGTTCTCTTTTTTCTTTCTCTTAATATTATAGTATTTTTTGCTTGTTTTCTTTGCTTTTGGTAATCGAGCAAATTTTATCAAGTGCAACTTACTGATCTGAAAATTTATAAAGTAAATGTAAAAATATCATTTACAAACTGCTTGAAGTTTCAAGCATTCGAAACGCGCTTGTTAAAAAACACTCGGCATTAAAAAGAAGAAACCCACAGGAATTCGTGACGATTTGCATGGCAGGCATTTAAAAAACGTATCACCTAGAATTACTGGTATCAACTGTGAGCAATTAATCACCAAGCGCACACTCATTCTACAAGCATAATAGATATGTATCAATGTATGTATGTATATGGAAGGCACGAGGTCTACATGTGTATGCGCATATTGCCTAAATTCTAGTCACGTTCTATCCATCGACATTAAAGTGAATAAAAATTAGAGCAATACTCGTAAATGCAAATTCCTTTGATGTAAAATGTAAGACAGACTTTTCGGTGTTTTTTTTTTTTTGGATGGTTTGCGTTTTACCAAGCCTTAAATATGTCAGTGTTTGTTAAATTCTATGCTGCACACATTAATATATGTGTATATACAGTCGAACTTCGATAACTCGAACTATGATATGCCACAAAAAAAAATCGAGCTATCAAGATTTCGAGTTATCAAATATAATATACATATGTACATAAAAAAAAAAAAATAATAATTGCCGCGTACACTTCTATTAGGTGTTTGGCCGAGCTCCTCCTCCTATTTGTGGTGTGCGTCTTAATGTTGTTCCACAAATGGAGGGACCTACAGTTTCAAGCCGACTCCGAACGGCAAATATTTTAATGAGGAGCTTTTTCATGGCAGAAATACACTCGGAGGTTTGCCATTGCCTGCCGAGGGGCAACCGCTATTAGAAAAATGTTTTTATTAATTTTGGTTTCACCGAGATTCGAACCAACGACCTCTCTGTGAATTTCGAATGGTAATCACGCAATATCGTCATCCACATGCTTAAAATAATTAAAGATGACACCTTCTGTACCTTTGATATTTTGCCAAGCTTCATATTCATTCTGCAGTTGAATTTCTTCCTTACTCCTTTCTTTTATGCGTTCGCTTATGAAAACCAAAGGAATGTCATCTTCTTCCTCCCATTCAGAATATTGACCGAAGCCGGCTTTTCTCAAACAATTAGAGATGGTTTCAGGCTTAACATCGATATTCCATGCATTAGTTATTTCATCAACACAGTCCAATAATGTAATGTTAAGATTTTTGTTTACTTCAAAGCATTTTATATTAGATATTTTTTAAAATTCTGCGACGATAATGACATTTTAAATTTTTTATGACACCTTGATCGAGTGGTTGTAATTTTGATGTCATATTCGTCATATGTCATATTGATAAACTTTAATCTCTGTTGGATGTCTTAAGGATGGGCTGGGCAGTTGTCAATAAAAAGGAGAATATTTCTTGCGGCTTTTCCAAATTGTTTGTCTAAGTTAAGAAGCCATTCTTAAAAAAAGGCTCCCGTCATCCACGCCTTTGAATTTGCTTTATAGTCGAGAGGTAACCATTTAACACCTCTAAAACAGCGGGGCTGATTACTTTTACCTATTTTACTGATCCATCCATGTTTGCGGCAATCATCAACGTAACTCTCTGTTTACTGTGCTTTCCTTCATGGCATTTCTGGTTTTTAAAAGTTAAGGTGTTATCTGGAAGACATTTAAAGAATAAACCCGTCTCGTCTGCATTGAATACGTCCCATGCTTGATAACCTTTTAATAAATGAGGTAAAACATCACGTTGCCATTTCATAGTCTTCTTCGCTTACATCATTACTCTCACCACACGCCTTTTTATGACATATACCAGATCTTAGAAAAAAAAAATAACTTTAGGTGCCAGCTTGCACATTAATTTATGAATGTATATTACATTCCTTCGTTTCCAATTATCGAGCCAACCAAGCACTGCTTGCCTTGAATTTTTGACTAAATTCCAATGCTTTTTCTTTAAGTAATCCTCCGGATATAGGCAAATTCCGTGTTCTTGCCGATTTAAGCCATTCTAAAACTGCTTTGTCCACATTTACGTATGTTGGCTTTTTTAGTCTCTTTGAACTCCCATTTGCACCACCACTTTCGATTGCAGTAATAACCGTTTGTTTATTTTTTAAAATAGTTGACACTGCATTTGCCGGAATAGCAGACTTTACAGGTACATCTTTTTTTCGCGCACCCATTTCTACTTCCTTTATTAGTTTAAAATTTTCATCAATAGATAAAGTTTTTAAACAACGTTTTGATGACATGTCAACAGAGTTTATTTTCGCGTAAGAACTACTAATAAAATACCTGTGGAATTAAACAGTGCAGCGACCCAACTGCTGACATCTGTTTGCTATAAAATAAGCAACTCGTAATAAGGGGCTCCCCCGGAAATTCGACTTATCAAAGCTGGCGCCAAATATTCTGTTCGAGTTATCAAGATATTCGAGTAATAGAAGTTCGAGTTATCAAGTAAAAATTACACACAATTCTCACTCTAAACGCTATTGCCAAGCAATTTAATTCGAGATATCAAATATTCGAGATATCGAAGTTCGACTTATTGAGGTTCGACTGTATATATATATGTATATACATTAGGGTGTCCTATCAAAAAAATGTACTGTTTTTTCACTGAAATTATAGAATGTATTATATTTTAAAACTTCTGCCAACAAAATGTAAAAAATTTTAAGATTTAGTAAAACCAAGTTTTTTGAAAATAAAATTAGTTTAAAAAAATTGCTAAAAAGTTAAATAGTTTAAGCTTAAATGGTTAGCATAAAAATGATTAAAACCTTTATCAAAGAAAAAAATTGGGGCATTAAAGAGTTAAATCCCAAGAAATTAAACGAGTGCAAATAGAAATAGCTTCCCAATAATAACTTAGAGGTCTGAATTATTCAAGTTATACTTAGATCTAAGATCTAAGAACTCATCCAAAAGATCTGCACTAAGACTGAGGATGACAATTCTCTTAAATCTTCTTGGTCACAGTAACATACAGGACATAAACGGAAAGTCAGACAAAGTTATCCCTCAAGTAACTTTGGCAAGAGACCTGGCTTTGTAATAGAACAGAAAGGCTGGAAGAAGGGCTTAGAATCCGATTACCATGCATACAATTTCTTTACAGATTGATCCAAAATGACGCAAGAACTAGGAGCGGCTGTCTTCTACCACCCGTTAGATCTCCAAAAGTCTTTCAGGTTCCCTAATTACTGCAATACATTTCAAGCTGAGATTTATGCCGTAACCAAAACAGATGAATTAGCGTTGGAGTTTACTCCCTCGGCACTCGCACAAACATCTTCATCGATAGTGAAGCTGCTATTAAAGCAATAATAGCTGTTATGGCTAGCTCGAAATGCTTGCAACACTTCAGATCTCCAAAATGAACGAGCTCACAATTTACTGGGTACCTGAGAACAAGAGAATGGAGGGAAATGAGAGTTGACACGGTTGTTAAGGCGGCACCCGCTTGCCTAGGATAAGTACGCCGAACATTTATCCCTCACTCTGAGTTTTTAAGATGGAACTAGAGAAGAAACTAACTCTGCAAGCACAGTCTATATGGGAAGACTCGACTTCACACAGGTTGGCCAAAATAATGCTACGAGCTTGCCACACGAAAACAACCAACTTTATTTGATCACTCCCTAGGAAGGAATGTAAAATATTGGTTGGGGTACTGGCGGGACATTGTCTCACTTCATGACACGTAGCTAAAATGAGATTGATCCAGAACGACGCGTGTAACTTATGCGAAGAAGGGAGAGATACGTTAGAACACCTCTTTTGCCACTGCTTTGCTCTCAGCAGAACTCTGAAGGATATTGCTGACAAGAGTTTAAACTGTTTTTTAAAACTCGCCAAGACATGTATTACGAACCATGTTTTACCCCTGGTAGTATATGTAAGCAGTAAAAGATACCTCACCTAACCTAAATCTAAAAATCCAAAAAAGGTAAAAACAGCTTCAAAGGTCTCACTTAATTGATATAATTTTTAAAAACTCCTATTCAAACCATTTTAACCATCATTTACTATTTTTCGCCTCTATTATTTGAGGTAACTTTTTTTGTGATTTGTGATTATGAAACAGCTCGATTTTAGGAAATATTTTGGCGGAGGTCTTCAAATACCATAAATTTTATAATTCCATTGAGAAAATAGCACCATTTTTTTTTTTTTTGTATTTTTGGTATAGAAAATGATGCACCCTAATGTGCATATTTGCTTAACAGGTATATATTGGGTGTCTCGTTACGACCGCCTATTTCGAACAGCGTTGTTTTTTGACAGTTGTCACGCACAGAAAATGTGAGGCACACAATATCTATAAATGTGAAAATCTGTTTGAAGTCAATCCCATGAAATTTGACATATCTTCCTTTGAAGGTTTTTAAACCCAAAGAACGTTACTGAACTGAAACATAAAAATGTTGTGTAAATTTGAATCGGCACCCAAGTGATATTGAAAATTTAGTCAAAAGGTCTAATGTCAGCTGGTCGGCAGGTCTGGCATGAGATTTGTTTTTTTAATTCCATACACCAAGTGTTCGATCTTAATGAAGCATCCTCTATATGATATTTGTTTACCTTGCCGTGATTTTCGCTTTAAACATAGAAATGAAGTTAATTCAGGCTGAATGGAATTTTTGGGGGCTTTGACTGTGATGGGTTGAATTTTTGTGGCCACTACGTATATACCCACTAAACATTCTGGTTTCTGTTCAATTTGAGTACTTGCAAAAAGAAATTTAATATATATATTTTTTTGATAAAAATCGTTATCCTTCTATAAATTAAGTAAAGCGGCTATTCAACCGAGTGCTCTTCTCCGCTTGGACTCAAGCATACAAAACAAAATAATAATAATAATAATAAGAATAATTAAGGCATTATTAAATTCCATATTAAGTTTATATTTATCAGGCGCATAACTTCACGAATTTTACAATTTTTGAGCAAATTTGAAACACAACTGACCGATTTCGAAACAGCAGTCAAACTCATATCAGAAGTAGCATTTCTACCTAGTTTCTTTAAGGTATCTCAGTTTAAAAAACAGCAATATCCTTCAGAGTTCTGCTGAGAGCAGAGCAGTGGCAAAGGAGGTGTTCTCACGTATATCTCTCTTCTTCACATAAGTTACACGCGTCGTTCTGCGTCAATCTCTTTTTAGCTACGTGATATGAAGTGAGACAATGTCCCGCCAGTACTTCAACCAATATTTTACATTCCTTCCTAGGTAATGATCAAATAAAGTTGGTTGTTTTCGTGTTGTGTTACTTATTCAATGTAAATTAATACTTTTTGATAAAGCATTTGGTTTCAATATTAGCATGAATTGGTGCTAATGCTGGTTCGCCGCCTACTAAATACCTCTTATTTTTAAACTATCAAATGGGACGTAGTATTCAGCACGCGATTGCGCTAACTACTTGATGGCAAGGGCTGATTCATCCTGTATCGTCGTTCGCCTTCAGCCTCACTCGCTTCATTTCTTTATCCAGTTTGGAAAAGGTAAAAATATCAGCGACCCTGCTGTACGCACTAGCAATGCATGCAAGAAAATGATTTCTTCACTTTAGAACTGTTCCTTAAGTATATGCACAGAATTTTTTTCTACACTCAGAAAATCGGCTGCCACATTATCTGTCCAAAATTGTTATAAAGAAAAAAAGCTTCTACATCAGAGATTTAAAGAATTTGCTTAGTAAAAGCGATGACACCTGACGCGTAGATAAAATACAACGAGAAAGTTGGATAGAAGATGCAAAATTGCTTTTAACAAACCACAACCAGGCAAGGATGAAAGTGTACATACATAAAGCTTTAAGTCTTCGTCTTCATAATTGGCGCATTAACCGCTTACGCGATTTTGGCCGAGCTTAACAAAGCGCGCCAGTGGTTTCTTTCTTGTGCTAACCGGCGCCAGTTGGAGACACCAAGTGAAGTCAAGTCCTTCTCCACCTGATCTTTCCAACGCAAAAGGGGCCTTCCCCTTCCTCTGCTACCACCAGCTGGTACCGCATCGCATACTTTCAGAGCCGGAACGTTTGTATCCATTCGGACGACATGACCCAGCCAACGTAGCCGCTGGATCCTTATTCGCTGCGCTATGTCTATCTCGTCGTAAAGCTCATCGTTCCATCGCCTGCGATATTCGCCGTCTGCAACATGCAAAGGTCCAAAAATCTTGCGTTTCTGCACCATACCTTAGGACGGGCATGATGTGAGCCTTGTAGAGTGTTAGTTTTGTTCGACGAGAGAGAACTTTACTACTCAGTTGCCTACTTAGTCCAAAGTAACACTTGTTGGTAAGAAAGATTCTACGTTGGATTTCCAGGCTGACATTGTTATCGGTGTTAATGCTGGTTCCTAAATAAACGAAGTCCTTTACAACCTCGAAATCATAACTGTCAATAGTGACGTGGGTGCCGATACGCGAGTTCGCCGACTGTTTGTTTCATGACAGGAGGTACTTCGTTTTGTCCTCGTTCACCATCAGACCCATTCGCTTTGCTTCCTTATCCAGTTTGGAAAAGGCAGAACTAACAGTGCGTTTGTTAAGGCCGATGATGTCAATATCATCGGCATACGCCAACAATTGTACCCTCTTATAAAAAATTGTGCCTGAGTGATTGAGTTCTGCGATTCGCACAATCTTTTCCAACATCAGGTTCAAAAAGTCCCACTACAGCGAGTCACCCTGTCTGCAACCTCGTTTGGTATCAAACGGCTCGGAGAGGTCCTTCCAAATTCTGGCGGCGCTGCTGGGGTTGAGCAACGTCATCTCACATAGCCGTATTAGTTTTGCGGGGATACCAAATTCAGACATCGCGGCATACAAGTAACTCCTTTTCGTACTGTCGAATGCAGCTTTGAAATCGACGAATAGATGGTGTGTGTCGATTCTCCTTTCATGGGTCTTTTCCAAGATTTGGCGTATTGTAACCTTCTTGAAGCCTTCTGTAAGCCGCCGAACTTTCTGGTAGAATCTCAAGATCCTCGCACTCACGTATTTCGGCCTCTCATTTCTTCTTTCTGATAATACGTCTCTCTTCCTTTCTTAGCTCGGGTTGCCCCCGATCGCAGCGTGACGTGTGCGCAGTTTGGCTGCAACGAGGTAATGATCCGAGCCGATGTTGGGTCCTCGGATCGTACGTACATCTAATATACTAGAAGCGTGTTTTCCATCTATCACAACATGATCGATTTGGTTTCACGTTTTTCGATCATGAGACAGCCAGGTAACTTGGTGTATCTTTTTATGCTGGAATCTGGTACTGCAGACTACCATATTTCGGGCCCCGGCGAGGTCGATCAGCCTCTGTCCGTTTCCGGATGATTCGTTGTGCAGGCTGAATTTTCCGACTGTGGGACCAAAAATTCCCCCCTTGCCCACCCTGGCGTTGAAGTCGTCAAGCACGATTTTTATGTCGTGGCGAGAGCAGCGCTCATAGGAGCGTTCCAGGCACTCATAGAAGGAATCTTTGGTCCCATCGTCCTTCTCTTCCGTCGGGGCGTTAGCGCAAATTAGCGAGATCTTAAAAACGGGCTTTGATGTGGATTATTGCGAGACGCTTGTCCACCGGAGTAAACTACAGTACTTGGTGACGAAGTCTCGCTCCCACAACAAATCCGACACCGAATTTACGCTCCTTTACATGGCAGCTGTAGTAGACGTCGCAAGGTCCTTTATTTTTCTTGCCTAGTCCCATCCAACGCATTTCTTGATGTCAGTCTTTACTCTTACGAGGACATCAACCAGCCGGGCAGAGGCAGAGGTCCCCATTAAGGGACCGGACATTCCAGGTGCATGCCCTCAAATCGTATTCCTTATTTCGTTTGCAGGGGTCGTCATCAGTATAAGAAGTTCTCATCCAAGGCTTTGTGCCTGTTTTCCTTCGGGGGATTTTTAGGTGGTGGATCCCAAACCGAGCGCACAACCAGCTATTCTGGGATGCTGCGCCTTCTCACGTTAGCTCACTCGAACGGGTGTTCGGAAGCTACCCAGAGGATACTTGGGCTGATCCCGGAAGTTATGAGCTGCTTAAGCCATATGCATCGTCCTGGCCACTCCCAAGTGAATGGCGATCAGGAACTTTCCCCCCTTGCGTGTACTTCTACATATGGAACCCTCCTCCTTAAGTACTAGTAGGATATATAAAGAATTATGTTGCTCAAAAGGTCAAGCATGTGGATAATAAGGGCTAGAAGTGACATGGTAATTTTAATTAACAACGGATTTGACACAGAAAATAAAACTTGCTCAATGTGTAATTTAAGCGAGTTTGAAAACGTAGCACATTTCCTGGCGCGCTGCCCTATATTAAGAGAATATAGAAAAGTCTTTTCCGGAAAATTTACCTTAAATGATTCACAACTGATTGAGATTCTCAATGGGGAAAATGATCATTTGTATAAACTTTTGCGTTTTATTAAATATGCCTTTAGATACAGAGAAAAAATAAATAAAAGAGTTTAACTGGTTTTAAAAACCGTAAACCGAATAATTGTTTTGCTCGAAAAATAAATCGACAGAAGGCTCATGTCATTGTCGTTAAATTATTGTAAATATTTTTTTTCTTAATAAATTTCCAATTTTGCATATTTTACTTTTATTTGCAATAAATACCACCACTACTCGCCTTTCTCGATAAAAATGTTTCCGCTTTTTAATTGTTTCCTGTACTTTACAACTAGTTTTTGTATATTTTTGTATATGGTTCCGTAAACAAAACAATATAATATATAAAAAACTTTTTAATTATTTTTCTTTTAATATGTCTTATTGATAATTAAATAAAACATGAAACATTTTTTCAAAGGTTTAATAATTCATCCAGTAAAGAGTTAAAAGTTATATATATCTAAACATTTACTACATGTAACAACAACATCTGGGAAAAATTGTCTTTATGACAAATGTTTGGTTTTAAAATCGAAAAATCTTTAACACCTCAAAGCTTATCTGGCCTTGTCTGCAGGGCTTGCTGTCTGCTGAACACGTACCTAATACCTACATATATCTATTGACTTTCAATTCTAATTGAAAACTTGTAAAACCATCTCTTCCAATAATACTCGCAAAATGTTTGGATGGCTGTGATGATGTCTGATAACATTCCACTAATAAGGTATGATCTCTCCTTGTAATAGCAACCTGTTAAAACTGTTCTGCCATTACGTTCATTACCAACCATTTGCCAGAAGGCTTCAAGCACGAAGCAATTCAACTGTGGAATTGAACGCAATTTATTAAATAAATCAGTTGTAATTATTTTCCTTGTAGTGCGCATTATTTCCCCTAACTGCGCCAAGTGCTGACAGTATCCACTTTTATAGCGATCATTTACAACATTAATGTTTTAATACTGCACATACATACACGTATATATGCATGTGTATACCTGTGCATTGACTCGTATATATAGGAGTATAATAAAATCAGAGAGAATGGACAAAGCCACTGATACGAATTATGTATTGTATTTGGAGAGGGAAAATGCTCGTATGTTCTGGATCAAGAGAATGTTTTGTATTATTTTTAATTAAAATTTTATAAAAATGTAAGCGGTTCAATGAATACCGACTGTACAGCATAATACTTAAGAAACAAACTTCAGTAATACGGGAATTAACAAGAAAGTTCACATTTTGTTCCGACTTTTTGGCCCCAACCAAAGGAATTTAAAGCGCCCTTAATGTCAGTTTTCCAAAAAATCGTCAGTACTAGAAAAAACATTTTCCTCTCATGTTTGGGGTGATTTATGTATATAAAGTTTAATACAGGTCCACACAAAATCAAAAATGTGTTACTTTAAGTTATCAAAATCCCATTTTTGATGATAGAATTAGGCACCCTAACGCCATCTATTCATTTCTGCTAGTTTTGGAAGTCAATTGTGCCAGATTTCTTGCATTATCATCATTTTTAACGTGATGGTCTGGCTTGAACCTTAGCCTCAATAGCTTCGACCAAGAATCTCCATCCTTTGCAGACATCCTCCAGTTTTTCAGTCCAAAAGTTTTCGCATCGTCATCAACAGTGTCAATCGTATTTTTCCTTGGACGCCTCCTTTTAAATAGAAGGCACATACAGCCTACAATTGTAGACCTGCTAAACTTGCTATTTCGTTGTGGTCCATTCTCAGAGCATGTCTAGCCCACTTAAGACTCTGAAGCTTGATGTAGTCGTTTAGCTTAGGTAGGCATTTATTGTTGTAACATAGTTGACGTGATCTATCTACACCGGTTCAAGGATGCGGCGTATGATTTTTCGTTCGTGCAATATCCTAAAATATCTCAATCCAAGCGTCATCTAGCGATTTGAACTAAAAAGGAGCATGAAAGGAGCTCGGCCCAAATAATATTGTTGAAAAGTATTTATATTCGCTGAACTAATATGCGACTTGTATGCTACACTATGTACTTTCTAAGAAGAATTAGCCACGACAAAAAGGCAGACAAAAAAGGGTTGCATAGGTGTTGATTACATGCAAATTAATTTAAAAATGCTTTATTTCAAAATCACAGATAGGTACTTCAGTTTTTTATATGTATAGCTACATACGGCGTCCGCCGTAGCCGAATGGGTTGGTGCGTGACTACCATTCGGAATTCACAGAGAGAACGTCGGTTCGAATCTCGATGAAACACCAAAATTAAGAATAAACATTTTTCTAATAGCGGTCGCCCCTCGACAGACAATGGCAAACCTCCAATGGTCATGAAAAAGCTCCTTATAAAAATATGCCGTTCGGAGTCGGCTTGAAACTGTAGCTCCCTCCATTTGTGGAAGAACATCAAGACGCACACCACAAATAGGAGGAGGAGCTCGGCCAAACACCCAAAACGGGTGTACGCGTCAATTATATATATAAATATAGGTACATAAATATGTTGATTTAAGGGAAAGATAACAAAGGAGAGTGTAGGCAGCCTTTTCCACTACTATGGTGCTCAAACGCAGACCCGTGTCAGCTAACATGATGAGAGCCCCATGTAAATGAATTCTCACCACCCTTCCGTTCCGTAGTATCGTAGATTTTATGCTAGGATTTTGGATAGTTTCCGTAGACACAGGTCAGCTGATTGCTCTCTCACCACACAGTGTTGCCAAACAGTACAAATCGAAATCATTTACAAAATAAACTTAGGACATTTTTAATTTTTATTAAAATAACTTAAAAACAATGTTAAATAATGTTAATGGTTTTTGACTTGTAACTGATAACGCGGATGTGGGCAAAATATCAAGCGCATATCCATAACGTAATCCTTTAATGTCAGAAAAGCGCTTCCAAATTATGGAAATTTACTTCCATACAAAATAAATCTATTCGCGAAGTTCATAGAGCACTGGTATCATCGGTCATTATTTCTTTCGAAATGCGGAGGTAGCTGCCGTGGCCGAGCACTATCGAGCCATGCCGACTAAATTTTTGTTTCCAAAAATTATTAAGCTCCACATTGACGACATTTGGTTCGAACAAAACGACTGAACTTGCCTTGCAGCGCGCTTAACAGTCGATTTATTGCAAAATCAATTTGGTAACAACCTTCTTTCCAGATGTAGTTCTGTTCACTGGCCTCCACATTCGTGCGTTTAGTCATTAGCGTTAGTCATTTTTTTACGCCGACAAACCAACAGCTCATGAAGCATTGAAAGCTAAGATTCAAGCCACCATTGACGCCATACAACTAAATTTATTGGGCAAAAGTAATATATCATATTCAAAATCTACCAGATTATAATAAAAAAAATTCAATTCAACAATATTTCTGTCTTGTTTTATCATTTTAAATTCTCAAGCTCTTAAAAAGCACCCTTTGTTTGGAAAATACAAGACTAGAACTTTATTTATTGTAACACATTTATTTAATTCAGGCACAATTTGACAATATTCTTTTAAAAAATGAACGAATTTTTCTATGAATAAAAATCTTTTCTATTGTTCCAAAATCTTGCAAAAATAATAATTTTTTATTCATCTCTTGGTGAGATCTCCCTTCAACTGGGATACAGTATTTAAATACAGGATATTAAATAAAGGGAGGTGTATAAATGTCTCACGAAAGTAGCGACTTGTTAAAATAATTTATTCTCTATTATTTGCACAATTATAAAGGGGTTTCCAATAAGAGGTGTTATTTCGATATTCAAAGAAAAATGCAATTTTTTAATATTAATGATCGAATGTTTATTTCATTATAAAGAGGAAGGTATGCCGTTAATAGTGGAAAATAACATGAGACAAATGACCACCACGACCACGCTTACAGGACAATATCCTTTTCATGAAATTTTCCATAACCGAATTGCAAAGTGGCTGCCCTATGTCCTTGATAGCCTCACGAATTCCATCTTTTAGGTCTTGAATCGGTTCTGGGCTGTTGGCGTAGACCTTCTCTTTCACGTGGCCCCAAAGAAAAAAGTCACAAGGTTTAAATCACAAGATCTTCAATCTCTTCGAAAGATAACACGGTCTGGGAACTTTTCCCCGTAAAAGATCAATGGTTTCTTTGCTTGTTGGGCACGTAGCGCCGACTTGCTGAAAATAGATCAATACCATCCAATTCCGGCCATAAAAACTCGTTAATCATCTCTCGATAACGCAATCCTATTCAAAATAACACTTGTTATTGGAAAACCCTTTATAAGCACATGCGGGTCGTCATAAGTCTCTTCTCGTTTGTGGGTAGTTGAAAAAGTAGAAAAAAAACAATTTTTCAACTATACTATACTATGATATTAAACTTATTAAATAAATGCATATTTCATTTTTAATCACACTATTTAACAAAAAAATAATCGATTTTACTTGAAACGTAAAAATTACCACGTCCAAAGGTTTACCAGGTCTACGCTCATTTGTACAAAATTTAAAATATTCAAAAAACTTTGAAGAAATATGCACGTTTTAGTAGGTTGTACCCACGACTTTTCAATACATCCCTAAATCTATTGTGTATAGAGTTTACCAATGTAGTATTCGCTTCGACAGTAATCTTCCCCAACACCTTCCACATAACATCTTTCACGACCTGTTTGCTTGTAATTGGATGTTTTCTTATTCTTATTTCCAGAAGCGCCCATAAGTGTTCAATAGGTTCTAAATCTGGCGATTGTGGAGATGTTGGCAATAGCAAGCAGTATTCGTTTTATAACCCCAGCATCTCAGCGTTTGCTTTAAATTTTGTTTTAAAATATTCAATTCAAGAAATTTATCCATTGTTGAATCAATAAACTAAAATTTTTTCACGCCTCCACCTGCCATACACCTCCGCACTATCATATCACCACCATCATGCCTTACTGAGGGTAATAAATTATAAATTTTCTTTATTCAACGCTGCACCGATTTCCTTACTCAATTTATTTTGCTTTGATACCAAAAATTCAAAACGTGCTTGTGTATAAGCTCATTTGTGAAAGCGACGGGCTTTCCCCCATTTATTAAGGTAATAACTGGCTTCTCCTAGCAACTCTTCATTGATAGCCAGCTTTTCTTAAAACTCCTTTGACTCTCCCCAATATATTTTTTTTAATTATTTCTTACTTCATATTTCTCTTTTGAAGCAGTTGTCTTTGCATCTTTCTTTATAAGACCTATAATACTGCGCCCTACTCTTGGTCTTGAAGCTATAATTCCGGTATTTTTGTGGTTTTGAATTACCCTGTGCACTGCTATCCACGCCCTGCCTGTTGTATTTCCTTTATGTCTATAGTTTTGGGCTTCTTTCCACTATTTTATTATGATTTTCCTTTCTATGAATTTCCTTTCTTTTCGCTTCCATTGTAAGGCTCCGCACAGTATTCTACTGAAATTTTCCTCACTAAAAAATCGTCCTAACAACACAAAAAGTGAATCTGCAAACGATGAGGATACTCGCCATACTACGTAATACCGAAAATAAGTTTCGTTAGAATCGATTTTCGTTTCATTCATCATGTTGACATTTCTGCATGGATTTTGCACCTCCATATCAAATGTGCCGGCTGCATTTTGTGTAGGGGAATTTTCGGGAATTAGCCGGTTGCCCGATAGCGACATATTTCCATTAAGATTTGGATCCATGCCTAAACTTCATTTTTGGGTAAAAAGTCAATGTTTAATGAGTTCAAGGACATTTATGTAGCGAGCCGCTTAATTTAAGGCCGGCACCTGCTACAGTCGCATCTAACCTAGTGAACAGACGCTGAGGTTTAGAATGTTTTTCAAACTAAATTTCCTTCTTCGAGACTGTTTGGTCCGCGGGAGATATTTTAGTTCTCTCCCACCATCCATATTTGGGAAGCATTCGCTATCCACCACATGCCCTTTAGGGGATACAGCCATTCCCCCGAGGAACTATGGTCCACGAGGATGTCAAGAGTGCAGTAACTAAGTAAGTAAGAATCGATGGTGACGCGTGACTACGACGATATTAAACAACTAAGACGATGAATTTGAATTTGTGCTGAGCTGACCGTTAGAATTTCACTGGCAACTGGTATTTAAAAATAGGAAAAGCTTAGAATTATGGTACCTCAATAACTTACATTTTTTAGGATGGACTTCAACTAACTTTTTAGCTTGCAAATTTCTAACTTCGTCATTACCTTGCTTATTTTAATTATTTCATAGTCTGCATTTATTTGTGTGCAAAGTGTGGAAAATTCCATCAAGATCGAGAAAATTTTAGGTTTTAACTACTTATGGAAGTTAACCTTTGCCTCTATACTTCTCTATCACTTCCAAACGTGAAGTTAAGAAAATATGACAGTAACTCGAGTTCCTTTTCTTAAAGGAAACAAATTTCAATAATACGTACCATCCTTGGCAACATTCCTGAATTAATAAATGGCATGAAAATAATAATCCTAGAAAAAGGAACCATTGCAACAACCATTGCAGTTTTTGTTTTCCCTCAAAGAACCCCATACTGTCGTCTTTCCTACCTCGGTCGCGAACACCTCGTTTTTAAAGCATAAAAGCCACCTCGTCAACAACCATAAACCATGAAAAGCGCCAATAAAACCGGCAAAAAGTTGACTGACCGAACAAAGGTAATAAGTAATACAATAACTAATAAGCCGCAGACGTGCAACGGTTTGCTGCATACCTCCTTTTCCCGTTCCTATTAAATTGCTTCAAAAGCGACGCTTACAAATATGGGCAAAATAGGACTCCCCCACTTTTTAAAAAACAATGCGCGAATGCAGAAAGTTGAGAAGTAGGAACAGATTGGCGAGAACCGGATGACTTCAATAAGGCAATGTGCGGCAAACGAAATGAGGTTGCAGCGTCGGTAGCCATCTACTACTGCTTGCCGCAAGGCTCAAGCAACCAACACCACTGTCATGCCACAAATCCAACAACTGTTCTCCCCTACTCCAACTCGTATAAGTTATTGTTGCCGAGAGCAACGGTGGGCATCATAAATTATACGAATAATTGACGCTTTCAGTGAACTCAAAAATTGGTTACTTCAGCCGTGAGTTGGTAGCGGAGGCGGTTGTGCTGGGAGGCAACAATGTAATGTTGGCTGCACCAAAAAGCAGTTACTGCCATCGCTATATCACCATTCTCTCTCACTTGTCAATTGCCTGT
Organism: Anastrepha ludens; assembly: GCF_028408465.1. Classification (NCBI taxonomy): domain Eukaryota; kingdom Metazoa; phylum Arthropoda; class Insecta; order Diptera; family Tephritidae; genus Anastrepha; species Anastrepha ludens. The sequence goes on from NC_071498.1 coordinate 104,679,322, forward strand.
AAGTGGCAAGAAAGAAGGAGACGTAGGCTGTGGCTATTAACGCGCCACACAACCATGCCACCGTTTGGTGACGCAGATATAATCAAGAATGTTGCACATACAAAGGCTCACTTGCTGCTGGTTGTTGGCTGGTTGTCTTTTGTTGTCGTTGGCCAATTGGTCGTGTAAATGTGGTTAACACACGCTTACCAATGTGCAACACCATAAACTTGGCTATCTGTGCAAGCAACGTGGCCGACACCGACACCGCGACAGGTGGTAAACGTGCCACACAATTGCCGCTATTTTGTTTGCAAGTGCTAAACGGCAATTGTGTGGCAATTTTATATGGACTTCGATTTTGCTTTAGTATTGCGTTGGTGATTTGATGGCTTCGCATGGCAATATTATTGGGTGGATGTACCGATGTGTTGGTATGAGTTTTATTGATATCTTTTTAAGGGCCCCATAAGAGCAATTTAAATAATAGGAGACATTTAGAATTTTTGAAATCTGCATATTAAAAAAGTTATACCCGATTAGTTGTACGCATTGGAATTGGATGTATGTTGAATAGGAGTATAAGAGGATATGATTTATTTTCAGTTGTATTTTATAGTTAGTGGATCAAACACTTGGCCTAAAAGTTTTGCATTACTTTCCTGAGCACTCGGCATGGAAAGAAAATCCTTCCATTAGTCACTGGATTATGATGTATTGAAAAAGCATTTTATGTATGAAGCAATTGGTTTAATACTTTTGGAGTAATGAAAGTCACCGACTTGAAAACTGTATTTATAAGAAGAACCAGTTTAAAACTAATAAGTTGGGCTAGACCGAACTAACGCGCCTCCCTTTTGAAACGTATATAGAAATTTCTTATACAATTTTCATCGGATCAACTCACCTATTTATAGACACATTTCTAAACATACATGTTTTAGGAAATGTGATTGGATTATTTTGGAGAGCTCAGAGCATATCGAGACATTTTTAGGCGATAAGTTCTTCTGTCAGCCTCATCGTACATGGTAGGTGAATACCCCAATGGCAATGGGCATTGATTATGCAAGGTGGCCCAGAAATACGGTACCGAAAAAAACTGTTGAAAACAGTTCGTTTTTATGCTAGTTTCGCGATATATAAGTACAGTTTTATGGAAGAAAATTGTTATTAAAGCAACCGCATTTGATCTGGTAATCCAATCTGAGAATTCAAATAAAAAATGCATTTTGCTCAAAAATAAACATCCATCAAAATATTTGGCAGCAGTAAAACTTCAGCAGTTGTAGTTTTGGTTTACTTGAATAGAAGCATTAATCAAATAAGAAAAAATAGTAACAAATATAGGATTTTTTTTTTTTAATTTATTATTGTATATAAAGCTTAATAGTTTGTGTTGCCACCTTGTTTATAAATTACTTCGTAAATGCATTGGTGAATGGATTTGTACAAATTCTCCAGGTAGCCTAATGAAATTTTAGATCAGTTCGAATATAGGTATTTTTATCTTCAAGTTATTGCCATTCCCATAAACTTTACGAGCAAGCCATCCCCATAGATTTTCAATAATATTTAGATCTGGGAGTCATGCTAAAGTTTCACTATTTTTGGAAGCAATCCAAGTTGTGACTACACTTGAAGTGTGTACAGGTCCAAATGCTTCACTAATCTCGGGAAAAGATTATTATTATTATAGCTGTTTTCCGTTATTTTGTAGTCGAGAATTTTAATTTCGAACGCGTTATAGTACGATATTGATCCGCATCCCATAACACCACCTTCAGGGCTGTGATGTCGATTCAACTACCTTTCTTAAGTTATGGAAATAGTAATTGTGTCTATCCAGATTGAACTTCTTTTCGTCACTAAATACTATTTTTTCCATTCACCGGAATCGTTGTTTGTAACAGAACACCAAGCCATGTGGTTCCTTGCAAAATGGAGGCGATATTCTTTGCGAAACTCATTCAAAGGTGGTTTTTTAATTATGCTTCAGATGTGACGCTTGTAGAATAGCCCCTCGAACGATGGATTTGCTGGCTGCAACATTTGCCATTTTTCTAGTTTTTACAGTTCTTAGGGCGGAATTTGATGCAATTCTGATTATTTTGCCGGTTACCTTTGGAGTCAAAGCCGTACCCCTTCTGCCTTTGTATTTCAGACCATGGGAGACACTTTATTTCATGTAAAGATCCACAAGCTTTGGACTTCAACCAAACTTTTTGACAATTTCGCGATTTATAAGTCCCTCTGAGGTCAAGAAATCGATATGTCTTTTTGCGCGATCTAGTAAACTTTTCTGCTTTCCCCTTTTATTAAAATTAAGAAGTTTTCGACGAAACACAATGAAGACTTAAAACACGCTCTCTTATCACCGCTTTAATGCGCAAATAATGTAGGCAAATTGAGTGTATCTACCCAGGGTAATCAAAAACTCAAGCGCAATATTCTACAACTGCTTCGAAATGCCATTAGATGGAAAAATATTTTGATGTATGCTTATTTTCGAGCAGTTTACAGTTTAGTTTACAGTCTTCACTTGAACTATCAGAAAACCTTGGATAACCAGATCAAATACGGTTGCTTTAATAACCATTTTCTCCCATAAATATTATTGCCTCTAATCAAGCGGCCGCCGTAGCCGAATGGGTTGGTGCGTGACTACCATTCGGAATTCACAGAGAGAACGTTGGTTCGAATCTCGGTTAAACACCAAAATTAAGAAAAACATTTTTCTGATGGCGGTCGCCCCTCGGCAAGCAATGGCAAACCTCCGAGTGTATTTCTGCCATGCTCCTCATAAAAGTAAATGCCGTTCGGAGTCGGCTTAAAACTGTAGGTCCCTCCATTTGTGGAACAACATCAAGACGCACACCATAAATAGCACGAGAAGCTCGGCCAAACACCCAAAAAGGTTATACCCGCCAATTATATGTATATATATTGAACTGCAAATGTAATATTTTGCAGGAATTTATATTCAAATAAGAGAGACAAACAATTATGAAGGTAAATATATGAGCTAGTGCAAGGAGGTTGATGTTGTAAGCTAATAAAATTTATTGTAATACTGCTTTTTCAGCAAGAGAATGTCAAAAGTAAACGATAAACGGCCATGCGAGGATGCGTCAAAGACAATGCATTTTTAACTTCACAATGAATTTTTAACTTCTCCATCAGGAGAAGGAGATAATGTGATTTGTGGTTCTTTTAAGTTGTAATATTTAAAAAAAAGGTTGTTTTTATAAGCTATAAAATATTAAGAGTTATCTTTTTTAATTTGTTTCAGTGATTTTCACATAACCACTGTGAGTGTGAAGCCACTCTTGTGCAATTTTTCTCGTGTGTTGTTCATGTAATTTCTTTCTCTTCTTTGATTTTTACTCGCGTTTTCAAATTTATCACATGCAACTGCACCAGTGTGATGTCACGCCTGATGATTGTATTCCGTCATCTTTGCGATTCTGCAATATACGCAACCTTAGGTATTCTCCCAACAGTGGACGGAAATTGCGAGAGCTTTAGGGAGACTGTCGTTCAGTTTATTTCCTTGAGATTTTATATGGAAAAGTAGTATGCAATAACTTAACAACAATTTGTGAATTTAAAAGCGAGACTCATAATATTGAGTCATCAGGACAGCCACGGGATTCCTCCTGATGTCTCTCCTGCAACATCTCTACAATGAGTCTTCCATGCGTCCGGTTAAAGAGCACCTCAGCAAACAATTCCTACTGGTTTGCTACCGTAGGAGGCTGAGTCACCTCTCAGGCGAGTCATAAGACATCTCTTTCATCACCGCTTCAGACAGTTTGCAGGCCAACATTAAACGACATTCATCGGGAGTCTCTTATCACCTTTCTAAACTCTCGACTCCCGAGATCCGTCATCGGGGTGCAACCAAGACTCATTGCAGATGAAGAGCAGCAGCTGCTTCGTGAAACTCGCATAACTTTGACTCAATTACTTTCTGCATATTGTAGCAGGTCAATCTCTTTCCTAACCAGAGTTGGATGCGACCTACTCAATATAAGTGCAGGTAGCCCTCACGATACAAACCACCTATTTACATGCCCCCTTAAACCTTCTCACCTAACACCCCTCTTACTTCCAATCGTTAGATGAGTTAGACGATGACGATCGGTGACTACACCGTACTGGCAGGGCTTGATGAGCTGCTACAACAACAACAGTTTCGGCATCGCAAGTTTCAAAAATGTCACCGAAAGTTTTCCCAAACAAAGCAGACGTCACGGAATGCCCATTTATCGATTATTATGTTCTATCCATTACCTCCTTCAATAAAGCCATCCCTTTTCTTCTCAAATAAGCATCATGTAGAGCATCTCCTTTGCGGAGGTCCTGCATAATTCATAATAGGCTTAAAATATCAGTTTGATGAACTCGAAGACATCTCAGCAGTGGGTTGAAAATGTCTCCTTGACTTCACAATAGAAACAGCCAACATACGAGTAGACTATTTCAATATGCTTAAGGGGTGCCGGTGGTCTAGAGTTCGATTGTTTGTTTAATTTCAATAATTTTAAAATGGTGCTGAAGTTAACCCTCGCGAAAAATTTAACCTAGACTATGTTATCCATTTTGGCTTCTATTTATTTGAAACACAAAAACCAAACAAAAATATTAATCGGTATGACTGTAGCTATATTCCGTACTAGAATAAAAAAATTTACAAAATGCACTATGGTCTGAAATTCAAATTTTTTGGCATAAATCCAAAATTTTTTTTTTTCTTATTTCAAAAAAATTGGTACGCAGTATTAATTGAGACATTTCAGTGGTCTAAAATATAGAAAAAATTATTTGGATATGGCAACTCTGTTCTAAATCTGAGCTTTAAAACATGATGCTTCTGAACCAACAACAAACTTGTAAACAGTTCAGTAAAATATTGTAAGAAAACAGCTGATCAATAATAGTTAAAAAGGAAAGAAAAGAAATAAATTTATAATGGAAGAATATAAGAAAGGTATCTATTTATTAACTTAATGAAAAAAAATGTGGTTTATTGTGTCATATCTGTATAATGCGGAGTTTTGTTTAATAGCTTTTTTAACCGAAAATTTCGTATTAACCTGTGTTCTGTGGAGTGAAAGTTGTGTGTATTGTCCCGTATTGTTCCAGATTTTTATGTTCGGTGGAAGTTTGAGGTATGTTCTTTAAAATCATGTATGTAACATTTGCCCGTTTTTGCCCCATTTAAGTATATTTGTAATTTTCAGCAACCTTTAAATTCCAACACGAAGAAATGCTTGGAGTTTGGATAGAGGGCGATCGCAAAACTAATGTTGTTTTGGATTGGGTTTTTCAAAAAATTAGTCCTAATGAGTTAAGTTTAAAGAAAAAAGATGAAATAAGAAAAAAAATACAAAATTTATTAGCATATGTTGGCGAAAAATTATCAAAATGTAATCGTCTGGTTAATAGATTTAAAGAGAAATACCCCCAGTGGGTTTCCGCAACAACTATTATTGAAATTTCTGAAAATGATTTTGAAAAACCCTGTTCAAGTAAAGCAGAACGATCAAAGGCTAGCTACACAGATGCAAAAGATCGGCTTAAGAGGAAGCTGGCAAGTTATCTTTCTTGTGAAAACAATGACGATGTTGATTTTTTGATTCATGCAGCTACTGTTGCGGCAAAAAAATCAAAACAAAGTGATTTATAATATTATTTTATTATTTATTATTTATTTTAAAGAAAACTGTGCATCAAGCAGAACAAAGCGAAATAAGAAAAGCTGTTACCTCCAAAAATGATTTGCTTGGTACATATAACTTTTTATATTATATTCAAGTGAATTTAATAATTCTGTAACTTCTCTCTCATTTCAGATGTACAGTTAATGTTATTATAAAAATAATTGTTTCAGTAAAAACATATGTATAAATATTTGGATAATAAAATTATTTGACCACTTTTGCCTATCATATGCAAATTTTTCATTTTATGAAACCAAATTTTTACTCTAGGTCCAAGGGAGGTACCCCCTGGGGAATGACCGATTTCATCCATTCTTGGAATTTTTCTTAACTAAGTCATTTATAACCTGTGTGCGAAATTTCAATGGCCTAGTACCACTCCTTCTAATTTATGCCAAAAAATTTGAATTTCAGACCATAGTGAAATGGCGCGGTTTTAAATTTAACACTGTAAAATTCGGGTTTTTTCAGTTTTTGAATAAAAAAATACGAAATAATTGAAATAATAATATGTTAAAATTAGTACGGGCGATAGCCGTATATACAATATAATATATATACATATATTGAACGTATTCAAATTTCGGAAGATCCGGTTGATTAGTTTTTTTTTTTTTTGTTTTTTTTTTGTGACACCACCAAGCCGAGAAAGTAGTTTTGAGATAATTGAGTTTAAATTTTTGAGAGTGGCCGCGTGACGTATCTGACTCTACCTGCTAAAACGGCTGTAGAATAGGAAATTCTGTAAATATCCTTCCAAAATTTTCACTGTGTATTTTTAAAAGCCTATACTTTCGAAATATAAAAAAAAACGATTTTTTTTTACTTCTAGACCACCTTAACTAATGAACTCGATCTGGCATCGCTATGGACAGTTCAACCTATCCTAACCTTCTCGAATAAGTACTGGTTTTTTCAAATCTCAACCAGGTGATCTCAGAGGTACACCCTGCATGAGTTGTCACTTTTTGGCAATTACTTAAAAGATTTGTAAGTAATAAATGGAAAATGGAACAATTTTAAGTGTCTTATACTTTGACCTCGGCACAGTTGATAAACACCCGAACGTTGAAAGCTTCGAAGCATTAAAAAAAAACGTAACACCAATAGTCAGTTACCGTTTCAAATGCGCCATGAACCCAGATAACTGCTTTGTATCAATTATTTTTTAGGTTGCCTGCGTTTTCGCAGCCTTTGCCCCAACGGCGATGGCGAAGTGCCGCCGCGTCTAGAGTATTAGAGCTAAAGGCGAATTCAACACTGGCAAACAGTTCAGGTAGTCTTCAAAATAAGCTGTGGCAAATAAACACGCACACACATACACTTGCATAGCATTTACTTTGCTGGGCGCACCAAAGGCAAAACTAGTAATTTCGACCGCCAGCATAAAACGCAGAAGATCGCATGTACTGTTGCACATAAATCAGAAACATTCTGAGCAAAAATGCACAACATATTGCCTAGCCATTGCGAGTGCAGGCAACAAACTCTAGCCGAAATGAAATTTTTATCTCGTCGATCATGTGCTGAGGTGAAATAAGCTATAAGCTGGCGATTTTCTATAAATACGCGGTCAACAACAATTTTCTGCACCAGCGAATGCCAAAATGCCAAAAAAAAAAACACAAAAAAAACATAATAAATAAATGAAAAATACAAAAAACTCGTCAGCAGCAACAATAGCATGCAACATCCGCGCTTTGCAGCATATTCATCTTCATTGATTTCGTGATGCACTTTAATGAAAAGAAATCTGATATTGCAACAGCTACGCGGTAATAGCTAAGCCAAGCAGCAACTGTGACGGAAGCGGGAGCAGCAGCAAGCTGGTTGAGGTAGCCCACAAAGACAGCAAGCAAATTTATAACCTCAGTTCTACAATATTAAATTTCATATCACGTCCACCCAGAGGGCGGTTAAGCTTTCGCTTTAAGGCTATAACTCCTCCTGGCTTGCGGCAAAATCGTTGCTGGACTTTTACAAACAAACACAGATTCTAAAGTAAATTTGAAGGAGCCAATAGTTAGATAACATTGGCAGGAGCATTTGATCAGTACTGTTCTTCTATAGTCAATACGTAAGGGGGAAGGAGGGGACAGTTTTTCCCTAATAGAGTTCCTTAATAGTTTGCTTAATAGAGTTTTAACGAATAAAAGGAAACAAATTTTACTCAAACTAATTCCATAAGCCACTTCATGTCCACATATTTTCAGATAAGTGTCAACTGGATCCGATTAATGGATTTTCGGTAATTTAGCAAATGGGTAGAACAACAACCTGTTCCACATAATAATAAATATTGGACAAAGCACACGCAGACACAGAATTCGCTTGCGACAAATCTTTTAATCCGATCCACCAGCCAATATGACATAAAATCAAACATTGCCTTAATTGATTTAATCAATACTCGTGAAGGCAAATCGTAGCATTTTGAAAACCAATACAATTTTTTCTATTTGCAAGTAGTACTGAACGATAATGGCAACGGTAAGTGTTAAGCCTGTGATAAGCCACCAGTATGTAGAGAGGGGAGAACAGCACTCTTATAGATTACTTCCTTAACTGATGTTTATGCTATCGCATTTAAAGCTGTGTTACCGACCGGTGCCAATGGAACTGAATGAGATTTGATTGTATTCCCTTATCGATATCGGATGCTTTTAAACTCAGTTTGTTTTTAATTTTTTGTTTTTAATTTTTCTAAATATTCTGCAATATTCTAATAATATTTTTTTTAATATAAATTTTCTATTTTTTTTGGGTAGACAAAGGGTTAAAGGTTCAAGCTCTGTTTCAGATCGGAGTTCACTCAGCTTTACTGACCTAACAGAAAATGTTACACTAACAGTATTACACATATAAACTTTTTTTACAAGATTCTTTCAGACATAGCCAAAGTTGTAAATATACGAAAAAGGAACTCTTTTTAAGTTTTGTGCGTTAGAAAATTATTTTTCACTTACTTTTAGCAAAAACCATAAAACACACGCAAATTAAATTAGAAAAAAAGTGTATTACTGACTAACCACAAAATTTTTCCTCTACCTGATTCGGATTTTGCTCCCACACCCTTGATAATCTTTCGACCTGCTCACGGTTATAGATTCATTGAGCTCTGATTGACGTCGTGATGTGTTCCCTTGAGGTGCGACTCCATCTTGGGAAATAAGAAAAAGTTACATACGGCTTTATCTGGAATGCAGAGTGTATGCAGCTTCGTTGCAATTCCTTTTTTCACCAAATCCTTTATCTTGAGGAATATACAAAAACGAAGGCCGCAATATCAGGGCTATAAAATGAGTGCGAGTCCAATCTTCTTGTGAAAACTCGTATAACGGAATTTCATATGCAAAAATTGATTAGATCATAAAACCCGAGGTCGTTACTAGGTACTCTGTCTTTTCTCAATTCTATCTGTCCCAGGCCTCCGACATAGCCCAATTCACTTTGTTTGTTGCCTAGTATTTCCCCAGAAAACGGATGTTATAGAACAGCTATATCGCTGAACAGTCGTTCGCCAGATCCTCATCAGTGTGAAACCAGAAACGCCACGTGCAGACTGAGGTTGGACTTTGTACGGAGAGGGTATATGAGACACATCATGCACCACACAACCCATAAGGTATGTCTGGCAATGTTGAAATACTTTCTTTCGTCAAATATTTTTGCACAATGAATGAGAAATAGGATGATCCAGTCCTTCTCGGTGAGCTGGAGCCGCACACGAAAAATAAGTACTCTTCCTGGAATGGACACCAAGACAGACACCGTCCAGACGCTATCTGTCTGGCGGAAACATATACACAATGAATCATGCCGTAGATATCGAAATAGAGGATCAATATTTGCGATTTAGACATCCTCCATCTCGTTGGCCGCATCCCACACTTTTTTCTAACCCCTACTAACTTTGTTTACGAGTCTCAAAGCTGTACTTTAATATCCAGGTCTCATTATCAGTGACTAACCTCACCTAAGATTTTGAAGGGTCAGTTCACTTGAAAAATCTGAAACTTTGCAAGATACAAGAATGAATGAATAATAATAATGAAATTTAGGTTTGCACTTGGACCTCATGGCTCTCAACCTCCCTCTACTCATCACAGAACCTCATCCAAGCCCAGTTCCCCTAATAAACTTAAGATAGAGGTGTGTTGGGCAGGGTGTATATTCAAGTAGAAAGAGTTGGAACCTCCGGAGACTGGTCATAGAAACGACAGTGGAAGATACAGGAATACTCTTAAGCTACTGATTGCTCAAAGACATAATGGTGCTGCAACAATAAGGAAAAACTTTAATGTGGCTCAAATAATAACTAGAAAATAAATATATTAGTTTGTAGAAAAAAATTTATTTATTATTTTTGTATAAAATTTTTGCGGAAATGGTTTGAAACTATTTGTTGGCCGATCTTTAGCTCCTAGGCGATGCTTTGCCTACTAACATGCCGGTCAACTTCGATTACTTCTGTGATTTTATCGGCATTTTCGACATAATCGACATTTTTTACATCAAAAATGCCTGGACGCAATTCACAAAACCAAAATTGCACGTAATTAGCTATTACAGTATCGACACCACAAACAACATTCACATTGCATTGAGTTGCATTTTCGCCATTATCAAAGAAAAACTGTAAAATATATCGAATTTTCTCTTTGTTGGCTTCCATTCTTAACACCCTGTAACTCACACCTGAACGGAACAAACAAAAACCAGCAAAATAGTTTTTTTAGTGTGAAATGTCACCTTGACAACGAGCATAAACTTTAAATTTTTTGATAGATACTTTACGAGATATCGATCACTACAGCCATCTACCGAGAAAATAATGGATTTCTCCGGCACTCGAAGTGTAACCAACTTCAGCGCCTTGAAGTAAATAAAGGTTTTGTTTATCGCACCATTACCCGATACAATGATACTGGTAGCATCGCGAAACGTCATGGAGGGGGTCATCAAAAGACTGCAAGGTCATGTGGAATAGTTCAAAAATTTAAAAAACGACTTGGGCGAAATCCGCGACGAAGTGCCAATCAAATGGCGAAAGAACTAAAAATATCTGACCGTAGTATCCGCTGCATACTGCAAAGCGATCTCAAAGTTATGCCTTACAAGATCCAAAAGGCGCATGACCTCACACCAAAGCTGCAACAAGTCAGACTTGAGAGAGCGAAGAAACTGCTTCGCTTGGCCGAAAGTGGTCAATTTCCGAAGATTGTATTATCTGGCGAGAAAATTTTTCAAATTGAGCAATTCGTAAACTCCCAAAACGATAGGGTTTATTTGACCGACCATTCATACGAGAATTTGAGTCACCGATTGGTCACCAGGAGGTAGCACCCGCCACAGGTAATGGTTTGGGCCTCTGTAACCGCAGATGGGCGCTCTCCAATCGTTTTCATCGAGCCTGGTAAATGCGTCAAGGTCCTAAAAAAATCTCGATATACTATACATACATTTATATCACTTAGTAAATAGCTACTAAAATCATCACGCTGCTCCTAAGGTAAAGTATAGTTGATTCATTATACATATAAGTAGGTATGAAACTCCCTAATGTTGCCGATTTTTGAGAAATAAAGTCATTATCAGTATTATAAAAGGATTAAAAAAAGAAGCCGTAAAATACAAAGGCAATAAAAAAAGCTTGTGAAATTGATGTGAAACTGTCAGATGTTTTACTTTAGAAGAACACTTATCCTTTTTTTTTTTTGTGATGAATCTGCTGTTAAACATGTGTAGCGCTTGCCACAAAAATCTGTTCGAGTCTCAGCAAACGGCTTTTCATGCCATAATACAACAATGTATCCACTACACATACAAGCATGTCACTCTGATAGCTAAGTAGGGGTTGTTGGCATCAATCGCATGCGCACTACAATTTTTGAACTTAAACATTTGCAAATATCTCTGGCACTTCAAAACGGCATCAGAACCTCATAACTCAAATGAGGAGGGTGGGTACGTGTAGCTGATGTCAAGAGTTGTCAGGAAGTTAAGCGCAGGCGTGTATTTGCATCCCTTTTGCGGTTGAAGGGTCATTTTATACACAATTTGGGTACATACACCGAGCAAACAATAGGATTAATTAATGGTGCCAGAGAGGTGACAGTAGAACAAATGTTTGTAAAATGAATTAGCAAGTGAAATCCGGTTTGTGGTTGAAAAAGAGAAATCTTATACAACTACATTAGGGAACTTGGTTCGATCGTGACGTGCTCACTCTCAAAAGATTTGCATCTCTGTAAAGAGAAATCCTTCCTATATAACTTCATAGTCATAAATTGCTTTAATATGACAATTTTTGCTATGGTGTTTTTTCCTGCAGGAAGCAACAATATCCACCAGTCATGTACATGGTGACACTTCTAGAGATTGCAAGGTTTGACCATCCGAAACTTAAACGATAATAATAAGCATAACTATGCCATGGGGGAAATGGCAACTGTTTTCCAAGCGGAAATTTTTTGCCATCCTGAAAATAGCCGAATTGATAATCGGGAGGAAATGGAGCGAGAAACAGAAACAGTTAAAGAAGAAGCTTAATTATGTCGCAAGGCAGAATAGGTTTGTAATTATATGGGTTCCAAGACACTTCGATGTTCAAGGAAACGAAATTGCCGATGAATTGGCCAAGCGTGGATCAGCGGTTCCCACACAAGGGCCAGAACCAATAATCGGAATCAGTTCCGCAGGAATCATGAATTGGATCAGCTATTATGTAGGCAATCTACATAAAGAGGGATGGTCCGATCTAGAACGGTGCAGAACTGCAAAGTGTTTTGTGACAAGTCGGAACAGAAAACTGTCAAACTTTATATTAAAACTTAGAAGCAAAATCGTTCGGTTGATGGTTGGTATTATTACAGGATATGACTACCATTGGAATCATTGAGAACCCGATGTGCCTGTCTTGCTTGGAGGAGGCGGATAGCACTGAGCTCTTTCGCGGTGAGCGACCTGTCTTTGCTAAAGCAAGGCTACGAATTTAGTGTTGCGATGACTAATATTCATTTTCTAAAACTGGAGGATATTTACAGATTTGCCAAAGAATCTAGAAAATTCTCACAGGACTAACTACCTTTGCCTCTGTGTCTATTCTTTCCTCTGATACTTTTCTCCTTTTCTCCTTGACTATCTACCCTCTTTCCAGAGCTCTAAATACAATATGATTTTTAGCCTGAGTGTTTTAAGAGCCACCAAACCTCTTGGTGCTCCTTGGTTCGATCTCTCCAAATCTCAATTTCCATCCAAAACAAATTTGTGAGAGTAACTTCGGCTGCCATGTCATCGTAGATTCGGAATCAGAGTTGTGACCGTTCATTTCATCCATTTTTTACGCTATTCCAATCAATCGTGGTACAGACGGCAACGAAGTAATGAAATTTTTTGTATCGCCAACACAATCTCAGTTTTTGCCGACCTAAACAAACCTGGTTACGTCTACAAATCAGCTGATTCCTTCAAAATCGCCGGGAGCCGACTAACGCTCTCTTGTTCACCACACTCTCTGAATTATTTTCACCATGCGATTACGAATGAAAGCACTTCGCTTAAGCAGTATTTTGCACTGATAGTCACCGGCTCGCTGTATATTATTAATTAAATGTGTATATAAAAACATCTGAGTGGTGTGGTTTTCAAAAATGGCAGAAGAAAAATATTCGCCGAAAATTTGAACACCACTAAAAACCATTAAAAATCTGGGTGTCGTGGTTCAAAAAGGACCAAAACACTTTTCCCGCTAAAATGTGGAACAAAAAATTTTTTTCCAAGGAGATTCATAAAAATGTTGAAAAAAAACCGAAGATATTCCATTTAAAAATCTCTGTACCAAAATTTTCAATTTAGAATAAATCCCAAAATTACCAAATTGTTTTCAAATAAATAAGTTTTTAGAAAAATCCAGGGCAGTGTTCGAAATACTTGACTCACTTGACATGGAATTGCTCAATAGACTCGGCTCAGCTAAAACAGTGACAATTGATAAGGACGAAAGTAAGATTTAGCAGCACTTTGGGAACTGCCAGCAAAATTTGAATCGAAATAGTTGGGAATCAAATCAGCGAGTGTTTTTTCATCACATTATTCAAATTCACTTTATTGAAATTCATGGCATTATTGCTATACTACTGTGGGCAAAACGTAAGGTGAATTTATTTGTCAAACTTCGCGGGATTAAAATTTCGATCTAGTTATTTTTTTTATGAGTTGGCAGTACTGTTAATAACATCTGGGCCAACTTTCATGTGAATGTCATTATCAGTAATATATTTACGCTTGTGTTTACCAAACGACCAAGAATGCATTTTTCGATTTTTACAATGTCTGATTTGATTGAGCAGAGAAGTGCCATCAAATTTTGTTTGCGGAATGAAATTTCGGCTGCGAAAACGTTTAGCATGTTTCAGAAGGCATTTGGTGATTCGACCATGTCGCAGAAAAATGTTTATAAGTGGTACAAAGACTTCAAAGAGGGTCGAGAACGTGTTGATGACTTGGAGCGCTCCGGACGACCATCGACGTTAACAGATGACCAACACGTCAATAAAGTGGAGGAGTTAGTGCTCAAAAATCGTCGGTTGACTGTTAAAGACCTTACTGATATGATCGGAATATCAGAAGGATCTGTGAAAACCATTTTGAAAGACCATTTGGGCCTACGAAAAGTCAATTCTCGTTTGGTACCGAAAACTCTCAATTTCTTGGAAAAAAGTCGTCGCGTTGATGTGTGTGAAACAATGCTTTCAGACTATCAGGACAAGCTCAAATGCATCATTACGGGGGATGAGACTTGGATTTATGCTTACGATCCTGAAACAACCGACCAATCAAGCGAATATCGTGCTAAAGGCGAGGCCAGACCGAAAAGAGCACGTCAAAGTCGTTCAAAAATAAAGGTCATGATGACAGTTTTTTCGATTTTCGTGGTGTGGTGCACTATGAATTCCTTCCACCTGGCCAAACTGTTAATAAGGAATATTATTTGAGTGTTATGCGTCGTTTACGTGAAGCAATTCGTCTAAAAAGACCAGAATTATGGGCCAACAACTCTTGGCATCACGGTAATGCACCGGCTCACACTGCACTCGTTCTTCGTGACCATTTCGCCAAAAATTCAGCGCATATCGTTCCGCAACCACCGTATTCGCCTGATTTGGCTCCGTGTGACTTCTGACTATTCCCAAAACTCAAGAGACCACTCCGAGGAACGCGTTTCGAGTCGATTGAGGAGATAAAAGCTGAATCGAAGAAGGTGCTGATGGCTATACCGGAAATGGATTATTTGGCATGTTTCGGGGATTGGAAAAATCGTTGGCATAGGTGTATTTCATCGAGAGGGGATTATTTTGAAGGGGATGAAATTGATTTACAAGAATAAATAAAGATTTTTCATTTCATTTTACACCTTTATTTTACACCTTACTTTTTGCCCACAGTAGTATATTGTGTTAATCAAACATTTTATTATTACGATCTGAAAGATCTATTGTGCCCCATTCATGGGTTCAGAATATTTCTCTGAGCCCAACTTCTTGTATAAATTTTAGTTTGATGTGACAACTGTTAAATTACTTGGGGTTGGAAGCAATGCCACCTGGATCAAAAAGTTCCCGGAATATATTCAGAAAATTCACAATAAAAGTGTATACCTCAAGAGTGATATAATCTCCTTAAAAGGAGTACCGCATCAATCGATCCAGCTCTTGAAGCATTTCAAGAACTATTGTATATTTTCGCTATAAACATCAGAGCCGTCTTCAATTTTTTCATTACTCTCTTTTGGCTGTTAAAACGCGTTTCCCTTAATTGTTTCTTGACTCGTTCAAACAGAAAAAAAAAATCGCAGGAAGCCATATCAGATGAATTGGATAGATGGATGGTATTCGTTTCATTCTTCATCAAAAATTCTCGGAAAATGGTGGAACAGGACGATGGGTTGTTACCATGGCGCAAAATCTATGAAATGTTTTCCAAAAAATGTATTCTTTTTGGGCAAATTGCTTCGCGTAAACACCTCATAACACCCAAATAATAGTCCTTATTAACTTTCTGATCTTCTGGTAAAAATTGGTGGTGGACAATACAGTCGTAGTCCATAAAAACGGCGAGCACCGTTTTCATTTGTAGCTGAAAATAACGTTTTTTTTTTTGGTCTTGATTCATTCGGAGATCTGAACTCACTCCCCTGGGGTCTGGATTGCGAGTCGTACTCATGAAGCCACGTCTTGTCGCCAGTAATTATACGTTTGATGAATGTTGAATCGCATTCAGCCTTAAAAATCATGCCTTTGGTGATAATAATACAATACTTTTTTGCATGAAATTCAGGTCCTTTGGGACCAACTTTGCAAAAACATGGCGCAAATCATTAACTAGAATGCCTATAATGGATCCATAAGCAATGTTCAAGTCATGTGGCAGCTCTCTGATGGTTAATTTTCGGTTATTGATCAACTTTATGAACTTTTCTTTCACTTTATTGATGTTTTCATCAGTTTTCGTTATGAACGGCCTGGCACTACGTTCGTTATCCTCTATGAACTCACACAATGTCTTCTGAAGCCTTCTTGAATGAACCCGTAAACGGCTGTTTTCGTCTGAGTATCATCACCAAAACAGTTACCCAACATTTCTAAGGTTTTCGCACCATTGAATCTATTTTGAACGTAAAATTTAATCAAATTGGTTATCGGAAATATAAAAGCATTTTAAAGTTGTAAAAAATCGATAACGCGTGCAGAGGTAGATGCCGATAAAAATTTGGTAGAAATGTTAATCACAGATGTGGTAACCCAACAAAAAAACAGAACTCAATCAGTTGGCTTAGAGCGCCACCTACCAGTTGTTCCGGGAACTTTTTGATCAAGGTGTTAATATTTCTTTTCAAAGTATTTTTTGTAATACCGTTATGCCGCAGGATGGTTCTCTTTCAGCAGTCAGTGGTTAAATATGATTTTTATAACGCTTGAATGATCGAATTTTCCGGCTCTTAAACGTCTTCTTCCCTACTGAACCAGATAACATCACCTCCACAAATAAACATAGAATTTCAACTTTACCTAAAATGCTAAGCAGTCTCCTTGACGGTCCCACTGAACTGAAAGTTGTTTTAGTTAACGCCATTCTAAATTTTCCATATTTAACTTTTTTTAAACGAAAACCAGAAAATTTTAGTTTTCAAGCCAGTAATGCAACATTTTGGACAGAAATAATTTTTCATAATTTCCAAGTGTTGGATGGTAAACAACCTCAGACCGAAATTAGTTAGTGAAATTTTTGAAACATCATTTAGATTTGCCAAATTTATTGCAAACTCCATTCATTTTGCAGAACAACACGCGCTCTCTCATTTTTTCAGGGTATTTGCTTTTATGTATGAAAGCTTTTTCTCATTCTCTACATGAAGATCTCCAGCACTTGTTTGCATGTTTTTTTTTGGTTTTTTCATTAAACACAACACCTATTATTGCTATTGTTTATACGTAGATATTATTGTGGCTGTTATTTTTACTTTTTTTAACTTTGCAGTAGTAGCTGCCACGTTTGGCACGTTCATGCTGAACGTGGAACGCGCGAGCCGATATCTCGTTCACGTGTTGCCATAAATTCATATCAATATGACATTAACAAGCACTTTAGCGGTTGCTTTTGCTGCCTTCAATACCTTCGATATTAACAACAACACATGTTTTCCGCCTATGGCTGTAACCAGACCTATAAAAAATATTCGTGAGTGAACATAAACGGGTGTTGTACAATATTTGTAAGTATGTCGGCTTGTGTGTATGTACAACTGCGGTCAAAATAATAGCAGTTGGGAGGACTATTTTGCAAATATGGTAATATGTCAAACGAAGCACCTACTTTTTTCTCTTTGCTGTCAAATACCGTTACTAAAAGAAAGTTCAAAAGAATTGCGGTGCAACATTTACAATATATGTAACTAACGGTACTTTCAGGGATTACTGAAAAAGATTAATAAAAAAAATGAGAAACAAATTTTAAAAGGCTACTTTTTGAATATTACAAAAAAATCAGTTTCCCAAAAACTTTCAATAACATTTATGTTTATTTTTTATTTAATAAATATTTATATATTAATATATAATATTTTTTTTTAATATTGAACAGAACCGAAAATATTTGACTTTAAAAAATGTATACAAAAAATGCCGGCCTTGAAAAAATCTCTGCTTATTTCTTATTATATTCAAGCCTACAAATAAGCCAATTTTCAGATAAACTTAGTACTCTGTCTTAGGTCACTTGTCATGGAACTGCTCAACTCTGACCTTAAACGGTCAAAATAATAGCAGTAAGTCGGTGAATGTCAGCGCACGAAGCACGTATGATTTTCTTTTTTTAAAAGTGGGGTGAGGAAAATATTGCCCAGAAAAGTGTAGTAATTATATATTTTCGCTTACAACCTTTATTCGGTTATTCAGATTCTGTAGGGAGAAAGATGCATCGCGCCTACGGCTTGAGTAAATATATGTATTTTACCAGAAGAGGAAATAAACTTAATCAAATAAGGCTAGTACCAAAATTAGGAAATTAGGCTCAAAGAAATACTCTGAATCCATGAACGGGGAACACTTTTTTTATATCTGCAGCTCAAAAACCGTGGAGTACATCCATAAGTTAGAAGTATAAGGAAGATCTGGTGATCCTCCCACGTGAATCGGATGCCTCGTTACCAGGGGATACCACGTGGAATTGAGACTAGGAATTTAGGTTATGGAAGGCTGATAGCTGCTTTCTCAGATTTCTAAAACTCCTTACACTCCTTATGTTCGCATAGTATTAAAAAATTAATAAATTTTGAAAACTATGTAAGTTTTATGTTGATACCCTTATCATAAAATAACAACACCCAAGAAATGGAAGGCTGTCTCGGATATAAAATCGATAACATCGACGACGACTTTTGGATTTCGTATAAGGACTAGATTAGGAACATGGAATGTAAGATCTTTATCAGAAGCTTAGAAACTTGAACAAACAGGCAAAGAGATGGATAAATACAAGCTGAGCGTACTCGCAGGAGAGGTACTTGCACAGTGACAATCCTCAATGCAGGTCAAAGGGTGTCGGGTTCTTTATATCGCCACACGCCTCAGCATTTCTTTTAGAATATAAACTAGTTTCAAACCTCTTAATAACAGCTAGATTCAACTCCAAATTCCACAAAATTTCCACAGCGCAATGCTACGTACCAACAGATCCAGATCAAGATGAAAATGGTGCTTTTTATGGTGTTTTAGAAGCCATTCTCCCTGGCATATCCAGAGGTGGCATTGTAAATTTGAAAATTTAGTGCTAAAAAAAACATAAATAACTTTTGCTTTGAAAATGTAATGGGTAGACACGGGTTAGGTGATTCCAGCTCCAGCAACGGTGAGCGTCTGCAAAAATTTGCTGCAAAGTGCAATTTATTAATTATAATACAATAATAATAATGTATTCTACATTCATTTAAGTTTACTTAAAACAATTTTTACTTTTTTTCTTAAGCAATTTTACCTTTTCTCTTTACTTATTTTAGTGTCTAACACTGCTATTATTTTGACCGCAGTTGTAGGAGTTAATATTACCATATGGCAACATTTGTAGCTCTGTAAAATCCTAACCAATGAAAGACAGCAAATATTGCATTTTCGTTAATCTTCAAATATGCCAACATATTGTTGTTGCCTTCCGTAAGTGGACACAACTTCAAAGTAGTCCCAGATCGTTAGGATCATTAAAACCAAGGAATACATGCATATGCATTGCTAGCGTAATAGTTTCTGCTAATAACGAATCTATTTACATAACTGCGTATATGCACCTGACTATTAAGAATTGTATTCATTTGTAAGCCGACATACAGATACTGGCAAGTTATTGTAAACAGGAGGTGTATCAAACCAAACTACTATAGTTGTGTTATTACTCGTGGCGGCAAGTGTACAAAATTTAAATTAAAAAAATTACACAGCAATCAATCAGCTGCTCACTATTCAATAAATTTTTGCGCTGGCCTAAAATATTTTTTGTATGGGTATTGGGTGTACGCGTCAACTATATATATATATCAACCCAAAATGGGCATAATGAATTCATTCTTCGTTGTTTACTTGAAGTGAGAATCTCTTATAGCATTGATAAATGCTATCCGGCGTTAATCCGGATTACCAGAGCCGTTAATCTGATCAAAATTGTAGTGTGGCAGACGGTTGTTTGTGGATTAGTGAACAGCTATTAATCTACTCTGGGTGCCAGTAAATTAGAGGTACCATCCAATGACTATTGCAGTAGCTGTCAGAATAGAGAAGAGGAAGAGACAATCGAACACCTTCTGCGCGAGTGTATGGCTCTGTGTAGAAGACGGTTGAGATCGGTCTCGATTTTCTGGACAACATTGCGATTGTTGTGAATCTCAAACTAGCTAGTATAGCCAGTTTTTTAAAGGCCACACAATGGTGTAGAGAGGACCAAGTAAAATAAGGATCAGATAGTTCCAGTGGTATCACAAGGGGCCTCTAACTGGCCTAGATGCGTCGAACGACAGCCATTCCACCTAACCTAACATAACCTTAGAGACTAAAAAATAGTTATTTAATAAAAAACAAACTTAAATTGTAATTTCTCAAAAGTGCAAGGCAACATTACATCCCGTCTTTCTTGTTCATCTTTTTTAAAGTTTGATTAATTTTTCATTCACAATAAATATTAACTGTCGTTTCGTGATAGTCTTGCTATTAGAAATTCACCTAATCCTCTTAAATTATGAGAATTAAGTATAGTAGTTGATCCGGTTTAGTTTCACTTAATTTCTGAGACAATTCCGAATTAAGCCATTAATCCCGATTCACGCCACGTCTGTCTATGCTATTTAACCACATTGTGGCAAATTTTATGTAAAGATTTTGGCTTATACTCCCACAAGTTTAAATTAACGCGAGGAGTTAAGCCTCTTGATATTTGAAGGGCCGAAACTTATTCGATTGGGTTCAAATAAAATGATAGTATATCCTTAAAATATTTGAACTGAAAAATTTAAACAATTTGGAGATTTATTCAATGTTGAAAATTTTGGAGAAATATCTTTGGTTCTTTTTAACATTTAAAATTGTTTTTGGTGGAAATACATATACTTAAAAAGAATTATTTAAAATCTTCACATTTCATATAATTGATACAAATTAAAAAAAAAATGTATTGTCATTTTTGAAACAATAGCAACGGTATTCTGATCTCCTTAAGCTATTCTTATTTCGGAAAGTGCTTACTTTTTTTTTTCTTTATAAATTCTGTCAAAAAAGTACCGGGAATTGTTCAATAAAACGCAAAAATTGTTTAATCATCAAAACTTATTTTGTCAGCTTCAAAATAGGCTCCATTCGAAGCAATACACATGTGCCAACGACTAGTCCAGTCATCAAAGCATCTTTCTTCAACTCCTTCAGCGAATTCTCCTTAATGGCCTCAATCGACCCGAAGCGGCGTCCGCGGAGTGCCAATTTAAGTTTTGGGAAAGAGAAAAAGTCACAGTTGACTAAATCCGGAGAATACGGTGGTTGTTCGATGATATTAGTCGAGTTTTTGGTCAAACAAGTGTTCACAATATGAGCCTTGTGAGACGGTGCGTTATCATAGTGCAAGATCCATGTGTTTTCTTTCCACAAATTGGACCGTTTCCTACGTATATTCTCTCTCAAATGTCGCATAATTTCCAAATAATATTGTTTATTTACCGTAGAACCATCTGAAACGAATTCCGAGTGCACAACACCATGTTAATAAAAGAAAACGAGTAGCATGACTTACACTTTTGACCGACTTTGTGGTTTTTTGGGTTTCGGCTCATGCGCCATTCAGCCGACAATTGTCTAGTTCACTCATATACTCACGTCTCATCACCTATTATGATGTGCTGGATAACCGTTGGGTCCGAATTCATTTGTTCAAGCATGTCTTCAGCCACCTTCTTCCGATGAATTGTTTAAAAGAAATCGAGTCGAGCAGCCACGCGTCTCAAGCCCAATTGATTGTGTAAACTCATACGAATTGATTCGTGAGACACTCTAAGGTCACAAGCTACCTCTTTCAAACTTAAGTGATGGTTATCCAGCACCATTTCCTTGACGCTGTCATACGTTGAAGACGTTGATGGGCGACCAGATCGGGGCAAATCCACGACTACTCGGCCCTTTCCAAAAGCCTTACACCACTCATAGACCCGTTTTTGAGATGAAGCACAGTCGCTATAGACATTTTCAATGATTCTGCACACGAAATCCCGTTAAAAACACAAAATTTAAGACAAAAAACCAGTTATTTGTTAGAAATAGAGCACACCTGCGGTTGACTGTGGTCACGCTCAAATTCTGGGACACTATTGAGGACAGTTGTACCAACACTCCAGGAAAAAAAATTTAGACATATGTGAACGCGCGCTTTTTAAATGACTTTACTTGACTTCCTTTTTTTCCAGTAATTTACATAATTTTTTTCACTTACGAGCTTAATTTGTTCTTTTTCAGTGAATTGAAGATTTCATCTCGACCAAAAGATGGAATTAACTCGTGGAAATATTCGAGCGATGATTTATAAGGATTTTCGCTGTGGATTATGGAGACAGGAGTCATATTCCCGCTTATGGCATTGAAATTTAACTTTTCACTTATCCCCACGAATAAATTTGTGCTTGAAATTGATAATATTGAGCCAAAGATTGAAACAAAATTCAGTATAACTATTTATTGATCTCTGTGTACTTCAATTTTTTTGCTTTTACTTAAGCATATAATTATTTTAAATAAATGAAATTTCAATTTGTTCTTTACTTAATAGAAGTCGTTCGATTCTTTCAATTAGATGCACCGGTAATGCTTACAACAGCGGATTTGAATATATGCACAGTCCGTACTTATAAACGGGATTTTCATATAAGGAGTTCCCGCTTATAAGCATCGAGTCTCGTGCATTTTAGATTACTTCCGGGAAATACTGTAAAACGTTAGTTATTTTTCTCCTCATTTTGAATAGTTTTTAATAACTTAGAATCAAATATGTGTCGTATTGTTCATGTTGTATTCAGCACTGAAGTTGCCTCGATGAAACACAACATCCTTGCTATTCTCCAATTCTAGCCGCTTCTGGACAATTGACCGACTCAATCAGGTAAGTTTTTGACAGTAGAGGTCAGAATTGAGTATTTTAGCAAATGGAAGCAATCCATATGAGATAATTCACTTACGATTCCAGCAAACATACAGCCAAACCTTTCAAACTATTAATCCAGGCTCGTCGATCATTTATACCACCGGCTCACCCCAATTTAGTCATAACTGTTCTTGTCGTTTTTCGACAGTTCTTGTCGTAAGGTTTCAGCAAAAAATTGCAGGCAGCAATGCGATCGTAAAGGTTGTTTTGATTTAGTTTTCACGGTAGAGATTAGACTTATCCTAATCCTCAGTTTCTGGATAATGCAACTTCTTTTTAATTCCTTAATTTACACACTTTTACATTTTTGCGCCGATTTGTTCACCACAGCACACCTCATTTTCGACTTCCATATACCAAAACCGAATCGTTGGAACGACATTTTGCCTTTGTCTCCGATGCTGTAATGGGTTCATAGAGAGATATGTTTTTTTATTGCCCCACTGCATAGGTCTACACCCTTGGTAGGTCTTAATCTATTGCGTCCACCAAAATTTAACCTCCCTCGATTTCCATTAGTGTGCACATACATATGTATACCACGCATTGCTGTTGCTCCAGTGGCTCAGGTGTGCCATCTGGGCACTTATTCTCAGTAAAATGACCTGCTGTATAGAGTCTTTCCCTACTGTACGCTTCTTCTTCAGGCCATGGCAAATAAACATTTCGCAATTTTTCTTACATTTTAGTAAACAAGCATGCGTGCGTGTATTTATATGTAAGTGTGACGCGCGAAGTGGCTATTGCATGACTGCAATGCGATAACAGCAACACCAGCAACCGACAGCAGCAACATTAGCATCAGCTCCGACAACAACAGCAGCAGCAATGGCAACGCAATTTTCAGCACTTGATTTTTGACATGATTTACATGAAGTGATCGTGCACGCTTTGCTTGGAACGTCTCTTAGCAATTGTTTTTTTTTTATGTTTCTTTGCTTTTCCAGTGTATGCTGCACAGGTAACATCTGTATATAAAGTATAAGTTGTCTGGCGTATTGCCAGAAGCCTAAAATAGATACATCTGTATATATAGAAAATAAATAAAAATAGTATAACGGCTGTGGAACAATTTATTATTCATAACTTATTTCTATGTATTTTTAAAAGATATGCATACAACAAACCCTAAATTTGCATTATTTGTAATTAGAAATCGGTTGACATTTTTTGTTTTGGGACTGCGTTTACGTGACTTGCACTAGTTCTTTATTATTTCGTTCATCTAGCAACTGCATATTTGCTTAAGAATTAATGCTTAAGAAATAATTTAATAATTAATAATAATAATTTAATGGAAGTGCATACTGCCTGCAATAATAGCCAACGACAGCATCAGCACGTTAGGTGAAATGGTTGAAGTACCACGCTGGCACTCCACACGTAGCACTAAAGCACCGTTTTGCTACCATTATGAGACTTCCAACTGCAGATATCTACAACCAGCCAGAGCTGTTGATGTAATGGAGAAGACTTATGGGATTTAGGTTTGCGCACTACACCAATTTATCGAAGAAAGGAGCACCCAGTTACCTTAATCGTCCGGCTGCCACATCCGGACATGTAGAGAGAAAGTGCTCAACAGTCTCCTTCTCTGCAAGGTGCCCAAAGCTACTGCACTGGCGGTTAAATGGTAAACCCTTCCGCATGTGTGCCGATCGTCCAATGACCGATCGTCCAATGACAATGCACTAGGGTTTTTGAAATAGCACATGAAGAAATTGAGCCCCATCTTTTGAGCGCTTTCCTGAGAAATAAGTAGTGCGATTTCCTTTTAACAACAGTCAGGGAGATGCCGATGACCGGGTACAAAGTCTCCGAGATCAATTCAATTCCCTCCCTGGCAAGCTCATCAGCAATTTCACTTCCCTCTATGCTCCTATGGCCTGGAACCCAGGTCAGAGAAATGTTACCTGCCACCCAAGAGGAGGAGTTGACTACCTTACAAAGTTGACCAGTTTGGATCTGTATCATGGTGTCATCAGAGCCTTGATCGCGGCTTGACTATTGGAAAAAATGTTAATAGCTCCCTCGCTCTCACGTTTCCTAAGCAGTTTGCATGTCTGCAGGTACGCAAAAACTTCTGCCTGAAAAACACTAGCAGTAATCAGCAAGTGTTAAGGAAACAGATAAAGTGACTGATTTAAGAAACCCCCGTTTGGAATCCCGATTCCACCTTGGAGCCGTCAGTGAAGACAGAGATACTAGCTTCGGTGCAGATTTTCCCCTCGTTCCAATCCTGCCTACTTGGAAAGATTGCATGCAAACAATATAAACTCATCTCAAAACTAATCCTGGTAGTCAGCATAACTTTCAATCAAGCGAATAATATCATAATTGCCACTAACTTAAACTAAACTCTCAGATAGTACACCAATTGCTCTCTAGCAACAAGGTCGCATAGAAAACGTTCCCACGACAGTCGATTCTACGTAACCGGAACGACCCGAATTTATATCCCGCCATGGACTGTCACCTCAGCAGCATTCCCCGTATATGTATGGAGAATGTTTATAACGAACTATAAAGTTCAAATAAATGTTTTTTTTTTTGGAGCGCTCAAAAATACCTTACTCACCCATTTTTAATTAGCTCCCCTTCTTCTCTACCACCGCGGAGCACCGACCAGCTCTCTCTCTCTCCGCCCAGAAGTGCAGACACATTCACTTTTTAATATCCAGCCAATGAACCAGATATTTGACTAAAACCTGCAAAATGAAAATCATACAGCAATTTTTTCATACAATAGAGATTTTTAGTAATTGTAAAAAGTATAAAATCCTGTCATACATATTAAAATTTAAAATGAGTAAAATGAGATTACGAAAGCACTTCGTCGTGTGTACACATCATTATCTTTGGTGCTCGTATAAAAACATGATGACAAATTTACATGTTTTTTCCGGCGATATTTTATATTGTTTGGAATATAATTTTTTGGCCAATGATTGTATTTAAATATTTTTTTTTTTTTTTTTTTGAAAAATTAAAAATGGCATCTTTCTATTGGTATGAAAATTCCGGGGGGATTAAACACCAAAGTCCACGCGGAGGTGTACTTACCAAATGCACAGCACCACCACTGAACTTAAGACAAGCAAACAGCTTGCTCCTCGATGCTGCACCAAGGCGGTGGAACCCCTACGATTATTTTTATTTATTATGACAATAAGATACAAACCTATTCTCTGTTTACTGCAGGTACATCGGTTCTCACGCGAGAAAATCGTTCATCTCCGCTGCTCGGCCTTAATTATTTAGACTCATAAACGATTTGAAATGGATTGCTGAGCTACGCCCAAGCGATATACAAAGCTGTCGTAAATTGGGGGAAAAATTAGCTCCGATCATAAAACGATTCTCAATAATCTTCATTCAATAGGATTTACCCAAAAATTTTGAGCCTGGGTGCCTCACGAGCTCAACGAAAAAAAAGGAAAGTTGCCTTGAAATTGCTTCTCAGCATCTCGCCTACTATCGAGCAACACGCGGTTATAAACAGTGCTTTTTGTACCGAATCGTCTCGGGAGATGCGAAATGATGGCTATACACTATCTTTTCCGCTTCCTGTCAAACTATATGAAGGCGTTACCTTCGATAAGCAAGAGGTCTTTAAAAACTGATTCAACAACTTCTTTGACACCAGACCAAGCGATTTTTGGCGGAACGGCATCAACAAGTTGATCGAGAGGTGTGAAGTGCTTGTAAGAGCAACGGCGAATGTATAATTGATTCACTTATTGATATAATTATTGTTTTTATTCCCCAACCTAATATTTGTACTCGAATCAATTTAAATTACCACCAGCTTCAGTTCAAGTAGGCGGAAATTCTCCAGCAAAAATAAACTACCCACACTCTAACTAAAAGCACAAAATCACCGACCGCATCCGATTTGGTAAATTTTGTGTTCAAAATACTATGCACGTTTGACAAAGAAGCCATGCGCTATTGCTCAAATGTGCCGACATTCTATGTGAACTGTAAATTTAAAATATATCGAATAGATGATAACGCTTTGATCCAGCAAGACTCCCACCAATGCCACAAAACAAAGGCGCAAACGATTTCAATTCCCAATATTTGATTCCTAATTAAAATACCTCTTCATGCCACGGTGGCAGCAGCGGTGGCGGCAAATTGAACCCTACCAACCAAGAATGAGAAATACAAACAAGAAAAAAAGAAAGAATATAACTAAAACTGAAAACAAGAAATGCAGAATGATTACAACGCAATCGCCTTGAATTCCGATGGACCCATACGCCCAAGCTGCCAACAGGATGCCAGACGAGTGCGCATCCATCTGTGGAATTTATCACTAATGAGCAACAACGACAGCCGGAGCAGTACAGGAGATACTTCTTTGAATCCCGCCAAAACATTCCAATGAAATTACGCATTGATGGAGGCGAACGCGAAGTCGATTTCAAATGCAATGAAGTCAAACCAAGAAAACGAAAAACATACCCATTCGTCCATTCACAAAAAAGTAGATTTTCTGGCTTTCTGCAATCGCTTAATATTGAAGCAGTTGAGGTGATTATTGGTGACCGATCGCAAGAGTGAAAGCAGGTGAGTTGCTCAAAATTATCGTAAGCTTAATGCCGCCAGATTTCCAAGATAATCGATTGACGTTTGCTTTCAAAATATAACAAAAATCATTGAGTGTTTGTACAATTAGTAGTTGGTTGCTTTTTAGTCAACCTGCTGGCTTTCCCACAATTCAGTTACGCTTTTTTATCCTTTTCTGAGTATTGCTTTACTTTACATTTTGCTGATATTTGCTATAAATTGAATTTGCCTGTTTTATTGTGTGGCATAAATGCGAATGAGGTAACAAAATGAAGTTCACGTTAATTAAAATTGCAGTAGAACATTGAAATGCTTCAAATTTCAGCTACATATTTGGCGCACAAAAATATTCTTCAGCAGACAAGCCTTCGAATATAATAACTCGCTATTGGTCGAGTTGATGACAAGCTGTTGCTTAGTACTACGCACCGCTTTATTCGATAACATGTTGCCGTTTCGATGGTAATTCCATAATATCTCTCTCATAGGAGCGCTAGGTCCCTATATGAAAAATACTGAGATAATCGATTTTCAGACAAAATTGTTCACCAGCAAATCGTTCACTAGGAAGAGAAGGGAATCACTCGATACCAGCTCCGAATTATAAAGTGGGCAAATGAAAACCTTCCAAAGAAGCTTCCGGAACTTCTGGTGCACTTCCATTCATGTATATGACCTGACTTTTTCCTGATAGAACACAACGTCTGTCTTGTTAATCAAGGCAACTGTTTCCCTCAGTTGGCCCAGATGTTCAAAGAAGCAATATGGAATGTAATCCCAAGCCCTTTTGGAGTTGCATTAAAATCTAAGAAATACTGCTCAAATATACCTGCGTCGGTTGTGGAGGTCCAAGCTAATTCCATCTCTGATGCTGTTAATTCCTTTGCTAAATTTTTTTCTTCGAATTTTATTTTAGGCAATACTGATTTTGACTTTGTCCAAGGAGATATTCTGCTTAATCTATAAGTAATACCGATCTTGATGGCCCATTCGTTATTCTAATTAAAAGTTGTCCTACTTTGATGACGCCCTTAAAAGACAATTTCAACATGCCACTTTCTGGTGGAATCTTCTTTGATGACTGGAAAATGGCCTTTATTACGCCTATCCTTACAAGCGGCAATAAGAATGATATTGAAAATTATAATCCGATTCGAGTGCGTAGTCAAACACAAAATATTTTTTGCCGTTAAACATTTGTTAGCTCCCAATCAATATTGGTTCGTCCCGGCAGATCTACGTTAAATAATTTAGCTTCCTTTGCGGAGAATTATTGGGATGCCTTTTGAATTAGGTTTTCAAATGGATGCAATTCACAAGTACACAGATTTTTCTAAGGTTTTTAATAGGGTTACGACAGCAAATCAGCTGATTTCTTCAAGCTAGCTGAGAGGTGGTTAACGGTCTGATATTGGCCACACCTTTGCATTCTGTACATCGTAAGACTGTTGTACTCTGCACAAGCGAATATGCGGCATTTTCGACCTCTGCTAACGTACACCTCTTTTCAGCGGCCGCCTCCCATAAGCGGACACTTTTTTCAGTATATACCACAAATCCTTAAGAATTTTTTTACATTTTTTTTCTTCTGAGCGGACAACCATCTTATTATTAAAATAAATTTAAGAAAAATAACTTTAAAGAAAAATCAGTAAACAAATATTCAATTCACTCTAAACCATTTTATTGATTTTGATTATTTCGAAAAAAATGTGACATTACAAAGTTTAGTTTCAATTCGATGTTTATTGAAGTGCTGTGGGATACACAATATATCTTGTTTTTCCATCTGGTGTGTAGACGAATAAATCAGAAGGTTTTCGCTTGTCATAGAGCTGTCCATGTGAGAAGCATGGATTCTCCAAATTTAATTCACACACTTGTAAGGATTGTCCTTGTGCTTTGTTAATAGTCATTGCGAAAGCGAGGGACACCGGGAACTGTAAACGTTTGAATTCGAATGGCATATCTGTCGGGATCATTGGGATACGTGGCAACAGTACGTCTTCACTTTTGAATTTTCCTGTCAAAATTATTGCTTCAATAACATTGTTCATCATTTCTTGACTGAGAGTCTGGTTTCGTTGCAAAGTCGTGGTGGATTTATGTTTCGAAGAAGAATGATGGGGACGCCAATTTTCAATGTAAGAACGTGCGGCGGCATGCCTGGCAAATCAAGCGAATTTAAGAATTCAGTTGGATAGTTGACAACCTCGTCTTGATTCTCCACAGTATCGATGGACTTATATGTTGTCGTTTCACTGGGTATTCCATGCAGAATGGTGAAGTTGATGGTATTGACATCGATGTTTTTTTCTGCTAATATAGCACACGTACTGAGCCACGGATGGTTTTTGTAGTTTTGTGCAATGTTTGGGCAAACTTTTTGCACCAATTCGTCGATGCTTTATGTGATCTTACAGAAGTTTGCTGGCAGGGTGATACATTGTGTAGATTCATCAATTTCCATTCGGCCATTTTCAATATCCAATAATTGTTTTGCAAAATTTCCATCCGATGCATCCCGTTGTAGTTGTACATGCATGTTAGTTTTCAAAGTCAATTTCTGTAAATGACGCCATAGAACTGATGATTTAAGACATGCATTAAGTTCATCAGCGGGTGTTGAACGTGGTATAATGGGCCGTGTTTGTCGAAAATCACCAGTCAATAAAATGAGTGCGCCACCGAAGATCCGCCTGTTTTCTCTCAAATCTCGCAGTGTACGAGTTTTTGGTGATGCTGCATGTTGGTGCCTCAGTGTTTTGCAAATTCAACGGCAGTTTCAATGCTGAAAGCGCTGTTCGGCCACATGTCATATTCGTTTCCTCTGTGTAGAAATACATGGCCATACTAATTTTTATGACAATCGATTGAACGGGCCAGAAGTTGCTACTCTGTAGCGCCACCTGGTGGCGAGTGGCATCAACGCGCAAACCTCTCCGTGGAAAAATACATATACAGTAGGTTCTGTTTTTATGCGGTAGATACGTTCCGCAAGAAACAGCATAAAAAAAAACAGCATAAAAAAAGCTACTAGTTCTATAGTAAAACTATAGATACGTTTCAAATGCTAAAACCGCACAAATCTGAAATAATGTAATAAAACCGCATAAAAAAGGGCACTAGTCCCATATTATAACTATAGATACGTTCCATAGACCGCTGAATCTGAAATAATTAAATAAAATCGCATAAACAAAATATTGTATTTTTGAAAATTATATCTTTATTTAAGATTCGTCAGAATCGAAAAATAAATTTAAGTCAGAAATAGAATCAGACAATACCCACATGTTGCGCGTTCGTTTAGGATTTGGCGTAAAATCACTTTCGTCACTTTAGAAAATGTACACGTCTGATCTAGATAGTTATGCAGGCGGTTCCATTCTTGTAGGGTTAGCATTTCTGATGTAATCTGTGATGAGTTTTTGCTTAGCTGGTTTAGAATCTTGTTTATATGTACAATTCCCGATAGGTCGACTTGCATTTTGTAATTAAAAAAAAAACCGCACTATTTCAAAACCGCATAAAAAAAAGCCGCATAAAAACAGAACCTACTGTATATACCAATTTTTATAATAATCGGTCCAGTAGTTTTTGAGTTCATCGACGACACACAGACAAACATTCATTTTTATATATAAAGACATATTTTTTTTATTTTATTTATTTTATATATTTTTTTCAAAATCAACATTAGGCACTATTGATTACATCTAAAGTTCATTTAATTTTTAATAGCTATAACTTTTTTTTAAATATTACCAAAATTTCAAACCTTCACTAATACTCATTGTGTTATCTCAAGTATCTTGAATTCAAAGCAATTTTTATTCAAATATACAAGTATATATGTATGTCTGTACATATGGCTAGATTTCTCAATAATGTGAATAGATTTGGTATGTACTTATTATTTTCATTCTTCGTGTGTCTTTTCTTCCTACTGTTAATATATCTCACATTTTTGGTGTTGTTGTTGTTTTTGGTTTTTTTGTTTTTTTTTTTCAATAATACGCTGGAAATTGATACTCAATTACGTTGTTATGTTGCCTCTGCCGCTACTCCTGCGGCATGTTATCATCCTCATCATTGTCATCGTCGTTGTTGGCGCAATGACTATTTCCGCAACCGCTGGAATCGTTAAAGCCACACCAGCATTCATGTCTGCATCCGACAGAAACTAACAAAAATAAAAAGTAAAAAAATAACAAAATAGCAAAAAATAAAAATCATAGATCGATCTTGTTACAAAAAGTGGTTGCAAGGCAGGTAAGCGAGCGGGAGCACCGCTGTTGCCTGTTTATACCGCTCCCCTACTTCGATCCGCTCGCTTTTGGCACTCCAGCAACGCGCTCGTGCGCTTATTGCAGCTAGGCGATCAACGTACGTTCATAAATTTTTCACACAGGTCCATAAATTTAGAACCAATTAGCCGAGCTGAATTGATAATGGGCTTATTGGCTGAAAATTGCTAAGTAGCGCAAGCCATTTTTATCCCTGCAATTGTGCGGCGATACGAGTTACTTTCTTGTTATTTTTTCTAGGTACTAGTAAATACTACTCACACATATGAGTACATACATATGAATCTATGTACTTACTTTTATGGCCAGATTGCGATTTTCAGGCAATGCATATTTCTTCTCAAAATTCTAAGTGAAACGAGTAAGCTGCCGAGAAGACAATCCAAGATAGGTGGATTCTAATATCATTTAACAACACAATTTGCCAATTGTCTCAAATCGCCGGTGGATCTGAGCAATTGTTGTCATTATCTATACAATTCGGAAAGAAATTTTTGTAGTTGTAGCTTCAGTTTCTTTATTGCATTTTTATGTAAATAAGTTAATTTTGTTAGGAAATGTGGTACGTAAATCGCTTCCTTATTTATTTGCAGCTTGTGGAGTATGAGGACGTCAAAGCAAAGTTTCAAGCAAAAAAACTTAAGTTTAAGCAAACAAAAATCATGTAAAATACCAATAAAATTAGTTTGCAGCTGAACGTCTTTATATAAAATTTAAGGTGTTAGAAGTTTTTTGTCAAAATTATTTGACAAGTTAGAGCAGGCCCTTCATGAACAACTGTATCTCTAAAGGCTTCACCACCCAATGTTTATTGGCTTCGACTAGACAAAAATAGTATCAGAGACTTCAAAAATTACGCAGAATCTTTCAACAAAATAAAAATATAGGTCCATATAATGGTCTTTCGTGCAATATTCTTGTCTTTTCGGAGGTGCTCCAATTGGCCGCGGTCTTTGCGCGGAATTTGCTCTAAACTGGTGCGCAAAATATTGAGCTGTTGAGATCGATGGCGAGCCGATGATCCAGCACTGAGTCGCACGTTCTCATGTACCCCAGACGACGGTCAGGGCCAAAGCCTATCTCACGAACTTTCTGCACAAACCTGCGTCCAGCAGCCAAAACTTATTTTAAATAAACTCACTGTTTAGGCTACACAGCACTGACTTTGCATAGAAGTTTGCAATATTTCCCAACATTGTTGAAAAGCAAAGCGACTCATTTCTTTTGAGATTTTTAGCTGATTTTTGGACCTATGGACGTTAGCGATGGCGAGTACCTTAAGCGAGGGGAAAGTGAGCTGTATGAGCTTTACGACGACATACGAAGTGAGTTCAAAAAGTATAGCGAATTTTGTGTTTTTCGAAAAATTATGTATTTATTCATTAATATCTATTTTGTCCCCTTCAAAGTAATCCCCATGAAATTTTATGCACTTGTGCCAACGTTTTTTCCAATCTTCGAAGCTTCAAAAAATCATTTTTTTTATCTTGTTCAGCTCCTCCTTCGTCCTTTCATGGGGCTCTTCAGTTTCGGGAGCAAAAGAAGGTACAGGGTGCCAGATCTGGGGAATACGGTGGCTGTGGCATCATTAGTGTATTGTTTTTGGCAAAAGGTCGCGAACAAGTAACGATGTGTGAGCAGGGGCGTGAGGCAAGAGACAATTTTTGTTCTTCCACAAATCCGGACGTTTCTGGCAGATTGCTCCGCGCAAATTGCGCATAACTTGCAGATAATGTTTCTTATTGACCGTTTTACCCTGTGGCAAGAACTCATAATGCACAACGCCCCTGCAATCGAAGAAAACGGTAAACAAAA
The DNA here is from genome assembly GCF_028408465.1 of Anastrepha ludens. Classification (NCBI taxonomy): domain Eukaryota; kingdom Metazoa; phylum Arthropoda; class Insecta; order Diptera; family Tephritidae; genus Anastrepha; species Anastrepha ludens. The sequence goes on from NC_071498.1 coordinate 104,712,947, forward strand.
CTTTTACATTCGACCGAACTTGGCGCGCTTTTTTCGGTCTTGGTTCGTGCGGCCGCTTCCATTGAGATGATTGAGCTTTGGTTTCCACGTAATAACCATAAACCGATTCGTCACTAATTAGTACCCTCTGGAGCAAATTTGGATCGTTGCGGGCAGAGCCCAACATCTCATTAGCAATGTTCATGCGATGCTGTTTTTGGTTGAAATTGAGCAGTTTGGGTACGAATTTTGCAGCGACCCGTCTCATGCCGTAATCATTAAAAAAAAACCCATGGCGCGAGCCAATCAATATGTCTAGATCCTCAGCAACTTCTCTAACGGTGATTCGACGATTAGCCAATACCATTTTCTTCTCTTCATCAATTTTTTTGTCTGTTGTTGAAGTGCTCCGGCGTCCGGCACGCTTTTCGTCGTTCACATCTTCTCGGCCTTCTGACGTCCAAAGTAGCTTCTCCGTATGACACAGTCAACATTCGAAATGCATCTGTGCACTTAATTTCGTTTTTCATACAACATTTGATACAGGTTCTTTGATCCATCTTTTTGAATAGGTAAAAATCGAAGACGAGCCGAAACACGTGCAAGCAAAGCAGCTGTCAGCAATTAAATTCGCGATACTTTTTGAACACACCTCGTAGACATAGTGCAGCGAATAAAGGTCCAATGACTTCGTGGGTCGGGTCATGTCGTCTGAATGAATACAACCGCTTTGACTCTAAAAGTATTTGATGCGATACCAGCTGGCGGTAGCACTGGAAGAGGAACCCCCTTCTGCGTTGGAAAGTTCAGGTGGAGAAGGACTTGGCTTCACACGGTTTGTCCAACTGATGCCGATTAGCACGAGAAAGATTGGCGCGCTTTGCTAAACTAATGGAGGCTCGGTAAAGTATAAGTATCAATTCAAACTCAAAATTCAAATACAAATTCAATTATTACAAAATATGAGCTCATGAGCTCAACAATTTAGACCGACCTTTCATTAGTACGCACGCTAGATAGTATCATCAGCGGTCACTGCCTAATAGGAACGCCGCTGCAGGAGCGAGGAGGAGTTGGAGAGCGTCAAACACTCCCTCTGCTACTGCTCGCCCTTGATAGAATGCGATATCGCTATATAAAGCCTTGCTCCATCAACATTTACGGTATTTTATCGCTTATCCGAGAGACGAAAGAGTTTCGTCACATTTGGAATTAGAGGGGAGTCCATAATTGTGGTATCACAATGGATCCTCAGGCCTAAGTCGGTCCCCTCTGCACCTTTATGGAGAGTGGCAACCACCGTAAGTTAACCTAACCTTACTTCGTCATGTCCAATTCTCTGCTCTCTTCCCTTTTCCGGGTTTTATCTTCCACTGGTTTCTCTCCTTTGTACGAGTATAGCGATTTCGATGCTCTTTTGTTAATACTTTGTCGCCTAACATTCGTCTCTACTAAGGGTTTCGTCGTTTTGCTGCCACATCGGTATATCTACTTTAACTGACGGCGGACGATCTTCTCTTGGCAATTGTGAACCCACTTTTCGCATCTGATGTTTTCCACATTCCACCATCGCAAAGCATCACTTTACGAATATAATGCAAGTTACCTGCTGCTTCACCGAAATGCCATTTATCGTTTGATAAATAATCGCGCACTGCACTACCCCCTAATACAGCAAAGATTTTAGTCGCTCGCACGTATTCCGTATTTACTGTAGCATCCTGTGAAAGCATCTAGTCTAAATGCGATTGAATTTAAGCATCACTAGTGATTTTTTGTAACTGGATGTATTGCCTGACGATACGTTGGTGGATGGTGAGACGAGCTAGCTTGATGATAGGTAAACTACCCGTACCTCCAAGGAGCTGTTTATCTATTTCGGTCCTCATACCTTTCTTCTACTAGTAAAAAATGTATTCAAAAACAAAATTGGATGACTAATTTTGTGCGATCTATTATTACACAATTGACGTCAATATAAACGTTTACGCATAATTGATAGAAATGCTAACCTGGTCATTTTCTCTCAAAACACTACCACTTTGGTGCAAAAGTCGAAGACTAGGAGTAAATCCAGAAAAAACGGATCTGATACCGTTTAGCAGAAAACATAAAACACCTGCTGCTCCTAGGAAAAAAACCCTTAGAGTAACAGAAAGAGAGAAATGAAAGTTTGATCCCAGCAGTGGTTAGGACATTGGTATTGGTATGGTATTATACTGTGGTGGAATGCTCTTGAGAATGGTGTGAACATCAAAAGAATTGACATGGATCAAAGACTCGCACACTGTGTGAACACTCTAAGTAAATAATCAAACACGACTACGGTCACGGTAAAATCCTGCCTGGCATTTCGGGGCTTCTCGGTCTGGTGGACTATGCGCATACACTTGCCATCACAATGTTCACGAACCTCCTACTCTCAAGGGAAGAGTGATAACGGGACGATGTAAGACAGGGCGAGTACATCCATGTTTACACAGATGGCTCGAAGCTCGAGAGCAGGGTGGACGGAGGTGTATATTCCAAACATCTGGGTATTTACTGCAGTTTTCGGCTTTCGACTACTGCAGTGTCTTTCAGACTGAACTGATGGCAATATTGAAAGCCGCGACACTGGTACAGTGTGATGCGATACCATGCGGCATTGAGAGTAACTGCAGAGTCGATTAACTAGCGAAACTCGGCACCAAATTGACCGATGAGTGCAAACAGAATGATGTAGGCATACGCTTACAGACATGTAGTCCTTTAGGAAATCGTAATATCAGCGATCGAAAGATGGAACCACATGCAAAATCGCCCGACAACTGTGGCTAGCTCTCAATGCTAAACACACAGAATCTCTGCTAAGCCAAAATAAGCACCGACTTAGCGCACTAATTTCAGTTATAACTGGACACTGCCTAATTGGTAGGCACACTTAGAGGATGTGCAAACACATGGCTTCGGCATAAGTTATCTAGATGAGGACAATCTCGCACCTTCTATGCCATTGTCCTGCTCTATCCAGACGTAGGTTTACTATTCTACTTATAGGTAGACATTTTTTTAATGAATTGCAAGATATCAGTTGTACAGATATCGGGAATATTCTAAATTTTTTTAAAAGCCGATGTGTGCTTTATCAAAATGGGCTATGAGCCTGAGTGTATCCCACACGACAACCACTTCAACCTAACCTTACCTGGTCATAGATAGAAATATGTTCAAGCCATTTCAATGCTTTAAATATTGCAATATTAGACAGGTAAACATGAAATGCATACTTAAGATGTTACTATGTATAATTTTCTTTTAATAGTACAATAATATTCTTCAATTTTTTAATAAACTTCTGCCATGAATAATCGTTTGGCATCCAGAAGCGGCACAAACTGTGCGTCGATCCACTTCCTTCCTCCTGGGCCAGAGTATGGCACACATCACAAGTTACACAGTACGACAAAATCTGACTTTTTCCAGTTCCAGGTTCCAGTAATGAATTCTAGAGTATACTCGTATACTGTGGTAGAGAGGATAAAAAAATATGTGTGTGGCGATTTCAAAGTTAACACTTTAATTTTATTTTAGAGATATGTATTTAGATTTATTTAACACATTTTGATGGTAGATCAGCATAGAAGACTATGTGATCCTTATATTTTAGATGTATTATGTGTTCAGCAGTTATATTTAAAAAAACACTGGGCAATGGTTTTGTGAATCATTTTAACTCTCTAACTCTTCAATTGATAGGCGTTCTTTGTCTCTTTTGTGGTAAAGGCCAAAAAATGCCCACACCAGAGGGATAAAGCGTGTTAAAATGTACTACAAAAATATTTGCCCCAATTTCTATTACAAGTCCCTCAAAGCTTGAAATTCAACGCAAGCGCCACAAGTATTTCAAAAATCATTCAAATGTATCTGCGCACTACTAACATTTTTTCATACCCTTGCAACTGTAGATTTACTAAAAATGTGTAAAAAATATATTAGAATGTAAAAATACTTCAATTTTCGTTGACACCACGCGTACTTGTATTTAATTCCAATTGTTCGCCTGCCATTAATAAAACCAAGTACAGGTTTTAGGCCGTGCATAGCCACACCTCAGTAGGATAGCATATATTTAGGAAAATTATAAAACGTTATGATGCAAAAGATATTATATGCTGTGCGATGCTATCTCAGTACTCTTCTGCTGTTAAACGAAAGACTTCAGCAACAAACTGGTGGTACGCCGCACATTAAAGGAATACCAGTTATAAAAGGCGCACATAAATTATAATTATCTGAATAGAGCGCTTAGAAACAACAAAATCGATTAAATTATGTCTTCATGCGTATTAAATCCTTACGGAAGCGGCAAAAGGCCAGCAAAAGCCAGACGACTTGCAGCAGTCACAACCATGTACTTTTTACCAGCAGCCACTGCAAGACTCACCAACAATTTTCGTTCACTTTAAAAGAGTTAAAAATTAATTAATCTTTACGTGCAACTAAATTAATGAGCAAACGTATCGAATCGCGCAACAAATCAGCAAAAATGTTGCTTAGCAACCAGCGGGAAGGCAACAACAACACGCAAAATATAATACCAACAGGCAAAATGCCTTCGCCAGCCACTGCACGCACTCTTCGTCTGAATACCGCGACTCGCCAACATCCACTTGCTGGCTGCACAACGCCTCACAAATTTGCACTTTGCGCATTGGGCATGCCATCTTGTGGTGGCCGTACTTTACTGGCCTAACAGCAGAAACGAAACAAGAACAACAACGGGAGCTTATAGACGTAAACGGCGTAAATTGGTTGAGAACGCCGACAGGCAGTTGGGGATGACCTCCGAATAAGTTATTTCCTATATCTACATCTCGTAATCGGTATGCGATATGCCACATGTTGCATGCTGCATGCCGCCAACTGCATGATCAGTATGCATCATTTTTGCCGCATAAGGATTTATTTTTCACTTAGCTTTGCACGCACTTTAGCTAGTGGAAAATGTGGAACGGCGAAATTTCATCACAATTCTAAACTATGAATGCGTGACCAAATCGTTTTGAAAGTTTAGTAAACTATGAAATCAAGTGAATAGTTTTGCATAACTTTCGCGACTTTAAAGTCGTTCTTCGAAAACTTTTAGTTTGGATTTGTTATTGAGTATTTTTCCTCAAACCCACACCGCAGAACGCCACAACATAGTAAAAGCAAAAACAAAGACAAACAACCAGCAACTGGCAACTGATCTACACAAAATCCATGCAACCGTCAGAGCATTGTGTCAGTCGGTGCTTTTCTAGGCCACAAATATAATTATAGCGAATCCACAGTAATCATAACTTAGTACAAAATATGACCGACCATAATTTAGATCAGACACTAAGCAACCTCAAAGTCTAGTCCTTCACTGATGCAGCGGCTTGACCATCTGTTTGGAAGTGAAAAGTCACTCCAGCCGACCAACCCGTCAACAGCGCACAATGTGCATCTCGCCCAACTCACGTTCTCAGCGGTGAGTCCAACTCAGCTGTGTTTATGCGAGTATGTGCAGTTGTCCTTATTGTTGTTCAACGCAACTGTTTGTTACTTGTTGTTTGTTGCCAATTGCCAATTGCTTTGTTGGCGATTGTGTTGTACGAGTAAGTATTGGCTCGGCTGTTTAGCGAAGTGCAGTACAACAAAGCCATCATCACGTATTCGGTGTTTCGGTATATTTCAGTTAAGCCATAAACGTTGCTTCGTGCAAGCCACGAAAACTGCAAATACAATGCAACACAACGGCCAAAGTCAAATTACAACAAAAACAAGAATGCATAATACAACAGCTACAGCCAATTACAACGAAATCACAATAGCAAATAAAAATATATAAAAAAGAACGAACATTTCAAATCTCATACCGATATTTGAATACCCCAAACAACATTCAGGGCAGTTTTCTCAATGTGTGATTAAGCACTTACTCCCAACATAATCGGTAATGACAGGGGTGGGAAGACTAAAATATTTATTTATTTATGCATTTAACAATCTAAAAATACAGTAACATTGCAAACAAATTCGCTATGGCTTCAACTGTTTTGTGTTGATATTAGATTAGGCTAAGGAAGTTATCATTCTTCTGTGACGATATAGAGGGCTACTTCGGCCCATTGTGATAGCCATTGGACACAAGTCTCCCCCTCTATTTCCCGACATATTGAAACCACCGTGCCTTTCTCTGATAAGCGATGAAATTATAAGTCCAACTAAAATTTTTATTATAGGGTGGGCCATGTAAAATTTGCTTTTTGAATCGGCTATGAAATTTGAGCAATTTTTAAGCACATTTTCCAATTTCATGAATGGCCACTTCGATTTCGTGTTTTAAAGCATCAATCGTCTCTGGATGGTTCGCATAGCATTTGTCCCTAACGGCTCCCCACAAAAAATAGTCCAACGGGCTTAAATCACAGCTCCGAGGAGGCCAATTGAAATCGGAATTTCGGCTGATTATTCGGTTTACAAAAACGGTAACCAAAAGTTCGAGTGTAACTTTGGCAGTGTGACAAGTTGCACCGTCCTGTTGAAACCAAATGTCGTCCATGTCAGCCTCTTCAATTTTTGGAAACAGCTCGTTGAGCATGTCACGGTAACGTCTGCCATTTACTGTAACCGCGGCTCCTCGCTCATTTTCGAAAAAAAATGGCCCGATGATGCCGCCAGACCAAAAACCGCACCAAACAGTGACTCGTTGTGGATGCATTTGCTTCTCTACAGTAACGCGGGGATTTTCTGAGCCCCAAATCCGACAATTTTGCTTATTGACGTAGCCACTGATGTGAAAATCAGAAAAGAAGAAGAGACTCACCACTTTGGAAATAGGTTTTCAATATTTCCCAATTTTATTCAAGCGTATAGCGTCCCATTTCGTAAATGTCAAACCTTTAAGTAAATTATGAACACATTTGACATGTCATTTGTGTTACCATTCTCAAAAAAATAGGTGGTTCAAAAAGCAAACGCTATATGGCCCACCCTGTTTATCAGTTTAGGGTTAAAAATATATATTTTTAATATTTAAACTTTTAAATAAATATAAATGATAAATGTTTAAAAAAAACTGGAGAACGAAAAAAGTATAAGACCAATTTATTATTATGTCACTTTCTCTATAAATGTCCGGGTTTGGCAGCTAGACGATTAAGATCACTGGGTGCTCCTTTCTTCGATAACCTGGGGCAGTGCGCCAACCTTAATCCCATCAATCTTCTCCATTACATCAATAGCACTAGCTGGCTGTGAATATCTGCCTGTTGAGGGTCTCTTAGTGGGATCACAACGGCGCTTTAGTGCTACTTGAGGAGTGCCAGACTGGCACTTCAACCATTTCACCTACCTAAGGTCATAGCTGCAAGCGGCCCTTTTTACAATTGGTATTTTTTCGCTGCAAAAAACTTTTTCGTTGCTTTGGAGGCATGAATGGTTGCATTGTCATGCTGGAAAATCCACTCCTCATCGAAATTATCATCAAAAAAAGTAATAAGTACTTCGTCTAGAAGTTCTATATTACTATTATGATTATTTCTATTTGCTATCGCTCCGGCTGAGGGCGCAAAGAGCTAATTCAAATAAATTCCATTGGGCTCGGTTCGCAGCTTTTGATTTTATCTGCGGCCAAGTAAGCGAGTAGTCAGATATCGTGAATTCCTCATACAGGTTTCGTCTCCATGGTCTTTTCGCCCATCCTCTTCGGCGAGAGCCATGTGGATTCTAATCTAGGGACATTCTGCTGATGTCAGCCGCAGGTTTACGGATTGTTTGGCATATCCATTTCCATTTTCGTTCACGTAGCCGCCGTAGCCGAATGGGTTGGTGCGTGACTACCATTCGCAATTCACAGAGAGGACGTCGGTTCGAATCTCGGTGAAACACCAAAATAAAGAAAAACATTTTTCTAATAGCGGTCGCCCCGCGGCGGCAATGGCAAACCTCCGAGTGTATTTCTGCTCCTCATAAAAGTGTCTGCCGTTCAGAGTCGGCTTAAAACTGTAGGTACCTCCATTTGTGGAACAACATCAAGACGCACACCACAAATAGGAGGAGGAACTCGGCCAAACACCCAAAAAGGGTGTACGCGCCAATTATATATATATATACATATATATTATATATTTCAATTTCAACCATCCCTTTTTCGTTGCGAGTAAGCGCAGCATAGCTCTTAAACAGCGGTTTATAAAAGTTTGGAGCTTTTTTGTTGTTGAAACCGCTACTGAACACGTTTCGCAACCGAACAACAATACAAAATTCATATTCGAATTGAAAATCCTTAGCTTTGTTCTGGCGGTTAGATGCTTAGAGTACCAGAAGTTCTATACACAGTATTCAGACAGTACTCAGGGTTGTTGATATGAGACATATTGGCGTTTTGCCTTTGACACTAATGGCTACCCAAACCATGACAGAACCCCCTCCGGAATTGCGTGCCATTTTGTCCTCCTTTTTCTTGCGTTTATCATGCCTACACATTTGGGAACCATCGCGATCTGGCAAGTGCGTAAAAGTGTTTAACACTCTTCGCTTCCTCCTCGTTTCTGCAGCTGCGACATTACATAGAGGGAAACTTCATCCGCATCCCATGTGTTCCTATAAGGCAGATCTCGGTAATGATACTAACCTCTGTACTAATGGAAAATCGGTCTAGAATAATGAGAGACCTGGTTCTATATTCACTCCTTCTACGGCATAGCTGTCTGGTTACCAGAGATGTTGGCTTTGCTGTGCATCTACTATTGGCCTGTGTGATGTAGACTGCCCACATACCGGGCAAAGTGAAATGGCTTAAGATCAGTTCCTGTCCTTTCCGAGCTGGTCTCCGTGTACGGGAACCTAGCCAACATTTTTTGTGTATCGCTTAGCCAGTTCCATGGCTATTTTGGAGGAAGTACAATGTGGCGCAAAATTAATCACCTTATAGGGAAAATTTGCAGTTTTTGGAAATAGTGACGTCCATCTATCATGCTTGACATTTGTGAACTAGACAGCCGCAGTATACAAACAGCCAACTAATGCAAGGCGTAAAGATCACGATAAACAAAATTGGATGATTAATTTTGCGCCACCTTGTATAATTGCACTATTGAGATTTTATGTTAGCTTGAATGTCAGAAATCAGTTGTGCCACTGCGGACGAGTCTCTGGCTCACAACACAGCTTCTTTTATAGCTATAGCTAATAACTCTTCTTGAAAGACACTGCAGTACTCAGGCAGTCCTAGGCTTAGATTAAGCTGTAGCAATTCCGAGTAGATACCACTCCCGACCCTATTATTTAATCAGAACCAAGGTCCTTAACTTTATCCCATATACATCTTTCTGCGGTACGGGTGTTGATATTAATTTCATCAATTTATTTTTTTCCTGAAGATCGGCAGATCTTTAAAGTTTGATATAGAATGAAATTTATTTTGAGGAATTGTAGTTTTGCTGGGTCTGAAAAAATGCAACCAGCATATCAACTTCAAAAAAATTGAATACACAGTTGTATAGCCCATTAAATTATAGTTTAATGAAATGCAAGTTTGAAGCAGCTCGAAGGTCTCGTTGTTCTCGTACCATTCCTTTCTTATTTACTTACAGATCTTCTAGTGAAGCATAGGGCCTGTTCTGATCTGCCATAAGGAAGCCTTATTTGTGGGTTTTCTTGCAGCTACTGCTCGGTTTATGACTTCCCACAAATTCTCTATTTGGAGTTTTTATAAAATTGGTGCCAAAACACCATTTTACTACCCGAGAACAATGTTTGGGATCGTCATCTTGTCGAAAAATCCATGCAAGCGACAAACTATCGGAGTAATTTCCTACCAAGTGATGTTGAAAGATTTTCTCGTACATGATTCCTGTCATTTCACCTTTAATTTGTACAATCGGACTAATTGTGCAGAATACAATTATTTAAAAATACTAATAATTGACGCTCACACCCTTTGTTAAGTGTTTGGCCGAACTCCTCTTTCCATTTGAGGTGTGTATCTTGCTGTTTCTGCACAAATGGAGAGGCCACAGTTTCATGCATTCTCCAAAGGGCAGATGCGCTTTTGCGAGGAGCTTTTTCATGGCAAAAATTTGCAGATGCCATGCCGGCAATGACTGCCGAGAGGCTACCACTATTAGAAAAAACTCTTTTTATCATTTGATGTTTTATACCCGAAGTTTCGAACCTGCCGAATGATAATAATGCATCAAACTCATTCCGCTATGGCGGCCACGGTGGAGTGCTTAACTTAACAAACGAAAACTAGATGCATAACTACGAGGCCTTCAGAGCCTTTTATATTTCGGGATTAGAGAACAAAAACAAATTTTAATCATCGAAAATCACTTTATTGTTTTTCAAAATATTCTCCATGAAGATCTATACACTTTTGCATGCGTTTGAACCAATTGTCGAAGCACTTTTGCCACTCTGAATGAGGTACCTCCAAAACATGCATTCTGAATGCCGCAACCGCTTCCCCAGGTGTCGAAAAACGTTGACTTCTCAGTTTGTTTTTTACGTACGGGAATAAAAAGAAGTCATTCGGTGCCAAGTCAGGACTATACGGCGGATGACCTATTAATTCGATGTTTTAGTTTGCAGTTGTTTGAGCCGATGTGTGAGAGCTCGCATTGTCCTGGTGAAGAGTGATCCGTCGTTGGCGATTGGTTTTCCTAATTTCTTGGAAGACAACTGGCAAACAAATGGTTGCGTACCACTCAGAATTTACCATTCTGCGTTGTTCTAGTGGTACGGTTGCGACATGCCCAGTTTTTCCGAAAAAACAGGCGAGCATTTGCTTGGAAGTGCTTCGTGCGCGAACAACTTTTGTTGGATTTGGCTCATCTTGAAACACCCATACAGTCGACTGCTGTTTACTTTCGGGCTCATACGCGTAAATCCATAATTCATCACCTGTCATGATGTCATAGACGTGTTTCCAAGCCCCGCGATCGTATTTTTTGAGCATTTCCTTCGACCAATCGCCACGAGCCTTTTGAGCGATTGACAAATTGTGTGGGATCCAACGCGAACAAATTTTTTTGACAGTCAAATGTTTATGCAATATTGAATGTATGCTGATCCCACTAATACCTAAGATTGTCTCAATCTCACGATAGGTCACATGACTATCTTGCAATATCAGTTCGCGCACAGCATCAATGGTTTTCGGAACAACAACTGATTTTGGACGACCTTCACGAAATTCGTCTTGGAGTGAACTACGCCCACGATTGAATTCACTATACCATCGATAAACACTGGTCCTTGATGGAGCTTCATCGCCAAAAAATGAATTAAGTTCATCCATGCAATTTAGCTGAGTTAATCCACGTCGAAAGTTGTAAAAAATAATCGCACGAAAATGTTCACGATTTAATTCCATTTTTGGACCGAGATGAATCTTTTAAGTTACTGTAAACAACACAAATAGCGCTGGTATTTCAAAACGTTCTGAATACGTAAAAGCCAAAAAATGTCAAACTTTGCGATACAGCTGTCAGTTGCCAGATTACAACACCAGGGTTGCCAAATCCCGAAATATAAAAGGCACCCCTCGTACAAGTAAAACGCTTTAAGTTAGCTGCTTACTCTATACTTTCTTCCTAAGCCGTAGCACCTGTTCGATTACCATTACTTTCATTTTACCCGCTTCTTAATTTTACGATGTTGAAATTTTGTTATTGTTCGTATAATAGTACAGTCACAGTCTATGTCTTACTTAATTTGAATATATATATAAGATAAAATTATAAAAATAAGCCCCATAAACCTAGTTTTCTGACAAATCTGCTATTCTTTGGTAGTGGTAGTCGCCAGGCTAGTAAATTTACATGACTTTATCATTATTTTTTTTGATTGGTCTACCAGAAATTAATCATTGGAATCACCACTTTGATGTGGCATTTGATACTCTATTAGGTTCATAAATAACACAAATTTGTTTGGCCACCTGCTCCAACTGCTTAGCTTGGTGTGTGTGCCTCAAATTTTCTCTTTCTTTACATCCATTTTAGAGCGCTGTAATACACAAGTGGCTTCACCAAATGCAAAATCATCTGAGAACTTTTTTTGAATCGTAATATCATCTTCAAATCGGCATATAGTATTGCTCAATGCATTGTATGCATCATGAGATATGGCTCAGTAAAGGCATCTAGCCGAAAACATTTAAAACATTTTGCTTCAACTAATGATTTTGTACGCACGAAATTTCAATACAGAAACAGTAAAAAAAAAAAATATTTATCCTTTGAAACCAAGTAAACATATAGAAAAACAATAAAGCGCTTAATGAAGAGTTGTTGAATAAAGTTGTTTTATGGTACAAAATTCCTACTGAAATGCAAATAGCAAAAACAAATAGTGAAAGTAAACCATTACGACACAACAACAATGCAGGTCGAAAATTAAAACAATATTCATAATCACGCAAACTACTTACAACTAATTTATAGCCTTTTTTTTGTTAGCTCATATTCAAGAATATTCATATGTATTGTACATATACTCATACATCAATAAGCCCACATGTGTATATATATAAATCAATTTCGCAATCGCAGACAGCATTGACTCAGCATTTCTTAATGTGTTTTTGGTGGCAACTTAAATGCGTCTGTTGTGGCCTATAGCTCTTGGCAACTGTGCACACCCCTACTATGCAGAATATTCAGAACAAGGCTGGCTGCAGAGTACAAAACCAACCACGAGTAAAGCACGTTGCGCCTTCGGCAACAACACAACCTGTCCACCTGGCTGGATGGCTGCATGGCAAAACAGTACGGCCAGTTAACCAACAGACTGAGAACAGCAACCGAAGAATGAACTGGCTGCCTAACGAACTGCTTATGATCCCTACAACGGAAGAAGAGATGGCGGCAATGTTGGCGATGGAGAACCAACCAAGACACACCGCTGTGACTTATACTTCTCGCAAGGGGTGTTTTGGGGAAGAGAGATTGGTATTTGCTTCGGTTCGGACGTGCGCTGGTGTGTTGCAGGCCGAAAACCCGTTTCGTGGGAATATTGCCATGCTGGACCTCAATCAGTGTGGATTGTGGGCTGTTAGACTGCTTGGTTGGACGTTTTGTTCAGCTGGTCAATTTGCAGTGCATATTAACTTAAATGCATATATGTACATACGTACGTAGTACATATATATGTAGAATAAAAAGTTGAGTAGCTTTTAGCGCTGTCGTAGATGATTGTCGAATTTGTGCTGTCTGATGGTGATACCAGGTGGTTTGGTAAAAATATTCATTAAAACACACATAAAGGGCATAGTTATATTGGAATTATCCGCTCTTTCATTTCCTGGGGTCATAAAAAGGATTTGATTGTATTTTTATAGAGAAATAGAGAAATGAAATAGGGTTAAATTGAGAGCAGCACTCCAACATTACTGTTCCATTTTAGCTCAATAAAGTATCATTAAACCTGGAACCCGCAGATACTTTGAGATCACCTAATGAAGAATATATGATTCTCGGTAGCCAATTTCTTAACTTATAATTACTCTATTATTACTCCATTACATAACACTTGAAGTGTTTCAATCTTTCTCTGGTCAAAGCCGAGCATTCAATGCGCAAAATGTGTTCAGATGCTTTATCCTCCTCGAAGCAAGGTTAGCATTTTGACTCAATTTATTTTATTTATTATTAATTATTGTGCTCTCTTCATAGATTTAGAGTATTTCTCTGAGCCCAACTTCTGCTATAATTATTAGTATTTGAACCTAAAAATTCCATTGGAGTAAATTCCCATTTAGCAGTTAGTTAATCAGTGAACAGTCAGTCTTAACTAACTTTTTATAGATAGCTAGATTTGAGGCTTGCACTTCAATCTCATGGTCTTTTGTGTCCTCTACTCATCATAGTACCTCATCCAAACCCAGTTCCCTTATTAAACCTTAGATAGAGCTGGGTTGCGCTGGGCGTATATGCCTTTCGTCTGGATAAAATTGGCCGAGATGTTTCAAGCTTATGCGCGCTATAGCGCCACATTCAAAGAGAAGGTGTATTGAACCCTCCGGGGATTGATCGCAGAAACGACAGAAGTCAGTGGACTATATCGCAATCCTGTGCATATGGCCCCGTGATCTGCAGTGGCCTTTCAGAATACTCGTGATCATTATCAGCTTATCCTTAGGGAGGGTTATGAGTTCCCTCTTCACCCTGAGCTTCTCCTTGATGGTATGTTGTCTCATAACAAAGAAGGCTGCGAGCTCTATAAATAACGAGACCTCATCCTCTCTAGCCAATGCGTTCGCTACTTCGTTTTCAATTATACCCCTGTATACTGGAGCCCATATGAGTAGGATGCGATTGTGCGTTCGTAACAAACTCAGTTCGTCGATGCCTCAAGGACTAGGGAGGACTTAACGTGACAAGATGGAAATACCTTTAATGACGCCTAATTGTCGCCAAGAATGGTAATTCGCTCATTCCGGAGATTCCCATCTACATAGTATGATCTCTGCACATAGACTGATGGCACACATCTTCGCTTGAAAAATGCTTGGAAAACTACCGATGGCAGAGAACGCTTTATTGTGAGGTCATATATTCCAGTGCTTATACCTGCTGGTGTTTTCGAGCCATCTGTATACCAGCGCCAGGTACGCTCTTAGAGTTTCCTTTCAAGTGCACCTTTTTATTTTCATTCTTTTAACGGAACAACTTTGGAAGACGAACAGTGAGGGTTGTAGGGTAATGACCTAGTAACCAGCACAAGATTGCTATGCGCTCCAATTCTAACTTGGATATAAATGTCCGATTGCAGAGAACTCTGATGAGTTCTTAAAAACGTTTAAAAACGTTTCTTCGTATTCCTTCGTCCAAAGAGATCTAGAGTAAAATATTGTACAAAATAAATAAATAAATGGGCAGGTCGGCGGTCGCCGTGATTGCATTCGAAGTACAGGTTTGAAGCCCCGGGCACGAAACACCAATTGATAGACTGAAAAGTTGTTTCTAACTACGGTCGATACTCGGTAGACAATGGCAAGCCTTCGAGTGTATTTCTGTCCTAAAAAAGCTCCTCACGGAAAACCGTTTGCCGCTCGGAGGCGGCATAAAACTGTAGGTCCCTCTATTTGTGGTTGCTTACGATAAATAGAAGGGGGAGCTCGGTTAAACACCCAATAAAGGGCCATTTAGTTTTGGAAATATACAACCACCTTCTGCCGGTCTGAATGGTATAAAGAACTCCAGTGCCCAACGCAACTTGTCCCTTGTCAAATATAGAAGATAAATTTTGAAGATTAAAATCTAATTTGCGAATACTTCCAGGTTCCTTAGGCAAAGTGGTCAAAGCAAATCGGGTTCTATATTTTACAAGGGACAAGGTGCATTGGGCGCACTCATAATTGGTGTCTACACCCTTTTTGCGTGTTTGGCCTAGCTCCTCCTCCTATTTATGGCAAGCGTTTTTTTATGAGGAGCTTTTCCATGGCAGATATACATTCGGAGGTTTGCCATTGCCCGCTAAGGGGCGACCGTTGTGCACTCCCGAATGGTAGTCATGCCACCATCCATTCGGCTACGGCGACCGCCTATTACCTATTACTTCTCGAGAAAGCGTGATCTGAAAGTACTAAAACTCTAATTCTAACGCTTTGGAAATTTCTTCTAGTTTTAATATAAAAAACTGCCAGTAGTCTTTCCTTTCTTTTAATCGTCTTTCCTTTCTCTCAATCGTAAAGCTCCATTTAGAAATTCATCAATTTCATATTTGGCTTTTCACTTTTTGCCACAATTTCCCAGGCACTATTATTCTTTGCCTATTTTTTTTAAAACACATAGCATACTTCGCTTCGCTTCGCTTTGGAGCTGCTTAGATAATCTGCACCGAGCGAGAAAATGTTACAACTTCTACCATGACGCCACACAGCAGTATTTTGATTGGCATGACTTGTAAATACAAAAACAAAAACTAGTTTTCTACACTCATACATACCATAAATACATACAAATTGATCCACAAACTGAATGATGCTTTCTCTACCCCTCCTAAACTAAGTTTTCACCATCAACAGCATCCATCAATAAATTTCATCTTTGGCATACCAATAGCAACAATCCTAGGCATACAAACAAAATCCAGCATCACCACCGTCATCATCGACAATATCAACAGAGTCAGCAGCAGAAACAACAGAAACAAGCGCTTGGCAACGAGGCGTCTTCGTCACAGCACGCTTTGGCATGCAAGTGTCGGCAACTGCCAACGAAATGCTTCCTTCACATTAAACGTTCCGATCGAACTGTCAAAGTTAATCACTTGCGTATGTGTGTGCACATGGATATGTGCGTGTGTGGAGTTGGGATTTATTAATGAATGTCATGTAGCCAGTCAACAGTCATACGAGGCGAATGAGATATTAGAGCTGGGAGATTAAACGCTCCAAAACGTGGTTGATACAATATATGGATATTTAAGTAAGTGTGTGTGTGTGTGTGCATGCATACTCATATGTAGGTATATATGTGCACTTTGAGGCAGCGGCAAACTTTTAAAATTAAAAGGCATTAGAAGCGTTTCAACGTTATCTAGGTGGACTAAATGTTTACAGCAAGATTTGTTACGGGTGGTTTGAATGCCAATCTAGCACAGACCGCTATGGGTATTTTCACTAGGAAAACTAAAATTTGTCAGTTGCAACTTCCAACAAACAAAGTGAAGTGGTTGGAGATCATTTTGAACAGAGAGCTGGCCTGGTGGCTCCACTTTGAGGAGCAAACATGGAAGACCATTCCTGCTCTATGGCGCCGACAAAAACGTTTGAAACTTTACTTAGGCTTTTCATTGTCGACCTATATCATCTTCTTCTTCGTGCTTAATATGACAGTCCTGGATAGATCACTGCTTCCGCAAATATCTTTCACCAGATTTCTCGATTCACTACTAAGCGCAACCAGTTCGTTCATCTCTTTGAGGTCGTCGATAACTGCATCTACCCATCTATTCTTTGGATTGCCCTTAGCTCGCTTCCCATACGGTTATTTTTGCAGGCTCGTTTTGATACTCCTTGCTCTGGCATTCTTTCTACGTGTTCAAGCCAGTGCATTCGTTGGGCTTTTATGTAATTTAAAATGTTTTGCTTTTATGTATAATATTTATGATGATTTGTCCTCGGATAAGGTGTCAAGTTCAGAGCTGTATATGGACCTAAATATGGGCGACTGAGCCACAAATATCAGAGAACCGGCCTATTCAAGCTCGCCTTTCACTTTCGAAATCGATTTCGTCGCCGAATTCCCTCCAAGAATGAACACAATGATGATTTAGCACTAAACTTGTTCGCTAACTGTTTAAGTAGATTCATTTACGCCGTCGCAACGGTTGAAAATTTAATCAAAAACAGGAAAAAATCTAATCCAAAAAAGGCAAAAGAAAGTGGTATCGCTCGCAAAAACTCTCACTTAACCTGAACTTCCATGTTGACAAACCATTGCACCGTTTTTCAACTTGGAATGGAGCAATAAGAGAAGCTCTCGTATGACAATATTCTCTATTATAAACTGTTCTATTCACTACACTATTGAAACCTCCCTGTTTGGTACCAGTTCCAATTCCAATCCTCGTTGGAGAGGAAAATAAAAGATGGTCGCTGTAACCTACTTATGGCACAAGTGAAGAAATGGTGTTATGACGATGTTTATTAGTTTCACGCTAAACTACGCCCCGTACGTAGCAATCGAGAGGATTAAGGTGTAGGCAGTTAGGCCGCCATAAGTTCGGTGTTATGTGGTCATGAAAATTTTCAGCCATCCAATCATGTGTCGTGAGGAAGCAGACACCGCGTACACTATCAATCCAGGGTTTCACTACTGTCTCTATAACGTCGATATATGCATCACAACGAGTTCACTTGAAATCCTGGAGTAAATAAGTTTGGTGGCATGACATATGCTGTGTTGCTCACAACACCTAAAGCCATAACAGTGGCTGGAATTACAACAGGACGCTCTGTAAGATTGGAACATAGCCATTTGTCATTTCTGCGGTTAGTCTTTTAGGCTTGGTAAATTTTTTTTCGCCAAAAAAAAACCATATAATATCTAGCGCTTCAGGGTGTTTAATTTTGTTTAGAAAACGGTTTGATCGGATGACTCGTTGTTCTCGTGTTTGCTCCGACATAAACCGTCTTCTTCGCATAACGTGAGGCTTTTACCAGATATCTTCATGGACAGTTCGACGGTTAAGATCCTCAGAAACATTAAACGCCCTGCAAAGGCTGTCATTGATTCTGAAAGGATCCTCGTCAATAGTCTGCAGATCGGACGATATCAAAACGCTCCTCGGGTTTTTTGCGTTTTGCAGGATATCCTCACTTATATTTTTTTATGATGTTGCAGACGATCAGTCACATTAACTATTTTTATTCGATTGGCGTTTCTTTCAGGGAACACATAATTCGACCACAGGATTACTAATGAAAACATCATAAATGAAACAGTTAATTATGTATCCCTTCTCCCAACACTTCGAATACTGCAAACGCAACTATTGAAATATTTGGTTCATTCTGTGCTTGCAGAAGTCGGTTAGCCATAGCGTGGCTTTTTTAATTTCACAAAGCAGCTATGAAACTAAAATTTGGAGTTATTGTCAGGCCAAGCGCCAGCTGCAATTCTTGGAGTATTACGGCTGCCCGCTATTAACCTTAATGAGACAGGAAAGAGTATACAAATTAAAAACGAAAAGCGAACAAGAATGTAAATAAGTGCATAAGTATGTAAATATGTATACCATTAAAATGCAAAGCAGAGATGAACGAGTATGTGAAGCGCAGCAATAATTAAATGATGGTTTTACCCCCAACTAAGAAAGTAGTTAAGCAGCTAAATGAATGGTCATTTAATTTTATTAAGGACCGCCTTAAAGATGCAAGAAGGAATGTGAGGTAGGTAGACTTAATGGAACGAATGCTTGATAAAGTGAATAAATATACCTGTATGTAAATGTATATATGTATGTATGCAACTTCAAGTTAACGAAAAGTTAAATGCGCTGTTTAAACAAACAAAAAAGAATGAATATGCATCGAAAAGACAACCGTTTAAGATAACATTAATTTTACTTGCTCCTCACTTTGTTAAAGTCTTTCAACGAAATTTTGAATTAACATGCAACCGAAATGGAGTATACTATACGCTAGAATTTTATTTTGTTTGCCCAACAAATGCAATGAAGTAAACGGGGCGAGCGACAGCAAAGCCAGTGGCAACAATTCGTGTACTTCCAGCTGCGCTTGTAACTTTTCGAAAACGAATTTTTCAACCCGTTCGCTTATCTCTGAGGACATCAAAACTGTGATCAGTAGGCTGGCGTTGTTTAGATGTTATTTTTCTGCATTTACATATTTACATACACTACTCCGTATTAGGAGTTATGTGTATTAAAAACTAATCCATAAATCAGTTGCAAAGTGTTAAATTATTCTTGCATGTGTGTTTATTATTTCAATTTATCTGTACACTCGTATTATATTGAGAATATTTACACGAACTAGAAGTCGTGTTGAATAGCGACAGCAACCAGATTGAATTTGGGTGCTCAGGTGGGGCAGCTTGACCGGAAACGAGATCACCAATAAGTCAGCTGGAGGAGGACCTTTCAGTCAGAATTTAAAAAAAATTGGATTTTTTTGCATTTTCTTAAAATATAATATCTTAGAAATATTGTGTGAAAATTCAAAGTGAATCCGACAAATACTTTTCGAGTTATTCAACAATTAACAACAATTTTTTATTTATTTATTTTTTTTTTTTTGGAATTTTGCTAAAATCAAGTCGAAATATGATGTATTAATGCTATGTTTTCATTAAAAAAAAATCAGTAAACAAAAATTTGAAAATCATAATATTTTCGGGCCTCTGACTACCACTAACCCCTTATTCGTCGTTTTTTTTTCTTTTTTTCTTTACCACTTCATACGGACAGATCCGATGTGCACAATAAGAATAGAACTGGCCTCGTAAACTGCCTTGCGGAACGCCTGCCACTATTTCTGAGTACACCTCCTTCTGCTTTGCTCTAAAGCATCTATTTAATATAAACTATTCCATAATGGCAGTTTATGAAGCAAACGTTCGAGTCAAACTTTACCGAATGCTTAAGCGATGTCAAGGAGCATTACAGAACAGATTTTGTTGTTCTTCTGCTATACCTGTAGTGTGGACTATTCGATATATTCGGCCGACAGTTGATTGCTTTTCACGGAAGCCGAATTGGTGTGAGGTAACTATCACTTTCTTGCTTGTGATTATATTTTTTTAAAACGCTTGGCGAATATTTTTTTGAAAAGTGTTCCCATCACCGGTAATAGTGTAATTGTAAGAAGCCACTTAATTGAACTTTTCATTGGAACGGAATATAAGTATATTGGAAATCGATGCATGCATTCATGATGGAAGTCATTTTGTTTAAAACCTTTCTCGGTAGTTTTTTCCGTACTTCAGCGGTTATTAAAACATAGCCTGAGCTTTTTCTTGATTTTAAATTTTATGTTTCACCAGAAATTCAACAGATTCTTGAAATGCTAAGTCGAGTTGAAGTTCTTTACGATTTGGTGATATTGGAATATTTTGGGTAGGTGTGCAGCAAATATCTTCGCATTCTCTATATTCGGCCTTTGACCGAGCTTCTTCTCTAATTTATGCTGTGTGTCTTGATATTGTAAAGCGTTTTTCAATAGGTGCGCTTGAACTTTTTTCCGATAGGGAGGGCGAACGACGCAATATTTTTTATTTTTCGCTTATCATTTGTTAACTTCATTAGTATACATTTCATCATGGAGCGCTACACACTTGAGCAACGATTGCAAATCGTGCAAATTTTTTATGAAAATTTATAAATTTTCTAAAAAATCATCTTCAGTGATGAAGCTCACTTTTGGCTCAATGGCTTTGTCAACAAGCAAAATATGCGTTACTGGGCAAAAAGCAATCCCCACGTGATTCATGAGGCACCGTTGCATCCCGAAAAATTACCCTTGGGTGCGGTTTACATGCCGGCGGCGTAATTGGCCCATATTTTTTCGTTGACGAGAACGATCGCCACGTTACTGTGAATGGAAATCGATACCGCGACATGATAAACGATTATTTTTGTCTGCAATTGTATGGTATGGACTTAGACGACATGTGGTTTCAACAGGATGGGGCCACAAGCCACACAGCACACGCTACAATTGATTTGTTGAAGAGTAAGTTCGATGAGCGCATTATTTCCAGAAATGGACCGGTCGAATGGCCGCTGCGCTCATGTGATTTGGCGCCTCTAGACTATTTTCTTTGGGGTTATGTGAAGTCATTGGTCTACAGTAACAAGCTGGCGACGATTTGTGAGCTCAGAGCCAATATTGAACGCGAAACTGCTGGAATTTCGGCCGATTTATGCAAAAGAGTTGTCGAAAATTGGGTTCAAGGATTGGACTTCGTAAAACGTGCACGCGGTGGTCATGCAAAAGAAATCGAATTTCATACTTAAATGTATATGTTCAAACTCGATAATAAAAAAAAAATTAGTTAAAAAAGTCAAACCGTTTATGTTTTATTAAAAAAAAAAGTTGAAGCGCTCTTACTGAAAAACGCTTAACAACAAATGAGTGGATGGAAGCTACAGTTTTATGGTGATTCTGATTAGCAAATGGTTTTCACGAGAGGAGGTTTTGCCTGACACAAATGCACTCAGCGGTTTGCTAACTCCTGCCGTGTGATGATCGCTATTAAAAAAGGGCATTTTCCATAATTCATGTCCTATCACCATTGAAAAATCAAGTCAATGCTCATTTGTTTTTACGATATCAAGGGAATTGTTCACAAGGAGTTCATGCCAATAGGCCAAACCGTCAATAAAATGTTCTATCTTGGTGTTTTGAAGCGTTTGTTGCACCGCATTCGTCAAATTCGCCCTGAATACCGGAGGAAGCTGGCGCTTATTGCAGGATAATACACCATCTCATCGATCCTCTTGTGACTGATTTTTTGACTAGAAATCGCATTGATATGGCACCCTGTGACTTCTACCTATTCGGAAAATTGCATTAGGCCATGAAAGGAAAACGTTTTGCGCCCGTAGATGCCTTCCGAAAGGCTTCTACCGATACCCTGAAGGACATTCCGGTCAATGATCTGAAACACTCTTTCGAAAAGCTTTTAGATCGCGCAGTGTATCGAGGCCAGAGGGAACTATTTTGAATAAATAAACTCGAAGTTATCAGAACAAAGCTCCTGTCGTTTCCATTTTTGCTCAGTCTTGCTTATTTTGGACTTCCCCTTGTACATAAATATATACATATTTACCCAATACGAATTCGTTGAGCTATGAAGAATAAATCAAAACTATTAGTCACACTGTGCAACAATTTGAGGTTCATTGTTGGGGGCGAAATGATTGATCTGTGGACTTACAGATTCTTTGAACAAAGATTTTGTCTGAGGAGACCCCTAGTGAAGTTTTATGGCAAATGATTTTCTAGAAAGGTTTAGGTACAATATTTCCGTCAGTGGAATTCATAAAAAGTTAGTAGAATTTCTATATCTGAAATAATTGTAGTATTTCCCGCAATAAGTATCCCGGATAAAAGAAATCCACTCTTAAGGTCAATTTTTCAGTGTTAGTTTAACTCTGCTTTATTTCAAAATTTCCATCTAAATTTTTAACTTATTAATCTGAACCTTTACAAAGTTTTTTGGTTAGGTTAGGTAAAGAGGTTATCTTACGACGCAGCTAAGCCAAATATAGGCCCCTTGTGATACCACCGGAACTATCGTATCCAAATTCCTCTTGGTCCTCTTTAAACCATCCTGTGGTCGTTATAAATCTAGCTGGTTGGTTGGTTGGTTAAAGTGGTGATTCACCCACAATCCAACTAGCGCTTCCGCATCAAATCGTTTACTATTTCCTGGTTGCTTACAACTGTGGCAGTGCGTGTTGTGAGGAATTCCCATTGTGACTATTTGTTCTGATGGACCAAAAGCCAGTTATTCCTGCCGTGAGTCTGCAGGCGCACCTTCGTTTCATATCTGTCAGTATTGAGGTTTGTTTGTGGTTGTAGGTGGACCATAACGTTCTGCTAACTTTGCTTGTTGTCTGGTCTCTTGATTTGTATCCACGATCTGTAGATATTTTAATGAAATTGCATTCTTGATTCCACCCAGTGGTGTGAAAACCGGCTCTGCAAGATTGTTATTCATGGCAGATCCCCCTCTTACCAATTTGTACACTTTTTCGTTTCCTTCAATGTTCCGATGTCCCGGGACCCAGATTAAGATAACTTTATGGTTTGCACTCAAGGTGGTCAAGCTGTTTCTGCTTTATTCCACTAGTTTAGAGGTTGTTGTAACTGAATTCAAGGAATACCGATATTGCCCTTAAAAGAGAAGTATGCGATTAGTAGCCTAAAATCTTCCCCTATTGCTAGAACTTCCGCCTAGAAGGCACTGCAAGTATTGGGAAGACGCACAGATATTGCAATTCTAAGTCTACATCATATCAGCTCAAACACCATAATCCATTTTTGAACCAGTAAAGTGCCTTATTCCATTCCTCCCAAGATGGAAAAAGAGTGGCAAAATTCCTATTGAATGTCACCGTTGAGACTATGTAGTCAGTCCAGTCCGAGGTGAACTGAGTTGATCGCAATAATAGACAGGCAAGACCATAAGTTTTTCCCCTCCTTCTTAAAGGTGTTCAACTGTCTCTTTCTTTTCCCCATCCTAATAGCCTCTGCAATAGTCACAATATGGTGCCCAAATTATTCTGGCATGCCTTCCTGTAAGCAGTGCCCAGGTAGGACTCATACAAATATTCTTAAGTCTGTGCTATTAAATTTGAGTAAACTGTTAGTGCGGCGCATATTCCATTCTTGTCATGTCTGTCCACTAATGCTACAGGTATGTAACTGTCTCCAGCGATTGTTAGCAATATTTGTTGATATTTGCAGGTTACATATTGACAAGGGTAGGGGTATATCAACTTTGTCTTGAGCAATTCGAACCCGAATGCCTAGTCTAGCTGACTCATCCGCCTTCAGCGGATTTACGCCCAATGTTAGTGCGGCCCGGCACCCAGAGTAGAGTTATAGAGAAAAACTGTGCCAGTATTCTTAATTGTTATGCAGTAACATTGAAATTTTATTGAAATAAGTTGAAATTTTAGGAGCGTTGATTTTTTATGGCTTTTTGCACACCATCCCATATAAAAATGAATTTTCGATTTGTAGTGATGTTGGTACTGGTTCCATTTGCTTAGGGAACTTTCATAATTGGAACGCCTTCAAAAAATTGAAAAAAATTCAAAATAAGAAGTCTAAAATTTAAACGAAAATTCGTTGAATTTTTCTACATTTTGTATAAAGTTTGAAGGTTTGATTTATATATTTGACTTTGATTAAAGCATGAAAAATAATAACAAAAAATTTAGAACTCGAAAAACATTTAAAGAAATACATAATAAACACTTAAAGAAAAATTCCCTGCATTATGCCCGTCAGAGTAACATACATGCGGATATGTAAATTTTTAAGTTTCTGTAAACGCGAACACTTCTATCAAAACGGTTAACATCAGTATATTCAGCTCTTCTTCTTCTTAATTGGCGCGATAACCGCTTACGCGATTTTGGCCGAGATTAACAAAGCGCGCCAGTCGTTTCTTTCTCGTGCTAACCGGCGCCAATTGGACACACCAAGTGAAGCCAAGTCCTTCTCCACCTGATCTTTCCAACGCAGAGGAGGCCTTCCTCTTCCTCTGCTACCACCAGCTGGTACCGCATCGAATACTTTCAAAGCCGGAGCGTTTGTATCCATTCGGACGACATGACCCAGCCAACGAAGCCGCTGGATCTTTATTCGCTGCGCTATGCCTATGTCGTCGTAAAGCTCATACAGCTCATCGTTCCATCGTCTGCGATATTCGCCGTTGCCAACGTGCAAAGGTCCAAAAATCTTACGCAGAATCTTTCTCTCGAACACTCCAAGCGTCGCTTCATCGGATGTTGTCATCGTCCAAGCTTCTGCGCCATACGTATATTCAGCTCATTGTCATAAAAAAGTACGTAGCATTTTATTTTTTGTAACCAGCGCGAAGCCTCTGTCGTCACGGATCTCAAATGATGCAAGCAAAAACATCGACAAATCATTACTAATTTACTTACTACAACTTATATACTTTTGTTTATACGTATGTAAATATGTAAACATGTATGTATGCATGCAAACAAGTGCATCATCATATCAGCAATATTGATCAATCATATGACCTCATATGGCCAGCAAGTTCTAAATGAACGATTGCACTGCATACCGACAAAGATTTGAATGGCCGTGCCCATGACTTTGGTTGCCGAATGCATTGACTTACGAGGATGTTGCTTGTATGGTTCGTTAAGTGCAAAGCATAAATACATACTTACATACATACAAATTGCCTGATGCGACTTTGACGCTGCTGCTGCAAGTGTTCAGACTCATACTCGAATTTCCTGTTTCTTTTACACAACTTCAGATTTTGAGCTGCTTGGTCGAAGCGAAAAGATGAGCCAATTTGCATTTTCGATTAAATCAAGGTTACAGAGGGAATTTATTGAAGCAATTGACCCACAAATTTACAGTTACTGATTGAATATAGTTTTAGTTATAAGTGTACATAAGAAGGTATTAATTGTTATACCTCTGATTATAAGGGAGCATTGTTCTAATGAAATAGCAAAATTTTGGCATCATCTAGCTGCTCAATTTTCTTGTTTTCTTTGTCGAATCTGACCTCAGAAAAGCCTCAGCACGTCAGATTGAATTTACTGAGTTTTTCGACGTTCAGGTAGCATCGGCAGATAAAACTTAATTCTTCTTCTTCTTAAGTAGCCCGATAACCACTTAAGCGATTTTGGCCAATTTTCAATTTTTTCTCATGCTAACCTGCGCCTGTTGAACACACCGAGTGAAGTCAAGTCCTCTATCACCTGATCTTTCCAACACAAAGGAGGTCTTTCTCCTTCTTAGTAGCGCGTCGCATACTATCAAAGTTTATATCCATTCGGGTAACATGACCTAGCCAGCAAGCCGCTGGATCTTTACACGCTGTCCATGTCGCTATAAAGCGCACTTACTTCAGCGAATATTATCATCATTGAAGTCAATAAATTCAGTAGATGACTCCTCGCATTTTTTTTTATTTTTATTTCTAGGGGAGTTTCGCAACAAAAAATAATATAATACATACCGCCCTTTTTGAAATGAAATTATCTCTTGATTCTACATAATTTCAAATACCAGAAGAGTAAAAGAATATCTCCGAGGTTAGATTCGGCGGCACGTCAAAAACCTTCGAGATAGCATTAGCAGGTTCTTGAATCTGCCGACATTCATGGAAAACTCGCTTCGCGGCTGAAATAAACCACCATTAGTTAGACTTAGATCAGTTGAGAAACAATTGAGGATATCGTCAAAGACAGCTACTTAACTTCAAACTTTCGAAGCGTTTTGTTTTTGCTTTGTTTATTGCAGGCGAATGAGTTCACGTAACCTCGTAAAATTACTGATATTAGTTTTAAATTATTCGGTAGCACACAATTGCGGCCGATGCTTCAAATCTCTGGTATACGTTTTTGAATCTCGCATATTTCAATTTCCCGCATTATTCAGTTTTATTGCACTAATATTCCAACCGTAGCCGAATGGCAAAATCTCCGAGTATATTTCTTCCATGCAAAAGCTCCTCGTAAAAAAACCATCTTCACTGTTGTTCTTACTGTTACAGCAGCTTACAAACAACAGTTTAGAGCAATAAGACCGTCAGTCATTGTCAATATCATTTAACGGTAGGTACTGAAATTGACCTATTTCGACAGCATGGAGCCAGAGGGAGAGGTGGCATGAGTAGATTTAAGTGGGCATGTGAAGAAGGGGCATGCGAGATACCTTCACATGTCGCGCATACCCTATGATCATAAAACACCGGGAATATTTAAATAAAACAAAACAGAGTTAAAATTCAGCAAATTTATTTTATCTCCTTCAAAATATGATCAGTCTGAAGGAACATGTGCCAACGTTTAAGAGAGTCCTCCATGCACCCCTGGTAGGCCGACGAAGAGATGGCCTTCAGTTCCTTCGTCGCATTCTCTTTGATCTCCTCTATCAAAAGAAATCTCATTCCAAAAAGTGGTAACTTCAACTTGGGAAACAGAAAGAAATCGCACGGGGCCATATCAGGTGTAAACTCACTTGGTATGCTTCGATAATACCTTGGGTCCTGGTCACTCAACCGCACACTATTATGAGTGTCTATTTTCAAAGATCCCCATAACTTAATTGACTAATTCAAGATATCCATTTTAGATTGAGTGTTCTGGGAGGTAGGTAAGCCATACATTGAACCTGAGTTTGGTTCCCAGAGGGATGATAGTAGTGGTGCAGGTGTTTTTGGTCTGAACTTTAAAAGATCGATGCCAATGGGCGGTTATCCCACACGCATTCAAGCGGAAATTCATGTAATAGAAATTTATAGCAGATAATGCCTTCGAAAAGATATTCCTTCGAAGTGCATCTGTATTTTGACAGACAGCCGGGCGGCCTTATGAACATAACATCCTAACTCATTGAGGAATGCTTCACTGTTTTCAATACCCTCAGAGCAAGAAACACCGTCTTATCGGGCTGAGTATCAGAACGTGAAGGTCATGACGACAGTGAACAGGACTACCTAGCGAAATTAGGTGCAACATCAAAACTCTATTGGCCAGAACCGTTTTTTGGGTTAACTAAGACCCAAATAGTAAATCTCATCAACAACTGCCAAGGAATTCATACGAGACTAGACGGAAGATACAGGACAGAGGCAGGCAAAACTGTTTATCCTCCATTTTTGAGGAACGTCAAGTAGGCTCTTAAATCTAGATAAAGAAGCCTTACGTACTGGGTATTATACGGGACAACTATTACCTTCGTTATCATTTCGGAAATCTCGGATTAGCAGAAATAAGCATCTGCCGCTTTTGCGAGCTGGACAATGAAACAGCAGAACAAATGTGTAGGTCTCGCAAGATGTAGACTCATCTACTTTTTTGTGGTGTAACTTTAATCACTTGGTTATATATGTAGAACAAAAAGCGTAAAGAAGTGCTCAAATTCATAAAAAAAAAACTTCATATTTTAGGTTCCCAGTCATGTCAATGAACTTCATTTGAGGTCTCAGTGCATTATGACCCAATAATAAAAAGAGTATTCCGTACGTTCGTAAATTTTTTAATTTAAAATTTTGCTGCAACTTGGTAGTTTTAATTTATTTTTGTGGTAATCGAAGTGCGGCAAATGATTTTTCAAAATTTCGGTTTTTTTCGCAGGTTATTGCTTATCACACTTGACTCATATTTTTTTAGGAATTTTTTCCTCGAAATCTATTGAACCTAGAAAAAAATTGTGTTAACAAAAGTTGTAGAGAATTAAGAGAACATTAATAATATATTTTTTAAAAATGGCTAGACTTAATTAAACAAATGAAATTGAAATAACCATTTTCTGTTGCTTTTTTTACAATTTTAACCCTAAAATAAAATAATAACCCCAAAATGTTAACAAAATTTACATTATAGCAATAAAAGACTGTAAAATTTTGGTAAAAATAACAGTAAATGCAAAATTCACATTGAAACTATTTACATACATATGTGTACATATCTACGTATGGATATTTAAGTGTCAAAGTGTAAACTATGCTTTTCGTCACAGCCTTTTTTTGTACTTGTATTTGTAAAAGCCACTGATCGGCAACCGACGCCGGTCATGTTTACTATTCGAGCTCATGAAAGCAATACGAGTAATCTCATTCATTGAACGCCATGCGGTTGGAAGTCATTAGCACCACTTGAGTTGAAGTTCGAATATGACTTGCAACACGTCGCTTACAACAAGTCTTAGCCCAACAAACAGCACCCATCAATGTTTTCAACTAGTTGCTCTTGGCTGCTGAGAGAATTTATCTCTTACAGTAAAAGAGAACCTCAATGGAACCACTGTTGCTACATAAATATGTAAAATAAATACAAATACAAATAGTTATTATTCTTTGAACTGCGCATACGCATACATAAAAAGTATTTGAGGAATATTTAAAGTAAATTCATAACAAAAGTAAATTTAATAATATCCTTTAGATGTCTTAACATATTTCAATTGTAAGCTCTTCATAAATAATCTTCTCACTGGGCGGAGCAATTGAACGGGTTTTTGCTCCTTCCGCTCAAACTACTGCCACATTATGGAGATATTAAATTAGGTAAAATAATATATTCAAACGCATACGATGTGCAATGATTTTAAATTATAAGAGGATTCATATCGAAATATTGGAAATGAACCAATAAATTAAGCCATTAACCGGCTGTAGAGTATCACATCTAGCTTATTCAATGGAAGTTTGAACAAAATGGGAAAAAGTTATTTTTTAAAATATCCACAAATGGATGAATCTGTAGTTTTAAGCCGCCTACAAACGGCAGATGGTGTTTTATGAGGAGTTTTTAATGCAGAAATACACTGGGAGGTTTACCATTGCCAGCCGAGGAGCGACCGTTATTATAAAAATATTTTTTTATCATTTAGTGTTGCGTGTACATGGTTTTGGGTCGTGCACTTCTCACCAATCCACTGGGCAACGGCGACCGCTTCTTCCGATAGGATGATTAATTTTGCCACACAGTGTTTAGGGTGTTTTTTAAAAGCTTGAAAATTTAAAATGATAATATAAAACAGAAATTTTGTTGGAATTAAAATTTTTTTGTTATAATCTGGAAGACAATTTCATGGCATTTATTTTTTCAGTATGATATCCAGCATATGTCCGCCACGGCTACGAGTAAAGATCAATTCATTCAGTCCAATTCTGGCCGTATGGCATCAATGGAGGCTTGATTATTGCAATAAATCGATTGTGAAGCGCGATGCATGGCAATTTTCGCCGTCTCACAGTGCGGCCGATTCCCAAAAAGCTGGCCAAAAGTCGAAAAAAAAGTTTATAGGTAGAGTTTTTTTGTCTTTGGGTTGGCTACAGTAATGCCTTGAGTAGTGAAAACCGTTCATAGCAACGTCCTGTACCCTAAGTATCCTCTGTATTTTCAGTCGCAACGTGGCCTTCGTTTGAGCATCGTATTACTGTCAATGAATAGTAAAAGTTGTACACATTTGAAAGATTTTGTAATGGAGTAAATTGAACAAAACCAAAGTAAAATACGAGAAATCTTTAGTACATATCAATACCTCGACACAAAATTTTTAGCTGCAGCAATACGTAGATACATTTTTTGCAATTTTTTTTATAAAATTTGAGTTTTCAAACTGTATAGTAATACAACGCCGTCATATGCTGCTTTGAAACCTATTAAAGGTTACTCAAAAAAGTAATGGTTACTGAATAAAACAAGATTCAGCTGCTACCACTTGCTAATCAGCGACCCCGAAAACATATAAATTTACATGCATCTTGATTATGTTCTTGAATATACGCTATTTCACGTGAGGGGGTGGCCAATAGGGCTGTAAGGGGGTGGATTTTCAAAATTTTAAGATCAAATTCGTAATCAGCGACCCCGACAACCCCCGAGTAAGAAATTTTGAATCAATTACTTAATTTTTTGAGTTTTGGCCAGCTTTTCGGGATCCAAATGACGTCGATGCTTAGCTGATTGATTTTTGGAAACAAAAACTCGACAGTTCCCCACTCATTTAGAAAGAAATCAGCACCGATTAAGCCTCCAATGCTCTATGAACCTCGCAAACAGATTTTTTTTTTGCAAAGCTAATTTCCACAATTTGGAAGCGTTGTTCTGGCGTTAAACGATTCATGTTGGCCTGCCAAACCTACTGAACAGAAATTTTTTCAAATTTCAAACCATACTTATCGATATCGATAGTTATCAGGCAGCTGAAAAACAGCCTATATATATAGAGTTTTTGCTTTCCATTTTTGTATAATTCAGCTTGCAACGGTTGCACTCTGTATAATACGACAAAGTATCCCTACTTTTTTTTCCTTTTTAAAACTTTTCGAGGTTAGGCTTGTGTGCATGAAAATAAACCAATTAAAGTATTTTACTTATATTTTTATTATATTATAATATTATGTACAAAATTTCGCTGTCGTATATTCATTGATACTCATTTTATGACATTTTTAAAGTTCTTGAGATTGGGTTTGTATGGGAGATATACGTTAAAGTAAATGGATTGTACTAATTTTTGTATCTTTACTTACTAAATTACTGCAAATATACAACATATAGTATGAACGAGTCCTACATCCATCGATGCCCTTTGAATAGCAATTTTAAGGCACTTTCGACGTTTATATGCCTTTAAAATAAACAGATTGCAACCATTTTACTTAAATTGTTATTATATAGGGTTATTCAATAGGTGCGCTTGAACTTTTTTCCGATAGGGAGGGCGAACGACGCAATATTTTTTATTTTTCGCTTGTCATTTGTAAACTTCGTTAGTATACATTTCATCATGGATCGCTACACACTTGAGCAACGATTGCAAATCGTTCAAATTTTTTATGAAAATAATCGTTCTGTTGCTGCTACTTTAAGAGCATTACGGCCATTTTACGGTCCATTTAACAAGCCGTCCCGT
Source organism: Anastrepha ludens (assembly GCF_028408465.1). NCBI lineage: Eukaryota > Metazoa > Arthropoda > Insecta > Diptera > Tephritidae > Anastrepha > Anastrepha ludens. The sequence continues at coordinate 104,744,574 of NC_071498.1, forward strand.
TTTGGGGTTATGTGAAGTCATTGGTCTACAGTAACAAGCCGGCGACGATTTGTGAGCTCAGAGCCAATATTGAACGCGAAATTGCTGGAATTTCGGCCGATTTATGCAAAAGAGTGGTCGAAAATTGGGTTCAAAGATTGGACTTCGTAAAACGTGCACGTGGTGGTCATGCAAAAGAAATCGAATTTCATATCATACTTAAATGTATATGTTCAAACTCGATAATAAAAAAAAAAATTAGTTAAAGAAGTCAAACCGTTTGTGTTTTATTCAAAAAAGTTCAAAAGTTGAAGCGCTCTTACTGAAAAACCCTATAAATATATGGACAGAATTGCGGAGTCCTACATTTATTTGTGCACATTTTATGGCATTTTCTGGCGCTTTTGAGGTTAGGTTTGTATGATAGGTATACGTTAAAGTAAATCGATTGTACTCATACTACCTTTTCTAACAATATTATTGTAAATATATGGACCAAATTTCTAAGTCCTGCATTCATCATTCCCCTTTGAACAGCATTTTTAAGGCGTTTTTGAAGTTAGATTTGTGAGCTTCAAATGAACCGATCGCCCAATTTTTCGTTTTTTTTCTTGATTTACCATACATATGTATGTCCTTAACCCTTTTTGGGTGTTTGACTGAGCTACTCTTCCTATTTGTGATGTGCGTCTTGATGTTTTCTACGAATGAAGAGACCTTCATAAGCCTTTTCATGGAAGAAATACACTCGGAAGTCTACCATGGTCTGCCGAGGAGCAACCGCCGTTAGAAAAAACTTTTTTATCAATTCGTATTTCGTGCCCACACTGAGTTTCCATGTGGTAGCCATGCACCAACCCATTCGACTACGGCGGCCGTATAGAAATTATAAATGAAAAATTGGAGCCCAACACCCCCTACTCCTTCTAAATTTTTCCGAAACATGGAGCTGTGCCACTGTGTGATAATTAGGTATTTTTGAAAACAATTTTTTCCGCGATTATAGTACTTAAAGAATGGGTTGGTGCGTGATTACCATTCGGAATTTAGATAGAGAACGTCGGTACGAATCTCGATGAAACACCAAAATTAAGAAAAACATTTTTCTAATAGCGGTCGCCCCTCGGCAGGCAATGGCAAACCTCCGAGTGTATTTCTGCCATGAAAAAGCTCCTCATAAAAATATCTGCCGTTCGGAGTCGGCTTGAAACTGTAGGTCCCTCCATTTGTGGAACAACATCAAAACGCACACCACAAATAGGAGGAGGAGCTCGGCCAAACACCCAAAAAGGGTGTAAGTGCCAATTATATAACTTATATATATATATATATATGTATGTATATATATATACATATGCAATTTTCGTTTAGTTAATTATAAATGTATGAAAAGCTTGTTTTTGTTTCTCAAAAAAGATATACTTATGCACATACATATTTAATTGGTTATATACATATGTATATAATTATATCCAGATTTTTTTTCTCAAACATTCCTATATTATTTATACGAAAGCAATTATCTCTTGAAAACCATCTTTAGCTGTCTTTTCAACGCTTCTACTTTTTGCTGACAACTATTGACAGCAATACTCTGCATACCTGGATTCGTAAAATGAGATATCAACACGTTTTAGGGTATATTTGTGAAGTAAATATTTCCATAATTTATAATGGCTGTCAAATGTGTCATATTTTATCCAATATACATATTTATATATGTAAGTACGAAAACATTTTTGGTCACATGCAGCACTTTATCATAGTGCAACATCGTCACGACTATATTGAATAAAAGGTAAGGAGAAAAAATGCGAAGACTGAAAATGCTTAGCTGCCTAAAATATTTCTAGCATTCAAAAAGTTGAGGTTAGTAAGGAATTTAAAAATTTCTAATATGATTTTTAAACTGATTCGTACTTTCTGCAAAAAATTAATCCTTTTTAAATGTTTTTTAAGTTATTAGAATTTTCTTCATTTTTCATCTCATTGAAAATAGCCAAAGCTCAGCAGTTGACCTAATTTTTAGTGCAACAGTTCAAGTCGCATAAGTTTTACACTGATGAATGATACACCGCAATCCAGTGCGAATGTGAAAGAGCTTCATGCAACAAGAAATATATGTATAATTATATGTATGTGTGTATGTCTATAACCAAATTTGCCTACTTTGACCGCACCTTTACATATGTACATCTCCACCTATATATTATATATATAAGTGCAAGCGAGTGTTGCTAAACCAAGACAGCAACTGTATTAAACTGTCAGCATCGTCAATAACTATGCCCCTTAGATCTTTCAAGCAGCGGACAGCTGCAGGAGCAGCAGAGATGGCTTTTGATCGCCCGCATTTTGCGAAGAACTGCGGACTACAAATTTTACTCCAAGCTCTCCAACGATTGGCCATTCAATATTGCCTACTGCAAGCTACCGCCACAATTAGCTGCTGTAGAAGCTAAGCGTGCGCGCACACATACGCCCACACCTCAATTCACTGCTGACTCCTCGATCTTTCACACCAATAAATGTTATGAGAAAGTAATACACACATACAATTTATATTGATGTATGTATGTGCATGCATGCTAAGGCTTCGTGTACTTTATGAATTCCGTACTTTCGGGTTTTAAAATGGCTGTATGTCAACAAAAATAAATTTCTACATCACATGAAATAATATAAAGGGGGTTCAGATTGGAGGTACTTTTTTCAATAGGGTTTTTTTGACAGATCAGGCGTAACTATTGTCAAACTAAGTATATAATTTTTCAATTTCAATTTACGTTGTTTTATTTCAATTTAAAATCCGATACCTCTAAATTGATCACCCTTTATTATATTTTAGGTTTTGAATAAATGAATAGTCCTGCTCTCTATCCAGCGTAGTCGATTTTCCCACAACATTTTTCAATTTCACTTTATAAACATTCACCTTCAATTTTAGCTAAGGATGGTGTTTTGAAACTTTTTTTACTACCTTCTACACCTGGCTGAACTTCATTAAAATGTAACTAAATCTGGCATAATTCTTGTTGCATTTCATTTTATTCATCTGGAGTAATTATCTCAATCAAGCCCGTTAGCTACTACTTCACCTTTGTGCTAGTTCGCTATTCGGAATGCTAGATTTCGCTATTAGATGCTCCAAGACTTATATCAATATAATTTGAAAATAAAATACTCTTAGCTGTACACCGCGTCTCTGACTACTAACTGTAGGGTCTTCAAAACGCTCTGCCCACAACTGAATCTTAAAAGGACAAAATGTCCTACAACTTAGTTAGGGGATGGAAATTAAAAGCAGGTATCGCAATGGATCTTAGGGCCACCGAGGGTCTTGTCTTAAAATTTAAGTCACTAAGTCGGTGGCCGCCGCAGCCGAATAACCATTCGGAATTCAGAGAGAACGTAGGTTCGAATTTCGGTGAAACACCAAAATGAAAAAAGGGGTTTTCTATTGTAATAGCGGTCGCCCCTCGGCAGGCAATGGCAAACCTCCGAGTATATTTCTGTCATGAAAATGGCCTCATAAAAAATATGTGGTGTTCGGAGTGGGCTTGAAACTGTAGGTCCCTCCATTTGTGGAACAACAACAAGACGCTCGCCACAAATAGGAGGAAGAGCTCCGCCAAACACTCAAAAAGGATGGTCGCGCCAATTATATATAGTATACATATATATATAATATTTCCCTCGCAAATGAACTAAAAATACAAATTAAAAAAATTCGATCATGTATAAGGTGGCGTTAAATCAATCACCCTATTGGCAGATTTATAGTTATAGAAATCACTCAAAATCATTTTTCGTTTTTCTTTAGTAAGAAAGTTATTCAAAAATAAAATAGGATGATTCATTTTGTGCTATTTGTATTTGTATGGAAGAAAAATAATATTAATATATATAATGCCCAAATTCAATGGTCTATAAAACTGCATACCCAGAAAAATTCTGGTTAAAGGTTCTTTGATGAATTTTTGGAAGAATTTTAAAAATTGTGTACAAAGTTTGAAAATTTGCGTTATAAGTTTTTTGTTGTAGCTTAAACTATATTTTTATAAAAACAGTTTACAATTTAATTTTATGCCAATGGGGTGCCTATATATGAGAAGAAATTATAGAGGTACGAATTAGAAGTGGTTAGCGCAAGTTTGTATAATGCAGCGAATTAGCATCAAGCAACTAAGCACTAATTTGCGCATGTAGTCCGAATGAATACGAAAGCTTCATGCTGAGAGTATTGGTATCGGAGAGATACGGTATCCTGCCATATAAAGAGGAAGACCTCCTCTGCATTCGAAAAGCCAAGTGGAAAAATATTTGTCTTCACTTGGAGTTTCCAATTGGTTTCATTTAACCCAAGGAAGGAACTCGGCTATAATCTCTTTAGAGATTACAATGCCAGCCAATAAGAAAATAAATTGTGCGTATTTCAAAAACTCGAAACAATAATCGAATAGACCAACCAATTTCAATTTTTCTATCCATATCTTGATTTCTTCAGAGAAGTATGTTTTAAAAATATCAAAAATCACAAATTCTGCAAATGCACATCGTTTCTATGCAAACCTGTAAATATAAAAGTATTAATGAAAAACGAACCGCAAAACTTAAAACTAAATTGCTTACCACTACGCACGCACCATAAATGCGACCCAGTTGCAATCGGAATGGACACTTACTGCTGAAAATCTGCAATAATGCTAAGCAGCAATAAACGACCTAACCTGATTAACATAAAATCAAACATATTGAGTAATCAAATACACCAGCTAACATAAATTCTTTTGACAGCTGCAACACCAAAAAAAAAAAAAAATAGTAGCACTTGTTCGCCAATTAACCGCCCTGAAGGCTACATTTACTACACAGAAGCACTCAAAAGGGTGTGCATATGCATACATACATACATATAACGGTAATAATTACCATTTGCGATATAGCAAAACCCACCCCTTCGTTTACATGAAAATATGTTCGCAATTTGGATTTACAGAAAATGGTTTTATTACCACCATAAATTTTCAATGAGCAGCCGCGGTGGTTAGACTTCAAGAAATACAAGTATGAAAAGAGATGATTTACGGCGGTCAAAATTCGTTTATTTTCTTGCATACATACATATACATATTCAGTATGCCATTATTTTCATATAATATTTTCAGTTGAGTTCTTCGAATAATATCTTACAAATTTTCATTTTCTAGTTTCTAAACCCTTTGAAATATATTAAAATGAAAAAATATGCTATTAAAATTATGTAAAAAAAGTAAAAAAAGAAAATAAAAGTACTTCAAAATGACGTCATAACCAAAACCAAACAAGGCTAAACACAACAGATCTAACCTAGGTGCGCAAACGCTAGAAAGGGTCAAGAAAAAAGATTCAAAAGTCCACATCTGCATTTAAAGCTTCCGTTGAGAGGATTTTGGTATTATAATTTTGTTTATTCTTCAAAAAAAACAGCTGAAATGTTTTTTTATAACTTGGTTATTTGTATTCCGGTTTTTGAAAATACTTCTAATACAAGTACGTCAATATTCCAGACGTGAATAGTTCTATATTTCTCTCTCATGTAGTCTAGGACTTCGAAGTCATTTTCAGTTACGCTCGGTAGTACCTCCTAAGATAGCCTTTTTGTTTCATCAATATCATATACTTTAAAATTTATTAAGAATTTTTTCTCAAACTGTTTTGCTAATTTCATGACTAACTTGAAAAAAAAAATTATGCCGTTTTTAGAAGGTTAAGATAATTGTTTATTGGTGCCGAAATCCTCCATCCGAAACAGTCGTTACTCCAACTCTTCATACAATTTAAAATTTTCTTAAAAACAATCACCTTTTGATTTCGAGATAAATTCAGCTAAAACAACACACAACAAACTTGATTTATACACTTGTGTTCACATACTTCAGTCGTTTTAAACTTTTCACAATTTCGCAATATTTGCTGGCTAAATTTATTAAAATATAGTTTCTTATATAGCTCCTTATCGGATGATTAATTATTAATTATTGCAAATAGCGTCGAACATCAACCATATTTGACAATTGCGCGTTAAGCAACCAAGCGGGTTAAAAATAAAGATTCCCAATACTCAAACTAATTTTTTGTTTAGTAAAAATAAAATTGAATCATTAGTTTTGTGCTACTTTGTAAAAACCAAAACATTATAACACAAAGTTCCAAATTTTATGCAAAATTTACAAAAGTTTAAGAAATTTGAGAAAATTGTCATCAACATTTTCAACTTTTTAATCAGAATTTTTAGAAAATTTCTGGGCATACAATTATTTGCCTATTACATTTTCGAAGAGTAAACTGCGAGTTCGCTCAAAAATCTCAATTTTCAAATACGATATTGAGAATTTTCTTCCATATAAAGCAAATTTTCATCCGTCATTAAACCATTATTTAAGAAACAAATTTGTGTCGCCAATTGTGTGAACTAAAGTGCGTATTGTAAAGAGTGATCAGATTGGAGGTACTTTTTCCAATAGGGCTTTTTGACAGATCACGCGCGACTACTGTCAAACTACTTATAAATACTTTTTTTTTTCACATCGTAAATTAGTACGAAATTTGCAATTTTAGTACGAAAATCAACACTCTATGAAAAAAGGTTCAGGCCAACTTATTGTGTTCATAACCGTTCAGCAATCAGACCCATTTTTGGCTTAATGGCTATGTCAATAAGCAAAATTGCCGTATTGGTCTGAAGACCAACCCGTAGCCATTCAAGAACGGCCATTACATTAATTGAAAACAACCGTTTGGTGCGGCCTATGGGCTGGAGGAACCATCGGTCCATATTTCTTCAAAGACGAGGCTGGTTGGCCATGCTGAACTACTTTTTGATGCCGGAAATTGAAGTCCGTGATCTGCACAACATTTTATTCCAACAAGACGGTGCTACTTGCCATACAGTCCGTGAAACAATGGATTTACTGCGTCGTCGCTTCAGTGAGCATTTTATCCCTCGACTCGTACCAGTGGATTGGCCACCAAGATCGTGTCATATCACACCTTTGGGCTTTTATTTGTGGGAGTATGTAAAGTGTAAACGCTTTGTGGATAAACCAGCTTCGACAGAGGTATTGGGAGCCAACATTACTAACGTTATTCACAAGATACAGACCAAAGTCCTCCAGCGGGTCATTCAAGGTTGGTGTTTATGGATGGCCGAATTACGGCCCAGTTGCGGCCAATATTTGAAAGGAATCATCTCCAAAAAAAATTATTGTCATTAATGGCTCTACACAAAAATAATAAAGATACCCAAATCAATTTGAACCAAACGAGGTTTCAGACAGGGTGGCTCGCTGTCGTGATGTTGGAAAAGACCGTGCGAGCTGCAGAACCTAATCGCTCAGGCACTATTTTTTATAAGAGCGTACAATGGCGATGATATCGACATCTTCGACCTTAACAACTGCGCTCTTAGTTTTGTCTTCAGCAAACTGGATAAAGAAACAAAGCGAATGGTCGGCCCACTCATGTATCGGCACCCACGTCACTGTTGACAGTTATGATTTCAAGATTGTAAAGGACCTCGTTTATTTAGGAACCCGCATTTACACCGATAACAATGTTAGCCTGGAAATCCAATGTAGAATCTCTCTTGCCAACAAGTGCTACTTTGGACTAAGTAGGCAATTGAGTAGTAAAGTCCTCTCTCGACGAACAAAACTCACACTTTATTAGGCTGCCATCATTCCCGTGTTGTTGTATGGCGCAGAAACTTGGGGGATGATAACATGCAATGAGGGGTCCCTTGGAGTGTTTGATAGAAAAATTCAGCGGAAGATTTTTGGACTTTTGCACGTTGGTGAAGGCGAGTATCGCAAACGATGGAATGATGAGCTGGATGAGCTTTACGACGACATAGGCATAGTGCAGCGAATAAAGGCCTCTTCGACGTTGGAAAGATAAGGTGGAGAAAAACTTGGGCTCACTTAGTGCTTCCATCTAGCGCCGGTTAGCATGACAAAGCAACAACTGGAGCGCTTTGTTAAACTCGACCAAAACCGCGTAAGCGATTATCGTGCCAATCAAGAAGAATCAATTTGAATTTTCGTTGTTTTATTTCAATTTAAGATCCGATACCTCTAAATGGATCACCCTTTACATAGTAGTTTTTGATGATCTTACCGTAGCACTGCGTGCATAATTTGAATTTTCTGTAGATCCTATATATAATATATTCCTAGACATAGCACGAGCATTTGACAAGATATGACATGAGGGCCTGCTATACAAACTAATCAAATTAATCTTCCTCATATTTAATAATTGGAGTAAAAGCTCCGAAAAAGGTAGATACATCTTAAGATCCAACTTTAAAATTATCCGCAAAGTTGTTCTGGAAATTCTCTATTGATCGAAATAGTGCATGTATCCATTATAAATTTACAAGAAATCAAATACAACTTGGAAAAAAAAATAAACAAAATTATTCGTGTTTAATATTTGGCCCACCCCGTAGATCAGGATTTCTCCTGTGCGGCACTTGTCACAACTGCGAACAGGTGGGGCTCATTATTTGCTGACCATTGATGTATTCTTTGCAGTAGGAAACTTGTAATATAACGAACTCAGAACAGAAATGTATTGTATCGCAAATCGTAGATAAAACTGAGAGATAAAAGAGTTCTAAAAACAAGCACAACAAAAATCCAAGCACACTGACCAACTGATATATTCGCATTTCTACTCTGATAGTGCAGCACAGGTTGCGACTTTTTATTATGCACTACTTGCATCATCAATTTGGTGGGGGGTTGAGAACAACCACGTTACCAACCAAATACTATTAGTTTTTATACTCGTTTTAATAATTAAGCAAATACTGTTCGAGGGTTGTTGTTAAAATTATGTGTTCTAACGCGTTTCCTAACGCTCAATTTAGCACCCTTCGGAACTCGAGTCAAAAATGACAAATGATCTTCAACTTAGTGATGTGCTAGAGGGCAAGGATATACACAGATGTAGAGAGAAGTAAATGCAGTCCATATTGAATGAATAAACTTGCTTTGGTTTTTGTGTACTTTCCCAAAACTTGCTTTTAATTAGCCAAAATGGCATCGGAGCCTGAGGGTGTTTTACTACACGTTTGAGCCTACCAACAGTTGCGGACATTGAAATCCGGGCGCCATGTACTCAAATGGTAATTATTAAGTTGGGGAATAAATTCCTAGCGTTTTTAAAGAAGACAAAACACAATAGTTATTTCGATTAGTGTACCAATTATATATTCGCCGTTGTTGTTTGCAACCTCTTTCCACCTCTCGACCAATTTGTTGATGCCGTTCCACTGAAAATCTACTGGTTTGCTATCAAAGAAGTTGTTGAGCCGGTTTTTAAGGACCTCTTTGTTATCGAAGGTTACGCCCTTCATATGGTTTAACAGGGAGCAAAAAAGATGGTAATCGGTCGGTGCACGATCCGGAGAATACGGCGATAGCTGAAGGACCTCCCATTCGAGCTCTTGGAGTGCGACTTTGACGACTTGTGCAACATGGAGCCTGGCCAGTGCAACATGCCCTCCCAGTTCCACCAAACACATATCATGATCCTCTTTGGATGAATATCCGGCTTGACTCTCGGCTTGGCGTATCTCCTGGAGCCACCCACTCCTTTCTTTACTTCACATTGATGCAAAGGCTCCATTTCTCATCTCCCGGGACGATTCGGTACAAAAAGCACTGTTTATGACTGTGTGTTGCTCAATGGCGGGCGAGATGCTGAGAAGCAATTCGAAGGCGACTTTCTTCGTTGAGCTCGTGAGGCACCCAGGCTCCCAATTTTTCTGTTGTTGAAGGTAATTGATTTGGCAACCGTCCTCCTTCAAAAGTGATTTGAGATATCTTCATCGAATTCAGGAGGCCTTCCGCTGCGGGACGTGTCATCGATGTCAAAGTTGCCATTTTTGAGCTTTTAAAAATTATTTCTGTGCTGCATACTCGCCTATGACACCTTTCCCATACACGTCGAAAATGTCCCGGGCTGGTTCGGGACCTCGATGAAAAACAAAGAAGAGTAAGTGTCGAAAATGTTGATGTTTGCCTCTTTTTGGTATTCTTTCCATAATATTTCTAAGCCTCATAACTTAAAAAACTTAAAAAATTAAATAAGTCAAAAATACAATTAACATAGTTTTGTAGAGCAGAAAGATTGCTCATATTTCCTTGAATACTTACCCTTAGCCAAACAGCAAACAAATCGTATTATTCAACAACCCAATATATGCAGCAAATATAAGATCCCTTGAAACTAGAGTGCGATAGTTAAGTTTATGGGCTCATTTTTCGTTACAAATTAAATTGAGGCTCAGGGAACTTGTCCTCCTAAAAACATTCAATAAAGGTCATTCGACCATATTTAAAAATTTTGTTCACTATTCTAGCTACTACAGATTTTTGTATCGGTGTAGGGCTTGATTTTAATAAACTCTTAACCCCAACATTCTAAAGAGGACAGGGACAGTGGAAGATGCTAAAAATAGAGTCTGTATATGTACTGACGGATCTATGCTTGATGGACAGGTTGGTGGAGGAGTTTACTCTGAAAACCTAAGCATCAGGGCATGCTTTTGCTTGCCTAATCCCTATAGTATCTTTTAGGCAGAAGTTGTCGCCATAAGAGAGGGCTTATTGCTCTTAAAGAAGAGACCCCTACTACGAGGGAAGTTTATATCTACTCGGATAGTCAGGCAGCTCTGAAATCGTTAGAGTCAGTAAAACACTGGTCAAAAACGGCAAACCTATTATGGCGTACGTCTTCTTCAGTTTTAAGCCGACTTCGAATGGCATGTGGTTTTTTATGAGGAGCTTGTCATCCAAGGAGCGACCGCTGTTAGAGAAAACTTGTTCTATCATTTGAACAGAGTTTCGATCCTACGCACTTCTGAATGGTAGACACGCATCGCAAAATCGTTTTCTCCAACGATAACATTTTCTACAACAGCGGAATATCGTACGTGAACAGAATAATCGACGAGCGCTTCAGCGCAAAGTATGTTGGAAGGACGTGGATAGCTGGTTCTAAAAAGTTGAACGGTAAAGGCAAGTATGCAATTAAAAATTTTAGTTTTTTCGAAAAAAAAATTTACTTTTTTTGAAACAATTACCTGATAAGGTGATATCCTAAAAACGAATTTTTTCTCCAAAAAGCTCTATCATGTCAGCAATTTAAGATATTTTTACCCAATAGCGTGAAAATGTAATTTTTCTTACAAAAAACCGCATAGATCATCATTTAACGCTTTTATTTTTAATTTCCAGTACTGACCATCCCACAAAGATCTTTTTTTCTCCAAGATGCGAAGATGCGCCGTTTTAACCATTACAACTCGAATACATCAATATTGTCGAGCTCTGGTCACCTAAAGTCAGTTACCATCACTCTGTACCGTTTACCATTGACGGAAGGTAGAAGACACAATTCCATTGTTTCGAAAGAAATAAAGTCCGATAATGCCGCCATGGCGCAGACCACATCAAACAGTAAATCTTTGTGGATGTATTGATGCTTGGTCGCACACGTGTGAATGGAGTTCCGGCCAATAACGGCAATATTATTTGTTGACATAGCCGCTGAATCAAAGATGAGGCTCGTCCGAGAAGTATTTATTTATTTTATTTTATTTTTGCCAAAATCTGGCTTATTATTTGCCGACATTTCGATAATATTTCTTAAGGGGTCCAGGTGGGCTAGAATTTTCAAAAAATCGGCTTACTGTTTTTTTTTAATATTTCGAAAGTATAGGCTTTTAAGAATATATTGTCAAATTTTTAGAAGGATATTCCCAGTGTTTTCGATTCTACAGCCGTTTTAGCAGGTAGAGTCAAATTCGTCACGCGGAAGCATCAATGGAAAATATCCACTCTCAAAATTGTAAACTCATTTATCTCAAAACTACTTCTTTCGGTTTGGTGTTGTCAAAAAAAACAAAACCACTCCACCGAATCGTCTGCAATTTTAATATGTTGCTCACAACATCAATGGCTATCGCCCGTACTCGAATCATAAACTGAATAAATCGCCGATTTTTAGGGTGTCAAATTCAGTGCCATTTGTCAATTGTTTTTATATTCTAGTATGGGACATTGCTACAGCCATTCTGATTAATAATTTTTTTGGTTTTTGTGTTTCAGATAAATAGAAAGGTCGAAATGGACAACACCGTCCAGGTCCAATTTTTCATATTCGTTATTCATAATACATTTTTTTTTTTCATTTTTGTATGTAGAAGAAGGTAAATAAAAACCCTAAAAAATTTAAATATCGTTTTCCATTTTTTTATTCTAAAAAAATGTCCTAAAAATACCCTACATTTTTGAACTCTAGACCACCGGGACCCCTTAATCTTTTGACAGCTGGATATCGTACGTAAATTTAATAGCTGCTGAAAAATAACACTTGGAACAGCTACCATTGATATTTGGACAACCTTTATAATTCTAGATTTAGATTTATTGGAGGTTTGCATTTCGACTACATAGTCTTTTGTGCCTTATAACACCAACAAAAGCTCAAAGAGTGGACTGAAAAAATTACCAACAATAAATTTTTGGTTGTCCTGATTTCAATGCTCGCAACTGTACACACATACATAAGTATACTGAACGTGCATGTGCAAGTTTGAAAATTTCCCATGCTCCGCAAAACCATTCGATTTCTTTATTTACAAAAATAATTATAAAGTTGTTTCATGTTCTCATACCGTCAGCTATCATTGTTTTGGGCTTTATTGAAGACTTTAAAACAAAAGAATGTACTATGGCCATTTTTGATGCTCTACCACTCTGCTTTTCCATTTCTTTTGTTCACTCAACACTTTGCGCCACTTCATGCTACCTCTGAGGCGTTCGCTAGAGACTAAAGAGTCCAACATAAATAGAATAAACAATCCGAGTAAAGTATCATAACTGAAAACGTTTTCACGCTTGAAGAGGTTTTCAAAAACAAATATCAACAGTAACACTCAACCGCTAATTAGTTAATTGGTTTTTACGTTTACTGCAAAGTTTCTGGTGGGCCCGGCAACCTACAGTTACTGCAAGTTGAAGTAACACTTACTTATAAATTAAGCAAACAATCTGCAAAAGAAAATAAGAAAAATGGAAGTAAAACAAAAAGACACAAATTAACAAAACACTTATAAAACGGTACTTTACTTCATACCGCTGAATTAGGCTTCGATTTCTTAAAACAATGCACAGACTACTATTTTTATAAAAAAAGGTATAATATAAAGGGTTTTCCAATAAGAGGTGTTATTCCCGTAAAAGATCAATGGTTTCGTTGCTTGTGTGGCACGTAGCCCCGTCTTGTTGAAAATAAACGTTGTCCAGATCAATACCACCCAATTCCGGCCATGAAAAATCGTTAAACACCTCTCGATAGCGCAATACATTCACCGTAACTGTTGCTCCGCCTTCATTTTCGAAAAAGCAAGGTCCAATGACTCCGCCGGATCATAAACCGCACCAAACAGTCACACATTGAGGATAGTGAGGCTTTTCAACAATAAGTCTTGGGTTTTCTGAGCCCAAGATCCGACAATTTTGCTTGTTGAGGAAGCCACCGAGGTGGAAATGGGTCTCATCACTCAAGATGATTTTTCGATAGAATTCCGGATCATTTTCATGCATTTCAACGACCCAATCAGCAAAGACATCACGTTGTTTATGATCAGCCAACTTGAGTTCTTGTGTTAGCTTGACTTAATAAGCCTTAAAACCCAAATCTTTATGCAAAATACAGTGTAATGACGTTTGTGGAATGCCTAATTCCAAAGAACGACGAGGAATGGACAAACTTGGGTTTTCTTCAACACTTTCGGCTACAACAGCAATTTAGTATTTTCGGCTGTTCTTGAGCGACGTGCACGGGTTCGAATTTGTTCACCAATTTCTGTATTGCTATCCGACAAGGGCTTCACGATGTCCCAAAAATGTTCGAGTTTTACGAACCGTCTCTGCCCAATTTTCACCAGTTTTATAGTGAATTTTAATAAATTCAATGCGTTGTTTAAGCGTGTATCGTTCCATTTTTATTAATGGCGTAGTTTCTACTTGTCAAATATCAAAAAATTACAGCTTCAAAAGTGACATCTACCGAAATAGCGGACTATTCAAAGTAACACTGTTATTGGAAAACCCTTTAGAATAGGGGTGGCCAGCCTCCTTGATCGTCTGTGTCATTTTTCAAACTTTGGAATTTTTTGCAAGCCGCAATTAAATACGTATTTAAACCTATGTACAAAAGGTGCTAAAAATTTGTTTTACAAAAATTATATTTATTGAAAATATACAATATAAATAAAAGTGTACATAAGGTGAAGTCCAAAATAAACCAGACTGAGCTAAAATAGAAACGACAGAAGCTTTGTTGATCCACAAAAGTGGATCGGTGAGATGGTGCATTATCATGCAATAAGTGCCAGCTTCCTCCTTCGCGGTATTCAGGGCGAATTTAACGAATGTGATGCAACAAACGCTTCAAAACGCCAAGATAAAAATCGCATTGACGGCGTGGCCCGTTGACACGAACTCCTTGTGGACAAGGATTCCCTTGGAATCGTAAAAACAAATGGGCATCGACTCGATTTTTGACTTCCCCAAAAGCGATTTTTTGGGTGGTGGCTCGTCTGGGGCCTTCTATTCGGCACTTTGACACTTAGTTTCAGGTTCACGTTGTTTCCACATTTCATCACCAGTTACAATGTTGTAAAGGAAGTTCTCGTCTTTTCTCGCCTCTTCAATGAGGTCATTTGAAAGTTGAATTCTCTGCAATTTTTGGTCCTCGATTATCTTGTGTGGAATGAAACGTGCACAGACTTTTCGTAAGCCAAAATTATCAGTTAAAATGCGATAAATCGATGTTTTGGAGATATTCAACTTCGACTGCATGAATTTCAAAGATGATTTCGGTTCATTTTTGATAAATTTACGAACAATTTCGAAGGAGTTTTCGGTGATTTCAGTAATCAGTTTTGGGCGGCCCGTATGTTCATTGTCATTTATGTCCTCAGAACCATCTCTGAAACGTGTAAGCCATTCATGAACTCAGGCATGAGATAGACAATCATCGCCATAAACTTTTTTTCAATTCAAATGTTTCGGTAAACGTTTCACTGATTTTAAAACAAAATTTGATATTATCTCTTTGTTCAAAACTCATTTTTGTACCGATGACACAAACATACTGAGACTTTAGACACAATAACTTATCTTCCACTGAACCGAATGTCACCAAGCTTTCACTGGAAGTCAACTAGGGATGTAACTTCCAACGCACTAACGCATTAAAAAGATGGCGCCATCAAAAACAGTTTTTGACGCCAGTCTTGTTTATTTTGGACTTCACCTTGTATGTTGTATTGAATTTAAATATTAAGAATTGAATACATTTATTTCCATTTATTTCACTTGGCGCCTATCGTTGTACCGTTACGTTGCGCTCGGCGAATTTGACAATGAGTTGCCTCGTTTTAGCACCAGTATGGCCAGATTACCATTTTCGTAACTTGATTTAGCATTTTTTTTTTCGTTATTCAGTCTCGGAGTTTTAGTTCTTTCTTCATGACATTTTTCTAGCATGTTCTAATTAAAAGTAATGTTTATAATTTTATAAAATATACATTTTTTAAAAATTAGTTCAATAATTCACTCCGATTTTATTAGCTTTACTTTTTTTAACATCTGGTAGTGTTGCCCGCGATTGCAGTTGTTGTTGGTGTTCTTCTGCTGTCAGCAGCCAAATCTCTCTCTCGCTTCTGCAGTGTTGCCTAGCTTTTGATATAAAAACGCACTAAAATGCCCATTTAAAGAAAATAAATCACCAAATTTATATTGAATTACTTAAAGAGCTTTGTATGCGTGACAAATTGTCTTTAAAATGTGCGTTTTTTTTTAATAAATGTGTTGTGGTTATGTGCAATTTAATGTATGAGTTTTTTTTTTTGTTAAGAGAAACTCTTTTGTTGAGGGGCCGACTTTTTTGCTATATTTGAGGTTATGTAACTAGATAAGGTACTCTTTTTTGTAAAAATGTCATTATTGTTTCTTTAGTATTTTTTGGTATTTTTTTGCTTGGTTTTACTATGAATACCCTCTTAATGCCATATGTCCTACTAAGGATTGATGACCGGAAGAAAAGATTACACCTCTATGGTTTTAATTCGCATTCAGTAAATTCAAACGCTTTTTAAAATGTGTAAAAAGTTTTCAATCTTAAGCAGATTTGAGAGAAGAAAATTTAATATTCTTGCATAACCAAAAACTTAAATTTGCGTTTTCATATTCTATAAGAATCAAAAAAATTTCCATTAGCACTAAAATCTTCTCATAGTGAACTTTTTTAACTTCCTTTGTTCAATAAAATACTTTTTTTTTACTTACAGCTTCGTAGTAGCTTTAAATTATAATAGAAAAAAGAAACAAACACCAAACTTAAAAATTTTCTCATTTTGGGTACAAAAAAGCACTACATTTATTGGGAAGAGCAAATGGTTGGCAACACTGCACAACTTGGCAAACGTGACGTCATGCACTCTCTGATGGGCGCAATCTTGTTTATATCATTCTTACAAATTACTCTGATTATACGAGGGTTGTTTGAAAAGTCCGAGAGATGACACTACTGGCGCCTATCGAGGTTATGTTTTTAGTTAGTAGCAACTCTGGAAAGAACACACCGCAAGTTTCAGCCAGATTGGTATATTTCTTTCTGTTTGGCATTCGTTTGAATCGAGGAAGTCGAGTGATTTTCCTTTTCCATCACGACAACGCACCAACTCACACCTTATCACTTCTGGTAGCAAAAATAATGGAAATATGGTTCCAGCTCGTTTCACACCCCTCCTATTCTCCAGACTTTGCTCCATCGGATCCCTTGGACTACTATTTGTTCCCCAATTTAATTAAAGGGCTGGCAGAGAAAAGATTCAAACGAGGAGGTAGTTGCAAAAATGAATGGCTATTTTTCAGACTTGAACAAATCTTACAATTCAGAAACGACCAAAAAACAAGAACAGCATTGGACGAAGTTTATAAGCTTAAAAGGTGACTATGTCGAAAAATAAATAAGATTTACCCCAAACAACTAAGTAGGCCTTATTTTTGCACGGACCCTCGTACTTGTATATCAAAAATATCGCTAGCTAAAGATAACAGTTCATAACCAGTAAAAAAAATTTGAGTTTGCGCATACACAGTATTTTAATAGTACAAGGTGGCTCGAAATTATCCACCCTATCGGAAAATTTGTAATTTTTGCAAATGGCGTCGAACGCCAATTATATTTTATATAAATAAAATAGTTATTAAAAAATGCATGATTAATTTTTCGCCACCTTGTATAATACCCTTTTCAACTTCTTGCTTTTTACAATTTCATTCTCAAATTTTATCCTTAAATATATGTATATAAGTAAAAGCTAATCTTTATTGAAAAAAAAACGCCCGTTTGATGTCGCAAAGATAGACAAACACAAACCAATAATAGCATAACCATAAGTACCACCATAACTGGCCCTCACTAATTTTGTTGGCTGATGGCCAGGAGACAGACGACTAGCCAAAGTCGTTTTCATGGTGAAAGAGCGAAATTTATGATTTCATTAAAATAGCAAATTTTATCTGCAAGCGAATCTGTGGCATGTCATGTTCCTGTACTGTTACCTGCCACATTGATGGCGATACGCGCCACTCGACGACAGACGACAGTCGACACTCGCTGCGGCGGCAATTTGGCGCGAACAACAACCACAAATTGCCAGTATACAAACAACAGCGGCAATTGCGGCAACAGCTTAAAAAGCAACAAGTGAGTCCGTTTCCCCATTTGAGGAGCGCTCACTTATTTCTAAACCCATACATATATACACAATAAAGTGCATAGGTACATAGCAAAACTGCTCGGCCCTCTTGTGGTGAGCGATAATAACTTGGTAAGGCAGTGCGCCTGCTGCGATCACCACAAATGGTAAGCTGAGCCGTCGACTGTGCCAGTAACGCCATGCTAACTTTTGCGATTTAAGCCCGCTTAGCGCTAGTGACGATACGATGGCGGCGCTTATAACTTACTGCTTGATGGCAGGTGGCAATCATGGCAAGTCTGTGCTGGAAATGGTTTGGCGCCCAATCAAATAAAAAAAAACTATTCATGCGGTTTTGAGACCACAGTCGTGGGTGCAGCAGTGTTCTATTTTGATGCCTTTGCCAACTATGGATGCTGGATGCTGGATGCTGCCTGCGGACTGCGAACTGCTGACTGCTGGTCTTTGAGGTTAGTGATGACGCTTTTGATGACGATATCTGTAACTGGCTGTGAAATGTACAAATGACTTTTAAATGAGTTGTAGCGCAACGGATGCTATAGATGTTTTTGTTTGGAATCAATGCGTTGGTGGTTGTCGATGACTATTTGTGGCACTTTACAATGGCTTTTAGGCAGAATTTTGCAACCCATTTAAATTTACTTTTTTATTTCCTTATTTTTAATGAAATTCATGCTCTATTGTGAATGAGTGGGCCAACTATTTTTTTGCATCTTTCTGAAATTTGTGTCACTACTTGCCTTTTGATGCTATCAACGAATCAACGAACTTTTTTCTCGAAATAACATACGATGCTGCATGTGGACCTGTTGTGGTTAAGCATCTTTCCGTTTCTATTTTGAGTGACTAAACGAAAATGATTAGCCCAAATTTAGATTTGGATACCCAACGCGGCTT
Organism: Anastrepha ludens; assembly: GCF_028408465.1. Classification (NCBI taxonomy): domain Eukaryota; kingdom Metazoa; phylum Arthropoda; class Insecta; order Diptera; family Tephritidae; genus Anastrepha; species Anastrepha ludens. The sequence goes on from NC_071498.1 coordinate 104,763,301, forward strand.
TGTTAGACTAAGAAGTTCCATCGAGTGTATCCGATCCTTGAGTGTGCTTGCCCAGCGCACCACGAAGCCAACCTTTCCAGGAGCAACTGAAAAGTAGTCAAGTAGTTTCCTGCAATATCCCTGTAACCAGGTACCCTTACCATTAAACTCAAGGTATTCGAATGCGGTCGAAAGGGAAGTGAGATATTCCCCGACCAGCAAGTTTTGAAGGCCATTTTGAGCAACGAGGTTCAGCATTATATTTTATGATTTCGAATCCAAGCACTCTTAGACCTCATATTTCCTAGTGATAGTATAAATTTCTTATCTCTAAATGTCAATCACTATTTTTATGAGCATCCTGAATCTTCAGTTTTAGAAGTAGAATTTTATGAACTCTCTCGCCTGAAGCCTGATGACAAAATTATACTTAATTACTTAAAGAAAAATGTCAGGCAAAAAAATTTTGGTGCACAGCATCGAATTCTTATTTGGAAATTCTTCAACGCTTCCAGTCCAAGGCACTTTGGTAAACGCTCCGTGGTATGTAAGGAATGCCCAAATTAAACGGGACTTTAAATTCCTTTAATAAAAGAGGAAATAAAAAATGTAACCAGCAAATAGACGGCAGCAATACATATAGAATACAAAATAAAAAAATTAAATTACTCGCAGTGAGATTTTTCACTGCTAAGTAGCCGACTAGTTGAGATTAGCTTGGCACGCTAAAACGCTGAAAAATTTAGAATCAAATTCTACAAAAGGTTCAAGCTTAATAAAAGTCATACGTTTTTGTCAAATATCAACATTATTTAAACGAATTTAATTACTTGGATATAATAAATAAAGAGTGGTCAATTTAGAGGTATTTAAAATTTAAATAAAACAATTTTAATTGAAATAAAACAACGAAAATTCAAATTGATTGAGCAATCTTTATTATTTTTATGTAGAACCATTAATCGCATTTATTTTTTAAAGATAATCCTTTGGCCGCAACAGCGCCGTAATTCGCCCATCCGTAAACACCAATTTTGAATGACTCGCTGAAGGACCTCGGTGGGTATCTCGTGAATAACATCAGTAATGCTGGATTTCAATGTCTTAATCGAAGCTGGCTTATTCACAAAGCATTTTAACTTTACATAACCCCACGAATAAGAGTCCCAAGGTGTGATATCACACGATCCTGGTGGCAAATCCACTGGTCCGAGACGAGAGATAAATTGCTCACCGAAACGACGACGCAGTAAATCCATTGTTTCACAGGCTGTATGGCAAGTAGCGCCGTCTTGTTTGAACCAAATGTTGTGAAGATCACGGACTTAAACTTCCGACATCAAAAAGTCGTTTATCATGGCATGATAGCGTTTGTCATTCACTGTTACATTCGCACGAGCTTCGTCTTTGAAGAAATATGAGCCGATGCTTGCTCCGGCCACACCAAACGGTCGTTTTCAATGAATGTAATTGCTGTTCTTGAATAGCTTCGGATTGCTCTTCAGCCCAAATACGGCAATTTTGTTTATTGACGTAGGCATTAAGCCAAAAATTCGCCCCAACGCTGAACGGTTATGAACATCATAAGTTGGTCTAAGCGCGCGATGAAAACTTTTCACAGAGCGTCGATTTTCGTAATACAATTGTACGACTTGTAAACGTTGTCTTTCCATGATGAAATGTCAATGAATACTGAAAAAAGGTATGTATTTAGTTTACAATAACAGTCGTCACGCGTGGTCTGTCAAAAAAACTCTATTGGAAGAAGTATCCCGAATGTAATCACAGTTTACATTCATAATGTTGGAATTACAATAAATCAAAACGGTCATATTTTGAGACTCCTGTATCAGTCATTTCTTTCTCGTGCTAACCGGCACTAGTTGGGCACACCAAGTGGAGCGAATTTCTTCTCCACCTGATCTTTCCAACGCAGAGGAGGTCTTTCTCTTCCTCTGCTACCACTAGCTGGTAACGCATCGAATACTTTCAGAGCCGGAGCGTTTCTATCCGTTCGGACGACGCGACCCAGCCAACGAAGCCACTGAATCTTTATTCGCTACGCTATGTCTATGTCGTCGTAAAGCTCATACAGCTCATCGTTCCATCGCCTACGATACTCGTCGTCGTCAACGTGCAAAAGTCCAAAAATCGTCCGTAGAATCTTTCCCTCAAACACTCCAAGGGACGCCATACGTTAGAACGGGCATGACGAGAGCTTTGTAAAGTGTTATGCTGCCAACAGTCACCGACGTAAACGCAGTCTCCTGTCAGCTATTACGGTCAAACTAATGAGAGCCCCATGTAAATGAAAAATTACTTCCCTTCCGTATCGTAGTATCGTAGATTTTGTCGCAGGATTTTTTAAAATTCCCGTAGAACCGTGTCAGCTGATTGCTCTCTCACCACAGAGTGTTGCCAAACAGTACATTTCGAAATCATTTGCAAAATAAACTTAGAAAAAACCTAATTTTTATTAAAATAACTTAAAAACAATGTTGAATAATGTTAATTATAGATAAATGAACTATTTGCATTTGTTGGTTTTTAGCTTTGGTTTATCAAAAACATCAATGGCAACATTGTGTAGATACAACCAAACACTAACACACGCAAACCGATATATTGTGTAAATATGTAACTATCATAAAAGAACGCAGTTGTTCTCTACGGGATAAGTTTGACTCAATTTTGTGTTATCTACGGGCTGCGGTATGGAACTACGATACGTCGGTCAGTGTGCGCATTGACATTTGTCTGCCCTGTTTTTCCATCATGTATTAAAAGCACCAGGAAATCATGTTTTTAACCGACTCGAACACTTTTTTTGTGTTCTCAAATAAATACTATTTTTCAGTTCTTGTGAGATTTTTTTATATTTCGTTTACAGGAAATGGTCCAGCTGCACCCCACAAATTCGAACGGATTAACATGTTTTAATTTTTCGTTCAAATTCAAGCATTTGTGGAGCTATAGAGAAAAGCTTTTAAGCCAGCAAATTCCTTTGCAACTAGAGAAGCCTTTGGTATTGTTTTCACAAGATTAAATGGAAGTGAAATAATTACACTCTTGTATGTCTCAATTATTTCCAAAATAGTGTATAATTTATGGATTATGCATCCAACGCGATCAAAGTGTTATTTTGAACATATTTTACAAATGTCAAATGTTGTTGAATCTTCAAAAGCCAACATCAGTTCCTTAATGCACAGCGCATTCATATCTATGTGTGAGTTTGTATAGTTAAAAGGAGCCCAGCAGGAAGCTAAATTAAATCTTTTTAAAATTATAAATGACCATAATTAATACATATACAAATAGATCCTGTCATCAATCGATATATGTGCATATATAGACGCCTACGTATGTATATGAAAGCCTACTTGAATAGATTGTATTTTCATTACATCAAAAAGGCCGATAAGCACCACTTCCAAAGTTAATTAACAAACCCTTTTGAACAATACCTACTTTGTAAACTCCAAAGGACAAAGGAAAACTTCAAACAATTTACAAATTACCATTTAGCACTTTCAAAACGGTTACCTATTTCAAATAAAATTCATTAATCAAATCGCAATTGTTGTAGTAATCTGTGGCACTTAAGCGAGTGTAAGAAGTTGCATTCCAATTTAGCAATTAATTACGAGACTTCATAAAAATTTGATTGCCTTGAAACGCACACACATGCGCACACGCCAAGACTGAAAGGAATAAATATATCAGTACGTACATAATTTAAACCCTGGTATGTACGAATAGGTAGTTAGCACTGTTTCAGCTTTTTAATTTAGCGGTAAAGTGCCAAGTAAAATGTACGTAACAGAACCTGTAGTGCAATTCGCTAATTTTAAACGATTCGACAATAGTTATTTTTGTCTACAGTATTTGCCGTTTGCACTAACGATTGTGCAATTCACAAACTAGTGTCAACTACTACTAAACAGCTATCTTCTTCAATTTAATATGTATAAGAATATTTAAATAAATTCATTCTGGCCCTTCCGTCAGCATATTAATCAGCCTCTCGTGTTAACCGTGGTGTGTGAATGATCGAAGCTAAATGACTTATTTTCAAATATTTTTTTTTTTCATTTTTGTTCACTTTAAACCATGTAATAACACATTTTAATTATATTTACTTATTTTATGCCTTCTCCCGACAATGTAAAGCATTTGTTTAAATTTGAACCGAAAAACTGGCAAAGCTTTGTTTCACTCGGAATCAATAATAACGATTTCACGAATTTCGAAATTGCGGGAGAATTTCGTGATCACGCTGTAATTGAAAATAGAAATTTTCCGACGTTGCCATGTCGGGATCTCCGACGGAAGTAATATTAGATCTGCACGTCATTCTAAATTATTGTAAAATTTAATAAATCCAAATTTGATTTTATAATTCTATGCAGATATGTGAATAGAAATCTACAAACGTATTTTGTACTGCATGTAAGTACTAAGAATTTCATCTTTGTAGTATTTACTATTTAGCCCACTTTTGATAATATACGAATGGATGTATTTGCCTAGTATGTATTGCCTTATGTGCATATATAAATTCATATGCAAACAGCAATTCAGCAAACAACGAAGACAATAAATATCTAACAAAATAATTTGCTTGTTTGTTCTATGCCTAGTTTGCATTTGTTATATCTGTTTCTATTCGCTACCAAGAATTTCTTGTATATTTCACCAGGATATAGGATAACCTTAACATACTATGTAATATTATCAATGGAAAAGTTTTGCATGTTTGTGGATTTGTGAGTTCAGATGTTTGTGACTCAATCATCTTCTTCTTCTTGATTGGCGCGATAACCACTTACGCGATTTTGGCCGAGTTTAACAAAGCGTGCCAGTCGTTTCTTTCTCGTGCTAACCGGTGCCAGTTGGAAACACTAAGTGAAGCCAAGTTCTTCTCCACCTAATCTTCGATTGTGGAGGAGGTCTTCCTCCACCTTCCACCAGCTGGTACCGCATCGAATACCTTCAGAGCCGGAGCGTTTTATCCGTTCGGATGGCGTGACCCAGCCAACGAAGCTGCTGGATCTTTATTCGCTGCGCTATGTCTATGTCGTCGTAAAGCTCATACAGTTCATCGTTCCATCGCCTACGATACTCACCGTCGCCAACGTGTAAAAGTCCAAAAATCTCTCGCAAAATCTTTTCCTCAAACACTCCAAGGGACACATCACATATTGTCATCGTCCCAGCTTCTGCGCCATACGTTAAGACGGGCATAATGAGAGCCTTGTAAAGTATTAGTTTAGCTGTCGAGAGAAGACTTTACTGCTCAATTGCCTACTTAGTCCAAAGTAGCAATTGTTGGCAAGAGAGATTCTACGTTGGATTTCAATGGTGACATTGTTATGGGTGTTAATGCCGGTTCCTAAATAAACGAAGCTTCTTACAACCTCGAAATCATAACTGTCAAGAATAACGTGGGTGCCGATATGCGAGTGCGCCGACTGTTTTTTTGATGAAAGGAGGTACTTCGGTTTGTCCTGGTTCACCACCAAACCCATTAGCTTTGTTTCTTTATCCAGTCTGTAAAAGGCAGAACTAACAGCGTGGTTGTTAAGGCCGATGATGTCAATATCATCGGCATACGCCAACAATTGTACGTTCTTATAAAAAATTGCGCCTGAGTGATTGAGTTCTGCGATTCGCACGATCTTTTCCAACATCAGGTTAAAAAAGTCCCACGACAGCAAGTCACCCTGTCTGAAACCATGTTTACGGCTCGGAGAGGTCATTCCTAATACTGACGGGACTGCTGGTATTGAGCTATGTCATCTTGCATAGCCGTATTAGTTTTCCTTTCGCAGCTTAAAGTCGACGTAAAGATGGTGTATGACGATTTTCCATTCATGGGTCTTTTCCAAGACTTGGCTTATTGTGAATATCTGGCCGATGATGGGCTTTCCAGGTATAAAACCACACTGATAAGGTCCAACCAGTTGATTTATGGTGGGCTTCAGCCTTTCACACAGGATAATCTCGCGATAATTGGCACACATTGCAGTATCACCCTTCTTTTGGATTGGGCAGAGCACACTTAAATTCCTGTTGGCAGCCATGCTTTCATCCGACCATATTTTGCATAGGAGCTGATGCATGCATCTTACCAGCTCCACCGTGTTTGAATAGCTCAGCCGGCAGTTCGGCTTTGTTGTTCTTTAGCCGCGTTATCGCTATTCTCACCTCGTCATGGTCCGGTAGCGGAACGACACTCCCGTCGTCAACGATTGGGGTATCGGGATCTTCACATTCTCTGCGGCACGCGCAGCTGTCACTATTTAGAGGTTTGAGAAGTGTTTTCTCCATACTTCAACCACGCTTTGGGTATCAGTCACCAGATCGCCGTCTGTGTTCTTACAGGAAACTGTGATGCTTTATCCATCCAAAAACCTCTTCACAAACAATGCGCATTGAGCCAATTCATTGGCTTTGTGGAGAACCCATAACTTGTCCTTCCATAATTCGGATCGTTTTTTCTTCATCTTTCATAAAGTTCAGCAACAACGTGAAGGTGTTAATGTTAAGTAAAAACTGGACCTTCCGGAACCCAGTAAAGGGGTCAGATTGAAATTTGTTCGGTATTGTCATCCGCTTTTAACGTTGAAAATTCTGAAATCACGTAAACTCTTCATGCTATTTGCCGCATACATACATATTTATCTGCTAATTTAAAAATTAGCAAACATTTGATAACAAAATGTGCCATATGACAAAATGATGCTGTAGGTATTGATACTGTGGGATGACCAGATAAGAACTATAGGGAAAAACATTAATTAAACAACAGCGACATGAGATAACAAATTGACTATGACTTTATTTTGAAGCTATATTCATGCCATTATCTATGGAATAGCGGATGATTCAAATGGCCGCCACATCTTTGCCAGCAGTGATTCAAACTCTCGGCCCAATTTTTATAACTCAGTCCGGCAATAGCGTCTCGAATATTGGCCCCGGGCTTGTATAAAGTGGTTGGCTTAATAGTGTAGACTAGACTGGAGAAAACAATTGGGAAGGTGTCAAATCGCATGATCACAGCGGATAATTTATGAATGATCTCCGCAAAAGGACTCAGACGTAAAATTCCTCCTTCACAACTTCGAGCATTGCGTAACTTTTTTGGCATGCAGCGCCATTTTGTTAGAACAACAACTCAGATATATCAATGTTGTCAAGCTCTGGTGAGAGAAAGTTGGTTAGCATAGCTCTATAACTGTGTCTCCCTCCTCATTTCGAAAGAAATAAGGTCCGATGTTGCCGTCATAGCCTAAACAGCACCAAATCAAAGTCAATCTTTGTGGATGCACTGATGCTTGGTTGAACACTTGTGCGATTTCGTTTTTTGGCATAGCCGCTGAACGAGAGAAGGTGGCTTTTTGACCAAAATACGAGTCCACGCACAAAAATTCCAGAATCTAAATTAGTGAACTCAGGGCATTGTCTATGGTCGCGCGGCTTCAATTCTAGCGGAGCATAATTTTATACATACGTAGATCACAATCCAACCATATAAGCCGTTATTGGGTTGATTCTCTAGCGATGCCCAATTCAGCTGGATGCAGCCGAATCAACATTTTTGGGTCTTCTTCAATACTGACCTCTGGGCCTTCATTACCAATCCTGGAACGGTGGGTCCAACTTAAATACACATGTATATAAATGAGAAAGTTCCAGTAAATCGAAGATATTAGCGAACACGCTATGTTCCATATAAAGGTTTCTGAGAAAATGTTTGTAAAAACTAGTCCAGAGGATTTTTACTGCAGTTTAGATTACATAGAACTGGTATTTCCTTCTACGCTCCGATAAGTAGGTTTATATGTCAATAATTTGGTATATACGCCTGGCTGCAAATTTCAAAGCGAGGAACACATTCTCGTTGTGAACGCATGCGTGTAAACACGTCTTCGCATGCCAATTATGCTGCCACGCTGTTACGAAACGCGGCTAAAGTACTACTGGCACCCAACGCATCACCACACGTACAAAATTGGTGTGCTAAACTAATACCGATAGAAGCGGACCATCAACAACAGCTTGAAATCTTTGCTGCCGTTGCTGTTGCTTTTACCATTACTATTGCTGCGCTAGCATTATTGCCAACAATATGGTGCGTCATTTATGGCAGTTAATTAACTGCATTGCAGGAGGTGTGAAAATATTCAAGGATGGAATTTATTGCTACATATTTGATAATTAAATTAGCCGCAACCATTTTAGGTACCAGTCTACTGCTACTCCTGCTGCTGTGCACGTCTGCTACACCGTTACACTGTTTATGTCTTTTATGGCAGCAATTAATAACCATGACATGCCGACAACACTCGGTTTAGGCGACATATCGACAGCCAATCGCGAAAACAATGCGATTACAAGAGCGTAGCCAGGATTTCAGTTAGAGGGGGTTCCACAAAAAATTCCCTAATATATTTGTTTTTAATATTTTTGATTTTTTAGTGTAGATGATTTAAGACTTCTATTTTGACACTGGCAGCTATTTCGTGCTCAAAATATTAGCTGGCAATCAGTGTCGTGAAAACAAATTAATTACCTATCGCTGGAACATAGTCGTGAAATATTGTAGGGATGTCCTAAAAGGTCGATGTTGTGTAGAAATACAGCATCCAGGTACAATGAAAGGAATAACATCCTAAGCAATCGTAAGATAGAGCCAGAAATTCTCCACAGGGTCTTTGAAAATTGGGTTGCCCGGATGAGTTTAAGCAGCCACATGAATGTAAAGGTGTTCTACTAATAACGAGAATATTTACTATTATTATATAATGGTTTTTCATCTTATTTTTAATATTAATATTTAAATATATACTTGTACTTGAACTACAGACCCATTAGCTTTGTACTTGTACAGAACTGAATAATAACCAAAAGTCGTGAATCATCGATTTAAAACTTTTTCCTCAACTGACCCCCTGCCATACGCTGAATAGGCCCTTGTCCATTCATGTGCGGACAACAAAGCTGAATTTTTTTGGGAAGCCCACTGCAAGCACGAATCATAAAGGGTAGGAAGAAGTAGTTTGTAATAGCCAGCAGGCAATGGCAAATTTCCGATTGCATTTCTGGCATGCTTGCATTAGCACCATCGAAGGCAGCCCAAACCTCTTCAGCTAGAACTCCTATTCAGCTAGAACTCCATATCCTATGAGTTTGTCAGCGCTGTCCAGCCATAACGCCTGAAACAATTCGTACGGAGTTCTAGCTTTACACTTGTAGTAACATCAAGACGCTGACAACGAATTGGCGAAGGAACTAGGCCAAACATCCAACCTTAATCAACTAAGTGAAAAAGGGGTTAAAACCGGGGCAAAAGTGGACCAGGAGGATATCTTAGAAGGCGTGGTGAAGCAGTTGTGCAATACACACTTTAATAGAGTACGTAGGATCTTCCAGCAAGATTCCGCTCCAGCCCACAAGGCAAAAACCACCCAACAGTAGCTTAAAAACAATATTCCCGGGTACATAGTCGCAGAAGATTGGCCGCCTGGAAGTCCAGATCTGAATCCATTGGACTACAGTTTGTGGTCAGAATTGAAGAAAATGGCGAGTCAAAGACCTCAAGTCTCAAAAGAGAGTCTCAAACAATCTTTGGTTCGAGCAGCGACGTGGATATCCGTGGAAACAGTGCGTGCTGAGTGACCTAATCGTTTGAAGGCTTGTGTAAGAGCAAATGGTGACCATTTTGAATGAAAATTGAAAATTGTATTCTTTAATATAGGTTGTCAAAAAAGTCTTGCGGTATTTCCCCAAGCTTGTCTTTGCAAGCGCGTAGTTCTAGTTGTATTCGTCGCATCGGTTCACGCTAGAGCCTTTTGGAAAGCTCTTTTCACGTGCTAACACGTGTTTGTTTAATTGTTGTTTGCTTTTCGTCGTTCGTGAGTTATAGCGTCGCAAACATGGAGCAAAATAAAGAGAAAATACGGCATATTTTACAGTACTACTACGATAAAGGCAAAAATGTATCTCATGCTGCCAATAAAATTTGTGCAGTTTATGGACTCGATACAGTTTCCATTTCCACCGCACAACGATGGTTTCAACGTTTTCGTTCTGGTCCAGAGGTGATCGAAGATGCGCCACGGTCCGGAAGGCCTGTCGTCAAAAATTGCGATCAAATTGCTGAATTGATCGAAAGAGACCGGCATAGTAGCAGCCGTAGCATCGGCCAAGAGCTGGGCATGAGTCATCAAACCGTTATAAACCATTTGAAGAAGCTTGGATTCAAAAAGAAGCTCGAAGTATGGGTGCCACACGACTTGACGCAAAAAAACATTTTTGCCCGTATGGTTGCATGCGAATCGCTTCTAAATCGCAACAAAATCGACCCGTTTTTGAAGCGGATGGTGACTGGCGATGAAAAGTGGGTCACTTACGACAACGTGAAGCGCAAACGGTCGTGGTCGGAAAGCGGTGAAGCTGCCCAGACGGTGGCGAAGCCTGGATTGACGGCCAGGAAGGTTTTTCTGTGTGCTTGGTGGGATTGGCAGGGAATCATCCACTGAGCTGCTCCCCTATGGCCAATTCGGACCTGTACTGCCAACAACTAGACCGCTTGAATGCAGCACTCATGCAGAAAAGGCCATCTTTGATCAACAGAGGCCGAATTGTCTTCCATCAGGACAACGCCAGGCCACACACATCTTTGGTGACGCGCCAGAAGCTCCGGGAGCTCGGATGGGAGGTTCTTTTGCATCCACCGTATAGTTCGGATCTCGCACCAAGTGACTACCACTTATTTCTGTCCATGGCGAACGAGCTTGGTAGTCGGAAGTTGTCCACAAGAGAGTCCTGTGAAAATTGGCTCTCCGAGTTTTTTGACAATAGGGAAGCGAGCTTCTATAAGAGGGGCATTATGAAGTTGGCATCTCGTTGGGAACTCGTAATCGAACAAAACGGCGCATATTTGACTTAAATCGCATTATTATAACCAATTTTATGAACAATTGAAAATTCAATAAAAATACCGCAAGACTTTTTTGACAACCTTTATTTAAATGATTAAATAAAACTATTGTAACTTAATTAAAAAATTATTATAATTTCATATCTATAACGGACTTAACATATAACAGAACTTATGGCAGGATTAAGTATAATATAATTGGCGCTTACACCCTTTTTGGGTGTTTGACCGACCTTTTCCTCTTATTTGTGGCGAGCGTATTGATGTTATTCCACAAATAAACGGAACCTATAGTTTTTAAGCCGAGTCCGAACGGCACATGGTTTTTTATATTTCGATTTTGCATGACAGAAATTCACTTGGAGATTCGCCATTGCCTGCCGAGGGGCGACCGCTATTAAAAAATTTCTTCTATCAATTGGTGTTTGATGCGCGCGGCTTCGAATCTGCGCTTTTCCGAATGGCAATCATGCACCAACTCATTCGACTACGGCGACCACAATTACCTAGCTTACAGGTTTGTTTATTTGAGTTTGATAGCTCCCAAGGTTGTTAGCGCACACCAGCGTAGTGCATCTAAACACCTTTGATAAATTTTTTGAGCCTTGTTATTCAGTAGACGCTTGTATTGAGTCTTGCTCGTACGGCTACGGCGTGTTGGTGCATGCCTGTTGCAGATGTTGAAATTTTACCAAAACAAAGTTTTTAGTGTAAACTAACGCAATTAACCCTTACACGTTTTCTGTTTTGACTTACTTGAGGAATTCAAGTTGAGTTTTGGGATATAGAGTATTAAGAGACTTATAGTAGAATTTGTCGTACATTTTAACCCATTAAATCCCCCTGTTTTTAGAATTGTATTTTTTACCTTTCCGCAAAAAGAGTCGAAAAGGAGCCATCTATTGAGGAGTTAAGAGGGTTAATATGCTCCACAAAAATGTTTCACCTTTTTTTACATAGAACTGCTGAACACATCATTTCCCAGTGGGCTTCGCACCACCATACATAAAATGTTTTTTTTATATCGCAAGGAATTTTTCATATTAAGTTTTCTTTATAGAACTCGTAAAATGTTTAAACAGTTGAATTAGTTGATTTTTTTCATTCAACATACTTTCTAAAGATGTCACAATAGCCTTTTCTGTACTTTTTTTAAATTTTATTTTGGTGGTCACTTATATACAGGTAAGGTGAAAGAGCCGGTAACAACTTTTAATTAAACTTTGATTCTTTAATTTCCATTTCAATTTTTTACGCTAAATAAATTATGCTAAAATAAATAAAGTTAAAAATGTTTTTCCAGTTCCTTGAATGCTCCAGTTTTTATTATATTTTCGTCCAAAATTAATGTTAACATATTACACTTACAACCACAACAGTACAAAAGGCATTTCGTATGAGAGGAAACCATTACTCACATAAAATGTCATAACTCAGGAACGGCTGCACCGATTTCAATCAAACTTCACACAAACCACCTCCTCAAAGATAGAAAAGAAATCTAAAATTTTTGTGTCAATCGGCTCGGCGGTTCTTGAGTTATAAGATTACCAAGGAAATGTAACTTCTTTTTATATATGTATATATAGATATAGATATAGATATAGATATAGATATAGATATAGATATAGATATAGATATAGATATAGATTTAAAATGTAAGGATCACTAAGTTTCGTATGCAGATTTACCACCTTTAATGTAAAAAAAGGTGAAAACTTGTCACCTCCGAAAATGAAATTCAGACGTTAAATTTCAAATCGCCGATATAAAGAATGGACTCGAATAATAACAATTATCGAATTATAACATAAAATTTGTATAAGTTATCAGAACAATTTTTATTTCATTTTCCTCTTTATTAATCGTTCTATGTAAACAAAAAACTCGTATCAATTCTCTTTGTTCTAAAGAAAATGGCGCAATTTAGATTTCACTCTCCCCATTCGGCGAATGGCATTAGTTTTTGTTACGGTATCTGCCGCTCTCTGCCTATTCATTTTAAACTGCTGCTCTTTTTTAATTTATTTTTTTCATTTTAGCAATTTTCTTTAACAAATGCCCAATATTTTTCAATGGGTTACAATTGTGGACAGTTTGGTGAGTGGTTTTCAAGGCGGCTATAATGACACGATATTAAATCGGTCCAGAACAGAACTGAGTTGTTTTATGAATGGCAGCAAACGTTTTCGCAAACACTCCTTCATATAAATTTCTTAATTTATTGTAATGATCGTTTTGCTTTTCATACCACATTGGCAGATTTTTAATACATAAGTTACCATACTTTTCGACCTATTAAAGTTTTTGCTATGGCATTGTGTGTCAAGTGCCTATTTGCTTACTTTTTGCGTACAAACTTAACCGAACATATTTTGAACAATACGTAGAAGTTACGGAAAGCGAATACGCCAATTAATAACGACAACAAACACTTCACTTCGTTTCCACGACAGTCGGTTCTACGTTACCGAAACGACCCGGATTTATGTCCGGCCAAGGACTGTACCTCCAGCAGCATTCCCCGTATATGAATATGAGGAATGTTTATGCTGCTACAACAACAACAACAACAACAAACACTATATATATAAATTTTTTTATTTACAGTTAGTTTTACGCAAATGATGAGTAAATACAATTAATACAGTTTTTTTCCTGTACAGTCCTTACGTAAATCTGTTCTTGGTCTCCTCTACCAGAATCAATTGCCGGAGACGTGATATTTTTGAAAAGGTTTGATTTTTAAGTACAGTGTAATACCAATGGAATAACAATACCTGTTTGTCCAAAATTTCGAATCTCATTGCTCGAGTGTCATCCAGTGTCCATTGGACATGTTCTTCCCCTCTCAAAAATTTTTTGGGGACATATTTAATTTGTAGAATTGAACAGTGCCTACTGCAAAGTGCAACAAATTAAAGTGATGTCAGTAGAGCTGTATTTTTTGTAGCTATAAATCCTTTTGAAACATATTACGCACAAGCCAATAAAGTGTTTTTTCTGCTTTTTCGTTTTTTTTTTTTATTTTATTTTATTTTATAAAGGTTTACATAACAATAAAATTATTATACAAACTAAAAGTAGTGCAGCGCTAGCATCGAAGGCTTTCGGCTGGCAGGTTGATTATGGCTCCATTAAATCTGACGAAGTAGATCAGTATCTTTGAGATAGTTATATAATATAGATACATATGTTGGTTTCGGTTGGGTTTTTTAATATTTCAAAAGGGTCAATGTTGCGAAAGTAATGATGTTTAGCCGATTAGGGCATGAAGACAGAATGTGATTTATACTCAGGGTGGAGTTGCAAAACGGGCATAGATTGGGGGGAATGCCTTGAAGAATATGGGCGTGTGTAATTATTGTGTGGCCTAGTCGAAGGCGTATGTATGGTGTGACCATATTCGTTGGGATTGACTCACTAAAACCTGGTTTTACACGCTTAGGATTAACTAAGGAGTAGGGATGGTTATAATTACTCCACTCGCGTAGGAGGTCACTTTGCCTTTGGTGTTTTATGAGACTGTAGATGTCATGTTTAAAGATGATATTGGTTGTAATGATAGGGGTGATTCTCATTTGTTTTGCAATTTGGTCAGCATGTGTATTACCATTAATATCTGCGTGGCCAGGAATCCACATAATTTTGATTTTTTGTCGAGAGACACTAACTACGTCTCTCTTATAAAATCAATTATGTAGTTAGAGTTGTTGTAGTTCTGGATGGCCGAAAAGCACGTTAAGCTATCAGTGCACACTATGAATTTGCCCTTGTTTTGAATTGCATACAAAAAAGCGTTAAAAATTGCAACTGCTTCTGCTGTAAAGATAGAGCAGAATGGGAATAAGAGCCCATAAGTTATTATTTCGTTTTGCTCTTTTACGACAGCATATGAAGTCTGTTCTGTCTTAGACCCGTCGGTATAGATCAGCTTCCAGCCCATGGCTCTGTAATTCGCTGCGATTTCAGAAAAAATGGATTTATATTCTTCACGAGATGTATTCGCTTTACGTTTTAGTGCTAAATTGTTAATAAAGGACGCCTCTTTAAGTAGCCGGGGTGGGTTTCGATGTTTACTGATTTGAACCCTTTGCAGCGGTAGGTTATTATCTTTAGCAAATTTGAGACAGAGATGGATGGTTGACGGTACCTTAGGAATACGCTTTCGAAGTGTAGCAAGCTGTACATCTTTTCGAAGTGCGTTGTTCGATGTTGTTATAAGTTTAGCGTAAAGTTTACCAATACAGTCTTCTGCGTTATCTGAGATAGAAGTTAGTCCAGTTTCCGCAAAAATATTCTTCAGAGGAGTTGTTGGAAATGCTCGTAGAGATCTTCTCAGAGCTGTATGGTAGGGAGCCGAGAGTAGCTTTAATTTAATTTTAGCATTATGTCCGTAAATCTCCAAGCCGTACTGATAAATTGACGTGATAAGAGCCTTTGTGACGTTTATCAACAATGCCGAGCCGATAAATGAGCGCTTTGTAGACAGGTACTTAATAACATCTAATCTAGAACTTAGTTTACTTCTTATATAATGACAGTGTTCTGTAAAAGTGTACTTATTATCTAATATTAAACCTAAGAACTTAAGGCTATTTGTACAGTTTATATTAATGTTGTAAAAAGTAAGTGAGGGTACATTGCAATTTAATTTTTTACATATATGTAATAATTTGCACTTATCGGGAGAAATTGAAGCGCCTGAAGTTTTGGACCAGGTATCAATTTGATGTAGAATTTCTGTGTACGTTCTTATGATATCTGTATTATTAGACTTTTTTGAAAATATGAGTACGTCGTCAGCGTAAAGCTAGTGTTCAACAGTGCTAAATTTCGATAAAATCATACTCAGCTCATCAAACGCTATAGTGAAGAGGATCACAGATAAAGGTGATCCTTGAGGGGTCCCATTTTGAAGGGGAAAGGTTGACGAATAGGAATTGGCTATTGAAACGTTGATTTTTCGATGGGATAGGAATGATTTTATAAAATTGTACATTTTCGGTCCAACTTTCCATTTATAAGGTTGTCTCAAAACAATATGGATGCCTATGCGGTCAAAGGCTTTCATGAAATCTAGGGACAGGAGGGTTATATGATTTTTATTTGATAATGCATTTGAAATGTAGAAATCTAAATGGAGAAAAGAGTCAATGGTTCCATGACCTCTTTTGAATCCGACTTGGCTGTGATGAATAAGACCTTTTGTATAGGCATACCAGGAAAGTCTAGCAGCAATAATTTTTTCTAATAACTTCCCTAAACAGGGTAGCAGTGATATTGGACGATAACTGCAGATATCTAGAGGAGGCTTTCCAGCTTTAAGAATGGGGGTAAGAGAGCTAGTTTTCCAAACTTGGGGGTAAATACCAACAGTAAGGATGCGGTTATATAATATAATTGAAGAAGACGGGAAATCATGGACGATGGAAGTTGCTTGATCATGGGATAGGAAATTCTATCTCTACCCGGGGTTTTGCCTTTTACTAACGACAGGGCGAAAGAAAATTCAAGGTACGTAATGTCTGCTTCTAGGTACTCGGCAGCTTTTGAAAGGGGCAAACGTAGTGAACGGCCAGAGCTTAGTTGCAGTTCATTAGCGGCTATGAAATCGGGCTGGAAGCTGGCGTCAGAAGAAGTTGAAGAGAAATGGATGGCAAACTCTTGGGCTATATCCTGAGGAGATAGAAGAGTGCCACGGGAGGAATCAAGTGCAGAAATTGTGGGAGATGAGGATGTCCCTGTCAATCTTTTTATATCAGCCCATATTTTCTTAGTACTCGATGAACAGTTGATACTGTTTGTAAATTTTCGAAAGCAATCAGCTTTAGCAATTTTTGCTTTGCAACGAAAAATAGCATTTGCCCTTTTGTACTGGATCAAGGTTAAGGATGATCGCGAGCGTTTGTAATCGTGCCATGCTTTTTGTTTTTCTTGCCTTAGAGTTGAAAGGGGATCGCTGCACCATAATGGGGCCGGTTTGGTAGGCTTGCTGGATGATTGTGGGATGGCAAGGTTGGCTGCGGATCTAATGATTTTATGTATATGTGAGGTCTCTTGATTTACATTAGTAGAAATTGGACGTGAACTGTTACCGATTTCGCAAGCATTTCTGAATTCTAACCAATTACCGGAGTCTGTAACGTACTTAATTCTTGGTCGGAAGACGGTGCGGGAAGTGTTCAGTTGGATTTTTGTGATTATAGGGAAATGATCGCTGCTATGTAAATCATCTATAAGGTTCCAGGTAGAGCTAGTAGAAAGTGTAGTCGAACAGAGAGTGATGTCAATATGGGTAAATGATGTGGGTAAATGTTTTGTGCGTAGAAAAGTGAGTGGGCGAACCGTCACTTCACTCTAAGCGAGTTTTCTTTATATTGTATTTGAAATTTTTTCAGATAAGCGTTGTGATATTTACTCCTTCAAATCTGTCACTGTCATTCCTTTCAGGACAAAGTTGAGTCAGTCCGTTTAATTTTATTAATGGTCTCGTATCAGTGCCACTCATTCGAAATAAAATAGCTGCTCCTCCAATTCATGGTGTGCGTCTTGACATTTTCCACAAATGGAGGGCCCTACAGTTTTTAAACCGACTACGAATGAGGAGATTTTTGATGGCAGAAATACAGGTTTGCCACTGCCTGCCCAGGGCTGATCGCTATTAGAAATCGCTTTTTCTTCATTTTGGTGTATCTTATTCTAAATATATGTAGATATGTATAAAACATCTGTATGGATATACATATGTCCAAATTGAACTAGTGAGCTTCCACTACGAATACAAAACCCACTTAAGATTTACAAATAGTAACTATTACTATTATGTCTTCATTTATTGTTTTTTAATTCTCATACATTATCGGATAATGTTTTTATGTATACATGTGTAAGCATATGTAGGATATTTAGTAATAGGAAAAATATTAATACGAATTATTAAAAGCCTTCAATTGCCTTCAGGAAGCAGCTAAATCGTTTGTATGCCTGTAATTTGATTGATCACCATTTTTTATATCATAGTAAATATATATATAATTCTATATATGTACTATATAATAATTGATTATCTCTAACAATACTAGCTTCCCATTTTTTTTTTTTTTTTTTTGTATTTTTTTTTTTTAATTTGAATTTAACCCATTAATTCTTATCCGAACCATATTCACATGTACATACTAATTTACTAATACTTTTTTTGCTACATCAATTTTTCTTTGGAGCTTTATTCATCAAAAACCATGCTATCCCTAGGAGGCAACTGGGTGGACTATTTACTTTACCACCTTTTGACAACAGATTTGCGGCTTCTGGGATTGTATACTCAACAACTTCAATAATTTCATCGCCTACACCACCACCTTTAGTAACTTGATCATCATCGGTAACCTCGGAGTAAAACATCCACTCAGCAGCACCAAAAGAACCTACACCGGACCTATGCAAATTTCAGAATAAACTATGTTATCATGTAACTTAACATATGATGTTACTACTACCTATAAGACATAACTTGTTCAAAACCATCGAGAGGTACATCGTAGCCACACTCTTCTAATACCGCTTCGCGAGCGTTCTGATGCAAACCCTTGTCCGTATCCAGAATACCAACGCACAGTTCTAAAGTGATACCAATGTTTGGGCGAACTCTCTTCAAGTCTATTTCTGCCGCATCATATCCGCAAGCAGTATATTTACTATGGTAGACAGCTAAAAGACAAAAATCAAGGTTAGTAAGAATGAGCTAGCATTTAGCTAAGGTCGAGGGCGTTACAATGCAAAGGCACAACGCACCTGGTCTAAACTGTCTCACAAAGATTAGAACGCGCCGTGTTGAGTTGTACAGAATTACCGCAACGCTATCATGTACTTTTAATAAATCCCAATTTTTTTCGACACCATTCTGTACATAGTAGAGTCTAAAGGGCTTCACATAAGGCGAATCATTTGGCAGTGGTCCCATCCACATCTTTGTTATATTATCCATTGTATCACAAAATTTACAAAGTTTCCGCAATATAGGACGGTAAAATATATTGAAGATAAAACGAGCGGTCGCGTTACGCTAGAGATGTAAATACTGATACGAAAAAAAAAACAGTTTGTACTTTGATAAGAAATTAGCGTACATTCAAAATATCATTAAACATTGGGCTGTGCTTTCCTTTTCTACCACGATATATTTGCTTATAATGTCTAAGTGCGTGGACCAAATTTAAAAATTATAACACGCAAATGTAGTCACTATATCAGCCTTTTGATTTATATTACTTTTATTTAACGTTAAAAATGCATCTTTTTTGCATAAGCTTGAAAAAATGCCCTATTACAGACGCTCATTTCACTTAAATACAAACACAGAAAAGTAACAAAATCACTTATAAACATTCTTTATTACATTAATATTCGATTTAAAGCTATTTTTACTAAATAATAGTCCAAATCCTATTAAAATTCTATTATTACTAATGTTCTTCTAACCGTTTGTAATACCGTGCAGAATAAATTTGAGGAGCGAACTGTCAAACGAACGATGAGAGAGAGAAGAACAAAGCGAAATAAGAAAAACCCAGTCAACCAAAAGGGAACAATTCTTTTATTATTTATTTTTATTATTTATAGGGGCGCTTTTTTGATTTCAAATACACATATATATTACAAAAACAAATATTTTTACAAATACTGAAAATTTGGAATAAAAATCGCGTGATTTCAAATACACATATATATTACAAAAACAAATATTTTTACAAATACTGAAAATTTGGAATAAAAACCGCGCGATTTTTAGTCCAAATTTTCGCCTGCGACGCTTTTTTGATTTCAAATACACATATATATTACAAAAACAAATATTTTTACAAATACTGAAAATTTGGAATAAAAATCGCGCGATTTTTAGTCCAAATTTTCGCTTGCGGCGCTTTTTGATTTCAAATACACATATATATTACAAAAACAAATATTTTTACAAATACTGAAAATTTGGAATAAAAATCGCGCGATTTTTAGTCCAAATTTTCGCTTGCGGCGCTTTTTGATTTCAAATACACATATATATTACAAAAACAAATATTTTTACAAATACTGAAAATTTGGAATAAAAATCGCGCGATTTTTAGTCCAAATTTTCGCTTGCGGCGCTTTTTGATTTCAAATACACATATATATTACAAAAACAAATATTTTTACAAATACTGAAAATTTGGAATAAAAATCGCGCGATTTTTAAACAAAAAACTCATATCAATTCTCTTTGTTCTAAAGAAAATGGCGCAATTTAGATTTCACTCTCCTCATTCGGCGAATGGCATTAGTTTTTGTTACGGTATCTGCCGCTCCCTGCCTATCCATTTTAAACTGCTGCTCTTTTTTAATTTATTTTTTTGGTTTTAGCAATTTTCTTTAACAAATGCCCAATATTTTTCAATGGGTTACAATTGTGGACAGTTTGGTGAGTGGTTTTCAAGGCGGCTATAATGACACGATGCTAAATCGGGCCAGAACAGAACTGAGTTGTTTTATGAATGGCAGCAAACGTTTTCGCAAACACTCCTTCATATAAATTTCTTAATTTATAGTAATGATCGTTTTGCTTTTCATACCACATTGGCAGATTTTTAATACATAAGTTACCATACTTTTCGACCTATTAAAGTTTTTGCTATGGCATTGTGTGTCAAGTGCCTATTTTCTTATTTTTTGCGTACAAACTTAACCGAACACATTTTGTACAATACGTAGAAGTTACGGAAAGCGAATACGCGACCCGGATTTATGTCCGGCCAAGGACTGTACCTCCAGCAGCATTCCCCGTATATGAATATGAGGAATGTTTATGCTGCTACAACAACAACAACAACAACAAACACTATGAATGCGTGTACTAATTTTTTATTTACAGTTAGTTTTACGCAAATGATGAGTGACCGAGGGGTGACCTTTATTAGAAAACGCTTTTTCTTCATTTTGGTGAATTTATTCTAGATATATGTAGTATGCCAAAATTTAACTAGTGAGCTTCCAGTACGAATACAAAACCCACTTAAAATTTACAAATAGTAACTATTACTATTATGTCTTCATTTATTGTTTTTTTATTCTCATACATTATCGGATAATGTTTTTATGTATACATGTGTAAGCATATGTAGGATATTTAGTAATAGGAAAAATATTAATACGAATTATTAAAAGCCTTCAATTGCCTTCAGGAAGCAGCTAAATCGCTTGTATGCCTGTGATTTTATTGATCAACGTTTTTTATATCATAGTATATATATATAATATATATAATTCTATATACTATATGATTACTGATTATCTCTAACAATACTAGCTTCCCGTTTTTTTTTTTTTTAATTTGAATCTAACCCATTAATTCTTATCCGAACCATTATTATTTTGCTACATCAATTTTTTGGGGCCTTATTCATCAAAAACCATGCTATTCCTAAGAGGCAACTGGGTGGACTATTTACTTTATCGCCTTTTGACAACAGTTTTGCGGCTTCTGGGATTGTATACTCAACAACTTCAATAATTTCATCGCCTACACCACCACCTTTAGTAACTCGGTCATCATCGGTAACCTCGCAGTAATACATCGTCTGAGCCGCACCAGAAGAACCTACACCGGACCTATGCAAATTTCAGAATAAACTATGTTATCATGTAATTTAACATATGATGTTACTACTACCTATAAGACATAACTTCTTCAATACCATCGAGAGGTACATCGTAGCCACACTCTTCTAATACCTCTTCGCGAGCAATCTGACGCCAACTCTTTTCCTTATCCACAATACCAGCGCACAGTTCTAAAGTGATACCAATGTTTGGGCGAACTCTCTTCAAGTCTATTTCTGCCGCATCATATCCGCAAGCAGTATATTTACTATGGTAGACAGCTAAAAGACAAAAATCAAGGTTAGTAAGAATGAGCTAGCATTTAGCTAAGGTCGAGGGCGTTACAATGCAAAGGCACAACGCACCTGGTCTAAACTGTCTCACAAAGATTAGAACGCGCCGTGTTGAGTTGTACAGAATTACCGCAACGCTATCATGTACTTTTAATAAATCCCAATTTTTTTCGACACCATTCTGTACATAGTAGAGTCTAAAGGGCTTCACGTAAGGCGAATCATTTGGCAGTGGTCCCATCCACATCTTTGTTATATTATCCATTGTATCACAAAATTTACTAAGTTTCCGCAATATATGACGGTAAAATATATTGAAGATAAAACGAGCGATCGCGTAACGCTAGAGATGTAAATACTGATACGAAAAAAAAAATAGTTTGTACTTTGATAAGAAATTAGCACAACATTCAAATATCATTAAACATTGAAATATATGCATACATAAGTATACATGTACGCATTTACTTCGTACCTATTCCGCACTCGAAATGATGTATCTTTGCATGTGCAAAAATGCAATGTAATTTCAAACCAGAGTACAAGAAAAATCGAAACGTGCCACTGAAAAAAAATGACTCTAGGGCAAAACACACGTATAATAAAAAGTTTCTGTACGCCGGGGAAAAATGCACAATTGACAGCCACTGTCAACACATCTACTCTCAAGGTGAATAAAATTCTATCATTCTTGATCTATAGTGCGCATATAGTGGCAACGCAAAAATCATGAATAGAATCTATGGTGAAAAAAATTTAGAAGATGTGGCCAAAATCAGTCCGTTAGCCGGCTCTCAGCGGATTTTGAAAGGTTCAGCTATGAGCTGATGTAACCTAGGTTATTATAGCGGTTTGCTTGCGAAAAAGTGAAGATTGTGTTGGGGATATACTTTTTGCTTTTTTAAGCTTTTTTTTGGTTCCTTTCTGCAAATTTGTTGTGTCAAGAAACGCTTGCTAGCAGTGTCCAGTAAAACATTTTGTTTTAGCAAGAGGAAGAGCACAATGCCGTATGTAGTTAGAAAAATTTACCAATTTAACGAATAACGCATACAACTTTAACGAGCTCAGTGTGAACACTATTTTGTTAATAGGGCAAATATTCGAAAAAAAATCGTTCTATGTAAATATTTTCATACTTTTTATAAAATTTACATTTTCTCAAAAACTCACTTTAAACCGTAAAGAGTAGCTATGACAAAAATTGTAATATTATCTTTCAATCGATGTATTAAGTGAAGTAGTTTTGGAGATCCTAACGTTTTTAAAATGCGTTCAATTTACCTTTGACATTCGATATCTTACATATTGTATTTCCATATTTTACCACCGTTGTAATCGTCACAAAAATTTTTATGGAACCTCATTTTTGATTTTTGCTTCAAATGAAGCAGTGCAGTTTTTTACTTATACCACGGCAAATACATAGCTTAGTAGCAAGGTACCGAAAATTTAACAACGCTACAATTTATTCTTTGCATTATATTACAACTTCTAAATTGATTGATGTTTGAAGCACAAATTCATAAACTTATCATTTTTATTTAAAATATAAACATTTTAATATATCTGGCACGGCTATGAATTGACGTTTTAATTTTTTCCTTTCTACACTTGATTAGTCAATTGTCAGAAGTTTTCCTCAACTGCTGTCGCACATTACGTTAACTATACGGTGCGCGCTGTAAATTTGGTATATTATATTTTGGGTGTTAATTACACAACCTATAATTGAACAGATCTGTAATTTCTTTCAGATCGGTGACTGGTCGAGAACATAAAATATCTGTACAAAAATTTTACAAAAATGCAGCCCGTCAAAGTAATATTCTCGAATGTTGCACGGCGCACTTTCTCTACCTCTCCGAAGACCCTTGCGGCGAAGCAGTTGACCGTGCGAGAAGCTTTAAATTCTGCTTTGGATGAAGAAATGGCACGCGACGACCGTGTGTTTCTGATGGGTGAAGAGGTCGCCCAATATGATGGCGCCTATAAAGTAAGCAAAAATTATGTTTTCATTCGTACCTGTAGCGACATCATCAACATGAATATGATTACGTAAACGAATTAACACCGACCACTTAAAGAACTTAGAATTAACATCAAGTTAATAGTGTGTGTAACGGGTGACAATTTTGTGGATAGTTGTCGATAAGAGCACGCGCAGTGAAAGGTATCCGTTAGATTAAAATCTGATGTTTTAATAGAGGCTAGAAATATATAGCTAGCAAAACCGCTAACAATAGACATAGGAAGGTCAAACTATGTGTTACGCGGCTTTTAAATTATTTGGCAGTCTTATCATTTTGCAACATGTGCTACACGCGTATGAATTTTGGATCTGCTGATAAGTGGCCATCGTTTGGAGTTTTGTTTACATAAATGTTTAATACCAAATGAATATTTCAGAATTGAAAATTATTTACATATATTTATTTTCCTGTCAGGTATCGCGTGGGCTCTGGAAAAAATATGGTGATCATCGAGTAGTGGATACTCCCATTACAGAGATGGGTTTCGCCGGTATTGCTGTCGGCGCTGCTATGGCTGGTTTGCGACCAATTTGCGAGTTTATGACATTTAACTTCTCAATGCAAGCTATTGATCACGTAAGTATAATCAATTTTCTTATTTTTTTATAGTTGCGTAGAAATATTCGGGCCGTTTTCGCTATTAACTTCCAAGTGAATTTCATTGAAATTTTCTCGAAATTGCATCGAAACTCACTCGGATATGAGTCCCAGAACTACTCGATTGTGAATGCGAAATTGTGGTAATATGCAAGCATATAAAAGTACGCCTAGATATAATGATTATAGGATTTTAAGATATTAATCCAATTCAAATTGCAGAACACTCCTAAATATACACGATTTAAGTAGATTATAAAGTTTTAGCTTCTCCAATGAAAAGCCAATTTTAAATTAACGCGAATGCAAATTATCATCAACCAATTTGCATAACATCATCCCAATTACTTTTTGCCGGATATTAATTTGAGTAGTTTCTGTAGCATGGGCAGCTTTCCTTTTCTTTCATCGCTTTTACCTCTTCCAACGTTACATTGAGCATAGGAAATTGGAATTAAAACAAATAAAATAAAATATCATACTTATTTGTTTGCTCTAAGGGCATGGCAAGTATCAAAACTATGAATTGAACGCTATAAACTTTGGAAAATAAAGATATTTTTTTTATGTCACGTTTGCTTTCGGGATATTCTTGGTAGGTAAACTGCTGACTATTCAAAATAGATCTTGACATGCGTATCCTAAATATTTTCTGTTAGAAAATTGTAAATTTGCCATAAATTTTTGAAGCATTAGCAGCACTGTACATTTAGAGATATAGGCATGAGAAAACATATTATATTCCAAAACGTATACATGAATATATCGCTCATTTGCTGCAACGTCGTCATAACTCAAAAATTGTGATTTTATAGGAGACGCTTTTTTCAGTTTTTAAATTGTTTTATATATATTAAAATTGAATATGAAAAGAAGATTATGGTCAAATTTGCTGAAATATCATCTGGTTAAGACGTATATGTAAATAAAAGGTTGAAATGTATAATGGACTTTTTTCTGTAGCTTCCAAAGTACTCCGAGTTTTTCTTATGACGTTGTTGCTGCAAAAATAGGTTTTATGGTCTGACATAATTAAAATTGTGACGTTACTGCAAATAACAAAAAGTTTTATAGCTAAAAACCTTTTGCAAATTCTGACTTGTGACTGTATTATATTTGCACCTTACTAAACATTATAAGAGAAAAAAATATGGATATTAAATAAAATTTATTGCATTCATTGCATATTTTATTGTAACATAAAAATTAACATATTACTTCAGGTACAAAAATAAAGAAACATAAATTCACGTAAAAAATAATATTCATTTTAAATAATTTCAATTTTTCTTTGTTTTCCATGTTTTCCTCGACAATCCTTCATCAGTAAAACATTTGCCACCTTATTTCGTTTCTCCTGCACAGTTCTTATTGGGCGATCATTAATATTCAAAATATTTTTAAAAAACAGTTTGCATACTCGAACTTTCTGCCCATTGAGATGGTAATAGAAGCCATTATTATTTTCCCTTTTCTTTCTCGTACCACCTTCACGCACAAAACGATATTTAGACCGAATGAGCTCCATACTATTCTGAATAAATATTCTCTGTTTTTCGTACATAGCCAAATCCCAGTATGATCTAAAAATTACCATCCGTTCCTCTTCTGTAAATTTTTCAAAACATTTTCGCTTACACTTCTCTGTACATGGGGGTTCAATTTTTCTCTCTTTTCGAACTTTTTGACACGTAGACCTCATTTTGTATTCTTTTCCACTATTTCTCAACTTTTTGTTAACATTTCTTACCCAATTACTCTCATTTCGTTTACGCAATACTGACATAAACGGAAATGATTCATAGCAAATAATTTATACTTAAAAAATATTTAGGGCAAGAATGTCATAACAGTGAATAGTTCTTTAATACACTATTGCTTCACTAATACATCTTATTTGTAATAGTGTTTCAAGACAAAATAGTACTGAAATAAAAATTATTATTTTCTGCAAAAACGTCATAACACTCAAAAACACTACAGGAATTCACTCAAATTTTTACATGCACAACGTCATATCTTAAAATAATGCAATATACACGATAGAGAAAGAGATATAAAAGTGAACTTACCTTTTATTAATATTGTCACAAAACGAAATATGACACTTTTCTAGAGAACTTCACGATGTTAACCACACAAAAGCCGACGAACAACTGAGATAATACGTTGTTGCAAATACGACGCAATAGGATATGTAATTAGAGCGAAAGGCATCTATCGCGATGCTGCGTGAAATGTTAAAACTTCGGATATAACACTTTGTCAGTTGATCAAACATATTATTTCCGATATATTAGTGATGTTAACTAAAATTTTGCGATTTTTGAGTTATGACGACGTTGCAGCAAATGAGCGATATGTATATTATTTTCGTATTCAGTGAGCCGAAGTCCATATATGTAAGTGTAGATTGCTATTTTTTCTCAATAAATTTTTTAGACCAAGAATTGTCGTTGGTTTTGTTATTTTGTTTATTAACAAAGAGATGCCCATGTATGTTTTAAATTAAAAATGTCTTATAACTGCATTCTGCAAAAATTTACAATTATGCCGGTCATTTATACATTAACTCATATTATCTGTCTGCAAATCCATATATATTTAATTGGGTAAATTAAGCTGCATAAGAAAATGTTTCATCAATTTAGAAATATTAATTGAATTCTATCTGTCACCTTTCAATCATATTGATATCGTTTATCGTTCAAATTTGTTCATGCTGCACATATTGACACAGTTCGGTTAGGAAATACCAACACTTTCGGTAATGGGTATAATCGGATAATATGGGTTAATTTGTAAATTTTATTATAAGTCGCATACAAGCTACAAATTTAATGAAAGAAAATAAAATTTTTTAAAGAAAAATTTTAATTAACCCATATTATCCAATTATACACAGGTGAACTTAATGTCACGCCATCCACACCTTGGCTCTTTTAAATGTTTACAAGCATCCGACAACATCGCTAGTTCTTATCCTATCAGACAAGCTTCCATACTGCAGCCAATGACATCAACTTCAATTGGTGATTTTCCAAGCAGACATGAAATTATCGAAAGTCCTCGAAATAAATGGCTGAGTGAAATCAACGATATTGTCGATGAGCCTACAATGCCGCACGAAATACAAGCACCCACCACAACATCCATAAGCAATGGGAAAATGGAAGCGGCACGTCTCATTGTTATACGTCGTCGCAAAATGAAGAAGCATAAGTTGAAGAAACTACGTCGCAAGATGAAGTTCGAATGGGCCAAGGTGCGTCAACGACGCGAGATGCGCAAAGAGAAGGCATTCCAAGCCAAGTTGATCGCTCAAGTGAAAGCAGGGGAAGCCTTCAATGCAGAGCAGTACGTTGAGGAGC
This sequence comes from Anastrepha ludens, assembly GCF_028408465.1. Lineage (NCBI taxonomy): Eukaryota > Metazoa > Arthropoda > Insecta > Diptera > Tephritidae > Anastrepha > Anastrepha ludens. Next base: position 104,791,154 of record NC_071498.1, read on the forward strand.
AACTTCGAAAGGCTAATGAGAATCCATTACCACGTACCTGGAAAGGGCGTCGCTTACCTGCGTTTATTATAAAAGAAAAGCTGGGCATTAAGTAAACGTTATACATAAATAATTAGGTTTAATAAGTTTGTATTTAACGAACGCGTGTTGGTATTTCATTTGTATTTACATAAATAAATTCGATTGAGGCTAGTTTTTCCTGTTCGAATCGCATTGTATTTGATGGCTTTTATTTCTCATTTTCATAACTATTTTCTCCCAAAATCAAAGGTTGTCAATTCAGCAGCCAAGACTTTCTACATGTCTGCCGGTGCGGTCAACGTGCCGATAGTTTTCCGTGGTCCCAATGGAGCTGCCGCTGGTGTTGCAGCTCAACATTCTCAGTGTTTCGCAGCTTGGTATGCGCACTGCCCCGGCTTGAAGGTCATATCGCCTTATGACAGTGAGGATGCACGCGGTTTGCTCAAGGCTTCTATTCGCGATCCTGATCCAGTGGTGTGTCTGGAAAATGAAATGTTGTATGGTGTTGCATTCCCAGTGGAGGATAAAGTGTTGGACAAGGATTTCGTATTGCCCATTGGCAAGGCAAAAATAATGAAGCCCGGCAATCACATCACTCTAGTGGCACACTCCAGAGCTGTGGAAACCTCGCTGTTAGCTGCCGCCGAATTGGCTAAAAAGGGTGAGTTAGTTCGAATTTGAGATGAACTTTATTTAAAGCATATATCTACGTATCTACATATATATGTGACTATTCGTAGGTATTGAAGCTGAAGTTATCAATTTACGTTCGATTCGCCCACTGGACATGGACACCATTTGCAAGTCCGTTAAAAAGACACATCATCTTGTAACCGTGGAACAGGGCTGGCCACAACATGGTATAAAAAGTGTACCTGCTAAATTGCGCGCAATTAAATAATGAATAATAATCAATTCTAGGTGTCGGCGCTGAAATTTGTGCTCGTATCATGGAGGACGAAACCTTCTTCCACTTGGATGCACCTGTTTGGCGTGTGTGCGGCGTCGATGTTCCCATGCCTTACACCAAGACCCTCGAAGCTAATGCATTGCCACAGGCCCAAAATATTGTCGAAGCTGTAACCAAAATTATTGGACCCAAAAAGTAGAGAATTTTTCACCATCTAAATCTCACCTTAGTAAAATTTAAATTGCTTTAGCAGAAAAATTGTTCGCAAGCAATTTCACACAGAACTTGATTGTTTATGATGAAAAGATTGAACATCACACTTATACATACATACACGAAGTCTTAAGATTAAAAGCCGACAAACTATTTTATTTTGAAACACTTACTGTCAGACAGAAGCCACAGACCTAAAGTAGTCATATATACAAAAAAAATCGAATCATACAATCGAAAATCAGACTATAAGTCAGAGAATTAAAATATATTTTTAATTAACCGGCGAAACAAACTTAATCGGAAATAGGAATAGGGTTTAGTGCATTTCACCTTACGGCCGGCTATGCATGTTTACGATAACGTACAACAGCTGTGCTAAATTTCTGCCATAATATATTTTTAATGTGACAATGGTACGTGGATCTATGCACACGTAAATTGTGATTATAATTTAAAATATCTTTTAGTTAAAATTTTTAAATTAATTTCAATTTTAGAATATTACAAGAACAGCGGTTAAAATAAAGGCTATATGAGGACTAAGTTCGGGAAATATAGTATTTGTTGTATTACATGTATATACATCGATGTTATACGTATGTACATCGATTGTACGTATGTACATATGTTTGGTTTTCATATAACTTCTGAAATACTTCACCAATACAATACATATATTGTACATAAAATATGAATTTCGTGTCGCGGTGCAGAGTGAGCGTACGTTTATATATCCAACAAACAGACAAATATCCCGCTAAGTGTAAAGTATTTCAATCCGTGGATAAATAACGTTGCTATGGCGCTGCATATTTACCCTTGTTTGAATAAGTCTTCACAGTTTATGAATTGAACTCCTACTTCCTCATAGCCGTTGGAAACATGTTTTTTTTTTTTTGAATTGTTAAAACGATGTCACAACAACAATACCATTCAAAAGCCCCAAATAGGTATAGCACTGCTTGATGGCGTGTACGGTTCTTTGAGTGAATGCGACCTCATCATTGACCAGTTTCTGTAATTCTGAGCAAATGTTAATGCAATTGCCCGAAAATTGTAATGAAATTCACACGGAAATGAATTACAAAACCTGCGAATATCCTATTTTTAGTAACTATCCTCGTTGGGATAAACCCGTTTAAAAGGACTAACGTCTTTGACTTTCTCCAACAGTTAAGATGATTACTGCAACAATAATATCATTTCTAGGTTTCACAGTCACAAATAATTACTACATTTTCCGTGCCCACGGCCGTCGATTCTACTTAACCGAAACGACCCGGATTTATATCCGGCCAAGGACTGTCACTTCAGCAGCATTCTCCGTATATATATGGGGAATTTTTATGCTGCTACAATAATAATAACAACAACAACAATATTCTTTTGCTACATAAATGTTCTTCAATTATATTTTACTTTAATTGTATATATGTATGTGTCGTAGGAGTGTAGGTACTTGTATGCAAAGACAAAAATATATATATATGGATACATGTAGGTATACCCAATATCTACGAGCATAAAAAAAAACGAAACGAACACTAAAAACCATATTAGCCCTATCTTCGCCATCGAAGTATAGCGCTTATTCGATTTGCTGCTGTAGTGATTAGACCACCCGTTAAACTTGATTGTTGTGCAGCTACGTTCGCAACTAAATCCGATTCGTTAATCTCAGGCTCCTCTGGGAAATTTGGCACCGCTTCCCAATCCAAGCGTAAGGAATTGTCATCTGCAATAATTTTTTTTTAACTATTTGAGTGTGCCCCATAAATAAGATTGTTTATTCTCACCTTCCGACTCTGATTCAGTAGCCGTTTCAATACCCTTAAGCAAAGAGTCAACCGATTTCATTAATGGTGCATTTGATAACTCGTGGAAACCATGACGACCTAAATTGCTCTTCTCTACGTCTAAAATGGCCAATATGTTTTCCAGTGTATGATTTTCATTATGGTTCCGCAACTGTACCTGCTGTGTGTAGGCGAGGTACATAATGTTTGAGTTTAAACGCGATACTTTGCGCAAAAAATGCTCTTCGTTGAGTATTCGGCAAAAGTCACTGTAAGAAATATTTTTATGTACATACATATGCTAGCACAATTTTTCATTTTATTTACCCATATGCCATTTTATGCGGCAAACGCACGTTCAGGTAGTAGCTTAGGAGCTCTGTCAGTTGTGTGGTATACGTTAACGCGCCAATAATGCGGAAAGCACTAATACGGCTTGGCGCTACCTGATTACCTTCATTCTTGGGTACATCATCTTTGTTGTCGGATAGCCAATCTAAATAGGCTGTATAATCGCCATTGGCCGGCAATGTAGGAGCTATTATACGATATTGCATCTCACTTATGCCACTACCGTGAAACACCCATTTACCACGTATATAAGAAGTGTTTTTAGCGTCTGCCAACTGTTCTATGGTATCGGCTTCGGTACTTCCAGCATCGCTACTTGGTCCACATTGCACTGCTCCGCGTACGTCACCAATAATGGTTTTGAGGCGCTTCTCGTCTCTTAGCACAACTTCCGAAATGGGGAATATGTACTTAACCAGCTGGTTTATATCATGGCGTGTTACCTGCTGTACTTTCTCCATCATTGCATCATGCCGCTCGCGTAGTTTATTAATTTTTTCGAATCGATCAAAAACGTAATCTTCCAAAGCCTTCACCTTGATTGGATAATTTGGCAATTGCTTGTGTTTGTCATTATTTGCCTTACATAGCTGATCTCTTTGATCTTTTAGATTTGCTAATAATGTTTGCTTCTCCGCGATTAATCTATTAAGCAGCTGAATCCTCTGTTTTTTTCGTTTAATTTCGCATTGTAGGTTTTCACTTGACCGCTGTTTACGCATAAACTGTTCATAGCGATTGCTTAAATCTTTGATACCTCCTTTTATTTTAATATATTTTTGCTGTTTCTCGAACAGGCTGCAAGAAAAGAATATTTAAAAAAATGCCTACCATAAATAAATGTGTAACTCACTTTTCCTTCTGCGTACAACCAGCAACACTGCTGTGCACAACGTTTCCATTACGCACACACGAGCAACAGTGGAAATTCTCCTGAGGCTGGGCTCTCTTACACTGTGGGCAAATATATCTCAGACAGAATGTTTCCTCTGAATGTGCATGACCAACCAGATCTCTACAAACATCTTCGCTTGAACTAGACACGTTAAATTTCAGATTTGGTGCATTAAAGCTCTCATCTGACGATGAGCAGGACATAGATGCCATAACATAATCTTCCACTACCACAACCAACACTACCTGCCACCTAAGCGCTGCGTCACAGTGCTATTATCTTAAATACAACGAACACTATTATGTTTGCTTCTGATTCTTTAGGAAATTATAAATATGCTGTACACTTGATAGTTTTATCGCTTTTGTTCCAACATAAGTTCAAAGTGTCCATTTAACAAAAATTTGTTAAGTTTATTTATTACAATGACAGCAAAATGCAAAATTTTGTTTGTCTTCTCTCACAAATGTTTTATTTGACAATCAGGGTTGCAGATTACCGTCTTCTCCTGTCCACACATTTATGCCTTTTAAGAGTGCATATATAAATGATAGACTAAAGTTAAATTTCCACGCTTGTTTGTGTTTAGCATATACGAAAGATTCAAACAAAGTCCTTGCGCACCCAAGGACTCTTTAATTTACCTGAGATATTACAGCAAAGTGAATACACTAGGTATGTTTATTTGATGACAAAACAGCCTGAAAAAGTTTCCTTTGCCGATACTCGGCAAATGAGAGTCATACTCAGAGAGTAACTTGTGTTTCTCACTTGTCCACTTTTTTTTTTTTTTGACTTGTTTGCGAAAACTGTCAAACTGTTGTGTTATAAAAATACGAGATATATTTGTAATTTTTTGGGGGAATACGTAGTATAATGACGTACGCTTTGAGGAAAACAAATGTAAAGGGGGCGGGGCGGCTAGAATAGTGCATCCTCATCCTAAAACGGAAAACTGTACCCTCTGAAGTCTTATAGTTTGTAAGTAATTTGTTGTTAAAAATGTGTTATTTAGCAAAACGTTAGTGCTGCCAGTCACTTGAAAAGGACGAACTTCGTGTGCAGGTTCCTTTGACTTTTACAGAGGCGTTGCTAGAAGGGTGTTGTAAATTCGCACGATTCATCCACAGCATTTCTGCCTAGAACTCCTTTTTGTATAGGCGGCTTCCACTGTGCTTCGAAAAAATAATACTCATGAATTAAAACGTCATGTGTATGTTAGCACTGAATTGATATACTTAATTTTTGTTCGAATTTTCATTTGCTGACGTCTACCAACACAATATTATTATCAGTTTCAATTAATTGTTATTTTCATTTAAAATTGGAAAGTTATGACATTGATAAATAAATTTGTGTTTAATTTCCATTGAAATATTTTTATTACATAATACACAAGTTTAGTTCGGAAATATAGTATCATGTGCAAAAATTTCTCATACAGAATTGCACAAAAATCATGCTAAATTTTACCCGAAGTCCATTTACTTGTACGATTCCTTTCTTATAGGTTCACATATAAGTCGATTATCTACTTTTTCGTGCTTAACTCCCGAATTTCTTTCCCGAAACCTGAGATTATAAAATAATCCTTGATTGTTACCATACTTTTAAAGCCTAAACACACACTGTTGTTAATCGGCACTAACAACTTAATGCGGAATTATCTCGAGAATTAAGTGCAACTTAATCAACCAGATCAACTACTACACATATGTAATTCCCATAATTTAAGAGGGGAATTTTAGATGGCAACACTCCCGAAATGAATAAGAAAGAATGGATGCAGTGCTAGTTCGCACTAACACGCTCGAAATTAAATTAGTTGTTTTGGTATTTCGGAGCAATTTGAGAAATTCAATTTTTTTTAAATAAATTATTGATTTTTAATATCAGAGCAGCTTATACCCGTGTTTGTTGTCTGCGGTCCGTATTTTACTTACAAAACTATTCAATAAACAACTCATCTGTTCACTAGTCCGCGTCTGTCACACTACAATTTCAATCAGATTAACTGCCCAAATAATCCGGATTAACACGGCCGTCTACCAATGCCATTATTTAGTAGCATTTAAAAAAAATTGAATCTAAATCCTCCACGTGACAGTTCACAATGAAATCCGCAAATATCGTAAGAGCCCAAGAATGATAGAATACAGGATTGCACCTTCCGAATTCGCCGTGTAGTAAGAGCGGATGAATAAACAAGCAAAATGAAGGGGAATTACCTGTTTGTGAAGAGGAAGCAGAAAAGGTTAATATAACTGGTTTTAATGGCGCCACCATAGATACTCAATTCGCCTTGGTAGGAACCCATGAATAAACAAGCAAAGCGAGGGGAATTACTTGATTGTGAAGAAGAAGAGTAGGCAAAAGCAGTGGGAAGAAGCAAACACAATACGTATACACATAAACTTTCTTGCCACGGCCATTTCTTCCGCATTAAAACGCAAACTAACTGAATTTATAGGCTTTATATTAATTCGTGTTATCACAATTTAACACACGGCACTTCGTTTTCATTAGTTTTAATTAGTTTAAAAATCACAAAATACCAAGCCATTTACTGAATTTTCACAAACATGTAATTTCTCCTACTCTTGTTTTTTTGTTTTGGTTCGTTTTGTTTGTATTGCGAAGGGAGCTGACGTCAGACTTGTCAAAATCGCCTTAGATACTCAATTCGCCCAGGCAAAATCGTATACGATCAAGACGAATTCACATAAGGTGACTTTAATGCTGGCTCCAAAGAACGTTCACATATGCAGTAGTTAGCAATAAATCCACAACATTCATCTACCCGTTCACATATGGCAGATTACCTGCAAAATTGACAATCAGCCGTCAATACTGTTTTAAAAAGTTAGTCTTCGTAGAAATTGCTTTGGCGGAATATCATGGAGTTTTTGGTTTAATTATTAACCCTTTGCACTCCGTTGTCGCCGTATTTGCGACATTAAAAAGCTAACAATAAATCCGCTGTCGCCGTAGCGGCGACATGGTTGTTTTGCTGCCTTGGTGCCCTTAACAGTTAGGTAAGCAAAATAGTCTGTGCTTATCTTATAGTGTTTATGATACGTTTATTATGCTTACATTGTAATAAGAGTAAAAAGTGCTCTATTTAAGTTTATTTCGTTACACTCATAACGTTATAACCCTAGTGAAGATGGAAGGCGAAAATTTTGACGATAGTTGTGAAATAAGTGATGTGGAAGATGAACTCGATTTTGCGTTGCTTGCCGACGATTTAAGTGAAATAATATAGAATTAGAAGATCATTTAGAGACAGATAGTGACGATAGTGACGTAATAGTAGTTAGAAAAAAAAGAAGAATTGCAATTATTGAATCAGATTTAGAGGACGAAGATACACCATCTGTAGACGGCGATGTATGGAGTAATATTACGGGAAGCGACATTCCTTTGGAAAAAATCAATTTTTCAACAGGAAATAAAATACCAGGGCCACAAGTTTTCAACATCGAGGAACCATTACAATTTTTTAAACTGTATTTCACGGAAGAGTTAGTGGACGAAATAGTGTCAGAAACAAATAGTTACGCCAAGAACAAATTGAAAAATAAAACTCTTTCCAAAGATTCTATATGGCATACATGGCGCGACACAAGTAAGGAGGAATTTTGGGCCTTTATCGGTGTAATTTTGAATATGGGAACTGTGGTTTTGCCAAATGTTCAAGATTATTGGTCTACTAGTGCAAATACCAAAATACCATTTTTTTCTGATTTGTTCACTAGAAGCAGATTTAACCAATTATTTTGGATGCTACATTTAAAAACAGTTAATCAGCAACAAACAGACATCAGAACACGGATTCAACGGGTCAGTAATTTTATGGAATATATCAATTCAAAATTTGCGGAATATTTTATACCAGGACAAGATATATGTGTCGACGAATCGGTAATAAAATTCAAAGGTAAAATTAGTTTTATAACCTACAATCCAAATAAGCCTACAAAATGGGGCATACGCATATACGTTTTGGCTGACTCAGAAACTGGGTATATGTAATATACAATATTCTCCCATATTATGGTAGTATTACCTCCGATAATCTTATAAAACCTCAATTGCCTGTCAGTACTAGAATTCCATTGCACCTGTATAACAATTTATTGTCGAACGTACCAGATGCACAAGGTTACCATATGTATACAGATAGGTATTACACTAGCATTGTCCTGGCGGAAGAATTATTACAAATGAAATGCCATCTAACAGGTACAATAAAAATCAATCGCAAGGGCATACCTGATCCAATAAAGAAACCCAAATTCGGTGAAAATAAATCGATCGCTTACAAAAAGGGAAGAACGATGATATTGTCTTGGAAAGATAAAAGGGTGGTTACGCTGATAAGCACCAGTGATAGCGCTGGATTCATTACAAAAACCAGATTTGTAAGAGGAGGTGAACAACAAAATGTGGAAAAGCCAAAAATTGTTGTTAACTACACGGCTTCAATGGGTGGTGTTGATCGCGCTGATCAATACGCATCATCATATTGTTTTCTAAGAAAATCTCTTAAGTGGTGGAGGAAGCTGTTCTTTTGGGGAATGGAGATGTCTGCAATAAATGCATACATTTTATATAAGTGTGTAAAAAAAAGTAAGAACGAAAAACCACTGTCCCATTTGAAGTTCGTCAAGAGATTAGTCGATCAACTTGTAGGTGAATTCCGCGAAGATCGATCAAGGCCTTCCACTTCAGCAACTGAAACAAGACTGGACAAAAAACTGCACATATTGCGAAAAGGCAAAAAAAAAGAGATTGTATTGTTTGTTCTAATAGACAGGAAAAAGGACAAAGACGCGAAACTTCGGAATACTGTGATACTTGTCCCGGTAAACCGCGAATGCATATGGGCAATTGTTTCGAAAGATATCACACTTTAAGAAATTTTAAGTCCTAAAATTTATGTTTTTCTTTTATAATATAAGTTAGAATATGTTTTGTTTATAAAATAGCTAAGAAATAAAAATTTTGTTTTATTGAAACGACTCTATTTTTCTTCTACATCATAGGTATGTACTTGGAACTAATATAGTGCTGGAGTTGCTGGTAGCCTCTATGCATTACTAGGCTGGAGTGCAAAGGGTTAATAACGATATAAAAAAGGACAATTGACTGATCGTAATAGACAGTTGGAGGAATCCCGTAAACGACGTCTGCTCAGGTTTCAAAAAATTATGGCAGCGAACGCACGCGAAATTACATTTTATAATAAGCAATAACAGGCCAAAGCGTCTATGGGCACAGTATTTTTTTTGTAAAATTAATGCATAATTAATAAAATTGAAGACAAATTTTATTCGAATTATGTTTACAAACCTGTTTTCTTGGCGGCAGTTTAGTTTTTACTTTGACTTTTCTCCTTACATTCGTAAATATAATTATCGATAACCGGGAGTTGTATTTAAAAAGTATAATAATCTAGGATTATTTCGGGAAAGAAATTTTTGTATGGGTAATCTCGGTTTTTAATTACGGTTTGGGAGTAAGCACGAAAAAGTACACAATCTGCTTATGCGTGAACGTATTATAGTTCAAAATTCTTCATCAGTAGTGTGTTTGTATGCAAATATCGTTTTGCAAGTCATTTTAGTTTTTTTATTTGAAATGAATCGGTATACTCGTACTTAGTAAAAATGCATTGTTGTCTTCAGTTTGTAAAGTGGTTTCTAGCAAGGGTAGTTTATTTTGGACTAAATGTACTCTTCTTTTATTTTCAGACCACAAGCCGTGAAAAAGAAGGCATAATTTCAACTATATAGACGTTTATAGAAGATACATAGTATATGTATGCATATATTTCAGGAATTGTAACAGCAAAATTGTGTGGAATTCAATTTATTTAGACATGAAATAAAATAAATACTCATAAATTGTTATTGATAACTAACATATTTGCATAACTTTTTAATTTAATTTTTTTCCCATGTGTCGATTTTACGGTACCTCAACGATCTGCATTTCTATCTGGCCAAAGGCTGCCGCCGCTACATCTTTTCCGAGTCTTCGGAGATTGTAAAATATTACTAGAATACAAATATCAGACCAAATGAAAATATTTTGGTTAGTTTTTCTTTAAAAAAGTAAGAATTTCACAATGAGTTTATAGTCTAAATAGATCGGTAAATTGTTGTTTTTAGAGATTTTAAAATTAAATTGTAAACTTTGTTCATAAATTACCATACTATAGTGGAATATATGTGTGTGTGGATGTGTATATGTTTATACACATCTTAGATAAACATAGAATAGAAAATCCTTGTATTTTATTCTTGCAATTTCATATCATATATATTATATTAAAAAATACAGCTGATATTAAATCCGAATACTATATATTTTTATTCAGTGATTAAACTTTTTTTTGCAGTAATACAAATCAAATCAAATGAGTCATGCGCGTAACATGATGGACCTCTTGAGATCCTTACATACCATAAACAAAGGTGTTCCCCCACCGAATCGCTCAAGTGATGAAACAAAAATATTTATATTTGCTGCCCAGTTATTAATTACAACTACAATTTAATTTGAGAATACAAAGATAGAAGGTTGCATTGAAAAACTAATACAAATACAATGTAAAGCAATTGAATATGACAAAAATCAGTAAGTCAGGTTAGCTTTAGCTTAAAATAAATAGCATAAAACGCGCTTAAATGCTAGGTATATAGATATATGTTCAGATGTAGTACGGGTGTGTTTGCGTGTTGACTTATAATTGCAAAGACCGTAAATAAGAGGATAAATAAATTAAGTGTACATTGAACTGTAGTTGCAGAAAGTTATACAACGCACATTTAGTTCGAATGTTTATGCTAAAGTCGCTAAAAACAATAACGGACTGAATTAAAAATAACGCTTTCCCCGGGGACATCTTTTTCTCAACTGCCGTGCCTTAGTATAATACAAATGCGTTTTTACAAAGATAGCAAACGAGTTTTCGTCTATTACGAGCTTATTTTAAGATATTTGTTTTCTTTTCATTTTCATCCAGTTTGATGTAAATTCTAAAATCTAATTCGCGACTGTTGGGAATCTGTTGATTGTTGGTTTGTTGGCGGTAGTGTTGATGTCAATGACGGCGGGGGTTGCGCCGGTATCGGTAAAGGCGGCTGTATCAACGTTACTGGCACACTCGACTTCAAAACAGATGACGGCGGTGGTGGTGGTAATGATGGAGGTTCCATGTGTGTTGGTAAAAATAATGGCAGTGGTGGCAAAGCGCCAAATGGAGGTTTTCCCACAGTTACACCAGTTACAGTGCCTGCTGTTAAGAAAGCGTCAGTCGCTACGGATTGCGCTTGCGCAAAACGCGAAAGCGCTGCTGCTGATAAGGTGCTAAAATCGCTTGTATCAAAGGTTACTGGGGGTCATTGAGCGCAATAATCTTTTTTGGAACCATTTTGCGGTGATGGCAGATTAGTAGTCTTTTGTTGTGGCAAATCCTAAATGAAATATAATTTTTATTGGATTAACAGAAGAAATAATAAATGTATTAAAACTCCTTACGAGATCCTTAAAAGTGCGAACAACTTGCTTGTTGTCATAACTTGGAATGCCGCTCAACAACTCCATTCGTTTACTCTTGATATTTTGACTATTATTGTTATTCGCGTTGGTGTTATTATTGTTATTTGTTATAGTGGACGGACCCGACTGAAACGCATTCACATTCACCGTGTCCATTGCAAAGTTCGAAGATGCATTTTTCTTGTATTTTTGTTTCGGAGGTGCTCCCACAGGCGCTTTAACTGTGGCCGGATAAATACTGACGATCTCCACGCCATCCGATTCACTGCTGCTCTCTCGTCGATTTGGCGCACTCAGCGCTAAGGCAGTTTTTGTATTGGGTATTACAGTAATTGGTGCATTACTGCTCCCCGGTCGTAGCATTTGTTGTGATGTCAATAATATATCGCTCGGGCTACGGTAGTTATCTAGATCTATAACTTGTACGTTTGTTTCGCCCGATCTGGAATGTTTTGATTGTGATGGTAAGGGAGCCGCTGTGCTGACGATGGTAGTTGTTAACAATGGCGGAAGAGCCGAGGTCGATACTTGAGATGAGGTGATAACGGCGTTGCTGGTCAACACGTTTTGCATATTGAATTCCAAATTTGTTGAAGCAGGGACAAAAGTGGGCGGTTTTTTGTTGTTATCGAGATTGCTATTGGTGCCCGGCATATTGCTCTGAGCTTGTAATTTTGATGTTTTATTTGTCCCCTTAACGCCAGCTTTTCGTTTTAGACTGTTCGAGGCGCCGCTACTTGCTACGGATTCAGTGTCGGAATTGGCGTATGAACTGCGACTGCCCGTGGCGAATTCTTCAAACTGTTTCATATAAGCGTTATTAGAGGTAATGGTCTGTGTAATAGCAGCAGAGGAGCCCGAAACAGCATTGTTACTTCCCGTTGTAGGATTGGCCGGGTTAGAGTTACAGCCATTTTCCTTTTCTTTCTTCTTGTCTTTCGCTTTTTTTGCTGCTGACTTACGTTTTTCGATCTCGCGCTGAAGCTCCTCAAAGCGCATCCAATCTTTCGGCCAAAGCTCCACAACTTTATCTCGCAAAAATACATTGATGAAATCCTCAAGGGTTTCCTTCCGGGTGCCCAGCACTGGAAATGAGGTCCAACGCACTTGATAAACATCGTAGAGAAGATTTCTGGAATACGTCAATATTTACTTATATAAATTAGGATTTTTAAATTAATTTTTTTTTTTGCTTACCGCAGGTTATTATTCCATGGAAATCTCTTCTTTGGCATTTTTGGTGGATACTCGGCATTTATATTAACCGCGCTAAAAATATGATTTATGAGATGCATTATATAGGTATATATGTGCATATATGAGGAAATAAAAATATTTTTCTTACAGTTCAGCATGCTTTCGAATATCCGCTTCGAAGTTAGCAATGACGCTTGGCATTGCTTCTATGATCGCTTTTCGCAATTTACCAAGAGCTCTTTTGCTTTTCATTTTTTCCTCTTTAATACGCAGCTGTTTTGCTTTACGCAAGAAAAAATATTTAGGCAGCACAAGGTGATATTCTAAGTGTGCGAAAACCATGTTTCTATGAGCTTTTTCAACGCATAGCAATGCCTCGTCGATTCTATACCAAAATTGTATGGACAAAGAAAAAAATGTAATACCAAAACAAAAACAAGAAAATACGCAAGTTTCGTTAAAACATACTTCAAAAAGGCTTCAACGAGCGTCTCATCAAACTGGAAACGTTTACCGATCAGATTTTTCATTTTTATAATTTCTTTGAATTGTTGCACATCCGCTATAATTTCAGCTTCGATGTCAGGCAGTTTTGTGTCACCTGTACGTAACTCTAAACGTATTACACGATTATTTTGTTTCAATTTAATTTACAATTCTAAATTTTAACTTACTCTCAGTACTTTCACCATTGCTACTTTTCGTTTTCTTTTCAACGGGCACAGAGTCATTGGAGTCGCTATCATCGCTAGACTCATCCGATTCGCCACTCGAAGAAGAATCATCTTCTTCGGATGATTTACTGGCAGTTCCTTTCAATTCACCATTAATTGCCTCGGAATTTCCACTAGGTCCACTTCCGCTACCACCTTCTTGCATTTTTAAAAAGTTGTCGCGTTTTGCTTTTAGCATATCCTTTATGGTGGTAGTCTTAACAATTTTCTGCCGCACGCGTTCTTTATCCGAATCCGAACCAACGGACGAAGGTTTGGGTGAATTTGATGTGGACGAACTACCTATTCCTGAATTTTTTACCGACTTCCCCTTTTTAGCATTGCCCTCCTGATTGTTCTTGGGTTTTTTCGACGGGTTGGTGGTCGAGTTGGAACGGGGTCGTTTCTCTACAAGTTGCATTGTGGCACTGCCATTCTTGTTACCCTTTACGGTATCAGCACTAGATACTTCTCCCTCCGATTCCACATTTTCATCGGCATCTTCCTCACTGCTAGAGGAGCTATCTGAGGAAGATGAGGATATAACGCGCTTTCTCGGGCGATTCGGCATTTTTATAATTTCGTCCGTTTTTGTGGTCGTTGATTCTGTGTGAAGTTTTTGGAACTCAAGTGGACCACAGTTGATGTAAAAGCCGCCCTCTATTGTTTCCATCTCCTCCGGGATAATTTCATCATACTGTAGTAAAGTCAAGAAATTTGCACATTGTATGTAGCAAAGAACTTAGGTTAAGAATATAGTTCTATACTTACTGCTTCCGTATTGTCTATAAAAGAATCCGACTCATCATAGCCTAAACCTATGTCACAAAGATCATCTTTTTTGCTGCGACCTCGGCCACTGCCATACGCACTCCCATATTTCTTTTCTAGTTCGTGGGCGATTCGAGCTACATCATTGTCGTTGTCGTTGAATGGGTCAGTGAAACCATTTGCCTTTTGTTTCAATTTCTTCTGCTTCTTCTGCATTAGTGAAAAATATTTATAATAAATACTAATTTTAGATAAAAAGTATTTACATACCTTTTCCAAATGCAATAGTCGGGAATAATTAAATTCAGGATACTGGCAGGAGTCTGTAGGGAAGAGTTCTATTGTAAGCCGCATTGTTTTGTTGCTTTTACGATCAGCACTCGCACCAGTAGGGCCTACACGATCAGAGTTTTGTTGGCCAGAGAGAAAATCATCGCCGAAACGTGACGAGCTCGTGGTTAAAGCACCACTGTTAATACCCCCCGAAACACCGACAGTAACGCTGCCTCCAGCACTGAAGTTGATTGTAGACGAAGTGCTACTGCTCAAGGTGGTAAACGAAACTCGTTTCATTTCGGACATTTCAACATTCAGTTTTATTTTAACCAAGAAGAATTCTAAATATTAAAAAGTATTGAGGGACAATTTTTAGCGGAAGCAATTTGACCATTCATTACTCGCGAAATCTTTTATTAGTCAACACACACCTTCCAAAGGTTGCAAATAAAACTAAAAAAATCTTTGTTTAAATAATTGTTTATAGATTTTCTTTCTTTTTAATTATTTTTCCTTTTAATCGCGTCTATAGCATGCACTTCTTTTCTTCTGCTTTGCGCCATTGGCGCGTTGTATTATATTTGCCTCAACCAATTTTTTATTGCAAGCGCAAACGCACTCTCTTTTCTATCTTCGTTCCTTCGATCAACACTTTTCCACTCGTATCACACACAAAACACTAGAATGCGCTGCTCTTACAGCCACTGCTTTTATTTCTGCTACTGCGGCCTTTTTACCTATGCCTCATACCCAACTCTAAACCGACGACGTGACCAAAAGTTTCACACACTTTATAACTTACTGAAGATATGTTTCACTCCACAAAATTATAAAATTCGGTTTCTCCAACACGTCACGCACTGTTTTCTGAATATTTTAAGTTTCTGCAATTGAGGTGGTTGCCCTTTTGCAAATCTGCTAATTTTTCAATCCATAAGAGCTTAGCGTTTTGTTATTTTGGAGCATCTTACTATTTCTTCATTCCTCTTAATTCCACTCCGCGGTTGTATTTTCTTACAAAAAATGTACGATAATATAATTCAGCTGCAACTCTGTCCAAAAATAATTGAGAGCTACTAAAAATTTTAATTAATAAATGTATATGAATATACAGCCTATTAAAAAATAAATTAAAAAAATATTTATTTATTTCATTTTAATTAGACAATTTTTAATGATTAGTTTTTAACTTTCTTCTAGTACTTCAAATTTTTAAGCTTAAGCATATTTGCAACTCTGTATTGCAAGAAAAAATAAAACAAAGTGCATATGCTAATTTCGCCTTCTATGACATTTCGCGAATGTCACTTAATGCAACAATCTGAATAGGTTGATACAAATGTGGTTAACGTGTTGCCAGAAACTGAAACAGCATAGACACTCAAATTCATGATGCAATACATGCATATATCCAAAAATTATTAGTTATGCAATGTAATTCATTATATAATTGCAATGTTAGAGCATTCAAAAGGCGTGTTCGATTCGTCACTTATCTGCTCGCTTTGTTTGGGTTCTGCTTGCTGACGAAAAATTTGTTTGTGAAGGCAACAACAAAGTATCGAATGAAATTCGTCACTCGCTAAGGCAAACCGAATCAAAGACGGCTAAAATAACTTATAATTTTTACCCTACATCTACACCGGCTTAACATTTTATTTTAAAAAAGACACCAAGCAAATCAATTTATTAAGCTCTTATGCAAAAACTTAAAAGAGTAAGTAGTAGCTTGAATTAACAATTCGTTTTCGCTTCGAGTTAGATTATCATTGTGAATATTTTACAAAATAATTTACAAAACTTCATCGAGAATAAACGAAAACTTTACGTTGGTTTACAACAGTTATATGTGATAAGTCCTATTATTTTATGTGCTCGTTCTTTGTTTTTTCTAGATGATTAAATTTCGTGATAATAGAATATAAAACAAGAAATATTCAACCAAATTTTATTTTATAGGTGGCAATAATCAAGCGAACTGCTATAGAAAATAAAAAAATGGATGCGGCTCCTCAGGAGGAGAAGCGAAATTGCATTTTAATAAAATCTTAAGAAAATCTTGAAGTAAGATATTAACTAGGAGTCACATTTATTAGATATAACAATTAAAAAGACGTAACCAAACATATTTAAATGCAATAACAACTTAAACTGGCCTTAGTTTTTTAACTTTGGAATTTATTATAATAAAGATATTGAAGATATATTAATATTTAAAGGGTATACAAGAAGGCTAGAAATCAATTGTCCAATTTTGTTTTTTAATATCTTTTTTGTTAAATAAAAAAATTATTTCGAGTAATAGAAATCTTTATTTAGAGCTTTGCGCGCTCTTTTTCTTGTCTGTTTGTAACCTGCAGCCATCTAGTTCACGAAGTCACCAGCGAAAATTGAAGTCTTTCGATTAGCTATGGGCTTTCTTGTATTTTCATATAAATCGTTCTCTTACAGTATTTCTTTTGTTTAGACATTATCAGTTGTATGAGCTTTATCCAAAGTCACAAAAAAATATCTCCTACTGATGCTATGGCTCCTACAGAGTGCTTGAATTCAAAAAATTGTACGTTAAAATAAAATAATTTTGTTTTTGAAAGAACACTCATTATGAATATTGATTCGGTTTTAATATTCGAACGAACTATTTTTTTTGTGGTTTTCGTTAACTTGTCAAATGAAATGAACGGATATATAGTTTGACCGACAGTAAAGCATTAAAAACCTTAGGAATATTCAAGCGCATTCAGCTCATGGAGAGACGGCGGGCCGAAACTAAGAGAACTTGATCCCTCTCTTTTTATGGGGCAACATAAAATCAAGGAACAGCTTAGAGGTGAAGAAATAAGACTACGAAACTTAAGTTGTCTATATTATGGAAAGTCTTTACTTTGAGAGAATATTGAGAAGTGATTTAAGCATCTCATAAAAATCCCAAAGGAGAAACTGAGAATAGTCATCGAAATTCCATTCTCCAGAAACATCATTACACTTTTTGACGTGATAACGTCTTATAATTCGATTTAGCGGGCTGCACGCACGAAAAAATGTGTCGTTACCTTGCTCATTAGTGTTACCTTGCGCATTTGTCGTTACCTTGCTCATTTGTCGTTACCTTGCTCATTGCCGTTACCTTGAATGAACTGCAAGCGAAAGCGCGAAACCAACAAAGCAAACGAACGGCAACGTTCGACATCTTGCTCTCTCCTATTTAAGTGAGCGTATATATGTATGTATATGCGCATATGTACATATATAAATTCACGTATTTGTATTTGCATATGCCTTCTTATTGATTATTATTAATTTGATTTACTTGAAGAATTTAAAATAAAACCAAGTTTGTTAATAATACCTGTTGTTTTAAAGTTATTATTATTAATTTTTTTATTATATATGAAGGAAAAAATGTATGGTAATATTTACCATATACCTTATAAGATATGTTGTATACTAATATATGTGTATAAACATGCATATATGTACATATACAATTTCGCGCAATTTTCAAAAAGAATAAATCTATATGTAAAGATGCATACAAATCATATGGACATATCAAATATACGAATCTATTCCGTACGCAAGCAAATGTAAGCTAATGTGCTTGAACTGCAAGCGAGAGCCGCGGAACGAACGACAAAGAGCACAATCGGCCCCCGCGTTCGGTAATGTTCGACATTTGGCTCTGTCCTACTTGAGTGAGCATATATATGTATGTATATGCGCATTTGTATATAAATTCACATACTTGTATTTGCATATGCCTTCTTCCTGTGTGCATGGTAATGAACCATTTCTCTGTTGAGAATAGGACGATGATAGAAAAAGTAGGAAATGAAAGGGAGTGTTTCGAGTGTAAAGTGTCTTGAAAAAGGCAAATCGATGATGGTGACTCTTAGTGTTGTTGATTTATTAACGTCTGATGCACAATCGAAATTGAAGATATCTTGCATGAATTTGATAAATGTTTCGTCATTTTTCACGTTTGTGTAAATGTATCTTGACCTATTCCATTGCAATTCCATTTACCTCCTCCTCTATATCCATACAAAATATCTATCAAACAAATAAAATATAAAAGTTTTGTTTTGAAAATTGCAACCATTCCATCAATATTTTCTTATGACGTTGTCACGTTAAACTATCGTCAGTAAACCGACTTTACAGACAACCTATTTTTCTAGAACGTAATGCCATATCCTGTTACCAACACTTACTTGTCAATAAACTATTTTCGGTGGAATCTACTGAAATTATTGATTATGGAATTGGCATTAGAAAATAAGTTATGGATATTTTTTTTAAATGTTCAGCATTGACTGTTATTTGTATTGAAGGTCACAACATGAGGCATGCAATTAGTCTTGGCGTTTTGGCAGCTATATTTTTATTCTTTAGAAATCTTTGTAGTAGTACCATTATAAAATCAAAAGAGAAGTGAAGTTTTTTTCTAGTCGCATTAGCCTATTTAACATTTTTAGTGTATAAAGGCAGCAGATATATTGATTTACAGATATTTTTTTTATTTTTCGTTAAAGAAATTTTTTCCCTTGCTCAAAAATGTAAAGAGTGCTTTGTACGGAATTTTCTTTTTAATGAAAAGTTATGTGAAAAAAATATAGCTACGATAATCGTTCCGCATGCCATAAAATTGACAGTTTGCACACGATAGCTGATTGTTAACGGAGATGTGGAGCAAAAATGATAGAATATTATGTACAACGTGATGTTAAGAAAGTAGGATGTTAATAATAGGGCCGAGAATAAAAAGTTGTTGGGTTCGGAAAAAAGTACAATTGGCAGCACTCAGCAGATTAACGTACATCGACTTCTCCCACTTCTGCTTTCTTAAAATTAGTAACAGAAAGAAAAAAGATTCGAACAGCGTCAAAAAGTGAAAAGTGAGGAAATCTGCGCGAGAAGAAAGGAAA
Organism: Anastrepha ludens; assembly: GCF_028408465.1. NCBI lineage: Eukaryota > Metazoa > Arthropoda > Insecta > Diptera > Tephritidae > Anastrepha > Anastrepha ludens. The sequence continues at coordinate 104,810,797 of NC_071498.1, forward strand.
GGAAAATTCTTGTGTGAAAATTTGTGGATTTGAAAAAAAGTATCAATTAAAATAAAACATTGTTGCATTGACGAAAACTTAAATGCAAGAAGCTGGAATTACTCACATCTTTTAGAGTAAATGGGAGTCGAAGAAGTAAAAATACCGACGAAGCAGTATAGCAAGCAAATATACTCGGCTAAAGTAGCAATTGTAGATTCAGACCAGCAACTGCAAATACAAAAGCAGAGACAACGGCAGCAGCAACGACCACAACAGCACCGAAAAAGACAACGTCGGAGCGACCGTTGTGGCTAAATAGAAGAAGAGCCACAGGCAGCGGTAGCTCCACCGCAATCGGCAGCGAGGTAGTGTAATTGCAAAGTGCAACTAGGGCCTGCGTAAGAAGGTGGAGGAGAACAAAGGGGCGACTCATAGTAATTATAAAGTGGAACAATGTGTGACGTTTGCTCAGATTTTCTGCATTTGCTGGAGTCATGTAAGTATTAAAAAATCTTGGAAAGATAATAGACTTGCACCGGTAAAGTGGTTACGTTGACAACGAGTTTTTTAGCAATACTTACTTGGTAGTAGGTCATAGAGAGGGAGAGAGATGGATCTAAAATTTAAAACTGCGAAGTTCATGCTATTTGGGTTGATTTCTACTAATTACATGCAAGTTTTTTTGTATATTGAACTTATATTGTTTTGATTTACAGATGAACTTCGAATAACCAGTAACGATGCAAAACATTCAATTCTCTTGAAGAGTGAAATTGAAACAGCTTTTGGGTATATTCAAGCATGGCCACAACGCCAGTGTATGTGTCTGTATCGGGACCCGAAAAATTTCGAACGATTCAATCTTGTAGTTCAATCTATGATATGTTTGGCAGTGCACCACTTGAAGCATATTGAACGCTTGATTGACGACTACAAGCGACTGACAGCATGTAGTTTGGGGCAAACAACAACGGTTGCAGCTCAGCTGCAATCGCAGCCAGGTGGACAAACAGCAGGTGCTGGCACCTCTGACAAAAATACAAAATCAACATCTAATAAGAAGGCTGAGAAAGATTCAGACTTATCATTAGAAGACAATGCGAACCGTAATATTCGAGATGCAGAAAGTGGTACAGAAGAACTAAAGGAATCTAAAAAGGTCGAGCGAGATGTTAGCTCATCTCCGCCTTGCTTATCACCTTCATCACGTAACGTAACATCTCCAATAATTCCATCATCACCGCCACCACCTGCACCTTCAATGCGACTACCGCAATCGAACACAAATACATCAGTAACAGATATAGCCTCGAATGCCGAAACATCGATTTCTTATAAATCTAATAAAAACGCATCGTCATCAACATCTTTATCGCAAATAACTGAAGAACCATGGATCTTACCAGAAGTAGAAAAGCTCTTCATATTGGTATCTAAAGTGTTTTTGCTAAATTTTCCGTTATACATTGCATACAAGCACGGTACGCATGCGCGCCTTGACGATATCTCCGCCGAAGAGGCGCAACATTTAGCAATATTTTGTGACTTACACGACAATGAAATACCAGTATATTTGCTGCGCAATATAACATTGTTTTGTAATTCAGGCGGTTTCGCTGCAATGATGTTATGTTTCGAGCAGCCAGATCTACCAGTAACCACTGCACAGGCTATTACTGCCACTGTCTCAAACATAAAGCTGTGGCTTAATTATGGTTGCATCGTGCAGTTGTTTGTGCCGCTGCGCAGTCGAGTTCTTCAGTACATGTGCAAATTGTCAGATCAAAATTTACGTTCAGCAGCAACACGTGCGATGGCTGATTTTGTATGGTCAGCTGTTCGTGATCCGCTGGATGCTTCGGTCAGCTTTGATGTCGAGGGTCTGGCACTGGCATTCAAGTACTTTACATCAACCACACTTACAATGCGCTTAGCGGGTAATTTCCATTACATTGAATTAAAAAATAATTATAATTGAATTTAATAGTTTCCTGTAACCTACCTCTCTACTCTTCCTTTGTCTAAAATACCTAATTTTTCGTACTAAAAAAATTAAATTTGCCGAGTATATCCCTTCAGGTATGGCGCAGATAAACGCACATATTAACCTGTTCAACGAAATCTGCACCACTGAAACTGTTGGGGAGGTGGAGATAGTGGGTCAGAAAATTGCGAACTGGCTCACTGAAAATCAGATTATACAACATCTCTTCGGGCCTAACCTACACGTTGAAGTAATTAAACAAGCGCATGTTGTTCTTAATTTCCTTGCTGTGGAAAATCAAATTACTGAAGAGCATATTAAACTAATATGGCAAGCTACTCAACTTAAACATTGCTCCAAGACTATTTTTGATATATTGCCGGCGTTGGTAAAAAATCTGGCACCTCGTCCAGCTATGCATTTATACTCGTTACTTTGTCACATGGACCCTAAGGAACATACTGAGCAAAGCATTTATATTGCGTCTGCACTTACAAAATTAATTTGGTCTCGCGATAGTTCTCGTAATCAGATGAGCTTGATGCAGGATCATCTGCTGGCAGCTCATGTGACCGCTTCTAGCTCGGACAGTGGCAGTATGGACGGCAGCAACTCAGATGATGAGCCCGGAAATGGCGATGATAGTAGCCTAGCTAGTGGTACTCGCAAGAGTCCAATTGATATAGAAAATGTGGGATCGGACACAGGAGCACCGCCACCTTGCAAACAGGCTCGTCATAGGCGTCATGTTTGCGAAGCCAATTCTGAAGGCAAGTGTTGTCAAAAATAGTTTTTGTTTTACTCAATTTCAATAATTTACAGAAAAAGGAAGTCGTTCAAATGCCGAGGATTTAAATTTGATAAATCAAAAGATGGATATTAAGTAAGTCATATATAACTTAAAAACTATATTCATTGGTAATACCGATGTTTGTATTTAAATAATTAAATTTTTAATATTATTGTAGAATGCAAAATCACCGTATAGTGAACATAATCGACAATTCAAGTAGCGAGGATGACTTGCGACAGTCCGAATTGGACATTCAAATGCATCTAAAAAAATCGCGAAAACGTAGAAAAAATAGCAATCTGCCACTTACGCGTTTAGCGCACGAAATTGTTGAAGCTATCTGGGACGGTGGTGAGGACGATGATGCTAGCAGCGACGATGCGGATGATGCCGATGAAGCTGATGGCGAAGTTTTAAATGACAGCGACGATTGCAGTGAGAACGGGGGCCAAGTTGTACCTAGTGCCGTGCTAAAACATCTACGCGGAGAGGGCCCTTATATACGAGCTATTGACGAAACGCACATTAGTGAACTCCTAAACGGTGCCGAAATCGACGGGTATTCGTCACCAATGAGTAACAAATCTGAAAAAAATATGGCAGACTTCGACGACGAAGATGTCTCGCCATGCGAAGAGGAGTTAAGCCAATTGCATTCATTACGGGTCTCGCATAATTGTGTGCCGCCCGCTTTTGCGGCTGCTGCCATGGCTGCTGCACATTCGAGTATTCAACAACACCAGCAACAACAAAAGTCAGTTGAGGCAGTAACGGCGGGTGTCGTAGCGGATGTCGTAGCGGGTGTTAGTGATACCGTAGCAAATGCGGCCGCAGTAGCCGTCGCCGCAGCCACACGAGTAGATGCAGACTTACAACAACAAGTGGCGAATGCGAATGCCGCTGCAATCGCTGCCGCATTAGCAGCAGTAATGGTGCGACGCACTGGCGATCCAGCGGATGTCGATATGTTGGAAAATAATGCAAAAGTAATATCGCCGCAAGCGCAGTTCGCAGGACGTGTATTGCAAAGTGCTGTACAGCAACCGCAGCAAGGTGTGGGACAGTCAGTACCGTTGTCACCACAACAGACACCACCACAACCGCAACAGCCAAGTTTTAAGATCAACGATGTGTGCCAACCGGGTAACACTTTATTGTGGGATTTGTTGCAAGACGACAAAATTGTAAGTTGCAATTAGACTGAAAACAAGTTCGGTTATTAATTTTTTACTATTACTCTGACTTCTCCTGTTCTCATTGTTTCAGTTTCAATTGGGTGAATCCTTGGCACTTGAGGCAGAAAAGGCATTAGCTACTTTGCTTTGTTTTAGCATGGACCGCCAGTTACGTACGAAATTTATAGAAGGTTGTCTACAAAATCTGGCCAACAACCGCAGCGTGGTTGTGAGTCTGCGACTGTTGCCTAAGCTCTTCGCATCATTTCAGCACTTTCGACCAGCAGACACGCACCATGTGACAATGTGGGCTGAGAGGCAGCATCGAATGATGTACCATTTCTTTAATAATATAAGATTTTATGCTAAACGTTATGCGGAGCTCCAAGGCAAATTGGCTAGTGGGGGTGGCGAAACTCCTCCTGACGCTGTTATGTACTCCCATAAGACTCAAGTCTCGGTGCGCCTACACTTTTTGTCTTCCATTTTTTCGACTTTGGGATCACCAAAAACTTTTCGGTGAGTTCACGCATTTTCTATGTATATTAAATATTATATTAAATGCATTCTTGCCCTAATCACTATTAATTTTGCAATCACTTGAAATTTGCATTTTCTAATAGGACTATCAATAAGTTCGTGCGGTTTTTTTTCGAAATTTGAAACTTTATTGACGTAAAATGGTTACAAATTTAATATTCAAAATATTGTCCATCGCTTACTACTACTTTTTCCCATCTTTCTGGCAATTCACGGATTCCCTTTGTGAAAAATTCGGTCGGTTTTGCCGCAATCCACGAATCGATCCATTTTTTGACTTCATCGTAATTACGGAAGTGCTGGTCAGCCAGGCCATGTTGCATCGATCGGAAGAGATAGTAATCGGATGGCGCAAGGTCTGGACTATACGGCGGGTGGGGTAGGACATCCCATTTGAGCGTTTCTAAGTATGTTTTGACCACTTGTGCAACATGTGGCCGAGCATTGTCATGTTGCAAAATAACTTTGTCGTGTCTATCGGCGTATTGCGGCCGTTTTTCTCGCAGTGCTCGGCTCAAACGCATCAATTGTCGTCGGTAGACATCCCCCGTAATCGTTTCATTCGGTTTCAGTAGCTCATAATACACAACACCCAGCTGGTCCCACCAGATACACAGCATAACCTTCAGGCCATGAATATTCTGCGCCGACGTCGATGTTGAAGCATGGCCAGGGTATCCATACGTTGCCCGACGTTTTGGATTGTCGTAATGGACCCACTTTTCATCGCCAGTCACAATTCGATGCAAAAAACCCTTTCTTTTGTGCCGTTGAAGCAGTTGTTCGCATGCCATAAAACGGCGTTCAACGTCTCTTGGCTTCAATTCATACGGCACCCAATGGCCTACCTTTCGGATCATTCCCATGGCTTTTAAACGTTTGGAAATGGTTGATTGATCAACTCCCAAAGTTTTTGCAACCTCTTCTTGCGTTTGAGCCGGATCTTGATCGAGCAATTCCTCCAATTCGGTATCCATGAACTTTGGCGGCGCACCCTCGCGTTCTTCGTCTTCCAAGCCAAAATCACCACTTTTAAAGCGTGCAAACCACTTCTGGCACGTTCGCTCAGATAGAGCATGCTCACCATAAACTTCCACCAAGATACGATGACTTTCGGCTGCTTTTTTCTTCATATTAAAATAATGAAGAAGAATTCCCCGCAAAAACACATTATTTGGCACGAAGTTCGACATTTTCAAGTGTGGTAAAAATATTGTTGTTTACGCTTCAAATAAAAAACTTATACTGACGTTTGTGCCTTACGACAGTAGCTCTCCAATGAATGTTTGGAAATGTGGATCGATGGAATAATAATCAAGTTACGCCATCTGTTGTAAAACCGCACGAACTTATTGATAGTCCTATTACATACATAAAGGTTGTGCAGCACACTTTAAATTGTCTTTAGAGAAGTCTTTAGCGTGTTCGGCGATTTTCTGCTATCGACTCTTGGCTCTCCTGGAATCTTCCATTGGGACGATTGGGCTTTGCTTTCGATGCCATAATCATATACCCATGATTCGTCATGACCCTTTTAAGCAAATCTGGATCAGCGTTGACGTCATTCAACAATTCCTGAGCGATGCTTATGCGACGTTGTTTTGGGCCAAAATTTTGGAACGAACTTCGCTGTCACACGCTTCATGCCCAAAATTTCCGAAAAGATGGCATGGCATGAGCCAACCGATATGCCGATATCCTCATGCCTACACGAAAGGGAAATCGGTAGAGACAGCTCTACATAACCTTATTTACACGGCAGAGAGTTCACTGCACAAACAGGAATTTACTTTAGCCGCTTTCCTTGATATTGAAGAGGCCTTTAACAATGTTGAAGGGGGGGCAATTACTGCATCACTCACTGATCTTAGGGTAGAACCGGGCTTGGTAGGCTTCATTGGCAAAATGCTAAATAGCAATCGGTGCTCAGGAGATTGGTAAGTAGAGGTACACCGCAAGGTGGAGTCCTCTCACCGTTTTTATGGAACGCAGTTGTAAATAAACTTCTGTTAATACTGGAATCGGTGGGCTGTAAGGTGATAGCTTACGCCGACGATGTTGTTATTGCTGTCTCTGGTAAATTTGTATCTGCTCTAGATATACTTTCTAGGTGGGCAGGAAAGTGTGGTCTAGGAGTCAACCCAGACAAAACACAACTCATATTGTTCACTAGGAAACACAGAATCCCTCAGCTAAGTCCAATTACGCTCAAAGGGGAAGCTCTTGTGATTTCGGAAGAAATCAAGTACTTGGGACTAAACATAGATAGGAAACTGACTTGGAAGTCAAACACCTTAGAAAGGGTCAGGAAAGCGAACCTAGCTTTCTATGCCTGTAAGAGAGCTTTAGGGAAGACCTGGGGAATTAAACCTAAGGTGGCTCATTGGCTCTACACTGCTGTCGTCAGACCCATTCTTCTATATGGAAATGTTGTCTGGTGGTGTGCTATGCAGAAAAAAACCGATTCTAATTTATTGAATAAGGTGCAGAGATCAGCGGAACTAGCAATATGTGGCGCCATGAAAACCACGCCATCCATGGCTTTGGACATCATGCTACATCTGCCACCCCTAGATCTCTTCTGCAAATACTCAGCGGCCTGCGCCGCTTTAAGGCTCAAAGCGAGCTCACAATGGTGAACTGTCACACATGGACATTCAACCATTTTAGACTCCTATACGGATATACCCAGTGACTGTGATTATCACCCTCCCATTCTTTGCTTCGAAAGGAATTTCCTAATGAAAATCCCTTCTAGACTGGAATGGCTTGAAGAAGATCCAACACCCAACACACCCGTTAAGATCTACACGGACGGATCCAAAATGGACACCGGTGAAGGATCAGGGTTATTTTGCGAAGAGCTTTCTATTAGTGAATCCTTTAAATTACCGGATCACTGTAGCGTTTTTCAAGCGGAAATAAACGCTATTCATGAAGCCTTAAAATGGTTAAAGATAAACAGAATATCAACAACGGATATCTGCATTCTATCAGACAGCCAAGCTGCCCTACGAGCCCTGGATGCATTCCAAACAACATCAAGGAGTGTCTTACGTTGTCGCCAATCTCTAAATGAGATGGCCAAACAATATCGTATAATATTATGCTGGGTCCCAGGCCACAGAGATATACCAGGGAACTGTAGGGCAGACCAACTTGCAAGAGAAGGTACCTGTATGCCAGACATAAGTAATTTTATGGAGATACCTCTCGCAACTTGTAAGCTTCTCATTAAGGACGCACTAATCAATTCTGCAAATCAGAGATGGATTAGCGCTAACACCTGCGAAATTGCTAGGCAAACATGGCCAAGGCTAAATTTACGTCTGTCCAAGAGTATTATAAAACTGAGTAGACTTCAAATCAGGACCTTAGTAGGGGCCCTCACAGGACATTGTCTCATAGGAAATCATGCAAGGAGATTAGGCATATACACGCATGATTTCTGTCGTAGTTGCACCTTTTTTGCACACCTTTTTTGCACATGCCCGGCTCTAGCCAGAAGCAGAAACCGATTTTTAAAATCCTACTTCTTAACGAATATAGATAATCTTTACACTTTAGGTATCAACAACCTTTTACGCTTTGTCAAAAGCTCAGGATGGTTCAATATGGAAAGGGAAATGTAGCCCAGCCCCCGCGGCTCACAACGGACCCATTCCGTGGTCTAAGTGGCATCGTTGTCTCTATGTGCGATGCGGCTGCCAAACCTACCTACCTATCCTCAGCAACTTCTCTAATTGTGATTGGACGTTTCTCCATAATAATTTTCCTCACTTTCTTAACATTTTCATCGGTTGTTGTTGTGCTGGGGCGTCCAGAGCGAGCGTCGTCATTCACATCTTCTCGACCTTCCGTGAAAAGCTTATACCACTTGTCAACTTTTTTTCGACTCAGTGTACTCTCACCGTATGCCATTGTCAACATTTCAAGAGTTTTTGAGCTTAATTCCATTTTTTACACAAAATTTGATGCAACTTGTCTTATTTATGCCTGTCTCAAACAAACTAAACATGCTATATTGCTAAAACCGTGTACCAACATAAGAAAATAATAATAATCATAAGTCGAATGTAAGTTATTTTTTGAACACACCTCGTATATTGTAAGGGGTAGCCATTTTGGCTGCTTGTTCTCCTATAGACCAAAAGTTAGTTATCACTGCCGTGAGCCTGCAGGCATCCCTTCGTTTCATATTTATCAATGTTGATTCGCACAATCCGCGATTCGTAGGTTGTTGTTGTTGTAGCAGTATCTTCGCCCTGTCAGTGTAGTGTAAATTACCGGTCGTCTTCGTCTAGCTCATCTAACGGTAGGCCCAGGAAACTGGCAGTTTCGACGGGTTGGGTCCAGAGGGAGAGAGGTGTTAGATGAGTGGGTTTGATGGGGCATGTGAAGAGGTGGTTAGTGTCGTGCGGGGTACCTTCACATGCAGGACATATGTTTAGTATGTCGGGGTCGATTCTGGATAGGTAGGAGTTTAACCTGCTACAGTATCCAGAACGTAGTTGTGCCAAGATTACGCGGGACTCTCGAGGAAGCTGGAGCTCTTCGTCTGCGATGGGTGGTGGTTGGACTCCGATAACGGCATTCGGGGGTCGGGAGCTTAGGAAGGTGGTAAGTGTCTCCCGATGAATGTCGTTCATAGCCTGTCTGTATACTGTCCGATCCTGGAGAGGTCTGTCCGTTTTGTCCTGGATCTCGTCCACGTAGTTGAGGAAGTGTCTCCTGATGTGCCTGGGAGGTGGCTCAGGCTCGAGTAGGTGTCTGCATGGGTGAGGCCTACGGTGACACCCAAGCAGAAACTGCTTGCCGAGCATTTTGTTATGCTCCTTAACCGGGAGCATGTGCGCCTCGTCATGTAAATGGTAGATAGGGGACATCAGGAGACATCCTGTCGCGGTCCTGATGGCAGTATTCTGGCAGGTCTGAAGCTTCGTCCACTGCGTATCACTGGTTCCAGGCGACCAGACAGGCGCGGCATAGTTCAGAACCGGTCGGCCTATTGCTTTGAAAGTCGACAGCAACATTTCTTTGTCTTTGCCCCAAGTGCTGCCGGCAAGCGACTTGAGGACCTTGTTGCGATTCTGTACTCTCGTTGGAATAGCGGTTGTGTGCGCCGAAAAGGAGAGCAAGCTGTCAAAGGTGACTCCCAAAATTTTGGGGTTGTTTATCGTCGGAATTGGGGTATCGTCGACGTGTACCTGAAGTGGCAGCTTGACCTCCTTTGTCCAGGTGGTAAATAGGGTCGCCGTGGATTTAGTGGGAGAAAGTTTTAAGTTTCTCGCAGTGAAGAAGCGAGAAAGGCTGGCGAGGTAGTCATTTACTTTTGAGCATAGGCCATCAATGTCATTGCCCGACGCCATTATCGTGCAGTCGTCGGCATATGAGACCAGTGAGACTCCCTCTGGTGGCTGGGGGAGTTTCGAAATATAGAAATTAAAAAGCAAGGGTGAAAGGACACCACCCTGCGGTACTCCTTGCTTTATTTTTCTCTGTTTTGAGGTTTGGTCTCGAAATACTACCGACGAGTGACGACCACTCAGGTAGTTCGCGGTCCACCTCTTCAGCCCTGGCGGGAGTGTCGACTGTAAAATGTCATCTAGTAGCGTGGCGTGGCTGACTGTGTCGAAAGCCTTTTGTAGGTCCAACGCTACTAGGACAGTCCTCTCGCAGGGGCGGTTTTGGTTAAGGCCGCGGTTTACCTGGGTGTTTATGACGGTGAGTGCCGTGGTGGTACTGTGCACTCTACGGAAACCATGCTGGTGTGGGGCTGGAGTCAGGTGTTGAGTGAGGAGTGGGAGTAGAAGGGCCTCAAGTGTCTTCACTACTGGGGAAAGGAGAGTTATCGGACGATAAGACTCCCCTTGGTTGGCGGGTTTCCCAGGCTTCAGCAGTGGGACCACTCTCCCTAATTTCCACTTATCAGGAATGATGAGAGTGGCCATAGACAGGTTGAAGACCTTTGTGAGATATTCTACTCCCAATGGACCCAGCTTTTTCAGCATCAGCATGTTTAGTCCGTCGGGGCCAATGGCTTTTGATGGTTTCATGTGTTTGATGGCCCCCTGAACCTCGTCGCTGGTGAAAGTAAGCGGTGCACTGTTGTAGGGCAGTTTGTGCAGCCGTCTGGTGGCACAACGTTTGGATCTGTCGACCGGAGGATGCAATATAAATTGCCGGCTAAAATAGCTCGCGCATCTCTTCGGGTCCGACGAAGTACGACCGTTGAAGGTGATATCCACCTTGTCGTTGTGCTTCGTCGGGTTCGACAGGGACCTTACGGTGGACCAGAGCTTGCTCACACCAGAGGTGAAATTACAGGACTTCAGATGCTCTACCCATTTGGTCCGCTTATGTTGGGTGACCAGTTGCCGGATCTCCAAATTGAGATCCTTTATACGAGGATCCCCGGGATCGGCCTGGCGTAGACGGTCACGCTCGTTTGCCATAACGGCTGCTTCGGCTGGGAAATTGGGACGTAATTCCCGGATCCGTCCAGCAGGTATGAAGCGAGTCGCGGCGGCTGTAATCGCCTTGCGGAGTGCGCGTTCGCCTGCGCGCACATCGGTGGGAGTGGGTAGGGCTGCGAAGATGTTCTCAGTAAATTCCGCGAATCTGGTCCAATCAGCTTTGTTAAAGTTGATATATGACCGGTGATCCGCGGAAACAAAATCGGCGGGTCTCTCGATCGAGATGATAATGGGCAAGTGGTCTGATGCAAGCGATAGCATAGGTCGCCAGGTTATGCTATTTATCAGTCCAGCGCTAGCAATTGTTATGTCAGGCGAGCTGCTACAATTGCCCACTACCCTAGTGGGGGCGTCGTCGTTTACAGTGCTGAACGTCGAATCGTCTATCTGCTCTGCCAATAGCTGTCCCCTACGATCATTTGGCAGGCTTGAATGCCAAAGATCGTGATGCGCGTTAAAGTCACCTACTACCAATCGGTTTTCTCCCCTGATGAGCGCACCAATATCGGGGAGATATCCTGCCGGGCAGCAGGTGACAGGGGGTATATAAATATTGTAAATTTCGAGCTCGGCATCGCCTGACCGGACAGCTATACCGTGACGTTCTAAGGTGCTGTCCCTGCGGTCGATGCCTTCATCAATAAGACGATACTGCACTGAATGGTGTACTATGAACGCTAGGCCACCACCGTTGTCTCGCTCGCGGTCCTTTCGGTGCACGTTATAGCCGTCCCTGGTAATCAGGGGGGAGCTAGCGTGCAGTTTTGTCTCTTGGACCGCAGCTATCTTAATTCCGAACCGACTCATGAAGTCGACTATCTCGTCAATCTTACTCGTTAGTCCGTTGCAGTTTAGTTGCAAAAGCTTGAAGCTTCGCGGGAGGGTCGTCGTAATTCGGGGGGTGAGGGATGCGTGATGTTGTCTGCGTTGGTCCTGCTGTGCGTTCCGCAAAATGGGGAGTGGCCTGATGTTGTCGGGTGGCCGCGCCACGGTGGGCGGTTGCGGGTGCAGAGCTCTGCAGCAGGGGGCAACGTAGTCGCGTGTCCACTCACGGGTGGTGTGCAGGCCGGAGCACCTCCGAAAGTGACACCAGCCACTGCAAGAACTGCATTGGACAGTTGTCAGGTTCCGAGGTACTACGGTCTGGCACACGGAGCAGACTGTGCGGGGGACCAAGAGCTGCTGGTTTGTCCCCGCACTGGGGTAGGAGCAGGAGGGTTGTGGGTTGGAGAGGGGGCTCCTGGCCGTTGAGGTGTTGTTAGTGGCGGCAGTGTGATGTGCCGGCACTGAGGGCAGTGTCGCCGTAGAGGCGGTGACCGCCTGTGGGCGGGAGCAACACGTGGCCACATACCTTGTGGACCACTCCCTGTGAGTCTTAAGGCCTGAACAGGTCTTAAGATGGCACCACCCGTTGCACTGGTTACACCTAACCGAGGTGGAGTTCGGGTGGAGCCGTTTGTGGCAAATGCAGCAGTAAAATACTTCAGGTCCGGGGTTGGGTTCGACGCCAGCCCGGAAGAGAAGTATTTGGAGCAAACTGGCTGCAATGAGTTGCTCCTGTGACGAAAGGTTTAGGGTAAAATACGGTGCACTAGACAGGACTAGTGTACTGGGGCGGCAGCCCTTGGTCGGGAATAAAAACCCGAGTCATTCCGGTAACGTAGAACCGGCTGCCATGGGAACGCTTCGTAGGTATTTTGAAGAGATTGCATTATTGATTGCACCCAGTGGTATGAATACCTTTTCTGCAAAAATGTTACCCATGGCAGATGCCCTTCTGACAAGTTCGTCTGATTTTTCGTTTCCTTCAACATTCCGATGCCCCGCGACCCAGATTAAGGAAACGTTATGGTTTTCGCTCAAGGTGGTAATAAGGGTACTCCTACACAAAGTGGGACTCGCGGGAATATTTCGTTGGTTTTATAATTATCTACACTTGTAATCATATTTGGCACTTTCGATTTACCACCTCTCTGCTCTCTAGAGAATTCCGCTAGCTTACAAGCGATATTCTTAGGCCAGTGCTTTCAAGTATAAGTAGGGATCTTTTTTTTATTTTGTTTTTATTATATTTTGCTTAAAGTAGCGGAATGCTTTGAAAAGTAATGGAATTACAAAGCAGTTTGAGTGTCATGTCGCTTGTCCTCCTTTTTGGTGGCACAATTTCAATGTGGGCTCCTTCGATGCGTTCTTAAAACACAATTTGCTCTTCACTCAATGACAGTGAATTAAAATATAACCGATATCACTTAAACATTAGCAATAGCTTTGGAGAACATCGTCATAATATTGGCTGGACTGTTTCTTCGTTTGCTGATCCGGTCGTTGTTTGCTTAAGTGTTTTTTACTTCCGTACGTAAATTGCTGAGAACATTGTTACTATATATATTATTTTACAAATAATCGAGATTGGCAAACTCATGTGATCAAATAAATCTCGGAAGCAGCATACCTCATGTACAGCAAACCATAAAAATACCTACAAATTTCAAACGAAAAGATGTCCGGAACCCTTTTTCCGTATAAAAGGCACAATTTTGCTCCATATAGTGTTTAATTAAATTTCTAGGATTATTTTTACACATCAATTAGATTTGTGTTTCTTATTTGAAGTCCAGTAAGAACGTAGCGAGTAGGAACTTCTGAATTTCACGTTTTCGATTTTTAAACTTGTTTCGTTAACAAACATACAAAAAGCCTACTGAATTTGATGGTGAAAATTAAACAGACAGAAAATTTATTAAGGGGGAAGTCTACTGTGACAAGGGAAAAACAGGCTTATTTTCCGGATTTTATTTCTAACAAAATATTGCTCGTACATAAAATCTATTTAAACTCTTATCTTTATTATATATTTAAGTTTTTGAAAAAAAAATTTTAAGTCAAAATATTCAAAATGGCCGCTGTGGCACTTCTGCAAGCGCAGGTCCGCTTTTCTTAGGTGCCTAAACGGTGTACATGAAATCTTACGTTTCAGTGATCTAAAACAAAAAAACAAAATATTGTTATCATATACATAGTATTGACTCTCGTCTGACGTAGGATTATGTCGATAAAAAATTTTGGCGTTGAAAAAAAAATTCTTGAAATTTTTTTCTTTTTTTTTGCCTAAAATTGATGTTACTATTGTTTATAACAATTTAACAAATAACAATATCAAAAAAATCCTATGTCAGACGAGAGACACTATTACAGAGAATATATAATTAAATTTTTAAGCTGATTCATTTATCAGAACTCGAGATATCGTGTACACCGTATACAAAAACTTAGTTTCGAGAAAAATGCGTTTAAAGTTTCACTATAGCAGGTACGCGCTTTGGAGCGCTTCGGGAAAAGATCGAAATTTCAACGAAGAAAAATTTAGCCAGCTGTAACACATATTGTACCTTATTTAAGAGGGTTCAAAGTATTTTTTAAGCTAATAAAAAAAAAATCGATTTTTTGAAAAATTCACAGTAGACTTCCCCCTTAATCGATTCGTTGAAAAACTTTTTAAATTTTTAAATATTTTTTTGTAATATGTTTTTTTCGAATATATCTTTTTTTGGAAAAACGTGCAAACGAATTTTTTTAGTGTGAAATGTCTCCTTGACAACGAGCTGAATTTTAAATTTTTTGATCGATACTTTACGAGATATCGATCATTACAGCCATCTATTGAGAGAATAATTGATTGCTTTTTCACCAAACTAATATTATAGCGTCCTTTGCCGTCCATGTATTCATGAGGAAAAACTCTTGCTGAAGATGCCGGAGCAATTGTGGTAACATGGGTGCAATCAAAAGCGCCTATTACTTTCTTAGAGCCAAATTTCTTATGAAAACTGAAAATGTGTTTGTTCTGATAAATAGTCGTATATCGTCCCCTTAGTATTAAAATAGCCTATAAATTTTTTGATGTTTTGAGAAAAGGAATTTCAAACTTTTTGTCGAAAGTAGCTCTCACTCAAATCTCGTTATGTCTGTAAATATTTATTATTTTTTGACTGACGTTTTGATCCACTTTGTGGAACTAGAATTTGACAAAATTTTGACCACATATAAAATCGACGATGGAGAATCCAAAAATTCAATAAAAAAATAATAGCCTATGAGCACATAGGCTATTGTTATACTAAGGGGACGATATATTTCTGCGTATGAATATTTAACTAACTCCAAGTTCAAACGGAATTCTAGATTTCCGAGCGTAGTTATCATGCAATTTCAATTGTTATGTAAAGTCCCAGAGCAATGGTTTCGCAAATATAAAAAGCTCTTGAAAGTAAAATTTCTTTTTATTCGTATTCATTTATGGTACACATTTCTTGGCGATTATTTCTTGACCTGGGAAGTTTGCAAATGGTCTCACTGGAGGGAATAGTTATCTTCTTAAAGTGGTTTAATTAGGGCTAAGTGGCTTAGTTAGGGGATGGAAATTAAATGCAGGTATCACAATGGGCCTTAGGGCCACCGAGCGTCTTGTCTTAGACAAGCAACCTGGCTAACCTAACCTAAACATTGAATCACGAAAACATTTCCGCCCTAAATCAAATAAAAGCTAGCAATATCTTCCTCAATATTTTACTTTTAGTGATTTGAAAAAATAGCGACTGTTTTTTGCGACCAGATACTGCCTGCTAAATAGCAACTGATTTAGTAATGACATTTCACCGTCTCCATTTGTGATTAATTTACTGAATAGAAGCTTTTTCCGAGATTTTTTCTTTTAGTTTGAATGCGGTTTATTATTAACAACAACAAAAAAAAATTGCCGTCAGCTCTACAAAAATACAACATTTTTTTTAGTAATAGCTGCGTTGCTGCTTGGATAGTTATGAATTTGAATTGTTGATCGATTTTATGTTGTCTGTAATGGGATTCTTGAGAATATCGATAAATTTATTTTTGCGATAACGAAGAAGATGGGTTTCAAATTTAACACATTTTGGCAGAGCAGGCAGATTAGTGTTGATGGGTGTAGTGAATGTGACCGAGGCGGAGTCTCGTGAATGCGTCGATGTGTCCTTTGGAAATTGTTGTTGGCTAGATAGGGATCGTGAGCTCTCGATTTCTAGCTGTTTAATGGTGGTTGTAAATATGCCAATCCTGTATTCTTTTATATTGAAGGTGTCTTAGGATTAATTGGTGGACTCCGTTTTTTCTATTATGTTTTTTGTTGTAACAGGTGTTATATGCACTGATTTTGCGGCGTGACATACTCCCTCGTTGCTGCCCTGAATAGCGATTTTTCCAGGTGTCTACAGAAGTTTGATCTTTTATTCGTTTTCGATAAGCATACCTCTGATTGAGTTGCATGTAATTGAATTATGAATTAGATTTTGGACTCTTTTTAAGGACCGACAAATAATCAGTGCAAATGAGATTTTTTGAAACACTTAAACATGGGGAAGATTCATTGTGATACCACTGCAATTTTTCCTTCCACTGTGGGTTCCTTTTTAAACCTTTATGAACAAAGCTTCGTTAGTTTTAGATGCGCTATATCCGCTGCATCTACAAGGTTTGATTGAAACGTAATGAACCTTCCCGCGCGGAGCGTCTGCCAAGCGATCAACCGAATCGGCTGGTGGGGGAAAATGATCGTTGGACCTTCCCCTTCCACTAGAAACTGGTCCCAGTTCGCTGGCAACAGCGGTGCAGTCAACATCGCTCCGCGCGTGAAAGCTGTTTTGAAAGTGTGTTAGGATTTTGCAGTGGCGAAAATGCAGCGATCGTTGGAGCAACGTTACTCGATCAAATTTTGCGTAAAGCTAAACAAAACGAGTACCGAAACCATTGGGCTTGGAAGGACCGCTACCAGCGGTGTATTGACGCTCAAGGGTCCTATTTTGAAGTATATTAGTTGTATAAGCCAAAAGGTTTAATAAAACTGCTTAAAAAAAAATAAGGCTCATTACTTTTCAATCAAACCCTGTATGAAGAATTTCTTCTTAGAAATGATAAAAAACACCTCTTTGAAAACTTTCGCTAATTTATTTATATTAGATTTTAAGAAAATAATCTTTTTTTTTGGAAAATCTGTGATGTTCCTAGCATTGTTTCTGAAAAATAAAAAAAAACAAAGAAAAACTTGTATCTAGATTTTCCCCAAAATTTTATACTATACTATAAGTAGTACTAATAGTTTTCGGTATATAGTACAATTACAAAAAAGACAATTCTTTCAATTTGCAAAAACGGAATATCTAGTAAAATTGTTTAGCACCAGTACTCCAGTACTACTCCAGTATTACAAAACTACAAAGTTTAAGAAAAAACTAATCCACAATTTCCTTTTTTATGGAACTGCCTATGTACTTACGATATTATTTCGGAAAAACTTTTAAAAGTTATATTTTGTTTTAAAATGTTTCACAAAAGAAAAGCTGATCGATTACCAAACAAAATATATACGAAGTCTGTTCAAAAAAGGTGACATTATTTTTCTCGAAAAGTATTCATCAATATATAATATAAGTATAAGTACATATGTATATTTAGACCTCTTCAAAGTAACTCCCCTCAGATATAATACACATGCAAGTGATTTTTCCAACCCGGGAGTACTTTAGATAACCTTTTTTTGGTATGAAATTGAGCTCTTCCTGAGCGGGGTGGTTGGACGTTTTCAGTTTTGAAAACAGAAAAAGACACAAGGGGAGACAAGTCAGTTGAAAATAGTGTCTGATTCATGATGACGGTGTTGTTTTTTGGCTAAAGGACACGAACAAGCAAAGACGTGTCATGATGTTGGCCATTTTTCATACGTGGAACTCATTTTCAAAGTCATATCGGCCTCAATAGCCGCCTAAAGGATTTCACTTAACATATACATTGCTATTAGTCGTAATAACTGCATTAAAGTTGGCGGTAAACTCAAATAAACGGCCAAATCCGTTTTCGAAGAAGAAGCCCCAAATATGAGTCTTAACTGGATGCTTAACAGTTCGTTGAAGTTGTCTATTGTCAGCAGAACACCAGTTCCGGCAAATGTAACTATTCGTCGGAAAAGATGATTCACCCGTGTTTTTAATTTACCTTTGCCCGTGCAAGTCTTTTTTTCAATGTGTGGTAATGAGAGCAGTCGAATCGTGTCTTTGGATGCAAGGAAGTCAATGATCTTCTGATCTTACTTTGGATAAGTATTATTTTGGCCTCCTCCGTGGAAGTCGTCACAGTTTTTAATATCGGTTACCGTTGCACTTATTTTTTTATGAAAGTCTTCGACATCTTCAAATATTTTATTGCAGATACATGCGCCACTTTCGGACTTTTAGGGTGTATACATTGGAGCACTGCTTCAAATCGTTTTTCATGCGCGGAACTCATTTTGTAAAAATTTCCCACAAAACTAACTAATCGCACAATGCGTATTGCGAAAAGGATCTACTGTATTCACGACTTTAAGCTGGTCACGCTTCTTTTAGACAGATTGTACATAGCCCGCGAAATTTAAACCCATAGTTTTTTTATTAAGCCTTACTAAATATTCATTTAATATTCAATAAATAAAAAAATTTAAATAAATAAAAAATAAAAAAAAAAATATATAAAAAATAAAAAAATATAAACAATAAAAAAAAAAATATAAAAAATAAAAAAAAGAAGTATAAAAAAATATATAAAAAAAAAAATAATAATAATGAAGAAAATTAAAAAATTAAAAAAAATAATAATAATAAAAAAAATATGAAAACATAAAAAATATTCATTTCATCAATAAAACAATGGTTGCCGCCAATTAAGGGGTTACATCTAGTTAGAAGCCCTGAAAAATGAGGTTTTTAAAAAAATTTTCCTGAGAAAACTTCTGAATTAATTGTTTTAAGCCTTTGTACACATATTATGGTAACTTTGAATAATATTTAAAAAAATTTTATTTGCAAGAATAACAGTTTTTATAGCTGCTACAGCAGATTTCCAGGAACCCCTCCAAAAAAAGACAGTTTACGGTGACCACTATATCTCCGAAGTGGATTATCTGAAATGAAAAAACCAAACGGATTTGATTAAAGTATTGTATATTCTTGTAATTAATCGAAGGAATAAGCAAAAAAAAAATTATTGACAAAATGGCGGCTTCTCAAAAAAAAAAAATCTATTTTTTGGAATAGTTTTGGCCTTAAATTGTGTATAAACAAAAAAATGTTTATCGGTTTTAAAAAAGCTTCGATTAAGTACTAGAAAATATAGTTCAGAAGCCGGTGTAAAAATTTCAGACTAACCGGTTTAGCCGTTTCCGAGAAATCGTGGTCACCGACTTTCAAAACACAGTTTTGAGAAAAACAAGGTTAAAGTTTTAAAAGCTAATTTAAAGTGCTCTGACGCGTCGTTACATTTATGCGTATAACTTCAAAAATAATCTTCGGAATGACTTGAAATTTTCATAGTGTTTACTTAAATATATGTACATTACAAAAATGAAATAAAAAAAAAAATCGATTTTTTGAAAATTCTAACTAGATGTAACCCCTTAAAGAAAAGCAGTTGTTGCCTTCATGAACGCACCGATTGGGTCGAACGAATTCATTCCCTTATGTTTATTATTACATATATTATTTACTTACCATTTTCCTACTAATTTACGTTTTTTTTTTTTTTTTTTAGACTAACATTGGAACAAGTGGATGCATTGTGGGAGTGGCTAGCACATGACAGCGAGTGTGCCGACTGTTATTTTTCATGGTTACAGAGTCAGGCTAAAGGCGGCGACCAACATGCCTTGGGTATAGATGCATTGCAACATTTATACTTGAAAAAGTTGCCAGAGTTGCGTCCTGAAGAATTCTCTATGGTGGCACTGGGCCTCTTTCAGCAATTGTGCAGTCTAGCTCGCATGGCTATTGCCCATTACGAGAAACAAACCGACTCAATATCATCGACATCATCGAATATAGTAGGTATGTATCATTTGTGGAAGATCGCTCTGCGCGCGCACAACACAGAGGTCTCCTTGGCTGCCATTCAATATATCAATATGTACTACATGGGGCAACAATTGCGCTTGGAAAAGGAATTCGTATCGCAATGTATGGATAATTTGGTGCAAGCAACCAATGCTTTGGAAAGGTTAGTTCTATCCCAAAATACGATGAAGTTAAGATTTTAAGTGTTTTGCATTGCATTGTAGCAACGAAGATGAAAATGCACTTATGTGTGTGCAACGCGGCCTTATGCTGCTGAATACACATTTGGAGACGTTTCGTCGACGCTATGCATTTCATTTGCGTCGTTGGGCCATCGAAGGCAAAGGCGTCTGTTCACATAGTAACTTAAAGAACGAAGCCTCTGGACCGGCTATACGTATCGTCTTGCAACCGGCTGGCCTCTCGGAAAAGTCCGTCCTGCATATGCATGCTTGCGACTTAATTGCTGAACTTAAAGCTGAAATATCTAAGTGGTATGGCATTTGCTTTTATTATTTAATAATGGCGTAATTTTTCCACTTTTCCGCTGTTTCAAGGTGGGAAAATCTACAAGGCAGCACTAGTAGTGGTGGTGTGTCGGCACCGGTTTTGGGTCTTTTGCTAAGTGACGGTCCGTTGCGCATTATAACGCAGGGTCAAGAATTGACATCGGACTATGATGAGCGTAGTTTGGGTGATGCCGGGTTCAAAGATAATCAGGTTACTTGACGTTTCCTTATTTTATTTACTCTTTTTTTTTGTGAGAGTGAATTTGAAAATCAACTTTATTTGTTATAGATTGTGTACGTGTCCTTGGGAGGTCGCGGCGCCAGACGCAAGGAGACGAATCTCGATCACCCATCCATGCAGCCGCCACCGCCGAAAGAATGCCTACCAACAGTATTATTGCTGCAGTCGCGTTACTTCGAAAAGCTTTTTTGCTTAATGCAGACATTGGGCGATATGAAGCCTCAAAACTCTAATTTGCAATTGCATACTAAAGCACAGTTGCTCTCTAGACGCGTCTGGGATATATTGGCAATATTGCCTACTAATCCACTGATATTGGATGCCTTCAAAGGGCTTGGCAGTGATCTGAATGCTTTCGAACGTTTCAACAGTGAAGAAGAACAGGCTAACAAGCGCAAGGAGATCAAACAGAAACTCAACGAGTTACTCGATGCAACCAATTTGCAAAAATTTATGTACTCTTTGCATATTGTCGAAAGTCTCACCTTGAACAGCGTGTTGCAACAAAAGGGTGGTAGCGGCGGCAATGGTTCGACGTGTTGTGGGTTTGGAGGCGGTGGCGTTAACGGTAACGTGATACCTATGGATCAATATGTGCGTAGTAGTAAAAATGGTGGCAGTGCTAAGCGGAGCTCGAGCAGGCGTCGTAATAGCAACGAAGGTTCGAATGTAAAAGATGAAAGCAAACGCAACAACAGCGGCAACAGCAGCGGTGGCAGCAGCAGTTGTAGTGGTAGTGGCAGTATCAGTGGAGGTGGTAGCAGTGCAGGAACTGCATTGGAATCGTTTTCCCATAAGGAAAACTACGATGGAGCTGTGCAAAAAGAATTGGGAAGTACCAGCGCTGAAAGTGAGTTCAGCAATGAAATGGCTAGCGAAGATGCGCCTAATCATGACAAAGAAAATAATCAACCATTAGTGGGTCGACCACATAAACGTTTCAAACGCAGCGACAGCAATGCCAATTTGAATGATGAGAAAGAGAGCAGAGTTGTGATTAGCGCTGTGGACACTAGCAGCAGTGCTGCCGGCGGAGGCAGTGGCAATAGTAGTGGTGCTACTGTTACACCAGGTGGCAATGCACGCGCGACATTGGACATGAAATGGAGTGAAGTGTTTGTTCGTTGTGGTGGCTTGCGCTTACTCTATGAAATTTTCATTTCGGGACAACTACAGCAGAGCGCACATCCTCGAGAAATGCTCAACGAGTGGAGGCACGATTGCTTGGCCAGCCTGCTGCGTGTGCTGTGGCTTTTAGGCTTCGAGGAAGTTCAAGCCGACGATATGCATGTTGTGGTTTCACGGCCACACGCTTTCATGCTAGAACTAATGAACGTAGATCCATGTCTGCGCCGACTTGCATCCATACTTAATGACGAAGCCTACCACAATTATGCCGCACTAATACCGACCACACAATTTCAATACCAATATCCATATCAATATCATCATTTGCGCACTGGCTTCTGGGGACGTGCCCAAGTTGTACAATTCACAATGAACATAATGGTGAGCTTCGTTCATGCGTCGGCTGAGGCACGCCGGCTACTTTGGACACAACCAGAATATTGCAATTGGGTACAAAAATTCATTTTGGAGGACCCGGAGCCGGCAGTGCGTCGTGAAATATGTGCTGGACTTTATCGTATTTGTTTGGGCAATGCACAAAGTTACCAGGTATTGCTGGCACCGTTGCTGCGAAAACTTATTTCCTTCCTGCCGCTAGCGGAAAAGATGACGTCTTATGTGCAACACACGCAGTATTTGCTGTCGGATGAAGGCAAGGAACCGTATGGGCCAGCGTGTCGCGACTACTTTTGGCTTCTCGCACGTCTTGTGGACACCATGACGCCGGACATGGTGAAGTGCTCACTGGAAAATGAAAGCGAAGGAGATGCTATCGATATTGAGCGACTTTGTCAATCCGTTTCACAAAGCATATTGTCTCGAGATTTTTTCGAAACCAGACACGGTTATCAGGTAATTATGTTAATAATAATAAATATGGCGTGATGACCCTTGGGGAGTCTTGAATCCTAGGATCTACGATTTTTAACTAAAGTTTGGAGCTAGAAACTTGAAGTTTTACTATAAATTATAATACTTGATTATGGAGGACTTGGCTTCACTTGGTGTTTCCAACTGGCGCCATTTACCACGAGAAAGAAACGACTGGCGCGCTTTGTTAAACTCGGCCAAAATCGCTTAAGCGGTGATTCCGCCAATCACGAAGAAGATGATTCATTTCATTGGCTGTTTTATTTAAAACAGCGTCATGGTGCATTTTGTGTTCCAAATGTATCAGTTTTTAAAAGTGGTGACAGTGTTCAAAATTTTTTTATAAAAACTAAGTTTATATAATTTTGGAACAAAGGAATTTTAAAGAATTGCTCGGTTTTCGAAAGGTTTGAAAGCGAACTTTTGTTCTCTAATTATTATTTTCATTTCGGCACCTGCTCTTGTTAACATGTCAAATGAGACGTAAACATTATTTGGTCCAAATATTTTTTAACGTTTGAGAATTATTAATCGATAGGCTAATTAGACCGCCATAGCCGAATGGCTTGATACGTGATTACCATTCGGAAGTCCGTGGGTTCGAATTTCCGTGCATGAAATACCAAAATGATAGAAAACGTTTTTTCCGAGT
Source organism: Anastrepha ludens (assembly GCF_028408465.1). Classification (NCBI taxonomy): domain Eukaryota; kingdom Metazoa; phylum Arthropoda; class Insecta; order Diptera; family Tephritidae; genus Anastrepha; species Anastrepha ludens. The sequence continues at coordinate 104,834,038 of NC_071498.1, forward strand.
GTATTTTTGCCATGAAAAAACTCCTCATAAAAAGTATCTGCTGTTCGGAGTCGGCTTAAAACTGTAGGCCCCTCAATTTGTGAAGGCGCACGCCCCAAATCGGAGGAAGAGCTCGGCCAAACACCCTAAAAGGGTGTAAACGCCAATTACATATATATACATACATGTATGCATACTAATGAAACTATATTTTGAAATGGTTTATTATTTGTTAGGACGATGGTCTCGTCGGACTCATTAATCTGATGTCGAATTTCGTCAAATACGATCCAACGTTTAAGTTCAGCAGTTCAGCATTGCAGTTCATCGATAAGATTTTTGAATTTCTTTTTGATATGCCATCGCCAATGAATCGACACAAGCCGAAATGTAAATCCGCGACATCACGAGCTGCTGCCTACGATCTTTTGGTGGAGTTATGTAAAAACTGTCCTAAGAATTATGTATTTTTGCATGCGAAACTGTTGGCACAGCACACGCCCGGTGCCAAAGCACCCTATCCATGGGATTATTGGCCACGCGATGAGGGTCGCTCCGAATGTGGCTATGTAGGTTTAACGAATTTAGGTGCCACTTGTTACATGGCCTCCTGCATTCAACACCTCTACATGATGCCACAAGCGCGCGCTGCTGTACTGAATGTACCGCCGACGGGTGCACAAAAGCATGGACCAACTTTGTTAGAGTTACAACGCATGTTCGCCTACCTATTGGAGTCTGAACGCAAGGCGTATAATCCGCGCTCTTTCTGCCGCGTGTATCAAATGGATCATCAACCACTAAATACTGGCGAACAAAAGGATATGGCGGAATTTTTCATTGACCTCGTATCCAAGCTGGAGGAGATGACACCCGAGTTGAAAGATCTTGTTAAACGTCTGTTTTGCGGCACACTTAGCAACAATGTGGTGTCGCTTGACTGTGGTCACGTTTCGCGTACAGCTGAGGAATTCTACACAGTGCGTTGTCAGGTAGCCGATATGCGTAATCTACAAGAATCACTTGACGAGGTAACTGTTAAAGATACGCTTGAGGGCGACAACATGTACACGTGCTCGCAATGCGGCAAAAAGGTGCGTGCGGAAAAACGTGCCTGCTTCAAGAAATTACCACAAATTTTATGTTTTAATACCATGCGATACACCTTCAATATGGTCACCATGCTGAAGGAGAAAGTCAATACACATTTCTCATTTCCCATGCTCTTGAATATGACTGACTACGTGGAAAAGACGTTAATGCCACATCAATATAAGGGTAAGTAACACATTTGTCTACCTGCTAGCGGATTTTAATTTAATCTGTATTATTTGGTATTTGGGCACAGAGGAACGTGAAAAACGCAAGCAAGAGTTAGAGAAGCAGAATGCGGGCACTGATAATGCAAATAAAGCCATGGAGGAAGATATTGAGGAATGTTTAGAGTAAGTAACCAAAGAGAAACTGAGTAGCCTCATATGTGCAAAATGGAAAAATATTTAATTTTGATAAATTTTATTTTTGCTATGTTAATAGATATGAACTAGTGGGGGTAACCGTGCACACTGGCACTGCAGATGGCGGCCATTACTATAGTTTCATTAAAGAGCGGAACAAATCAGCACTGCAACACGATCGCTGGTTTCTGTTTAACGATGCTGAGGTGAAACCTTTTGACCCTTCACAAATCGCAGCTGAGTGCTTTGGTGGTGAAATGACAGTAAGTAAATGAGACAAAGCGAAAAATTATACTAAACCTCAACCAAACTATTAACTGAAATGCAACGGTAAACACTATTATTTATTTTATTGCGCAAAAGCTTAACCCTTTCGCGGACAATAGGTTTTGGTATGACGTTTCGGTGGGGCATTTGCTATATCTTCAGATATAATGAAGATAATCGATTCGGGATTGCAGCAAAATGATTGAAAACAATAGTTGAATTAACTTTTGGACATTATATATACATTATATATTTGGGGATATAGCCGTCATGTCCTATTTAGAATCCAAATTTGATAACATAGGGCAGACTGGGAAGTCCCGCCTTTGTGGCTGCGGGAGTTGCAGATTTGCCGTATTTGTTGCAATAATTAATGACGGAAAATGCCGTCCTACCCCTATGTTTCTACACAAATTGTTAGTATACCAAAATTTTTATGTTCTTTAATTTTTTTAAGTGACGTTTTTTTAGAATTACTTTAGTAAGTCAATGCGCCATGAAGTTTGAGGTAGTCCTGTTTGAAGTAAGTGTATACATATAAGAGGTGATCCATATAAAAGTATTTTTTTTAATGAAGTAAAATTAAACGAAAACAATTTATTTTGGCAAAATTTGGCTTTAGTAGAAAAGGAATGGGTCGTTTGCCTTGCGTTTATGGCGTACGATTTCATTCAGGTGGCTGCTTTCATGACCTTGTTAATAGTTTAAAACTTTATCTTATGCATGACTCATATGCTATTCGCCATTAGGGTCTGGATCGTTTTTGACTTACCTACATAAAATCGATCTATAATGATACCCACAAAAAGTTTAACGGGGCTCTGAGGTGGCCAAATGATACCAACGAGGAGGTTGATTTGATAATATGAATTGAACTTAATGTGAAAAATATCGATTGTTTGATGGATAATACTTAAGTCCAAGTATACATCTTCAATTTCAGCTTTCACTCAGTCGGTAATAATGGAACTTAGTAAAAAATCATTCGATTCAACGGAAGGTTTAAATCTTCACATCTCCAATTTTAGCTTTAAATCAGTCCGTTATCATGAAATTTAGTCAAAAAACATACGATTCAACTGAAGGTGTAACTTTTTTTGATTCCTTTTACAAAATAAACGCTCGGTGCAAAAACATACTGAGTTATTGATCATTTAAAAATTCTATTTTGGGAAATTGTTAGGATTCAAAAACAAAAAGTGTATTATGTGGATGTTATGCGACATTTGAGAGAGCAATTTCATCGAAAAACGGTATATTTGTAGGAAATGCTAGCACTGCTGTTATGCACCGTCTTAAAATAGCGTGAATTTGTGTCCATTTCTCCAAAAATACTACTCGTACTTGTAGTTCCACAACCACCTCACCTTATATGGCTCCGTCTGATTTTTTTCTCTTTCCAAAATGCAAATTATTGTTTTCAGAAACCCGTTTTTAGTCGACGTGTTATACGTGCACTATTTCGGAAGAAGTCTACTTTTTTGAAATTTAGAAAGGGTTTGGTGGGATTTTACACCCAAAAAACGTCAGGGAATACAACGTTGGGTATTAAAATTTTGTCCAGAAGAATTGTTTATCGACCTTTTGCGGTCTAGCTTTTTGTTCCGTGGGGGCTATTTTATTTCACCCCTACTACCTATTTCTAGAAGGCATCCGCCAAGTGTGGACGCGTCCTCTAGAGTTTGCAGGCTCCCATGAGGGAAGGAGTCTACTTCGAAGGCGATACAATAAGTTTGAGGGAATAATAGTTTTTATTTTTATTTTATTATTATTACTATTTGTAGGGGATATATACAATATAACCCTAACTTTATTAGCACACTGGCTCCTAGGGACTTTTATTATTTTTTAATTTTGTTTTATTTGTCAATTTTCGGTACTATTTTGAGAAAATATATTGTAAAATAAATAAAATAATAATAGAAATTTTCGTTCTCGAGTGCTCATAAATATGCATTCTCTTCAATTTTGCAGAGCAAAACTTACGACTCTGTGACCGAGAAATACATGGATTTTAGTTTCGAGAAAACCAATTCTGCTTATATGTTATTTTACGAACGTCGGCTGCCAGAGCATTTGAAACAGCGGCACTCGGAGTTGCTGGCATCGCCTTCCTCCAGCACTCGCTCACCGGACAATGGCAAAATGAGTGCTAAAATTGATGAGGTTGAAATGGCGGTGAAGTCAAGCGCCGACAAAAAGGATATTGAAGGAGCAGATGAAGATAACAAGAGTGATATTGAAAGGCTTGGTAGTGAGCTCAATAGCGAAAAGGATGCGAAAGTTACAGAGACTGTTAGCAAAAAATTGGAGGCGAGTGACTGCAGTGCTGGCGGCAATGAGCCGCAAGCGTCCACTTCGGCGGCAGCTGCTGCATCGGCTGCAAGCAACAAAATGGTAGTTGAAGCTGGCACTAAATGTGTGCGTTTGCAGATATCACATCTGAATAAGGAATTGGAGGATTGGATTTGGCAGGATAACAGACAGTTTTTGCAGGACCGCAATATATTCGAGCACACCTATTTCAAGTAAAAATAAAAAATAGTCTGTTGCTTTCTGTGCGAAACTTAAAATGCGTTATTCTTTTTTTCAGTTTCATGTGGCAAATATGTGGCCATATTCCACAAACTCTGTTGGCGCAAACTGATGTCACTTGCATGGCAGCAAAGTTGTCAGTTTCATTCTTCATTGAAACTTTCATACATGCCAAGGAAAAGGTGAGTGATGTGGTTTTGTCATTTTCAAATATATTAAACAAAAACCTTTCTACTTTTTCCACTTTAGCCAACAATGGTGCCTTGGATCGAGTTGTTAACGAAGCAATTCAACGCTAGCCAAGAGGCATGTGAATGGTTCCTCACACATATGTCTATCGAGCCGTGGTGGCCAGTTCAAGTGCTAATACAATGCCCAAATCAAATGGTGCGCCAAATGTTTCAGAGGCTTGTTATACATGTCATTCAAAGGCTGAGGCAAGTAACCGCAATACACATTACGCTTGATTTAGCTTTTAAACTCTAATTGGTGGGTTACACTTTGCCTTTGTAGATCTTCACATGCTCATTTATACTTGAAAACAGAAACAGATGATGATGGCAAAGAAGTGATGGGCAATGCTTCATGCGTAACACGTTTCATTAGTTCACTGATATTGCTAATGGAACACGGTGCTAAGGCGCATTTACGACATTTGTCCGAATTTTTTGGCTTACTCTTCGAATTCTCACGAATGGGTGATGAAGAGACGGTATTTTTGTTACGTATCAATGTAATTAAGAGCGTTGCGGACTTTTACTTAGGCAATAAAACACAGGATTGTGTAAGTACTGTATTCATAAGAATAACGTAAACGAAGTCAAATGAAAGTATTTGTGTATAAATGTGAAGTATTTATTCATGATATTTACCATGCTTACAGATCGATGTTGGTTCCGACAACGATGATAATTCATCGGATGAGGCTTTATCAGTGGACAAAACGCGTCCTGCATCTTTGGACAAAATGATTGCGTTGGTGGCGAATTTGGTGGAACGTTCGCGGGGACAAGATTTCCGATTGCGCCTTTCGACAAAGGATTACAATGCGATAGCTGGTGGCAAGGTAAGAAATTGTGCACAATGAATTGAATAAGGAATTATTTTTTATGCTTCAGGCGTTGCAATACACTTGAGTAATTAATTAATGGTATAACCGAAATAAATATGAACAGATGTATGTCAAAATATTCAGAATTATGGAAGTATGGATGCTGTGTATATATACCTTCTGCTCAAATATGAACGAGACGTTATCAATAAAAGGGTCCGCGGATGACATATGGCAAAAATAATTTTTTTGTTTTTTGGTAGGACTGTTATAAGCTTACATGGCAAATTTCAGCGTGATATGTCACATAGTTTGTTTTCTGTGCTACTGTAAACAAGTCAAGCTCGAGTGTGTTCTTCGAATTTAACGATGGTAATTCAAGTTGAACAAAGAATTTGTTTGAAATTTTGTTATTCCAACAAAATTTCGGCTTCAGACGCCTTAAAAATGTTGCAGACAACCTATGGGAACTCTGCTCTATCGCGTGAACGTGTTTTCCAGTGGTACAAATCGTTCAAAGAGGGCCGTACATCGGTTGAAAACTTGCCTCATGAACGTCGTCCAGCAACATCAGTAAACGACGAAAACATCGGAAAAGTAAAGGAAATTGTGCTTGAAAATCGCACAAATCGCAAAATCGGTTAACGCTGAATATTATTTAGACATTTTAAAGCGTTTGCGCGAGAACATTCGTCTTAAAAGGAAGGAATTGTGGGACAACAAGTCATGGTTCTTGCATCACGATAATGCACCAGCTCACACATCACGTCTTGTTCGTGATTATTTGAACAAAAATAATGTTAATATCGTTCCGCAAGCACCGTATTCGCCTGATATGGCTTCATGTGACTTTTTCCAGTTTCCCAAGCTCAAGTTGCCGTTCCGTGGAAAACATTTTGAGACAATTGAAGTCATAAAAGAGAATTCGAAGAACACACTCGAGCTTCACTTGTTTACAGTAGCACTGAAAACAAACTATGTGACATATCATGCTGAAATTTGCCATGTAAGCTTATAACAGTCCTACCAAAAAACAAAAAATTTATTTTTGCCATATGTCATCCGCGGACCCTTTTATTGATAACGTCTCGTTCATATTTGAGCAGAAGGTATATATATATATAATTGGCGCGTACACACTTTTTGGGTGTTTGGTCGAGCTCCTGCTCCTATTTGTGGCATGCGTCTTCATGTTGTTCCACAAATGGAGGGACCTACAGTTTCAAGTCGACTCCGAACTCTATACATACACATACATACCAAATATTTTTTGTTAGGTATTTAGATAAGCTTCTCCTCCAACTTTGTAGCAGCACAAACATTTCCAATATATGTACGGGGAATGCTGCTGGAGTGACTGTCCTTGACTGGATATACATCCGAGTCGTTTCGGTAACGTAGAACTGATTTTCGTGGAAAGCTTCTATCGCGACTTGTGATGTGTCTGCGATATTGTTTCTATAAATATAAATAGAGCGTTCCACATGCACTGCCGAATTTCAGATAGTTTTTACGGGAAGTATGTAATTACGGAAGTTTGTATATGCCTGCCAGGGGCGATCCCTATTAGAAGAAAATAATGCACACCGAATATACTGCGAAGGTCGCCTGTATTCGATTATATATGTACATATAATTGGCGCAAACACCCTTTTTGCGTGTTTGGCCGAGTTCCTCATCCTATTTGTGGCGTGCGTCTTGATGTTGTTCTTCTGGAAAGACCTACAGTTTTAAGCCGACTCCAAACAGCAGATATTTTTTATAAGGAGCTTTTTCATGGCAAAAATACACTCGGAGGTTTGCCATTGCCTGCCGAGGTGCGGTCGCTATGTTTTGGTCTTTCACCAAGATCCGAACCTACGTTCTCTCTCAATTCTAGATGGTAGTCACGCATCAATCCATTCGGCGGTCGCCTGTATTCGATTACTCGTATCAAAATTGAGACATCTCCGCGAAATTTGAAGCAAATTTTATACTTGGCCGAAATTTGTTCTTCATTTAAATGGACGGAATTCGTATCTTTGCCACATGAAAATTTCTAAAATTTTCAAAATTGTAAAAAAATATATATATTACGTTAGTTAAGAATTTTCAAAATAAGAAATGCTCTCAAAGAAAAAAATGCACGTATTTAAAAACAATGGAGAACGGAATTGGATCCGCTAAGTTTAAATCTAAGTTTAAATTTTTGTATCTAAGTTTAAATGTGTGTTTCTTGTTGACTTAAAACTGCTTCAAATTACACTTCTAAAGCCACATGTTTGACGGAATTATAGTATTCGATTGAGACTATACAAAATTTGGTTAGTCATTGAACTAGAACAGCTACCGCTTCCACCTCTAAGATTACTGATATTATGAAAAAGGTGAATAATTTTATAGTTCTTGGACTTGGGCTGGTTCGGTTTATGTTCGGTTTCGCCGAAGAGATTTTTCTATAAGTTTTACTTTTCAAAGTCATTGCCTAGGTAGAAGTATACAATACATATGTGTATAACCGTTTATTTTGTAATTAGAGTGATTTATTTTGCTTATAAAAAAAGTTATTATATAACTACGCCACACTAAAATATTTAAACCCCATTTTTGAGTTTACGATTTGCTCGATTTCAAAAAAACATGCACCGATTTGAATACATAACTTTGTTTAGTGCAAAAATGTTTGATACCGATATATAGGGGGCGTGAAAAATATAAACTGAATTTTCAAAATTGCTTTTCTCCGGAATCACAAAAGCTAAGTTTGATACATTAAAACACAAACTGAAACTGTCAAATAGTTTTTCTCTAGAACCGTTTATGTTAAGGTACTGAAATTTAATTCAGTTACATAAATTACGAATGTCGTAATTAAGGCGAAAAGTATTAGGTATTGGAAAAGAGGGCGAGGCACCTCCCATGCGAACTTAAATCACATATCGTGTGAACAAATCAAATGGAGAAAATAAAAGGTCAAAATGGAAATTTCAAAATTGTAAACCCATTTTTATGGATCGCTACCAGGCTTAAAAAAATGTACATATTTAACACTATTGAATGTTGATAAAGCCTACTACTTGTTTTTTTGGACACTGGCGATACTAAAGGGTTTTTCAAAGACGTGCTTTGATGTTGTTTTATAATAGAAATTTATTTTATTTAATTTTTCACTATTTTTATTCAAAATACGGCTCTTGATATGTGAAATATTGCATCATTTAAATGTCCACCATGAGCGCGTCTACAGGTAATATCTGCCAAACAGTCGATTTATGAATGCCGAATGCGTAATTGTTGAGAAGGCGAGTTATCGATGTTGCAGGCTGTTCTGCAAAACTTTGCGCTACAGCAGCAATATTCTCTAGACCTTTTTCCATCCTCAACCGAACCAGTTTCTTGAAATTTTTTCACCAACCTCTGAATTGTCGACTCATTCGGACGATTATTTCCACGAAAAACTCATGAATTTTAAGTTCTTAAAGATCGGATATTTCCAAAGTAAGTTTTAATAATTTTATCGCGTTGTTCCATGTCAAAGATTACATAAAAAAGGTACTGTCTAGGAATTATTCACTACTGACATCTAGGCCTCACATTTGAAAGAGCCTTTAGTATAAATAAATAGTCCAAACTTGTCAATACCAAAATGTAGGTTTGATCTCAATAGAAAAAAATGCACTTACACCTCTTACAAAATAAACGATTCATTTTAATTATATTGATTTTACCTACTTTCATCTTCATTAATAATAATAGTCATATTGTTGCTGTTTAAAAAACTTAATATTTTAAATTTTTTTTATAATTTAAAATTCTTTTATGATTTAAGATTCTTTTATATTTTTAAGATTACTGTTTGCCATTTCACTTATTTTTCAACTATCCAATTTTCGACAGGGTTTTCCATTCTTATACCAACAAATCAAGGATAACATTAATCCGCATCAGACTAAGCATCTGATACATGCACTTTGTCGTTGGGATGATCGTTTGGCGAATCAGATTATTACCATGTTATTCTCGTCCGTCACTAAGCACACGGAACTTTGTGGTCCTTTCTTCAAGCTGCTCACGTTACTTACCGAAACTCAAGGTGGTCCCTCCGGTTTGCCATGTTTCTCCCAATTGGTGTTGCAACGTGTTTGGGATGCGGCAGAGTATTGTCCTCAGTCTGCGCTCGATTGGCTCGCTTTCCAAGCGCCCAAAAACAAAATTGCACATGCGTGGATCCTACAATCGGCTGATAATTGGGTGGAACAATATTTGCTGGCGCACAACAATTCACGTGTGCGCAATGGTGCGTATTTTTGTGTTTCTCTATTTAGAGTATTAAATGATCAACTAATATTTTTGTCATTACACAACAGCTGCTGCTTATTTGCTTGTATCGTTGGTGCCATCACAACCCTTCAGGGCGAACTTCCGCACACATTCACTACATAAATTATCGGCGCATGTTTATCGGTAAGCTCGATAGTGGAATTGTTTATAATTTTTATATTATTTTCTATTCTTTGCAGTGATTTGAATAGCGACGCTCAAATTGTTTTACACAACATAGTCAATCTATTATTACGGCTTCTGCGACCGGCTCGTGCTTATGCAGACATCGGAATACATGGCACTACTAAGCTTACAACTTATTTCAGCTTACTTAGCTACTGCATGGTTTCAAAGACTGAAAAACTAATGGTATTGCTGCATAGTATAATTTAAGTCAGCACTGAGTTATTTTAAAATTTAAATTGAACCTTATAGATTGGACCGTATATGAGAGCTTTATGGGATCTATTCCATCCACGTTTGTCGGAGCCCAGCGTACCAGCGCATCACAATAAACACGCGCTACTCGCATTTTGGCACCACTCCATTGTCGATTGTCCTGAGAATGCGCTAATTGTGGCAAACTGTCATGAAATAACACGAAATATTGCATTTAATTACATTCTGTAAGCAAAATCTTTTTATTTTGTTTTTATTTTGTATTTACTTCATTTTCAACTATTTATAGTGCCGACCATGATGATTCCGAGATAGTCGCCTATAATCGCTCCATGCTGCCGGCTTACTACGGTTTATTGCGTTTGTGTTGCGAACAGAGTCGAGCACTCACCCGGCAACTTGCGGCACATCAGAATTTGCAGTGGGCTTTCAAGAATATAACACCACATCCGACACAATATGCAGCTGCAGTCGATGAGCTGTTCAAGCTCATGACTTTGTTTGCCGCAAGACATCCGGACGCAAGCGAACAGGAACAACACGAAGTGACTACATTCCGACGCACAACACTTTCGGCGTACTTGACTGGACTAGACGCGCGGGTTTCTTGGGGCACACTCATAAATGCACTGCGAATTTTGGGTATGTTCGAATTTCCAAATAATCATGTACTTTTTTATTTAAAAAAAGCACCAAACATAAGTAAATACACATCTACTAATATTCTAAAATACTACTCCACGAAAAAAAATTTATAGAATTAACACTAGAAATATTGACTTCATAGCTAATATATAAATTAGTTTTTTTGCTACTCCTGTAAAATTTCAAAATCTTATTTATTCTTTGATATTTTATAAACTGAATGTACATATAGAGGTCGCCGCTGTAGCTTAATGGATTGGTGTGTGACTTCCATTGGGTTGGGCCCCGGTTCGAAAGTCGGTGCATGGAATAAAAAATGATAGAATTATTTTTTTTTCTAATTGCGGGCGCCCCACGGCAGACAATGGCAAACCTCTGAGTTTAAAAGCTGCTGATATAAACCTAGACACCTCATGGAAGTGCACGCGGCAATAATTTATATGTATATACAAGGTGGCACAAAATTAATCACCCTATTGGAAGATTTATAATTTTTGTAAATGGCATCGTACGTCAGTCATATTTGACACTTGTGAATCAGACGTTGCAATGGGGCTCGTAAAGGTCAAACTTAAGATTTTCTACACTCAAAGTCATCACATGAAAAATTGTCATGCCAAAGCAACAACAAAGTTATCGAGTCAGATTCGCCGTTAGCGAGTAAAGTTGTACCTCATTAAACTGGTATAACTGACTGTCGTATAAACACACGTAATTTAAGGCAGCTCTATCCCAGCGTTCATTTACACCAGTTGCTTCATCTATTCGCTACTTGCTAACGCTTGGCGAAAAGAAGATGCCTAATAAAATTGAAACTTGCCTAATATCTGAAAAGAGAGTTGGCCGCATTGAATATGGAACGTTTTACCAGTTTTATGAGGTAGAACCCAAGTCACATTAAATAGGTAGCAGCAGTATGATTGTTTTAGTTACTTTAAACCATCAATCTTGAATAAAGCAATGCATTACTCATTACATTACATTACAAAAGCAAAATACATTACACTTGTTGTTTTTGCTCTACTGTTGCTACCTGTTTAACGTTCCTTGGTTTAACTATACTCACTAGTGGCGAATACTGCTCGATAACTTTGTTGCACACACGCAAGCACATTTTTCGTGAAGTGAGCGAAGCCCAAACAAAGCGAGCAGAGAAGTGGCGAGTCGCAGGCGGCTATACATATTTTTTTAAATTTTACAGGAAATGTATGAAACTTTATAAAACTTGACCTAACGTATTTTTGTATTAGTTATAGAATGATATTTTTTTTGTTTTTGCCCCAAATTGCTTTGAATAACTGGAAAGAAAATTAAAAAAGACCTTTTTAAAAAAAAATTTTATGTTGTGCATTTTTGCATTTTAGTAACGATATTTATGTATATATTTTTCATTATGAGTTTGCTAATTTTTAAATTGCATCCCTTTAGTTGATAACGATGAAGATCGACTTCTCGTCATCTACAATGGCGGCATCGAGATGTGTTTCGAGGCGTTGCACACGTTACATTCCATGCATCACGAAGCAACGGCTTGTCATGTTTCTGGCGATTTGCAGGAGCTACTTAGCGAGTTGGTATTGCTATTGAAAACGTTACGCGTGAGTACGCGCCTGGACGCCCCATCGGTTGCAGCTAGCGTTAGCAAAAAGCAACTGCAACACCAGCAGCAACAACAACAACGACTGCCTGACGCTGTCAAGCGATTGGCTACTTTCCTCAACACATTCAATCCACCAGAAATTTGTCGTCGATCGTTAGACGTGCTTAAAGAGTTGGTGCGCAATCCCAGTTTGGATGTAACTAGTATACTGGCGCCCATACTCATCAATTGCCATCTATCGGTGGCAAATGCGCCGAGTAATATTGGCCCATTGGGACCATATTTTCCACGACGTGGCACTAAAGCGCCATGGCCAACTATGTCCAAAAATACGCCGCGTCCACCGCGCCCTATGGTGCAAATGAGTATACCACATGGTGAGATATTGCAAAAAGGTGTCGACATAGAGTATGACGCACAGGTTGAGGCTTTCTATCGACCTTACCATGACTTCTTGGATGTGATGATGCGTATGGCGGTGAATACAAATCAATTAAATGATACGTTGGTGAAGTTAAGTTGCTTGGTGGCGATCGAGGCGGCACCTTTGCATTTCAGTTTGTTCCCCAAATTTTGGGTGGGCATTTACAACAACAAAAGCACAAATAAGTATGTTAAAAGAACTCGCTTTGCGTTTTTCAATAATAAAGTTTGTTAAAATATTTGTATTTTTCTAATTTAAAGATACGCTGAGTTGCTGATCAACAATCAGTACCTGGTGGAATACATACACATAATATTGAGGGACGAAAGAGTCTCGCTCAGTGATCATTACATAAGAAACTTCTTAGAAATCTATTATCCCAAGGTAAGTGTATATCACGTATTAATTTTTTTAGTTGCATTATACCACTAAGAATTAATTTTATTTCGCGATCGATTTTAAGAGGCGGAGTTTTTATATTCGATGTGTTCTAAAAGTGTCACAAAAGATTTTTTTTAATTCAACATTTTTTATCACGACCGCTTTTCTGCAAGCAATGTCGAATCTACCTGTGCAATTCTGTAATCTCAAATTATTATAGTTTCGGTTCATTCATTGAGCGAAATTAATAAGTTTCCAAGTAAAATATCGTACAGCAGTCACCAAAATTATTCGAGCTACTAAAAGCCTGGGAATCTAATAAAAATATTGGCTTTACTCGTACAGTTCTTTGTGTAAAATATGTAGCCCCAATATATTCGCGGGAAACGACAAAGACAAGGTGGTATTCTTTCGTACTGCTATTTATTTAGGAAGTAGGTCGAGCTGGAGTTAGGAAATGTAGATGATGCGACACCAGTACCGGGCGGAAATACGTAATATCTATTCCCTCGCATCGCAAGTAACCGCAATCGTAACTAAAATACTAAAGCGCCAACAGACACCACCTTTTGTGGCAAGATACTTTTTTGACAACATACAACGCGATTGAGCAGCCGGTATTAATCTAAGAATGCAGCACCAATTTAGCAGCTGCCGGCTTGTAGGACGTAAATCTCTCGTAGCATCGTAGTCAGAACAGGACTGGTATTGGTATTGCCAAAATCCACCTCCAAAGTGAGGTCCTTACGTTCCTTGACAGGAATAGTGCTCGGCAAGAAGTTACCCTATGGGCAGTAGAACTACGTTTTGAATGTGTCAGAGGTTAAACTTCAACATATCCGGCATACCGAACCGATGTCCGATATGCGTAAAAGCCCTTCCCTATAATTCGAAAATATAAACTTCTTGCCAATGAATTTCGCGCCGTCAAAATTATAACACCCACGAGTATATTACAGCGATGGTTGAAGGCAAAATTCAGGCACTACCGAATTATTCTATCTACGAATTATATATCTATAGCCTACTCCTTTTTCCTTTCGCGCGTTAATTGACGCCTATTAGATACAAACATTGAAATATAGCTACATGGGATACTGTTATAGTCCAAATTTGTGTTCCACATAAATATACTCGGGGAGGCTTAAAACACTAATCATAAACAATTATCTGCCTTTCGAAGGTAATATCAAACTGTAGGACCCGCCATTTGTATGACAACATCAATCCTAATATTCATATAATTTAAATTCGACGCTACATATGCTGCTTTTGGAGACAAAATTACTTTTCACTTCCTCTTATAAATTTATTTTATCGGTTTAAGAATTTACTTATACCAATTGCATATTTTTATGTTCTTCTACTGTTTAGATATCCGCCCAGTTGCCCATTGCACGCCTTCTATACACGATCAGTTATTCCATGCACTCGAAGGAGGATCTAGACGATCTTTGCGGCGATTTGTTTGCCATACGCGTGATAGCACAATGCACAGGTATACCGGCTTCCGTCCGCAAACAGTTAAGAGGATCGCTGAAGGCTTTGCTTTATAAGAGTTCTCGCTATCAAGAAGTAGCTGAATTGGAAATTACTCAAAACAAGAAAGTGGACAAAGTAACTGATTCGCCTAATACTGAGAAGACATCTGCAATAATGGATGAAGATGATTCAAAGGATCTACCAGCGGAGGTCAAACCGGAAAGTTCGTCGCCCTCTAAGTTGGTCGACATGAAAGAAGCTGCTGAAGGCGTACCAATGGAGGTGGACGCCGAGACTGATGCGAAAAAAGATGCCAAGGATGCCAACAAAGGAGTAGAGGCTATGGAAACTGATAAATCTCCGTCTAATGGCAAGAGTGGCAGTAGTGATAGTAGTGAGAATGCAAATAGCGATGCTAAGTTGGGAAATGACCAAGAAAACACTGCCAAAGCAATGAACGCAAAAAGTGATATGGGTGAGCAAAAGGAGAATGACAAGAAAAATGATGAGGAGCCTAAAGAAATGGTGACTAAAACGCCAACAACAACACCAACACCAACAAAAATGTTGAGTAAGGACGGCGAGGAGAACGTAGCGGATGACAGTCACGGCAGTACTACTACTGTTGTGGCGTCCACTGCTGCCGCAATACTTGTGGAGCAATGCAAGAGCATACAAAAGAAACCTGCTGAGGTGCGTTTGTTCGAGGAGCACGAAAAACGTATCAAACTCTTGCTGACTATGGAGACTTACATCAAGAGTATACTCGTGCTGATGCAACGCGACGAAAGTAGCACATCGCCAACGTCCGCAGCAGCGAGCGGCGGTGGCGGCAGTGGCGGCGGCGAAGACTGCGAAACTAGTACAGATGTACCCGAAGTGATGTGCAAAAAAGGCACAATTGCATCAGCCATTGCAACAACCTCGGCCTCACCACCCGGTCCAACTTCTGGCGCTTCAGGTGGCAAAAAAGAGGCAAAGGCATTGCATTGCATTGAGAGGAGTGACGCGAAGGAAGATACAAGTGATAGCCGCAGTTCTCCAATTAAAGCCCAACCCAGCACGGCAGCAACTAAGGATAATAACAATTCGGCAGCAAATCCAAATCCGATAACCGGTACCCAACCAACGACAACAACGACACCCACACCCTCGATATCGGCTGCCACTGCCGCGGCGCTACATTCTCAACAAATTTAGTTATCGTTTAATGATTTGCTAAATATTTTGTTTTTCGGTAAAATGCTGGAATAGTGCCGCCACTAAGTTGAAAGTTGAGTGCGAACCAAATGAAGGCTTACGCGCTAGCTGAAACGTCGGACAAATTTTGTCAATACATAATTACTGTTATAATACCTAAATATTTTATTTTTACACACAATTTGAAAATCGAAAGTTCGTTTCTTTCGTTAGAACTATTAATTTAAATGAACTTTTTTCCGTAATAAAGCGTTGACTAACCTGCTTAAATATTTATATGAAGAAACAAATCGAAGTACGCTTGAAATATGTAAAACGAAATAATATAAAAACCTTTGTCGCACCTGTTTAGTGAATATTGTTTTTATACATTTCATTTAATTTATCTCTAAAAGTAGTGCAATGCATTATTTTAACAGATTTGCTTCTTTTTGTATAATCAGAATTAACAACGTATTACAAAATATATATAAATATATTAAATAATAACAAAAAATAGATGATGCTAATAGAATTTCTGACCCAAGGTCAAAAATGTGTGTAAGAAAAATTAAAAGTAAAAACTGAAGCTAACCCAAGGTTGGTTGTGTGAAAACAAATGATAAAAAAATAAAATAAATTTTAAATTAGAGAACAGGTAAATCACCATTTATTGCATAAACTCCCATTTGAGACCAGCAAGAGACGAAACCATTCTCTGCTAACTTTCCTTAAGCCCGTGGAAAAACTTTAAGAATATCAAAATTAAGTTTCATAAACAACGTTCCTATTTTCTATATTAATTAAACTTATTTTGAGTTTGTCTTATACTTGAAATAGTAATTAGAATTATTTTACCCTAAAATATTATATGATATTTTTTTAACACAAATTAATGTTAAAATTTATTTTTCACAATTTTTTTATGTACGTATATTTATTTAAATGTAGGTACTTACATCGGCAAACTTTTTCATTGAATTATCATACTGGTCTCAAAGTGGAGATTTTGTAAGTAATTATCGAGGAGAATAAGCAGCGAAAAAAAACAAAAACAAAAAAAGCATATATTAAAAATTGGATATTATTTTGCACGTTTTAAGTAAATGAGTTAAGCTTGATTGCGAAGGAGTGAGAATAATGCCAATACGACGATCATGCTTAAGTAAACAATTTGAATAAAGGAGAACACAAAAATGTATTCTAAAAATTGTATTGAATATTTGACAAGAAATATAAATTATAATATACATTCATACATACATACTTACATATAAATGTGTACAGATAACAGATGGTTACGCCTGCAGGGGCAATGAATATTTAGTTATTTTAATACATTAATGTAAATGCTTACAAGCACATGCACACCCATACACGTATAGCATATCGTTGCACACGCGTGGTTTTATGTAAAAGTGCATGAAATAATGTTAAGGCTTTTATACATAATAATTATACGAAATTGATAAATTATTCGAGAGACTTTTCACATCTGAATGCTTTGGCCAGTTGATGAGCACGGCAGCATCTATTCGTTTTTTATTTTTATTTTAAAATTTTTTTTTTTAATATCTATTTTTCTTTAATATTTTTTTTTTTTCATTGCGCACTGGAATATTAAAAAAGTGAAATTTAAAGTGCACTCATTTCTCTTGTTTGTTAGTTCATCCACTTATATTTTTTCTATAAACATTTTTTAAATATGAATAGACATGCCATTGAAGTTAGGTCGACATTTTTTTGAATCTTTATTTAATTTTTACAGTAGCAAAGTATACTTTAAATTCTTTTCAGCAACTTGTATAGGGGGCGTTCACGCCGATTTCGTTGCTTCTGCGGTTTCTTAAATGGCATCTTATAAACCCTCATATCCACGTCTTGTTTTCTTTGGCTTTACAACGCTCAACAGCTGAGGAATACTTTGCTTTTACCGCAGAAATTCTCAAGCTTTCCAATTTGGCAATTCAGTAGTTGGTCTTCACAAAATACGTAGCTATAAGTACAACTGGCGTATCCGAATGGGTTGTTGTGTGACTACCATTCAGAAGTGCACAGGTTCAAAGTCACCCCGGAAACTAATCACCAATTGATAGAAAATGTTTTTTTCTAAAAGTAGTCGTCCCTCCGCAGGCAATGGCAAACCTCCGAGTATTTTGCTGCCATGAAAAGCGCTCTGCCGTTCGGAGGCGGCATGAAACTGTAAGTTCCTCCATATATATTATATAATTATTATTGGCGCTTACACCCGTTGTTTTGGGTTTGGCGGAGTGCCTCTTTCTTTTTGTGGCGTGCGCCTTGCAGCTGTCAAACAAATGGTAGGATCTACGTAAATCCGCTGACTAAGCAACGAACTTGGTGCCAATACCATTTATGCGTAACGAAGTCGGAAATGTGAAGTAAAAAAAATTAAATAAATAATTCAAAAATTTTGTTTTACTAAAAGTTGAGGCAGAGTATAGCTTTTAGATAAGTGAGGGAATTAAGAAGTTTGAGAAATTTTTGTATTTGGCTTTTAAAAATTACATTTTGTGCCAGTCATTCTTGGTGTTGTAAGAGTACACTAGTGCACAATTTTTTCACATAACGGTTAAGAATATTATGAAAAGGCATCGTGGTTCAAAGGCAGGCGAATGTATTAGGATGTATTGTTACTGTATTGCATAGGAGTCCTTTCTTAAGAGCACCACATTTTTGCTGTCTTGTTGAAATACAATTTTTCTGGAAAATATTCACTCAAAATGAATTGGCAGGGCTCCATATCGTCAAGTTGTCATATGCAAATATTCTTAACGAGAAAGTGCTACACAATGGCATTGCAGGCAAACAGATGTTAAAGCAAACTTAGTCCCGCCCATAAATTATAGTAAGTGCAATGGATGGTGAATTTTTGTAAAAAATTTCAATTTTTTTTTTATTTTGTGAAATTTTTTCTTTCTATAAATAAAAAGAGGCAGCTGATGAGCTCAACTGTCTAAACAACAACAGCATGCAATTCCTTTTCTTCAATAATAAAACAAATGAATGTAAAGAAAATGTTTAATGTTTATACAAAAACAAAAAAAAAAAGATTAAGAAAATATGCATCAGAAACTTACAACGCAAGACGTAAAGTATGTACAAGGTGGCGTAAAACTAATCAACAAATTTTGTATTGATTAACTTTTTTACTAAAGACAAAAAAAGGGTTTTGAGTGATGCAAATCCTAATATTGCGCTCCATTGCTTGTCTGTTTGTATACTGCAGCTGTTTAGTTCAGATGTGTCAAATATGATTGACGTACGACGGCATTTGCAAAAATTATTAATCTGATAGGGAAATTAATTTTGCGCCCCCTTGTATATACACACATGCATACAATGCATACTGTAGATATGTATGTTAAAGGTTCTCATAATTTAAGAATTTACCGTGACGTTTTCAATTTTTCATTTCCGCCAAATAATTTTAACACGACAGCAATCAGTTTGAATAGCTGAAATCGGTAATTCAAATGTGGAAAGCCTGTCTTTGACTTCATTGAATATTCAGTTATGTATATTTTTTGTTTTTCTTTGAAAATGGTTATACTTAATGCACCGAAAAAAATAATACTTTTTCTTATTTCCGAATGTCTGTAACATTAATTTAGTTTGAAAAAAAAAAAAAAAATTAAAATATGGTCAATTCATATAAGGTGGTGTTATTAGAACAGCTGATTGCTTTTTTTTCGCATTGGTGCGAAGATTGTTAAAATAAATAACTTTGCTTACATTTCGCTTTGAAGTGGAAGTTTGAATTATGTAAAATAATTTAATAATATAACAGTTCAGTACATTTTGAATTTAATTTATTTATTTTTTTTAATTTTTTGCAAAAATAGAAACAAACCAATTCTAACTAGACCATTCTTTCCTCAAATATATCACCTTAGACCTAATCGGCAAACAAAATCTATGTTATTTTTGTTTTTGTATTATGGCTACCACTTTAATGATTTCTCCTTGGAAAAAACAATGTTCTTTGTAAATTTTTCCGCATAATTTTTTATAATCAAGAAATGACTCATTAATGGAATGTTTTAATTAACCGTTTCATTTAACGTACACACACATATTCACCCATACACTTACCGCATATGCAAGTAATACTTCAAATTTATATAATGACAAACAAGAAAAGGAACAGAAGAACGGAAAAAGATTTAATTATAATTGCAAAATAAAAAGAAATAATGGATATGTAATGGAATCGTGATGAGAGTGTAGAGAAAAGTGTAGTAGCAAAACGAAATTAGCTTGTGTGAAGTTTTCGTAGTGGCGCCGCTACGTATAGTAGTATAGGATATCTTAATTAATTGTAATTACGAAAAAAACGAAAAAAAAGTTTCACATTTGATAATTGTACGAAAGGAAAATTTGTAAGCAAAACCGTCAACTTAAAAAACACAATTAATTCATAGAAAAAAAGAAGAAAAAACAAAAAAAGAAGCAAATGGACGGCTCAAAATCAAATTGTATGAATTCATTGGCACAGCAAAACTTGAATTAAAATTACACACTTATACATAATTACATAATATTATATACAGTACATAAATGCGTACATACAATACACGTGTAAGTTTATTCATATAAACTTATAACTATAATGATTATTAAAGTAATATAAAAAGTTAAAAAAGTGCTTGGTTTGTATTTTTAATCACAACATAAGATGGGTATGGGTAAGTGAAGAAGTAGAGTAACACAAAAATGCAATTCGAAGTGAGAAGATCTATTATAACTTCGATACCTAAAAATCTGTAATAAATGCTTAAAAGTCCTTGCTACCATTCCTTGATGGCCATATTGAAGGATCAGCTATATGCATATAGGGTTTTTCAGTAAGAGCGCTTCAACTTTTGAACTTTTTTGAATAAAAGACAAACGGTTGGACTTTTTTAACTAATTTTTTTTTTTATTATCGAGTTTGAACATATACATTTAAGTATGAAATTCGATTTCTTTTGCATAACCACCGCGTGCACGTTTTACGAAGTCCAATCGTTGAACCCAATTTTCGACCACTCTTTTGCATAAATCGGCCGAAATTCCAGCAATTTCGCGTTCAATATTGGCTCTGAGCTCACAAATCGTCGCCGGCTTGTTACTGTAGACCAATGACTTCACATAACCCCAAAACGGGACGGCTTGTTAAATGGACCGTAAAATGGCCGTAATGCTCTTAAAGTAGCAGCAACAGAACGATTATTTTCATAAAAAATTTGCACGATTTGCAATCGTTGCTCAAGTGTGTAGCGTTCCATGATGAAATGTATACTAATGACAAGCGAAAAATAAAAAATATTGCGTCGTTCGCCCTCCCTATCGGAAAAAAGTTGAAGCGCTCCTATTGAACAACCCTATACATGGTTTTCAACGAATATAAATTTAGATCTAGCCAGCGTCACAGAAACAAAAAAAAAAAAACAAAACGTCGTCGACGTTCTGTTATGGTATTTGAGGACAACTTGGGAGTAAAACTAATTAGTTTTTATTTTGAAGAAAATCCGAATTTTTTACACAGCATTCACTTATTATATGCATATCTACAAAATCATTCAATAAATTTTCCATTAGCTATAATAACCTCCTCGATCCGTGGCCGGAAACGACTGCATGCCCGAATCAAGTGCTTCTTATTCATATTGACCATAACGGTATTGATTGCAACCTTCAGGGAAGAAGTGGTTTCAGAAGGATGCTTATTGGTTTCACGCTCAACTACGCCTCATACGTAGTAATCAAGGCAATTAAGGTATGGGGAGTTAGGCGGCCATAAGTTCGGTGTTATTTGGTATTGAAAATTTTCAGCCATCAAATCTCGCATTGCCATCGCGTTGTGTGAAAGAGCAGAGTCTTACTAAAATATGTGTGGGCTGTCACGGCGTGCAATATCAATCCAACGTTTTACTACTGTCCCTGAACCTCGATACATACAGCAAAATTCATTCGAAATCCTTGAGTAACATGAGTGGGTGGCAGAACATGTCCTCTGTTGCTCACAACACCTAAAACCATAAGAGTTGCTGAGAGCTTCGTGTGCATGACAACAGCAACCTCTGTAGGATTGGAACATAGCCCTTTGTCATTTCTACGGCTGGTCTTCTGGCCTTGGTCAATATTTGTTTCGTCAGAAAAAAAAACCATAACATCTCAGGCGTTTCAGAGTGTTTAATATTGTTTACAAGGCGTTTTGATCGACTAACTCGCTGTTCTCGTATTTGCTCCGATATAAACTGGCTTCTCCGCATAACGCAGGATTTATACCGGAAATCTTAATGGACAACTTGACGGATAAGATCCTCAGAAACATTAAGCTTATTCGCAAGGACCCTCATTGATTATGAAGGGTCCTCGTCAATTATCGCTTGCATTTGTTGAATAAATTCTGCAGATCGGATAGTGAGTGTTCTTCGCTTTGTTTGCGTTCTGCAACAGATTCTTCATCGCCGCCTGATGATTTCAATTCACGGCGACCCTTATGAACGAATCAATGGGCGCACTTAAGAATATTTGAGATTTCTAAATCGGTGTGATTTGCACATTTGCGACTATAACTGCATGCCTCTTCATTTCTTCAGCTCCGCGTCTTATCTGAAAAAGAGTAAAAAGAAATATAATATTGGGAATGGGAATAAGTGTCTGGCTTTTCTTAGCTAAAGTTATGCATTATTTATTGTAAATAAATAATACATGATATGTAAAGTATGTGCCATTGGAAGCTACAACTTTACTTCATCTTTCAGGCAGCATGCGGATTCTCCTGACGAAAAATTCGAGTTCTTTTGACTTGATCATTCATTTCATTGAGTCAGTTTGCGATGCCCTCGTAAGAAGTGAACCGCTTTCCAATAAGGGCTGACCGCATTGATCCGAACAGATGGTAATTCGAAGGTGCAATGCCTGGGAAATACGGCGGGCCGGGCAAGATTTCCCAATTCAGTCTCTCTAAATATTTCTGGACGGATTCAGCAACGTGTGGCCTGTCTATCGTCTCATTCCGGCCGCTTTTCTTTGAGAGCTCGATTCAAACACATTAGCTGAAGTCGGTAACGATCGCCAGTGATGGTCTCAGATGGTTTAAGGAGTTCATAATAGATGATACTCTTCAGACCCCACCAGATGCACAACAAAACCTTTAAAGCATGAATATTTTTTTTCGCTGTCGATGGACCTGGTTCACCTGGCAGGCTCCAATATTAGGGTTATCATAATATATTCATTTTTGATCGCCAGTGATCTGCCGTTCAAGGACCATCTCACACGTCACCAAATGTCTCTCGATATACCCCTCCTTCAACTGGTGCGGAACCAAGTTACCTGCTTTCTGGACCATTCCCATCGCGTGCAAACGTTTACCGACGGTTGATTTGTCAACATCCAACTCTTTAGACATATCATCAAGGGTTTGACATGCGTCTTTATCCAATAATTGTTGTAGTTGAGTATCTTCGAATTCGATATTTATCACTCACTTGGAAATTACCACTTTAAAGTTGTATTTGATGGAGCGTGATTATCGTAAATATTGATCAATATATGACACGTTTCAGCTTCACTTTTCTTTAAAAGGTAATTATGAAGAAATACTTCCCGCAAATGCTGTTTTCGGGACGAACGTAGACATTTTTGACGCCAGATAAAACAGAATCTTTACGTTTCAAACGAATGCCAACTGCGACGATCGAGATCTCACATATATACCTTCAAATCACCAGTATATTATTAGAGCGAACACAAAAATAGTATCAGCAGCCCTCTTTTACGAGGACGGAAGCTTATTCCCATACCCAATAGTTTCGGGAGGTTACAGCCAGCCTCATATATGCATGTCTTCAACTACCGTATGCACACTGTATGTGTTACATGGTTCTTAAAGAATGCAAATCTAGATCTAGCCAGCATCGAATATCCACAAAAAAATATGTTGAAACGCTTCATAGTGGGCGTTCTGTCTTACTAAACCCACCATCCATCGCAGGTGCAAACGCAGTTTATTATAACTAGAAGGTAAACTGTAAGCGACCCAGAGTCAGTTCTATTCAACCTTCTCTTTTTCTCAATTGACGCGATAACCGCTGACGTTACCTAGTTTAACAAAGCGCGCAGAATCTTTCCCTCAAACATTCCAAGGGACGCCACATCAGATATTGTCATCGTCCAAGCTTCTGCGCCATAAAATAGCACGGGCCTAATGAGAGCCTGGTAAGGCGTTAGTTTTGTTCGTCGAGAGAGGACTTTACTACTCAATTGCCTACTTAGTTCAAGGTATCACTTGTTGACGAGAGAGATTCTACGTTGGATTTCAAGGCTGACAACCTCCTTTACAATCTCGAAATCATAACTGTTAAAAGTGACGTAGGTGCCGATACGCGAGTGGGCCGACCATTCGCTTTGCTTTTTTATCCAGAAGACGGAACTAATAGCGCGGTTGTTAAGGCCGAAAATGTCAATATCATCGCCATACGCCAAAAATTTTGCCTGAGTGCCTGACTGATTAAGTTCTGCGGATCCCCCCCAACAGCAGGCTAAAGAAGTCACACGACAGCGAGTCACCCTATCTGAAATCTCATTTGGTATTAAACGGCTCGGAGAGGTCCTTCTCAATTCTGACAGCGCTGCTGGTATTGAGCAACGTCATTTTACATATCGAATCGAATGTCGAATGCAGCTTTGAAGTCGACGAAAAGATGGTGTGTGTTGATTCTTCTTTCATGGGTTTTTTCCAAGATTTGGCGTATTGTGAATATCTGGCCGATGGTGGACTTTCCAGGTCGAAAGCAACACTGATAAGGTTAAATCAGTTGGGTGATGGTGGGCCTCAGCCTTTCACACAATACGCTCGCTAGAACCTTATAAACGATATTTAGAAGACTAATCCCGCGATAATTGACACAGATTGCAGGATCATCCTTCTTATGGATTGGGTAGAGCTCTACTCAAACAGCCTACTAAAAAGACTCTGCTCCCTGCGGTCCCACGCCTTAACTCGCTCGGGCTATGCCCAATCACTTTAAACTACCATTAGAAGGAGATCAGCTAGGTAATATGTGCAGGTGAGAGGAGGTGTCACAGTACTCCTAGGATGGTAGCATCTAGTTATTAGTTAGACCCTTAACAACCGCTGTAATATATAAAAATATAACACTAAATGCGTAATTCAAAACTTTCGGGGACTGATTTAATTAGCCCTTTCAGCGAAACTATGCTTAGACTGTCCTGATTCTCGAAAAAGTGGCCCTATAAATCCGAAGTGTAGAGCTTTCGCTGAGGCGCTGTTTAATGTGTTCCGTTTTCTCACCGTCCGGATTGTTTCTCCGAATGTGGGAGGTATTTGGGCAATGGTTTAGTGTCGCGTTAGTATTTCTATGAGAACGCGTTCGCTCGATTTTAAGAGACTCGGTAAGTTTCACGTTCGTCGAGTGCTGGCCGTATATTCTTGTAAAATATAAGCCATCCGAATGTCAAAAAATGAATATCTTTACTATTCCGCCATGATCTAGAGACAAATATAATGAATTCAAATCCAAAATGAAAATAAGGAAATTTCAAATGTGCGTTCATCAAAATGGCTGGTCAACTTTGTATTATTACTCGATGAATATTAGTGAGTTTATTTGCGGAAAGGGTACTGCAACTAGGAAGTGAAATAAGTTATTGGCCGTATAATATAATAAAGAAATCAGTAGAGCAATTATTTCGTGTTTTTTAGTGAATTTAGCATTGCGCCATGCCTAAGTGTGGCTAAATATTTTAAAACTGTCACATGGAGTTTCACGAAAAAAAACCTTAAAAATAAAATTATGCAATAATTCCTTAAGGAACTTTATTGATTTCCTTTTTCTTGTTTTCTTGACTTACTCTTTTATGTATAAAGATATTTTTTTTTTATTTTAAGTAAGTGCAATTTTCAGTATTACTTTTTAAGACTCATTTTGTTGTAATTATTTTTTTTTCATATCAAAGGACAAAGGAACAAAAATAGTCCTCATAGTTTCAACATCTCTTCAGCCGGCCGTCTTTTGTTGGCACAACCCGTTGAAGTCCACGTTTCCAGGGCTTATTGTTAGATGACTTTGGCAACACTTGACCACCGACCTGTGTAGGGTTTTATAATGCTTTGTGCATGGATATATTTAAGACAAAAACTTAGCTTAGAAATTCTAGAATCCCTTTTTGCGTATTTTAAAAACAATAACTAATATTTTTCAAATAAA
Organism: Anastrepha ludens; assembly: GCF_028408465.1. NCBI lineage: Eukaryota > Metazoa > Arthropoda > Insecta > Diptera > Tephritidae > Anastrepha > Anastrepha ludens. The sequence goes on from NC_071498.1 coordinate 104,859,980, forward strand.
ATTCATCATCTCCCTAGGTCTTAAACCGACTAAGTCATTCGTTAACCGATTAATCAAAAATACTTCAATAACTTATGCACCCACAAAGCTATCGTCATGCGTAGAAGACACTGCACAAAAAGGATGACAAATATGAAAAAGTTATGAGGCCATTTACTAGTACTATTTCAGATTAAGATGCCGTGCAAAGGATGTGAAAAAGGTAATGCATACTTAGCTTTATTTTTTCAATTCAAAATAGTGTAACAAATACTTTAATTATATTTTACCGTAATTGCAGAATGCAAATGCACACCAGAAAAATGCGATGAGCAATGCAAATGTGCAAAGGGCAATAAATGTAATTGCCATGGGGGCAATGTAGAAAAGACTGAAGGAGCCGCTGCCAAGTCTTGTTGCAGTGCAGGTGGGGGTGAAAAGAAGTGTGGGAATTAAACCAAATAAAATAATTGTGGCACAGATTTCAAAATGAAAGCACATTTTCCAATAAATCTTTAAATATTACGTATTTTTAAGATGCATTTATTCATACTTGTAGATATATTTTAATTCCTTTTACTCCGTATGGGTGCGTACATATGGCTTGCGATAAAATTTGATATACATACCAAAAAACTATTTTAGCTATGAACAATTCTTGGAATTTGAATATTAATTGAACGAGAACAAGACGCAGAACCTCTTGTCATCAAATAAGCAGGCAGCGCACTTGCATCCCGACACCGAAGTCGAGTCGATAATAGTGTCACCTTCGAAACCCAACGAAGTTTCCTCTTGCCAACAAATGCTGCCTTGGACTAAGTAGCCGATTGCCCCCTCTGGAAGCAAAAAAAATCGCACTCTATAACTTTCTCATTATCCCCCTCCTAATGTGTGGCGCAGGAGTTTGGACGATGATAACATCCGATGAAGTGGCCCTTGGAGTGTTCGAGAGAAATATTCTACAGAAGATGTATGGATCTTGGCGCGTTGGCAGACAATGGAACAACGAGCTGTATAAGGTTTACTGCCACTTAGGCATAAAGTAGCGAATAGATATAAACGCTTCCGCTCTGATCTGCTGGTGGTAGCAGAGGAAGAGAAAGTGTTCTTTTGCGCTGGAAGGGTCAAGTAGTGAGCGGCTTGGTTTCACTTGGGGTGTCCAATAGACGCCGGTTAACACGAGGAAAAAGAGATGGGCGTGCTTTGTTAAACTCGGTCAAAGTCGTTTAAGTGATTATCTTTCGAATCAAGAAGAAGAAGAAGAATTGAAAATCAAATTATAATTTATTACATTAAATCTTCCTTAATAGCTTACGAACTCGCTCACATAGTGATCCATAAGTAAACTCAGCCTGCAATTAAAGCCCATTTTTTCATCGCAGGTTTAACCCAAGAATAATAGATTACCAAATTCGGCCATAGATCTATCTATTATCTATTTGTGCTATTTTGGAAAACTCGCAGTTAGACGGTACCTGTTTTATGTCATCTTTGACGAAGGTATAATTTTACACTATAGAACAAAGCTTTATAATTATTGAAACTTATTATTAAAATGGTCGATCTTTAAATACAACATATCGCAAAATTCGTGATTATTTTGTGAAATAATCATCCGGATGAGTTGGCAGTTCAAAGGTTGTTGAACAAATTGCAATAAACTGGTTCGGTCGAGAATAGAAAACGGACTGGCTGATCAAGAACTGAACGTTCTGTTGCGAAGAGTTTTGCTGTACAGCCTTCAACATCGATATCTCGACATTCTCAAGAAATTGGCATTCATGAATCGACTGTTGGGCAGATTTTACCTATATTTAAATTATGTAATTTTTCACATATATTTTGAATAAAAATAGTGAAAGCTGAGAGAATCTAAATTTGCACATGCTTTATTTGAATGACGCTTTATATAAAATGTCATGTATTATATTTTATATTATATGTGCATGCCACAGTTTTTAAGCCGACTCGGAAGCACAGATATTTTTTTAAGAGCTTTTTCATTGCCGAAATTCACTCCGAGGTTTGCCATTGTCTGCCGAGAGGCGGCCACTGTTAGAAAAAATCCTTTCTATGATTTGGTGTTTCATGCACGGAGATTCGAACCTACGCACTTCCGAATGGTAGTCACGCACCAACCCATTCGCTTACGGCGGCCACCATCATCAACGAAAACAATGTGTGAGCATGATGTAATGCTTCGTAGTCCAAGAAATAATGCCGAAGTTGAATTTAAAAAATTGTATTGTATAATGTTGCCGAGAAGCAAGCTAAAATTAATGGTTTTATAAAAAACAAGCTTACAATTTTTGAAAGACTAACTATCGTAAATAACATCCGTAAACTCTTTTATTAAAAATAGATTTTTAAAACATAAATACTAATAATAAATAATAAATACTACTAATAAATACTCCTTGGTTTTTAAACTCTTCTTCTACCTCAATACTTAATTTTAAAAAATTTCATATTTTTGATAGTGATGACTTAGGAGGAGGTTTTGATGGAATTAAATCTTCGTACATAATAATAATAATGAAATAATTTGCAAGCACAAGCATGAAGCACGAGGAAAGGCCAAAAGCAGTTCTCAAAGTCGTTGAACTATGCCCAACAAATACTCTGCCCTAACGGAAGATGTTATAATTTTTGCAAATGGCATCGTACAGGGTTTGATTGAAAAATAATGAACCTTATTTTTTTTAAGCATTATTTATTAAATCGTTTGGCTTATACAACTAATATTCCTCAAAATAGGACCCTTGAACGTCAATACACCGCTGGTAGCGGTCCTTCCACTGCAGGAAACATTTTTTAAACTCATCCGCCGGAATCGCGTTTAATTCGGCTGTCACAGTTTTTTGGATCGCCTCGATGGAGTCGAAACGCCTCCTCTTCAGCTTTCTTTTCATCTCCTGTGATACAATTGTCTAAAGTATTGTATTATCCTGTTCGTTACTTTCCAATACTTCACGACTCTTTTCCACACGCAATTGTTTTGTTCATCAGTCAAAAATTGGAACCAATTTGGCACACAATTTGCGCATTTCAAGTTTTCCGGTCACGATTTCTCGCACATTATAATAAGTCAATGTTCAAAAATTCACGAACCCGGTTCACATCTTCGTCTGTTTGCGTCGTCGAAGGTCTTCCAGATCGCTGTTCGTCTTCGACGTCCTCCCGGCCTTCCTTGAACGACTTGTGCCACCGTTTTACCTGGGCAATGGACAGAGATTGGTCCCCGTAAGCCTCCTTGAGTAGCCCAATGGTTTCGGTACTCGTTTTGTTTAGCTTTATGCAAAATTTGATCGAGTAACGTTGCTTCAACGATCGCTGCATTTTCGCCGCTGCAAAATACTAACACACTTTTAAAACAGCTTTCACGCGCGGAGCGATGTTGACTGCACCGCTGTTGCCAGCGAACTGGGACCGGTTTCTAGTGGAAGGGGAAGGTCCAACGATCATTTTCCCCCACCAGCCGATTCGGTTGATCGCTTGGTAGACGCGCCGCGCGGGCAGGCTCATTACTTTTCAATCAAACCCTGTATGCCGATCATATTTGTCACTTAGATATATATTTAGTAAAAAAGTCATTCAAAAACAATTGGATGACTAATTTAGTCTTCATGTATAATTTGTTAACTATTCTGGTAAACTTTTCCCATAATAACTTGTGAGAGTGAAAGAAAAAGTATGTGAGAATGGAAGATAGTGCGATTAAAGCAGCTTGGTCCAAGATTTTTTTAAATACCTTAAATAGCTTTATAACTCTATACCAAATCGTATTTTTGAAGAATTGTGCAGAATGCAGTTTACTACCAAAACGTCTTTTTATCATAACATTTTCTTCTGTGGCCTTGATCAAAGGGACCAAAAATTAAGACTTGTCGAGATTAAATAGATTTTAATTTACAATTACTATAAAGGGGACAGATTTATTCTAGTACTCAATTTTTTTACAACATAATTAAAATTTTGGCAAAATCTTTTTTTTTTAAACTCTGCAAAGAAATTTGATTGAAAATATTTGGCTTAATTAGGGAGAGAGAGAAAGAAGTCATAACAGCGATTGAATGGTGGCAAGCATTTTAGAAAAAATTGCTGAAACAAATTCTACTTCAATCGATGTGGCAGTTTATTATCTACACATGGCAATAAAAGTGACTTGCTGCAGGAACAGGCATCACTATCGTTGTAGGAACATTCCCATGGCATCCGGTTCTCTGTAACCAGAATGACCAGGGTTTTGACTAAGGGTTGCCGTCGCAGTAAAGTAACCCTGCCTAGTACACCGTACCTCACCCCTCGTCTATCGTCATTAGAACAGCTCCATGCAACAAGACTGCTCCCAATACTACTTCTCAGAGCTGGCAATGATGCGATTTCAACAAATACTGCATGCGAGTTTTACTAAATGCTGCAAAAGAGCGTAAAAAACCATGTGAAGTGTTAGCGGGAACTGAGAAAAAATCAACCGAACAACAAAATGATAGTGATATAGGTAAGGATGACAATGATGTGATGGAGATCGAAGGGGAACGATGATGCAGTGACCGAATTTGAAAACAAGGCCGAGATTGATAGTGAAAGCGTTACTAAATTACAATTCAGGATAATATATATTGTAGTTTAAATTTAGCTTAGTTTGTAATACAGTGCTTAATATTTTTAAAATTAAATATATCTCATTTTTATTCGAAGTTTTGGTTTGAATGGAGTCTAACGGAAGTAATTTGAAAAATAGATTTTTTTTTACTTTGACAGCTAAAATAACATTCATGCTATGCTATCATCTTGAGCCATCTTGAAGCGCCTCTTTAAGCAATAAAAGTGTTTTTTCTCTATAGGGCCTCCACTGTAACTATACCAAGTCATTTTATTTATCTCTCCAGTAAAGGTTTGACCAAAAACATTTATTCGAATAAAATACAAACAAAATTTAAATTATTATACACAAGAAACAATATTACATCTTATAAATTAAGATAAAAAAAGGATAAGAATTCTTCTAGTTTCACTTTAGTTTTGAGCGATCTTTTTAAATTGCAGCGAACCAAACATCAGGAACGATTACATTTCTAGTTTTTTCTAAGACTTTTTTTAATTTAGCGTAACCGCCTCTTCGCCATTCCAATATGGCGATTTCGATTTCTGGCACCTGCCAGATCATTGCGATTTGATGTTCAAAAACGAAAACAGAGCAGTGAAATTCAACACAAATTCAAATTCAATTTCATGTTAAAACGAATTGTAGCACATGCCCGATAATTTTAAATTTGCACATATCTTTGCATCGATTAAAATCACAATTTGGTGCGAAGACTTCGAGTTAACAAATTTAAGTCGTAGTGATTTCTACCCACAGTTTTCCAGTAAACCCGTTTCTCACAATATTCAAATTCCTGTTCATGAGATTCATCTCTTACGGAAATGAAAGAGTGAAAGTGAAACAGGGAATGTCAGATTCACAGTGAATTTGATTGAAATTCAAGGGGAAGTTAATTGCAAAAGCAGCCTGATTAAAAGATATGAGGCATTTTATGTGCGGAATTTTTTTATACTAACATATGCGGCACTAGTTTGGTGGCCTGCAACAGAAAGGAAATACAACAAAACTAAACTGAACAAGATACAAACAACAGCGTGTATCTTAACTACAGGAGCGCTTAGCACCAGTCCTACTGAAGCGCTCAATGTACTAACACATCTATTGCCATTAGATTTACACATTAAAATAATAGGTACTAGCAGCGCGGGGAGACTCAGAGACATAGGAAGCTGGACAACAAGGTCGTACGGTCACAGCAAGATCGTCCTACAGAGACCCCCGCTGCCCAAAAACGGATCAGACTACACAGTCCCCGACCTCAACTTCAAGAAAGGCTTTACGGTACGTTTTCCACCGAGAGCCGAGTGGAGCAAAGGAGAGGTGATTGGAAGACACGATATCGAAATTTGTACCGATGGTTCTAAGATGAACTGTGGTGTGGGAGCTGGCTTCCACTCGGAGCCACTCAACCTATCTCAATCAATTCGTCTTCCTGATTATGCCACCGTGTTCCAGGCAGAACTCTTAGCGATCAGAGAAGCATGCAAATCCCTAGACCTCTACAAGGTAGTTGGTGCAAGAGTAGCTATCTCCTCAGACAGTCAAGCAGCTATTAAGGCCTTAGACTCCAACTACATTTCATCCAAACTGGTCCTACAGTATAGAGAGGAGCTGAAACTGCTCAGCCAGTGGCTTGAAATTACCCTGATATGGGTTCCCGGTCATAGGAACATATGGGGCAATGAGATAGCGGATGAGCTAGCAAGAAAGGGCTCGACACTAGACATAGCAGAGGCGGTGGCAGTCTCCACCCCACTGAACACACTAAAAGCATCCATTGCTTCACACTATCATGCTTTAGCCGAAAGAAGATGGAAGCAAATACCTACATGTATTACAAAGGACGAATGACCGGCTAGGATGTTCTCGGCCAAAAATTTCACGTATCACTGCAACCTTTACAGGACATTGGAAAGTAGGGGATCATGCAGCTAGACTCAATCTACCCTTCAACCCTATCTGTAGAAGCTGTCAAGCGGAAGGGGCGAAGGAAAGTCTGTTCCACTATTTATGTGAATGTCCGGGACTAGCCAGGGCACGACTCCGATCCTTCGGTAAGCCTTTCCTACAGCAAATTAAGGAGATCTCAGACATCGAGATAAAGGATTTGCTGCTATACTTGGACCTCACTAAATTTATCATCATCATCACACGAGATAGTGGTAGTAAAACGGTGCTGGTCACTAATTAGGAGCATTTCAGCTGAGGAATGTTCAACCACCTCAACAACAACAACAACAACAAGCAGCTTTCTCGTTCTCTCTTCACAAATTGGCTTCCTTATCAAGACACTGGGTTGCTAGCTCTAGAAATTTTGAGTAAAAGTGGAGGAAAAGTAAAATTTTTAGAATGGCCTGCTTCCGAGCAACAAATCGTTGAAGAGTTTTCATCGGTATGTTCAGGACTATGGTAGTATGACATGAAATAAATACCGCTTAAGTCAGGACATAATGGAGTAATTGATGCAATCCGAGTTCGATGAGTGGTGAATTTACAAAGCTTTATTTCTTATGATGTGGTGATTTAGACGGAATTCATGTTTTGCAAAGAACTAGCATTTCCCAAAGAGTTACGACAGGGAGAATAATTGGATAGTCCTAACGCGATCCATAACATTACATACCTCATTATAAAAAAGTTGGGATTGACGGAACTTGTTTTCAATGAGCCCACCTTCCCATGGATGGATGAAGAGTCCAGAGGAGGCTTAGCAAAGCAGCATGAAAAAGCTTCTCATAACTGCCGGAATCGGCTTAAAACTGTAGGTTCTTCCATTTGTGGAACAACTAGCAGAATTGTACGTGTCAATTATTTATTAATTTTTAACAAAATAGTTACATATTGGCAAAACTTCGCAACTTCGCGACCGGTTTTAAATTTAAAAATTAATTCACAAAATTAAATCTTGGATTAAGTGAAATAATTTCTTGTTCTAATATCAGACTTGGCAATTTCCGCTAATAACTTCTATTTGTACCATTATATAAATTCAAATATTAATTAAAATTTATTTTTTAAACCGTTCGTAGTTTTCTTCCATTTAAGTAAAGAAATTCTTTTTTGCTACCATTTTTACCAAAAAGGATTTAATTGGTTCCCCTTTATTCACCTTCTTAAATACCACCTTTTGTAAGGGAGTGTCAAAAATCAAATGTCACTAGTGCGCAAACCTTTAATAATTGAATCATGGTTCTCGATATCATTTTGTTCACTCTCACAGCCAATAAATTCAGTGTCCATCACTCACCAATTAGTCTCTGTATTTATACCTAAACAACCAGTGATATTTAGACCAGTACGCGAATTATTCCAATTGGGTTACAGGGGCGTAGCATCACCTGCCTCTTGTGATCGTCTTAGTCGTAAAGATAATAAAATGACCACATATTGACCGCTGTTGCATATTTATTTATTTATTTCTTAATTTCAATTACTTCTTTACAAAAGTTAGACTTATTGTCTAAGAAAAACTTAACACATCCAATTTTAAAATAATATACAAATATTAGAAAAATTTCACTTTTCAACAAATTCACGACTTTTAATTAGAATTTACAGAAATATTTTTGGTATGCTTTTTTATATCTTAATAAATTTTTGTAGTAAAGTAAAGGGCAAGATTGGAGCGTCTCCCTTTGCGCATTTTCTCTATATAACAAACCCACTGTATCATATAAAATTTATTATGTGCTATAAAACTGTGTACCAAATTTTTTTTTTAAATCTTATTAAAAATTTTGAAATTTTAATGAAAAATTTGGGGTTTTTATAATTCTTGTATAAAATTTTAGACATGGATTAATATGTTTCTTGTTATAGAATTAATAAAATTTCTTCGTAAAAGAAATACTTGAAATTAAAAATATATAAATAATTAGTCAACTTTATCAATATGTAGTGCTTTTAAGTTTGGAATGGGGTATAATACCCACAAATATCCAGTGGAGACTATATAGTGCCCTGTTAAGAACCCACTGCAATATTGGTTTTTTCGACTTGGCTAGCTTTAGAGAGTTCTCTTGGCCGCCCAACACATAGGTTGCCAATAACCAATAAGAGCTTGCCACTTTACAGTCAAAGTACTCACCTAACATTCACCGAACTGATTTTAGGGTTATCTGTCTAAAAGCTCGCCACGTGTAGTCAATGGAACTCCCACACTCTTTGCTCGTAAATCCACTTCAAGGGTACCTTTCCAAACCAACATACCAAGAAGCATGCAGTATACCCCTTTTTTTGCTTTTTATTGCAATCTGTTTTAAACTAAAACATTAAGCAATTTATATAATATAACTTAGACTAGTGGGGCGATCTTGAAGAGCATGAAATAGGTGAAATTCAAGATCACCTAATGAATTTGTTTACTATACGAGTATGCTTTTGATAGAAATAACTTACTGAATATGCTGATCGAATAAGGTGGCGGCACCACATGTTTCTCGTTTCAGTGCGAATTGTGTGGACTTTGTTGGGGTTATCTGCATACCAACTATTGAGCCATTTCTCTATATCTTTAATGTTTTCTTGTAGAAAATGTGTCACCAAAATACTGTTGTGACTAGTAGACATAATGACGATATCGTCAGCGCAAGTTGCAGTCTCAACCATTCTTGAGAGTGGTAGGTCTGCAGTAAATATTATGTATAATACGGGACCAAGAACATTCCTTGTGGAATACCTGCAGAGATCGGGGATAAACCTGTGACTTCGTCTCCCAGTTTGATTTTGAAATACCTGTCATTGAGATAGGAGCGTAACACCTCATAGTAACTTTTTTTTTCATTTTTATACAGTAAACCGGAGGATAAACTTTATCGAATGCCTGTAAAACGTCAAGGAAAGCCGCAGTACAAAATTGTTATTTTTTTTAAAGCTTTGCGTATGGTTCCGTTGTTGCAGGCTCTTGGCGGAAGCCAAACTGATTTTTGGGTAGTAATTGCTATTCTATTAGTATTGGCTTAAGGGGTATTTTTAGAAAAACCTTTGGTAAGACTGGGAGAAAACTAATCGGTCTATAAGAAGTAACAATCTAGTGGTTTACCAGGCTTGGATAAGATAATTTCAAGGATTGCAGTTCCCTGCAATGTTACTATGTTGACAATGAGGAGGGTCTAAGTCTAGCTCAAACTTGTTCAATCGCTGTGTTGCACGATTTTTTAAAGTGTCACGTTCGATGTGAAATTCTGGAAACTTTGGCGAAAGTGCTAGATTTGCTTTTTATAATTTGCGCCTTGCAACATTATGTGTGAAAAACTGTATTTATTTTTTTATTTCTTACCGAAAAGTTTGGTATCAGGTCAGTCCATAAGCTCGTGCGTTTTTAAAAGGTGGTTTTAAATATATATTTATATATATATAAAATATTTTCTCTCATTATTTACAATGTCTTCCCAACGTTTAGGCAAATTTTTAATTCCCTGCTCAAAAAATTGTTTGTCCTTGGAGCCAAAATACGCTTCGATATCCCTTTTTATAGCTTCTTTTGAGGAGTAGTTCTTGTTACTCATATGGGATTGAAGTCCACGGAAAAGGTGATAATTGCAAGATGCAGTATGCGGAGAGTATTGTGGATGCGGCATTAGCCCCCATCCGAGTTCGTTCAGCTTGCCTAATGTTTGCCTTGCGGTATGAGGTCTTGCGTTGTCGTGGTGAAACAAAACTTTGCGTCTATTCACTAAAGACGGTCGATTTTTGTTAAGTGCCTCATTCAGGTTTGATAGCTGATGGGAATAATAATCATCAGTTATCGTCAGGTTTGGTTCCAGAAGTTCACAATAAACATATCGACTGTCAAATTTGGCTCAGCTTCCACGAGTTCGAGCAAGGCGTCGGAGTTAAAGACTTCAGGACAACCAGCGCGCGGGGCATCCTACACGTCGCAGTTACCACTTCGGAATTTTGAACACCACTTTTGCGCAGTCCTTACACTCACGGTATCCTCTCCGTGAACAGTGTTTATTTCTGCAGCAGCAGTTGTTGCATTTTTACCACTTTTATAAAAAAATACAAAATATGCCTTTTATACGAGTTCGAAGATTCCATTTTATTTTTTAACAACACGGGTTCTATCCGCGATTAAAATTACATACTTGTTAAATGCACAATATATGAAAAAAAATATAAATAGTTCCGTTATATTCCGAAAATAATTTTTGTATGCAAAAATCATACAAAAGTGAAATTATGGGTAATATTTATAAGAGTTTTATTTGTTCTTTTTTTCAGTGAGTTGAAAAATTCACATTAGTTCTCGTTGGATATCGCTTAATTTGACAATTGTCCAAAAAAGGACTCTTGTCGATTGGTGTACAGAAATGTTGAAGAAATTCAGCACGTCTATGACATCGTAACCGGTGAAGAATTTCGGATCCATGCATACGAGCCAGAAATGAAACAGCAATCGACAGCGACAGTGTTCCAATACGAGCTTAACCCATCAAAAATTCTTCGCGCAACAAAGCACCTCAAAGCAAATGGTCGCCGGTTTTTTCGCATTAACTAGAAAAGCTGGTCATGTCGCAACTGTTCCACTAGAGAAACTTAAAACAGTCAATTCTGAGGGGTACACAACTATTTGCTTGCCAGAGTTCTGTGGAAAATTAAGGAGAACCAACCGCCGAAAACGAACCATCTTTCACCAAGACAATGCGAATTCTCACGTATTGGCACACAACCCCATAAGCGAGTTTTTGGGCACTCAGAAGATCGTGATCTAGTGATCCTAGTGATCTCTTTTACTGTCCGAACATCAAAAATAAAATTCGAACTTAACGTTTTTCAACGCCTTAAGAAGGTGTTGCAGCCTTTAAACAGCTCATTTTCTTACATTTTCTTAAACATCAATTAGTTGTCTCAACCATAAAAAAAAAATATTATAAATAATTGGCGCGTATAACCTTTTTGGGTGTTTGGCCGAGCTCCTCTTCCTATGTATGGCGTGTGTCTTGATGTTGTTCCACAAAATAACATCTTTTCTCCGGTATCTTTGATGGTCTCACGGTGTATTTTATTTGACAAGTAATTTACAGGGTCCGGCACTGGAAGTGTAACTAATTAAAAAAGGCCATAAATTTAGATTGGAAAAATATTTTTATTCAATTCAAAGTGAAATATGTGTGAAAATAATACAAAATTAAGAATCAATTTACTTTTACTTACTCGATATGACCATCTTTTGCCTTGACGCCAGCAGCCCTCGACTTGCAGGTATTTTGGCCCACTCCCGGCCAATGGCTTTTTTCAGCGCCTCAAGACTGGTGAATCTTGTAATTCGGACCTAGCCCTCCAAAATGGCCCAAAGGAAATAATCCAATGGATTCGCGTCTGGTGAATTTGACAGCTATTGTGTGGACGTTCTGAAGTTCGAAACGTTCTTTTTTTAGCCATTCTTTATTCACTCTAAATTTGTGAGACGGTGCCGAGTTCTGATGAAACGTCCATGGTCTGCCACCGAAATGGTTATCTGCCCACGGCTTCAAACAACCTCCAGAATACCTTCCGGATAATATTTAACATTTACCTTGACGCCAGGCTCGATGAAAACGATTGGAGAGCGCCCACCTGCGGTTACAGCGGCCCAAACCATTACGTTTTGCGATGCTACCAGTATCACTGTAACGAGTAATGGTGCGATAAGCAAAAACTTTATTTACTTTAAGGTGCTCGAGCTCGCGAACAATCGCTGGTAGTGATTTTCCAGTCACATGTAATGCAATCAAACTATCACGTTTCAAAAGGCAAAATGCTTCCGCACTTTGGTAAACAATACTCTGGACTGTCATTTAGCCAACTAACAGACAGCTGCGCGAGCGGCCTGCAGTTAATTACACTTCGAATGCCAGACCCTGTAATAAGATTTGTTTTTTGTAAATCAGCGGAGAACTTTTCGAGTTAGATGGGAATTGAGAAAAACGCGACACCCTTTTCTATTTGCTCCGTGAGCTCTCGGTAAACCGGATAGGACTCCGCTTTACAGCTGGCAGCACAAAAAAATAAAAATAAAATACCAGGTTGCGCAAAATTAATCACCCTATCGGAAGGTTTATAATTTGTGTCTCAACCATACCCAAGGGAAAAATATACAAATCCCAATCCATATCAGAGAAACTTCATATCTTCTCACTTTTATTGACTTTGTTTTTCATTTTTTAATCTCAAAAATTAAAATTTCCAATTGCTGTATTCTGTATGTATACATATATATTCACTGCATTTAATACCTTAACCAAATAATTCTTACAAAGTTATAGAAGACGAATTGTATAAAAGAAATGGTACGAGTATGCAACATTAATATTATTGTAGTTATTAACAAATTAATTATTACCATTATTATTAATATTACGTAAATATGCAGGCAGGTGGATAAACAAACACAAACAATAGAAAACAAAGAAAAACAAACATAAATCAAAAAATTAACAGTGATGCGGAAATTCTATAAATTCTTTTCATACACAAATGACACGTTGCTTCTTATTTTTTCTAATAAGACCTTTTTTTCTTGAGGGGTCTTTCAAGGGTATAAAAATAAAGCTGGATTCCACCAACAACTTCAACATGGTTTCTATTCAAGCATACCCTGCAGCATTGTTGGCGAGCTCAAATTAGAATAGGCATTTTGATAGTTTAGTAAAATGTGTTGCTCAGTAACAAGGAGAAATGAGAATATTTCAAAACTCAATTATGTCTACATATATATGTATGCATCGGCAGATCGCATTTTTTAACAACCGCACAATGCCTAAAACTTACAATCTGTGAATGGTATAGACGACTATTTTTGTAATGATTTCTAAGGATTTCAAATTTTATTCATTTAGTTTTTCAAGGCAGCACTGAAAACAATACAATTATCGAAATAATAATAACAAACACCATTATATTATCGTATAACAACAACAGTAACCATCACGGTCAATGTTTTTTTTTTTGTTTTTTAAACAGTGTTGCTAGTGGACCATATTATAAGGTATATAAATATTTAGCGAATAGGGTAAATGCTGGGCAAACGTTCGCTCTTACATGCAACTGCTTAATCTAAGACAAAATTCTACAATTGGCCGAAGAGTAAGACTGTACATAAATTATCCGAGTTTAAAATATTTCCATTTCCAACTTACGGAATTGCATAATAAGATTGCAGCTATGTATAGTTACTAAATTTTGCGTTCAGTATTTGCATTTGTAGCTAACAAACATTTTTACGGGCGTTGGGCAAACTTTTTTTTCTATGTACAATACATTTACTTCTTGGGTCTTCGCTTTTTGCGATTGCTAGCCGCGCTATTTGGATTTGTTGTGTTGCTTGCATTGCTGTTGGCATCACCATTCGGCGGTGTGACGGTAGCGTATTGACGTGCTGCAGTGTTGGGAGTTTGAGCAAAATTAGTTTGCGAACTCGACGTCGTACCCACTAAACGTGACCAAATTTGCATGATCACAGTTTTGTCGGCCCTCTCGCCAATATTGCCACCACCACCTTGTGGCACAGTTGTTGCTGCTCTTGTACCTTTCTGTTGTGCCACATTGTTATTGTTGTTTATTTTCGTTGTTGCTATTTTCCCTTTAGAATTTGGTTGAGTTTGTTGTTGTTTTTGCTGCTGCTGCTGTTGCTGGTGAGATCTTTTGGCGTAATCTCATGACTTCTTCACCTTACCATTCATTGCCGTAGATGCTGTGCGTCCACCAACTGCCGCTTCGGCAGCATGCGTTGCCACATGTTGTATACCCTTCTCCATGCAGCCCTGATATATGGGTTTCATGAACTGAAATCGGGTTAGTAACAGCAAATCAAATTAAACAAAAAATGTAAAAAGGCAAAAGAGTAAAAAATATGAATATGAACTCACATTATCCCACATAAACGTCGCAAAGTCATCCAATTTGACACCAAAGTCACCCATTTCACCGCTGTACCTGTTAGTGGATATTTTTGTATTTATAACTATTATTATTTTACTATTCAACAAATGTTAGAAACCATTCACACTTGTAACGGTGATTTTTACCTAATATAAGCCCACAGCGCTAATGTTAATAAAGCCACACCCATTACTAGATTACAGAAATTGGCAAATGTGTAGAGCCCTACTAGACCAAATATTCCACTTAGTACATAACAGATCACTGCTGCGGCGAAATACACGGCCGGCGTGCGTGCAGCCTTGAAAATGTTTTTGCTCTCATTGTGCGATTTGTAAGTGGCATAAGAATCTTCCAGATCCACATCCAACTGTTGACGGAATTTCTCGGAGAACTCTTCACCTCCCATTTTTCGTTTAGATGCGAACTATGTATACAAATCATGAAATGAGTATAAGTAATAGTGTGTGCATGTGTGAAGTGTGTGTGTTGTTTACTTGGAATAATGCCTGATCCTTGATTCGGAAATGTTCTGCATCCAGATGTGCTGTGCTTAAGTACGGCTTAGTACCGCCACAAACCTCCTCCATCAACTGATTGTAAAGTTCCTTCGCTGATGCTACGGCTGTCAAGTGATTAGCCTCAGCGGTGGCCTACAATGATAAATAGTTGCCAATAAATCAATGTTGCCTCGGCACGATCAAGCGAATAAGGAATTTATTTATATTTGATCACGTCACTTACCACTAGCATGCTCTTCGGCTCGGGCAACTCATTACCTTTGTAGATGCTCATGTATGACTGGAAGTACTGTATGAGGTCGCGTGCACGCACCCGTTGGCCGCTAATTTCTTTATATACCAGATTGTCTGGTGACAGTAGCATTGGCACAAATGTGCGCAAACTTTGTTTGAATTCGGGCGTTATATCCTTGAGACGACCATCAAATTTGGGATTAGTTGCAACGCTTAAGCCTGGATGTGGCATTAAGAAACATGCCACTTCCATGAAACAGGAGGCAATATGTCGTCGCAACGACTGCAATTCCGGGTGCTGTTTGTCTGACACTTCTAGGCGGCGCTTTAGTATCTTATCGCCACCTAAAGCCCCATACTCAGCTTCATATGGAAAACTCCAATCGCGCACCAGAAACTGTAGACGTTGAAACGGCTTTTTGCCGGTGTCGGCCAATGCTAAACGGCCATATTCAGTGAACAACTGCAAATGCTGCAGATCGTCTTCCTGTATGTTTTGTGACAAATTATATATCTGAACGGAGGAGACCATTGTGCTGAGCGCAAAAACGGTAGCACAATCGCGCACTGTACTTTGACTATCGAATGCACCCTGCGTGTCGAGCAAAATGATGGCCACCTTATCACCGTTTGGGTAGTCATGCAGGAATATTTCGGACCACATTAAAATACCTGTGGTGTCACGTTCGGAACCACCGCGCCACGAGAAGCCTGTGAGCGGTTCGTGATCATCGCCTAGCCAATCGGTTACCACATCATGGCGCACATACTACAATGGAGAAACAGAAGAATGCTTATGGCATACGATACACTGTACACACATATATACATATATAAACATATGTATGTAATATAAGATCGATCTTACTTTGGAGTATAAGTAGCGCAGGAAAAAGTCGAGTAGAAAACTTTTGCCTTTTCGAAATGCGCCAGCCACCGATACGACACAAACGAAGCGATCCTTCACCTCGTCACGCATCAGCACTTCGCTTAACGCATCTTCGTTCAGCACGAAGGTGTGCTCCTCCGATGTGTTTATTATCTGCACTGCCACTCCAGGCATGCTCACGGCTGTGTGTGTACGAATGCTACGGACTACAGTGACAGCTTTGCCAATTGACAAGTGTGTGTTGCGTTTTTTTTCTTCAACTATTTCACGATGGGTTAAGCTGGAAGAGGAAAAAAGCGAAATAGTTAATTTTTACTGCGTGATTAAATAAAATTTGGAATCCAATAAGATTTAATTAAATATTTTATTTTGTTTCCTGCCACTTTAGAATTTATGTTTACTAGACTGGGTTGAAAAAAGTGGCAAAATTCTACCCCTGCATTTAAAGTTTATGTTTAAGTTATGTGGTTCATTTTGGCACTACAATTTTTTTTTTGTTTTTGGTTCTTCTAAAAACCGATATTTTTTAATTTAATTTTCAAAAATACTTCTAATGCGATTATATTCCACACCTGAGGAGTTCTATATATAATTAGCTCGAATGCCCTTTTGTGACACTTACTTGTTTATATATGTATGTATGTATGTATGTAACAAAAGTTTAAAAGTAAAGTTTTAATGAGTTAGTAAAAGTACTTGAGTTTGATGAAGCAAAAAGGGTATTGAAGCTGACCTAACATGTAAAAATGACTTCAGAGCTCAAAGGACATTTAAAGTAAATATAGACCTTCTCAAGACTGAAATATTGAAATAACGTTTGTGAAATAACCAAGTTTCAACAAAAAAAAAAATCATTCCGACGCTTTTTGACGGATACAAAAAAAAAAAAACTTTTTGAAGGTACATAATCTTGAAATATAGAACTGAACTTGTTCGATTTTTTTTGTATATGGCGATCAACGCGGTCTAATATATATATATACATATATAATTTCCACGTACACCATTTTTGGGTGTTTGGCCGAGCTCCTCCTCCTATTTATGGTGTCTTGATGTTGTTCCACAAATGAAGGGACCTACAGTTTCACTCGGAGGTTTGCCATTGCCTGCCGGGGGCGACCGCTATTAGAAAAAAATTTGTTCTTAATTTTTTGATCTTTCACCGAGATTCGAACCGACGTTCTATCTCTGAATTCCGAATGGTAGTCACGCACCAACCCATTCGGCCACGGCGGCCTAATATATACCGCACAAAAAATATGGTCTGCAACACTCATTAAACATAAAACATTTGTTACCACTACAGTCGGTTCTACGTTGCCGGACCGATTCATATCCGGCCAAGGACTTCCACTCCATCTCATTTTCTCGTACATGTATGGGGTGTCGATCGTTGTATTGAGCCGTAAAGGAGCTGATTTGAACCTTTGGTCTTATATACCTAGTAGTGATTTCTTTAAAAAAGTTTGAGAAAAGTAAATCAAACAATTTGCCGACACTATTGCGAGAAAAGAAATCAGCAAAAAAAAGGTTAGGTAGGTTAGGTAAAGGTTTTTATTAAATTTAATTAATTAATTTAAAATAAGAATTTATTAACAAAAAAAAAAAGATGGTTTTTATGAAATATTATTGTATAATTTTCTTAAAAAAATTGGTACAAAAATGTAGATGTTCGGAAGTCTTTTATATAAAAAAAGAAAATGCTCAACACCTCAGCGAAAAAAGACCGTGGAAAAACAACGAGAATTAGCTATAAAACTGTACACAGAATTCTCATAATATTCTGAATAAAAAGGTGGCAATTTTTATGTAACTATTTGTTAAATTGTTGTGAATTTTGCACACAGTTTGGAGCTTTGAGTTATATGGTATTTCTTATAGAATGCACTATACTTATATAAAAATATAAAAGAAAAAGTAAATACAAAAAATAAAAAATACTTAAAAGTTGGTAAGTCGTTACTACTATTTTGAACACAGGCGTGCTTACATATAAGGTGTTTTTTTAGCTGCATGAGAGCTACCAATATCGATAACTATGGTTTGGCAGCTCAGAATGGCAAACTCTATTGACATTTCTGTTCGGTAAGGTTTGGCAAGTCATTATGAATCGTTTAATGCTTGCAAATTTTGGATTTTCTTTGAAAAAATAAAAGCGCTCGGTCATCGGTTTATATTTCTTTCGAAATGAGGAAGAGATACTGTTATCGTGAATGGCGAGCGCTATCGAGCCATGCTGATTGAGTTTTTATTTCCAAAACAAACAAAACAAAAATTAATCAGCTAAAATCGACGACATTTGGTTCCAATAAGCGTGCACTTAGTAATCGATTCACTGTAAAATCAATTTGAAGACAACCTTTTTCCCCGAAGTGGTCCTGTTCACTGGCCCCGTCGTTGTTGCGATATAACACCTCTGGATTAATTTTTATGTTACGTAATTGATTTACATATGTCGACATATCAGCAACTCTTAAAACATTGGAAGCCAATATTCAAGCCGTCGTATGGCATCAGACAAGATTTATTGGAAAAAATAGTAATAAATTGGGTTGATTGAATGGAGCATGTAACTTTTAGCCGCGGTGGAAATATGCCGGGTATCAAATTCAAAAAATAAATGCCATGAAATGATCTACCAGACGATAATAAAAAAAATTCATTCCAACAATATTTCTCTTTTATATTAATTTGGGGAAAAAGAAATTCATTATTTTCTCGGTAGATCCCTCGTAAAGTATAGATCAAGCAATTTAAAGTTTATGCTTGTTTGTCAAGGTGACATTTCACACTAAAAAAATTATTTTTCTGTTTTTCGTTTGTTCCATTCAGTTGTGAGTTCAATTTTTCTTTAATGAAGGCGAAAATGCATTCCAGGCCGTTGAAATTGTGAATAATGTTTATAGTGCAACAGCTACTTACGCGCAATTTTGGTTTCGTCGATTCCGTTCATGTATTTTTAATGTTAAAGAAAATGTCGATAATGTCGAAAATTCTGATAAAATCACAAAAATAATCGAAGTTGACCGGCATGTTAGTAATTATAGCATCGCCCAGGAGCTAAAGATCGACCATAAAACAGTTTTAAACCATTTGCACACAAATTTTACGCAAAAGTAATGGATTTCTTTTTCTTCAATCTAATATTAAGTTCTCAAGCTCTTAAAAACACCCGATACATATGTAGTAAACATTTGTTAAAAACTGCATTGATTTTACCTTAAACAACACCTTTACAGCTCTTGTTCTCAATCCTAATTGGGAATATAATTCTCTTGAAAACATTTTGAAATGGCTAAGCCTTTTGTTTATCAACTCATAAATGGATTTTTGAAATCCACATAGCAAGGGCTAAAGAAGATTAGAATCAAAATGAATTTTTGCAAAAAGCAGGAAAATTAATATTTTACAACAGCAATAAATAACGTCTGCAAAGCGAAGTGCTGCAAAAGGCAAATTCTTGGCAAGCAATAGGAGCGCTGAGCGAAGGCAAAAGAAAGCAAAGACACAAAACCATGTGAAGGTGCCAAAAATGCAAACACAAATAAGTCAAAATTAAAAGTTTAAATGAAAGCATAATTTCAGCGCAACGTAGAGAAATGCTGTGTAGTGTACTTTTTACTTTTTTACATTTTTTTTGTTTTTGAAATTATTAGAATCCAAAAATAAATTTTTTAGGTAGCTTGCATTCGTCATAGGCGGCCGTCGTAGTGCCGTCGACAAACCAAAGAGATGTGATGCAAAAGGCTAGTGCGAATAGAAGGTACATATGTACATGCTAGGGCAGAGGTAAGTGGCCGGAAAAAAAGTGTATGTAGCTATAAAATGGAATTTCCACTGCAAATAGAATGAACGGCTAAAAGTTTATTTAAAGTAGAAGTCATTGACAGGTGAATATGAGCAGAAATGCATATGATGGTATGCTAGAGTCTGTGCACTTGCAGCTGTTCTGGTCTTACCATAAACGTATTGCACTCATACATATGCACGTACGTACATGTGACAGGTACACAAATTCATATGTTGCATGCATGCTGCCGTTATAGCCAACGGGTTTATGCTTGCGACACACATCTCGAAATTAATCACCATAATCACAATAACAACTCATAAGTTTTGTAGTTGATTTGCGGCAACAAATGTCAAGAGACTCATTTAGTCACCACCAAATTCAACAAACACCTATAGCAAATGCAAATATGCTCACAAACGACGACGCCGTTGCGTTAAGCAACAATTTCACATATTATGCATATATTTTATTACAAGTATATTGTACTTGATTGGGAACAGTGGTGAGTGAAAAACGGCGGAGAACTTTGGCTTTTCGACATCAATTAATTGAGCAACAAGTCGTTCGCTGCTATTAAATCACGATTCATTTACTAATAAAAATTACTTTGTTTGATGACGTTTGCAGCAATGAAATGAGGGGGGTGCGCACGCATGTAGAGTGAAATACTTATTAGGGATAGATCCAAACGATATATAGTATGTTTATAAAAATTAAAAGGGTGTCCAATCCAGATAATATTTTTGCTTAGAACTCTGAAAACAATTAAATTTCACTGGCAAACATATTTAAGCCTTAACATTTTTGAACTTGTTTTGAGTCTTTTCTTCATATATGTACATAGGTATATATAATTTTTGTTTGTATGATTATTCTTAACCATGAAATCACCTTCTTTGCACTACACAACTTTGAACTTGGAACGTAATTTCGTTTCTTTTCAAGGACGCATATGCTTGAAAATACTTCAAAACTTGAGATTTTAATCGAAAACTTGGAGTAATATTAACAGTAAAATAGAAAAAAAAAAAAAACGTGAAAACCAACCAGCTTTCTTGTACACAAAATACGAATGTTTTACAATGAACTGTATAAATAAATACATGAATAAATCGCAATAAAACAACAGCGGTCACCACACGCAGTATAATTATAATTATAAAAAAATTAAAATAATAATAATAATAACTAAAAATAATAATAATAATAACTAAAAATAATAATAATAATAACTAAAAATAATAATAATGCAAAAAAAAAAATATAATAATAAAAAAACAAAATATTAATATTATAAAACAAATAATAGTAACAAAAAATAATAATAATAATATTAGTAATACTAATAACAATAACAAAGGTAACTACGTCAACAATATTTGTAAACTTCGTAGTAGGTTGTCGCAGTTAAAGCACAAAAACAAGAACAATTAGCAGTCCGTTTATGGAGAATTATGCATTTACTCTTGTCCATCGTGTTCTATCACTACTAAGTAAGTATTTACCAGCGTTCGCGTTTTTCGTTTTTCGTTTTGTTTTTTGGAAAACGACGGATTTAATTGAATTAATTAACCGTCACCGCACGCAGTCGGAATACTACTCAATAGCACCAACTCTGCTCGATTCAGCACAGCTCACAGATTAGTTTAGTTCACTTG
The DNA here is from genome assembly GCF_028408465.1 of Anastrepha ludens. NCBI lineage: Eukaryota > Metazoa > Arthropoda > Insecta > Diptera > Tephritidae > Anastrepha > Anastrepha ludens. The sequence goes on from NC_071498.1 coordinate 104,881,530, forward strand.
ACATCGAAGTGATTCGGTTCTATACACGACAATCTTCAAATGATGTAGAGTGTCATCGTTGCCTGTTCTCCTGTACTCGTATAGAGAATGAGTGCTCAACGGCAGAATGTTATGCATAAAAACTCGGGCATTTGTCTCTTCGATTTAATAGTACAGCAAAGATTCCGAGATTGGGGAGAAAAAAAAAAAAAAAACAAAAAACAGACGAAGTCACAAAACCTGCTTATATCGATAAAGTATATAAAATGATTACATCGACGATCTGTTCGATTGAAATTTTATGTTTTTATAGTGTTTGTTTCAGTTTGTATTTGTATGCAAACGCTTAGCAGTGTAGCAAGAATGAGTGAGCTTATACTCGTACATGGGTGTTTGGATATTTCATTGCTCAGTGATGACAACAGCGGAAATAAGCAACTGGAATCAGTAGATACTCGGAGTAGCACATGTATGTATGTGTGCTTAGTACATACATATATATGTACATATGAAAGTGGAAGGTATCAAAAATAAATCGAAAACCATGCACATCTACATAGGTAAGGTTAACTTGGTTGAGCAGCAATGATCTCACAATGATCAGACGACTGGTGGTCCCTGGTTGCTAGAGTATGACGGTGTTAGGCTTCAGACTCAGTCATGATGTACTTCTGCGCCGTAAGATTGTAAGATAATGATATGGAAAGCGGTTAACAAAGTTGGAGCTTCAGGAGCTTTATTGTGGGTGTGCTTTTCGAGCATTGTCTGTTAAGCATACACGCGGTGAGACTTGGCATTCAAAATTTTGTATCTTTAGTGCGTCCAATGGCCGACACTTCGACCTAAACTATTTTTTGTGTCCGAGAGAGACTTGGCATTACGTTCGAGTCCATTTTGCAGCAGATGCCTGAATGATGAATGAACTAAACCTCTTGGCCCTTTTTTGCTTAGTCATGGTTCAGTTTTTTCATACAACAAAAACGTTACGTTCAAAGAAGAGCACAACAGAGACATGCGGAATGAGATTTAAGTGAACTCTGGTTGCAGCAGGATGGCGCTTTGTATCATAAAAGTTATTCAACCTTGATCATCTGCACGAAGCTAAAATATCGATTTTAAGTTGACAATCTAGAAACGAGTCTCTTAACATAATATTTTTTGCATTTTTTGTTGTAAAATTTCGTTGTATGCTCCACAAATATTTTTTCTAAAAATATTTAACGGTTTTTTTATAGCATTTTTAATAAGATACCCTTTAATAGAGAATTATACTGGTACGAATAAAAATTGCACTCATTTTTATCGGTCTCAAATTATGCTGTTTGGTTTTGCGTGCGACTCTGAATCAAAATGAAAATTTTGAAATTATGAAATAAATAATAGCATAAGTACGAGAGTCGTTTGAAAAGTCCGTGTGCAAAGTCATAAAGATGACACTGCTGGCGCGTAAAAAGGTTATGTTTAGTTCGTACCAATTCTTGGAAGAACACATCGCAAGTTTCAGCCAGATCGGTTATTTCTTTGTGTTTGGCATTCGTTTGAATCGCGGAAGTCGGGTGGTTTTTCTTTGCGATCACGACAACGCACTAGCTCACGCCTCAGCAGTTGTATCGCAAAATCGATGGAAATAAGGTTCCAACTCGTTTCACATCCCCCTATTCTCTAGACTTGACTTCCTCGGATTCCTCCAATTTCAAAAAAATGGCTAGCTAGAAAAAGATTTTATTCAAGCGTGAATTTTAATTAATTTAATTTAAAAACAAAAAAATTATTTTTCGAAATTATATTTTAATTAGTCTTCTTTGACGTGACGTTTTAATGTGGAGCGGAAAAGACGACACGGCTTGGGTTCAAATGTATTAAAAAACTCTCTAATTTTCAGCATCGCCATCCATTCATTGCGTTATGTTTTAACTAATTACTTTATACTTTATATACTTAATTAAATTTCCAAAATAGGTTAATAACAATAATAATACCTTTCGAAAAATATATGAGTGGTTAATTAAAAATGCAACAAAGTAGTGTTTTTATATGCAATAAGATGGACATGAATTAACATCATACCTGTATCCAATATTTTCTTTTAAATCTAAAATCGACGAAAATCGTTCTTGCAGGGTGACTTTTTCACAACAACTGTTCCCAACTGGCGCTGATCTCACACTCTCAATACTTCTGCGCGCTCTCAGCCAGTCAGAGATGACTGAGGGTGCCGCATTGACTTCTGCGTATTAGTCAGCAATGGCTTGAATGATTTTTAAGCCGGGCTAAGGTAAAACCAGGTGAGACCCCGAAACGATTGTGTGTAAAACAACTAGCAGAAGAATGTGAAAATGAATATAAAGTAAAATGAAAATAAAAAATGTTCATTCCGATCGTGAGGTGAGCTCAACATCGATCTCTTTTCTGTACATGCATGTTAAAGGTTTGTGGTGGCACGTAAACAGAAAAATATGAAAGTAACAACGATAGATAGCCAACGTTTGGTCACTCTGCAGCCAGTTAGTTAAACACAGTTTTTGCTTTTCAATTCGCCTTTGTCACTTGTGAAGTGCTCGTGTCGTTTGTGCGACGAATAAGTGAGTAAACATCTGAGCACCGCCTAGTCAATTCGATTATGCTGGTAGTGTGTTTAAATGGAACGTTACTGATTACTGATGCTCGCTAGATAGTCAACGATGAAGCAGAATACTTGGCGTAAGTAGTCAACTATTCCGAATGCGAATTTCAACAATAAAATATAATAAGGAAAACAACGTCGGAGAAAATTTAAAACATAATTCAAAAGTCCAATAAAAGTAGTGCAAGATTTAATTAGTGAGCCAACGATAGAATACAGCTCAGATATAATCGAATTTGATAAGAGTAAAATAGCGTACAGACCGACGAGGGTGGCACCCTGAACGCCAAGCGCATGGAGCATTTAATTAGTCACAATCCAGCAATAGAGGCAGCAGCAGCAACATTAAAAATGTCAGTAACGCCGTTAGAAGAACATCGTAAAACGCTGCGGCCGCAGTGTAGGAAAAAAGCCTATAACAGCGGCCACCGCCCAAGTAACGCGTGGAGTCACACCTGGCGAAGCAGCAGTGGCAGCAATAGCAGCACGAACGCTAGCAGTTTAACGCACTTGTTTACCTTTCGTTCTGGCCACATATTGCGTTTGGCAACGTTATTTTTCGGTACATTATTAACGCTGATAAGCGCACAAACTACAGATCAATTGCAAATTGTGCCGATCGCTGGTGATTCAACATTTTTCTACGTCGGTTGCTATACTGCACGTTCAGACCTCTTTAAGGAATCCATATACGCGAAGACACCGCAGTCATGTGTTGAAATGTGCGAACATCAAAAGTTGAGCTACGCTATATTGTCTGCGGAGCGTTGTTTCTGCACGAACAATGTCATTTCGAAGGATCGCCAGGATGACAATCTTTGCAACACTCGTTGCTTAGCTGACAAATCTCAGTACTGTGGTGGCGTCGGCGTACACAGCTATTATTCAACAGTCTGGGCTGCAGAGACGGCACCGCGCAATTTACGTGTGGCAAACGTAACTGAGAACACAATTACAATTGCTTGGGATATGCACGTGTCCCCTAGCAAAGTGTTCGTTGCTGGTGTGGAGGCCACAGCAATCAATCCAGTGAAAGAGATTACGAATTTCCTCATACGTACACATGTACTTCACTCGTATTCAACGCTACCCTTCTTCCCCCAACCTGAATTCATTGTGCAAAGCATGGAGACCAGTTTCGAAATTACTGACCTACATCCGGCTACTGAATACAACATCACCGTTGAAGCAATGTGCGCTCAGGATGTGTGTGGCAATGGCTCGTTGCACGCCACCACCGAGGTCGGAATACCGAATCCGTTGCCGCCACAGCCGCGTATTGTACGCACAACTGACTCCACTATGACTATAGAAATCGCGCCGCTACGGAATGATAACGGCCCTCTAACTAAAGTGTTGGTTATTGTGGAACGCGTTGATGAATCGTTGAGTCAACCCTTCGATACCGAGCTTTTGGGCAGCTGGCAAAAGGCGCAAGAAGATGGCTTACCGTACTACATAGCTGCTCAATTGGATTACAACGCACCAGAGGATAATCGGACAAGTCTCTTTATTGTAGGCGACGGTAAACGTTATGGACCCTATGTCAATATGCCATTAAATACCACCGGGACCGATATTCATCTCAGTTTGGGCGTGGTAGGTTGAGAATTAATTACCAATGTTAATACAAGTATATACTGATTACTTTATATAAATTTTCCTCTTCATCAGGTCAGCACATTAAACGGTGTAACAAAGACCCTGTATACTCGTGGCTCTCACGAGCAACACTCAATTACTTTGGACAATTTTACCTACGCTACCTTCGACTCGGGCCGCGCTTCGATTATTGCATTGACCGTCACCTGTATTGTGTTTGCAATTTGTTTGGTACTCAGTGTGTTCACTTATTTTTATTTGCGCTATAAGACCTGCCAGGCGCGCAACGTCATGAATCGCAATGCCCACGAGATGACCATGCAACAACCGATCATTGAGCGCGAGAACAATGGATTTGTGGTGGAGGATGAACTACCCCCTGCTGAGAATTTCCGCCAACAGCTTGATGTGCTCATCTCGACTTTAGACGCCAGTAAGCGTTTGCCTCGCAATGCGCTGCGCATGAATGTTAATGATATCTTTGCGGAGGGTCGCTACGGCGAGGTGATTACTGGCAAATTCATCTCTACCGCGCTGCCGGAAGCCAGTGCCGACTGTCAGCTGCATGTGCTAGCATTGGACGAATTGCAGGGCAAAGAGCAAGCACATCTGTTGCGCGACTTCCGCAATCTTTCCAAGCTGCAGCGGCACGAGCATTTGCTTGATTTTTACGGCATCTCAGCCAGCTCCGATTGGTTCTATTTAGTGTTTGAACATCAAAATGTAAGTTTAAAACGACGTCTTATAGAGAGCCGCCGTGTACCTAGTTCAGCGCCCATGCAACGTATTACTGCTCTCTCCGAGGAGCTAGTACTGCAGTGGATATACGAGATAGCCAGTGCCTTGGAGTATCTCACCAGTTGCAAAGTAGTGCACAAACAATTGTGCTCACATAATATTTTCGTCACAGCCGATGCCAAATTGAAGGTGTCCTTATTCGGTCCAATTCCGTACGTGCAAAACCAAAAGAAAGTCGACATTACCCGCTGGTTGGCACCGGAAGCGTTACGTTATCAACATTTCTCCGTTAAATCGGACGTGTGGTCATTTGCTTGTGTCGCCTGGGAGTGTTGCACCTTGGGCGGTACACTATATTCTAATATAAATAATACACAACAGCTGCTCGACGCAATTAAGAGCGGTTCACGACCCGCACAACCGACATTCGTCTTTCAGGATTTGTACCAACTGTTGCTCAACTGCTGGCAGTTAGAGCCAAGTGAACGTATCAATTTCGACGAGATCGCGTACAATGTGCGTCAGCTGATGACGTCACCACGACACGCGTTGTGCTTTGATCGAGCGACAGAAATGCCCGGCAATAATGTGCTTGACACACTGCCATACTACATGCCAATGCTGGAAATGCTCAACTAGGCCAGCTAGACAGCTGTAGCCGCTGCTGACAGGTTAGAGAGCCGCATTGACGAAAGACGAAAATAAAGGACAGCCTGTATAGATCCAAAAGGTTTATTTTAGCAATGCCGGCAGACAATGAAGACGAAATCACAAATTCTGGTTCTCAAATATGACCAAAAAGCCCTTGTGTGTCATTAAGTAAAATCTATTGTTATTTACAAAAATAAAATTAAATTTAGTTGTAGATTTATTAGTGCAATGAGTGAATTGCTTAATAATTATATTTATATGCATATGTATGTATCCTAGCTGAAATTAAAATATGTAAGTGTTCTCAGTATAAAATGCCGGTATTCTGATTTGCAACAGATTTAAATATATTATTTATTGTTAATGTAAAACCAAATACCCAAGCAAGCGAGGGAGAAATATGTAAAGAAAAAACGCAGTTTATAATAAAAAACCATTTTTGAAGACACTTGAAAGGAAGATTTCTTTCATTGGAATATGTTTTCTGTATACATATATAGGGTGTTGCAGTTGCCATGTTGACATTTTTAAGAAAAACTGTAGTTCTCCTATACAAAAGTACACAATCTTTAGTATTACTTTATTTCTATGTATGAAATAGAAGATACTCTTTTTCAATATTTCAATCATAAATAAATGATTTTTAAATCTAATTTAATCTAATAAGCACTAACACGATTATCACAGAATACATTTGAATCTATGTAGTTGTTATATTTTTTAGTTTTTTTACTCGAGGTCATTTTATCAATGTTTGCTTAATATTGCCTTTAACTGGTGGGATATTAACCGAATGGTCGACTTGAAATGACAATTTCATTTCTATGAAAGTCTGGTTAGCTAGGGTGTGTGTTTATATTTGTCATCCATTATTGAGAAATGGTTCTTCCTAATAGTTTAAACTTAATCGAAGATAACACAAGAAATGGGAAACCAAATTTCTAGAGCGCCGTTCAAAAAATGATTGATAGCACTGGGCGATCGAATAAACTATTAAGAGAATCTGATGCTATGTTCTCACGACAAGTAATTCGCGAATTACCCTATTTTCATGGCCATTCGTAATTCACTTTGGCAGCAATGTTCTGTGCTTTTTATTAATATTATTAATTGTGAATATTGGTGAGAAAAAGTAAGTTAAAACTAAGATTTTAGCTTTCCAAACGACTTACTTTCTTCCAAGTTGAACTTTTACAGTTTTTATAACTTAACAGTACTTAGGATATGCAGTTGCTTCAAAAGCTATAACAGCTCCTCATGAAGGTGGAGCAGTTCTTCAGAAGATAATGTGAACTCCTGTACAAATCTTGAGGTATTGAACAACCTCCTCTATAAAATTATTTTTTTATTCCATTATTAAAATTAAACATTTTCTGGTTATTACTGAATATTCCTTTGGGTTTGACAGCTAATTTCGAAAAATTTCCAAACCAAATTAGGGAAGACAACGATTTTTCGGGAGATTGAGACGGAATTAATTGCAAATCATGGTGAAAAGACTTCATAGGTGGGATCTTTAACAGACTGTTATTCGGCTTTGAGTGAATTTGACGGAATCAGCTGATGGACTGACGTCACTTAGTGTGTGTTTACAAAAAAACTGAGAATGTGTTGGTGATATAAGAATAAAATCAACCAATGACACTTCGTTGCCGTCTGAGCAACGACTGACTAGGCGAGTGTGCCCATTTGTGGAACAACATCAAACTCACACCACAAATAGGAGGAGGAGCTCGGCCAAACACCCAAAAAGGGTGTACGCGCCAATTATATATATATATATACATATATATATAACATGCGTGAAATGATGGTGCAGAGTTCGGCTGCCAAGTCCCAAAGTGACGTGGCAGCCAAACTTCCCCTCACAATTTTCTTTTTCACCATAGTGAAATAGCAAACCTTTTAATCTACCATCCTTGATTGCAAATGAAGTAATCCGCTCTCAGAATTTTGTATGACAAATTACTTAATTTGAAGGGTAATTGGGAAGTGAATTACGTATGAGAGAGCGAATTACATACATACGTGCCATGGGAACATTATAGTAATATTGGGCATTTTATCATTTCATACAAAAAAGCCTCTGACTTAATATACATAGGTGGAAGGTGAATTCGCCTTAAATGCTCCGTTATTTGAAAAAAAAAAAATCTTTGTAAACTTTCAAAACGATGGCAAAACAAAATAATTTTGTTTTTGTGACATTAGCTGTTAGTTGTTTTGATTGGCAGCTTATCCTACATCTACACCTTTTACTAAATGTGTCTTAACATCATTTTCACATGTGGGCATCTTGCTGTCTTAGTATTTCATTTTCAAAATGGCATTGAGCAAATCTGATTCGCGCATGCAAATTGGGTGGTGAATTTAAATTGGGCTGTCAAAGTACGAAAAAACAGCTGATGTTAAAACAGTGATGGCAAGAAATTCGGTAAGACAAATACATACATATGTTTTAACAGCGAAATTTGCGGTTTCCACGTAGCATTTCTGTTTCAACACGCCTTTTTTTAACATAATCTATAGAAGGTGCAGATGTGGGGTAACTGACAGCAGATCTTCCGGAAAACGTAAGCAGAAGGCAAGTGACAGATGTTCGCTTACCGCACATTGAGAAATCATTTCCTAGCCATCTACTGATTTTAGTTTTGTGTAAGCGCTAAATGACGCATTATAAAAACGGCCCTAAGAATGAGATGTTCAAATAAATGCATATTCTATTGAGTACGTCCAGACATATGTACATACAGACTTAAGTAGTATATTGTATCAATGCTTGTTGAACCTTATTCAACTGAGAATTACTTTATTTATTTACATAGCTAAACATTCGTAGGCAATGTACAAGAGCACAAAACTTGTAAACTTGTTGTTGTAAACTGCAAAAATATATTTAGAAATAATTTAGTTATATACAAAAAGCAAATTACAATTGCTTATTGTTAAACTTGTGTAATATCTTACAATGCAAAATAACTATATTATATGTACATATGTATATGGGCATCCGCATACAGAGCATTGTTAAATACAGCGGTGTGCGATAAAACAAGTCCACATGCTGTTTGACTTGCGTGCACTTGCGCACATACATATGTAGCTACTATAATTTTCCTCACGCAACTGCTGTATGTAACAGTATAGAATAGTCGGGATATATGTCTAAATATGCTCAGAATAATGATAGGAGTCGATTTATCACGATAACTCGAGCGAAAATTAATACATACATATATACATATATTTCACTGAAGCTTGGTACACATTTTATTCTCTATCCAAGGTAGTTTGGTTTTGAAAATGGGCGTAATCGGTCAATAACCATGCCTACCTACCATATAACGGTAATCTTCAAAAAGGAAAAAAAAACGCGATAATTCTATACAAATGATGCACCCAAGAAAAAAATGCAACGCAAGCCAAATTTTGAAAAATGGGCGGTGTCACACCTACTTTTGGGTAAATGGGTATATCTCGATAACCAATTCGTCCAAACTTGGCACACGTTTTACTCCACATCTCATTCAGATCCGACATAAATTTTATTGGAATCGAATAAAACCACGCCCCTTTTTTGCATAGTAATACTAAATTTCCTTCCCTTGGACTAATATTACAAACTATAACTTTCATACCCTATGCGTTTGTTTGATTCCAAAAATTAATAACCAGCGCAAATTAAATTTGCGCGCTATATAAAGTTCGATCCGAACCGAATTTAGCCTTCCTTTCCTTGTTTTGCACAAAAATTTAGAGTCTCCCCTAGCGGAAGTTTTGTTTTATTTCCGGAACAATTGCAATATGGTTTTAAAATATGTATATAAAACACAATCAGAACTTTGGGCAATATACAAAGCGCTGTATAGTTATGTAACGGGTGTTTCTTTTTTTTTTAAGATATAGAGCTTTTGTTAAAAGTAAAATACAGGGTGGACCATATAGCGTTTGCTTTTTGAACCACCTAGTTTTTTGAGAATGGTAAAACAAATGACATGTCAAATGTTTATAATTTACTTAAAGGTTTAACATTTACGAAATGGGACGCTATACGCTTGAACAAAATTGGGAAATATTGAAAACCTATTTCCAAAGTGCTGAGTCTTCTTCTTCTTTTCTGATTTTCACATCGGTGACTACGTCAATAAGCAAAATTGTCGGATTTGAGGCTCAGAAAATCCACACGTTACTGTAGAGAAGCAAATGCATCCCCAACGAGTCACTGTTTGGTGCGGTTTTTGGTCTGGCGGCATCATCGGGCCATTTTTTTTCGAAAAAGAGCGAGGAGCCGCGGTTACAGTAAATGGCGAGCGTTACGGTGACATGCTCAACGAGTTGTTTCCAAAAATTGAAGAGGATGACATGGACGACATTTCGTTTCAACAGGACGGTGCAACTTGTCACACTGCCAAAGTTACACTTGAACTTTTGGCTACCGTTTTTGAAAACCGAATAATCCGCCGAAATTCCGATATCAATTGGCCGCCTCGGAGCTGTGATTTAAGCCCGTTGGACTATTTTTTGTGGGGAGGCGTTAGGGACAAATTCTATGCGAACCATCCAGAGACGTTTGATGCTTTAAAACACGAAATCGAAGTTGCCATTCATGAAATTGGAGCCCAAACAATCGAAAATGTGCTTAAAACTTGGGCTGATCGAATGGCCTACCGTAAAGCCAGTCGTGGCAGTCATTTGAAAGATATTATTTTTTATTCATATATGACAATGTTCAATCTGCAAAATAAAAAAAAAGTGTGAAAAAATATTGATTAGTTTTTTTTATAGCCGATTCAAAAAGCAAATTTTATATGGCCCACCCTATACCAGGCCAATATTTTTGTTTTTTAAGCAATTTAAATACCACTTTTTCACATAAAAAGCAATAACGTTCCCATTTTGGCTTTAAAGTCGTCGATCGCAGTTGCTTTATCAGCATAGACTAGTATATGGGCGAGATCTAGATGGTCAGTTGATACGAGCCATTTCTAGAGACTATTTATGTGAACAAACGTTCGTTATAAAATTACGCTTTGCGTGCTGTAGGCCAAGTTGTATAACTTAGGAAATAGATGAATAGTATTGACTTCGGAAGCCAAGAAATCACGAAGCGCCCATTATTAATAATAACGTTGCCTCCATATTCAGTTCCGACTAAAGGCTTGTTTAACTTCAAAGCCGCGAAATCTCGGCAGCAACATGCGTTCATAGGGGTGTAGGTCAATATCTTTTCTTAAAATATTCCACCTAGTGGACTGGCATATACCGAGTTGTCAAATGGACAAGTTTTAAGCCTCGCTCATACGCGCTTCTACAGCGATAATGACCTCTTAGAACTGCAGAGCTCATGTTAAATATAATCAACCAGAGTGAACTCAAACATAAATCGATCCCTTTTATTGCTAAAGACTTGACTACAGAACGAGACATTTTTTTGTGACGTTGCATAATTTGCTAAATTACAGAACAGAAGTGTCAAAAGCCTGTCGTCATACCCCGGCCGCTAAAAGCAAACACCCGTTACAAATATATACCTACACTTGCACGAGTGTGTTCAGAATAGCAAATATGAATAAGAGCGGCACAACATCTACGCTCCTATCTACGTACATATGTACGCAGGATTATTTAATGTTTTGTTGCAATTCAAATACTATTTCGTGAATATACAATATTCCCATGGCTTAGCTCACCGAACAATATAAAAAAGTATTACACACGATTCACCTTAGAAAAGCAATTCAACTGAACATTTTATTTCACATCGCTAACTAATTGAAACGACGGACGTGTTTAATCAAGCGATGATCAACGATCGACTACAAAGTGATCAGCGTTATAAGGTAGGCCATAGCTAGTAGGATATATGTATGTGCGTACGTGTGCTTGTACATACGTGTGTATGCGATATTTTGAATGAAACTACGTGAATTGAGTGAAACAAGCATTGGTAGAGCGTTAAAGAGAAATGTGAAAGTTCCGAGGTGGAAAGATACAACACAACCACAAACTAATATCTACAATTCAGAATACATAAATACATGAATCGGTAGGTGAGATCGTTCTGTCTAACAAATATAATTTCTCTATGGCGGTGCAAAGGTTATTAGTCAATAAAGGTCCCGCTATGGTTTAACATTGGCTACTACGTATGTATGTACAGTATGTATATACCTAAATAAGTGGACAAGAAAAAAATTGGAAATCTCGTATGCACTAATGCTCGTATATAAGTACAGTGGCTCACAGAAGGCCCTCCTCTTTCTCTGCTACCACCAGCTGGTGCCGCATCGAATACTTTCAGAGCCGAAGCGTTTGTATCCATTCGGATGACATGACCCAGCCAACGTAGCAGCTGTGCCCTGTCTAAGTCATCATAAAGCTCATTCAGCACATCATTCCGCCGCCTGCGATGTTCGCCATCACCAACGTGCAAAGTACCAAAAACCTTCCACAGAATCTTTTTCTCAAACACTCCAAGGGACGCCTCATCGAATATTGTCATCGTCCAAGCTTCCGCGCCTTAGTTCAGACGGGCATGACAAGAGCCTTGTAGCTGCGAATCAAAAACTTGAAATTCTCTGTTAAGCGCTGCGAAAGTTCTGTCATCGTTTAGGGTTTTATATCACCTCATCGAGTCGGAAAACTAGTTTTTATAGATGGGTAAGCATCTTTATTTGTCGATTGTCAGGGAAATTTTACACTGGCGCAGAAAAAATGGGTATGTCTATAAAGAAGCTTTATTTCAACACGAAAACGATCGCAAACATATACGCTTATGACAACAAAATGAGAATACTCTGCAACAAAAAGCATTTGCAAATATCTCCCCAAAGTTCTGACATATGCCCTTTAGAAAATCTTTAGACCTATTTCGAGTTTCCACGACAGTCGGTTCTACGTAACCGGAACGACCCGGATTTATATCCGGCCAAGGACTGTCACTTCAGCAGCATTCCTCGTCTATGCAGGGGGAATTTTTATGCTGCTACAACAACAACAACAACAAGTATAAAATGCGGGAACCCAACATTTCATCAAAAAGTGACCTTAAGGCTGTTTTGCTCGAGGAATGGGGAAAAATTCTTGCCAAATTCCGTAAAAAATTAATAAAATCATAAAAATAATGGGATATTTATACAACACTATTAGTAGAAAGAAAAATACTTTTGTGAGGAATGAATTCTGATTTTTTTACATATTGTTAAGCTTATATTAAAATAAAAATTATCTTTAAGTTTTGCTGAATTAATTATGTAGTATTAACCTATAATTTTAATAACAGATATGAAATAAATCATAGATCACAAGTAAAATACTTATGTGAGCCACTGTACATACATACATATATGAAATTGTATTTTTGCGTTATCAGAGGTGAATTTGTTATTTAGCCGAGCAGCTGGTATGAAAATTATACCACTTATTTTGATATTTTTCGTACATTTTGATTACGTGGTTATTAGTCTCGTACCCATTTTATAGGCAAATTTGAATTTATATTTCCAAAAAAAAATTATATCAAGTGCGGGAAAGAAATAAATACACCTGTGTACACATTACACTTTTCTTTAATTTAAATGTGGATGGCAGTGAAATTCCAAGAAGAGCTATAGAAAGCCATTGAAGAAAGAATACAACAGCGAAAAGTCTTGTTCATAAAAATGTTTTATTCACTATTTTTATTGAATTGATTAAAGTTTTGGTAAAACACTTCTAACAATTATTTTAAAGATTGTGTGAAATAGATAATGTGAACCAAGAGGGCTAATTATTAAAAGGGGCTATTGTTAAAAGTGGTGCCACTAGAGCAACAAAGAAGTAGGCCACCAAATCACAAAATCAGCTGCTTTAAAATACTGCTTCGAAAATCTTATAACAACATTTAAGCCAGTACTAATTAGCTTTAGTTCAATCGCTTGGTGCGTGACTACCATTCGGTAGTGCCTGGGTTCGAAACCCGTTGTGGGCACGAAATACTAAAATTAAACTTTTTTTGACTGCGGTCGCTCATCGGAAGGAAATGAGAGTGCATTTCCCGCATGAAAAAGTTCTTCACAAAAAACCATCTGCCGTTCGGAGGCGGCGTAAGACTGTAGGTCCCCCTACACTTGTGGAACAACATCAAGACGCATATCACAATTTGGAGGGGGTACTCGGCCAAATAATCAAAACATCAAACAGCCGTATACTCTAATAAAATGGCATCTCCTGTGAACATACAAATACTTGTTAACAAACAATTTTTACTTGAAAAGGAAATAAAAACATAAATAACTTTATATATGAAAACGATTTTCCATAAGTCCACGTGAAGATCTTAGGGGCGGACAATTTTTTCTGTTTTGATTTGCAACATTACGAGCACTATTCCACTTTCTTTTTTAACTTTGAATGTTTTTATTTCTGAAATAAATTTGCTTATAATTTATTTGCACTATTCAGTTGTTACGACAAAGGAAAATAAAGTAGTAGTTGTTGTTTTTGTAACGGCATAAAATATTCGCCATATATTTTTATGAAACACAGCTGAAGTGAGTGTTTGGCCGAATATAAATTCGTGTCGTTCCGGTAACGTAGAACAAACTATCGTGGGAACGCAAAAAAATTATTTGTAGCCTTTGCCTTAGTTTATAGAAAAAACAATGCAAAGGTTTGTAAGCCAAATCATTCGATGTGTAAATATTTGTTTAAATGATGACGTTATATTATATATTATATGACGGAAGTTCACACACGGAGCAGGCTTACATCAGTAGCATCTTGTGTTATTGAAAGTGATAAGGGAAGTGACGGTGTATATACATAGATAAAGATGAAAAGACACTAATCAAATTTCAAACTTGAAAGAATGAATGAATGAAAATGATGCATGCACTTCGATCTTACGGTTTTTTGAGCCCTGCCCTCATCACAGTACCTCATCCAAACCCAGCTCTCTTAATAAACCTAAGATAGAGCTGGGATAGACTGAGTGTGTGTGATGCGTGTGACAAATAATTATGCTTGCGATTTAGCTTATCAACATAGAAAACAATTAGAAACCACAATAGTTTGATGAGAGAGAAAGTGAAGAAAAACTAACGAGCAAACTAAAATTTTAAACTTTTTTCAAGAAATTAAGTGATTTCATTTGAGAATAATCAAATAATAAATACAATTTGTATATTAAACGTTTTTTTTTCGAAATTCCAATGAGCCGGCAAAAATTTTAAACTTTTTTCAAGAAATTAAGTGACTTCATTTGAGAATAATCAAATAATAAATACAATTTGTATATTAAACGTTTTTTTTTTCGAAATTCCAATGAGCCGGCATCTCTTATAAATGGGAAAAATGGAGCTTTCACTATATATATGTACATACATATGTATGTAAATTTGATTAAAAAAAAAAATAGCTCCATTATTGCATAAACTTAATATGTAGGTTTAGCTTTCTAACTAATATATTTTGCTGTACCTCAAACAATTTTAATGATGGAAGTGTACAACTTAGTTGAGAATTGGACTATTTGTAGTTCCACATAAACGTTTTTCCAAAAGAATGCGGAGGAAAGCAAACATTGGTATAGCATTATTTGAACCACATACTCCATGCTCCTAGGTCTTTTTATGAATACCATTTAATTCATCCTTTATGGTCTACCTTTAAAAAAACCTTATTTATAAAAAGTAAAAGATTTAAGAAACCTTTAACATACCCGTATATATGCACTTAGAAAATTGCACATGCATACAAATTACATCACATAACGTAGCTATGTACATACATATGTACTTATACATACATTCGCGAAAATTTCACATTGAATGATCTTACAAAATATGAATAAAATCTGCATAAGCATGTAGAGGCGAGTACGATTAGATGGCGCACAGGTGTTGAATGTAAATTGCACAAAGCTGATACGTACATACATATGCACTGCGCCAATGAGTTATTTCATGTATCGCACATTATGTTTTATGTAAACACTCGCAGTGGGAAAATTTGTGCCACGAATATATTATAAAAACAAAATTTAAACGATTAGTCACATACAGTAAAATTTTGAAACTAATTGGCTTTTTGAACGATTCATAAAATATTTGATTTGACAGGAGTGCTTTTTTGTGTTGCTTGTTTTTTAAACAGAGGAAGCAAAAACTTATGATTGCGACGTAAAGTCAAGAACTGAATTTAGGGCTGTATTTTAATATGGTAGTTGTACTAGAATATTTTGAGTCTCTAATTTAGTTTATTAATGTGCTCCAAGCAGAAGTCATTCATATACGTGGAAGTTTTTCAGCTCATCTCTTTTTTAACTTTGAATTTTGGTATAATAAATAAAAGATAAAGAAATATGCTCGAACTACTATAAAGCGGTCAACTCTATTGGAAGTTGTATAATGAAAAATCTCTGACCCGCTTGTTAGCGATGCACTAGCAAGTTGTATCTGAAGACAAATATAGCTTTCTGTTAAAAGAAAACCAGTTAATATATTTCAAGCGAACAGTTTCGAAAGTAATTTGTATATTCATAAGTTGTTTGATCTGTACAATCGGCTTTGCTGGAATGAGGTGACACCGTCATTTCATTTTTTTTTATGTTCAGCTACACGCGAAACTAACTTATCAGCATTTATTTCAATGTAACTTAACTGTTGATTAATATAGTATGCTAGAAATATACGTATGTATACGACTATATTTGGGTGTCGCTCTAAAACCTGCCTCAACATTATATGTAATCAAGACATATCGAAATGTGATTATTCAAGCAGCTACCCTAGGAAAGCAACACCCCCTCGCAAAGTAACATATCACAAAAATTGAAAAATCAAACTAAGGCGCTATATTGACACATTTTAATCCTATTATTATGGAATGTAAGATCACAATTTTTCTCAATTTTAATATTTTAATGTAAGAGTTTTGTATATTTTTGTTATTTCCTACTACTGCTTGTGCTTGATGATGGGAATGTGCATAACTTGGCCTAGTGCTGCTCTCGGCAACGAACCTTTTGCACATAGCTTGCTTGCCCTATTGCCCTGGTTGATCTTTGATCATATACCGCAATCCGGCAATAAACGCAAACTCAATTGCCATGTGAATCATTTGATATAGTTCTTACTATTATTGCTTTGTCCAGGTTCCACGACTTGCACATTTAACACTTGACCACGAATCTTTATACATACTACTTAGAATACTGCTGAATTTTCTGTAATCACATTTTTCCACTTACATATTTCTTTTGCGTTTCAGATGGCCTTATGCACCCAACTGCCCAAGCTCCGTTTCGCTTGCAAATATTCTTTTTCTATTAATTTCTGAAATTTGCTCGCAAAATTTTGTGTTTTTCTTTCAACTGTCGTCGATTTGTAGCTTTTTGTTGGCTATTGACACTCTTTTCCATTAAATGCCTATTATTTTTGTTGCATGCTTAAGTACAAATCGTGCGCAAGACCGAGATAACACGATTATTGGAAACACACGTCAATTTACCAAACGGGTTGCAGTGTAAACTTCCGTATTGTCAAATGGAGAAAAAGTATGATTTCTCAGCTACCAATCATATCAACTTCAAACAATGGTTGCCGTATTTGGTAACTGGTTACAAAAATAGTAAACTTTTTAATTGCTTGATTACTTGGCAACTTTATTTTTATTTTTGGTAACTTTTCTACGGAATATTCGATCTGCAGAAAAGTGATCTAAGTTTATGTGTGATTAAAAAAAGTTAGAATAACATTTATATCAGTGCCAAAACAACGTTTCGTATAACTTATTAATTAATTTCGACCATTTCGGGCTTTTGTCATAAATAAAGTGTCACTCTGAAATTATTGGTAAATACTATTCAAATAAAAAAGTTTTGGCGAACACTTTTGTTGTTGTATTAAATTATTGCGCTTTTCTTGGTTTCCATCTTAAATCTTTTTTTAATCTCTTTCATTAAAAAATACATATCTAAAATATCCATAAATCAAATAAAAACCTTGAATTTAAATCACAAATGAAAAACCTTGTACTGTTTTGAACTAATTGCAAATCGTAACTTTGTTCATGAGCAGCCTATATGCTTAACTTTTGTCTTTATCTTTATACTAGCGGACCCTCTGCCTGCTTCGCTAGGCATATCAAAATTAGAAATGAAACATGAACAATCGATTTAAATTCACTCTATGAGTATTTATTCTTTTTTTACAATATAAAATTAATGTTAATTTTAAACTTAAACTAACGCAAAGTCTTTTCGTAAACTACATTTTTTGTTTTGCCCTGAGTTGTGGTATAAATAAACAGAACTGATGTCTTTCCTACACGTGAACACGATACATACTCGTATGTCCGTGGGAGAAGCATGGATATTCTAAGTCAATTCCGCATAATTCCAGCGATTGTCCTTGTGTTTTGTTTATGTGTTTGTTTTAATCTATCTTGCTCATTACGTTGTATACGTTCTTCAGGTGAATGGCCTGAACGTGATCTGGCCATACGTTCCCTTTGATTTTGGTTTTGAATTTGTCGCTCTTCTTGTGATTGATTTTGCCTTTCCTTTGATCTATTTTGCGTTCTACGCGACCGACGATCAATATAATTTCTTCGCGGGCGTGGCATTTCTAAAATAAAGCGATACAAATATAAATAATATAATTTTCTTTTTTCCATTGTTGAAATTAAATTTCTAATTCTTTTGGCCGCATACGTTGATTTCAAATAAGTTAAGAGAAAATAATTGAAAAGTAATGAATTTAATCAAAAAAACATGAAAAACTCACAATGTGCATTAAAATTGCTAACAACAACAACGAAAACACCGTTTTTTTATTTTCACTGATTATTAAAATTTTACGCACAATATATTTTATTTTTATAAATTTTTTCCCAAAAAAAAAAAATAACAATGAAAAACGCACTTTAAAATTGTTGACCACTCACCAAATGGTTTTGATACAGCTGATTATGTTGACCTCAGTATATCCAGTAAACAAACTGTGGTGAAAGTCCTTTATAAGGACCAAGTTTATAGTGGTGAAGTTTTAAGTACAACACAATTTTCTGTACGCACGGTTGCTCTTTGGCAAAAATAAAGTAATCTTTAGAAATCATAAAAAAAGTTGCAAATTTTAGAGAAATTTCTTAAAGAAAAATTAATACATGCATTTACTTGAATAAGTAAACACCAAAAGTATACTAAAATGACTATTTAATGCGTTGTTTGATACAAATTTATATTATTGCTCAAAACCCTCTGCGCGCTGTCGCTGTCTTTTTGTTTCTGTATCGCATCGCGGTGAATTCACGTTTTTCAGAAAGTTGGCAACAGAAGAAAATTGAAGAAAGTACATATTTTGCTCATATTTGCTATTTTAGTTGTTAAATCAAAATGTGTTTCAGGTATTTTTTAATCTTGCAACTATTCTTTGTAACAGAAATTCCTGAGAGCGCTATTTTAGTTATACCTGCTTTTAGGCAAACGTACGTTTGCCCATATAAAATTGTCTACCTAAATGCATGAAAAAAGTGTTAGCATAACTTTTTCGAGTATATTATACATCGAGTATTTTATACATTTTGCTCGTCAGCTTTCGCGTTTTCTTTTCTTGGTTTTAGACTTTCACCACAAAAAAATTACGCAAACCCATGAACAAAGTTATACTAATAGAGACCTGATCTTAATACTCGAGCTATTAACACGTTTTATTTTTTAAAAGAACATTTATGGCGACTGTCGATCCATATTCATGGATTTCAAAAAATGTATGGATTCAACCGCTGAATAATTTCGTATATTTTAAATCCATGTAAACTTTTACATTTGCGCATTTATATATATGTATTTAACCTTTAATTTAAGTAAACGTTTCAATATTTGTCCAAAAACTTTGAACTTCGAAAAATACAGGCTTATGGTTATTAATGGAATAAAACATATTTAACGAATTTTTATTTTATCTAAATCATAAAACGTTCAAATGAAGCTCAAAATATTCTTCCAGTTTAAAAAAAAGCAATGTGCTTTGATGCCGTGTCACGCATGCATAAAAAGGAAAGAAAAGAGATGACAACTATTGCGTTACGAATAATACAGTCGCATACGTCACTCGACATCAGAACAATGTTATTCATATCTGTGTATATTCTATTCATTTGCGTGTATTCTCATTCCGTATACGTAATGTCCGTATAAGGGAAACACGCAAATATTATATTTTTCACACTTACACAACGCACGCATACTTTTACCAATTTCTTTAAAACTTCACATAAACCATCTATGGACCAATACCAATGATCTGTGAAAGTTTGATTGAAATCGGTGAATGCGTTTAGGCGTGAATCGGCGACTAACGAACACAAAAAAACGTCTCCATTTTTATATATAAGATATATAATTACATAGGTGTTTGGCCGAGCCTCTCTTCCTATTTGTGGTGTGCGTCTTGATGTTGTTTCACAAATAGAGGGACCTACAGTTTCAAGCCGACTCCGAACGGCAATGTTTTTATGAGGAGCTTTTTCAAGGCAGAAATACACTTGGAGGTTTGCCATTACCTGCCGAGGGGCGATCGCTATTAGAAAAATGTTTTTCTTAATTTTGGTGTTTCACCGCGATTTGAACCTACGAACGCTCGGCTACGGCGGCCGCCTAGGTCTTTGCTTGGATTTAATGCAACGAAACTGCTTGCGGAAATTGTAATAAAATATTCAATGTAAAATTAGTTAAATGTATAATTTACAATATTTACTGTATTTCTTTTATTCATACTTAATTAAATTCCACTCGAGTCCACAATTTTTTGACATGATTTTGTTTGCGTACAGTACACGTGAAATTATGAAAGTTGTCCAACTTTACATTTTGCTTTCTTGATTGCTTTGCTCAGACTTAATGATCTTTCGGATGCAACGCGTTAGTGAGTGCTAAAAAAACAAAAAAAAAAAAAAAAAAAAAAAAAAAATGTAAAGGGATAGTTAGATTTGGAAAAAATGTATCTCCATTTAAATATTTTTAATTAGCCACGAATCTCTACATTAAAATTGAAACAAATTTTTGTTTAACTCCATTAAAATAAACAGGAATTTTTTAATTGATTTGCTGTATTACCTTTATTCTTGTCAAGAGCAATGCTGGCTCCAACAACTCTAGCATTTGCAAGAATTTTGAATACAAGTTGTCGGCATTTAGTAGAGAGAAGTAGTTGGTGAAATAATTTTATTGCGCATAACTAGAATCCTCACAATGAAACACAAAATCTCACGGGCCTTTTTATGGTGCGAAAATCCCATGCGCTGGCAGCATTGATTGAGCTGTGTTTCACAGGCAGACGAATGTAAAATAGTACAGGGTGGAAATTCAGCGGTTAAAAAAGAAAATTCAAATGCCTGACAAAGAATGAAGGAAACAATTTATATGAAAAAATTATGAATTTAGAATTATTATTAAATTAAAAATAAATATTAAAAATAAATATAAATAAATTAATAAAATTAAAAATAAATATTGCCAATTTTTCACCCTGTGTAAGTCATCTTGATGTCTCTTGGAAAAAAGCTACATTTAAATTCAGAGTACTCAAAAATGTAGAAATAAATAGTTTTGCTAAAAAAGTTAGCAGACAATACTGTTTTGCCCGTTTAGTTTTATTTTGACTGTTCTGGGGGGGAAAAAATTCCAGAAATGCGCGTGTTTTTCATTAAGAAATTTCATTTACCAACGTTTTTAGCTGCAAATCAAGGAAAAATCTATAGCATAAAGTTTTATAGCCATATTTTGATATCAATTTGAGTTTTCATTCTTAGTCCATAGGTTATTTCATTGCTGCACAAATAAGCCAGTGATACGTAACTGCTAAAACCGTAAATTATTTAATTCAAATTGAATATTTGTTAATAACTGTTTAAAATATACACTGAAGAGTATAACTGTAATAAAATGTATACTTTCTATTGTTAAATCGGGAAGTATAACACCAGTTAATTGATTTGCTGAAGAAGGGCGAGTCTATAAGAAAAATAGCTAAAAAATTCGAAGTTAGCCACATGGCTGTGCAAAGGCTGCGGAAAAATGTATCAGACCCTATTCCCAGTAACAAAGGAGGCTGGCCAAGGAAGATAAGCGACCGCGATGCCCACCATCTGGCAGTTCGGTAACAAGCAGCAAGGCGGTCACTCCCAAAGAAGCACTAAAGGTGCTGGATATTGATGCGAGTCAGTGGACAGCCAGGCGCAGCCTGTCAAAACTTGGGTTAAAGGCAAAATAGAAGAAAAAGAAGCCAATGCTGACAAAAAGACATTTGCGGTTGAGGCGGGATTTTGTTGTGGCTCACTAAAGCTGGACAGTTGAGGGTTGGGATCAGGCACGTCTTTATAAATGGATTATAAAAGACCTTTTTTCATAACATTTCAAAACGATTTCAGGTTATTTGGTCTGATGAAACCAAAATCAATCGATTTTAATCAGATGGTCGGGCCTGGTATTGGATTAAAGACCCAAATGCAGTCCAGTCACATCACATCAAGCAAACAGTAAAAATGGGGGTGGCTCCATTATGGTGTGGGGCTGCATTTCCAAAAATGGTGTGGGTCCTTTAGTACGAATAGACGGTATTATGCGGAAAGAGGAGTACCTGGCCATATTGCAATAAAATCTGCCGGGTGTAGTGGAAAGTATGGGTCTTGCTGCTGAAAAGTAATTTTTTAGCAAGACAATGACCCTAAGCACACCGCACATGTTGTACGAAATTGGATGCAACGCCAAAAATTTCGTAGCTTGAAGTGGCCTCCACAATCACCGGACATGAACCCAATCGAAAATTTATGGAGTCATGTAAAATCGAAGCTTGCCGCCCAATGGAGTTAATGAGCTGTGAGAGCGAACACGCGATGTTTAGGATGCTATTTCGACTGATTTTGCCTTGAGGTATACGCGAAGTATGCCCAATCGTATCGACGAGCAAAATCCAAAGGATATTGGACATCTTATTAATATTTATTTTATTTATTGTAAGAAATAAAAAAATGGTTGAGTGCAAACTGTAACATTTGTCTTTATTTGCATTATTGCTTGCTACTAGTGTTGTTGTTGTTGCATTGACAGCAAACCGGTTTGAGAGAGAGAGAACATACATGCCAATAAAGTTATGCAAAAAAAAATATTTGATGTTAAAACATGCCAAGGCGAATTTATTATAGGTGACAGCAACCACATATAAGTAAAACCCTACATGTATTTGTTGTTGCGTTTGGTCCAAGCATCACGTCAAAATCAGCAAGCAAATGTAAACATACGAATGTAAACATACCAATACATACAAACAAAGCATATCATTTTGACGTAAGCCATACCTACGGTGAAAAATTCAGCTGGGTGAATGCTGTCACCTATAATAAATCCACCTTGAAACATGCCTAAAAAATTTGTTGAATGTATGTGTCGTGTATAACCACAGAGGCGAGTACAGCCCGTTGCGTTTGCATTTCACCATACGTCCTTCTTGCGATAAATAGCTGCTACACTACCACATATTAGGTAGGCCTTTCGTTTCTTTGTAATGAAATGAATTCAAAAGCTAATAGAGTTTTGTCATCATAGATTATGGACCGGTGAGTTATCATTTTTGTATCAGGGTACCTACTTTTGGGAGAACATGTATATGTACATAAATTTAACACATAGCCTACGATGTAATATAATTTACCAATAGCTTTGGGGCAGTTCAATACTGCTGACAAGGAGTTCTCATGTTTATTAATGTTTAATCTAATCCCTTCAATCTTTTTGCGAGCAACGACTGGGTTTTGCGATAGGACTATGCCACAAAGAATTAGTAACCTGTCAAGTACTGAATACACTAAATAAAGCTGTTCTTTTGGTCAACTCAAAGCCTGGGATTTGACATAATTTATAAAACAACAACGTACAATTAACAATTTTACTCAATTTGATTCCATTTATTTCACAAGGTTGCACGTAGTAATCGATGATGATGGTAGTTATATGGAGTATTTCATTTAATGCAAAATTATTACCTTACATCTCAATATTACCTGTTTTTCTGGAATAAAATCAATTATTAACATTACACCGATAAATATTAAATGTTTAAAATATTTGTTTTGGTTTCCATTTTCATAGACCTCGCAGCCGTATAAGATACACTTGGCTAAAAATATAGTTTTATTTATCACTTCAGTGTAGGTTTAGAAGCGGAATTAAAGTGCAACGAAAGAAGCGTGTTGTTATATGTGTAGCTTCAAGAATTTACTTCTAGAATTATTAAGTTTGGGAATCAAAAGTAATAAGTTCAGTGGCCGTTTCTGTTGCTTTTAATGTCGCTAATGGAATCAAAGCATTCAAATTGCACGATTGGGCGAGAAAGTGTTTCTGTAAGTACCATATTAACTGACAAAATGTGAAACAGCTAGGAAAATGGTATGCGAATCGATGGAATAAATGAGATCGAATGAACGATTCTATACGGCATCATTGAGGAAAGCAAACATGAATATCAAGAAAAAATTTCATATTAATAACTAACATTCCCTTTAATATCGGGAACTTGACCGAGAGTGGTTACAAAAACAGGCTACAGAGCTGTCTTTATTCATGCGAAAGGAGGGAGTTGTGGATAATGTTTTGCTGATTACTCGAAAATAGTATTTCCAGCGTTAATTTAAAACAAGGCACTTAGCATCATCTTTTTTATCTTCAGATGCTCAGATGTTCTTTGCATCATCATTTCTTGGTTGCTTTGTTAAGTGTGAAACCATTAGTTAATATTAATTAATAATTAACATTAATATTTTACATTAAATAAGAAACATTTAAAGAAATTACACTGCCACTGCCACAATTTAGAACAAAAAGATGAAACATTTTTGGGTTAGAAACTGTCTATTACTATCGCCTACTCTTCCTCAAGAGAACGTTAATGTATACTATGTATGTATGTTACTAAAACGCACACAACAAAATGTGAGGTCGTTTTATACTGTATTTTGTTTAAATTCTTCTTTTTAAATTAAATCAACAAACATTAAAGTTACTTTGATTTTAAATGTTGGCGCATAATTCATAATTGTATTTGTTTGAAAATATAAAGTGAATAAAATTACGTTTATCAAGGGAATATAGAAATGCACAGGCAAATTCCTTGCAAAATGCCGTCGGCATTCGTTAATTTGATTTCATACAGAAACCAAAAACTGAGCAGAGCCAATGTACTTGTACATAATTCAATGTAATATCAGCTCTGTTAAGAAATTCCCCGCTGTCGAGTTGAACGAGGTGAAAAAGTCTGCGCGGTTTCACTTCATTTTTGACAATTCACGCTATTCGTAGCTCGTGAGACTTCTCTATACATTAACGTTCTCTGCTTCCTCTTCAAAAACAGTAATTTCCCTTCCTTTTGTTTGTTTGTTTGTTTCTAGATGAACTCTTACGACACGGCGAATCCGGAAAGCGCAGTCTTGTATTCTATCATTCTTGGCCGCAACATAAGAATTTCCAGCACGTCAGCTAGGTGCTGGCAAAGGTTGGTAGGGTGGGTAAGATGGCAAGAGTACCTCAGGCACACTTCAAGTAGCACTTACATGCCGTTTTAATACCATAATGTGGACCACTACATGTGCAGAGAAAAATTTTGGGCAGAGAAAACCTGCTACAGCCATCCAGTACTGTGATGTAGTGGAGGAGAGAAAAGGTATTTAGGCTCGAAATTTTCTTCAAGTCATCCCCAAAGGCACGCTAAGGAATCTCAAGCGCTTAGCCGCCAGAGCCGGACATTTGCAGAGAAAGTGTTCAACAGTCTTTTTCTCTGCAGGATCCCCACAGCTTCTGCAATAGGGGTTGCACGGAATTCGAAGCTTCTCCGCATGAGTACCGATCACCCAGTGACCAGTGAGCACCGCAATGAGTTTGGAAATTGAATGGCAGGGGATTCCCATCACCTTAAGCTTTCTGTTTATATCGTATTGAGAAGTAGCACACGATGAGACACATCTCCATCTGTCTTGAGCTTTTTTTAGAAAGAAATTGTGTAGTTTCCCTTTAACAACGGTCAACGGTCATAACATCGGTGTCCCCATGTCTGAGAGGGGGCAGCTGAAACTAGTTCTGTCGACCCCTTCCTGGCAAGCTCATCGGCAATTTCATTTCCCTCTATATTCCTGTGCCCAGGAACCCAGATAAGGGGAATGGTTCCTGCACCTCCATGCTGGCAAAAGTCGAACTAGAAATTTTAAGTACTCAGTTTTTTTTTTATTCATACCTGTTTTAAGTTAACGCTGGAAAAACTAGTTTTTCTACTGGTTAGCAAAAAGCACTTAATTTAAAGTTTTATTCACATCAAAGCTACAAAGTTTAAACTAAGGTAGATCAAGTAGTAGTAGGAGGTGTTATAACAGTAGATTCGACTTTTCATTATAATTTTATGTACTTTCTAAATAATCAAACTTTGTTTACTTTTTACTTTATTGTTGCCTAGAGAATTCATGACAAAATACACACCGTTGTCATTTCTGTTCTACTGCTGCTATTGTACAGATCCATAAGTAGTTTAGATGTCAAAAAATGTCCACAGCTGAGTTCACCTGATTCCGAAACCCCTTTTGGTTAATATGGTTGCATAAAAAATGGACACAAAAATCGTATAAAAAAATCTGAAAAATGTCTAATTCAGATATTTCTCAATAAAAAAACATTATTACGAAGAAGAAGGCAAGTCCAGGATATTACATATTTTGCATTTCTTTACTAAAGGGTTTTCCAATAACAGGTGTTACAGGTGAATGGATTGCGCTATCGAAAGATGATTAACGATTTTTTATGGCCGGAATTGGATGGTATTGATCTGGTCAACGTTTATTTTCAACAAGACGGCGCTACGTACCACGAAAGCAACGAAACCATTGATCTTTTACGGGAAAAGTTTCCGAACCACGTTATCTCTCGACGAAGTGATCACAATTAACCACAGAGATCTTGTGATTTAGCACCTTGTGACTTTTTCTTTGAGGCCATGTGAAAGAGAAGGTCTACGCCAACAGCCCGCGGTCGATTCAAGACCTCAAAGATGGAATTCGTGCGGCTATCGAGGACATAGGGCAGCCACTTTGCAATTCGGTTATGGAAAATTTCATCAAAAGGATATTGTCCTGCAAGCGTGGTCATGGTGGTCATTTGCCTGATGTTAACGGCATACCTGCCTCATAATAATGAAATAAACATCCGATCATTTATATTAAAAAATAGCATTTTTCTTTGAATATCAAAATAACCCCTCTTATTAAAAAACCCGGTACTTAAAGATTTTAATAAGTGATCTTTTGAAGATGAAAAATCTATCTCAATGAATTTAGAAACTTTATTAAAATCAATTAGTTCTAGAAATAGGAGAATTCTGAGCATAAAGAGATTTTGAAAGACCAACATAGAAGAACTTCGCCCTACGCAGAGCTCTGGTCGGAATATTAAAGAAAATCCTCTCAAGAAGCACCGGGCAGTCAACAGCACCACGGATTAAGTCGAAAATGAAAGATAAAGATAGAATAATTCTCCTGCTTTGCAATGATTTTAAGTTGATCAATAAGCAACGCGCTTCATATGTAGGGATATTATATAATATAGGCCGGGCCGATTTGTTGGGAGGCAAAAAAATCGCCCATTGCTTGTGAAAATCATATTCTAGGGATCAAAATAAGAAACTTTGCCGAAGGAACCATACCTTTAAAACGAATTCTGATGTCCCCCAATTTGGGTCGAACTTTTTATTTAGTTTCTTTTCTATAACTCACTTAAATTAATTTTTTCATTTACATATCTTCTGACTAAATAAATTTCTTAAGAGAAAAAATTGATATTATTATAAATAAATAATAAATATTATTATAAATAAATAAAAATAAAGAAAAAACATAGCCATTTAGCTGATTTTTTCATGTAAAGTCCAAAAATGGTGATATTTTGAAATTGGGGGATATCAGAACTCGTTTTAGAGGTATGGCTCCTTCGGCAAAGTTTCTTATTTTGATCCCTAGAATACGATTTTCACAGAGCAATGAGCCATTTTTAAATCGACCCGCCCTATTACATATATATATACATAATTGGCGCGTACACCCTTTTTGGTCTTGATGTTGTTCCACAAATGGAGGGACCTACAGTTCAAGCCGACTCCGAACGGCAGATATTTTTATGGGGAGCTTTTTCATGGCAGAAATACACTTGGAGGTTTGCCATTGCCTGCTGAGGGGCGGTCACTATTAGAAAAATGTTTTTCTTAATTTTGGTGTTTTCACCGAGATTCGAACCGACGTTCTCTCTGTGAATTCCGAATGGTAGTCACGCACCAACCCATTCGGCTACGGCGGGAGATTATATACATATTTTTAATTTCATTAAAACAATTCAGGATGTATGTATCTTTATTATTTTTGAACATTATTTTTTTTGGTGTTATATTTTATATTTTTGTATTATTTAGTACAACAGTTTTTTACATAACAGTTATAAAAAACGAAAATTGTTTTTCTTAACGTTAATATGCCTTTTTAACAAGCTTAATAAAAACAACCTTGTTACATTTATTTATTTATTTATTGTATAATAGACGATTGCACTCTTTTTGGGTGTTTGGCCTAACTCCTCCTATTTGTGGTGTGCGTTTTGATATTGTTCCACAAATGGAGAAGCTTTTTCATGGCACAAATGCCTTGGGAGGTTTGCCATTGCCATTGTATCTCATGTATAGAGATTCGAACCTGCGTACTTCCGAGTGGTAGTCACGCACCTTACGGCAGCCGCGAGTTCTTACATTGCGAGTCCTTAAAAACTACCGGGCTGGCATGAATAGAGATTTTGGTTCCGGGGACCACGAAAAAAAGTAAAATGCAATAACTATCCGTTGCTGGGCTTATCTATGCTTGTACGCGAAGGGGGTCGTGTCAAGGCACATAAAACAAGTAGCAGCGGTAGTGCAAAAACAGTGAGACCAATGAATTTTGTTATTGCTCTTTGTCCATAGAATGTCAAAATCTATAAAAAAGATTGACAATTCAGAGTAACTTAAAGAAAATGGTGTTACAATAGAGACCAAAAAAATAGAAGAAAAAAATTAAAGTTGCATCCCTACTGCTGCTGCCTGTTCAATGTGCCTCGACGCTACATCTTTTGAATAAGCTGGTAGTTCAAGCAAATACTAAAAAATTTGAAACTTAAACTAAGCCACATCGACAAGGTAGCAACACTAATTGTACAAAAATACAAGTAAAAACACTCTTCTTCTTTCTTATTGTTGACAGGCACCCTTGGTGTGACTTTGACAAGCAGTCAAATGGGTGTGAGGGCTTGGTCGTTTTGCTTGAGCGTATTGGCGAACGTATTGCAATGCCAAATTTGAATTTTTATGGTAACTTTAAAAATAATAAAGGATTTTTTAATAAGAGGTGTTATTTTGATATTCAAAGAAAAATGCTATTTTTTAATATAAATGATCGGATGTTTATTTCATTATAATGCCGTATAAGGAAGGTATGCCGTTAATAGTGGAAAATAAAATCAGGCAAATTACTACCACGCAATATCCTTTACATGAAGTTTTCGATAACCGAATTGCAACGTGGCTGCCCTACGTCCTCGATAGCCTCACGACTTCCATCTTTGATGTCTTGAGTCGACCCCGGGCTGTTGGCGTAGACCTTCTCTTTCACATGACCCCAAAGAAAAAGTCACAAGGTTTTAAATCACAAGATCTCGGTGGTTAATTGTAATCACTTCGTCGAGAGATAGCATGGTTCGGAAACTTTTCCCGTAAAAGATCAATGGTTTCGTTGCTTGTGTGGCACGTAGCACCGTCTTGTTGAAAATAAACGTTGTCCAGATCAATACCATCCAATTTCGGCCATAAAAAATCGTTAATCATCTTTCCATAGCGCAATCCATTCACCTGTAACACCTGTTATTGGAAAACTTGACACTACTGCGTTATGGCTTTAGCGGTGGCAAAAACGTAAGAAATTGTTTTAAAAAATACGTCAGTGATAGGCAGCATTTGCTGCCTCATTAATCGCAAATGTTGTCTGATAGTCAATACCTTACCCTTATCAGTATTTTGGCATGCCGTCATTGTCAAACTATGTGCAAATGTAAGTCTAACGCCTAAATATATGCTATGCAAATGCAATGAAGTCGTGACAAGTCTGAGAACTCATATCAAATTTCAATAAAGAATATCTAAATTATTTAATAGAAAACTTTTGGCTGTTCAGATAGAAAACCCTGTATACTTGTATTATTATTTCGTCTGGCAACTTCTTAAAAGTCACAGTGGGATGCGCGCGTCGAATTTTCGGCCTCTTGTCGGTTCATTTTAATGCGCATTTATCTCTTATTCGCATATTTCGTATTTTCCGATGGTTTAGTATATTGCTTTGAGTTGTTGTTCTTCTGAACAGAGCAACTGAATAGAACGCGCCAAAAACGATATATATAAGTACATGCATACTTACGTACAAGTTTGTGTATGGGTATGTAAGGCATGTCCAATATACGCATGAATATATGTACATATGTATGTAATAGATGGCACACGAAATTTGTTTTATATGCCCCATATGTACACACATTCATATATATATTTGTACATACGTATGTATGTATATAAACATAAGCCCTAGCGTATCCGTCCGCCTGCCATAGCTCACCTTCATTCACCCCAAAACGCTTGCTGCGAGAAAGTGGTAAACATTCAGATAGTCAACGTGAAAGTTACCACTACTTACATATACATGTGTACATACATACATCCAAACAAATACAAGAACACACATATTATGCGAGTACAAGTACAAGTAAGAACACGAACATATGTATATATGAACGAAAGTACAAGCAATACCAAAAGGCGCGCTCTCTCTCCTACTGGCAGAGTGGACAGGTGCAGCAAGCGTGCAGAAGTGAGAGCGCATAGGCCCATAGAAAACCTAAACACTCGTCGTTGGGGCAGCAGCATCTCAGTGGATACAATAACAAACACATGCGAACGTCATCGTCGGGTGGCGGACTCCTGACGTCGTCGTCAAATAGGCAGAGTGTGCAGCGAGCGCGGTGATGAGATTAGAGCGCCGAAGGTGTAGATGCTTTTGAGGGCGAGGCAGGAAGGTGATGCTGTTGGCGAGATGATTTTGACTGTCGCTCGCTCGTCTTTGATGTTCGTCTTGGCCAAAATAGTAGTGCTCCGTAAAATAGTTGGTTCGCATGCAAAAAACGGCAAAATACCAACGGAATTTTCGCACAACGCGTTTATTTTTTATTTTACTTTTTTTCTACACATCATTCTAGAAAGTAAAGAAAATATTACCAAATATTATCACTAAATGTAAAATTATTATTTGTGAAAGGCTAAAATGGCCATTAAAAGATAAATAGCATTCAATTCAAAAAAACAAAAAAATCAAATACAAATTAAAGAGCAACGAAAAATCGCGGCGAAAATTTTTTCGGTTGAAAATTCTAAAAATTGTTTTTATTAAATCGACGTTAATGAAAATACATACATACATAGATATGTACATATGTATGTACTATTTATGCAAATGCAACTGAAAAACAAAAATGAAATTAATAAATAAATAACTGAATGAAATGAAATGGACAAGGAATTTTCGAAAAGAGGACAAAATATGAAATCACGCAAAGAATTCAGCGCATAAATGCAAGAGTTTTAAGGCGTTTGGCATAAAAGAAGAAATTGTTTTTCTGTGCACAAGAAAGCAAAAAATCATTAAAGTATTTGAAATAATAAGGATTTTCCAGCATCAAGTACCGTTGCACTCAAACGAAAAGTGAAAAAATGAAAATTCTACTTGAAGCTTTAGAATTGATGTGGAAAAATTGTTGTTAGTTGTGTGAAGTGAAAATTTTAGTATCTATCATAATTATATGCTGTGCAATACATACACACATGTACATACATACATACATGTATGTATGTATGTACGTATATGTGTAACTTTACAAAACATATAATTACATATGTACACTTATTTATACACATACAATATAAGGGAACAACAACGACAACGGTCATGCAAGATATTTATATGTTTGTCAAACACACTCACACTAATAAATAACTATTTTACAAGAAATGCAAGAAATAGCTTGCGACAAATAAACACATTTATTTTCTATATAAAAAAATATCCCTTTTCTATATCAAGTGGCAGTTGACGGATCTGTGAAGTTTCCGTTTTTTACCTCTCTTTGATTGACATGACATCTGATGATGCTCATATTATGTTTGTATGTATGTACGAACGTATGCATGGATCTATGTACATTTATCACCTTGAGTGACAGTAGTTTGGGGCCGAGTCATACATACAAAATCAGTGAAAAGTTTAGTGCTCGTTTTAAGTATAAACATACGCAAACCTTACCTACAAATTCACACACGCACACAAACACACGTATGTTATATGCAAATACATATACACGAAGTGTATACTAAGTTATACAAAAGTTCTTATACACATAAAATTAAAGTTACTCTTTAATATTTCTACATACATATCTACATTCCAACCTATCTATTTTCGCATCCTGATACACACACTTGGCGCAAAGGTGGTTGAAATGGATACTACTGACTTATCGCGTTCGAAAGTATGTTAAAATGACTTTTACGTTCCATTTAAAGTTAATTTTCCAGCATCAATATGCACAATGAAATTAGCTTGAATATGATTTTTAAGTTTTCATCTCATTAAAGTTTGACCACCATGCAATGGACATGAGTAAAATGCCAAACGCCATAAGCCATGCGCCCACCTCTTTACCCCCATCATTACTTCGCATCAGCTGCGTTAAGTTGGCGAACGTCCTTTGTCGTTACTCGTTGGTCGACTATCGTCGTTTTTTATGCTTATTTAAGCTTGTGTGTGTGTGAAGTCTTAATATAATAAAATACAATACTTTCCAAAGTAGGTGTGTATAACTGTGAATTTCGTTGATTTATCATATGAAAACATCTTTGTACTACCATTGCCAATTCAATATAATTCGGCATCCTCTCCTCCTGTACTTTGCCTTTCTCTTTTGTGTGCTGGAGTAACCGATCAGCGCCTGCCCCGGACGTGTCCACAGTGCCTTCGTTAGCTTTCATTGTTACCACATCTATTTCTGCTCTCACTTTCTCCCGCAATGGTATCAAACGCGCAATGTTGTTTTTCCATTTCAATTTTATTGCTGTTATGCCTTTCGCAGTTACGAAATTGTTTTCCTTTATTTTCACTACTTTTCGGTAGTTGGTGCGATTTGTGTTGTTTTTATTATCCTTTTGTTGCATTTTAGTCTATAAATATGTACATGCATACACATATACATTCATTTGCACATATTTTGTGTTTCACATCCTTGCGCAAATACGGGTGTTGCCACACTTATGGAATTCGTTTATTAGTTAACCTCCAAAATGTTTATATTCTTTTTTTAGAAGAAAGGATACGGAAATATGAGTTTGGAGAAAAAGAAATGCACTATTTTTGAGTAAAAATTGTGCGCAAATGGTTTAAAATTGTTTTATGGTCGATCTTTAGCTGCTGGGCGATGCTACGACTACTAAGATGCCGACCAACTTCGATTATTTCGACATATCGAGATTTTCTTTAACATCAAAAATACCTGAACGGAATCGACGAAACCAAAATTGCAAGTAATTAGCTGTTACAGTATCTGCACCTTTCACAATTTCAGCGGTCTGGCTTGCATTCTCGACTTTATCAAAGAAAAACTGTTAAATTGTAAACCGACTTTTGACTTCCATTCTTAACACCCAGTAGCTCACAACTGAATGGAATCAGCAAAAGAATTTTTTAGCGTGAAATGTCACCATGACAACGAGCAAAAACTTTAAATTGTGTAATCGATACCTTACGAGATATCGATCACTATAGCCATCTGCCGAGAAAAAAAAGTGGTTTTCTTATTATTATAATATTTCCTTTCAGAATAAGTTGTAGTTTCTTTTGTGTAATTTCGTATATAGGCTTTTAAAATGAAATAAAACAAAGAAGTAGCGGGTGTTTTCTACAGTGATAAATCTTTCGAATGTAAATCACATACATACCCCCTTGATAAAAAAGTTTCCGGAATAAATATTCGTTTTCAAAGTATTCCCCATCAGCTGCAACGCACTTATGCCGGTTTGATCTAGCACTCAAAATATTTCTGGACCTCTATTTTCAGCATAGCCACCAGATCCGTCTTCGATTCTTCCAATACTTCTTTTCGCCAGCCAAAACGCGTTCCCCACTAACCCCAAAGCCACTATGTTTTTGACTCGATCAAACAGGAAACAATCGCAGGGAGCCATTAAGGGACCATCTACTCACCTAACCAATAAATAAAGCTTTACTAACCAAGTCAATAAACTAATCCTAACTTGACCCCTTTCGGAACGGATTTTCATTCGGGTGACGGAAATGTGTAGTCAGAATAAAAAGTTTTGCTCTTACTGAATTGTACTGAAAAATTATCTTCTTTACCCTGGGTGACATATGCCCAATAAACATTTTCTTTAGCATATAAAATCCCAATAATAACAAATAATCAAGGAAATTTCATATTTATTAAGAATTCATTTAGTAATTCATTTAATTTGCGCAAGGGTTCAATGCGTTGAGCAGATAGTTTTTGTTTGCTTTTCCTTTCCAAGTGAAGTGCAGCATACGCAATGACTATCTTTCTCACTGGCACTCCGGCAACATTCTCCGTATATGTATGGGGAATAATATACTGCTACAACAACAATGTCTCTCTTGCTCCACTGTCTATTGATTTCAAACATGTTTGATTTTTAACAGTCAACATCTGGTACAGAGTGCTGAGTTGTGGCAAATATCAGACCGTTAATTGGCTCTTAGCGATTTTGATGGAATCAGCTGATTTGCTAACGTAACCGGAGTTATGACAGTGGTTTGTTTACGAAAAAACTGAGATTGTGTTGGTGATATACAAAAAAAATCTTATCGGACTACTGTGTTCCAGTCAAAGTTACTCCCACAAGTTTTTTTTTTTCACTATAGCTGATGGCTAAACACAGTAATCTATCATCCTTGATGCTAATCCTCGCTGCTAATAAAGCTGAACTAAAAAGTTTAAAATCTTTTGATAGTTACACAGAATTGAAAGAGAAACGGCTGTGATGACCGGCTCACTTTGCATACGACGGTACAAAGCCTGGATGCATGAGCTTAGCGTTGATATACTGGTAACTATCCACTGAGAGCTGGTTCATAAAAGTATTGCATAGAATGAGCGGTCACTTGTACTCATCTAAAGTGATGCAAGAGTGGGTAATATGTCACAGACCCCGTGCCAGCAATCTTAGAACTGAGTTAGTTAAGGGACACTGACTTAAAGCATCTCGCGTACAAATAGGATCCCGAAGCACTTTTTAAGTGCAAGACGATGAAGATAGCAACTTAGTAGCTGTGGTTTTACGTATTTTCTATCATTCAGATATATTGTAAACCAACGGATAGACAACTTACTGGAACAAGCGAAACAGGTTAACTGTTAAATATTGTGAAATGTAAAATTACTGAAATTGTTGCTCTAGATCGTAGTCAAGTTCTTTTCAATTTGATATGAAATTTCGCTACCTACTGGCCTGATCTTTCTAAGTAGTATTTGATTGTTCTACAAGTGTTCAGCCTACACCAACGAATCCTGTGGGTTTTACTCACGCAAGCTCTGGTATTTACGTAATTGCCCCGACTAAATTCGAGTGTACAATTAGTTCTTACAATTTTGAGTGATTCGCAGACAACTATTTACGCAATTTATTAATTTGTCAGGCAGTTATTTTTCTTGAAATCAACAGTCTCCTGGTACTGAAATCATTTAAAAACTATTTAATTTTGCTATTGCTTTTCTATTTTCCGCTTCCACTTAAGAAAATATACAAATAAACAAATTTTTATAAAGTGCAAGCATTTTCCATGGCCCTCAGGGCAGTTCAGCTGTTACTGTAGTCAGCAGTCCTGAAACCGCAACACCGCCTCTCAATTATCCATTCCGATGCAGTAAGTATTGTAATAACTTCCGATTAAAAGGCCGCTGGCATAGCAACTCATGCCATTCCATTTTCTGACTTGAAGGCGTCAGTAAGGAAATTTTTTGTGAAGATTCCTTAATGAGTTTCTGGCGCAGCGTAGTTTTTTTTCAAAAAAGACTTCAAGCAGCGCTACCCTATTTGGAGCCAGAGGCAACTGGATTGTTTGGCATACTTCCAAACATTGAAAAATGAGATACTTTAAATGTCCAAGATGAGCACATCTAGAGGCCAAAAAGTTGATTCATGTATGCCTAATTGTTGAGAACGTCGAGATTTGACGTTGCAGGTTGTTCAGCAACACTTTGCGCTACAGCATCAATATTCTTCACAGAACGTCTAGTTTTTGGCCTGCCAGTCCTTTTTCTATTCTTGACAAAACCATTTTCATGAAATGTTTTCATCAACCTTTGAATTGTCGACTCATTCGGATGATTATTTCCACCAAAAAAAGTCTCGAATTTTGTGATATGATATTTTTAAGCGGTCCCTGTGGTCTAGAGCTCGACATTTTAGGGGTTTAAAAATGAAAAACGATATTTAAATTTTTAGGCTTTTTGTTTAACTTCTTTTACATACAAAAATGAAAAAAAATAAATAAATAAATAAATAATAAATAAAAAAGCTGACCCTCCCGAAAAATTGGAGCTGGACGTTGTTGTCCATTTTGGCTCTTCTAAAGGGTGATTTTTTAAGAGCTATAGGAAAGTTTAAAAAAAAAAACACACGTAAAATTCAGAAAAATGCATGCAATTTTTATTTAAATCTATAGTACAGTCCATATAATTTAATGTTTGAAGATTATTTCCTGCAAAAGTTGACCGCGACTGCGCTTCAAATGGTCCATCTCCTTAGTCCAATTTTTTTATACTATTTCCAATGTTTCGGCCTGTATCTCACATATAAATGCTTTAATGTTGTCTTCCAATGCGTTAATTGAAGCAGGCTTGTCTGAATAGACATGAGCTTTAACATAGCCCCACAAAAAATAATCTAAAGGCGTTCTATCGCACGATTTGGGTGGCTAATTGACAGGTCCCGAACGTGAAATAAAATGTTAACCGAACTCGCCTCTCTACAAGTCCATTGTTACGCGTGCTGTGTGGCATGTGGCACCGTCTTGCTGAAACCACTTGTCAAGCAAGTCAAGCTTCTGCATTTTGGGCAAAAAAAAGTAGGATATCATTTCACGGTAGCGCTCACCATTCACGATTCGATTACGTTACGATTTGCAGCATCTTTGAAGAAGTACGGTCCAATGATACCTCCAGCCCATAAACCGCACCAAACTGTGGATTTTTCTGGATACATTGGTAGCTCTTGCAATTCTTCTGGCTGATCTTCACTCCAAAATCGACAATTCTACTTATTTACGTACCCATTGATCTAAAAATGAGACCAAACTGAAGATGCTTGACAGTGAAACAAAACACGAAACGTGCTTCAGCTGTTTAAACCAACTGTTTAAAAAGATAATAGCTAAAAAATCACCCGTTATTTATCTGAAACACAAAACCAAACCCAAAAAAACTATTAATCAGTATGACTGTAGCTATGTCCCGCTACTAGAATAAAAAAATTGGCAAAATGGCGTGGTTTGGAATTTGACACTTTAAAAATCGTTTTTTTTTCAGTTTTTAATAAAAAAAAAACGAAATAATTGAAATAATAATATGATTCTAATATGAGCGATAGCCTTTGATGTTGTGAACAACATATTAAAATTTCAGGCGATTCGGTTGAATAGTTTTTGATTTTTTGACAACACCAGGCCGAGTTTGAGGTAGAGGAGCGCGCAGACCGCTCTCCACCTAGTTAATGGGCTGTAGCAGCTAAAATATTGGGAATTTCTGCATTAAAATTTCACAGTATATTCTTAAGATACTATACTTTCGAAATATCGAAAAAACAAATAATCGATTTTTTTTTAACTTCTAGACCACCGGGTCCCCTTAAAGATCGATCATTTACATTAGTAAGTTTCACCTTTGAAAGACTCTTTATAGGTATACAAGTTAACTATTTTGCTAACACTTCGTTGTAGTGCTACGATACTTTCCTACGGAATACTTCTGTTCTTGGTTAAGATTTTGCTCAATTCGAACTGCATCGAAATTAGGTTTGGCTAGACCCTTCCTAATTGTTTTTAGTTTGAAATATTTCTATTTATGATTCCTTAGGAAGAGTTGCGTGGATTTTGCTAGCACTGTATATGTAAATTAAAATCTAACATTTTTTACACGTGCAAGTGAACATCAATTTCTCATACTTTTGAATACTTGTTTTTTCACTATAAATATTTCGGCTAATTGGAGCACGCGAAAATGTTGACAGCTGCCAGTTGGATGGGCTTCTCAAATTCTAATATTCCAAATGTGTAATTTGACATTTTGCGATGTTCTCGCCACTAATGTACAAGCACGAGTACAGCAAATGCATGAAATTAAAAAAAAAAAAACAAGTACTTGCTCAGGTATTTGACTATTCTGAGTGACAAAAACAAAAACACAGAAAATTGGCTACTCAGAAGATGTTTGAAAATACAACTCTTTCAAAAGCCGAATAACTTTAAAATTTCGTTTTAAATAATAATTTCGAAAAATATGAATGTAGTAGTTGTCAGAATTTGTTGTTTAGAAAATTAATTTATTTTTTAATTCAGAGAAAATAAGCTTTTTAAGTCAGTCGAATCAAATAGGAGAGCAATTATAGAATTTGTTTTTCAGACGAAATGTTTCCCAAAGTAGTTTTTTATGGAGGCTCGATGACACATCTTTTGGAAAATAAAGTATTTGTCATAAAATGCTGCGTACTTATTTTAATACTTATTTTAAGGAGTTGCCAGGGCCGAATATGATCGTGTGTAATACACCAGGACTTGGTTTGATGCCTACTGTGGGCAATATCAAAATAATAGAATACTTTTACTTTTTATTTTATCTAATAAAAAATATTTCACGGCGTACAATAGGAAACTACTTTTTTGTTTTAATATTATGCATAGAAAGATAGTTTTGTTAGCACAGATGGATACCTTGGAAAACTAAAATTTCTACTTTGAGTTGCTTTTTAATGCATTCAGAGGGATTTTTTTTGTAATTGACGACTTTTTTGATATCTCGATTTCCGAAATGAAAAAGATTGCTGAGATAAAATCTGAGATTGGAAATGCAAAATTCTAAATGGCGGACCCAATATAGAGCACGGAAATCATTGAAATGGTACCATCTGGAGGTCTGCGTTCCAAAATTGATGTACGTACTAAATCTAGACGATTGGAGCAAATCTACGCGAATATTGGTTCTAAGAGGTCTTGATATCACTGATGATGAATTTGAGGTTCAAAGGCCGTTTTCAAAAAGATCTGTTCCGCCTAAAAAACTGGGGCGAACACCTGATCTTATCGGTTCGCCGAAAAAAACTAAAATATACAGTCGAATCGTGATAGTCCGACACATACGGGACCGACTCGTTGTCGGATTATCAAATATTCCGGACTACCGAAGGTTCCATTTAATCAATGTTAATTCGAAAATTATGATCAAAATACATAATGCAAAAATAATCTTTTTATTAATATCTCTTTTAGTGGGGGAACAAAAACGTAACTGCTAAACTTAAAGAAAATAATTACACGCAAAATTTTTAGTTTTTTAATACATATGCTCTACATATACTCTTTAAAAACTTCACGTGAAACCCATGCTCGGCTTTGAGATTTGTAAACAACAGGGAGGGTTTCTAATTTAAAATTTTTAAAAGAACGCGGCCTTTTGAATTTCCCTACAGCTAAAAGTTTCAATTTATGCCTGCCTGAGGCATTTGTGCAGGGCATCAAAGTTAAGCGTTCTTTTCTGAGCTTTCGACCGGGTGCGCCGATTTCACCATGTGTAACAAAGGTTTTGGTCGACAGTTGACGCCAATTTAAACCTGTCTCATCTGCATTATAGACCTGGTCAGGAGTAAGGCCAGCTTCTAAAATTTTTTCTCTGAGTTTGGCTTTAAAATTTTCGATTTGTGATTCGTCCGCAGAAAGCTTTTCACCACTCACATGGAGAAATCGTATGCCGAAACGGGATTTAAAATTGTCAAGCCAGCCGTCACTAGCACGAAAATCATCCTTCTTAAAAATTTTACCATAAAAAAGTTTCGCCTTTTTTTTTAAATTTCACCTGATATTGGTATGTTCCTATTTCTTTGTTGTTGAAACCAGACATGTATGTAATGCTTCTTCAACTTCTGGGAATTCACCACTCTTTAAAGTTTTTCGGTTTCCCGATTGACTTACGACAGATTTTATGAAGTTTTCAATTTTATCTTTGCGCTTCACTATGTCATATATAGTAGCTCGCCCGACTCCGTAGATCCCACTTAGGTAAAGAGGTGTTTCACCACGCTCATATCGCTGAATTATGGCCCATTTATCATTCAGCGTAAGTGTTGCATGTTTACGTTTGTTTGACGTCGATGCCATCACTAAGTAAAACCAAATCAGAAAATAACGACACGAAAAGACAGAAAAAAATCACATCAACACCGTCAGAAATCGCGAGGGAACTGGCGTCGTTCAAATTTAATGACAAATACGTTGTGACCGGGAAACAAAACACAATCCCCCTCTGCTGCTCTGCTACGACTGATCAAAATAAAATAATGCCAATTGCATCCATAGACGTTATGAGGTTGTCGGATTACCGAACGTGTCGGATTAAGAAATGTCGGACTATCACGATTGTACTGTATATGAAAAACACTACAAAAACCAAGAAAACTAAAAAAACATCGGGATCGAATTAAATTAAATTCTACCTTTTAATATGTATTACATATACAAGATTACCGGGAAAGTCGTCCTAGATGAATCACAAATGAACTAAAGAAAAATAAAAAAGGAATGAGTGAGGAATGCACACAGTGAAGGCATCTGGACCATAAAAAAATTGCTTAATCAAATTTTCGATTGCCAGTGTTTGGAGTCGATGTTTCGTTAAGTTCGACTACCTGCTGAGTTTGTGCAATTACATTATTCGTAGAATATTATACCCGTTTGGATAGCTAAAAACACAAGCCAGTTTTTAAAACAATTTGCAAAAATGACTAAAATTTTTTTTTGTTAAGGATGTGAAAAAGATAAAAAAAGTTAAAAATAGGAAACGCTTAGTGAAAAATTGTAAATTCAAAACTTTATCAAGTACCCGTTAACTCTTAACTCTTGGTTCAAATTTTTCGAGTATTTAAATGGGTTTTCTTAAGTGACATACCTTGAAACTTGACAATTGAACTAACATTTAAAAAGAAAATGGATATACGATAAGGCGGGCCATTTTTTCTCGATATCTATACATAAAACTCTAAGACAAAAGTCTAAAATCAATTTCGAGCCTCCCCTCTCCCGAGTTTTAAAATAAGCTATATTTTATCAATGCGAAGTTAATGTGAAGATTAATATAGGGCTTTTAAAAAGACGCGCCTAGATGTGGTAAAAAAAAAAAAAATTAAAAATTTTAGACTCTTTCAGGTTTCACTATTTTTATTCAAAATACGGTTCCTAATAATTATATATGAAAAATGTCATCATTTAAATGTCCACCATGTCTACAATAGCCGATTCATGAATTCTAAGTTGTTGAGAACGCCGAGTTATCGATGTTGCAACACTTTGCGCTACCACAGCAGCAGCAACATTCTGAGCAGAACTTCCAGTTTTTGACCTGTCAGTCCGTTTTCTACCCTCGACAGCATCACTTTCTTAAATTTTTTTCACTAACCTTCGAATTGTCGACTCATTCGGAGCATTATTTCCACGAAAAATATCACGAATTTTTCGATATATTGTTCTTAAAGCTCGACTATTTTCATAATAAGTTTCAATAATTTTAACGCGTGTGAATTTGTAAATCTGTATACTTGACAATGTTAAAGACGGCAAACCGTCCAGGAATTATTCACTTCTGACATCTAGGCGTCACTTTTGAAAGACGCTTTATTGATCAAAGGGTTGAGTGTTATTGTTTTAATACAAACTTGTAGTTGTGGATTTTTTGGTTCGAAGAAATTATTTTTGATATCTTTTTTATTTATTTAAAGAACAACTTGAACGCAAATATTTAATTTTGTAATAGGAACTTGCTGAAAAAGCAAAAAAAAAAAACAATAAATATTGTAAAATTTCAAAAACTAATTTTTAGTATTTTTTTCTAATCATATGTTTAATTGTCTCGAAAACGGTTAAGCTTTGAATATCAACAGTCTTTTCACGCACAAATAAATACCATAGATGGCAAAATTTTTTTTCGCTCTCCAGATTCACTAAGCAATGAACAACGTGAAACTAAAATCGTCAACAAATCCACATACCTGTGGTGAAATGAGTTTTAACCGACGGTTTCGATTTGTTTCCGGTCTGTGGGCTGATTTATTTGTGTGTGACATTTCTTCGCTTTATTTATATATTTTTTCCAAGTTTGTTCTTTTTTTCTCCTTCGAGCAGTTAAATCTCTCTCTCGCAACTGCAGTGTGATCAATTTTTGGATATAAAAGAAAGCATTTTAATGAAGAAAAGAATTTTAATGAATACCAAATTTTTATTGAACTATTAGGTGCGCAACTAAGTTCCCGCTGTTTGTCAATAGATGCCGCCAGCAATGTGTGCTAGTCGATTCTAATATAACCTAAACGTCATAAACCAAGCTTAGACATATGGTATACAAACTGCTTCGACACATTAGTGATTTTGTTTTGGTATCATATACTTTTGGTTTTGTGAAAATGTCTAATTTTGTGCCGAATAATCGCCATTTGCGTGAGGTGTTGATTTTTCTCTTTCGTTCGAAAAAAACAACGGGTGAAGCGGAAGACAAAAACCTTCGAAGACGCTGAATTGGAGGCATTGCTCAATGAGGATCCGTGTCAAACGCAAGAAGAGCTTGCTTCAGTGTTAGGAGTTACCCGCCAATCCATTTCCAAGTGATTGCATGCTTTGGGAGTGATTCAGAAACAGGGGACTTGGGTTCCTTATGAGTTAAAACCCTGGGTTTTTCGCCTGTGAACAACTGCTCCGGCGGCAAAAAAAAGAAAGGGTTTTCTTCATCGCATCGTGACGGTTGATGAAAAATGGATTCATTACAGCAAACCAAAGGAAAGAATGCTATGGGGACTGCCGGTCATGCTTCTACGTCGTCACCTCGGCCGAATATTCACGCTGCGAAGGTTATGCTATGTATTTGGTGGGATCAAGTTGGTGTTATTTATTATGAACTGTTAAAACCAAGCGAAACCATCACTGGGGATCGGTATCGACTTCAATTGATGCGATTGAACCGAGAACGACGCGAGAAGCGGACGCAATACGCGGATAGCCATAAAAAAGTGATTCTACAGCATGACAACGCTTGGCCTCACGTTGCCAAACCCGTTAAAACCTACCTGGAACCACTGAAATGGGAAATCCTACCCCACCCGCAAAATTCTCCAGATATTGCGCCGTCCGATTATCACCTGTTCCGATCGATGGCACATGGTCTAGCTGACCAGCAGTTCCATTCATATGAAGACATCAAAAAGTGGATTTGGTAGGATTACAAAAGAATTGTCTACTTTGAACTCTTACCACTCAACCAAACGACCGATTCTGATGTCTACATTGAAAAACTAACGAAATAAGACCATGCAGTTGAAGAAAAGCGGCCCGAATTGACAACAAATCGAAAAGGTATTGTATTCCATCATGACAATGCAAAACCACACACATCTTTGGCCACTCGGCAAAAACTATTGGAGCTTGGTTGGGATGTTTTGCCACATTCACCATATAGTCCTGACCTTGCACCATCTGATTACTTTTTGTTTCGATCTTTACAAAACTCCTTGAATAGTAAAAATTTCAATAATGATGATGATATCTAATCGTACCTGATTCAGGTTTTTTGTAATAAAAACCAGAAGTTTTATGGACGTGGGATTATGATGCTGCCTGAAAGATGGGCAATACATTCCAGAATGAAGTTATTTAGTTCCATAAAAAATTCTCTTTGATTTTCTAAAAAAATCCGCAATAACTTAGTTGCCAGCCCAATAATTTACATTAATTTTGGTAGCTTCCAATTAAAAACAGAAACAAGCATCAAACTCAAAAATTTTAGTATTTTGGGTATAAAAAG
Organism: Anastrepha ludens; assembly: GCF_028408465.1. Lineage (NCBI taxonomy): Eukaryota > Metazoa > Arthropoda > Insecta > Diptera > Tephritidae > Anastrepha > Anastrepha ludens. The sequence goes on from NC_071498.1 coordinate 104,925,389, forward strand.
CACTAATTTTATTGCGAAGAGCAAAGTGTGAGCAACACTACACAACTAGACTAATGTGACGTCACGCACTCTCTGATATGCGCAATCTTGTTTCCATCATTCTTGTATTATATAAGGATTGCAAATTATATTTTCTTTTTTTAAATTTTCTCATTTAAATTTAATTATTGTTGTGTAGCGTAAATCCCGTGCCTTAATTTTACAAACCGTCAAAGATAATATTCACAAACGATTTTCCATGCACTACCTTTGTTTACCAGTGCAGCAGCATAAAATGTAGTACTCGTAATCATTTTGAAATTTTTTGGTACGCCATAAATTTAAAGAAAGAAATTGCGCTTTAGACTTATAAATCACATAAAAACTTTCCACAGAAACTATATTTTCCTGCTCTAAAATGTATCCTGCAATTAGCAAATAATACCAATAATGCCAGTAATACTGTGCCTTGCCCTTGCCCTTGAAAGAGTTAGTGTGATAAGTTGAAAGTTTAACCAAATTTGAATGGGACAATGTCTATGCACTCAAATATTTCCAATGTTAATTAAGAAATATTCTATTTTAACAGAAAGTTTTCCTCATGAATCCCAGAGGAGCACGCATTTGTGGGCTCACACTCAAGCACACTGAAGGTTCATTGCTTTCCTTAGGGATTGAGCTCAGGCATGAGTTCGTGTATGCAAACCAAAAATACCCAACAAGATTTCAAAACAAGTAGGTTTACTGTTATTGTTACTGTTTGTTATGGAACCCATTGAGAATTGTTTGCATGCGGTTAATCACGGATTCAATGTCTTTTGTGGTGTGAAGCATGAAATGATAGAGCAACTTCTTTCTAATAGCGGCGGGTGGTAGTGACAAAACTTGCGACGGCATCTATGCCATTAAAGAAAGCTTCTTAAACAAACCATTTGCCATTCGAACGTGGGGCCTACAGTTGAACCATTATTGATTGGACAATATCAACACCCACCCAACGAGTTGGAGGAGAAGCTCGGGCAAACATATAGAAAGGGTAGATATATATGTATGTATGTTTATTAGGATGCCCATAAAAAATAATTTGCTTTTTTGTTATGTTGATACTTTCGTTTATTTTGTTCTACAGCCAAAAAACGTGATTTCAACTTATTTAACTTTTAATTTATCATCAATGATTTGAAAATTACCTACGATGGAAAAAATGCATTTTCCCGCAAATTTGGAACACGCCGAAGTTATTTAAAATGTTTTTGGAGAATTGAATTATCGACACGTCAGAAATTTAGTTTATGACTCAACGCTCTTCGCTTGAACAAAGTCGGCCCAATGAGCTGAAGTACACTTGGTTGTAGATGAGCAAAAGTTAACAGACGGAATTGTTGCATTTGTGGGCCGAAAAATCCACACATCGCCATGAAAGAACCAATACAACCACACTGGATGGCTGTTTGGTGGAGATTTTAGTCGGGCGACATCATTGAGACATTTCTTTTCGAAAAAAAAACTTATTTTTTAGTTTTGCAATCCATGGAATTTTACTTTTTGGCTCTTAATTTGAGTCAGAGGGCGTTATTGGCTTCCTCTATCCCACTACAGATGCCATACTTAGTCAACTTTTTTGTTATATTCTTGCCTTTTGTACTTATTTATTTAAGTGGATGTTTAACGGACATACAATTTATATAATAAAAAAATCGGACTAGTTTCTAAACATTTTTCAAATAGTTACAGTAAAAATAAATTTTAGATTTCTTACATTAGGACTTTTTTCCGCTTAGGAATGAATGTGCGCCATAATTGTGGCGATTTGCACGTAACTACTAGTCGGTTGGTTTTGGGTTCGAAGACCACTGTAGATATGAAATATCAAATGACAGAAAAAATATTTTTTTTTTAAATACAGTTGGCGCTCAGAGGCTAAAGGAAACCTTTCACATAAAAAGCTTTCATAAGAAACATCTGTCTTCCGGAATTCGGCATCAAACTATTGGTTCTTTGGCTTGGAAGACAATATCACGATAAATTTGAGGGGAATCGTGGCACAAATATGGTAGTTTGGTGGAAAGCTCTAGGCAGGAATTACAATACCAAATTACTTGGTAGAATACAATTAAGAGTGACATCTAGATCATATCCTCGATCCTGACAGATGTTATTCCGATAGACCCACATACCATGGCAACCACGATGGCAACCATGAGTGCATTTAGGATAAATAAAGCGGGTCGCTGGAAAGAAAAAAACGTATGGTCATGCCTGGTTTATTTATTGTGTACACCTCGGAGAGAACTAACTACATCGTGCCGACGGTAACTTTCCATAGGAATTTTGCCACTCTCTTTCCTTCGCAGGAGGAATGGAATAAGAGATTCTTACTAAATAACTTCGACAATACAATCTAAACAGTTGGTTCAAAAATGGACTGCCATTGGAGCTGGTATATACCTATTCTTATAGACTTAGAATTGAAAACCCTGTACGTCCTAATACTAGCAGTGCCTTCTAGGCGGAAGTACTGACAATTGAGGAAGCTTGTAAGTTACTAATCGCAGATTTATTTTTTAAGGGCAATATCACTATTCCTTTGGATAGCCAAGCTGTAATCTAAGCACTGGATTTGGCTACAACAACCTCTAAACTGGTGGAACAGAGTAGGAATAGACTCACCACCTTGAGTGAAAACCATAAAGTTACCTTAATCTGGGTCCCGGGACATCGGAACATTGAAGGTAACAAAAAAGCAGATGAACTGGCAAGAGGGGGATCTGCCATGAATAACGTTCTTGCAGAATCGATATTCACACCATTGGGTGCAATTAAGAATACAATTTCCTCAAAATATATTACCTTCTAATCGTGGATCGTAGATGGAGAGTTCAGACGATGTGCAAAATTAGCAAAACGTTATGGCCCTCTAACAATCTCGAACAAACGTCAATATTGATAAAAAAGAAACAAAGGGACGTCTGGAGACTCACGGCAGACATAACTAACTGCTTGGTCTGTCGGAGAACAAGTAGCCAAAATGGGCATCTCTCCCAACGAAAAGTGGCACAGTTGCAAACAACCAGATGGGAAGGAAACGATTTTCCATTTCTTCTGTGAAATCACTATTCGAGAGTCTCGAACAACTGTCCGGCTTAGACCTCAACAACCTAATAAGGATATAGTCAAGCTGTAATTAACCGTCAAACAAGTTGGTAACGAGGATGTGGCAACAAAATGGGGCGAAAGCGCTAGTTGGATTCTGGTTGAATCACCACTTTAACCGATCAACCAAGCAAGCTCATCTTGAAACACCCATACTCTTGATTGATGTTTGACCACTTCGAAAATCGTAATAAATCATCGCACGAAAATTTTCTCGAGTTAATTCCAACTTTTGGGCGATATGAAATTTTCAACTCACTGAAAAAAGAACAAGTAAAGCTCGTAAGTGAAAAAGTTAATTATATGTGAGGAAACCAAAATTTTCCATAAAAATATGGAGTTACAGCTTATCACACGTAGCAGAGGCTCGTACAAGCATCTGGATAACTTATGTATAACTGTTCTGCTTGAAATTGCACTCAGTTTTTTCCTTCTTCTGCAATGTACAAAATAAGAGTTGGGGTCTTTCTATGTGAAGATAAATGTATATATGTATGTATATATTTGTATATATGCATATATAAGCAAAGTTTGTAGTTGGAAAGATTAAATGCAGCATTCACTTCAGAAAATTGATATCTGGCATCCTTCTTCAACCTAAATATACAACGCAGTGCCAGATATAGTCGAAAGTGAACCAAAAATAAAGGTTAATAGCGAGTAGTAAATCGACGTAATTCAACGAGTAGGCGAAACTCGTGCGATGTTCAATAAACGAGCAACGGATGCCAAAAAACAAAAACTTCTTTATTTATATATGTACATAGGTACATATATATGTATTTAAATGTATTCGCATATGGTTACCATTTATGGAAGGCATTCGTACATGTGCACACCCATGTCCAAACTTTTGCGTCCTTACATACTTACATATGTACGTATACATACATACATACATTAAGCAATTTACAAATGTCGATTGTTACGTTAAAGTTGGCGATTTATAATGCAAAATCTCAGAATAACAACCTATTCTGGAATAACAACGTACAAACAATCAACCAACCGAGCAAACAACAACTACAAGTAGAGACAACCACAGTTATTGTTGTTAGTGTTGTAGCGTTTTTGCGTGTCTTTAAATTCAAGAACCTTATTTGTGTACATACATTTGTGTGTGCGTGTGTTTTTATATGTATATGTGTACGTTTGTATGCACTTGTATGACTGAATTCTTCACATGCCTTGGATTGTGTGTGAGTAAATCCTTAAAACTACAAATGTTTCAAGACGATTTTGCATATATTAAATATCTACTTACTTGCATATGTCTATGTGGGCCTCAAGTACACACGCAATCGAAGACACTGGCACACACACTCACCCACAAGCAAACAAATAAATTTATCCGTTTGCTTTGCAGTGGTATCCATAAACGCACTCACACACACACACATATATATGCTTCTTCATACTTATTTACATTTATGCATAAATATTTCAATTCTGTTAACACGCGTGTTATTGTGTGAACCTCAATGTGGAGGTGTGTGCGTGTGGCGCGTAAAATATCCTTTGAAACACTGCTCGCAAAGGCACCCTGCCGCTTTCGTTTGTGGTTTCTGTCTTCAATCCTCTACTGTCCGCCCCCCATCGTCTGTTGTTTGCGACTGTGTCGTTCTGCTATTCTGCCATTCTATCGCTTGTCGCTTGTCTTAATGTTCGTCCATTGTCATTCGTCAGTATGTACTTATGTGTATTTATGTTCGTTTTTTACTTTTCGTCATTTAACACTTGACTTTTATCGTTTAATGAATGCCTTCGGTCGGCTAGTTTTGTGTATGTTTGCTGATTGTTATTGTTGTATTCATAAAATTCTTAAGTGAGTCTGAAGATGCTGGCAAATTTGATAGCCAACCTCTACCATTACCACTTTTGTATGTATCTATAAATACAAACAGATTCTTTCGTTTTATGGGACATTCCTTCACATTGTCGCTCAAAGTCAGTTTAGTTAGTCAGCATTAAAGGGGGGAATGAGCAATGAAACAAGTAATTTAGACATTCTTTGAATCTCGTCAGGTTGATAAATAGTATGCTCTGCTGTTGGTCAACTTTGTTGCAATGATTGTTTTAGATTAAGCAATTGAAATGTGAGCAGTAATAATAATTGTCATGTCAGCAAAATTTCAACTTTGATTTCGTATCTCTGCTTAACAATTAAGCAGATGCTGAAGGGCCCTTTCAATCCAGATAAATTTTTTAACCCAAATTATCTCATAGAAAATGCGTAAGAAGGCTGCTGTCTTGATGTGTGCTCTGAGTACCCCAGTATCATTCCTATTCAAATAAAAAGTGATCTCCCGTAAATGGGACTACCCAAGCGAATGAAATCCACAACTAACCTCAACTTTTGCCTGCAGGCGATAGACAATAATAATAGCATCGGCTAGCCTTTCTACTAACTAATTTTTGCTGCTTTTAGTTTGTTTACATTGCTATAAAAAGATTCGATTCTAGTGATACCTGTGATTATAATAAACGCGGCGGTAATGTTCTGGTCTACAGTAATGTCATGTAAATGTAATCTTGTAATTTTGGGTATGGCAATTATGACGAGTGCCGGCTGAATTCCCCGACTGAGGGACAAAAATTCAGACATTGCCCACCCTGCATTGAAATCACCAAGCTCGAATGTGGATTATTGCGAGACGCTTATCCACCAAAGGGAACGTAACTACGAAGTCTCTTTCCCATATCCCATTAATAAATTCAACACCGAATTTGCGCTTCTCTACATGGCAGCTGTAGTAGACGTCGCAAGGTCCCATGTTTTTCTTGCCTTGCCCCGTCTATCGCATATCTTGAATGGCAATGATGTCAGCCTTTGCTCCTACGAAGACATCAACCAGCAGGGCAGAGGCACCAGAGCACCCATTAAGGGATCGGACATTCCAGGTGCATGCCCTAAAATCGTAATCCTTAGTTTGTTCGCAGTGGTCGTCATCAGTGCAGACAGTTCTTATCCGAGGCTTTGTTTCGTCTTCATTGGGAGGGTTTTTACGTGGCTGGACCCAAAACCAGCGCACAATGAGCTATTCTGGTTGGGCCATCTTCACAGTGAGGCACGCATGCTCCTAGTAGGGCAGTATAACATCAAGCTGAGCAAGGTTTTCCGTCTGGGATATTACCAATAGCAACCAGCCAGCAGCCTCCTGCTAGAAGCCGAGTAATTTTTTTGCCACTAAATGATCGATGAGATCTGTGTAATGGCAGTTTCTAAACGATATTCACAGAGTCTATAACCACCTTCAAAAACTCGCGCTTTCTGAATAGCGTTATTGGCTCTCACTTTTATCTACAATATAACAGAATTCAGCTGTCTCGTTAGACCCACGTTTCCTTGGCTATTTTCAGCTGAAGTGAAGTTAATAACATTGAACATGTTATAGAGGCATTTGTTGGATAGAGCTCCTTGCGAGCTGCGTACAAGTAGTGCCAAATTAGCCCTTCATTTCCTGAATAAAGTTGCCTATTTACATATGTAACTGTGTTTCGATTTAAGTCTTACAACTTCTCCAATAATTATCGTCAACATTATCCAGTCTTCTAGCGTGAGCACTAATAAGTTAAAGGCGATGAGCTTCACAGTTCTCTTAAGGCCAAATTTGAGGCCTGTGTGACGCTATGTGGCATCTATACCTAAAGTCGGTGCATGCTTCATGAATCCTAGTGGAGCTAGGGTTTAAATGAGACTTAAGACTACCGAGAGCTGGATGCCTACATTATTATTACATAGAGTTCGGTATTGCTCAATGAGTCTCGAACAACAGAACCAAAATGGTAGCTAGACTATCTGAAAAAATGGCAACACACTCATCTTGAAGTTGATGAGAGTTACTATGCGTTAGCCTTTAGAAATAACAATCACCTATGCCTGAAAGACATTTAAACAAACAGTCAAATGCTCTCGTTGCCCTCGTTGTTCCAATGAATGCTGTCGTCAGCATAATTTCTTATATTGGTTTAAGATGATTATGTTATGGATTAAGTGTGGCTGCCAACCACGCAAAGAAAACTTAAGATATGACTAGATGAGTTACGGCATTTATAGGATCATTTTCGGTTGGAGACTGCATGGCTTTGCCGTCACAACTGCACAAATGGCGCAATTAGGAAAAAACTGTTTCTATCATTTGGTATTTCATGCATGGACACTGAACTAGTGCACTTTCTAATGGTAGACATGCGACAACCCATTCGACTACGGCGGTCGCCAGACGAATATCATTCAATAAATAAGATTTTATTCGTTCCAGAATAATATAGTGAAAAGCTATTGCTGCCAGTTTGCTGATTAAAACTGAGTGTGAAATCCTGTCAAAAAGATGTATACAATATATATCTGAAAACCAACTTGAAACCCAGATACACTTCCTTCTGTAAAGACGGTAATATTAGAGACGTTGGAACGGTTTGGAATAATCCCGAGAGACTTTTAATTGCAAAAACTAACTTATCGTTAATTATAAACTCCACCAATTTCGAAGTTGTAGAAAGATTGGAAATGGGCCTGTATTTGAACTTATGTAACTTTTCTATTTTTGCCGTTCTTTATTAAACTCCAATCTCAACTTTCGACCGTTCTTTATTAAACTCCAATCTCAACTTTCGACCGTTCTTTATTAAACTCCAATCTCAACTTTCGACCGTTCTTTATTAAACTCCAATCTCAACTTTCGACCGTTCTTTATTAAACTCCAATCTCAACTAAAAACTATATTCTTACAATCTACCCTAAATCCCTACTTGCGGTGTAGCTATTGAGTTTGTGTTGGTGTAGTTGCGCCGGCAGCTTTGTTTGTATGTTGGTACGAATGCATTCTCAGCTGCATTCCTCAAGCTGCCAAAAGTCACGTACGTAAATTGATGATCAGCTTGACCGCTGTAAGATTTGTTTATTTGCAAAATCCAAAAGACGGGCAGGCGTAGGAGTAAGCTGTGCGATCTAATTACGAACAGCCAGTAGCGTGGGAGTGATTCAAGGGAATCATCAAATCTCTGTTTTAGCTTTGCAAGTGTGCAATGCGCTAACTTGTATAATTCATTTTTATTGCCGCTTTTGAAGATAGAGGTGATATTAGAAATTTCACAATCATCGGCAAATTCGCCAGAAATTGCGGAAAGTCCATCGACATCTGTTTGGTCTGAAGATTTAAGCCGGGAAATGTCGCTACGAATGTCATTTGAGTTGAAAGTTAAAGAACCGACGCTTATGGATTAGTCCTTGTCCACTCCGCTCGGACGTCGACAAGCCTCTTCCATCGCACACAGTTCTAAGCTGTTGTTTTTGCGCAGTCCCATGTGATGTCGGTCTTTGGCCGACCGCGTCCTCTGCTCCCTCGCCGCTTCCAGTCCAGTGCCATTCTCGTGATGCTATCTGGTGGTTTTCTAAGCGTGTGACCTATCAATCGCTATTTTATGCGTTTGATTTGTCATAGGATAGGTTCCACATTCGTTGATCTTCACAGCGCGTCGTTGCTGATGGTGTTCGGCCAGAATATTCTACAGATGATGCGGAGGGATTTATTGACGAAAGATTGTATCCTCTGAGTGATGGTGTTAGAGACCATCCATGTTTCACTTCCGTACAGCAATACTTAGTTAGCTCAAGAGCTGAATATTCGTAGTTTAGAGCGCCTGGCGATTTGCGAACTCGCCCATACTGTAAGCATTCGCCCGAACACCACCCTTTTTTTCGATGTTGAAATTTTCATCTTCTCCGCCGTCTTCCGGAATAGTGCAGCCTAGATAGCAGATAGCGCTCCATCGGGCAGATTAATCTAATGTACTAGAAAAATTTACTGCAGGATCTCTAACCCAAACCAGGTTGGACCGGAAAAATCACATCATGCTTCTGAGATAAATCACTTCATATTGCTGTTACTTCGCAAGCTTGTAGATGACTGTGGATATGAACACCAAATGATTCGAAACGTGTTTTTTTTGCAGCCGCCTCGTGGAGACAATTCTGCGTATATTTCTGCCATGAAAAAACGCCACATAAAAAACCATCTGCCATTTGCTGGCGCACTATAGGCTCCTCCGTTTGGCGAACAACATCAAAACGAATAAATAAAAAATAACTATGAAAATATGTTAGACCTACATTTTCGGACGGGCAGACATTTCGCGTGAACTAACATTTTTTTAGTAGAACACTGCAGCTTGTATGTATACTCAATCCTTTTCAAGCTGACGCTTTTTGCTTGTAACATACATATGATATATTTTGCTCTCTCTTTATTTCGCTTAAACTAGAACTTAAACTCCGAAGGCTGTTCTTAATCTAAATAAGAAATAGATTATATGATTTGTGGAGAAATTTATTAATTTGTTAAGCTTCTGAATGCTTGGGACGTACTCTATATACATATATGCATATATTTTCATGTATATGTAATATAATTTGAGTATTCGTGTATTCATCAACATACATATTTGTAAGTATACACGTACGTCCACAAGTACACAAATACCTAAGCTCGCGACAAGAGAACGAGTGAGAACCCGACAGCAAAGCAAATGAGAGCCAAATAAGGAGTGTTGTTTACGAGTGCGGTTTGAGAAATTTTTATCCATTCGTGCTTAGAGAATGATACCAGCACTAAGATGAATGATTCTGTTATGTTTGGAATCAAACAACATCCATCGTAGGGGGAGTGGGGTGTGTACTTGGAGAGTGGGTGAGGGTGATTTTTGTGAATAATGTTGTTGACGGCAGTTGGCGGTCGGCGGTCGGCAGTCGGCAGAAGAGTGTTAAGGTGAGTGCATTTGTAATTTAATGAATGTGACAAGCGCAGCTGCGACTGCGTCTGCGTCTGAATTCGAATCGAAATATGCATCTGGGATTGTTGGTCTGTGTGCTCGACCAACAACTAAGTATTTGTATAAGGATGAGTATTCATTTTTCTTGTTTGTATTTGCATTTATGCTTGTCTAACTGCTTGTCCCTGGACCAAGAGAAGGCCTTCTTACCTGCGTTGTTGCTGCGCCACTCTGCGCTTCGTTGCGGTACTCAACAGTCACTGCTTTGAGAACTATGTACATATGTAACTGTGCATATTTATTCATAGGTTGTGATTATTTTGATTTTATGGTTTGCTCGTCCTGTCACGAGTTTGTACTGTTGTTGGGATTAATTTTTGTTACTTCTTGTTGTTATTGCTGCTGATTCTTATGATTGAAATAAAATTTGCAGTCTTGTTGTTTTTTGTTGTGACTGTTGTTGTTGTCGTTTGATGCTGATGTTGCTCGATGACGAAGGTGTTGTTGTGAAGAGGGTGGATGCTACTGTTGATTATGGCTGCGACGACCTTCACCTATTTTTATACTCGGTGTACTATTTTAGTGCTAAACTGCTGGATTTACTTACTTGCACATACACACAATATTTATGGGTTTGTCTGAGTTGAGTGCAATAATAGTGAATGAAGCGAATGAAATATTTATTAGGACAACTTTTTATTACTTATTACTAATGGACAGTTTATATACATAGTACTTTGCATTATTAACAATACAGTTATTTTCACATGGCACCTCACATTTTGAAATTTGTAAAACAAAGTTTTTAACTTAGAAGTTCCGTTTTTTTTTCATTGCAGTGCAGAATACAGACATGACCAGTATGTATGGTCTCCTATATGGAAGAAACGTCCGTGTTGCTTCATTAATTGTTTAGGATGACTTTTTAACATAGTCTAGTCGTTTTGTTAAAATTCTTTAAGTTAGAAAAAAATTAGTGACCTTGAAAATTGCAAAGTCGCACCATTTCTATACAATGATATTTAGAGAAATCTAAAGAAGTTTGTCGAATAGTCCATACGGTAAACGAAGACAATAAAAACATAAAACCGTGATTAGAGTGGGATGTAAATTGGAATAATAGCTTGAGCTGTGGAGTTGTAGAATATCTAGAAAAATTGAGAATTTTGAAACATGATGCTTTAAATAATTAATAAATAGTAATTCGTAATACTCAAAGTAATATCTGGAATATACGTAATGTTGATGAGGACATCGTAAAATACGTCAAGTCCCAAAGACTGTGATGGTTGGGTCATGTTACGCGTATGAGAGATAACCGACTCCAGGAATCAATTGTGTCATACAACCCCGTAGCGCCTAAAGCACGAGGACGTCCAAGACTAACGTGGTTTGAGCAAGTTCTAATGGACATAAGAACACTGGGCGTTAGAAACTGGAGAACTGTTGCCGAGGATCGATAAACGAGTCGTGAACGAAGCTAAAGCTATCCGATGATGATGATGATACATACATTTCATTATAATCTTGCCGCAGAGATGTATTGTAGAAATTTAAATCATATTTTTTTATTTTATGTAAATTCTTTTATTCTCTGTAGTATCAGAAAAGCCTTTTGACGAATATTAGGGTGACTTCTCCTTCATTTCCGTTGCTGTCTATGGGGGAAAAGTATTGTCTTAAATGATTTACTTATCTCGTTCATTAAGAAATCTAGTGGCATTTGAATTGTTGAAGAAATCTTATGGCAGATTTGCAAGAAGTGTTAATAGCAGAATACTAACTAATTGAAAGGTATTGGGAAAACTAGTAAAGTTTTGTGGCAAAAAAAAAATTGAAAAAAAAACTTGAAAAATTCTGAATTTTACATTTTGTAGTACATTTTTTTGTAATACATTTTTTTACCGAACTATAAGCACGTCAGAGGCGGGTTAGCTATGGAGGCAAAAGAGCAGTTGCCTAAGTGGGCACCACGCTAGTGGGATACACCACAAAAAAGGAAAGGTAAAAATTAGAAGATTAAAAGAACTGATTGATATTTATTCACGTTGAAAATTTGTGTACAGAGTTTTTAAATAAATGAAGTATTTAAATCTCTTCGCTTCTTTTTAACATTTTTGTAAATTTTTTTAAATAATTTTTTATGATAAAATATAAATGAATAAAAATATGTTTTGTATCAAATCAGTTTTTCCTCAGATTTTCTTTCTTATATTTTTCATTAATAACTGAGACTCAGTAAGCGTTGAAGTATAGCGGGATTCCCATAACTTTTCCAGTTATATTCAAATACGTGCAGTGAATCAGTGCAAAATACTGCTCTAGCGAGTGGCTTACATACATACGTACAACGTAAATATTGCTACGTACACTAGTAAACAGTACACGTTTTTCAAAAATGACAGAAAAAAAAATTTTTCCCCAAAAAGTTTGAACAAAAAAATTATTTTTTTTTATAAAAACTACATATAACATATAATATATTAATATAATATAATATATTAATTTTAAAAAATAAAATATAGTTTTTTTTACAAAAAAATTATATGTTTAACAAAAACAAAAATATTTCCTAAAGAATGAAAAATAAATTAAATATTTTTAATGTTAAAAAGAACAAAAAAACTACATTTTTTTATAAAAAAATATAACCTACAAAAATATATAATGTAATATATAAAATATAGTTTTTACAAAAAAATTATATTTTTATCAAAGAATTAGAAATAAATTAAATATTTTTATTGTTAAAAAGAACTGAAGATATTTGAGCTTATGAAACTTTATATCCTAATTTCAAAATTGAATAAATCTATAAATTTCAAAATTACAATGTTTTTAATTTTTCGGTATTTTTTTTAATAGCCAGGTCTACAAATAAACAAATTTTCAGAAAAACTTGCGACAATTACGACAATGATTGCAGCCATCCTGTTTAATCAGATTTGGTCTCAATTATCAGCAGTGCTGAAGATTCTTGTGTACCTTCATGTGTATATAATTCTTTGGCAATAATAAAGTCGAAATTTCCTTAGCTACATATTGACTAAGTTAATTAACTAAACCGAACTTTTCATTCTGTGATAGAAATAATAAGTGAAGAAAAAGATTCTCAAAATTTTTTTGCTCAACATTATTTCGACGAAGATTCCAAATACTTTTCTGACTTATCTTCAATTTCTGGACAACGGAATAAGTGCTTTGACTTTGAAATTTGATTAGTCGAGTCGACTTTCTTTTCTTTGGATTGCTGTTATGAATCCATTTTTCATCAACCGTCACGATGCGATGAAGAAAACCCTTCCTTTTTTGCCGCTGGAGCAGTTGTTCATAGGCGAAAAAACGACGTTCAACATATCTTGGTTTTAACTCATAAGGAACCGAAGCCCCCTGTCTCTGAATCATTCCCAAATCATGAAATCGCTTTGAAATGGATTGGCGGGTAACTCCTAATACTGAAGCAAGCTCTTCTTGCGTTTGACACGGATCCTCATTGAGCAATGCCTCCAATTCAGCGTCTTCGAAGGTTTTTGTCTTTCTTCACGCGGGCGGTCGTCAATATTAAAATCACCGTCTTTGAAGCGATGGAACCAATCTCGGCACGTTGTTTCACTTAAAGCAGCATCTCAAAAATCAACACTTCTCGCAAATGACGATTATTCGGCACAAAATCAGACATTTTCACAAAACCAAAAGTATATGGATACTCGATATCGATTTGCTTAATATACACATACATATAATATAAACACAGACTAGTCACAGCATTTTTTTTAGAGTAATTTTACCTTTGACCCGTCATATAATATGAGCCGAAGCAATGTAAATATTGGGGGCTATTGGATATTTATCGAAAAGCGTTCAAAACATTTTAATATACCTAATATTTCACTTCCATGCGGCATCAAAATGGGCTATGATCCTAAGTGTCCTCCAGGACAACCGCTTCAACTTAATCTAACCTACTATTTCAATTCTGACCAAGCAGCAAAAAAATTGGCTAAAAAATGTATACAAAAGCATTAATTTACTTTACAATACAGCAGAAAAATTTCATAGAATGTATGTACATACATTTATATGTGTAGGTATGTATGAGAGTAATATCTTTACATGAGAGCGAGTGCTTTACCTACAGGTACGGGGAGCAATGTAGGCGTCCCTGATACTTTTATTGAAATTGAATGGGAAAAAATGAACAATTTGTTGAGCCTAAAGTGTTTCAAATTTTGTAGCAAAGGCACTTCGCTATAAGTGGCTGTGCATGTACATGTTCGGGAGGGCAACAACAATACCAATAGCTGGATTTCGTGATTTTTATGATGCTTATCAACTACCATTTAGCGATTGGATGTTGTTGTTGTTGTTGGATCTTTTAATTGCTGTTGTTGCTATTTTTGCTGCTGCTGCAGTTGCAGTTGCACTCTACGCAATTTGCATGAATATTTTAGCGGAAATTGGGTCACTTAGCGCAGCTTTCAGCCCGACTACGATTATTTATAGCCGATTGACGTTTAAGTCCCGTACGTACGTGTGTATGTATGTATGTAAGTAGGCTACGGACTGAGTGTGAGAAATCATTGTGATATCAGCAATATACGTACCATATTCATAGTTGCTTTCCCTGCTTCCCTTGCGCTAGTGTTCAAATCTGGCAGCCACCAAAATTGCAAGAAGTGCAACTGCAATGAGGCATATGAATTGAGTTTTAAAACTAAAAAGCGATTTGCCCTTCAGAAAAACTTTCATCACCACAATTTCTACTATTGACATTGCATTTGCGCATGTGTATTGTAGATGTACGGGATTGTGTATGCGTGGGTGTCTATCTGTGAACTATGTAGCGGAATCATTCCACTGCGACACTGTGACAAGTTAATTGAACTAATAGTTTATGCATCAGTATCTGCATCTGTCGACGGATGCCTGCAGGAAAAACTTTGCTGAGAACTCAGTATTTAGCAGCAAATTGGTGACTAAATGGTGCTAAATAAAAAAAGTAGTATAATTCATGAAATAATTCATGTTTCAGCATTCATATTAATTTCAGTTTCAGAAATTTGTTTTGAAATTATAATAATATACTCGTGCTTATAAAATTTAAAATTTTAGAACTAATAAATTTAATAATTTTTGACGGTGAAAAACTTATGACTTCTTAATAAAATCGTAATAGGACTATGAATAAGTTCGTGCGGGTTTTTTTCGAAATTTGAAACTTTATTGACGTAAAATGGTTACAAATTTAATATTCAAAATATTGTCCATCGCTTACTACTACTTTTTCCCATCTTTCTGGCAATTCACGGATTCCCTTTGTGAAAAATTCGGTCGGTTTTGCCGCAATCCACGAATCGATCCATTTTTTGACTTCATCGTAATTACGGAAGTGCTGGTCAGCCAGGCCATGTTGCATCGATCGGAAGAGATAGTAATCGGATGGCGCAAGGTCTGGACTATACAGCGGGTGGGGTAGGACATCCCATTTGAGCGTTTCTAAGTATGTTTTGACCACTTGTGCAACATGTGGCCGAGCATTGTCATGTTGCAAAATAACTTTGTCGTGTCTATCGGCGTATTGCGGCCGTTTTTCTCGCAGTGCTCGGCTCAAACGCATCAATTGTCGTCGGTAGACATCCCCCGTAATCGTTTCATTCGGTTTCAGTAGCTCATAATACACAACACCCAGCTGGTCCCACCAGATACACAGCATAACCTTCAGGCCATGAATATTCTGCGCCGACGTCGATGTTGAAGCATGGCCAGGGTATCCATACGTTGCCCGACGTTTTGGATTGTCGTAATGGACCCACTTTTCATCGCCAGTCACAATTCGATGCAAAAAACCCTTTCTTTTGTGCCGTTGAAGCAGTTGTTCGCATGCCATAAAACGGCGTTCAACGTCTCTTGGCTTCAATTCATACGGCACCCAATGGCCTACCTTTCGGATCATTCCCATGGCTTTTAAACGTTTGGAAATGGTTGATTGATCAACTCCCAAAGTTTTTGCAACCTCTTCTTGCGTTTGAGCCGGATCTTGATCGAGCAATTCCTCCAATTCGGTATCCATGAACTTTGGCGGCGCACCCTCGCGTTCTTCGTCTTCCAAGCCAAAATCACCACTTTTAAAGCGTGCAAACCACTTCTGGCACGTTCGCTCAGATAGAGCATGCTCACCATAAACTTCCACCAAGATACGATGACTTTCGGCTGCTTTTTTCTTCATATTAAAATAATGAAGAAGAATTCCCCGCAAAAACACATTATTTGGCACGAAATTCGACATTTTCAAGTGTGGTAAAAATATTGTTGTTTACGCTTCAAATAAAAAACTTATACTGACGTTTGTGCCTTACGACAGTAGCTCTCCAATGAATGTTTGGAAATGTGGATCGATGGAATAATAATCAAGTTACGCCATCTGTTGTAAAACCGCACGAACTTATAAATAGACCTATTAGTAGGTAGTACTAAGCGACTATCAAAAAATGACTACAAGCACATCCACTTTTTCGAATCAAATTCTCCGACTTAGCGAGTAGAGAGCGCCAACAATTTCAGTTTCCAAGGCACTGCCACCTAAAATAAATTTGCTTGTAGGAAGAAGAATATAAAGCATGTAAATAATGGCCTCATATTCACTAGAAGGGCAGTGGTTGGAAATAAATGAGTTTTCTAGTAGGACGTGTTGTCTGTGTGTGTGTGCGTGTTATGCTCGTAATTGCAGTAATTGCCAAATCAACTACAAAAGGCTTTATCAGAGAAAGGTTGCACACCTAATTGCAGTAATTTGTGCAAAGTGAAGTTAGTTAAATACACAACAGATTTCATGGAAAATTATTTGAGAAACATCAGAGTTTTGCCATTGGGGCTTAAAAGCTAGAATTTTGCACATTTGCCAACTGTAAAATCTTGCTTGCTCTAAATGTTTTCAATATTGAAGAACTTTTAAAACCAACACATTTTTTCAGCAAAAGTTTTAGGCAGTCGCTTGGCCAAGAGAAAAGAAACATCGAATTTTTAGATGTTTCTTTCAAGCTGAAATTTGTATTTCAAGCTGAAATTTATGCCGCAACATTAGCAGCTGAATTACCTCTGCAAAGAGGCTATTAAAGCAAGTATGGCTCCTAGCACTAACTCGGAATATGTTGAACAATGCAGATCTTAAATGGATGAACTCTGCGGAAAGGGGCAGGTCAATATTTACTGTATATCAGGACACAGAGGAATAGAAGGAAATGAGAGTGCCGATGAGCTCGCTAAGGCAGGTATTTGCTAGCCGAGATTGATCACGTCAGACATATACCCAACACTCGTCTTTCTGAAAACGGAACTAAATGAGTACCTCATTCAGGAAACGTAGTCGATATGGGAACATTGAACCTCGTATAAAACTGCCAAAATTATGGTAAAGACTTGGTATACGAAAGACGGCAAAATATTGGTTGGAGTACTGACGGCGCACTGTCTCACCAAACATCATGCAGCTAAAATGGGATTAGTCCAGAGCGAAGGTGTAACACATGCAACGAAGCGAATGCTAGGGGTACATTGGAACATCTACTTTGCTTCTTTCCTGCTCTTTGTAAGACTAGATAAATGTTCTTAGGGTCAGCATGTTTTTCATCCTTGAAGGACGTTGCTGACAAACAGCTGAACGGCTTGTTAAAACTCACGAAGGCGTGCATTAAGAATTTCAGAAAATATCTTCGACTCCAAATACATAGCACTGGTAACATAATGGACCCCACAGGCTTAAGTGAGATCTTTTTACAGATCAGTCAGCGCTACCTAACCTAACCTAGATGTTTCTTTTATATTCCTATTTTTTTTGAAAACTGCTCCTCACTTTCGAAAATATCGTATTTCCAAATTATACGAAAAAATTTCAGTGCGGCAAACAAGTCATAAATGATGCGGTAATTCGACTGGCGGGAATGTTTTTTTCATTCGCTTTAAAACGAGACTAATTGGAGGTTAATATGATGGAAACTCTTGACCCAAGAACATCTCATCCGAAAAATGTTGATCTAACATGCGATCCTTCGAAATGCGAGTTCCGTGCTGTCATTTACTACTTCGTGGTGAGAGTGAGAAAAATCCAGCTGAGATTTTTAATGAATGTAAAATTGTTTACGGTGATATGGAGAATAAAATGGCATGCTATTAAAAAGAGTCTGCTTACTATACACCCGACGCTGCAACTCAACTCCTATGCTCGGCTGGATGGAACGTTTTGAAACCGCATTCCTCTGGTCTGGTGCCTTTCGATTACGATATGATCACTTTGTTGAAAGAAAAATGCTTCCAATGGAAGAGGAGTGAAGGAAGAGGAGGAAAAGTGCGGAAGACTTTTTCGGTGCAGCATTACCGAAATTCTAATTTCGGCAGCATTTTTTGGTCTAAGCTGATGGCTGGAAAACTGGCATGGTGATTCCCCGAAATGATATCTATCACATCATTTTTAATGGGACAGATACCTGTAAACGGCCATGTTTTACCTGATTTTCATTAAAATTATTTAAAATAAAGGAGTCAATATATTTTTTTTAAAACTGGCATACAGTTTATTTATACATTAAAATAATATACATTTTTATTTTTTATTTTAATGATTTAAAATGGCGGATGTACACTCAATTCTTCCAGGAAGGTCGCAGCGGGGCTTCTCAATCGGCGGGCATTGTAGCATCGGTGCAGTGACCTGAATACACAAAACCAAAATTTTTTTTTGTTTATTTATGTCATAATTTCTATAAGAAATTAAAAAAAATGGGGAGAAAATCGCGGAATACAATGCTTCAAAAAAAAAATTAATTTTGGGCCGGATTTTCCTACTATTTTTGCTTCGAAAAAATTATGTTTTCTAAAAATTTTCGAAAACTTGTAAATTCACATAGAAAGTAATATCATAAAATAGATGTGTGCAAATTTCAGGGAGATCGTACAATAACTTTTCGAGTTATCGTGTGCGTCAATTCGAAAAATATAGTTTTGAGAAAAACGCGTGTAAAATCGGCAACGTAACTATACCTCTCCCAGCGCTCGAACGCAAAGAGTAGAGTCGTCACGGTTGACGATCTATAATATAAGAGACACTTAAATTTACGTTGTAAAAATTTTTTGACTTATTCTTAAAGGATTATATTAACATTTTATGAAAAAAACAATTTGTTTTTTAGAAATTTTACAGGTATCTGTCCTCTTAAATTACTCCGATATACATTAAAGAAAGACACTTTAAAGACACCAAAAACAAAAAAAGCTGAGCTGTGAGTCAATGTTTCCATATTCGCAGCGTTCACAATAAATCTCTCGCCAGCTAGATTTTAATAGGTACATTTTTTTTAAAGCAAACAAAAATATGTTTTCTTAAATCGCAGAAAAATTAAGATTTTCCAACATAAAAAAATTTCCAATAAAATTAGTAACTTACACATCAATATTTTCGATATATGTTTGTAAATAGTTGTACTAATATTTACTAACTAAATTTGCGTATTTCTAGCATATAATTATATAATATTTATACATATGCTTACTTGAGAGTAAATAAAGAAATTTACGCAAATGCGTGTGTGTGATATTCGAAAAAAATCCACATAGGCTCTGTCGATTTCCTAAATGCTGCATTCTCTGGAAGTGAATTGTCTTAACCGTTTGAGTGCTAAGCGATTTTCTTTAATACATACGAAAATTGCGAAGCAAAATTTGGTCTAAGAAAACTGAAATATGATGGCTTTACAAATATAAGCATAGAGAACACAAAAAATTACATATTTCAATAATTTTATTTTTATTTTGTAGACTAAACTATTAGTTATGATTATAAGAAAAACTTATTTACATTTTTTTAATATCATCTTTTTTTTTTTTTTTTACAACAAGTTCCGGCATTATTATTCAAATTTTGGCACATTTGTGGTTCCCCACACATGTACCATGCACACCTTTTTTGCAAATGTTGCATATTAGCCGGGAACGCTTTGGATTTTTAGATCCTTTTACACTACATACTACACATTTGCGCAATTTATTTTCAAAATATCGATATTGAACGAAAAATAAAAATTGTTTTTAACGGTCTCAACTAATTTATACTTTTATATGACATAAATTTTTTATAAATATCGCAAAATAATATTCAACACGTTCCTAGCCGAACGCCAAATGCACAGTGATGCAATCGTCGCTATAGCAACGCGCCGCAAATTTGGAGTAATTAGTTATCGTCGCTATATCGACGAATCGCACTCAAACGGTTAAGGTACTTAATGAATTACTAATGCAATCACACATATGCATAAGAAACATATTTTTAATAGCAGGAGATATAAATAGAAATATCAATCATACACAAGCATCACTCATACGCACCGACGTACAGCAGGTACAGCAGAAGAACCGTGAAGTATTGCTCCCAACGTTACGCACTAAAATTATGTTTATTTATTGTACTTGCGTAAATGTGCGTGCTTGTGTTCATAAATTTAATTGATTATGGAAGGCAGATGAAAAGCGAGCATACTAGGCATACATAAATAGCTTCATATGTACCTTCATATTTACTTGTTGGGCAATTGAAATTTAGCATTCAGAAAATATTAAATTAGACAGAAAATACAGGTACGTACTTGAGAACCAGAAGCAATATTGAAAATACAGCAATATTTTATTCTTAACCAAGAATTGCTTATTATTGCTACGCTTAATTGAAGTATATAGCATAATTTTTCGCTTATGAAACGTGGTTGCCACTTGTGTGGAATACAGGCAAGTAGCTAATAACTCTGTGCAGTAGTAAAAAAATACGAGAATGCTGTGTAGCAGATTATGAAAGAGGAAGAGCTGTAGAACATTAGATCAACTGACGTTTTGTTCCTTAATGTCACAATTTTTTTACAGCAGTAGCTAAAAGTTTTCCCAATTTGGTCTCAACTTGATCTAAATTAGCTGAAAAACCTCGGATAAAACTACATTTGCCATTAATATGGTTCTTAAGAGTATTTACTGAAATTTAATAGCGCATATTTTTGTGGAACATTTTGGCCCTTATTTTCAACAATCTGAAATGCATTTACTTTGTAGGTTCGATGCGGGCTTTGGATGTTCCACGCAAATATTTGCCGGAAAATTTCAGTATTGTTTCAATTTGTTTCTCAGATAAAAACAATGTGCGATGGCACACCTCTAATTTGTTTCTAACGCTATTGTAACTACCGTACCCACTATATTCTCTTATGAATTATGTATAACACACAAGGGGAATTCCAAAAAATAAACAAGACTAGCGTCATAAAAATGTTTTTGATGGCACCATCTTTTTAATGAGCTAAGGGTATCTGTAAAATTTCGAAATTTGTTTTTTTTTTCATAAAATTTAAATATAATCCTTAATTAATATGTCAAAAAAAAATTTAGAACATAAATTTAAGTATTTCTTCGTCAACCGTGACGACTCCATTCTTTGCGTTCGAACGCTGGGAGAGGTATAGTTACGTATTAAAACTTTAGACGCGTTTTTCTCAAAACTTTATTTTTCGAATTGGTGTACACGAATAAGGTCTTATGAATATTTCTTAGCTGAAGTTGTGATGTATACAAATGACAATGTGGAGAGCAAGTTTCTAAAAGGATGCAATAAGATGGTGTAGTTGTAGGCAAGTTGAAAATTCTTTTTAAAAATACTACTGACTTTTATCTACTTCCCAAAACAGGGCAAAACATCAAACTTGAGCGGCGTAACTTTGTGTTGCTTTTGCTACTGCTAAAGAGATATTTCATTTTGTTGATAATTTTATTTAACCTTTGGCCAGAAAATTTCGCCGCGTAGCGTTTATTCTATTTTTTTTTTTGCTACGCTGCTTCTATTTAAAACATTTTTTTAAAGCATAGCTTAAGAGTGAATTCCACTCCTAGATAGTTATATTCTGTCGATATTGGTATTTGTTCTACTTTGAATATTCACTTTTCTATTTGCTAACCTTCCCCTTGACGGAAAACCATATTGCTGCATATTTCACATGCTACAATAATTTTCAAATTTTCTACACATTTAATGTGAATGATTGATGTGAAGTATATAGTAAATATCACAACTATATTTTATGCTACAAAATAAAAAATTAAAATGGGAAAAATATTAAAAGGAACAGAAGTTATTTGACTTTAAATAACTTTATCAAAATTTTAAAAATTGAATAAATCTCTAAATTATTAAATTTTTTTCAGTTTGCCCCTTACTATACCCAAGTCTACAAATAAATCAATTTCCAAAAAATGTAATACGACGTCCAAACTATACTTTGATCACTTGACATGGACGCGCTCATACCACAAAGTTATGCTCCATCATGATATCTCGGTGATGCTTCGCAAGAGAGGTGAAGAGCTACTTAGAAACACTGAAATCTGAGGTCTCTCCCATTCCCGTTGCCCTGTCCGTTGCCGACTATCATTTGTATTAGAGATCCAGAAAGATTCAACAATGTAAAGCAAGAGTTCTAATGAGACTTGAATGATGTTTATTTTATGGAAATTCGTACAGAATATTTTATTATGTGATCAGACAATTTTCTTTTAATGAAAATTTGTTGAATTGCTACTGTGTATAACCAAGTACAACAAACAACCGAAAACCTCTGCTGCTAGCGCGAAATTTGCTTCAGTTTACCTAATAATTCATTAAGGTGATAGCCTTTTAAGATAAAAAATAAAATAAAACAAATTTACAACAAAGTGTATACTTTCTAATAACTTGTTTCGGTCGTTGGCATAGCAACCCCTGTTTCCGAGAAATAGGAATGTGCAAGAATGAAAATGTTGGAAAATCAAGTTTGAAAGTTTATTGCTATCGTAAAATTAGAAACTCTTTCTGAAATAAAAAACTATTTGTGGTTTTCTGGCACACATACAGTATACTATACCTACATATACATAGTTTTGGTATAACATAGAACATCCAAAATGTAATCAAGTCAACCTATTCACTCAAAATTGGAAAATTTTCACATTTATGCTGCTGGTATAAGGAGACTATATTCCCGGGCTGATCAGCATTTTAACTCTTAAGTATAGTATTAAATTAAAATGGATGTCAAAATCCATCAAAATAGCAGTGCCGTGAAATATGCGTGAAATTTTGTATGTATCTCACGGCAAAGTAGTTCTCAGTTAACACCGTGAAAACTTTGCGCAACGTTTTTTCATTTAAAATAGAGCGAAAATTGACATTTCGTTTGCAAGTGAAGCGCCTGAGTTCGAATGTTCCGCAGACAGAGCATTTTTAACCGAAACGTTTTCGCAAAGAGTAAAGAAAGAGTCAGTAAATCTTCTTTATATTTTTTCGTGCCAATATATTTATATCTGTGTTAATTTGTTTAAAAACACTTGACTTACCAAAATTTGTCAATTGCTTCTCGGGCGACGCTCATAAATTAGACGTTTATACTCATTTGACGATCAATGTTGGTAACAACATTTCACGGCAAGCCAAATGCATGTTGCTGGCGAAATTTAACTTCTTTTAAGAAACTCCACACGTGGCATCACAATGGGCTATGAACCTGAGTGTGCCCCACAGGACAACCGCTTCAACCTAACCTAACCTTGGTGGTCTGCCTGATCCACTTTAACTCCTCCATCTACAATACTTGCCTCACCGCGTGGTCCTCCGGTCTTCTCATAATATGGGCGTACTAGAGAAGGTGAGTTTCTTGAAGTTTTGCGCGAAATTCCTTGAGCGATTCATAAAACAGCCTATGAAAACTTGGTCTTTCGGCCCGAAGCCCAAATTTTGAGTGCTAATTCCAAATTCCGAGTCTGTAGTTTTTTGTACATGCCTAGACCTTCAGTCCAAACCAAACACCCAAAAAGGATGTATATATGTATATATAGACCTACAGTTTGATATACAGTCTGTCTGATAGAAGTCTGACCGAGATAACTTAGAAACTATTTGACCAATTCAACTCTAATAAACTGCACTGTAGGGGCTTATAATATTTATTATAGGTACGCAATATATTCCATAAAATATGTAGCTACCACCTTTAGCTACATATAATGGCTTCACATCTTCGAGTCATACTTAGCGTTTATTTTTTGATTAACTCTTGTCTCTTGTCTTAACTCTTGCCCAAACGCTTTTCAATAGGGTTGGCATCAGGCGACAGTGAAGGCCAATTCAATATTTCAATTACATTTTGCTGTTTCCACGTTAAACACTTTCGCTTTCGATGCATAGGATCGTTGTCTTCTCGTAAAATCCAAGTTTGGCGAGTTCTTCCAAACATCTTCGCAGCTGATGGGAATAATGCTTTTTAGTACATTTTATTCATCAAAACTGCATCCAAATTGGTGGTAAACACATCTAAAACGTTTCTATTAGACAGACTGCATGTCTTCACCAAAGTATATTTTCACTGTCACACAGAGAACTATAATTGACCCATACACTCTTTGTTTAGTAGTTGACTGAGCTTCTCTTCAAATTTGTGCTATGCGTCTTAATATTTTATTACAGATGGAGAGTTTTAGATTCTTATAGCCATAGTCTCTATAGTTTCTGTCACGATCCATATCCATCTGGGCGCAAAAGTAAACATACGGTAAAGGTGAGGTAAACACACCTCAATGTCACATTTTTTGGAAAATTCGGAAATCGAGTTACGAATTGAAATTTTGCTGTGCGTGCAGAATTGTTGCTACCGTTATCTCTATTGACAGCTTAAGCCAGTTGGAGTGTAGGCTCGTACTTTTAAATTGATTTTTTCAAAAATTTCATAACTTTGGCGGTGAAGGTGTGCCATTTGTAGAACTATTTAGGGGATAGGATTTGACGTGAATGATTTAAATGATATAGAGAATACTGTATTGCAAAAGAAATAAAACAATCAGCAAGAGCAGTTAAAATAAAAATAAAATATATCGCAAAAAAACTGCTGAGCAATAGTAAATGAAATCCGAAGGATAAGCAAACTTAACAAGCAAACAATTTTACATTCACAGATATAGCAGCTTATGCGTGTTTACATATCTACATTTGTATTAGAGAATATCCATTTATACGTATCCATATATACGAACGTAGGTATATTTCTCTGTATATATGCACATAAATATGACCGGATAGACGAGAAAGTTTCATGTTTGTGCCACACCGTACGCTCAAGTGCCTATAGGCGCACAGCTAAAAAAAAAAACCCATACACGCGCGTGTTAGTGGAGTGGAGTTTCATGGGGGAAGAAGTAGTGACGGGGAGCGAAAAGAGACACTTAAGTATACGAATATGTGTTGAGTGTGTGGCATAATGGTTGTTCTTGTTGTTTTTATTGTTAAGCTGCGCTTTGGGAGTAATTTGAAAAAAAGGCGGGCGCTGTTGTGTCTAGGCCATTTGGGATGAGGCAGCTGTAACAACAAACGCACAGCATACAAATACACATACATACTTGCACACACACATACATAAATACTTAGCAGCATATAAACGAAATAAGTAAAATGGTACTATGGAGATGTGCGTGTGAATATACACATACATACACATCTTACACAGTATATTTTATCGATTGCTTTGCTAGCCTTCGGCTTTTAACGCGATTCAGTGTGTACTCTTCTAAAGCGCTAAAGTACAGTCTTTTGTAGGGTTAGGGATGCCATACATATGTACATAAATATATAGCATATATGTACATATATATATATATGTATATCTTTAAGTATATAAATATTTGTAATTGCGTGCGTATGCAATAAAAGAAAAAAACAAGAAACTGCTACACTTCGAAATTCTTTGGTAGCAATGAAACTTGAAACAGTAACAATTGGCAAAAGAAAAATGACAGTAACAACAAAAACAATAAACAATTGTGAGTTCCAAATGCGAAGGATCAAGCACAACAACAAACCTAAAACAAACATACACCCCCGAAATTTGTTTTCGTTCTTTTGTAATGTGAGTTGTTTGTTCAGAAATCATGTTGGGAAAAGCGTTACTACTAATTGGGTAGGAGTTGACAAGAGACTGTTGGTAGTAAACTGGTAGTAGGAAAGTTTATTGTATTAAATAAGGCGTTATTATTAAACGTATGCAAATGAGTTCATAAAAAGGAAATAAACAGTTGAAATAAAGCCTTCCAGCGAGTGCTTTCTATTTCAATCGCCTAGCATACAAATCTGAAATTCTCAACCTTGTCAAACAATTTTTTTAACTGCATATTATTTATAAATTAAATGACAGTCAGAGCTCTCTTCTTAGGCCAACTAGGCCAGTAAAAGCACTACAGCTTTTAGAGCCTCCGAGCTTCTGAACTGAATCTTTTTGTCAAATATCTTCATTGCTTTCTCAGACTATTTCAATTTTAAACAACGTTTAACGTTTCTAAACAACTTTTGTGATGTTTTTTGAAAATTTAGCTATTTATTGCCGGCCGGCGGATTGGGCGTAGTTTTTGGCGGATTTTAATAATTTTCAACATCATGCTGTGATAAATTCAAATTCCAGTATATACCAAGTTTTGCTGGGTGAAATATTAAATTTTCTTAGATACCCATTTGGGTTTACATAATTTTTTTTGTTTTCAATTTTTTTATAAAAATACAGTTTATTACATAACGAAATCTTCGTAAACCGAAATTCCAAACTATGCAAAAAGCCCGCAAAAATTTACAAAAATTGCTGAAAAATGTAGTCTGAAAGCCGATTCAATTTTAGTACAATAAAGTTTAAGTTCGAGGTCGCCCAGAAAATCCGTTGATTTTTGAAAATTTTTTTTTTGCTCCAAAATTACTCTTACTTAAGGGGTCAGTCAGCTTCAAAAAATCGATTTTTTTTACTGTAATTAAGATATATTATAGGAGAATATGCCCTCAAAATTTTATAGCGGAATTCAAAGTGATAGGCCTGTGTAACGTCCCACGTGTGAGTATACTGTCGTTACGTTTTCTCAAAACCATGTTTTTGAAAATGGCGTGTAAGATTTAAAAAAAACGACGAAAGTTATCGTTTCAAACCGATAATTTATATAAAGATAATTAAAATGCGCAACGAGAAGCTATGCGAGATCCCTTATATGTTCGCCATTTTGTTTTTTTATTTATGTTAAAAAATTGTTTATTACTCTTTAATCATGCCTTGAAATAATTGCAAAGGCAGTGTCGCCACTGATAAGAGGCCGCCCCCCTTAACTCCAAACAATCTTTAAATCGGTTTAGGTTAAAGCAATGGTAGACTTTAAATCCAAGTTTATGTGCCATTTTGATCTCCTTTTGGAGTGAAGGACAAATTATTAAGGACTCTCCATCCATCCGTCATATGAATTCCGCGCCTTCCCAGCCGTTTGTAACTTTTCTTATGGGAACTTTGCTAAGCCAAAAAGGTTTTCTAATCCACATGTTCGTTTGCTATAAATTTTATGTGCTGGTACTCAGCCCACAAAGGCCGTACTCCTTGCTTCGAGATAAGTGAGTGCAATTCTCAATGAGTTTTGATATACTTATTATGAGACAGTAGTGCACATGAAGTTGCCGGGGTTCCGACAAAATAAAATGCGCTTTGAAGTAGTAGCTTTTCGAAGACATTCCCAGCGGAAAATTTCTGTGCCATTTGGACCCTACGCTTAATCCAAGCCGTATGCTGCTTTATGTGTTCCTTCTTCTACTAATTAAAACTATTTTCACAGGCTCCATGGGCACAGTAAGAAATAAGCTTTATTTCATCAAAAAAGTGATATTTGAGTTTTATTTCATACTCATTTTCAGTTAATGACTAGTAACAGCTATGCAAATGATATATTTTAAACTTCCAATTTGTGTTCTCTCGCTGAATCGTAATTTGAAATTTAGTAACACCTGCTGGGCACGGCTAGTCATCCAGACAGTTGCTACAGAAAAAAACACGAAGTATTATCGAGTCTCACCGCATGGATGCCTAACGGACAATGTGCGGTAAGGATATCGTCAAATTCAAGAGCTGCGGCTTTGTTATGTTCAGAAGTTCTTTCGAGTGCTTTCGATCTAGCGGTGGCTAGAATGAACTCGCGACTATGCACGATTACGCACTAACCCTGCGCATGTTGAGTTGATGTGAAGTGCAACTTTGCAGGAGCACACCACAGGTTTTTAATTTATTCATTTCCTGGGGAAATCATCTCGAGTATCCTCTGTCTAGCTAGTTCATCTACTCAGAAATTTCCTGCTATATCACTCTAATCAGGAACCCAAACGAGCCTTATATCGAAGTACTCTAGATAGATGTCAGGCATTACCCGACTAATTTCGAATGCATCAACAACGAGCCGAGAATCCTAATTGCCGCTTGGCTGTCGGGGTGAATGTTTACCTCCTTCACAGTAGTTACATATGTAAGCAACTACGGTGAGAGTCAGCAACTAATATGAGAGGTAAACATTTACTCCTCCCAGTAGTTACTAACGTTTTCGCTTCGAAAACACTACAGTGGT
The DNA here is from genome assembly GCF_028408465.1 of Anastrepha ludens. Classification (NCBI taxonomy): domain Eukaryota; kingdom Metazoa; phylum Arthropoda; class Insecta; order Diptera; family Tephritidae; genus Anastrepha; species Anastrepha ludens. The sequence continues at coordinate 104,953,754 of NC_071498.1, forward strand.
CCGATAGCCGTAACGAGTCTCCCGCAAAATGCACCTCTACCAAGCCTTCCGTCCCATTTTTCGAGCCATCCGTAAATATGCTTACCATGTACTGTCTGCAAATACTGCAGCCTGAACTCCTTTCCTGAAAGAGGTTGAATGGAAAAAGTGCCGCTTGGGCCGAGAGAGAATGCGCTTTGATTAGTTAAAGAACTCGGTTAACATCGGCTTGAAGTTTATGTAAATCATCTATTTCTAGAATCAACTTCGACAGACTCTTCAAGACGAGCATACCGCCAAGAAGAAACTGGCAAACACCAAAGCCTTGGAGAAGGGGGAAATATATTTCTATACAGAGGATTCCAACCTAGACGATAAGGTTGGTTATGGAGTATTTGCGAAGGAATTAGGACTTGAACTATCCGTTCGACTACCAGACTACTGCCGCGTTTGCCAGGCAGGAGTTTTAGCTATAAAAGAAGTAGCTATGCATGCCTTAACAAAAACTACTACATATAAATATTACATTTTCTCGGATAGCCAAGCGGCCAATAAATCAATGAATGCTACCAAAGGTTGCACAGAATGCCGGGCAGCCCTAAATGATATTAGAGTCGTATTAAAGGTCAGCCTTATTTGAGTTTCGAGGCATAGAGATATTGGGGGAAATAGCTTAGTGATAGAAAAGCCACTGAGATACCTATGGCGCCAAGAAAATTAATAATAAAGAATAACATTATCCATGAGGACAATAGGGATGGACAGCTGGGTTGTTATGGCTGCAAATAAATAAGAAAAAGACAAAGGAACTGTTTAGCCTTTCAAGAGAGGATATCTCTATTTGGCAGGTATTCCGTGAGATTAGGAGTTTTCTCCCATGAATATTGTGGATACTAGGTTGTAGAGATGAGGAATAGGAAGAAACGGTTGAGCACTTCATTTGCAAATGTCCAGCCTTAGCTAAAATCAGAGCAGGTTTTCTAGACAGATACTTTTTCAATTCGCCTTCGGAATTGTCTGGCGTGGGACCAATCCTGCGATAGTTCCACAAAATGGTTCCACGAAGAAAAATAAATGAGATTCCCTTGTGACACAGTGGGCACATGGTATCACAACGAACCTGGAAGGCTAAGTGAGATCCATAACCTAACCTAACCTAACCTAAAGGACCAAAAATACTCCCCTGAGGTGCACCAGAGGACGCAGAAAATGGTGCAGACGAGACATCATCAACCAAAGGGCGCAATGTCTATAATTAAGTAAAGTCACAGCCAGTCTAGAAGAACTGAACGAAACCCCAGCTATACATAGAAGTTTATCTAATAAAATTTTGTGCGTTGCTCTATCGAACGCTTTTGAAAAGTCAGTATAAATACCTATGTATATTGTTTGATAGGTGAAATTATTCGAATTTAAATTAATTTTTGTCATTATCTCAGTGCATAAGAACGGGGAACTAATGAGCAAATGAGCAACTACTGTCAAGAATGAAAGGAAATTCTCAAACAAAATATGCGTTTGACAAAAGGTGTTCAAGACAATACAAAATTGCATATTCAATCCGGTTGTAGCACAAATTTAACTAAAAATCACACCGAAATGGAGTAAATATTTTAAAGTTTTACAAAAAACAAAACAAAAAAATTAAAAAGTAATAAAATAAAAACAAAGGCCCATCAAATCATAAAAAACTACATTGACACAGAGAACTGTGTGTGTTGTGAGTGCTAAAATTGCGAGTGTAGTGCAATGTGCAATGCATGAGTAAATCAACCGAACAATGCAAACATACTAACCAAATAACAGTTACAAAAATAACAAGAAAATATGCATACAGCAGCAAAAACGTTGATTACAAAAAACTAGCAGTAACAGCAGCGGTAGCAGGGATAGCGCAACAACAAAAACAACTATTCGTACTCCAAATCCTCCCCTTCCCGAGTACTCTCACGTCGTGTGGTTGTGAAAATTTAGGTGTGACTTAAAACTTAAAATAATTCAAAATAAAAAAGGAGCAAATCAAACAAAATAATTTAAAAAGTAACATAGTTTATTATGAAGAGTATTAATTGAAAATTTTAATTAATCAAATCATTATGAGAGAAAAATTTATATGACTTGCATATGTACATACATAAGCACTATGTGTGTGTTTTTAGTGAATTATGCATGAAAGCAAAGTATGCAATGATAACAGCTAAACTCATTTCTGCAGCAAAAAATGAATAGCAAATGAAAATATGGTAAAAAAGGTATTAATTAAAAGTACTAATTGCAGTTTTTGTGTGTGCGATTCATGCGGCATAATTATACGAAATAACTACAAAATAATAATGCAATAAAAAATTTAAAATAAAAAAATAATTAATAAAATAAATAAAAATAAAAAAATTGATAAACGCAAGCAAAAATCAAGTGTTAAACCTTGCAATTTGCAGAGGAAAATTATATTGAAAAATTTAAAAATTATGAGTATTAATAATACGCATCTGTATATGCGCGTGTAGTTAAGAGAGAAATTAACGAACTTATCTTTATGACTGTGGTGGTCTAAAAAATTTTTTTTTCAGCCGCAGAGTTGGTTGAAGAGCGCTGTGACGCAGGGTGAAACGGAGTGTGTCTAATTTTTAAACTTTTTATTGTACATTTTAAGCCTAGGCTAATGTAATTTTACTCGAAATAACGACCGTCCTCTTTACATTACAAAAACAAAACAAAAAAGTAAAAACAAAAATATATATATTATAAGCCAATTTAGAACTATTAAATTAAGCAAAAGCAGCAGCAAAGTATTTCAAACTAACTTTTAAAATAGCTATGTGTATTTTTAAAAGTAAATCAATACCAAAACTATATAAATCTTTGTTAGAAAAATCAAGCAACTAAGCGCGCGGGAATGAAATTAGACTGAATGGAGAAATACAAAAAAAAAAAACAAACAAAAAATCAAACAAAAGAAAATAGCCAAACAACGCGCAATGAAATCCTTACAAAGCCATAAAGTACCAAGCGGCCAATAAAATTATTAAAAGCAGCAAAAAGTGACAAATAAACGACTATTTAATTGCTACAAAGTGTTAGAATGTGCAGCAGCAACAAAAAGCAGAGTAACTAAATGCAAACAAACGCAAATTGATATAAACAATAGTGAAATTGTATAATAAAACAAAAGAAAAAAAAAACAGCAGCAACAAAATAAAAAAACAGCAGCTGAAATGGTATAACCGTAGAGCAAATAATCCAAAAGAAGGGCAAAACAATAAAACACCTGCAAAATAAAATAAAATAAAATAAATAATAATAACAGATATGAAAATCCAAACAACGCACTCTACGCATTCAATTAAATGTCTGAGAAAATACGCTGAACGTACCTAATTAAAATTCATAGGCACACAAACATACACACATATACACGCAGTCACATACACATACCCCACAGAGGCATATGTATAGCTACCAAAAAAGCATAAAGAATCCACAAAAACGTAACGTCATAGTAAAGACGAAACTGAGGCTGAGATAATTAAACAGCTCGAAAGAAGAAGAGCGCATACGCACGCACGCAAACAATCAACATCAGCATCAGCATCAGAAAAACAAGCACGCACATACGCAAGCACCGTGCAGAACAATCGAGTACTCCTCACCACCGCCTTGCCACTTGCACACCCATCGCGCCTTAATCTGACACTATCAAACGCAGAGCGCAGGCGATGGGGAAACGCTAAGGCATTGTGTTGTGAGCTGTCCGTAGCAGAAGAGGCAGCGTCCAGCATCCAGCAGCTAGTGGCTTTTAGCAGTGAGCCAAATAAATAAGTAAACTAACAACAAAAGCGGAAAGTGAGACAAAGCAATTAAAAATGCAGTGGTGGGCATCGTAAGAAAAAAATAAAAAGTAAATAAATAGAAAAAAAATGTAAATCAAACAAAGGAGAAAAGATATGCAATAAATCATATTGAAAGTCAGCATTGAATAAATATTAAAACATCGATTAGTACGAGATTAAATCAACAACGACAAGTACTAACACATACACACGCGGCGCTAGAGCTGACGTCAACGGCAGCGACGGCAATAGTAGTAGTGCGCAGCCAATACAGTTCGATCGATGTCGTAGTCGCCAGTGCGTCTGTCGACGCTTTGCCTTTGGCAGTGCAATTTTAGGCTGCATAGTGGCAGCAGCACTGACAGTGGCACTTTCAGCAGTAGCAGCAGCAGCAGCAGCAGCGGCAGCGGCAGCGGTTGGATCAGCAGCCAATGCATCAAAAATCGAAGGTAAGTGAGCGCGCAATTGCAATTTTCTTCTTACTATACAAATTTGTGTACGTTTTTGCTAATTTTTCTTGCCGTTGCTGCTTTTTTTTCTCGTTTTTGTTTTGTTTTGTTTTGTTTACACCTGTTGCGCCAATTTATTGATGTGCGATAATTTTTCTGTTTTCTCGATTTCTGTTTCACATCAAATTTTGTTGCAATTCCAAAATTTATTAAACATAATTTAGCTCTTAATGACAATTTGTTACGTTGCTGCCGCCCACTGCTTGATTTCGTGCGTTTGTGAGTGTGTAACGGGGCGTATGCGTGACTTGTATGTCGCCAAGTGCTATTTTAGCGCGTTTCTTAAAAAATAAGAAGATGCAAATGTAAGGAATAGGAAAGCAGGCATGGGTAGAAAATTTCAACGAAGCGATTGCGAAAAAACGAATTTGGCGCGTATTGTTGTTGCTTCAACAGTGCATAGCAAATTTACTATTTATAGCAGATCAATTAGGGTGATCGGCCAAGTTTTTCGCAACTAATTCTCAAATTTTTTCGTATTATTATTTTATGCTTTTATTTTAGAAAACATTCTTTTTGAATAACGAATAAGTAAAAATGACGATCTTCCATTCAAAACTAAAAATAGATAAGAAAACTGTAACAGTTTTAAAAAAGAGTCCCCACTCCTCTTTGTTATTGCCAAATAAGAAAGTGCAAAAAAGTGCATTTTGCTAATGCCGGAACTAAGCGTAATTACAATTCACAATTTTCTGCATACGGCTTGAGAACAACTTCCCAAGAGCGTACTACTACATATATTTCCATGTGGGTTAGGGTTCTCGAATTAGAGCAGTGCTTTCCAAGGCAAAGTCTACGTTGCAACTATTAAAGCAGGAAGTGCTATTGCATTTATTCAGCAATGGTCAAAATAGCTCAATGGTCCATATGCTACTAAAGCGTTTTTTATAATTTTAGTCTGACCAAAATTGAAAGCGGCCGCCGTAGCTGGATGAGTTGGTGCGTGATGACCATTTGTAAATGCACAAGTTCGAAGCATGAGACGAGAAATACCAATTGGTAGAAAACGTTTTTTCTAATAGCGGTTGCTCCTAGGGTGACAGTGGGAAACCTCCTAATGTATTTCTACCATGAAAAAGCTCCTCATAAAAAACAAACGACGTTTCTAGGTAGCAAAAATTTTAGATCTTCTTCTAAAGCGCTTCAATTTTATCTCTTTTGTTAGTTGTACAAAACTGCCGGAAATAATACATATATATTTATAGTTAAACAGAGACGATTTCTTATCTGTGTATCTGGTTGAAGCAAACGCTAATGTTTACTGTTTTGTTTTAAGGCGCTTTAAGCATATTCTTTCAAAACCATGTAAAACAAATTATAAACTTAATGAACCACTTTAATTTGTATGCCAGGATTTTAACTCGTATGCCAAGATTTTAATTCTCATTGCATTTTGATATATCGAAGTGGCTTTTAACTTAGCTCATGAATTTTTTGCAATAGCTAAATAGTTTCAGATTTCATCGTTTAAAAAACTCCTGCTGTTTTTTGAAAATTACTCATTCCTGTGCATTAAATACAGTGTATTTGTAAACAGTATAGACAATCAAATTATTTTTGGCACTTAATTAACTTAAACGAGTTGCAAGCAGCCACAATGGTTGACATGCCGAATGCTGATTTCATATTTCTTGGACACAAAACGTCAAAAGGTATTGACTTCTGTATGAAATCGCCTCTTTAGTATTTATTCTCTACAGTAGCGCCAATCGACAAAATTTATGTATCGCAATTTTCAAATTCGACTTTGCAATTGGTTTCCATATAATAAATTGAAACACCATAAATTGTTGTATATTTCTTCTCTTAATTTTGCTTTTAAAAATTAAATATAATAGCAATAATAGCTAAGAAAAAATTTCCTTCATGAACGCTAACGATATTAAAAAAACATTCAGAATATTCAGTAAGTTTACTTATTTTCAGTTTTAACTTATTTCTGCCATTCAAATTGAATGTTCAGCTGTCATGTATTAATATACTTATAGTACATTTTTTTGAAAAATGTGTTTGTAGTGCATTGTAACCCGCTATATCCCTCTTTTATGTGTATTTTTATCACTTTGCCGCAAAAAAGACAAAAAATATCCATCTATTAGGAAATAAGAGGACTGCAATGTTCCGAAAAAAATGTTATTTTTCCATGGAACTGCTGAACACATCAAATATTTACCAAAAGATTGTTCAAAACAGTGAAAACTTTGAACCTCCCAAAATAAATTTTAGACGTAAAAATCGCCGATATACACTACAACACTCGATAAAATTAAAAGGCCAACTAAATCTTTTATATTTTTATTATCAGTTTGAGGCTAAAAATTATGCTTTTAATTTTTAAACTTTTAATGACAAATGTTTTAAAAATATCCAGAAACAAGCACGCATTTCACGAAATTCGCATTAATTATTAAGAAAAGTAATTTATATATAAAAAATTAGTTACTTATTATATTTAAAATACACAATTATAATTCTAGGGGTTTCTTTGACCTTAGTAAACCTGTTGAAGCCGTCAAGGCTTGTTAGATTTTTTGTAATATTTTGATAAATTTTTCACCATTCGACATGAATCGCACTTCTAAGGCTTTTAGTGGCATCAAACTGTCTTCTGTTTTTGAAAATCAATTGAGAAAGTATTGCCCATATATTTTCGATTGGGTTAAGGTCATGGTAGCAGTTAGGCCATTTTAAACCTGCTATTTTTTTCGCTTCCAAAAACTCTTTTGTTGCTGCACAATCCACTCCGAATCGAAAATCTTTAAAAAAGGAATAAGTATTTTGCCTTTATCTTTAAAAAAGGAATAAGTATTTCGTCGAGAATGTAGAACTTTTCTGTCAAAAAAGTACTGGGAATTATTCAATAAAACACAAAGTAATTGTTAAATCATCAAAATTTATTTTGTTGCATTCAAAATAGGCTCCATTCGAAAAAATACACATGTGCCAACGATTAGTCCAGTCATCAACGCATGTTTTAACGCGTTTGAACAGATCTTCTTCTGCTCCTTCGGCAATTTTTGTTTGTTTGTTTTGGGAAAAGCAAAAAGTAACAGGGGGTACGGTGGTTGTTCGATGATATTTGTTGAGTTTTTGGTCAAAAAAGTATTCACAATATGAGTCTTGTGAGACGTTGCGTTATCGTGGTGCAAGATCCACGAGTTTGCTTTCCACAAATTGGGCCGTTCCCTACGCACATTTTCTCTCAAACGACGCATAACTTCCAAATAATTTTCTTTATTTACCGTAGAACCATTTTTGACGAATTCCGTGTGCCCAATGATAATCGAGATAATCAAAGAAAATGAGTAGCATGACTTTCACTTTTGAGCGACTTTGACGTGGTTTTTTGGGTTTCGGCTCATGTGGATAGCGCCATTCATCCGCCTGTTGACTGGTTTGTATGTCACACTCATATACCCACGTCTCATCTCCTGTTATAATGCGCTGGAGTTGGGTTATGGTTGGATCCGAATTCACTTGCTCAAGCATGTTTTCAGCCACCTTCTTCTGATGAATTTTTTGAGAGAAATTCAACTCTCTTGGGACGAGTCGAGCATCCATGCGTCTCATGTCCAATTGGTGGTGTTAAATGTTGCAAATTGATTAGTGAGACACGCTAACTCGTGACGAGTGACGTCCCTCAAACGTCAAGCACCATTTGCTTGACTTTGTCGACGTTTTCATCCGTTGAAGACGTTGATGGGCGACCTGATCGGGGCAAATCTTCCACGACTTCTCCTCCTTCTGCAAAACCCTTATACCACTCGTAGACCCGTGTTTTTGATAAAGCACACTCGCCATAGGCTTTTTGCAACATTTTAAACGATTCGGCACACGAAATCCCGTTCAAAACACAAAATTTAAGACAAATTCTTTGTTGGATATTTTTATCCATAGTAAAATCGCAGAGCACACCTGCGGTGCAGTTCTACCAACATAAGAAAAAAATGTGGACCGGTTTCCACGTACGCGGTTCGTTTAAATTAAACATTCCCGGTAGTTTTGGATTATAGGGTATGCACTTGACACTATTAATTTTTTTGGATATGACACATATAGGCGTTTTATCTTTGACACTAATGACTGCCCGAACCATGACAGAAGCCCCTCCGAAATTGTGAGTCATTCTCTCCTCCTTTTTCTTTCGTTTATCATGCCAATACATTTGGGCACCATCTGGTCCATCCAATCTGGCCTGTTTGTGTCGTGTGGTTAACTTGGGTTTAGACACTCGTTTTACGTATTCAGGACTAGATTTCACTTGCAATATTTGTTGCACATGACGAGTAGTAACTTCAATTAAGAGAATGTGTATTTTCACCAAGGCTGTTAGAGACTGTAGGTCTCTCCATTTGAGGAACAACATCAAGACGCACACCACAAATAGGAGAGGGAGCTCGGCCAAACACCCAAAAAGGGTGTACGCGCCAATTATATATATTATATATATATATTTGATTTTTTTTAGCTAAACGCTTGATTTTCCAAACAACTCTAGCGCTAAGTTTTGGTAGAAACCACATCCGTACTTTTCTTTCAAATGGAAGTAAGGCAAAACGACAGTTTTGTTTATTTTTAATTTTGAAGCAATCTCTCGCATGCAAGGACTCTTCCTCTCCATGCTGAAATTTGTTCCTGACCCAATTCAGACAAAGCTGTTCCGTGCGGCTTATTTTTCGTTTCTAAATTTTGCTATCTGTTTGTTTGTATTATAAGCGATCCATTTTGGGCTTAAGCGGATAAAATTGGGTTTTTTCTTTTCTCTATTTTAGCAAACTAACAGTCACACTTACGTGACACGAATTTTAACTGTCTTAAAACTAGTAAATATTTATAAACCCTAGGAATGAATCTTGATCAGTATGAGTCCGTGAAACGCTCTTCTGCTAGCTGAGTTGATAGCTACTGGTGGCACTAATCCACAAAATGGAAGCTTTAAGAAATGCATAGCTATTCTGTAAAACTTTTTATTTATTTTATAAATAAATGGCTTACTTATATCTATGTTTGAAACTGTACTTAGCTCTTAATAGACATCATATTTTTTGTATTCATCGTATTGTATTCCACCGATTTATGCTAAAACGCAATATCTCAAGAATTGTTTATGTTTCCCAAAAGTAGAATGATCGCTCACTCTTATATTCATTCATACTGCGCTGAACAATTTCTGTCCTAAAATTGTTCCTTTATTCTTTTTAACCTCATTTCCCACGCTGCAAATAGTTCGAAGCGTTTCAATGCGAAGTAAGTGGTTTCATTTCTTAATTTGTGCTCCCCATTGATTTGTTTAGATTTCTCTTTGATTGCCATGAGCGAATGTCACATTGGTTCTTTTTGGTCTTGGTTTCCATTTTTGCTCTTGGTTTTTTGCTTCGTTTTTCACGTTTTTGACGTCTCAATTGTGTTGATTCACTGCAAATGTAACCAACGTCGGTGCGAATGCATTTAAGTATTGCAATAAATTTAATGCAAAGTTTGAGGCTAGCAATTAAAATGGCAGATTTATAAATATTATTTTGTTTATGTGTTGAAAGTTATGGTTCATAAATGTGTATATTGAGATATAGTTCTGCTTTTAGTTCTTCTTGTTATTCTTGCTAATGAATGAGATAAGGAATTTGTGGAGTATTTTTTTGCTACTTGCAGTTGGACGGTGGTAATGCAAAATTAATCATTTAATTTTGTTTTTGAATATAATTTTTCTAAATACAAAACAAAAAATCTTGTAAAGAATCTTTCAGAAGTGATGATGCTTAGATGTTAGTAGTGAAAAATTCCTAGACGCTATCTTTTTGTTAAGTCATCTTTGGCATTTGTCAAGAAGACGGATGTATAACTTTACATGATAGAAAAACGGGTTAAAATTATCGAAATTTATTTTGAAAATGGTCGACCTTTAAGAACAACATATCGAAAAATTCGTGAATTTTTTGGTGGAAATAATCGTCCGAATGAGTCGATAATTCAAAGGTTTGTTAAAAAATATCAGGAAACTGGGGTTGTCGAGAATAGGAAAATAACTGGGAGACCAAAAACTTAACGTTCTGTAGCGCAAAGTGTTGCTGAACAATCTTCGACATCGATAACTCGACGGTCTCAACAATTAGGCATTCGGAATTCATGAATCGACTGTTTGGCGGATTTTACCTGTGGACGTGGAAATTTAAATGATGTAATTTTATACATATAATTATTATTATTATTATTATTATTTATAGGAGATATATACAATATAACCCTAACTTAATTAGCACACTGGCTACACACATAATTACTAATTGAAAACTGAAAGAGTCTAAATTTTTACATTTTTTATTTTAAAACAAAATCTGCTTGAAAGACCCTTTATAATTAAAATTTTGAATTTTTTAAATTTTTCGTATTGTATTAAAGTTACTAGTTTTGAGTTCCTAACTTTTTTTCGACTACCTTCCACGCAAGTATATATGGGCAAAAAGTAAGGTGAATTTATTTGTCAAACTTCGCGGGATTAAAATTTCGCTCTAGTTATTTTTTTCATGAGTTGGCAGCACTGTTAATAACATCTGGGCCAACTTTCATGTGAATGTCATTATCAGTAATATATTTACGCTTGTGTTTACCAAACGACCAAGAGTGCATTTTTCGATTTGTACAATGTCTGATTTGATTGAGCAGTGCCATCAAATTTTGTTTGCGGAATGAAATTTCGGTTGCGGATCGTTGAGCATGTTGCAGAAGGCATTTGGTGATTCGACCATGTCCCAGAAAAATGTTTATAAGTGGTACAAAGACTTCAAAGAGTGTCGAGAACGTGTTGATGACTTGGAGCGCTCCGGACGACCATCGACGTCAACAGATGACCAACACGTCAATAAAGTGAAGGAGTTAGTGCCCAAAAATCGTCGGTTGACTGTTAAAGACCTTACTGATATGATCGGAATATCAGAAGGATCTGTGAAAACCATTTTGAAAGACCATTTGGGCCTACGAAAAGTCAATTCTCCTTTGGTACCGAAAACTCTCAATTTCTTGGAAAAAAGTCGTCGCGTTGATGTGTGTGAAACAATGCTTTCAGACTATCAGGACAAGCTCAAATGCATCATTACGGGAGATGAGACATGGGTTTATGCTTACGATCCTGAAACAACCGACCAACCAAGCGAATATCGTGCTAAAGGCGAGGCCAGACCGAAAAGAGCACGTCAAAGTCGTTCAAAAATAAAGGTCATGATGACAGTTTTTATCGATTTTCGTGGTGTGGTGCACTATGAATACCTTCCACCTGGCCAAACTGTTAATAAAGAATATTATTTGAGCATTATGCGTCGTTTACGTGAAGCAACTCGTCTAAAAAGACCAGAATTATGGGCCAACAACTCTTGGTTTTTGCATCACGATAATGCACCGTCGCACACTGCACTCGTTCTTCGTGACCATTTCGCCAAAAATTCCACGCATATCGTTCCGCAACCACCGTATTCGCCTGATTTGGCTCCGTGTGACTTCTGGCTATTCCCAAAACTCAAGAGACCACTCCGGGGAACGCTTTTCGAGTCGATTGAGGAGATAAAAGCTGAATCGAAGAAGGTGCTGATGGCTATGCCGGAAATGGACTATTTGGCATGTTTCGGGGATTGGAAAATCGTTGGCATAAGTGTATTTCATCGAGGGGGGATTATTTTGAAGGGAATGAAATTGATTTACAAGAATAAATAAAGATTTTTCATTTTACAACCAAATTCACCTTACTTTTTGCCCACAGTATATAATTGGCGCGTACACCCTTCTTGGGTGTTTGACCGAGCTCCTCCTCCTATTTGTGTTGTGCGTCTTGATGTTGTTCCACTAATGGAGGGACCTACAGTTTCAAGCCGACTCCGAACGGCAGATATTTTTATGAGGAGCTTTTTCATGGCAGAAATACACTCGGAGGTTTGCCATTGCCTGCCGAGGGGCGACCGCTATTAGAAAACTGTTTTTCTTAATTTTGGTGTTTCACTGAGATTCGAATCTATCTTCTCTCTGTGAATTCCGAATGGTAGTCAGGCACCAACTCATTCAGTTACGGCGGCCGCCAGGCAAGCGCCTACTAATAAAAAAAGGATAGGCATTAAACGAATTCCCAAGCGTTTCAGAAGAAGCATTTCTTGTTCATGGATTGGATTGAGGAGAAAAAGGTAGTAAAAGGATGCGCTGTTAATTTTTTTTGCGGCTGCGAGTGGGTTTGTTTGTGGATATCATTCGGCTTGGCCGGTTTTGAAATCTACTATGACTATTAGTTGATTAGATACTGTAAATGGAAAAATGTTTGAATAATTTTTACTTGGCTTTGGTCCATTGATTATTTTTAAATATAAACGTGAGAATTTTACTACAACAATAATAATTTTGCTGCAAAAGTGAAAATGTCTGAAATTTATACACAGTTCAATTCAACTTTAACTTCGATTAACTTTTAAAGGAGTCAATTTATCGAAAAATTATAAGAGATCTTTTTTGTAGAGAGTTAAAATTGCCATCAGAATATGTGTTTTTCATAGCTGTAAATTAGCATACTAGAGAAAAAAAAAGTTTATTCCAAAAAGTAGCAAAATCCCATGTTATTTACAATATATGGGAAATATATCGTGTTTGGGGCAAGGTTTATTCTGAATATTACGAGCTGATTTTGATCTGATAATTTTTTTTAGACGGAAAACTAAAAGTTTAGGGGGCGTCGCAAGAAAAATAATCAAATTGGTAAATAACGGACACCCTAGTATGTATACGTGATTGAGATACCTGTAATACAAAATTTTCGAAGACGTGACTGCGAGGCTACAGGGTAGTCTTTATTGCTACTATCCATGAACTGTTCATTGACCCGTTGGCTTTTACGTTAGCCCGTTCTATGTGCTTCTCTTTCTAGTTAGGTGGGAGGGAGGTGGTAGGTGCATTGAGTTCTTTCAAAGAAAAAAACACATTTTGTGCTATTATCGATTCATAAGTCACCTAATTTCCTTGTTTTTAGCTCATTTCCAAGAATCTCAAATGATGGCAAATGGATTATTGAGTCATGCTCAATGAGTTTGTAAGTTCTCGTTGAATGTCATCTGAATTTTTCTTTATTAATGGCTCCAGTTTTGTGCCTTCCCAGTTTTCCATTTATTCGCAGTCAACGCTTTTGTTGAGCTGCTACGATTTTTCGAATGGTTGCTACATTTTCCATAAAAGCTTTTAGTTGGCTCAAATGTGGACATTTTCATGCGAAAAAAGAAATAACATCAAGTTGACCAACAAAGTTGTTTTTAAATATGTGTATATGTACGTAGGTGCGTAAGCTTTCCATGTTACTTTTCTGATCTATAATGTTTTACTTGAGTTTCCCGCTGGCACCAACTAATTATTGCAAAACCGCAGCTTAATTTTTGCACACTCAGTACAAAATAGTCTTCTATGAAATAAAATATTTTTTAGAATAAAAGTAGAAATCTGTAATTAGAGGTGATTAATTAAAATTTTTTTTATTTTCCTTTGAACCCATTCTCAGAATGTGTACGCGTGGATGGAAATGTAATAAATAATTCATAAAAAATGGCACGTGTGCAGATTTGACTATTTTTCGTGGGAATAAAAATGAAAATAAAAAAGGGAAACATACATTTGGCTTTTATGTGTATATGAACGTGTGTAGATATGTATTTATAGCTGAATTTTATTTCCCAATATACATACAAGTATTTATTGCAATAATACATATGTATGTGTGTACCCAACATACCCTCATAAAAAGTCAAATTTTTTTGGCATTTGTTGTTGTAGTTATTGATGTTTTCCTCTTTTGCGATGTTGTTGCTTATGATGATGTTATTGGTTTTTGTTTTTTGGGTGATTGAGTGTTCAAATGTACACTGAGGCCAATTGAAGCGTATACGCTGGACACAAATTCGTATTCACACGTTGACATAAATAAACTTTTCAGAATGGCCATAAATAAATAATAGGAACTACGTGCGTAACTCAGGTGAAACGAATAATGAGGATCAGCGTTGCCAATAGTTGCTAAAATAAATGGATACTCATATGCGGGGGATTCATAAGCCGTAATGGAGGTAAGCTGTTTGAGAAAAGCGGCGAAAACGAGTGCAAGCAAAATAATTACAACAACAATAATAACTATATTACATACACCGATGGGGTTGAATAAATTATATGCAAATATTTGGGGTAAAAAAGTTTTTAATTCGGTTTAAGCAAAAGTTCAAAAAAGAACGCCATGAATGATCTCCGTTTAGGGGAACAAATTCTTTATAAAATTGTTCAACTTTTTAGAAAATCATTTAAATAGTTAAAATATTTAGAATAATAATTTCAGTTGATGTATGCAATAGCAAGCCCAAAGGGAGCATGGGTTCTTACCTATTGTGACATCGACGGGAACTGCAGGGCCGATGACCTAACGAGCCTTGGCACCAAGCTGACTGATGAGTAAACAGACGATGACATAAAGAAACAGCACAGGTTTGGTGCTTTCATCTTCCTCCCTATAGAACCTGCAAGTTTCATTGGGGTATATCCCCAAGTTAGAAAGATAATGCTTTACCAATGCTTTACCAAGACTGAATTGTATGATGCACGAGGAAACACCATTTACCGGTTGTGAAACCCTCGACATTGCTGCTACCTAAGCTTGATATTATCATAGATAGAAAGCTAAATTTGAATTAAAATGTAAAAGACAGAATGAGGAAAGCGTCAACAGCACTTTACTCATGCAAGAAAAGTATAGGGGCTCACCTCCCAAAATACTCTCACTACAAAGTACTCTGGTTTTAAACAGCAGTGGTAAGACCGATTGTGCTGTAGGGAATATTAGTATGGTGACCACCACTTGATACAAACATCATTGTGAACAGATTGGCTCGTATTCAAAGAACAGCAAGCTTGTGTATAAATGAAGCTCTTAGAACCACTCCCCCAGCAGCACAAAGCGTGATTGTGCATATACAGTGTCCGGCAATCGAAGTGTAACCAATTAAAAAGGCCATAAATTTAGTTTGAAACATTACTTTTATTCAATTCAAAGTAAAAAATTTGTGAAAATAATACAAAATTAAGAATCAATTTACTTTTGCTCGATATGACCACTTTTGACTATGGCCTTGAGACGATCTAGAAACGAGTCGCAAGCTGCCCGAATGTGACTTGCAGGTATTTTTGCCCACTCGCAGACAAAGGCTTTTTTCAGCGCCTTGAGACTGGTGAATCTTTTAGTTCGGACCTTGCTCTCCAAAATAGTCCAAAAAGAATAACCCATCGGATTCACGTCTGGTGAACTTGAAAGCCATTGTGTGGACGTTGTATAGTTCGGAACATTGTTTTTTAGCCATTCTTGGCGGTGCCGAAACCTGTTGAAAAGTCCATGGTCTGCCACCGAAATGTTTGTCTGCCCACGACTTCAAAGCAATCTCAAGAATACTTTCCCGAAAACGATTGGAGAGCGCTCATCTGGAACTACAGCGGCCCAAACCATTACCTGTGGTTGGTGCTGCCTTCTGGTGATTTATTGATGCCACAAATTCTCGTATGAATGGTCGGTCAAACAAACCCTATCGTGTTTGGAGTTTATAAATTGCTCAATATGAAAAAATGTTTAGTCAGAAAACACAATGTTCGGAAATTAACCACTTTTGGCCAAGTGAAGCAACTCCTTCGCTCTCTAAAGATCATGCGCCTTTTGAATCTTGCAAGGCTTGACTCTAAGATCATTTTTCAGTATGCGGCGGATGCTACGATCAGATATTTTCCGGTCTTTCGCCATTTGATTAGCACTTTGTCGTGAATTTTGCTCAAGTGGTTTCTTCACTTTTGGAACCATTTCTCGTGACGTTGCAGTCTTTAGATGACCACCTCTATTACGTTTCACGATGCTACCAGTATCATTGTAACGAGTGCGATAAACAAAAACTTTATTTACTTTAAGGTGCTCGAGCTCACGATCAATCGCTGGTTGTGATTTTCCAGCCAAATATAAAGCAATCACACTATTACGTTTGAACTCCATTCAGGATTTTCTTTTTTCGCGTTTACTCTCGGAAAAATGCTTCCGTGCGCTTGTAAACAATACTCTGGCCTGTCATTTAGACAACTAACATATAGCTGATGCACAAGCGGTCTGAAGTTGGTTATACTTCGAGTGCCGGACCCTATATTCATTGCCAATTGACTTATATGATAAGCAAATAGCTGCCAAGTCACCATCAATAAAGGCCATTGGGCAACAGTGTAGAGCTCCATTATAATAAACTCTTTACAACAATATTCTCTTCTATAATGGGTTGGGGCAGTGGTACGGTTGATGATGAAAATAGAGTCATCTAAGCTTGATGAACAGGTGGGTAGAGGAGTTTACTTTGAAAGGCTGGGCACCAGTGCATCCTTTCGCTTGCATTATCACTGTACTATCTTTCAAGCAGAAGTTGTCGCCATAAGAGAGGGCTTACTGCTCTTAAAGAAGAGACCCCTAACTATGAGCGAAGTTTATATCTACTTGGATAGTCAGGGAGCTCTGTAATCGTTAAAGTCAATAAAACACTGGTCAAAAACGGTGGTTGAATGCCACAAATTATTATGCGCAGTATCGCAATAGACCATAGAAATATAGAAGGTAATTGCAAAACAGATGAGCTTGCAAGGGAAGATACAACACGAAATATTCACCCGGATAATGTATTAATATCGATTCTCTTAGCTACGTGCAAACTACTAATAGATGGACACTCTATCAATGCTGCTAATGCACGTTGGAGGCAATTACTTTTTCGCCAAAGAAGCAGGCAAAGTAAGCCAGAATGGAATCACGGCCGCACCAAATAGCTACTGAATCTCGGGAGATAGGATATGAGAAATGCGATAAAGCTACTAAGAGGGCATTGTCTAATTGGAAGACAAGCAGATAGACTGGGTTTTTGTCGAGCTGTCAAGATATTGAAGAAGAGGAAACCATGGAACACCTCCTGTGTACATGCATTGCTCTATATAGAAAAAGGCTTTCCGCACTCGAATTCGTCTTTCTGGACAGCATTGAAGTTGTCTCTCAAATAGGTTTGCCAAAATTAGCTGGTTCAGAGAAGATTCAAGAGTGTAAAGGATGAGCTCCAGTGGTATCACAATTAGTACTATTCAGGTCTAAATGTGTCGGATGACATAAACTCAGACTAACCTAACCTAACCCTGTTAGAATTTCTAAGATGATTCTAAAAATATTCTTATTTCATTCCATAGGTGAAATTTGATTATTGGTTTTGATTGCGATAAGCCGGTAGCCACCCTTCTTCCCGAATCATATTTCACGAAATCCTTCTTCCCGAGCACCGGTTTCCCGACAAATATTTTTCCCGAATCCTATTTCACGAAATGCTCCTTCCCGAGAACCGGTTTCCCGACAGATATTTTTCCCGACAAATGGTTTTTTTGTTTAGGCATTTTTATATCATATCATTCTTATCAATATAACAAACTTACAGTTTTGTCTATAAACTTGTAATTTGATATCCAGTTTCGACATGGAACCAGTATAAGTTTACAGACAAATAACGCAAGTGAAGAATGGTACAATCGTTTTTGTCTACTTGTGGGAAAGCATCATCCAGACTTATATTTCTACATAAAAGAATTCCAAAAAGAACAGGCGGATGTTGAAATTATGATGGCTGAACTTAGGGCGATCTGTAAAAGCGGCACCAAAAAAAAAAAAGAAATGGATAGGAGTCCAAAATCGCTTGCGGTCCATTGTTTTACAATATGAAGAACACAAACATTCTGGCACTGTTTCCTCATATCTAACGTTATTGGCACACAATATTGCTTTTTGATGGACACTATTTTGATACTACTATTTGATATTATTTTCTAACTGTCGGGACTTGCATTTTCGGGAAAAAAGTTGTTTGTCGGGATACAGGTTGTCGGCAAATAGGATTCGGGAAAAGAGATGGGAATCGATAAGCCCGGTAGATTGTCCCAGTATAATCTTCTTTGTCTTTCTGCTACTTCCTGAAGAAAAGAGGTGAAGCTATCCTTTTCTGGCTCTTCCCTTTCCTCGCTAATTTAACCAGTACTTTCTATAACCTGAAACCCATGGCAAATGTACCTGATTGTACTGGTCTAAGATATTTAACTTATCAAGTCATTTCAACATCGGTTACACCATATCAAATATTTGCCGCATGTTATGAGATTTATGAGAAACAGGTATGGCGTTTTTGCCTATCGTCTACTAAAAAATTAAGTCAATTAATTAGTCAAATCTCTTATCGTTTCTCTAATTTCTTATTTTGAAGTAGTGTATGGTTTTTTAAACTGTGAATCGAGTCTGCTTACGAATTTGAAATTTCTGTAGCCTCGACGATCTATTTTGTTTTTATCTTTCATGTTTGATAGAATCCAAGGTGCTGTGGATTGCAGCTCCCTTTTAGAGCGAATCTATCATATTTTAATATACCATCTAGAGCGCTTCGTAATGAGAGGCTCTGATTGAATTCAATACTTTTAACAAACCTAAAGGGATTGACTTTGCTTCTTCTAAACACTTTTTCATTAAAATTCTTAATATGGCCTTTTAATGATTTGATTTAGTATGATTTGTTATATTTTTTTCGTACGGTTTAAGATTATTATTACATGTATTCTTTGCTAAAACATCAGTATTAGTCTGTAAGAACATTTTTTTTTTAACTAATTTTTATTTTAATAAAAATAAGAAATAAACTGAATTTAACTTTAAATATCATTGCTGGATCTTTTTGCTATAAGAATAAGTTTGAACATATTTCATTATATACTGAAAACATGCTCAGCTTCTGCTTGGAATATCATCCCAAAGTTCGTAATCTGCTGTTTCTGTTTAAGAAAATCAGAACTCTTCCGTTCATCTGCTTAGCTTTGCGGAATTTAATTTTTGTGAAATCATCTTGCACCCTAAATATAAAAGCTTAGCGACCTCTAAATTGTTCTTTGCTTTGAAAATACAGTTACAATTCAACGATCTTCGAACATCAACCTTGTTTTGACTTTTACGCGCTTCATTGCTGGTCTCTTTGTATACTACAACTGCCTAGTTAACAAATGTCAAATTTGCAGAAATTATAAATCTCCCGATAGAGTGATTAATTTTGCGCTTTGTTAATATATACTACCACACACTTTTAATTTGATATTAATCGATTTGCGTTTTACGAGATATTCCTACATATATACATATGTCACACACCAATATAGTTAACTGGAAACCCTTTTTATGTAGGTATGTACAAATGTAGGTTTTAAATTTTTCAAACCAGCGTCACAAACATTTGGCGCTGGTTTTGCTGTTGCTACCGCTGCCAATCTGTACTGCTGCCGAGCAGCGGAAACGGACAGCGACAGGTGGCTGGCTCGCGGACTGGCCGTTCTTTTTGCTTTGATGATCAGTTAAGTGGTGTCATTGTGACTTATTTCATTTGTTGCTTTGCTGCTGATGCTACTTTGGTTGCGAACTCGTCTGCGAGGATTCAGCCGCGGTGTGTTGCAAGGGCGGAAATAGGCTAAGCAACAGAAAACTATTTATGTGTACGAGTACATATGAATTTTTGCATTTCTGCATACAGCCAATATATAGGGATTTTTTTTATTTGTGAATATCTTTTGCTAAACCTTAAAATGATGGCGTCGCCTGCTGCCGTTGCTATTTTGTGCCGCTCTAATGAGCAACGAATCAAAATTGAAGAATTTTAAAAATAAAATGCGCGCGACAAAAATAAGAAAAAATTATGGTTCTAATAAAAATAAAAATATAACATTATTGTCTAAAGTTGGGAGAGGGTTGGGAGCAGCCAGAAAAACAAATATATGTAAGTTTGATTGAATAAATCTACAGCAATGTGCATATAAATAAACTTTGCAAATTTTTCACATAACTAAAGGTTGATACAGATTCTGAAGTATTCTTTCTCTAGCTTACTTAAAATGTGAAAAAAAGAAATCTAATAATGTGATCTTGTGAAGAATTCATTAATTAAGGCCGGCGGGCCAATTAAAAGGTCAAAAAAATCGATTTTTTTTTTCCTGAAATCAATAGCTTAGATATTCAAGAACATGAGACACAAATTTTCAGAGTTAAATTCCAAGTATTTGCAGAGCTATAGAGCCGAGCGTAGTGCGGCGTCGAGCAACCGTGCGCTTATTGTTGTAACTTTGAAGCGCGTTTTCTCGGCTTTTCATTTTCACGATTTTACCTAATTTATGTACACGATTGCAAAAAAACTAAACGAGCTATCCATTTCATTCAAAATGCGTTATCTTCAGTATTGTTTTCTCTTCTATGTGAACTAAAAAAAAACATCCAAAAACTTTTTTTAAGCGACTTTTTTACCCAGTTGAAGAGTTTTTTTTTTCCTTGAAAAACCACTTTTTTTTTCTACCTTCCCCAAAAATTCGAATTTTACGTATTTCTCCCAATTTTCTTAGTTCACATCGAAGATAATTTGTTTTCAGATGAAAATTGCAAGTTGTATCTTGTGCAGAAGTTGGATACTTCAGTGGCAAGGCGCTCTGGGAATCTATTGATAACTCGGCTTACAATATATTGTTGGAGATTGTACAAATTTTTTTTTTTAGTTCAAATATATATTAAACTATCCCCAAAACTTCATTTGGCTAATTGTTTTTTTTCTCATCCTACAACGCTTCGCGAAAACTACTGAATTTAGGACATCTAATTGGCCCGCCGGCCTTAAATAAATTGCAAACAAATATTGTTATGAATAGTTTGTGGGAATTGATAAATAATCGTTATTAATTCCGGTAATTATTATTATTTTATTATTATAAAAAATGGATCTTATAAATAATATAAAAGGATCTTACGCAGCTCCTACTTAACTAAATTTTTTCTATAAAAGAGGTCTGAAATTATTTTATTTCACGGAAGTAGAAATTAAAGCAAACATCTTTGACTCGGTACATTAAGTTCACCATTATCCCGGATTTGTATTGAAACTCTGTCCACATTCACGCGCCAATTAATCAGAGACTATCACCGCAACGGCTGCCGTTGAGTTGGTTATGTGAGGCTGCCATTCGATTAGTTGTGAGTCCGATGCCCACCGTAGAATTGGTAGAGGAGTGTTTTAAGTAAGTTTTCGCTCCTGTGCGAGCAGTGTACAACCTCCTAGGGGCTTTGTCATGAAAAAAAAGTTCTCATGAAAAACTTTTGAAGCGTTCCCTCTTCTGCTCGTCACCTCAAATTAGTTATGAAATGTGAAAAAATGCAATGCATCATCTTCTTTCTCTACGAGCGATTCTTTACAAGAGTCTTCTGAGCCACAAGACTTGTACTTTTGAATAGCAAAGTAGGATTGTGTTCTTGATGCTATCCTCTAAATTTGTTCAATGGCCGAAATAATGTGCAACATTTTTTTTAAATAATAAGAAACCAAATAAATATTTTAAAGTTGTTTTTTAATTCAATTTTAGTTGTTGTTAATTTTGGTGGTTTTCACGGTCTTTATAAAAAGCGATTCGTTTTTTTTTGTTTCTTAATTAAGCATAGGATATATATTTTTTGACATTTGTGAAGGAGAATTAAAGGAGGAGATTAAAAAATCCATCCAGTTAAGTACCTGTTTTCACTGAGCAGATAAGACTACAGCTATTGCCAGCTTGTCCCTTTTATTAGCTCTTTATCATATAACAACCTATTCCAATTTATTACCTAATTAGGAGGGTTTAAAATAAATTCAAATTATTATGAAGCCAATATAATGGATGGAATGTAGATATACTCGTATATGTAATGTAATTGCTGCGTTCTGCACTTCAAAAAGAAGAATGTTAAGCTAAAAGGAAAAATGTTAAGCTACATAAATTAGATTCGGTACACTTATCACTTAACACAGAACTAAATAGCTTTCTTAGTCACTAGTTTAGTTGCCGTTGCTTATATGTGACTTGGATTATTTTTTGTACTTACTTAACGATTCACATGCTGTGCTGTAGCTTTAGTTTCCCGCAGGTCTCACAACGCCTCCAAGCATGAAATATAACTAAATAAGAGACGAATTGCAACGCCGAGTCAAACGAAATCATGAAGTCTCCTG
The DNA here is from genome assembly GCF_028408465.1 of Anastrepha ludens. NCBI lineage: Eukaryota > Metazoa > Arthropoda > Insecta > Diptera > Tephritidae > Anastrepha > Anastrepha ludens. Next base: position 104,976,173 of record NC_071498.1, read on the forward strand.
AAATGGATGAAAAATAATATTTTATACACGCTCACTTACCTAAATGCTTGATGCAATCGTATGCACCCTGCCGGAAAAATTTGAACAAGTGGAACAAATTTCTGGTTTCGCATTACTACATATAGTATAGGGCTTTCTATGTATGTGTGTAATAGTTACGATATCTGTGTTGGCCAAGCTGTTTTGGTGGCCTTTGTGAAATCTGTTGGTGATTATTCAGTCACTATGACAGGTTACACGTTGTGCTTACGGTCTTGCAATTTCATCTCGCTGCTCTCTATGGAGACTTGTGATGATCACTGCAAGGGACTTCTGGAGAAACGGGCTCCACACAAACAGTGATAACTTTTACAATTATTAATATTTTGTTTTTTGAAATTTCGCTAAAGTTAAGTCGAAACATGATGTATTAATGCTATGTTTTGATTTGTAATGTAGTAAAGAAAGAATTATTAATGTACAAAGAAAAATTATTGAAAATTATCATTTTTTCGAGCCTCTGCTTCCTTTATTGACCAAATATTCTCCTCAGCATTTTTCGCTCAAATCGTTGGAGGTGGATCTTGGATATGCTTCGCAGCCATAAGTTGCTAGATTTGTAGCTTACGCGACCAGGAGAGCAGTTAGTCTTTGAGCTGTTTAAGATGTAAAAAGTAACTTCTGCTGGCAGCTCGGACTCTATCGCTTACACATATTAGGTGGTCCGTATGCTGGCAAGGTTTTTACCCAGGTATTTGAAGGTTGCTGGTAGCGAGTGGTGTTGCTTAACCTTACGAGATGTTTTTTCTTATCGACATTAACTTCCAGACCGACAAGCCTTGCTTTACTAATGAGTTTTAACGTGCAGTCGTCGTGCGTGGGAGAATTCTTGCGACGATTGGAAGATTGTCAGTATAGCCACAGATCAGAATGCTCTTCGTGAAGATAGTTGCACCAGGGTCGATTTCGCAGACAACGAAGCTTAAAGCTAAATTAAAAATTATAGTAGATACAGTATGTCTTTGCTTGACAGCGAAAGAGTACGTAGGTTTTCCTTGTATCATTACTTTAGATACCGTTCTTGCCTGGGTCATGGATACCAGCGACGTGAGTTTTATTGGTACACCTTGTCAACGGAGAACAAAAGGAAGTTTATTTCTGTCGATGCTGTCGAAAGATTTTTATGTCGACAAATAGACAATGGATGTGATGCCCATGTTCATAAAACTTTTCGAAGATTTAATCTATTTGCTCAAAATCCGCATTGATACTCGCCCAGAATAACCTCTATATATACAATATATATATATCCCCGTGGTTTCTAGCAGGAACATAGTACCTCAACCTCGGCATGAATGGCGTTCTTGAAGCGCTTCTATTTCAACTAATCGTCTCCACGTGCTGGAGGGTTTCCCGCTCCTGCCACTTCCTTGTGGGCATCATTCCAGGGCTGCTTTCGCAATATCTTTATGAGGATTCGTAGCGTAAGCCCAACCCAATATAAGAAAAGAATGCTGTTTATCGGTGGAATGGAGCCAGTTCTCTACTATATCGACTACTGTGACCACTTACAGCTGCTTTGGGGGAAGTAAGTATGAAATGAAAACTAGTTCTTCTACCAAATTCATTAAAAATCGCATCAGTTCGAAGCTAGCAGATTTTCCTGTAAGGTGTATACAAATAGGTTTTTATATACATTTCTAGATATGTACATATGTATATGTGGATATATGTCTGCATAGTATGCATATTAAGGACAGGAAATGTGTCAAATATTTTCGTGTTCCTCATTTATTTGCCACAAGCAATTGAATTGCATGTTTTTAATGGGACAACCGGAAAAATTTCAAAGAGATTCTTTATCTATTTTTGTTTCTGTATATATGTATATAATGCACAGGGTGATCTGAGTTCAGCTTTCTTTTTTGATTTATATTTCATTTTGAGACTAACAGCTGTTTCTTGCACAAAATCTTGACTACCAATTAATATAATACCGTTTTGCTCAAACTCTAGGTTTTGTTTTTAAGATACTAATTTTTTCTAGGTTGTCATGCTGATAAACGAAATTGCCATTGACCGCGATTGCCGCGAAATTAATGAATCCGCAGAGAGTCACAATTTCGTTTGAATTTCGGAATGGTTTTGAATCATTGAATTTTTTTGAAAAGCTACTAAAACGCTATTTCGGACTAGGTGCATTGATTATTGATACACACGGTTACCGGGAAAGTCGTTCTAGACACTTGAGAACATTATTATTTAAGTAATTTTCGATTACATTGGCTACATGATGTCCAAAACTTAACCGTTTTCGACGTATTCGATTCTAAAGATTATTTTAAAAATATATTTTGTGTTACGTGCACTTCCGCTTTTTTCTGCTTTTAGTTAAAGAGAATCTCAGTTAACAAAATCCATCAATAAATTTGAACAAAGCTCTGATAGTTAAACATAGAAGATTGAGAAAGTTTTGAATTAATGATTTTTCATATTTCATATCATTAAAAAAAATTTTATTTTTGTATGGGAATAATTCTGTAAATTATTTGTATCTAAAAATATTCTAGTTTGCTAGTAAATCGGACTGGGTTTCCCGGCGGCATACTGTAACATTCATGGCAACAAAATGACCGAATGGCACAGCTCGACGCCGGATAATTCAAAGGTGGAATGGGTATATATGCACCTGGACTTCATCACGGTTGGAAACTTTAATACAACCTTTTCAGTCTGAATTTGTTTTGTGTTGGTAATTCTTGGCCGTTATTTTTTCGCGCGCCAAAAAGTAATGATCCAAATATAATCTTGTAAATATATGTTCAATTACTTCATGTAAAAAATTAGGGCAGTCTTTTTTTTCATTAATTCATTTCATTCATTGAATGCTTGATACATTTTTTGTTTCAATTAATACTTAATTAGTGGATTTGGCCCGTTCTTGTAAGCATTTTAAAGTGACTATTTTGAATGATCCGCCAAATAAAAATTCCGCTGTTTTATAAAAAAGATGTTGCAGACTTTAAAGCTTGACCAACGTTGTAAATAAAGCTTTTTTCCTCAAAAAGGGGATTTTTTTTGATAATAATTTTACTAATTGCATCTGAAGTACAAATTTGACACTCAATAATCCCAATATTTGAATCGACCAGTCCTGCGATTTCGGAACTCAAAACAAGCGGAGATCTCAGAATCTTGCGGTCCTGCTATTGACATGCCGAATACTCACCAACTCTTTACACATTTAGTCAAGTCATGAATGTTTAGTAAGGCTGCTAGAACAAGAACAAAATCAAGCCGAGTCTATTGGAGGTGGTATTGGTAAATCAGCTGATTTGTTCTTTCCATGTCCATGTGGCGGCCAGCACAGAATGAAACAAGGCAAAATCAATCTTTTTTTTCTACTTTGCCCATAATTTGCTGTGACAATCAAACGTGCAAAACATTTTTGTTGGTCTAGTGCCACTACATACATTTAATGAATGCGGCTTGGTTTAAATTGAGTATTTTGATAGAACTTCTTCTTTTTCGTCCTCGCCATGGTCCCTTAGTTGGGGTCGGCCCTACTCGTACGCTATCTCCAGGTTACTCGGTCCTGGGTTGTCCCTTGGTTGACTTCGCTTCGCTGTACATTGCTTTGAATACTGCTTAGCCAGGACTTAAAACGTCGGTTACGTCTCATTGGTGGTAGTAGCTAAAAAACCAATTTCTTTGTTGCATGCTGTTCCGGTCTTCTCGAAATGTGCCCATGCTAGCGCAAGCGATTTTTTCTCAATTTCTCAATTATTGGAGCCACATGGCAGCTACCTCTGACGTGCTTATTGTTTATCTTATTCAGTTTTGTTATTTTATACAGCTTTATAAATTTTGCTTTTTCACTTTATATACACCTTTTTGTTACACAAGACTCTTGACACTGGGCGCCAACTTTTAAAGGTGGTATTCGAAACTTTCAGACGCGGATATCGTTTTAGCATTGATATGAAATTTTGGAATCAGGTCACTATTATTAAAAGCGGAAGTGATGAGCTCTGTTTTCTATCTGCTTATGAGTAAGCCATTTGTTTTCAAGACTTCAGCCTACTGTGATAATTTATTTTGTAAAACATCAGCATTCTGAGATAGTAGCCCGACATCATGCAAGGCAATTTGTCTTGTAGTTTACGTGCTAGAGTATCCATAACCAAGTTGAAAATAAGGAAACTGAGGGCCGAGCTCTGATGTACCCCTACGTTTATGGAGAACTTCTCCGATACACTGCTAGCACATAATACTTGTGCTAGCTTGTGAGTCGCATGAACGTACATATCCTTCCCCACATTTACAGCGCTTTCTGGAATATGCTTTTCTCTAAGTGCCTTCCACACTAGATCTCTTGGAACTCGGTCGAACGTCGTTTCCAGGTCTATAAATATGGCATGAAGATTCTTACGTTGTTCTCGAGATTCTTCACCTGAAGTCGCAACATGTGAATGGCATCTATCGCAGATCTGCAGCTTACAAAGCCAAACTGAGTTTAACTGGCATGCGCCACTTCTTTGATGCATCCGAAAATTACTCTTTCCCAGATGTTCGTCGTAGGAGACATACTTTTTATATTACGATAGTTGATACATTTTCTGGCATCACCCAACAAGAAAGTTAACACCGTCATCTCTTACCTTCTTCCACATCTCCGCAGGTATTTTGTTTGGTCCAATTGATTTCTTGTTTTGGGTCACATCTTAAATGTATCATTTAGCAAAAGCAGAAATGTTGAGTACACAAGAATTGTGACTTGTGGATAATATTTTTGATTTCATCAAAGCCATTGATCCGCCGGAATTGGTTAAATTTATTGCGTTTCTGATAATTTTATTTAATTATTATAATTCATTTTAATTTAATTAAATTTAAATGCCTTTTTTGGAATTTGTTCTACTTTCATTACTTTCAGAATATAAATAAACAATCACCACTGTAAAATAGTAAAAACGAATTCTTTGACATATTCGAGTACATTTGCGTTTAAATTTAAATACGTCTCATTAATCATATTCAAATTTTCTGCGTCGACAATTGAATATGTATGCATATATAGTACAATGTCAGGGGTGTTTCAAGTTGGGGTTTATTTTTTAGGAATATTTTGTTTTAACAGCTGTCAGAAAGGATGACAGCAATATATGACAGCTGTCAAAACAAATATTCCTAAAAATCGACGTTATCTCTTTTACCAGTGTTAAGTATACATAAAACGTTACTGTCTACAATTTAATAAATTAAAATCGATTTCGCTACAGAACCGTATAAAAATAATTATAATCTATCACAAAAATGGTGGATCTGTGGCAGTTTACAAACAGTTTTGGTTATAATTGTTTGACAGAGACCGGTCTTATTTAAATTAACCAGAAAAATGTGTACCTATGAATGGTAAAATTCGAAATAAATCCCAAATCCTAAATCCTCGAAATATGTAAACGTGCTTGCGTGATAAATTTGGAAAATAGCCTTCGTCAATCGTAAATTGTCACTAATATGTAAAAAAATAGAAAAAGAAATTCCATTCAAAATATTTGAAAAACAAATTTGATACTTGAAGGACCCTACACATATGATATATTGACGAATACATACCCGTGCATACTTACCATCGCATACAACCTACAATAGTACAATGTAACAGGAACTGCACAAACTCGTTCCTCACACATTCTTATTTGTTGTTCTTGTTGCTGTTTTGTTTTTATTATCTTTATTGCTGTTGTGGTTTTTCCCTTGTGGCACGAAGATCGTGTTCAGTGGCCCTAATTGCTTTCAAAAGTGCGCCTATTATTACAAATTTTTGGCAACAAAAGTCGCAATTGTTCTGCCAATCTGGTTGCAATCATTTGAGTTGCCATTGTGGATGCTGCTGTTGTTGTTATTGAGGTATGTAAATGTATGTATGTGGCTATACATATATATTTATCGACGCTTTCATTTATACAGCTGTAGTAAAAAAAAATAGTATCAAAAAAATTAACAACCGCTTCGACGATAGTTTTTAATAGTAAAAACTTGTGCCATGAAAAAGCTTCTCATAAAAAACCATCGCTAAACGAATTATAGGCCCTTTTATTTGTGGAGCAAGAAAATATCACCATGTTTTATGTAAGAGTGATTTATAAATAACTCGTCGTAAAACTACTACCAAAAAAGTTACTTGCATTATTAAGTTAATAATTAATTGAAGTCCATCGTTTCTCGTCATTTAGTTTTTAACACGTTCGCTACCAAGGAGATTTAAGCAGTCCGTCATCACATCCAGCAAGAAATTTATATGTTTTTGTCTAATAATGTGAGTTTTGCTTGTCATTGGCTATCTTTGAATATCAAACTCGTTATGAAACTCGTTATTGTTTTAATATATGTGACCTGGTCTATGAAAAGGTACCTTACGTGTCAAAAAATCATTTTTCACTTTTTTGCTGATTCTAATAGTGTTTGAAAGGCTCTTTAAAATGGTGAAAACCAGAAAGTCATAATTTGTTTAAAAGTTTGTTAAAAGTAAAAAAAAAAGAAAAGTACAAATACGAAAAAGACTGATTTTTTTGCCATGATACAAATTAGAATAACAAAGACAAACAATTTTTTACAAAAAATGTATTCATAACTTTATAAATGTTTTCGCACGTAAGGTACCTTTTCGTAGACCCGGTCACATATATATATATAATTGGCGCGTACACCCTTTTTGGGTGTTTGGCCGAGCTCCTCCTCCTATTTATGGCGTGCGTTTTGATGTTGTACCACAAATGGAGGGGCCTACAGTTTCAAGCCGACTCCGAACGGCAGATATTTTTATGAGGAGCTTTTTCATGGCAGAAATACACTCGGAGGTTTGCCATTGCCTGCCAAGGGGCGACCGCTAATTTTATTGTTTCACCGAGATTCGAACCTACGTTCTCTCTGTGATTTCCGAATGGTAGTCACGCACCAACCCATTCGGCTACGGCGTTGTTTTAATATTGCCACATATTTGTTACGCTGGTCTAAAGTAAATATTTTATGTCACATTTATGTGACAGGCAAACTGTAGGGTTTTATATACAGTCACTCACATTCAAAGTCGGGCAGATGCATACGAAAACTTCTAGACATAATATCTATGTTTTGATGAAAGAAAACACGTTCTACCTTTTTCTGTTTTTTCACAAAAATTGTTTTATTTAAAAACAACAACAAAAATATATTCCAAGTTGCTTTATAAAATGTTAATGTATAAAAAACTGAAAAAGGCCACTTCTCTGTCTCACATTTAAAGTCGGGCAAACCATGTTTTGCAAATATGCATACCGTTATTTCTAAATTTTCTATACTTGTATTAAAAGTTATTGTTCATTGTTGCCTTGTCAATCATTGGGTGAGTTTATAAAAGTATTTTGCAAAATGCCGCGTAACGGTAAACAGTCTACATTGGAGGAACGCAAAATAGTAATTCAACTGCACTTAGACGGAAAATCTGAGCGAGCAATATCGAAATTGATAAAAAAAAAACAAGTCAACAGTGCACGATATTATTGCTAGATACAATGAAAATGGTTTCATTGCAAATAAGCATCGTGGAACCCGTCCAAAGAAGCTTTCCTCCAAAGATGAGAGCATGGTGCTAAGGGAAGTGAAGAAAAATCCATTCATTTCTGCTCCAAAATTAACTGCGATGGTTAAAGAAGCTTCTGGGGTGGAGTAAATCCCGAAACAATAAGAAGACTTCTTCGAAAAAATGATTTTCACGGCCGAGTTGCGCGGAAGAAGCCCCTAATAAGCAAGAAAAACCAAAATGACCGGCTTGTGTTTGCTCGCCAATATATGGCTAAGGATTTCGATTTTTGGAGCACTGTAAGTGGGGGAAAAAATAACAATTTCATGATTTTAATATTCATTCTTTAGGTATTATTTACTGACGAAAGTAAATTTAATTTATTTGGATGTGATGGAAGGGGTAAAGTGTGGCGCAAACCGAACAAGGAGCTGGAAGGCAAGAATTTAAGAAAAACGATTAAACACGGTGGTGGATCTGTAATGGTTTGGGGATGCATGGCGGCGTCAGGAGTTGGAAAATTGCATTTCATTGATGGAATAATGAATAAACACGTTTATTTAAAAATTTTGAAACAAAATTTGAAAGAAAGCGTGAGAAAACTAGGCATCGAAAGTAGTTTTCAATTCTACCAGGACAACGATCCCAAACATTCCGCATATGACGTCAAGAGCTGGTTGTTATATAACTGTCCAAAGGTAATAAAAACCCCTGCACAAAGTCCTGACCTCAATGCCATTGAGCATTTGTGGGATGAATTAGGTCGCCGGGTGCAGGAAAGGCAGTGTACATCAATTCAACTCTTGAAAATTGCTCTGCAGGAAGAATGGAATAAAATAAGCCCTGATGTTTGCAAAAAGTTAGTGGAATCGATGCCAAGCCGGCTACAAGCTGTTGAAAAGCAAAAAGGTGGAGCGACGAAGTATTAATTTTGCGTTGTGTACAAATTTTTTCGATTTTTTATGTCGTGCCCGACTTTAAATGTGAGACTGAAAAGTGACCTTATTTAAGTTAAGCCTTCGTGTATATTTTATAAGAGACTTTGGAATATATTTTTTTTGTTGCTTTTAAATAAAACACTTTTTGTGAAAAAACAGAAAAAGGTAGAAAGTGTATCCTTTCATCAAAACATAGATATTATGACTAGAAGTTTTCGTATGCATCTGCCCGACTTTGAATGTGAGTGACTGTAACTCAGTTTTATTCAAAAATGCAAAACTTTCAAAATATTATGTATAAATGAAAATATAGTTGTCTTACGGCTTACTTTCAGTGTGATACAATTGGGCACACTTGGACGAAGAAAACGAATTTGTCCTTTGTGAAGGAAGTAAGGTGGAGGAAGAGCCTTTTAGCTAATGTGGTGCCCGGACCTTGGCAATATCTTCACAGAATTTTAAATTTTTTTTATTTTAGGATATGGAAAAATATTTCTAGGTACCATTGGGCATACTTTCTTGGTGTTGAGTAATAGCAATTATTTAATCGCACTTGTCAATAACTGGCAATTTCAAATTATAATCAATTCTGGTAACTGGTTTTCACATTTTATTTCCCCTGTTTCTGTTTTTTCAAGGTCACTATGCCTTGTGTTTTGTAGAAATGAGCAAAACGTCTTTTGATTGAATTAGAAGGTAGAAGGCTTATTCTATTGCTCATTTCCCCGCTCGCCATTTTTATGCTTGATTAACTTAACGAAAAATTTGCATGCATAAGCTACAACAAAGTTAGTAAAAGGAAGAGACCTAGAAATATTTTTCAATGGGGTTGCCTCCTGCTCTTTTATTTACAATTAGTTGGCAACCCTTTAACAATATTTCTGGATTACAACTGATTTCAAGCCTATTCGCTTGATACCCATACTACGAGATTTTATTTATTTTTTAAATTTACAACATTAAAATAAGTGGTAACCTTACCGAGTATACTTGGTGCAACACCTCTGCAGGTAAAGTTTCTTTGACGTTTTGTGTTTACTAGATACCTTATTAATATTTTAAGTATTTCATAAAAAACAAATTTTATATACAAAATAATCTGGCAACTGTGTTAGAAAATTTTTGTAATCATAGCTTTTAAAAATATTTTTAATTTCATATTCATAATTTATTTTATTTGATATCTTATTTCCTTTTTAAAAAATTTAAAAAAGATGGCAACTCTATACGAATAAGAGATAAACTAATAAAGTAAAAATATTATATCAATACGAAATTTCATTCACATATACCCGTTTCTCGAGAGCCTATTGCATATACATCTATATATCAAGAATGATAGAAAGAAGATTGCGCCAATTAAGAGTGTGTGACGTCACGTTTTTCAAGTTGTGCAGTATTGCCAACCATTTGCTCTTCGCAATAAATTTAGTGCTTTTTTATACCGAAAATGCGAAAATTTTGAAGTTTCGTGTTTGTTTCTTTTTTTTTAATTTAAAGCTACCGAGACTTTAAGTTAAAAAAAACTGTATTATTATACAAAATAAGGTTAAAAAATGCCACTCTGAGAAGACTTTAGTGCTAATGAAAATTAGTTGGTTCTTATAAAATTTGATATTTTGAAAGTGTGAATTTAATTGTTTGCTCCTTTTAAGGTTATGCAAGAATATTAAATGTCCCTCTTTCAACTCTTCTTAAGATTGAAAACCTTTTTACATATTTTAAAAAGCGTTCGAATTTACGGAATGCGAATTAAAATCATGGAGGTGTAATCGTTTTTTCCGTGGCTTAATCCTTAGTGGGACGTAGGGCATCAAGAGGGGTATTCATAGTAAAAATAAACAAAAAAATACTGGAGAAACCATAATGACATTTTTACAAAAAGAGTACCTTATCTTGTTACATAACCTCAAATATATCAAAAAAGTCGTTCTCTTAACAAAAGAGTTTCTCTTAACAAAAAACTCATATATTAAATTGTGCATAACTATAAACCATTTATTAAAAAAAAACGCACAATTTAAACACAATTTGTCACGCATTCAAATTTCTTGAAGTAATATAACAAAAAATTAATATTTTATTTTCTTTAAATGGGCATTTTAGTGCGTTTTTATATCCAAAGCTAGGCAACTCTGCAGTAGCGAGAGAGAGATTTGACTGCCGAAAGCAGAAGAACACCAACAACCCCTGCAATCGCGGGCAATGCCACCAGATGTTAAAAAAAAAGTAAAGCTAAATAAAACTGAGTGAATTATTTAACTAATTCTTAAAAAATGTATATTTTACAAAATTATAAGCATTACATTTTAATTAGAATAGGCTAGAAAAATGTCATGAAGAAAGAACTAAAACTCCGAGACTAAATAACAAAAAAAAATTCTAAATCAAGTTACGAAAATGATAATCTGGCCATACTGGAGCTAAAATCACGTAACACGTTGTCAAATTCGCTGAGAGCAAAGTAATGGGACCACGATAGGCGCCATCTCATTATTCTTTCCATCATGTCTATATATATATGTTTTTTTTTCAAAGTCATTTCTTCACGTCTTATCTCTTTCATAGTCTAGGCCATTAAGTCGCAAGCCGCATTCCATTTCTCTTCGGGCGCAGCATATGTAGCATGAATGTTTCCGGCGACGGAGGTTCTACAAAGGCTGTATGGATTTTTTCGTGTGCAGAACGGAAGTGTGAGCATGTGGAGAATATGTGGTGATATCTTCTATAACTGTGTAAATATGCTTTGAAGCAGCCATGCCCGCTCAAGAACTGGGTCAGGTAAAGGTCCACTTCTCCATGTCTCGTTAGGTAAAGCTTTAGTTTGCATTTGTGCGACCAATGCCCTTTTGTAAATTTGATTCACCTTGTTTGCCATTCATCGATGCAGTTTTCTCGTAACCCCGCACGAGCAGCGCAGTTTCCATTTTTAACATGTCTACCGGGTACATGTCAGATATTACTAGGGCAGAATCGGACACCTTATTAAATGCACCGCAGTAGTCCTCGAAAGTATCATATTATACATGTTGCGTTTTGCTCGCTTCGACAGCGTTGTCGCAGTGGTGGATTCTTTTCGAGGTGTACTTTGAAAAACAGCTTTTTATCTTTCATTATTTCCTGGTATCGAGCATGGTCGAGATATTGAAGTCTCCAATTGCAAAAATGATTTCTTCTGATTTTTTTTGGTCTTTCGTTGCGCTGATTCTAAGTGTAACCAATAGTTGACGGTTCTGTTGGTATCTATTGGTTCTTTATTCTGCTGCGATTCCTCAACAAAACTTCTTCTTTCGCAGATGCAGCACCTACGCCTTTGGTGCCACTGGTGACTACGCTTTACGCTTAAAAATTTGTGGAAGCACAATCTGGAGATAATCATAATTTTCCATTACTGATCCTCCTTTTTCGTTTTAAATGCTTTATTGGAAAGAGCAACTCTTCTGATTGATTACGGTATATAACTAAAAAGAGCCGAATGTTGCAAAACCTCAGCTCCATGAAGGCCAAAAGAACTTATCGAAACGGCTGGTTATGCACTTAACGAGCCTAGTGCGCATGAGATCATTTTTAGGATGACCTGTATGACATGAAGAGCCATCCTACTTAAACCAAAACTCATCTACATCCCGTTCTTTGAAGAGCTGCAAACAAAACATGCTTTATCATGTTTCCCTTAACAAAAAGTTTACTGCCGTCTTAATTTTTGAAGAATAATGTGCTATTGGTGTCTTTGCTCTTAAAAAAAACTCTACCAAAAATTTTCAAAGTCAAGAAGCATTGACTTCTCTGCACCAAGTGCGATTGGGTTCTTCTATTCTTATGAAAATGTGTCTCAGCATAAAAGATGATTTGCTAAGCCAAAAATAACCTGCACTTTCCAGCAGAACCAAAGTCTATAGAGAGCACTAATATCGAAGTGGGTGGTCTTTCGCCTTTAAGGAAATAACCTTATAAATGGCTAAGCTGCTGGGCAAGCAATGCTACAACATTCTCCTTAGGTTCCAGCGGCTGCCAAAGTTTGCTGAGTTGCTGAGTCTGATGTCCAGCTGGAGCTTTTGGGACAATAGCAGCAATATGCCTGAATGCGTATGCAGAATGAATACTTAGTCTTGTTATTCGTGTATATTCACTCGTTCACGGCGTGGTTGGCGCATTATCTCAACTGAGGTTAATTTTTTAAATTCGGCAATCCAACGATTGCTCCGTGTGATATCACGCAGAGTTTATGCCATAGCCACGGTGCTATTTTCTTTATAAACGCTGTATGTATACACAGAACCTTTTCGCGCTTGGGCTATGTTCGCACTTACACACTCACATGTAAGACGGTAAATATGTTACGCATACGCTCTGTTTTGCGCGCACGCCCATCGAGTGCCTTATACTCGGCTAGTGTCTGTCTGCCAATTGATGTGCTTATGAAATTCCTTACGAAACCAACATTTGTCCTTCCATCTGAAGTCTGCTGCTAATTTTTATGCTTTTTATTTTTGCTATTATTTGTTTCGCATTAAAATTTTTTCTACATTAGACCCGCATACATATATTCGAATTTTGCATGCAATGTCGTATATATAAATTTTTAATTCACTCAAAAATATATAAAATTAATGCAAGTTTGCCTATGGTAAATATCTATATACTTACTATAGAATTTTATTAGAATTAAAATTGAATTTTCATTGTTCCGTCGGTGTTGCATCGCCATTGCTTGGCATCTGTGGCAGAATAGTTCAGCGGTTGGTTGACTCTATGTGTCGGTCCTTACTTTTACAACTGATTTATTTCAAATATATAATTACACGCACTTCTGTGTGCTGTCGAGTGTCTTACCGCTGTTTTCATGTTAGCCAAAAAGAAACAAAACAAAAAAAGAAAAAAAAAATTATAATAACATAAAAATAAAATACCAAAAATAAAACAAGTGCATCAACTTGCTGTGAATGTGGACATTTTTATTGTGCTTTTAATCGCCATTGTTATTTCGACGCTACCGTTGCTCTAGTGTTGCTGTTGCGGTTGCTTTTGTTGTTACTGCTTATAAAATTAATGATATGTTTTGCTCAACAAATGACACTTTTCGTATGGTTTTCAAAACACCCTGCCAACCAATAAAATGACCGATTTTTGATACCAATCTGCAGCAGGATTTGCAATGACTAATCAGCGAATCAGATTGCGACTTTTGTGACACATACAAATGATTGTGCGCATGTAAATATTTTGTTCAAATACAAATAATTTTTTTTTGGTTTACGAAATGCCTAAAAATATATTTATACATACATACATGCATATGCATATAAATGTGTATGTATTTTATTCGTTTTGTTTTTTCTTATTTATATTTATTTATATAAATTCATTTGAAATGTAGTGGGCACATTCGTGAAAAATTCTTGAAATTTTCTAATTTTAAAAGTGCAACTTTTACATTAAAGAAACCTTGAAAATGAAAAGTTTATCTTACATATACTTTAATATTAAAATAAAATTCATATTTAAGAATTTTTTAATTGCCCACTTACTTAACATTCGTACACGTCGTCATTCCATAAACGAGAGGAAATTCACAAAATTTAAGATTATCACGCAATATGTATGCAGCCGTTATATTTTTGGAAACTTTCATGGCAGTGTTTTTAATTCAAGCTGAATGCGTTGGTTGGACATATTGTCGATGCGGATTTGGCTCAAGATTTGGGATGCATATTTGAATAATCGCCCAAATATAATATATACCGAGTACATAAATAAATAGATCTAATACTAGGGTGAGCCAATTTTGGACGAGAAAAGTTTACGGCTTTGGTTTAAACAAACTGCGCTTAATTTTCGTTCCTCTTGTAAGTTAACAGCAAGCAGCATATTTTGTTTATTCATTTGCTTAGGAAATAGCTGACTTCATTAAAATGGCTTTTCGTTTCTTGTTCACTCTTCTTGGGAGCATATGGCTTCGACAAGAATCTTCCATCGTACACGGTTCTGGGCTGCTGTTTTTGCGCCGACTCATGTGATGTCCGCGTAACATCAACCTGTTTCAAGTATCAAGTATGCTTTGGCCGACTGTGTCTCTACTCCCTTGCGGGTTCCAGTCCAGTACCATTCTCGTGATGCTATCTGAAGTTTTTCTAAGCGTGAGACCTAACCATCGCCACTTGTTCGTTTGATTTGCCACAGGATGAGCTCCTCATTCGTTGATCTCTATAGCGCGTCGTTGCTGATGGTGTTCGGTCAGAATATTCGACAGATGATGTGGAGGTATTTGTGGATGAAAGATTGTAGTCCCTGTGTGGTAGTGTTAGAGACCAGCCATGTTCCGTACAACAATACTAACTTCAAGCATGAGCTTAGAGTGCCTAGAGATGTGCGAATTTGCCCATACTTTATGCGTTTGCCCAAACATTGCGCTTGCTTTGTTTAGCCTGCAGTAGTCATCTTCGTCTGCCATCTGTTGTGATAGTGCAGCCGAGGCAGCAGAAGCTTTCGACAATTTCCACCGGGTACCCGTTTAGTTAGTGTGGTTGACTCTCATAGTTTAAGTCTTGTCGATGATGACTTCTAGGCTGACAGTGCTTGTCAGCGTGACTAGGCTGTCCGCCTTCGCTTGCATGTCAGTGAGTTTGTGAGAGAAGAGGCAGATGTCATCGACGAAGTCCGTGTCTTCAAGATGTCTGGTGAAACTCCATACCATGCTCCTTTTGTGGAGGGTCAATTGGCTCATGACGTCGTTTAGGATGATGTAGAAGAGTTTGGAGTTCTAATAGAGGGCTCTGATGAGCCGGATTATCTTAGCGCTAACTCTCTTTCTGCTCAATACCAGTCTCGTTTGATTAAAGATAAATAAAATAAATAATTGGCGCATACACTTCTGTTAGGTGCTTGGCCGAGCTCCTCCTCCTATTTGTGGTGTGCTATTTGTGGTGTCTTGATGTTGTTCCACAAATGAAGGAACCTACAGTTTCAAGCCGACTCCGAACGGCAGATATTTTTATGAGGAGCTTTTTCATGGCAGAAATACACTCGGAGGTTTACCATTACCTGCCGAGGGGCGACCGCTATTAGAAAAATGTTTTTATTAATTTTGCTTTCACCGAGATTCCAGACTCGTTTGATTGGGTCGAATTAAAGTAAGGACGCTATTGCAAGGGCAAGCAAGATCTTCAATGAACTTCCTCTTATCTTATCCGTATGGCTTTGAATTGGTAATTGAGAGCATACATTGCGCACAACCATGCATACCACCTAACTTTTTCCGCCTTCTTCTCTATAATTCGTCCTACACTCTTGCTTTGCAAATCAACTTCCTCGAGATGCTTCCGGAATTCCTTTCCTCTTTCATTCTGCAATTGTGCAAATTAATACATTGGTCTTTGGCAGTTATTCTAGTATTTTTCTGTGAGAACTTGCATGTTTGTACTCGATTCCGAACATTATTTCTCAGATCATTTTCTTTCACATTTATTTCAGGTTCAGCCGAGCTTTGAGCAGAAAATTTAGCTATATGATTTAGATAAATATTAGGTGCGCAACTAAGTTCTGCTGTTTGTCAATAGATGCCGCCAGCAATGTGTGCTAGTCGATTCTAACATAACCTAAACGTCATAAACCAAGCTTAGACATATGGTAAACAAACTACTTCAACTCATTAGTGATTTTGTTTTGGTATCATATACTTTTGGTTTTGTGAAAATGTCTGATTTTGTGCCGAATAATCGTCATTTGCGTGAGGTGTTGATTTTCCTCTTTCATTCGAAAAAAAAAAACGGCGGCTGAAGCGCATCGAGAGCCAGAAAAAGTTTATGGAGATGCTGCTTTAAGTGAAACAACGTCCCGAGATTGGATACGTCGCTTCAAATACGATGATTTTAATGTTGACGACCGTCCGCATGAAGGAAGGCCAAAAACCTTCGAAGGCGCTGAGTTGGAGGCATTGCTCAATGAGGATCCATGTCTAACGCAAGAAGAGCTTGCTTCAGTATTAGGAGTTACCCGCCCAACCATTTCCAGGAGATTACATGCTTTGGGAATGATTCAGAAACAGGGGACTTGGGTTCCTTATGATTTAAAACCAAGGGATGTTGAACGTCGTTTTTTCGCCTGTGAACAACTGCTCCAGCGGCAAAAAAGGAAGGGTTTTCTTCATCGCATCGTGACGGGTGATGAGAAATGGACTCATTACAGGAAACCAAAGAAAATAATGTCATGGGGACTGCCCGGTCATGCTTCGACGTTGTCACCTCTGCCGAATATTCACGCTCCGAATGTTATGCTATGTATTTGGTGGGACCAAGTTGGTGTTATTTAGAATGAACTGTTAAAACCAAGCGAAACCATCAGTGGGGATCGGTATCGACTTCAATTGATGCGGAGAGGCATGAAAAAGTGATTCTATACCATGACAACGCTCGATCTCACGTCTCCAAACCCGTTAAAACCTACCTGGAAACACTGAAATGGGAAATCCTATCCCACCCGCCATATGCTCCAGATATTGCGCCGTCCGATTATCACCTGTTCCGATCGATGGCACATGGTCTAGCTGACCAGCAGTTCCATTCATATGAAGACATCAAAAAATGGATTGATCCGTGGATGAACAGTTTTACCGCGACGATATACGAGATCTACCAGAAAGATGGGAAAAAGTAGTAGCCAGCGTGAAGACGTGAAGCCACGAGTAGAGATCTAGAAGTTCTGCTGGCTAGGTTTTGCCGTCCGAATGGATACAAACGCTCCGACTCTGAAAGTATTCATTGCGGTAGAAGTAGTTGGTAGCAGAGGAAGTTCAATCCCTCCTCTACGTTAAATAGATCAGGTGGAAATGTACTTGGCTTCACTTGGTGTGTCCAACTGGCGTCGGTTAGCATGAGAAAGAAACAACTGCCGCGCTTTGTTAAGCTCGGCCAAAATCGCTTAAGCGGTTATCGCGGCAATCAAGAAGAAAAAATATATAATATTGGAAACTGTTGTACGATATTAAGACGTTTTTGATTCTTTTAATCGAAAATTTTAATATAAATGATTATTTTTGGTATGATGCTGATATATAGGTAGCAAATTAACACTCCTTAGGATATCCTCATTTAAAAAAAATGCAGTTGATAGTATTGGCAAAAGATGCAAGACGAACTACTTCAACCGCAAAGTAAATTAGTGTTACGTTAGTTCAATCCAAGCTAATTTCACTGCAGGGTAGTTGCAGATCTATATTACCAGTATAAAATATCTGCAGACATACTCCAAAACGTATACATCTATACGTTGCTATGTACACATTTTATGTCCATGCAATATTTGCCTTAGGACCACTACAAATAGTTATATAAAATCATAAATCAAATTAAAAAAGTTATACAGGGAGTATCCCCTGACGAAAAACTCTGATTCCTTCTGCCTTTTGAAAACTTCAATTAGCTGTCAAAAACATTAGTAAAAGTTCGGACATATTTCGCACATCTTTTTTCAATTCAAACTTAAGTAAAAAAAAAAGAAATGAAAACAAATTGTCCTCTCAACCAAGGGTCGTTTGTCTGTTTATCTGGCCTAGCTTTGGCCTATCTGTCCTTGCTTGCCTTTTATTGCTTTCTTTCGCCCAAACAGAAATACAGAATACTATGAATGCTGTTGTTGTTGTTGTTGAATAGCAGGACTCGATCGATTATTTGCCTTTACTTTCGACACAATTCAATTTTTATGGCCTTCTCTATGGCGCGCACTTTATTCTTCCGTTATTACTTTCTGGCCGCCTTTTTATTGCATACATTCCCGGTGTGGATGACTTTCGCGTCCCGTTAGAGTGTATATTTGTATGCATGTGCGTGTGTATTTAGTATGGAGTTCAATTTGTATTTCTTCATTTGATTTTATGTTGTTGCTGCGTCCACTTAAGTTTTACGATTATGTTCGGGCATTCGAAAATGGAAAAAGTTCAGCGGTAAGGAAAACTGAAAGCGTTCGAAGACAAAAACATTAAATTCGTTTGGAAGTGTATACTCGTACGCTTGTGATATGGAGCACCTATACACATCAATAAATATATGCAAACAAGCAAATGGGCCTGTGTATACGTAATTTTTTAGATGCAGTAGTAGCTAAGAAATTAATAGTCAGTTGATAAGGCAGGAAAAGCACAAAAACAAATTGTTTATTTAATTTCGTTGGATATTGTGGGATGAGATACTAAAAATTAGCCACGCTTTCATTTTTGTTTTTGCTTTCATTTTATTCACTCGGCATTTCGTGTCTTCCTTAACTTATATTAATTAGTTTCCATTTTGTATTTTCTTCTGACTTGTGATGGTTGCTGTTGTTGCCTATTCAGCATTCGACGATTAATTTAAATTATGTCGAAATTTATCATTATGTTGTCGTCGAAGTTGTTGTTGTAAAGAACCTATTTTGGTTGGCCTTGCTGAAGGGGTCAAGTACAAGTACACTTAAGTTATGAATACATAGAGAAAAATAGTCTAATATTAGAATGCTTTTACGTGAAGCTTGCGTAGTTCAAAAGACTCGAAACTTGGTGTCGCATGTTGAACTTGTTAAGAGAATTCAACTAGATATGAGGTAATAGCACGGGCCCGTGTTGTGTTTTTCCACCAGCACATAACGGGTTTAAATCTGGCCAAAGGCTGTCCCAAAAATTATGGCGAATATTTTAAGATGTTACAAAAACAACAAAATACAATTGTTCCTCTACTATAATCAGCGGTCGCTGTAGTCACATGGATCCCCGGGTTCGAAACCCCTGTCATGAAACACCAAATGAAAACAAAGGTTTTTTCTAATAGCGGACGTCCCTCGGCAAACCAATGGTAAACCTCCCAAAGTATCTCTGCCATGAAAAAGATCTTCATAGAAAACCATTTGCCGTTGGGTGACGGCAGGACACGCGTTTCACACTTGTGGAAACTCATTGAGACGCGCTCCACAAATAGGGTGTAAGCGCCTGTATATAATTGTACATATATATAGAGTGGGCCATGTAAAATTTGCCTTTTCAATCGGCTATAAAAAAAAAACTAATCAATATTTTTTCAAACTGCTTTTTATTTTGAAGATTGAACATTGTCATTTATGAATGAAAAATAATATCGTTCAAATGACTGCCATGACTGGCTTTACAGTAGGCCATTCGATCAACCCAATTTTTAAGCACATTTTCGATTGTTTGGGCTCCAATTTCATGAATGGCAACTTCGATTTCGTGTTTTAAAGCATCAATCGTCTCTGGACGGTTCGCATAGCATTTGTCCGTAACGGCTCCCCACAAAAAATAGTCCAACGGGCTTAAATCACAGCTCCGAGGCGCCCAATTGATATTGGAATTCAAAAACGGTAGCCAAAAGTTCAAGTCTAACTTTGGCAGTGTGACATCCTATTCAATTTTTGGAAACAAAAACTCGTTGAGCATGTCACGGAAACGCTCGTCATTTACTGTAAGCGCGGAAGAAGAAGAGGACTCACACTTTGGAAATATGTTTTCAATGTTTCCCAATTTTGTTCAAGCATATAGCGTCCCACTTCGTAAATGTCAAACCTTTAAGTAAATTATTGTCATTAAATTTGACATGTCATTTGTGTTACCATTCTCAAAAAAATAGGTGGTTCAAAAAGCAAACGCTATATGGCCCACCCGTTATTAAGTTCGGGGAAAATAAATCCATTATTTTTGCGTAAAATTTTGACGCAAATGGTTTAAAACTGTTTTATGGTCGATCTGGCCAATTTTTTATCCGGCCAACTTCGATTTTTTCTCTAATTTTATTGACGGTTCCGTTCCTTTCCTGGCTAATTTATCTGCCTTTTCATTTTTAGTAATTCTTATGTGCCCTGAAGCTCATAAGATACGTGCCCGATTGTGCTGGCCTAGTCATAGTAATGTGGTCTATTGTAAAACATAACTTAAAATCTTTAACAACTCTAAGTGAGCAATTTTTTTTATTATATTTTTATTTTTATTGGGCCATATTGCACTGCGTTCTCTGAGGTCGTCCAATGTGCTTGACCGCAAACCTAAAATTGGAGACTTTTGGTAAATTTGAGTACCTCCCCAGGCATTTTGTTCCATATTAGAGTGTTTGGATTTAGAGTCGTCCACCTCTGCTCTATGGTTTCATCATCCAGTTCGTAAAACCGGCAGACGTTTGTTTCTTTTAATTCAATCTTCCTGAAATTAGTACGAGAACCATAATGTTCCGTTTAGTATTCAGTGAGAGTTCATAAATCCTTAATATCCAGGCTTAGAGGTCTACTTGACGTACTTCTAGATGGAAGGATAAACTGTTTAGCCTGCATCTGTCTTGTAAATACTTAATACATTCAGAAATAAATTTTACTGGTATCCCATTTTAGACAGAATAATTTTCCCCGACCTACAACCTACATTTTAAAGATCATTATAACTTTTCACGAAAAATTCACTTGAGTGGACTATGCTGAAGCACTGAGTTAAAGATACATTCAATTTCTGCTGCAATATCATTTTCAATGAATCTGATATTCTTCTTCTTCTTAATTGGCGTGGTAACCGCTTACGCGATTTGGCCGAGTTTAACAAAGCGCGCCAGCCGTTTCTTTCTCGCGCCAGTTGGACACACCAAGAGAAACCAAGTCCTTCTCCACCTGATCTTTCCAACGCAGAGGAGGCCTTCCTCTTCTTCTGCTATCACTATCAGCTATCAGCTGACACCGCATCAAATACTTTCAGAGCGGGAGTGTTTGTATCCATTCGGACGACATGACTCAGCCAACGTAGCCGCTCGCTCATCATACAGTTCACTGTTCCATCGCCTGTGATACTCGCCGTCGGCAACGTGCAAAGGTCCAAAAATCTTCCGCAGAATCTTTTGGTCTCAAACACTCCTCCCTTTGTCTTCATCGGATATTGTCATCGTCCACGTTTCTGCGCCATACGTTAGGACAGGCATGATGACAGCCTTGTAGAGTGTTAGGTTTGTTCGTCGAGAGAGGACTTTACTACTCAGTTGCTTACTTAGTCCAAAGTAGCACTTGTTGGCAAGAGAGATTCTTCGTTGGATTTCCAGGCTGACAAACGAAGTCTTTCACAACCTCGAAATCAGAATTGTCAACAGTCACGTGGGTGCCGATACGCGAGTGCGCCGACTGTTTGTGTGATGACAGGAGGTACTACGTTTTATCCTCGTGTAATTATTATTTTGTTGTAGTGCAATTATTTTGACGCCATTGCAGGGACATTGAGTACCGCTAGTTTTATACGAAAACCTTGCAGCAGCACCAACTCCAGAATTTAAAAGTCGTCACACTTCCTTGATTGGTCAGATTTGCGGAGTGCAAGAAGTGAATATATTCAATCTGGGGAATTCAAAGGGAATGAGAAAACACACGAAGCTATGAAATTCTTGTGCGATATTCAAAGACATGAAGTTCTTATAGTATTGCATTTATAACATAGCAGAAGTATTAATTTTCAAATTTTTTGCAGATTTTTATTAAGCGTATAAACTTCTTGTGAGAGAAGATCCATCGTAAAATTTCCGAGGAATATACAATATTTGTAAAACCTCCAAATCCTCTAATTTAATATATGTCGTGACAAGACGTTTTTTGTACTTGCCAATTAAAGGATCAAAAATAGCCAAAATGAGTGACAATAATGGGTTTAAATATTTTGCGAGCTGCTGACAATTTATCTTCTTTACCTGAACACTAACACCTGCGCTTAGTTTGAATTTTAAACGTTATTTCTAATTTTTCGAAACAATCTTTGTCACAAACATGAAAATATAATTTCCCAAAAAAATAAAAAATCACTTCCATAGGTCGAACTCTTTGGAGAATTTGATACACTCACTCGACGCCATCGATCTGCAAAGGAAATTTTTGTCCCCTAAAAATTGTGTCACACAATGCCATATATTGACTTGACTTAAAATTTGCGATCTGTCGAAATCTATAAAGAAATATGTGACACACAAACCTAGGCGCCGAACAATCGACAAAATACGAATTTGGTGGTGGTACATATTATTATTTAGTTGGATGAGGATAAACCGCACCCTTGTGGTTGGCTGCTGCGGCGGCTCAAATTCTTATGCATCTGTCGCCTCTTCTCATCCTTATGATTTGGTTTCGACTATTTTTCTGCCTCCTGGCATTTCAAAGTACTGTGGTTAGTTTGGTTTTGTGGCCATTGTTGGGGTTGTTGTTGTTGTTGCTGCTGCTGTCGTTATCGCAATGCAAGCCGTGTTGCTGTTGTTGTCATGTCTTTAGCTCTCAACTTATTCTCGCACATCTGTATGCAAGTACAAAGCTACACGCTGCCAAATTCTGCAAAGTTGTTGTATTTGTTTTAGTTGTTGCTAACTAGTACTTGTGGCTGTGCTTATGCTCGTCGTTGGTTCACTGGGCGTGTTGCCAAACATTTCTGAAACAAATTGTCGTCGCGCTCGACAACATTCTTCTTCTTTGTGGCGTGTACACACGTTGGGCGACAGCAAAGGCAATAATAACAACAACAACAGCAGCCAATAACAATATACATACATATAGGCATACTTATGCGAGCATCCCTACTTGCAAGTAAAGGGTGTTCTGTTGGGAACATCTATCTGGAATGTAGGGCCGTGTTTTTGCATCACTTATACAGTGTTGTTGGTTGACAGTTGTCATGACTGATCACAGGAGATTACGTCATGGAGAATTGCACGAATGTACATTGCATATAATACAGGGAAATCACTACCGAAAATATCATTACCATTCGACGTGACGTTGTGAAGTAGCTAAGAAGATCATGTGAGTTGATGGCGTTGAACTGTTTTCTTGGAAGTAAATAATTAATGCTAACAACACAGCAAAAATGAAATACGAGGCTGGAGGCATCGTTAATGAAATAGAGCCATTGAAATATCATAGAAAATTTTGTTAAATTTCTCGACGGCCTTGTCTCGGATATTGCGTTTCATACGCACACGCCAAGCATGACTTCCCTTTTTGTAAGAATAAAATCATTGAAATTTCAAATTACGCAGTCTTAATGGCACACGCTATACGCATGTGTGGCTGTAGGTTTGTATGTATGCCACAAAGTAGGTTTGTATGCACTTGTCATAGCAATAACAATTCACTATCACCAGTCAGCCATCGTCAGTCGTCACAATTGCATCCTGTATCAATTTTTAGAGCACCATGGGGCGAATGGAGGGCGTGACAGTAGCAGACAAAAACAAATAAACATAAAAGATATAAAAACACAAAATAAAAAATAAAATAAAATAAAATAAGAGCAAAGTGGTAGCGTTGAGGCGTGACGGCTTCATTCCTCAGATCTGTGAATAATGTTAATTAAGTAGGGACATGCATACACACTTATATACGCACATTTACTAATGTATATGCACCTCAAAAGCTCCAAATGTGAAATATATTGTAATAAAATAAAAAAAAATGAAACCTGCAATTTGGTACCATGGAACGTGGACGCGCGCAGATTTCCTTCACTGTTTGCTACTTCTTCCAAGGCAACTGCGGATGAGTTCCTTAATTTGCAGAAAAAGGATGGTCGTTTGAGTGGTTAATTCGATTTCTGAAAATTATAGCTTATTATTATGTGGGATTGATCGAAACTGATAATAAATACAGCGTGCATTTCAGGATGGTAGTTTTTTTTAATAATTTTATCGTAAATATTTTATTATATTATTTTTAAATATTTTATGTATTGTGCAACCTTTTCATTTATTCTCAAAAAAGGTGGCGAAAAATTTATCATCCAATTTTGTTTTCGAATAACTTTTTTACATAATGAAAACAAAGCAAACTATGTTTTTGAATGTTGGAAATCTTTATTAACACTTAAACGACCGCTCAAGATATTTTTCGCGCCGTACCACCTAGCGTCGGATGATTTATTTATGGAACTCTGTGTTTCCTAGTAAATAAGATGAGTTCAGTTGTGTGTGACTAATTAATTAAAACACATTTTTTTGCCAAAATTCGTTTTTATTCATCAACATAGTCCCCTTTTAGGGAGATACAATCATTCCAACGCTTTTCCAATCTTTCGATACCGCCTTTGTAAAACGATTTTTCTTTGCCTTCAAAATAGGCGATTACTTCATCATTTGAGCCAAATCTCTTACCACGGAGCATCTTTTTGAGGTCTGCGAAGAGCCAGTAGTCGCTGGGGGCCAAATCTGGAGAATACGGTGGATGGGGAAGCAATTTGAAGCCCTTGGTGGAACAACACTTTTTTCTTCGCCATATGAGGCCGTTTCTTTGCGATTTCGTCTTTCAAACGCTCCAATAACGCTATATAATAGTCGCTGTTGATGGTCTGCCCCTTCTGGAGATAGTCGATGAATATTATTCCATGCGCATCCCAAAATACAGACACCATAATCTTGCCAGCCGACTGCTGCCTCTTTGGTCGCTTTGGGCGGCTTTCACCGGCTGCATGCCACTCAGCAGACTGCCGATTTGACTCTGGAGTGAAATGGTGGATCCATGTTTCATCCATTGTGATGTACCGACGCAAAAATTCCGACTTATTGCGCGTAAACATGTCCAAACAGCTCTTTGAATCATCGATTCGTTGCTGTTTTTGCTCCGGTGTGAGCAAACGCGGCACCCATTTGGAAAACACCTTTTTCATACCCAAATGTTCATGTATTATGGTGTGTACACTACCTGCTGATATCTTTAGAATGTCAGCAACCTCCCTCACTTTCACTTTACGGTCGGACATAATGATTTTCAGTGTTTTTTCAACGTTTTCCGGAATAACAGCGTCATTTGGCCTTCCAGTAGATGGAATGTCATCGGTGTCTGTACGACCACGTTTGAATTCGGCATACCAATAACAAATGCTTCGTTTTGATGGAGCAGAGTCCGAATAATGTTTTTCAAGCCATTCCTGGCATTGAACAGTATTTTTTTTCATTAAAAAACAATGATAAATCAGCACACGGAATTGCTTTGAATTCATTTTTTTTTTAACTCAAAAGCAGCGTCACTTAAAGCACTGTAACTTGTAAACAAATGGTCGGATTAACATATGATTTTGACAGTAAGCCTAAAAAGGTTGCCAACTTTCGAAAAAAATATTGATTTAGTACTAGTGCCACCATCTATGTGTCAGTCACACACATTATTGAACGCTCTGGTATTAGGGTTGACGCTTAGCCAGTTTACTTTTGACCAGTTTACAACCATGGTTAGTAAATTTTGCATGATTTCACAAAGTGTATTGGGAAATTTCCCTCATACTACAATCGAAAAATCATTCGCATTAGCTACGATGTACTGTCTTCTCTTCTCTAGGTTCCTTAGCACGAAGATTATTGCCAGAACTTAGAGGAGAGGGGAGAGCACAACGTCTTGAGGAGTTCCCGACTAACGCTTTTCCTGATCTTCGAAGCTCCTAGGGTTGCGTGATACATACATTCTGTCAAAAAAGTACCATTCAAAGCGTTACACATGTGCCAAGAATTAGTTCAGTCATCAAAGCATCTTTTTAACACGTTTTAAGAGATCTTCTTCAGCTCCTTCAACGAATTTTTCTTAATGGCCTCTATTGGCTCAAAGCGGCGTCCGCGGAGTGGCAATTTAAGTTTTGGGAAAAGGAAAAGGTCACTGGGTACTAAGTCCGGAGAATACGGTGGTTGCTCGATGATATTAGTCGAGTTTTTAGCCAAAAAAGAGTTCACAATATGAGCCTTGTGAGACAGTGCAAGATCCATGAGTTTTCTTTCCACAAATTGAGCCGTTACCTACTCACATTTTCTCTCAAACTTCCAAATAATTTTCTTTACTTACCGTAGAAACATTTTTGACGAATTCCGTGTGCACAATGATAATCGAGATAATCAAAGAAAATGAGTAGCATGACTTTCACTTTTGAGCGACTTTGACGTGGTTTTTTGGGTTTCGGCTCATGTGGATAGCACCATTCAGTCAGCTGTGGACTGGTTTGCATGTCAAACTTCATATATCCACGTCTTATCACCTGTTATGATGCGCTGGATAAACGTTGGGTCTTCCGATTAATTTTTTGAAAGAAATTCAACTCTCTTGGAACGAGTCGAGCAGCCACGCGTTTCAAGCCCAATTGATTGTGTAAACTGATACGAATTGATTCGTGAGACACACTAATGTCACGAGCTACCTCTTTCAAACTTAAATGATGGTTATCCAGCACCATTTCCTCGACTCTGTCGACGTTTTCACCCGTTGAAGGGCGTTGATGGGCGACCAGATCGAGGCAAATCTTCTACGACTTCTCGGCCCTCTGCAAAACCCTTATATCACTCGTAGACCCGTGTTTTTGATAAAGCACACTCGCCATAGGCTTTCTGCAACATTTTCAACGATTCGGTACACGAAATCCCGTTCAGAACACAAAATTTAAGACAAATTCTTTGTTGGATATTTTTATCCATAGTATAATCGCAAAGCACACCTGCAGTTGACTGATATAATTAAACGCCAAAAACAAGCTAATTGGCAGATAATTTTTTCATTTAATTAAAATCATTATATTACAGACATTATACTAAAGATATGTCCGTATCTCTTTCTGGGAAGCTAAAATTATTGGATGCAGCATTTTTGATTATCATAACTTATGGAATACTAGCAGCCCTGGTAGTCGTTGCTCTGCGGAAAACTTTGTTCGTCTCTGTTGCTTCACTAAACATTTTTTATACATATTTGAAATTAGTTTAAACAATCAGTAGACGTCGTTTTCTTACTATTTTTACTTTATGTTACGCGTGTGACTAAGCCATTAAACCTTAGTCCTTGGCAATGTTTCTCGTCAATGCCTCAAGTGTGTATGTGAACAAAGTTGGCGGTTTTCAACACGACCAAGTTGAAAAGAAGCCAAGCAAATTAAAAAATTTAAAGCAAAGCCGCCTATGGTGCACAAACATGACTATGAATTTAAAAGTTTCTTATTTGTGAATCTATGTTATATTGTCTTAAGATAAGTACATTAGGTAGCCAGTGTGCTAATTAAGTTAGGGTTATATTGTGTATATCTCCATTTTCGTTATAACTTGACTCCAGCGGAACCTAGGGTTAATTTGTTTCCCAGAGTATTTTTATTGCCAAAACATATTACAAATATGAATACAATTGGACTATAAACCCGGCTTCAAGCAACAAGCGCCAGCGCCACTTACCGGGTCCAATTATAAATCTAAATCAACTGCTGTCCAATCCTAACCTACACGAAAAATTTTATCAAAATCGGTCCAGCCGCTTAGGATACCATATACAACACCAAAATATCTATATGAGAAATAAAAATAAACAAATTCTAGTAGGCATTTCCTTGTTTTTTAGTCCGATTGCTTCTAAATATTTTTACTTGTCTCATCGAGTCTCTTCTTCATAAATGCTGTGAGGCTTTGGAACTATATATTTATATATATATAATTGGCGCGTACACCCTTTTTTTGGGTGTTTGGCCAAGCTCCTCCTCCTATGTGATGTGCGTCTTGATGTTGTTCCACAAATGGAACAGTTTCAAGCCGACTCCGAACGGAAGATATTTTTATGAGGGGTTTTTCATGGCAGAAATACAGTCTGAGGTTTGCCATTGCCTGCCGAGGGGCGACCGCTATTAGAAAAACCTTTTCCTGAATTTTGGTCTTTCACCGAGATTCGAACCAACGTTTTCTCTCTGAAATCCGAATGGTAGTCACGCACCAACCCATTTGGCTACGGCGGCCGCCTCTTGGCTTACGTGCCTATAAAATACAGCTCGTGGAAGAATTGAAGCCAAATCGCCATCGTGAGCGTCGCCGTTTTGCTTTTATTTAGATATATTATTCAGATTTATGAGAAAAGGTAGTCAAAAATGGGTCCAAGTAACTCGTAGCCTGACAAGGTAAACTCCAAGAGGAGGTGTATGCCATATGTGCATGCATTAATTTAGGCAGGAATGAGCGAATAGCCATTCTAAGCGACAGGTAGGCGGCTGTCAAGACTTTGTCTTCTTGTGAGATTAAGTCCTCACTGGTTCATGAGTGTTTCGAGAAACTGAATATATTAGGAAAGAAACGCACAATCGCATCCGGCTAATTTAGACCCCAGGACACAGAGGTATAATTTGGAACTAAGTAGCGAACGCATTGGTAAGAGAGGTTGCGACCTCGTAGTTAATAGAACCGAGCCCTTCCTTGCTATGGAACTACACACCATCAAGGAGAAGTTTGGGAGTGAAGAGCTAAGACTAAGGGAGGCTAGCTGACATCAAACTATGACGCCACGCCAGGCGAAAGGAGGGAACGCTCACGGAATGCTATGGTCCACAGATTCTTTTCGTTTTTGCGATCAATTCCAAGAGACTCCAATGCACCTTTTCTATGAAATCAGCGCTGTAGCGCGGAGAAGGCCGAGACATCTCGGCCATTTGCTGCCAGAAGAAAGGCAAATGAGCTCAAACCAACCCAGGTCTATCTTAAGTTTATTAAGGGAATTGGGTCGAGATGAGGTACTGTGATGAACAGAGGGCACAAAAGACAATGAGGTCGAAGTGCTAACCTCAACTAAACATAAATTTAAAACCACCAGATTAAAATAAAACAAAAAAATTCATTACAAGAATATTTTTGTTTTGCATTATCATTTTAAGTCTTCAAGCTCATGAATAAACCCCCGATACAATTATTTTAATATGTAATAATGAGAAGCTTAGACTTTATTTAGACCTACTGCCTTTATACATCTGGTTGATTTTAAGCTTACATTTTATTGTTTAGCATTAAATTTTCAAATTTCGTAACTTCCATTCTGTAGATGTATTATAAGAGATTAAAAGTCTTACATATACCTTCTGCTCAAATATGAACGAGACGTTATCAATAAAACGGTCCGCGGATGACATATGGCAAAAATAATTTTTTTGTTTTTTGGTAAGACTGTTATAAGCTTACATGGCAAATTTCAGCGTGATATGTTACATAGTTTGTTTTCTGTGCTACTATAATAAACAAGTCAAGCTCGAGTGTGTTCTTCGAATTCTCTTTTATGACTTCAATTGTCTCAAAATGTTTTCCACGGAGCGGCAACTTGAGCTTGGGAAACAGGAAAAAGTCACATGGAGCCATATCAGGCGAATACGGTGCTTGCGGAACGATATTAACATTATTTTTGTTCAAATAATCACGAACAAGACGTGATGTGTGAGCTGGTGCATTATCGTGATGCAAGAACCATGACTTGTTGTCCCACAATTTCTTCCTTTTAAGACGAATGTTCTCGCGCAAACGCTTTAAAACGTCTAAATAATATTCAGCGTTAACCGATTTTGCAATTTGTGCGATTTTCAAGCACAATTTCCTTTACTTTTCCGATGTTTTCGTCGTTTACTGATGTTGCTGGACGACGTTCATGAGGCAAGTTTTCAACCGATGTACGGCCCTCTTTGAACGATTTGTACCACTGGAAAACACGTGCACGCGATAGAGCAGAGTCCCCATAGGTTGTCTGCAACATTTTTAAGGCGTCTGAAGCCGAAATTTTGTTGGAATAACAAAATTTCAAACAAATTCTTTGTTCAACTTGAATTTCCATTGTTAAATTCGAAGAACACACTCGAGCTTGACTTGTTTACAGTCGCACAGAAAACAAACTATGTGACATATCACGCTGAAATTTGCCATGTAAGCTTATAACAGTCCTCTCAAAAAACAAAAAATTTATTTTTGCCATATGTCATCCGCGGACCGTTTTATTGATAACGTCTCGTTCATATTTGAGCAAAAGGTACACCCACAAATAAATAAATAAATAAAATGAATTAGAATCAAATCTTTTCGGGTGGGCATTTTCTTAATTGTCAGTTAGTCTTGCTTTAACTCTCATTGCATGCACATATTAATTTCGTTTTCATTGCATTTTTCATTCATTAATCAACTTTATTACTACAACAAGATCATAAAACGATCTTTATTACAACAGGCCATCAAGTACGAATAACAATGACTAAACCAAGGTTATTATTATTTATATGATATCAGCAATATATGTATCCAAAAATAAATGCAATCCAAGTAAATAAAATAAAATATAAGAAATAACAAAATGTTTGCATATTAGATAAAAATATACACCCTGCGACAAAACAATAGCGCATCAACAATTTGACCAGTTGCGACTAGTTTCCTTTGTTTTAAATGCCATTTTGTTTTTTATAAACGTGTAACTCATTGTCTAACAAAACCATTCAAATGAAAGTTCCAAGCTTTATAAAAATAATATAAAGAAATATGAAAAAATTTCATTCTTTTGTTATATGGAGAAAATGCGCAGCACCGTCAAAAAAAAAAAAAAATTAAAATCAACACTTTTTTAGTAAATCCAGACTTGCACTTTATTGAAATAGAATTTAATACGCTACAAAACTGCGTACCAATATTATTTTTAACATGCAAATAAGATGAAAAATATGTGGAATTTTTATAATTTTTGTTTAAAATTTTAAACAAGATGTATTTGGATCTCATACCGCGAATGCACGAATATTGTACAAGGTGGCGTAAAATGTATCATCCTGCTAGCTGATTTATAAATTTCCGTAAATTAAACAAGAAGACATGCAGTGGAGCACGCGGACAAAATAAAGATTTCCATCACCCAAAATAAAGTGAAATATAATCAAAATAAATACAAAAGTTATTAAAAAACAAAATGAATGACTAATGTTGTACCTCTTTGTATAAATTAATGAAAAATAGACAAAACATTTCTAAAGTTGACCACATACGGGCAGCATTGGCGGAAAATAGTTTTGTAGGGGTTAAGTATCAGGTCAGTCCATAAGTTCGTTCGTTTTTTAAAGGTGGTTTTCAAATTAAAAAAAAAGATGTTTAAAGTATTTATTAATCAATAATATATTTTCCTTCATTATTTACAATCTCTTCCCAACGTTTAGGCAAATTTTGAATTCCCTGCTCAAAAAATTTGTTGTCCTTGGAGCCAAAATTCGTTTCGATATCCCTTTTCATAGCTTCTTTTGAGGAGTAGTTCTTGTTACTCATATGGGATTGAAGTCCACGGAAAAGGTGATAATCACAAGGTCCGGAGAGTATGGTGAATGCGGCATTAGCTCCCATCCGAGTTCGTTCAGCTTGCCTAATGTTTGCCTTGCGGTATGAGGTCTTGCGTTGTCGTGGTGAAACAAAACTTTGCGACTATTCATTAAAGACGGTCGATTTTTGTTAAGTGCCTCATTCAGGTTTGATAGCTGATGGGAATAATAGTCAGCAGTTATCGTCTGGTTTGGTTCCAGAAGTTCACAATAAACAATACCGGCCACATCCCACCAAATCGACAGGAGAATCTTCTTGGGGTGAAGGCCATATCTAGTGGTCGGTTCTGGTGTTTCATTTTTATCTAACCATTGGCGTTTGCGGGATTATTGTAAAGGACCCATTTTTCATCACCAGTAACGAATCGATTAAAAAAACTTCAATTTTCAAGCCATTGTAGCAGCTGAGAACACACATTCACTCTCTGCTGAAGGTTGGCGACGGAAAGTCTATGCGGAACCCATTTTCCCAGCTTTGAAACCTTTCCCAACTGAACCAGATGCCTGTGAACTGTTCCATGCGATTAATTTAACCTCTGAGCTACCATATCGACAGTCAAATTTGGCTCAGCTTCCACGAGTTCGAGCAAGGCGTCGGAGTTAAAGACTTCAGGACGACCAGCGCGCGGGGCATCCTCCACGTCGCAGTTACCACTTCGGAATTTTGAACACCACTTTCGCGCAGTCGTCACACTAAAAACTAATTCGCCTTGTTTTATTCTGTGTTGACAGCTACATAGACACAGCTAAAGAAAAAAACAAATCAGCTGATTTACCAACACCACCTTTAGCAGATTCGCTTTGGTAAGGCGTCTTTCCAACAGATTCCAATTATGCGGCCTAATTTCTTCAACATTTCTTTAAATCAATCGGCACAAGTACTGTTTTGGGCGATTGTCAAATTATGTAGTATCCAACGGAAACAAATCTTCTTGGCGACCAAATGTGGATGCAATAATTATAAATTTCAAAACCTCGAACAAACTACAAAAGGTTCTTACTGACTAAAATGATAACTTAGAACTGAAGTGCTGAAAGCTTACAAGAATTAGAAGATAAAGAATTAAGGAAAATTGAATTAGAAATCTCGCTAAGTTCTCGGAGTGAACGCACTAATGGAATGAATGTATGCTGATCCCGCTATTACTCAAGGATGTCTCTATCTGACGATATGTCACATGACGATCTTTCAATTGACGGACAGCATCGGTTGATTCTGGCACAATAACCGTTTTTGGACGGTCTTCATGAAATTCACCCTGCAAGGATCGACGGCCACATTGGAATTCGTTTTACTAGTTTTTCCGATTGGCTAACGTGTGTGTTGTATATAATCAAAGTACAATTCGACTTTCAGAAGTGTACGATTTTCTTCCGTGACCTAATACAAGTTTGAAATCTAAAATGCCGTTAGTCTAATGCGGCATCATTCTTCCATGCCGAACTGCACTTTGGTTTTTTTTCGGGCGAATCCCAAATATTATTATATAAATACATATAAAATAATAAATATATATATAATTATATTTCTAATTGTTGTTAATGAACAAAATCGCACATAATGCACAAGTCTTGTATTTATGCGCAAATTCCCCAATGGCTTTGAAAACGAACTGCGAACATTGTGAGTCAAAAGTGGCAAATGTCTGCAGAAAGTTTTTGGTCTCGTTGTTTTAAAGTTGACAATCGCGCGCGACTTTTTTGAATCTATGGGCATTTATATATAGTACAGCTATATACATACATATGCATGTATGTATGTATGTGCTCACCCAACGACAACGGCTGCTGCACAATGACAAAACGCGCAGAATATAAAAATAAAATATAAAACAACAATAACCACATAAAATAAAAAGAAAACAGATTGAAATTAAAACAAATTGAATTTAGAAACTAAAATGAACACTGAACTAAAAGCCGCAGCAACCGAAAACAGTAAGTAGCAATCGTAACGGTGCATAGGGAGCGTTGAAATATGCGAAGCGTTTCTGGCTTGTCAAAAACAATAAAAGAATATAAATTTTCACATTTGCAAATCTATGCGCCAAAAACAACAACAACAAGCAAGCCTACACCCTGCACACTCTTCCATTGCTCGCCGCTTGACCGGTGCGTTGGCAACACCACCTTGGGCAAACCGCCGACGCCATTTCGGTGGCCTGCTGTCGTGGACGCCGTCATTTGAAAAACCTCTTACGTATTTGCTTAGGAATTTGGTTGAAAATGCCAATGTTTCACCTACCGGCCATTTTACGCTTATGCATGGACATAACACGGTGGCTGAGGGCTGTGGACTTTGGGTGGGTGCAGTCCAAAAAACAAGAAAAAACACAAAAAAAAAAAAATCAAAAACGGAAAGTAAATAAAAAGTGTGTACGGCAAAATCACGGATGTGCCAAAACATGCCTCAATGTCAACACCTTTTCATTGTATGAGACCTCGACGCCATCAGTCTCGTAATCCTCATCAAATTCATATTCATTCTCATATTTTTCAATATCATCAACATCATTCATCATCTGTGCACGAAAAGATGTGAAATTTAATTAAGCGGCGTACATACATACACAAATGGATAGAATTTAATGAAAGAGGATTGCCAGTTATACCATTTTTTGGCAACAGTTAGAGTGTCTCCATCTATTATTTGTGGTTAACTGTATTTAATATTTTTATACCCAACACATATAAGGATGAACGATGTGAAACTTGTATGCAACAACCTTCAGTTAAATATTAGGTTAGGTTAGATCTCATATAGACCTCAAGGGCCCGTAGTATTACCAATGTTTTTGGTTGGCCAGTTTTAATAAGCAGGTAATTTTAACTAGTTTTGCCTAGATCAAGGCAGTGGCAAAAGAGGTGTTCCCTCGCTTTTCTTCTCCGCATAAGTTACACGCGTCGTTCTGGACCAATCCCATTTTAGCTGCGTGATATGCAGTGCGACATTGCCCCAGCAGTACTCTAACCAATATTTTACTTTTACTCTTTGAGAGAGATAAAATAAAGTTGGTTGTTTTCATATTGCAATGTCGCAGCATTATTTTGGCAACACTGTGGGAGGTCGACGCTTTCCATGTAGACTGTGTTTCCAGAGTTACTTCCTCGTAAAGTTCCATCTACAAAACTGAGAGTGATGGATCATATTCGGCGTACTCATCCTAGGCCGGCGGGCGTTGTCTTAGCAAGCTCGTTAGCTCTCTCATTTTCCTTTAATCTCTTGTGCCCTGGTACCCAGTAAATTTTGACCTGTCTATTCTTGCTCAGAATATTAACAATACCAATACTTGGAAAGAGTCCGAAGAAAAAAGCGCAATACACTACATCTCTGTATATTTGAGAGCGGCTTTCGACAGCGTTTTGTGCGGTGTTATATAAAATGACTTTGAGTACAATTATTAGTTACAATACATTCGAGTTGGTAAGAACACCCACGAGCCGTTTGATACCAAATGAAGGCTTTGGTAGGTTGACTATTTGTCGTGCAACTCTTTCATCTGCTTTTGAAGAATATTTTTCGAGTTACATAATTACAGGGTGCGCCATCTGTTATGTCGGCATTTGAACGCTGAATAACTTTTTCATTTACCAACCGATTGACTTGAACATACATGTTTTCGATACGTCAATTCAGTACGATTTCAACCATCGCTTTACACCGAAACTACCGAAATCGATGCTATAAAACCCGAAATGCTTGACAAGGTGATGAAAAACGCAGAAAAAAGATCGCAGTTTGTGATTGCTAATAAAGGTGGCCACTTGATTGATATTGTGTTCAAAAAATAGTTTTAATAAATTGTAAATAACCAAACCAAATAAAAATACCTTACTTATACAAATCAGTTTTTTTTTCAAAGCTATTCAATGTTTTCATACCGACATAAAAGATGGCGCACCCTGTACATACTAGGTTGTTCAATAATAGCCTAAATTTTTGTTGTTATGTTGGTACACTCTTCACATGAGCGTGTATGGGGGCGTCCATAAATTACGTGAGATGTTTAAGGGGGGGAGGAGGTCGAGTCAAATCTCATCTAATCTTACGTTGGAGAGAGGGGGGGTCTCGGCAAATATCACGCAATTTTTTTTCTGATTGAAACAAAAAAATTGTACATGCTTAAGATTTAATCTCAAGCGTAATCGTAGTATGATTAAGATCATTCACTAATGCGTTCGAAAGAAAATAATTTCATTCATACTTCGACGTTATACATTACTACTGTCAAATCACCATATTTGTTGTATACCAAATAGCTCAATTTAATCTGAATTTGCGGTACAGTGTAGCCCGTCGGTTGTTTTCGCTCCACTATGAGCCGAACGCCCTATCACTCAGGTTGACGTTTGACAATTCCGGACTTTAAAGAACATGACGGAAAATCATTTGCTCCATTTCTATACGCGTACCGATTCAACCGCTGAATGCCTTCATCAGCACGCCTATTGATCTCTATTGCCCAAGTATACGTGATGATTTAGAGAAAATATGCTGCAGTACATGCGGTATTTACTTCGCATCTATCACAAGAGCTGCAGAGCACAGGAGAGCAGCTCACATTGCACCAGCTAAGCAAGCGCGTATGTTCCGCAAAGTGCGACCCTCACGGATTGTCACAAGACGAGCTAATGAGTTACTGTGCGCAAGCGTCAACGGCTTAGAGTGGCTAGATTAGAACGAAGTTGAAGGAGCACATGATTTTACTGAAAATCATATGGACATGTTGGTCCCAATAGTCTCTCTTGAAACCGCGCATGATTCTCCATGGACTGAATTAGAGTAGATATTCTTTTTTTAATCGCAGTAGTTACGATTTAAGTCTTCTATTGTTAAATTTTTATTACACTTATAACTCTCAGCAATATTGATTACTAGTCTTAACTAGTCGTAAATAAAAGCACGAAGCAACTTTTTTTTCTTTTTACAATAACAATCCAACGCGTTTACATAAGAAACCCACATTTTGAAAAATCTCACGTGAGATTGGGGGAAGGGGGAGGGGGTTGAATAAAATCTCACGACATCTCACCAGGGGGGGAGGGAGTGTCAGAAAATTGAAAAAAAAACACCTCACGTAATTTATGGACGCCCCCTATGAAGTTTAATTTCAATCTGCCAATCGATTCTTTGCATACAATCTATCTATTTAGTATCGATGTATCTGATTGAATTTTAATTTTTGAAAGGTTTGAAAGCAAAGGAAATTCATGACCGAATGTTGAAAGTATATTAGATTTTTTCGCCATCAATTAGTATAGTAGAAAGATAGGTTGCTGAATTTAAACGTGGTCGTGCAAGACCATGACGTCAAGACTATTCTGCCATGAAAAAGCTCCACATAAAAATCATCTGACTTTCTGAGTCGGCATAAAGTTCAACCAAACACCTAATGAATTAATTTAAGTCCCATAGTATACAAGTATACCATATTCCCAAAACTTACATTTCGTCATCCCAATTTTTAAAGAAAAATCAGTATTGTATAATTTTCTTAGTCAAAACTAGTTTTTAATTTATAAAATTTTGTATAAACTTCGCCATACACTTTGTTCGGCAATTTTGTTTCGAACAAATTACTGTATGCCTGTATAGATAACCTCTCTCTTGTCAACAATTGCTACTTTGGTCTAAGCAACCGATAATAAGTAAAATCTGCTTTTCGGCGCATTATGAAGCCCACCGACGAAGCGTGAAGTGTTCAAGAGAAAGTTTCTGTGGAAAAGTTTTGGATCTTTGAGCTGCCTAAGACAAGTGCAATGAATTCAGATAAGAAAACACTCAGTTAAGAATAAGTATTCAAAACGATACCTGTTTATGGTAGTACAATAATGGGAAGGCTTACACTGCTTGACTTCCTTTGGTGTTTTTCTTAGTTAGCACATGAAAGAAACGACCGGTGCGCTTTAATGAACTGGGTCAAAAGACTAAAAAAACACTTGGAATCAAATAATCTAGGCGATCTAAGAAATCGGTTCCTATATAGCGTGATAATGTATTAGTGCAAGGAAATATTGACTTGTTCTAGGTGAACTAAGCAGATAGACAAATGCATTGCTGCTCAAGATATGAGAGGATCGTAGTGAAAGAAAATTTCGGCAAAAATTTAAAAATAATGCCAGGAAGGATAAAGTTTCGAGAAAACCAAAAAGTGTAAATCTTGATGATGAAGTTGGATATTCTTGCTTTTAAAAAGCCTAGGCAAAACATTTCTCATGGTAAACGTAACTCTACAAAAGTACTGGGAAGTGTATTTGTCTTATTGAAGATAAAAACTAATAATAAATAACTCAAAAATTTCGCCCACTTTTTGCCATCTCCTCGGACCTGTGTACGAGTATATTTGAGATTCTACAATGAGTGTGAATCTTATGTATGCACTGGGTATAAAAAGATCGGATGCACTCGACCATAAATTATTTTATTTGAATAAGCAAATGTTTTGTTGTTGTTGTTGTTTCGTGGTCACACAAGGCTGAAATTATCTTCCGGTTGAACGACGTAAGCGCCGACGTCATAAACTTAGACTGCCGTAGGTATGTAATGTGAATGCTTAGTATGTAGATGCCCTGCAAGAAAATCGAAAGCTGTCACACATGCCATTCTACTGAATTTTGGAAGCATTCATATATCGTATTACAACTTTCAATCATCTTGCCTTCAAGTGACTGTCTACTAAATGCCAATTAACCTTCAAAGCCTATAGACTGAAAGGAGAACACCGAGATTTCTGATCACTCAATACAATTTTTATTTCTTAAGCAAATTATGGCACTTTCATATATGAGCCGTTTTTTTTTAAATGATGTAAGTGTATTTTATTTTATATGGATATATATACAATAAGTTTTTGCACTTGAATAACTTTCAACATTTGGATATATGTTGTTGCACCAGTTCTGTATTTCTTCATCATTTAGATTAGATTAGATTTGTGGGGGTTGGACAAGTCCAAGCACTCAGTCAGTAGGCATTGTACTACATCCGGATAGGTTTCAGTAGAAAGAATAGAGATAGGAAAGATAAAAAGTGGATGGTAAGACGGATATATTAGTTTGAGGTCACTCTGCCACAAATCTCTTGGATTCATTGATGAATTTTAAGAGATCCGGAAGAGGAAGGGGATGAACTTCATACATACTCAGTATATCGCAACCCAATATCCTAAGTCTGATTCTGGCAAATGCAGGACAGCTACAGTGAAAATGCTCTGCAGTGTCGTCATTCTTAAGACAGGATAGGCATATCAGGCTGTCTACGACCCTCATGGTAGCCATATGCTGACCACAGACGTTGTGCCCTGTACTCCCACTACCCACCAGTACTCTCAGGTCATTTCTGCTGAGTTTTAAGAGAAAGGTCGCTGTTTTCCTGTTTGGGTTTTTCACAAAGCACTTGGCTACTCTGCACGAGTTCAACTCAGATCAAAGACCTCTGTGGGTAGTCCTCATGAAGTCGTCAATCCATAGTTGAATCGATGCGGAATTGACACCTAGAAAGGGTTCAGGGCCTAATGACATACTTGCAGAGCCTGCATTTGCCAATTTATCAGCTAACTCGTTTCTTGTAATACCACAATGTCCAGACACCTAAATAAGCCTAACTTTGTTGTGTTTTGCAACACTGTTCAGTTTTATCTTACTTTCACCGACTAACTTCGAAGAGCTTTCAGTACAGCTTGAGTGTCACTACAAATTCCAATGCTGTTGCCCCGCCACTTTTTCTCAATTAGCCAGTAAGCCACATTCAAGATGGCATAGACTTCCGTAAAGAATACCGTGGCCATCTGTCCTGTGGCATAGGAGTATTTAGTGTCTTCATCTAAGTACCATCCAGATCCGCTTCCATCACTGGTTTTGGATCCATCGGTGTAGAAAGTGTGCTGATATCCCGTTAATAGATTCTCTGTTTGATCTCCATTGATCTCTATCTGGGATCAAAATATCATACTTCCTACTGAAGCTAACGACAGGCACCCGATTGTTCACCGGCATCGAGAACAGTGTGCACCGCTCCGACAACTGGTGGTATATCTGACAGTGGCCAGTGATACTTACTGTATAACATATTTTGTGAAAAACGAAATTAAGTGCGTGGATGACTGTGTCATACGGAGAAACTACTTTGGACAAAAGCAACGTTTATCGGTGGTACAAAATGTTCTCAGAAGGCCGAGAAGATGTGAACGACGAAAAGCGTGCCGGACACCCGAACACTTCAACAACAGACGAAAAAATTGATGAAGTGAAGAAAATGGTATTGGCCCATCGTCGAATCACCGTGAGAGAAGTTGCTGAGGACCTGTACATATCGATTGGCTCGCGTCATTAGATTTTTTTCAATGATTTGGGTATGAGACTGGTCGCCGCAAAATTCGTACCAAAATCGGCCAAAAGCAGCATCGCATGAACATCGCTAATGAGATGTTGGACTGTGTCCGCGATGACCCAAATTTGCTCCAGAGGGTCATAACTGGTGGCGAATCGTGGATGTATGGTTATGACGTGGAAACCAAAGCACAATCATATCAATGGAAGCTGCCTCACGAACCAAGACCGAAAAAAGCGTGCCAAGTTCGGTCGGATGTAAAAGTTTTGCTTACCGTTTTCTTCGATTGCAGGGGAACAGAACAACAAGAACAAAAATTGGCTCTTGCATCACGATAACGCCCCTGCTCACACATCGTTTCTTGTGCGCGACTTTTTGGCCAAAAATGACACACTAATGATGCCACAGCCACCATATTCCCCAGATCTGGCTTCCTGTGACTTTTTCTTGTTCCCGAAGCTAAAGACGCTAAACGACGCTACGCTACGATTGACGACATATAGACGGCATCGAAGGAGGAGCTGAACAAGATAAAAAAAAATGATTTTTTGAAGTGCTTCGAAGATTGGAAAACACGTTGGCACAAGTGCATAATATCTCATGGGGCTTACTTTGAAGGGGACGAAATAGATATTAATGAAAAAATAAATAATTTGTGAAAAACACAAAATTTGCGATACTTTTTGAACACTCCTCGTATTTAATATGTGAATAAGTTTCTGCCCTCATAAAAGAGGTGCCGCTGCTGATACTATTTTTGTGTTCACTCTAGTAATATACTGGAGATTTGAAGATGCATATGTGAGGTCTCGATCACAATGGTAGACATTCGTTTGAATCGTAAAGATCTTTTTTATCTGACGTCAAAAATGTCTACATTCGTTCCGAAAAAACAGCATTTGCGGAAGGCCATGCTTCACTATTACCTTTTAAAGAAAAGTGAAGCTGAAACTTGTCGTATATTGATCAATATTTAAGGTAATCATGCTCCATCAAATGCAACTTGTAAAGAGTGGTTTCGACGCTTCAAAAGTGACAATTTCGACGTGAGTGATAAAGATCGCGAAGGGACACAGAAAAATTCGAAGATACTCGACTACAACAATTTTTGGATGAAGACGCATGTCTTGATGATATGTCTAAAGAGTTGGATGTTGACAGATGAACCGTCGCTAAACGTTTGCCCGCGATGGGAATGATTCTGAAAGCAGGTAAGTGGGTGCTACAACAATTGAAGGAGAGTGGTATTGAGAGGTTTTTGGTGACGTGTGAGATACTTCTTGAACGGCAGAAAAGAAAGGGGTTTCTACATCACATCGTCACTGGTGAATCTATTATGAATCCGTAGGCTGCCTGAAAGATAGAGTAAAATTATAGCTTTCAATGGAATAAGCTTCACATAATATCACGTATTATCTAATTGTTTAAATAATTCGTAACTTTGGCTAAGAAAGTACGGAAACTTATTCCCTATAATAATTGGCGCGTTCACCCTTTTTGATATTAAGTCGCGCTCCTTCTCCTATTTGTGGTGTGGGTCTTGATGTTGTTCCGTAAATGGAGGGACTTACAGTTTTAAATCGATTCCGAACGGTAAATAATTTTTTATGAGGAGCTTTTTGTGGCAAAATACACTCGAGGACTTACATTACCTGTCGAGGGGCGACCGCTACTAGAAAAGCTTTTTATATAATTTTGGTGTTTCATGCACGAAGATTCGAACTTCGCACTGCCGAATAATATTCACCTACCAGCCAATTCGGCTACGGCTCCGAGCGGAGTGCACAAGGAAGAAAATAGAAACTAATTGCAGCTGGCTTTTATTTAGAGGTAGATGTAAGTTATTTTTTGTCTTTTATAATTGGCTGCATTTAAATGTGACTCGTTCCGCGTATGTAGAACCAACTGACAGGCAGGCGTGTCTTTATTTGTATGAACCAATAACTATGACATGCTTCAGCCATGGCACACTTTTTCGCCTCGTCAGCGTCGAGAAGTATACCAAGATCACGATGGAGATCGAGGTTTCTCCCATGGTATGGAGTATTGACGATGGTGCACGCTTACTTTGTTTTGGAATCGTAGCATAATAATAATACAAGATTCGCTTGAGCATCCCCATAGTTGAATGCCCTGTATCCCGATCGTTTTAAGAATTTGGTTATATAGTAGTAGTTTGATGTATAATAAGTAAACAGAATAAAGTGTCTGCCAATAAGGTGACGAAATTTTTTTAAATTTTAATTCCAGGTCTTCACGCTTTTTCTTCACATGCGCCTTCAATCGCAGTTTGGCATCAAGTGTTGTTAAAAGATATTTGTCCTCTTTGACGTACGGTACTCGTATATTTACGCCTGTTATAGAGACTGGCCTGTAAGTTACCATTCCAAGAATCGTAGGTTGCTACCATATTATTTATTTTCTTTTAATTCAATAGGACTTCGCAAATCTG
Organism: Anastrepha ludens; assembly: GCF_028408465.1. Classification (NCBI taxonomy): domain Eukaryota; kingdom Metazoa; phylum Arthropoda; class Insecta; order Diptera; family Tephritidae; genus Anastrepha; species Anastrepha ludens. Next base: position 105,018,518 of record NC_071498.1, read on the forward strand.
TAAGTCACATTAATTTTTGCCTACATTTTTTTTTATGTGGGACAGTAGGAGATCACGTTAAGAGTTAGGACTAAATTACAGGAGCTAAGGGTTCCTTTTTGTTGGAGTATTTATCGTGCTCAATGAAACCGAGAAGAAAAACATATGAAAAATTTGCGTGCTCTTATTTACTTGGCATGAGGCTGTAAGTAAGATTATTTGGCAGCTTAATCAGTTCAATTTTTGACTACCTTTTCCAATAAATCTGACCGTATGGCCGTATGGTGGCTTAAACATTGCAATAAATCGATTTGAAGTACGCTTGCCATATAGCGCTGCGTCGTCTTGTTGGAACCAAATGTCGTCGATGTTTAGCTGATTAATTTTTGGAAACAAAAATTCAGTCAGCATGGCTCATAGCGCCTGCCGTTCACCGTAACGACAGCTCCTTCCTCAATTCAAATGAAATAAGGACCGATGATACCGCCAGTGCTCTATAAACTATAAACTATAAACTATAAACTTTTCGCACAGGTCTCCTTTTTTTTTTCAAAGTTAATTGCGACAATTTGAAAGCGTTGTTCTGGCCTTAAACGACGATGCCTCTTCAAACCTTACTGAACAGAAATGTCACTTTGCCATTCTCAGCTGTCAAACCGTAGTAATCGATATTGATAGTTCTCATGCTGTTAAAAAAACACCCGGCATGTACCTATATGCTATAGTATGTATATGTATTTGTTAGTAATTTCTTTTAAGATGTGTTTTTATAAGATCTGTTGTGAACATTTTCAAAATTTTCCTCGGACTCCCTCGTTCCCACAGTAAAGTATCAAAAATACTTAAATAGTTTATCTTTTCTTGACAATTACATGGCCATCAAGTAAGTCTAAGTTGGAGCAGTTAGGTATATTAGGCCTGAATCCAGGCCGGTAACATCTGCTGCTAGTTGTCTTGATTTTCTAATATGATAATTTATAATATTATATTTAAGGTATTTTAATAAATAAATACATTTTGGTCCATAATTGCTAAACGATAGGGTTATGTTTAGTGCATTCTTTTGTGATTGACAGTAGAGTGCGATAGTAGTGGAATGATGAATCAAGAGCCTGAAAATGGTGGGCTACGGTGAATAAATAGTTCGCGGCGGTGAAAGCATTAACTAGATAATTGAGTGGTATGGAAAAAGTTGATAAACCCTAGATAAACCTCGCTCGTGGCCATTGAAGGGCGTACATGTTTTAGCAGGACTTCTCTCCTTCTCACCAGGCATGGAAGAATCATCGTGCAAAGAAAATTATGGTGTGAGTATAAGTCAATTAGTTATATTTTTAAAAACTTGAAGTGTTGTCAAGTCAATACACATTTGAGTATGACTTTTTTCTGCCTCCACTACCATATCACATGCTTTCCAAATTGGAGCAATGTGTGCTAGCTTTATTCGCTGGACTAAGTCGTGCGGCCACCGAAGCCGAATGGGTGGTACGACGAGCACGTCGTAACGGACTTGGCTGTTCGATTGTCTACTCAATCCACAATAGACTTTGTTCGCCTTATAATATTTTAAAGTTCTTACTGCGCGCAGTACCTTAGTAGGGGCCCTCACAGGACATTGTCTCATAGGAAATCATGCAAGGAGATTAAGCATTTACATGGTTGATGATTTCTGTCGTGGCTGCAGGAATGAAGAGGAGTTGGAAACAATTCAACACCTTTTTTGCAATTGCCCGGTTCTAGCCAGAAGCAGGAACCGATATTTAACATCCTACTTCTTAATGAATACGTTTAACGCTTTGTCAAAAGCTCAAGACGGTTCAATATGGAAAATGACACACAACACACACAACGGACCCATTTCCTAGTCTAAATGGCATGTCCTTACGTGCGATGCGGCTGCCAAACCTAACCTAACCTGACCTACTGTGCGCAGTGTGATGTGTGCGCGGACTAATTGTTTGATGATGGAATACACTTGGCTGGAATGTCTTGCCCTTGTTAAGCTCCGGATGGGAAAAGACTGAACCACCGGCACGATTGCCAAGGGCGATGATTTCAATTTGATTTTTGAGTATTGAACATCATACATATATGGAAAATATTGATTTGGTGGTGGGAAAAGAAATCCATTATTTTTTCGGTAGATGGCTGTACCGATCGATATCTCGTCAAGTATCGTACAGTTTTTGGTCGTTGTCAAGGTGACAGTTCACACTAAAAAAATTCTTTTGCTGTTTTTTGTTCACTGCATTCAGTTGTGAGTTACACGGTGTTAACAATATTACTAATATTAGGGGTATTCACAAGGGTATCGGAAGTGCCGGGTTTATTTCTTTTTTGTTATATGTCGTAAACTTTAAATAGCTTAAAATGTATTTAGGGTGTTCGTACAACTTCAAACAAGTCATATTATGAATTTTCACTTTGTAAAAGAAAGGTTGGCTGTGGCTTGAAGCTCTAAAAGCATTTATTTAACCGTTAAAATATGCTCGAGATAATAAAATGCCGACACTTACGACGCTTAGTAAAGCATCTAACTATAGGGGGGACCATGTAAAATTTGCTTTTTGAATCGGCTATAAAAAAAACGAATCAATATTTTTTCAAACTTTTATTTTTATTTTGAAGATTGACATTGTCATTTATAAATGAAAAATAATATCGTTCAAATGACTGCCACGACTGGCTTACAGTAGGCCATTCGATCAACCCAATTTTTAAGCACATTTTCGATTGTTGGGCTCCAATTTCATGAATGGCAACTTCGATTTCGTGTTTTAAAGCACCAATCGTCTCTGGATGGTTCGCATAGCATTTGTCCTTAACGGCTCCCCACAAAAAATAGTCCAACGGGCTTAAATCACAGCTCCGAGGCGGCCAATTGATATTGGAATTGAAAAACGGTAGCCAAAAGCTCGAGTGCAACTTTGGCAGTGTGACAAGTTGCACCGTCCTGTTGCGACCAAATGTCGTCCATGTCATCCTCTTCAATTTTTGGAAACAAAAACTCGTTGAGCATGTCACGGTAACGCTCGTCATTTACTGTAACCGCGGAAGAAGAAGAAGACTCACCACTTTGGAAATATGTTTTTAATATTTCCCAATTTTGTTCAAGCGTATAGCGTCCCATTTCGTAAATGTCAAACCTTTAAGTAAATTATGAACACATTTGGCATGTCATTTGTGTTACCATTCTCAAAAAAATAGGTGGTTCAAAAAGCAAACGCTACATGGGCCACCCTGTACAAGGTGGCGTAAAATTAATCATCGAATTTTGTTATTGAAGAACCTTTTTACTACGTAATCAAAAAAAAAAAATGATTTTGGGTGAGGGAAATCTTTACACCGACCTTTACGCGCTCCTCTCCTTGTTTGTTGGTATGCTGCAGCTGTCTAGTTCGCAAGTGCTAAATATGATTGACGTATGCCGCCATTTGAAAAAAATTATAAATCCTCCGATAGGGTGATTAATTTTTAGCAACCCAGTAAATATTTTAATATATGAATTACTATTCATGAGTATGGAAAATTAATTGAACTGATATACTTCTTATATAGGTCTATTTATAAGTTCGTGCGGTTTTACAACAGATGGCGTAACTTGATTATTATTCCATCGATCCACATTTCCAAACATTCATTGGAGAGCTACTGTCGTAAGGCACAAACGTCAGTATAAGTTTTTTATTTGAAGCGTAAACAACAATATTTTTACCACACTTGAAAATGTCGAATTTCGTGCCAAATAATGTGTTTTTGCGGGGAATTCTTCTTCATTATTTTAATATGAAGAAAAAAGCAGCCGAAAGTCATCGTATCTTGGTGGAAGTTTATGGTGAGCATGCTCTATCTGAGCGAACGTGCCAGAAGTGGTTTGCACGCTTTAAAAGTGGTGATTTTGGCTTGGAAGACGAAGAACGCGAGGGTGCGCCGCCAAAGTTCATGGATACCGAATTGGAGGAATTGCTCGATCAAGATCCGGCTCAAACGCAAGAAGAGGTTGCAAAAACTTTGGGAGTTGATCAATCAACCATTTCCAAACGTTTAAAAGCCATGGGAATGATCCGAAAGGTAGGCCATTGGGTGCCGTATGAATTGAAGCCAAGAGACGTTGAACGCCGTTTTATGGCATGCGAACAACTGCTTCAACGGCACAAAAGAAAGGGTTTTTTGCATCGAATTGTGACTGGCGATGAAAAGTGGGTCCATTACGACAATCCAAAACGTCGGGCAACGTATGGATACCCTGGCCATGCTTCAACATCGACGTCGGCGCAGAATATTCATGGCCTGAAGGTTATGCTGTGTATCTGGTGGGACCAGCTGGGTGTTGTGTATTATGAGCTACTGAAACCGAATGAAACGATTACGGGGGATGTCTACCGACGACAATTGATGCGTTTGAGCCGAGCACTGCGAGAAAAACGGCCGCAATACGCCGATAGACACGACAAAGTTATTTTGCAACATGACAATGCTCGGCCACATGTTGCACAAGTGGTCAAAACATACTTAGAAACGCTCAAATGGGATGTCCTACCCCACCCGCTGTATAGTCCAGACCTTGCGCCATCCGATTACTATCTCTTCCGATCGATGCAACATGGCCTGGCTGACCAGCACTTCCGTAATTACGATGAAGTCAAAAAATGGATCGATTCGTGGATTGCGGCAAAACCGACCGAATTTTTCACAAAGGGAATCCGTGAATTGCCAGAAAGATGGGAAAAAGTAGTAGTAAGCGATGGACAATATTTTGAATATTAAATTTGTAACCATTTTACGTCAATAAAGTTTCAAATTTCGAAAAAAAACCGCACGAACTTATTCATAGTCCTTATATATTTTTTATATGGTATAAATACCGATATGTTACATAAATACGTTACCTCAAAATTTAAATTATTTTTAAATATTCCATTATTGTTTTGTGAAGTGTATGTTTGACACTGAAAAAACTCGGTGAAATGAATATAATTTGAATTTGTACAAAGAAATATTTAAAGACTGCACGTGTCAGAACACATCAGCTGTCATAACTATATTAATTTGCGCGTTATTCTTCTAAAATTAGGCAATTTCTTTTAATTAAGTTATACTCGCACACATTTCATATATTAGTACATAATATACTTATTTACATACATACGTATATTATTATGTTTTACGTCATTTTGACTCATCAATGAATTTTTACATCTTTATGTTTCTGTTTCTTTTTTGCAGATTTTTGATTTTGTTCCTCTCCACCATCACCACAACCACAACCAATACCACCAAAACCACCAATACCATTACAACCATAAATACCACCAACAAAATAACCATCGCCACCAACACCACCATTCACCACGATGGCTACCATAAATTCGGTAAGTAGACATATGAATCATTTTTATCACTCATCCGTGGAAATCAACAAAAAAACTATAAAAAAAACGCAAAAATCTCATAAGAATAAATAGTCTAAGAATATTAAGATACAAACGCACATATACGCGTACATATTTATAAAAATATTTAAAAATATAAATAACCCCATACGGAAAATCTGAACTAGTGAAACAATTTTCTGCTTCGGAACTAATCAGAGTTCTCCAGTTGCAAATTCGTCTACAGAGAGTAAAAGAGTGAGAGTAACAGCAAATAACGGCTGGTTCGAGTTTGGCTGGAAGTCATATATTTTGTTTCTTAAAATTCGTAAAGTACGTGGGAATATGAAAAAGTTCTTAAATTGAAGGGTCAAGGGGGTGTAATGAAGTAATAAATAGTTTTTCTTTTAGTTGTATTCTCCACTAAGCCCAATATACTACTCAGGTTTTTGCATACATTTTATTTAAGTATATAAAATTGAAAATAATGTTTATTTATAGAGTTAAAAATGTTTGGTTCAAACTTTCAAAATACGCAGTAATAGCGGATTTCATTTCCTCAGCACCAGTAAATCTTTTTTTTCGAAACTACTGTTTAATTTTTGAAAATACAGTGCTGTTCATATTGCGTTTGCCTCTTTACAAAGTATACAATAATCATTTTCTGCCACACAATTTTTCTTTCATGTGGTAATTGAATTTAAAATGTCTTATTAGTAGATTAGTGTAGAGTTTTATTTTTTTCTGCTGAAGCTAAGGATTGGCTCTCCAGTACTCGATTAAGCCTCGTAGCTCACCCTCTCGTAAAAAGGCAATATTGAAGCTGTTGTTTATCCCGCAAAAGGCTTAGGACCATGAAGGGGATGTTATAGCCCTGTAGCAGCGTATGCTTATAAGATAGGAATCTTGGATAGCAAGGAGTACATGAAATGTAGGGAGCCGGCCTCAAGGGAAATTGTAGAGCATCTCCTTTGTGTATATCCTGCGTTATTGAGTACATACTTAAAATATTTGATGGCACTACAGTTTGACGGATTGAAAGACACCTCAACAGTGAGTTGGAAATGTCTTCTTAAATTCGATTTTTTCAAAACGCATAACTAATGAGCTCCTTCTGGTATCGCTATGACCTGAACCGGTCTATGCGTGACTACAGCTCAACCAGGGCAACCTAACCTAACGTAAATGGAAAAGAGAAGCAACTCAAGCTAGTTGTGATTCTAAATTGACTAGAAGTGTACCAGTTGTTTACCAGAGCATTTTCCTGCAGGGAGGTAGTTGTCTTCATGCATACACATACATATGCAATTGCTCTTACGTATGAGATGTAGTTGTACTTTGAGTACTTCATTAATTTTTGGCAAACCTTTCATGGTTATGACGAATCTAATGATCTCAGCATTGGAGAGTTCATTTCAAAAATAAACAAACAAATTGTAGATTGTAGGAGCTCGTGTTTGAAAAATATAAAATGTGTTACTATATAAAATATAAGCGTGGAGAACATATTTTAAATTTCTAGTTTTTTAAACAAAATTTTTAATAATTGCTGTTAAAAGGTAAATATTACAAATTAACAGCAATTCTCTAATGGTGATGCCTTTAGACGATCGGTAAAGGGCCAAGAAACACTTCACCTGTTATGAGACTGGAGTAATTTCTGAGTAAAAACTGTGTAGAAACAACTGAATATTAATTTTATAAATTTAAATTAAATACACTTTAATATTAACATATGAAGTCGAGCAATGCCTTTTAATTTTTAAAGTTATTGAAATCAACGCTGGCATATAATCTGACCTTCTCGCTAACAATGCGAATGAAACAATGTGTTTTAAGTACTGACAGTAAGCTTACTAAGTCAAGACAAATATGTCACTTCCTTGTTAACATTACCTCAACCGACGAATGAGCATTGCAACAATGAGACCCAACGAAAATCTACAAGCTTTTAAATCATAATATCTCATTTTTTTACTTAGTAATAGTTTTTACGTCATCATGCCCGTCCTTTTTTATAGCACAGAAGCTTGGAAGATGACAATATGCAATGATGCGTCGCTTTGAGTGCTCGAGAGAAAGATTGTGTGAAAGATTTTTGGATTTTGCCAGCTGGTGACGGTGAGTTTTGCAGGCGATGGAAGAATGAGCGGTATGAGCTTTACGGCGAAATATACACAGTGCAGTGACCGCTTGTTGGGTCATGTCAACCGAACAAATACGAATGCTCCAGCTTTGAAAGTATGCGCGCAGTACCAGCTGGTGGTACCACAACAGGAGGAATACCTCCTTTAAGTTGCAAATATCAGGTTGAAGAAGTACTTGGTTTGTTCAACTGGCGTCGGTTAGCACGAGAAAGAAATGACTGGCGCTTTGTTGAACTTGGTCAAAATAGCTTAGGCGTTTATCACGATAATTAAGAAGGAGAAGAATACATTTTACACATTTACTCTTCTCGGGAGAATAGGACCTTGACAACATAAAAAAAAAATAATAATAATCGAAAGTCGAATGTACGTAGCCCGCGAAATTTGAAACCTTCACCTAATTTTTGAACACACCTCTAATATACAATTGAGCGCAAGTTCAGTACAAAGACTGAACGCTCCAATGTTCCCCGCTACAAGGAACCTAACCAGTTCCGCATATGACAGTAAAATATTTCAATTTCCTGTGCGCATATATTCAAGTAGTGCCAATTTTTATGATCACATCTTCACTCTTCTCCACTTACTTTGAAACTTATTTATGTATGTATGTATGTATGGTCATAAAGATGTATTTGTTAATAAAGACTATTGGGTATCCTTTGGGAAATAAAACAAGTGGCTTGAACATTTTATGTGATGATGTTCTTTATATTTTTATTGCATTTGGTATTTGCGCATCCTTTATTACTGTAAACTATTTTTTGTATTCTTTTGGAAGGGGCAAACCCAAATACATGGATTGAAAATCAATCTCGGGTAAATTTTTTAAATCGATTTTTTATTTATTATATTTGGATACTTTGTTTTTAAATGACATTTGCATGTTCTCAGGAGCTTGAAATAAAAAAAAATCATGCTGGGCAAAAAGAGAAAAGTATGTTTAACACCATACATACATACATCAGCATATGTAAGGGTTGACGAATTTGACAAAATTTACGTAGGAGTTCTGCCAAATGGTAGCGGTGTCTATATTTAATACACTTTTTCCGTACACTTTGTTCGCTACAAGAATTCATTTCGGAAAAATCTTCCATTTGGTATCAATCAAATCGATCCATCGATTTTTATATTTGAAAAAAGTTATTTGTTGGTGTGTCTAATCTATTTGGCAGTGTTGCAGCACCATCGATGAAAATATCGATCGTTAGTAGCCTTTGTCACAATCGATTTTTGACGTGATAACGTCTTATAATTCGATTTAGCCGGCTGTGTCGTTACCTTGCTCATTTGTCGTTACCTTGCTCATTTGTCGTTACCTTGCTCATTTGTCGTTACCTTGCTCATTGCCGTTACCTTGAATGAACTGCAAGCGAAAGCGCGGAACGAACGACAAAGCAAACAAAGCAAACGAACGGCAACGTTCGACATCTTGCTCTCTCCTACTTAAGTGAGCGTATATATGTATGTATATGCGCATATGTACATATATAAATTCACGTATTTGTATTTGCATATGCCTTCTTATTGATTATTATTAATTTGATTTACTTGAAGAATTTAAAATAAAACCAAGTTTGTTAATAATACCTGTTGTTTTAATGTTATTATTATTAATTTTTTTATTATATATGAAGGAAAAAATGTACGGTAATATTTACCATATAACTTATAAGATATGTTGTATACTAATATATGTATATAAGCATGCATATACATATACAATTTCGCGAAATTTTCAAAAAGAACAAATCTATATGTAAAGATGCATACAAGTCATATGGACATATCGCATATACGAATCTATTCCGTACGCAAGCAAATGTAAGCTAATTAGTCCAGTCAAAAGAAGATTTAACTTCGTAATTTTAGGAGTATGCGAGTTTATGGTTTTATTATGTAAAGCCCATCACTGTGAACTTAAATTTGAGTTTTCGGGGTCGGGGGTTGTGTCCCGCGGCCGCCATCTTGGAAATAAGGGTGCAACTGGTTTTTTGCAATTATCTCGTGAATTTCGAAAGTTATATTACGAAAATTTTGTTAAATACTTTTTTGTAGATAATAATATTATCTACAACTTTCATTCAAAACGTTTTATTGTAAAATTAATAATAAAAAAGTTATAAACAAAATTACGCGAAAAATTAAGGGATGCATTGTTTTAAAGCGTAATAACTTTTTTTTTATTGATTTTATGGAAAATATACATCAGAGCTTTTTTATAGAGCATTCTTTTGTGAACATTTTTGTCTAAAAGTTTTTTCCGCTATCTTTATTTAGTCGTATGATTTTGAGCTGCTAAGCGGAGCAACCAATACATTAGCGAAGCGCGTACATGATTACACAGGCCGACAAAATTTAACCAACATTCAGACCCAGAAACCAGACTATATATTTCCAAAGGTTTATGATGCGCTAAATCCAAATCTGGCCTCATAATTGCTCTATCAGCTCTGGTTTTCGAGATATCCTAACCTAAAAGTGCAAAAAACACCATTTTTGCCCATATTTGAGGTTATGTAGCCTTGCAGATGTTTTCTTTCACCAAAATTAAAGGATGGCATCTTTAAATACAATCCTTCTTTTTTCAAATGGCGTTTTGTTTGCTCAAATATCATTTTTTTTCGCAGAGATATCGCATTTTGAAATTTTCATGTTTCGAAATTTTCCTACACCTGAAAATCGATTAAGATAACATAGACATGATATAGTCGCTTACTAATTTTCTTGGGTTTGAGGGCCTGAAATATATGGATTAATAGTATGTAAATTTGGAGTTTGTGGGAAAGCCTGCTCGCGGTATGATAGGGGTGGTTTCTAGGGGTTAGGGCTGTGTGTGACTCGGTACCCAAAGGTTAGATAGTGTAGGGATGTGGTGAGTCAGGACACTTATGGTGTGAGACAAAATTTTAAGAAAAATAAGACTCAATTCAAGAAAATTAGTAATCGAATATATCATGTCTATGTTATCTTAATCGATTTTCAGGTGTAGGAAAATTTCGAAACATGAAAATTTCAAAATGCGATATCTCTGCGAAAAAAAATGATATTTGAGCAAACAAAATCATACGACTAAATAAAGATAGCGGAAAAAACTTTTAGACAAAAATGTTCACAAAAGAATGCTCTATAAAAAAGCTCTGATGTATATTTTCCATAAAATCAATAAAAAAAAAGTTATTACGCTTTAAAACAATGCATCCCTTAATTTTTCGCGTAATTTTGTTTATAACTTTTTTATTATTAATATAATTTTACAATAAAACGTTTTGAACGTATTTTACAAAATTTTCGTAACTTTCGAAATTCACGAGATAATCGCAAAAACCAGTTGCACCATTTTCTCCAAGATGGCGGCCGCGGGACACAACCCCCGACCCCGAAAACTCAAATTTAAGTTCACAGTGATGGGCTTTACATAATAAAACCATAAACTCGCATACTCCTAAAATTACGAAGTTGGCTATTTTTTTCGTCTCTTTTGACTGGACTAAATGTGCTTGAACTGCAAGCGAGAGCGCGGAACGAACGACAAAGAGCACAATCGGCCCCCGCGTTCGGCAACGTTCGACATCTGGCTCTGTCCTACTCGAGTGAGCATATATATGTATGTATATGTATGTATATGCGCATTTGTATTTACATAATACATTGCATATGCCTTCTTCCTGTGTGCATGGTAATGAACCATTTCTCTGTTGAGAATAAACGATGATAGGAAAAATAGGAAATGAAAGGGAGTGTTTCGAGTGTAAAGTGTCTTGAAAAAGGCAAATCGATGATGGTGCCTCTTAGTGTTGTTGACTTATTAACGTCTGATGCACAATCGAAATTGAAGATATCTTTCATGAATTTGATAAATGTTTCGTCATTTTTCACGTTTGTGTAAATGTAACTTGACCTATTCCATTGCAATTTCATTTATCTCCTCCTCTATATCCATACAAAATATCTATCAAACAAATAAAATTAAAATTTTGTTTTGAAAATTGCAACCATCCCATCAATATTTTCTTATGACGTTGTCACGTTAAACTATCGTCAGTAAACCGACTTTACAGACAACCTCTTTTTTACATTAAATATTTTTTTATTTATTAACATCTGATTGATGGTTTTGCTGATGGTTTCATTTAAATTTCAAGTTCATTTCAAAATATGCCGACTTAAATATTATGTATTGAAATATTAAATATGCCGCCACCTACACGGCCCCGTCTCTGAGAGTAGATTGTCGCTAAAATGTAAATGTTTATTTTTATTATCTAATACATAAAATATTTAGTATATCAAAATCAATTATCTGATAGTGTAAAGATGTATAACGAAAACGCAGATGGTACGATTGCAATGTTTGTTATTTACGTTTGTTTAAAAAGAAGAAGGGGAAAATACGATAAATTGGTCTCGTTGATGGAAAAATTGACTGCCCAGATCTTTTAGAAAGAATACAGTTGAATGTTCCTTGCGGAAATTGTCGTTGTTCTCTGACTTAGATTATGTCTCAACTCTTTTGGATTTGGACCTTTCTGAGACCAAACAGGTATTTCTAGTACTCGTACAAGTAAAAAATTTCTTTATATGCAACATATCAAACTAATATTACGGAAGTGTTTGTTATTTTATTTTTTAATTATTAATTCGTTAAAATTCAAATTCAACTTGAATATATTTTTAATTTAATGTTTTCTTATGTTGGTAATTTAATTTTACTTCACTTTTTTAAACTTAAATAACTTAAGGTACTTGTAATGTAGTTTTGAATTCTTCTTCTTCTTAATTGGCGCTATAACCGCTTACGCGATTTTGGCCGAGTTTAGCAAAGCGCGCCAGTCGTTTCTTTCTCGTGCTAACCGGTGCCAGTTGGACACACCAAGTGAAGCCAAGTCCTTCTCCACCTGATCTTTCCAACGCAGAGGAGGCCGCCCCCTTCCTCTGCTACCACCAGCTGGTACCGCATCGAATACTTTCAAAGCCGGAGCGTTTGTATCCATTCGGACGACATGACCCAGCCAACGTAGCCGCTGGATCTTTATTCGCTGCGCTATGTCTATGTCGTCGTAAAGCTCATACAGCTCATCGTTCCATCGTCTGCGATATTCGCCATTGCCAACGTGCAAAGGTCCAAAAATCTTACGCAGAATCTTTCTCTCGAACACTCCAAGCGTCGCTTCATCGGATGTTGTCATCGTCCACGCTTCTGCGCCATACGTTAGGACGGGCATGATGAGAGTCTTGTAGAGTGTGAGTTTTGTTCGTCGAGAGAGGACTTTACTGCTCAGTTGCCTACTTAGTCCAAAGTAGCACTTGTTGGCAAGAGAGATTCTACGTTGGATTTCAAGGCTGACATTGTTATCGGTGTTAATGCTGGTTCCTAAATAGACGAAGTCTTTTACAACTTCGAAATTATAACTGTCTACAGTGACGTGGGTGCCGATACGCGAGTGCGCCGACTGTTTGTTTGAAGACAGGAGGTACTTCGTTTTGTCCTCGTTCACCACCAAACCCATTCGCTTTGCCTCTTTGTCCAGTTTGGAGAATTAATCTCTTAAATGCTTGTTCTGAATTTTTGTTAGACCTTACTGAATACATTTTTAATATTTTTGTAAAGTTTTTTATTATTATGTGAAAGTAAATACTTCGAATACTTTTGTTGATTGGAGAATATTTTTACTAGGATAGTTTATATATAATTTCGCAAAAAGAGCAACAAAAAACACTTAAATGTCGTCATGAAAAAAATGTCACATGCGGCAGTCACGCGTGACAGTAATTAAAATTAAATTCAAAAAAGTGCAGTATTCTTAAATATAGTGACTAATTAATTATATATTTATATATAAAATTAGGCAATATTTCAAGCTTCAGTTTCGCTGATGTTGGCCACGAAATCTCCTTCAGTTTTGTCCCGGCGAATGTCTTGATTTTATAGTAACTAAGTTGAAAAATTTCCCAAAATCAGCTTTAGCACCAATTGTAAGACCATAAGTTGAGTCAATTGCCCAAATAAAATAATGTTTTAAATGACTTTTTTTCAGTTGTAATAATGTCTGCGGCCGCCGTAGCCGAATGGGTTGGTGCGTGACTACCATTCGCAATTCACAGAGAGAACGTCGGTTCGAATCTCGGTGAAACACCAAAATTAAGAAAACGTTTTTTCTAATAGCGGTCGCCCCTCGGCAGGCAATGGCAAACCTCCGAGTGTATTTCTGCCATGAAAAAGCTCCTCATAAAAATATCTGCCGTTCGGAGTCAGCTTAAAACTGTAGGTCCCTCCATTTGTGGAACAACATCAAGACGCACACCACAAATAGGAGGAAGAGCTCGGCCAAACACCAAAAAAACGGGTGTACGCGCCAATTATATATATATGTAATATATATAATATAATATACATATATATGTATATATATATATATAATGTGTCTGACGGTCAAGTTCGACATGATGGAAATGACTATATGCCGTTTCAAAAACTCTTACTGTCGTAGAGTTGATTACTTTGGTGAACTTATGCTATTCTTAAGTCTAAAGCGAAGAAGATCATAAAAAAATTAGCGCTTTCTCGATTAAGTACTTAACCCGGGCTGCTTGCGTGGTTCGTTGGCTGATTTTCAGTTCACCATAGTATTTCCTTCCATTGTAATAACAATACTTACCACCGTCGACAAGATAAGGATATAGTTGCTTAAGTAATGCATGATCTGGCACACCTGATACTTATTTAGGCTCCTTTACTGCACAAGAAACTGGGCAATACATTGTACTTATAAGGCGTGGCATTTGTTCTTCATATCATATCATATTATCTCATCTTTCATACTCACAACTCAAGAGTGTTATCAGTACAAAGTGGCGCAAAATTAATCATCGAATTTCGTTTTTGAATAACTTATTTATTAAAAAAAGAAGCATATTTTGCTTGAGATGTTTGTATTTGGTTAGCCGAGAGCTCAAACCTGGATAATATTCATTTAAATATCCCTTCAAAAATTCTCTCAATCACATTTTTGCATAAATGTTTGCCAGTTATTGTTTTTTTATTTGTCTTACGGGTAATTTTTTTACAGCTTATTTCAAAATTGAAATGCAATTAAAAAACGTGATCGAGTAAAAATCTAACTAATATAACGGCGAATAACAATAGGCAAGTGAACATCAAAAGGATAATTGATTGATGAGCCAATTTCAACCTTAAAAGAGAACAGAATACGTTATTTAAAAAACTCTGTGAGTTAAAATAAGTATGTATGTACTTTTTTAGACAATCCAAATGATCCTAACTAAAAAATTGAAAGAAATTCTCGAACCAGTTCCAAATTTAGTATTTTCAAAACGGTAATAAATTTGCAATAATTGTAGAATTTATTTTAAGCCCTCAAGAAGGGTATAGTTCTCTAATGGATGCCAATCAACCGATTGACAGTTATAATAAAATTGATAGCAGTAATATTCTTCAACATGACAGCATAATTTTTAAAATAAAAACCTACAAAAGAATGAAAATTGGAAAATCAGCTATTGCACCTTTCACTTTCAGAAGTAGAAATCATTCAAGCACGTTTTTCAGGCTCTATTTATGTTATTCTTATGATCTACTTAGCGCAATAACTGAACTACAATTAAGAGCTCTGTCAAGTCGCATAAATATTCAGCGTTTTCAACGCAATATAATGAACTGAAATATCTGCATTTATTTCTGGCTTTTGTCAAAGTTATCTGTATATCTTTGTGAAAAGGTGATCTGCTGGTTTCATATTATTTGCTTGGTTTTTTTTTTAATCTTTTATTTCCAATAATGAGACTACAGTGTGCTCGTACTCTCTCTTACGGATACCTCTCTTAAGCGGGCACCTCTCATAAATGGACCATTTTTCAGTAGCAATTAAAAACTTTTAAACTTTTCTCTCTTTACCGGACAACTCTTCGAAAGTAACCCTCCCATACCAAAGCCATTTTAGTTTCCTCATAAGCGGACAGCTTAACAACTCTGTCTTGGAGTTGTTCAAATCCATCAATTGTTAGATGTCGTTTATTTCATACATTAAGGGTGGCAGCCATTGAACCCAGAGGTAGCGAGAAATTGTTTGAGGAAAGCTGGCTTTGGGAAACCAGATATCTTTAACGGCCACAGGGTATGAGCTTCCATTATCAGCAGTTGCTCAGTTCTCCAACGTTATTAATCTACCTAGTTCAGAATGAGATCCAAGTTGACGTAGAATACTGTATCAATTTAGATTATCCAGTCCTCATAAACAACGAAGTTGTATAAAATATTTGTTCCGAAATGATAATTATTTCTTAAGAATACTGGCTAACTATTTTGAAGATGAACTAGAAAATGAGATTGAAGGCAAGTTACACGACTACATATAAAGAGTCTTATTTAGCTCTAAGGAAACTGAAAACTGTTCCTTATATCACAACGACCTCAAAGGCGTTGAATTGCTTACCGATCTTCGCATACACCTCCAAGATATTGCAATTAAAGGAAAGTTGGCCAAGCTAAAATTTTTGACTTTTTTAAATTCTCTTGAATACCTTGCGTTGTAAAATATTGTTCTTACATTTGAGTCTATTTCTCAAAAGTGATATTATCGGTCAACTCTAACTCTACTCTCAACTGGAACGCACATATGCCAGAGTTTGACCCAGATCTCGAAACATTTCTGGAACTCTATTTTCGCGCTAAAGTCATTAGTACCGTTTTCCGGCTGTTAAAAGGCGTTCCCCGTAGAGGTTTTTAAACTCGATCAAACAGAAGAAAATCGCAGGTGAACTCGATGGCTGTTGGATGATATTCGTTTCGTTTTTGATCAAAAATTCACGGATAATGAAGGCTCTGTGCGACGTTATCATGGTGCAAAATGCAGGATTTGTTTTCACTGAAACGTCTCATAACGCCCAAATAATAGTCATAATTAACTTTTTGACCTCCGGCAAAAATTCGCATGGTACAAAACCGCCAGAATTCATAAATACAGCGGTGATCGCTTCTTTTTTGACAGAAAATGATGTGGTTTGTTTTTTGTCTTGGTTCATTCGGAGCTCTCCAATCACTCGCCTGATGTCCGGATTGCATGTCGTACTCATAAATCCACGTCTGGTTTACAGTAATGATGCGTTGAATGCATGTTTAGCCTTGTAAATCATATCTTTGGCGATATCACCGTGATAACTTTTTTGCATGAAATTCAAGTTCTTTGGAACCAACAACTAACTTTCCAGCAACATGGCGCAAACGCAAATCATTTACTAATATACAATGCCCTGAACAGATCCATAAGCAATGTTCAAGTCCTCTGGTTAGTTTGCGGTTTCTTAATGTTTTTTTATTAACGATTCCTATTCATTTTTTAGAAGCCTTGTAGAATTGCATTTAGTATTTATAAAATGATACTAATAGGCAATTTTCATTTGTGGTTATTTAATAACTATCGACGTCGGCGGTTTGCCACCATCCACGTTCTTCATCCTCGATGGATTCTCGATTCCTTCTGAAGCGTTCATCCCACTCGTAAATGGTTGTTTTCTTTAGAGTGTCTTTACCGTAAAGATTTCTAAGGTTTTTGCAAAATTGATTTCAGATCTAACGCAAAATTTAATACAAATTCGTACGACTTTTACAAATGCCAAGCAATGGCGATAAAATTTTAGTAGGAATGTTAATCACAGACGTGGCATCTTAACGAAAATAAAACCGAGCTCTGAATTAAAGCCTTAGAGTCCGTGGCGACTTTTCCGGGAACTTTTTGATTACGATGGTATGTACATACATACGTTCTGGTTTTGGAAATAAAACTGATGAAAAGTTAAAGATCTGTCGAAAATTATTTTTTTTCCACTTGCCCATAAGCGAATAAATTTTTCAGTCCCTTAGGTGTTCGCTTAAGAGAGAGTACACAGTATTACTTCATTTACGCAAATTTGGTCAACCCTAAAGAACATTTAGAATGTTTTGCCTAAATTTAATAATATGTTTTGAATTATGAAAATATGCATGACTTCAGATTGGTAATATGCGACCCAAAAACCCTCAGGTAAAAAGTTTCAAAGCAAATTCAATGAATTTTCAAAAATTCGTCCGTCGTTTTGGGTACGTCATTTTAAATTTCATTTTTGCTTATTCAGTATCTGACAGCCGCAGTAAAACAGTAATCGAGCTATTTTGATTTTGGGATTCAGCCACTTTTTAATTAAGAGGGTATAAGACTACCAATATTTTTACGCACAGAATATCCATTTCTATTAAGCAAAATTTTGAGCCGCTCTTATCGCTCTTAACGTAACAGAAAATCTTACATTACATATAGGGATATATTATATATTATAGATACTCACATTTTTAAACGTTTTGTTGCTTCCGGTATGGTTTCGTCTCCTTCTTTAGCCAAATACCGACGCATACCAAATATTATATCACGACAATATCTTTTCCATATTATGGCATCTACGTTAAAATTGAAGTTCATTTGATCCGTTGCTGATAAAGAAATCCACAAATTTTGAGTATTCGCCACATTATAGGTCCATACTGTTGTTTTGAAATGATGCAATGCATTAAGAAATTGCTGCTGCTTTTGATTCCGGTGGAACATTCTACGTGAAAAAAGTAACGCAGTGTAAGTGCCGTGCAAACTAATCTAGCATTCATATATTAGTTTATACTCGTTGACAAGATGACATTTCACGTTAAAAAAATTCTTATAAAAAAAGAACACATTAAAAATATTTATATACACTGTAAGACATAAAAAGTGAACATCTGTCTGCCTTTGTGATTGTTTTGCAATTGTGGTATCACTGCAATGTTTGTCAAGCAGAGTTTGCAGCAATAAGCTTCCCTTCAACTGCAATCAACATTTTTTGATAGCCACGCGATCACTGAACCTCTTGACCGCTGCAAAACTTCAGC
Organism: Anastrepha ludens; assembly: GCF_028408465.1. NCBI lineage: Eukaryota > Metazoa > Arthropoda > Insecta > Diptera > Tephritidae > Anastrepha > Anastrepha ludens. Next base: position 105,036,934 of record NC_071498.1, read on the forward strand.
TCGAACAGCGATCGAGTGAAGACAAGTTATGACTGAATTCGCCACTTAATGGTAGTATAGGTGTTAGACGATTGAGGTAAATACTCGTACGTGTATCAGGTTACTGTGTAGCGGACAAATTTACGAGGAGGTCAACTTAACTCTAATTTAATGCTTCGTCGAACAAACAAACAAAAGGTGTTCGGAGGAAGACACTTGTTGCATATTTCTTTCAACAAATTTGACCTAAAATCGTCAAGAAAATTTCGTATCTTCTCAGTCATATGTAGATATTTACTCGATATCATTCCGTGTACAAAATTATTAGTACATTTGCTTTACTAATTACTAAACATTTAAGACCTTTATCCAGGTTCACTGACGGCTGTAGACTAAATACTAAGGTGGGCAGCGTCATCCACTCAGAAGAGCTGCAACTAAACCTAAACTTACGCCTACCGAACAACTGTTATACCATTCAAGCCAAGTTAATAGCTATAAAAGAGGTTGCGTTTTGGGTCAGGGACTCGTTCATATTGGTATAGCTGATCATTATCTACTCTGACAGCCAAGCTGCTATTAAATCTCTCCAGTGCAATAGCACTTCCTCCAAAGTAGTAATTAAATGTATAGTTATTCTAAAAACTTGCTAAGCGGTGCACCACGAACGTTGTCTAGGTCCCTTTACACAGACGCATTCCTGGAAATTGTATGGCAGATGAGCTGAAAAGGAGGGTAACGGATCTTGAATCTGCCAAATCTACCCAGTATGTGGGCATCCCTTTATTCTCAAGCTCTGGAACAGGTTGGTCTACATCGCGCAGGCCAACAGTAGATGGACCGCAGAGCATATGAGGTAACTACACAGGTTTGGTCTGGAAGGAATAAACGTGGAACTAGGACTCTCACCAATCTAGACACTTGGAGAAACTTATGCGGCTTGCCTTTAACGACTGCTGTCGCAGCTGCCAAAACGAGGAGAAGGTGAAAAGCGTTGAATACTTCCTCCGCCACTGTTCCGCTCTTTTTAGAATGAGGCATCACTAAAACCATTACTTCTTTGGATGTCTGGCATACTTAGTATCCCTGAATAACCACATTATTTCATCGTTTATTAGGTAGACGTAGTAGCGTCATCACATTGGAAATTAGAGGGGGAATTTACGCCCAAACTCGTGGTATCATAATGGGCTTCCAGGCTTAAGGGGTGAGTGGCAACTACCGTAACCTATCTTAATCTACTAAATTACCTTATATGAAAAGGCGCGATTTCTATAATTTTCTGTAAGAGTTATTTTACAGAATTCTCGGTTAGTTATGTCTGTTTTCTTTCGAGTTAACGTCTGCATTGACGGTGAACAGCTAAATTCGATTCATGTGGAAAATTGTGGTTGTGGTGGCTTAGTCTGCTGCAAATTACTATTTTATGAACAAAATGGTAATACCCTTACCTCGCTTTTTCCCCGTGCATGAGCCGCCATATATCCTGAATGTATGCAGGTATAATGTGCAAGAAAAACCCAAGAAACGTTTCCACCTCCAGCAAATTCACCTTTATGAAAAACGGGTACCAATTCGTGTTTGAGAGTGGGCGTTCCTTTCCGTAGTGAATGGCAGAATCTGTCAAAGCACCCAATGTAATGGAATTACTCGCACTTGGCACGAAGTTGTAAATTGTGGGTTCACTAAAAGGGAGATAAACCAGAAATCATCATAACTTTTTACAGTAACTCTAAAGCAAATAGTTTGCATACGCTTTTTCCTTCTCGGCATTTTCGAGCTGACCTACTTTGTAGCCACATGCCAAAATCAAATTCGCACAAAAGTCCACTGGTACCAGCAAGGCCACAATATTACTATGTAAACTTAGAACTCGTAGTGAACCAAGCGCTAGAGCCATCAAGGTGCCCATTACCCCAAAGGAATTATCCATCCACCCACGTATTGGTTCGGCATAAGTAGGGGTAACTACAAAATAAAAAAATAAACATTGAAAGTATTACCAAATTATTTATATACGCCAATCTATTGGAAAATATATCTACTGATGCTGGGGCGCAAAATGCAAATTGGCAGCGTTTTGGCTTCTTTGCGAATCAGCTCTTCAGCGAGTGACTTAGTAAAAGTGTAGGTATTGGGAAATTTTCGCACTAATTTTGTAGTCAAATCGTTTGTTAGCTCCGGACCGAGTAATTCGGCGAGGTCGAGTGTTTTGCTGGCATCGATGCCAAGAAGCTGCGGATAGAATTTCTCCTCTATGTGGGGCAAAACACAGTTTGCAAATGCAGTTGAAATGTGTATGAAAGCCTAAAAATTAAATAAAATGTAAAAATTGCTTATCCATCTACGTATGTATTAGTAGATATGTGCGCATTTTTTGTTGCTTGAGAGTATTAATTAATTACTTTTAGTTGCGGCATATCCTTCGCCATTTTCAGTAGATCTCTAGTGGCGCCTACATTTACAAGCAGAGCGTTATAGAGTGGCTCGTTGAAACGTACTGTGGCTGCACAATGAATCACCACATCCACATTTTCCGTTAGCATTTTGCGATCCTCCCGAGAGATGCCCAATTGTGGTTGTGCGCAATCGCCATGTACGGGTGTAATGAGTGTGAAAGCGCTTGGTTTTAACTGGCTTAGTTTTGCGAAGAGCTTATTATTAAAGAGGGAATGCATATACAATAACTGAGTAATAATACTCCCTTGTGCTCACGTAAGTTGACTATTTACAATGTTTGCAATATTTTTCATGTCAAATTTTGTAATTAATTGTTTATAAAACTATGTTTCAATTTACAACAAAAACCTTATAGAAAAAGACCCAAGGTAGGTGAAATGGTTGAAGTACCACTCTGGCACTCCTCAAGTAGCACTTAAACGCCGTTTTGATACCATTATAAGACCTCCAACAGGCAGATATCTACAACCATCCAGCGCTGTTGATGTAATGGAGAAGATTGATGGGATTTAGGTTGGCGACTATATCAGCCGAGAAAAAAAGTATTCAGTGACCCTAATCGTCGGCGGCCGCCGTAGCCGAATGGGTTGGTGCATGACTACAATTCGGATTTCGCAGAGAGAACGTAGGTTCGAATCTCGGTGAAACACCAAAATTAAGAAAAAGTTTTTTCTAATAGCGGTCGCCTCTCGGCAGGCAATGGCAAACCTCCAAGTGTATTTCTGCCATGAAAAAGCTCGTCATAAAAATATCTGCCGTTCGGAGTCGGCTTGAAACTGTAGGCCCCTCCATTTGGGAAAGAACATCAAGACGCACACAACAAATAGGAGGAGGAGCTCGGCCAAACACCCAAAAAGGGTGTACGTGCCAATTATATGTATATAATAATGCCTAGCTGGCAAAAACGGGCGTTTACAGAGAAAGTGCTCAACAGTCTCCTTCTCTGAAAGGTCCCCACAGCTTCTGCAATCGGTATTAAATGGTTAGCCTAGCTTTTTCGCGTGTGTGCCGATCATCCAAACTCAGCTACGAGTTTGAAAATTGAATGATGTGTATTTCCCAGAACTTTCTGAGTTCTTCGTCTACTTTACTAGAGCCAAAGCGTTTTCGAAATAGCACATGAAGAAATGGAGCTCCATCTTTTCTGCGCTTACTTGAGAAGTAAGTTGTGCGATTCTCCTTCGACAACAGCCAGGGGATGACGATGATCTGAGGCCAATTCAGTTCCCTCCCTGGCAAGCTCATCTGCAATTTCATTTCCCTTTATGTTCCTATGTCCGGGAACCCAGATCAGAGAAATGTTACCTGCACACTCCTTATAAGAGTTGACTAGTTTAGATCTGCACCATGGCGTCATCAGAGCCTTGATAGCGGCTTGACTATCGGAAAAAATGTTAATATCTTCTGTGCGTTTGTCCAGCAGTATTAAAAACGAGTTTCAAATGCCTCTAAGACCCAGTCTTTGAGAGTCTGGAGGGCGTCTCAAAAGCGAATCTCCCAGCTCTGCTTAGATTCGTCAAAAGCGTTGGCATTCTACATGATGTCTACTTTCAGAATTCATAGAGGTCGGTCTCCATGTGGTATCGCTAGGGACGAAAAGGTCTATGCGTGGCTTAATGCCAACCAGGCTAACCGAACCTAACCTATTCAGACTTTTTAGAAAAATGCTGTATACGCTATTTTATAGAGCCTATTCAATTTTAGAGTAATAAAGGCAAGCGGTCTTGCGCATTTCCTTCTACATAAAATACGTTCGAATATGCGCTTCCGAAATAATTCTGCACAAAGCTTGAATCTTGTGATTGTGTTGGAAATATATACAATACATGTGGCAACACTTCCCATCACTGTTTTTTCCGTTCTAGTTTATATTCCCTTTTCTTAAGCACTTCAAATGTGCATTCTTTTTCAGTCTGTTTCAATAAATCAACCAAATAGATTTGTAAGACTTTTGTCATGCAATTAACTACATTTTTATAAAAATTAATTAATAAAATTTTGTTTGAGAATATTGTAAAAAGTCAAAGTGACTTAATTATGTAAGCACTATTGTAATATATATCTTTTGTTCAAAAAGTAACCAGAATTTCTCATTTAAATTAACTGTCAGAATCATAACTGCCAATCATTTAAAAGTCACTTTTGAGCGTAATCTGTCAGATAGTGGATATATGTACATAAAACTACAATAGATTACCTACTTTTGCGAGCTTAACTCCCAATCCGTAATTAAAAAGATTACAAGATTTGTCACCCGAAATCCGAGGTTGTAAAATAATCTTATAATATGTTCACATATAAGTAGATGATGTACTTTTTCGCGCGTAACTCAAAATCTGTAACTAAAAAGCGCGATTTCCCATACAAAATTTCTCTCCAAAAATCTGAGATTATAAAATAATCCTAAATAATAACGATACTTTTTGATATGCAACCCTGTGTTTTCTGTGTTATCGATAATTATTATTGCGAATGTAAAGAGAAACATCAGAGTAAAAACTAAATAAAATGTAGTTTGGCAAAGAAAAGAGGTTTGTAGACATAATTGTATTAAAATTTGTATTATTGTAGATATTATTAATTATGCATTCATACTACAGCAAAAAGTGTGCGTCCATAGACCAGCCATTTATTGCTTATTATAAAATGTAATATTGAACTTTGCTTGCATTGCTGCCATAATTTCTTGCAATCTCAGTAGACGTCGTTTACGGAAATCCACTGTCTATTACTAGCAGCAAGTTGGGTAATTAAATTAACTATTGCTTCTCCTTGCCTTTTCTTCATATCTTTAGTAATAATTAAAACAAAAAAAACACTAAAATATTCCACCACGACAGTCGGACGTATTGTCACTTCCGCGGCATTCCTCGTATATGTATGCTGTTTATGCTGCTACAACAACAACAATAACAGAAAAATATTCCACCAAACCAATTTCTGTGAAGATAAACCTTTTAAAACAGTATTGACTGCTGACTGTCAATTTGCAACTAATCTGCCCTTTAAGTGTTGGAAATTAATTTTTTCTTTTTTTTTGTAATTATTTATATAACGACATATATAAATATATGTAATATAGCAAATAAATAATCGATTTTTTTTGAAACACAAAAATGAAAGACCCCTAAAGTCTACACTCATTTAAATAAAATTTAAAATATTCAAACAACTCTCAAAAATATCCATATTTTCAGTAGCTTGTTGGGTACTCAGATTTTTTAAGTCTTTTCTAATTCTATATTATAAGGCATAGAGTTTACCAATTTTATAATCACTTTGACGCTAATCTCCCCCACTCCTTCCACATAACATCTGTCAAGACCTTTTTGCTTGTAATTTAGTGTTTACTTATATTTCTTTCCAGAAGTACCCACAAGTGTTCATTAGGGTTTACATTTGGCGTTTGTGGTGGGGTTGGCAAAAGGTTGGAGACATTATTGAGAAGCTATAACTTTAATTGATGTAAGTTGTATGCTAGAGGTTCTTGTCTGGTTGGAAGCAGTTATCATTTGACAACACTAGGATATCAGCGTCTTACTTTAAATGCTGTTTTAAAATATCTGAATAAGAAAACTTATTGTCTGCTGAATCAATAAACTACAATTTTCTCACGCCACCCGCTGCCATACACAACCATACCATCACCTTTCCAACACCATTTTTCTCCGTTGGTAATAAATTTTCTTATACAAACGCTCCGGCTTTGAAAGTATTCGATGCGGTACCAGCTGGTGGTAGCAGAGGAAGAGGGCGGCCTCCTCTGCGTTGGAAAGATCAGGTGGAGAAGGACTTGGCTTCACTTGGTGTGTCCAACTGGCGCCGGTTAGCACGAGAAAGAAACGACTGGCGCGCTTTGTTAAACTCGGCCAAAATCGCGTAAGCGGTTATAGCGCCAATTAAGAAGAGAAGAATAAATTTTCTTTATTCAGCGCTGCGCCAGATTCCCTCTGAACGACTTTTTTTTCTTTGATACCAAAAATGCGTAACTTGCTATCATCCGAAGAAATAAACTTTTACAAAATTCTAGAGGCCTGTCTAGAAGCTCATTTGCGAGAGCAATGTGTTTTTGCCTATTTATTAGGGAAATTAATGGTTTCCACAGTAACTCTTCCAGGAAGGCGGCTTTTCTTAAGACTCTTGTGGCAGTTGTAGCACAAGTAGGGCTGTCGCAATGGAAACGTTGCGTACGTTGCGTTCGTTGCGGCAACGCAGTTGAATGATGTGAGTTTTAAAACGTGCCGTGGGGCCACAATTAAAAGTATTACCGCATATAAACCAAAATCAGATTATATTTCGGTGTGTATAAACAGGTTTTTATTGGTTTTGAAATATATTATAAATTGAATGCTTATTGAAACAAAATTGAGTTTTTTAGAATTTATGGTAGTTTTAGACGATGCGTGCGACCATAACTTCGTGATCGGGACGCACATTTTAGGCCAATTTGGTTACGCCTAGCCTAAAGGGTGCATTTGAATTGACTGTAGTAATCTAAATTTCATTCATTTTCTCTATTTAATTTAACAAAATGTAATAAGAAACACCATCGGCAAAAATGTGCGCGATACAAAATTGTTCTTCTTTAAACAGTTATCATTTTGGCCACACAAAAGTAGAAAGCTGCCTGTTTTTGTGCATTTTGGCATGGCGTACGGAACGTATGTGGGCCCTTCGACTCAAGTTCACATAATCTATTTTGCTGCCAATCAAATGTGTTACCGTAACGGACACAATGTGACGGCCTTATAACGCCTTTTTTATTCATCAGCCCAAAAATACTGCGTTTTTCCCTTTCTGTTAATTAACAAAGACGCCCAGCTGAAGTTATAGTTTCGATATTTTGTCCATGCCCTGCCTGTTTTTATTTCTATTTGTCGATAGGTTTGGCCTTCATTCTACAATTTTTTTATATGTTTTTTTTAATTTTCCCCTTGCCAATACCAATTTTTCACAGAATTCTATTGAAGACCAATAAACTAATAGCTTATTACACAGTAGCTTACAACAGCAAATGGCGAGTCCGCAAATGATAAACGTGCACTTCTGACACTCGCTTTACTGAATATTGTAGAAAATAAGTACTGTTCGCATCTGTGGGATACCAGCATGAATCACCAGCATGACCACTACGATAGTAAACGACGAATATAATGAATTTAAATTGAACTCACCGTTAGAATTTCACTGTCAAATAGTACTTAAAAATAGAAGGAGCGTGGAATTATGACTCGTATAATTCCTTTTTAAGAAAATTTTTGGTTTGTAATGGCTGAATTTTGCGACTTTAACAAAACTTCATAGAATATTAGCCTATGGAGAGCGCGATAATATTGAGCACCCAAACTGTGAGCAGATAGCAATGATAGTTTTTTCAGTTGTTATGTTTCAGCGACTGTTAAAGTTATCGATGGCATCCAGCTGTTAAAATAATCGTTAAGGTTTGACATTTCATCATTAATCATGCTTGCCGAGCGCGTATAAGTTATTAAAAAGATATTCTCGAAATTGCGCCTAGCAGATATGAACTTTGGCCGAGATATCATCTTCTCGGACTAAGCTCATTTTTGGCTCAGTGGCTATCTCAACAAGAAAAACTTGTATTACGAATATTATCTACGCTTTATGGTATGAAGGCATCAGGGGATCTTATTTCGTTCGAAATGCCATTACCGTCAATAGTCTTCGGTTTAAAGCCTTGATCACCTCCTGTTTGTGGCCAAAGGTGGACAAAATCGCCTTATTTGCCTTATAAGCGATGAAAAGCTTGACGTTGGAAAATAAGCATAATACCACTGGGCTATGTAACGGGGAACGTTTATCCCTTGGCTGCCGCGTTTATACATCTTGGCACCTCCCAGCTGTTTACTTTCATGCTATGCCCAGTCCTCAGTCTACGCTAACAAACCAACCACTTTGGTGGAGTCATAGAAAAATTAAAAAAATTTTACTCGAATATTGTCATGTAAGTATCAGGAAGATCAGAGTCGGTATTGGTGTCTGACTCGATCGATGCAGATCATTATGAACAATGTTTGTGTGAATGAGACAAGCTGAGTGCCGGCTTGTGAGGAAAGTGTTGAACTTTTTGAATAGCATCGCTGTCAGAAATGATTTCGTTAGGCCAAAACCTTATGGAAGGAATTAATAGTGGTAACAAGACATAAGTGTATAAATATGACATCAAAACAAGCCACGAATTATCGGAATGGAGCTTCTTAAATCAGCCAAAACTCTAAAAAACCACGATAAAGTTAATCTAAAATCAGTGGTTTATTGTCCTCTTACTTTGATTGCCAGGTTGTGGTTCAGTCTGTGTTTCCACCGCTAAGCCAAAAAGTAAATTACAAGTATTTTGTGAGTGCACCTAAGCATTTAAGGGAGAATATTCGATGCAAGTGGCCTGAAATGCAGAGAAGTAAGTCGCGGTTCTTCTTCAGCGTCTCCCACATCTCACCTTGTACGCGACTATTTAACCAAAAATATTTTGACGTTAAGTCTGTCAGCCACAAGAATCAAATTACCACTTTGTGGAAAGTGAATGATTGAAACGATTAGGGAGAGTTTACAAAAGGAGGTGAAGGCACTTCAGAATTTGAGTTTTAAGATGATTAGGAGAATTGGAAAATGTTTTGGTTATCATCGAGATTACTTTGAAGGAACTGTTTTCATTTTATTTTAAAATTCCGAGTACTTTTTGAACATAATTTATCTTTCTTCCTACCGGACCCACGAGAATTTCCTTTATTCGCTCATAGGCAGTGCGTCCATGTTTATCACGAATTAGCATATAAATGCATTTCACTTCAGTTTTGCGAAGTAAGTTTTCGATTAGTACTACAAAATTAAAATAAAACAAATTAAAAACATATTAAAATACGATATTTGGCAAATTAAGGTTAATTTTAAATGAATGACGATGTTAGTTCGCTTAAAATGAGCAAAGTTATATTCATGGGGGTGCTTACATTAGGAGTTATATGCCAGTGTGTGATATGATGTACAGAATACAAGTATAGGATTCAATAGGTGCGCTTCAACTTTTTTCCGATAGGGAGGGCGAACGACGCAATATTTTTTATTTTTCGCTTGTCATTTGTAAACTTCATTAGTATACATTTCATCATGGAACGCTACACACTTGAGCAACGATTGCAAATCGTGCAAATTTTTTATGAAAATAATCGTTCTGTTGCTGCTACTTTAAGAGCATTACGGCCATTTTACGGTCCATTTAACAAGCCGTCCCGTTTTGGGGTTATGTGAAGTCATTGGTCAACAGTAACAAGCCGGCGACGATTTGTGAGGTCAGAGCCAATATTGAACGCGAAATTGCTGGAATTTCGGCCGATTTATGCAAAAGAGTGTCGAAAATTGGGTTCAACGATTGGACTTCGTAAAACGTGCACGCGGTGGTCATGCAAAAGAAATCGAATTTCATACTTAAATGTTCAAACTTGATAATAAAAAAAAAATAGTTAAAAAAGTCAAACCGTTTGTGTTTTATTCAAAAAAGTTCAAAAGTTGAAGCGCTCTTACTGAAAAACCCTTTATGTGACGAAAAGCAAACAGTTAATCGGCTCTAAGCGAAATTCAATGAGTCAGCAGATTTGCTGACTTAATAAAGAATATACGAAAAAATCATCATTGGCCTGTCTCTCTTTCTAATCTCCTAAGTTTTAGCAGCCAAAGTTACTCTCACATTTTCTCATTCTTTATTGCAAAGTTTGGACAAATTTAAGGGTCTTGGCGTGATTTTTACGAGTAAGTTCTCATTTGGAAACCAAGCCATGAAATGTACATAAAAAAATTAAACAGATCCGAAATGTTTTTCTCACGCTCTATGTTCGTTGGGCTTTCTTGAGCCGATTCCTGCATATTAGTGTCGTCGACGTGATTAACTTAAAGTGAGTGAAGTATAATTCAGACGATGGCGAATGACGACGAAAAAAGAGGCTAAAAAAGCTGCTAGGAATTATTAAGACAGCTTTCGACTAGGATAAACCGGAAGACGGGCCTTAGCCGTACCAAATGACGTTTGAATCAAACGTGATGATTGTGAAACTTCGAAGTTATTATGCCGAAGAAACGAGGCTGAGTCTTTCAAGGTGTCATCAAACTCACTTTTTCTGCCGGCGAATTTGTGAAGGTGAAAAAGAGTTGATTCTATCGTTTCTTCTGACATCAGCAGCTTGCTTTCCTGACTGTTAGCCAGTATCATACGTGCATATGCAGAATTAAATTGAGGGGTTAGGGGTAGTCAGTATTTTCAAAAAAATATATATTTTTTTCTTAAAGTAGTTTTTTCTTGAAGTGACTCCGACAGATATTTTTCGAGTTATTCACCAATTAACAAAGGGGGCGCGGGCCCTCTGGAGTGTTCGAGAGCAAGTAGCTAGCAGCAGCTTCAAGCAACCGACTTCTCGGGTTTTATTGTTATGAATGTATGATAGAATGCAACGTAGGCAACAGCAAAATGGGATTTTGGAAGCTGCTATGACGGCTGAAGAACTATTATATGGCCCAGAAATAGATGACACTGTGTAGGTAATTAAATAATTCGTTTAACTCTTCAATTATTGATAGTAAAACTTTTAATGCGTTTTTCTCAAAACTATGTTTTTTGAACTGGTGATCACTGTAACTTAAAACCCCTTGGTAGATTTCAATAAAATTTACACTGCTTTTGAAAAACATAAAAAACTCGTGCCTGACCGAAGGATTTTTTTTTTCAAAAATTTCGATTTTTTTTAATAATTAATTGTCGGTTTTTTCTCGAAAACCTGAAAAATATTTCCTGAGACCGCCATATTGTTAATTCTGAAAAACAGCTTCGATCAGGCACAAGATTATCTATTAATAAAACTAATTTCTCTTGTCCGATTGATTTTAGGTGAATCTCCAAGGACTTATGAAGATCACCGCAAGGGACTTCTGGAGAAACGGGCTCCACACAAACAGCGATAACTTTTACAATTATTAATTTTTTTTGAAATTTTGCTAAAGTCAAATCGAAAAATGATGTATTAATTAATTAATATTAATATTAATTAATGTATTAATTATTTGTATGAGCTGTATGAGCTGTGTGAGCTTTAGAACGACATAGACATAGCGCAGCGAATAAAGATCCAGCGGCTTCGTTGGCTAGGTCATGTCGTTCGAATGGATACAAACGCTCCGGCTTTGAAAGTATTCGATGCGGTACCAGCTGGTGGTAGCGGAGGAAGAGGAAGGCCTCCTCTGCATTGGAAAGATCAGGTGTTGAAGGACTTGGCTTCACTTGGTGTGTCCAATTGGCGCCGGTTAGCACGAGAAAGAAACGACTGGCGCGCTTTGTTAAGATCGGCCAAAATCGCTTAAGCGGTTATCGCGCCAATTAAGAAGAAGAAGATTAATTATTTTTGTAAAACTAGCAAAAAACAGAAACATTTTTTTGAAAATCCTCATTGTTTCGGGCTTCTGACTACCCCTAACCCCTTAATCTTTTTATGCTCGGATAACTTTGAAAAATGTTGCCCATTGATATTGGTTTGGAAATAATTGATCTCAATATCTAAACTCCCAGATTAGCTTGTAGAAGCTTCTTGCCCACTTCATCTTGATTGGCGCTATAACCGCTTAAGCGATTTTGGCCGAGTTTAAAAAAGCGCGCCAGTCATTTCATTCTTATGCTAACCGGCGGCAATTGGACACACGTAAAGGGGATCGTCCTCTTCCTCTCCTACCAACAGCTGGTACCTTATTGAATACTTTCAAAGCTGGAGCATTTGCATTCATTCGTGCAAAATGGCACAACTAACGGAACTGCTGGATCTTTATTCGCTGCGCTATGTCTATGTCGTCGTAAAGCTCAACCAGCTCATTATTCCATCTCCTAGGATATCCGCTGTCGTCAACGTGCAAAGGTCCAAAAATCTTGAGGCATGATGAGAGCCTTATAAAGTGTTAAGTTTGTTCGTCGGGACTTTACTACTCAATTGCCTACTTAGCTCAAAGTATCAGTTGTTAGCAACAGAGATTCTCCGTTGGATTTGAAGGCTGACATTGTTATTGGTGTTAGTGCGGGTTCCTAAACAAACGAAGTTTTTTACAACCTCAAAATCATAACAGTCAACAGTGACATGGGTGCCGATACGTAGTTGCGCCGACTATTTGTTTGATGACTGGAGGTACTTCGTTTTGTCCTCGTTCAGCACTAGACCAATTCGCTTTGCTTCTTTATCCAGTGTGGAAAAGGCAGAATTAGGCTCTTATAAAAATTGTACCTGAGTGATTAAGTAGGAGTCCACACAAGTGGGGAAAGTCCAGTTCAGCTCACAACTTCTAGGCCAAGACCACGTAAAAATCCTTCCTCAATCAAAAACCAAACAAAGCAAGAAGCGGGCGTATTAGTGAAAAATTGTTACAGATCTTAGCGTAGTGGCATTATTAACCTTTTTTAAATATCACCGGAAATGGAGTTTGAACAAAGCACACTATATAGCTGTGTTTATCGACTTTTGTGGGCTAAAAATGAAGATATGCTTAGATCCTTGGTGCACGTTATGCGCGCTTCGTTGGTTAATGAATCGATGTGATTGGATCAGAACTGCCATCAGGCTTCGTTATATAATAATTTCTCTGGCCAGCCAATTATGTTATTCTGGCAATCTTAAAACAATTTACTTTAACCTACTCTGAGCACGTCTCGAAGCAGAACCACACACTGGCCGATGAGTAAGTCGCGGAAATCTAATCGCTTGTGAAGAAAAGTGACGAAAATGTTAGAATAGTAAAGCCATAATATATAATAATATAACGAGTAAAAATTTGTATTGATTTCATAAAATTTTATTTTGGTTATTTAAAAGAAACTTGTCGTTGAATACCTGTTTATTTTCAATTGTTATCAGTTTGTCACGCAAGTGAACATAAAATTGGATCGGGTTATTGAACTCAAAACCGGTTGAAATCTATGAATAACACTGATCGACAAAGTTTTTACCTCACGGACTCTGTATGCTAATTATTACTTTACCACACACCCTCATGACAGACTTTTTTTTCACTGTCACCCACAGATTTTTTGTGACAGCTACTTATGAATTACTACTTTTTCCGCTAATATTAGCTTACGTAGCGTCGAACTGCATCATGTTGTCCCTTGCAACAGATCGAAAGCGTCGATAATTACTTAGGTACTTCATTCTTATTGCCGCTTTTAAAAATCGGGGATACACTTGGTAGTTTCCACTCATCGATGACAATTCCAGAAAATTCCAGAAAAATAATGATTTATTTAATATTATTTTTAGAGGTGAAATAACTCACTCACTCGATAACAGTCTGTGAGGAGCGTTTTAAGCTTAATATAACCTCATCGACATCATCATCTGTCAAAAATTCATAGTTGAAGATTGATTTAAAGACCTATCTAAAAAGCGATAAGAATCTGAGTCCCTATCATTCTGAACAAAATAAGATTGAAAAAATTCTGCAAAAAGATTGACTGCTTCTAATGGCGTGTTAGCAGATTTACCATCAAAACAAATAGAAGATGCATCACAACAATAGCATTTCTTAGATTTAATGTAGTGCCAAAAAGTCTTAGGACTAGATTTAGTACTCTCTTCAACACTTCAACAAACAATATAATTATTACGAAGAAATTTATTTAACACTTCAATTTTTTCAATACTTGCTTATCGTGATTATTTTTGTTGCCGTCATAGCTCATATCAAGGAATCGTTTAAAGATAACAAATTTGAAAAAAAATGAAGCCCGTTAAAGAAATTTGCTCTTAAAAGCTTTTAAAATGTTGCGCAAAGTGTTTTTAGGTTTCTTTAAAGCAAGTAACTACAAAGAGCTGATCTGTAATATGCCACTCAAAATAGGGATTTTTATACTCCCAGGCTCACGGTTGCATTAGGATATTTTCAGCATTAAAAAATGATACCAGGCAAAAGGAGTCCTGGTAATTTGTTAGATTTTATAGACCAGCCTCAAGTCAAATACTCCTGAAAATCATTATTTTTAGTTTCAAAAACATATTTTGTATAAGTAGTTGAAGTAGGCCGCCGTGGCCGAATGGGTTGGTGCGTGACTACCGAATCTATTGCTGCCTTGAAAAAGCTCCTCATATAAAATATCTGCCGTTCGGAGTCGGCTTGAAACTGTAGGTCCCTCTATTTGTGGAACAACATCAAGACGCACACCACAAATAGGAGGAGGAGGGTGTACACGCCAATCATCTAAACTTTTTACTTTATAAAGTTCCTGTTAAAAAAAATATAGATGCCTAATACTTTTTATACCTGGCTTAGGGATTCAAAATAAAATAAAAAATTCAACAAAAAAAATGCTTGTGACAAATTTAAAGTTAATTTTTGACGGCCAGTGCGATCAATGGAGCAGATGAAGTGAAAGTGTCAAAATACATATGTAACTGTGATGAAATCATGTTTGCACATACGATGGAGTGCACTTACCCCTCCCAAGAAGACCACTGCCGCCAGTAATGAACACATTCTTGTTTTCATAGAAACTCTGCATTTTCCTTTGGCAAATTTTTATTTTTTTATTTTTTTAGTTTTTTAATTTTAAATCCCTATCTACAGCTGTGTTTATTCACTTCTGATATCGAAGTTTTTATTACTCACAATTTTACGATCATTTAATGTCACTTGTTGTCTTAGCGTACTTACACTGCTTATAAATTGAGAAAATTTTGCATTTTTATACTACAAAGTCTGATCCACGAGCTGTTTACTGTTTACCGGCTCAGTTATTAATTCCAAGTTCAATGCTGCTAAGGTTCTTGACGGTTGCGGGTATTTATATCGCTCGATTATTTTAATATGTAAATATTTAAATTCTCATTGATATTAAAAATAATCGATGTCAGGCTTGACCTGATGTATTTAATGAATTACAAAAATTAATACAAATAAGCATAGAATAAAAGGAAAATTAATAGTTGCTATATGTTTTTTTTTCATAAATGTGAATGTATGTAAATAAATATACACCCCATGGCAAAACGACAGCACCAAATATTTTCACTATTTTCTCCACATAAAAAAACAATGTCATTCATTTGCTATATGGAAAAATTGTGTAGCACTGTCAAGGAAATTTTTTTTAAAAAGTCAACGGCTATTTTGTAGCAACTTCAAACATGCACATTGTTATACTAAACTTTCATAGGCTTACTACAACAAAAAATCTGTCTAGAAAGTCGAGTCAAAACCCGTAGAATTGGGATGGAAAATTTGTGGAATTTTTGTATAACATGTTACAACTGAATTTATATGGTCTTTATTGGACAATGAGCTATCATCATCATCGGACAGCTTTACAGCTCGAGGTGAGCTTTAGCTTCATTCACGATTCGCTTCCATGCATTTCGTTCCTCGGGAACAGTTTCCCAATTTCTAACGCCCACTGTCCTTAGATTCATTAGAACTTGTTCAAAACATGTTAGTCTTGGACGTCTTCGTGCTTTAGGCGATACGGGTTTGTATGACACGATTGATTTCTGGGGACGGTCAACTCTCATACGCGTAATATGACCTAATCATCGCAGTCTTTGGGACTTGAGGTATTTCACGATGTACTCGCCATTACATGGCTGCAGCAATTTTTCATTATAGTGTATCCGGTAGATACCATCTTGCAGTCGTAGCGGATCAAACACCCTTCGCAACACTTTTAGCGCAACACGTTTCATCCTTAGAAGTCATGGTACAGCATTCACAGCCGTATGCAAGAACTCGCCGTTGTTGTTGTTTTAGCAACATACTTAACCCAGTGTCAGTGTTATGTAGATCACCGGTCAATTTCGTCTAGCTTACCTAACGGTAGGCCCAGGAAACTTGCTGTTTCGACAGGTTGGGTCCAGAGAGAAAGTGATGTTAGATGAGTGGGTTTGATGGGCATGTGAAAAGGTGGTTAGTCTCGTGCGGGGTGCCTTCACATCCTGGACATATGTTTAGTATGTCGGGGACAATTCTGGATAGGTAGGAGTTTAACCTGCTACAATATCCAGAACGTAATTGTGTCAAGGTTTCGCGGGACTTTCGTGGAAGTTGGAGTTCTTCGTCTGCAATGGGTGGCAGTTGGACTAAGATGAGGGCATTCGGGGGTCGGGAGCTTAAGAAGGTGGTAAGTGTATCTCGATGAATGCCGTGTATAGTCTGTTTAAACACTGTCCGGTCCAGTAGTTATCGATTTATTTTGTCCTGGATTCGTCGGCGTAATTGAAGAGGTGTCTCCTGACGTGTCTGGGATGCAGCTCAGGTTCAAGCTACATGGGTGAGACCTGCGGTAGTACCCTAGCAGAAACTACTTGCTGACCAGTTTATTGTGTTCCTTCACAGGGAGCATATGTGATTCGTTGTGTAGGTGTTGTAGTGGAGACATCATGAGGCATCCCGTCGCTATCTGAATAGCAGTGTCTTGGCCTGTCTGAAGCTTTTTCCACTGCGTATCACTAGTTCCAGACAACCAGACAGACGCAGCGTAATTTAGAACCGGCCAGCTAATTGCTTAAATGTCGCCAACAACATTTCTTTGTCTTTGCCTCAAGTACTGCCGGTAACGATTTGTCGACCATGTTGCGGTTGGCAGCAATTGCGGTTTTATCTACAGAGAAGTGGAGCAAACTGTCAAAGGTAACTCCCAAAATTTTGGGGTTGTTAACAGTCGATATTGATGTATCATCGACTTTGACCTTGAGTTGCAGTTTGACCTCCTAGACCATGAACTTAGTGGGGGAAAGTTTTAGATTAGTCGCATTAAAAAGAAAGTCAGGTGAGGTAATCGGTTACTTTGGTGTAAGGGTCATCAATGCCCGACGCCATTATCGCCAGTCCTGTGCGTAGGAGACTAGGGAAATGCCCTCTGGTAGCTGCTTCAATATATAGAAGTTGTAAAACAGGGGTGAAAGGACACCACCTTGCGGAACACCTTGCTTTATCTTCCTCTGTTTAGAGATTTGGTCTCGACGATTGTCGCCCACTCAGATAGTTCACGGAACATTTCTTCAGCCCTGGGGGAGTGTCGACTGTAAAATATCATCTAGTTGCGTGGAGTGGTTGACAGTGTCGAAAGCTTTCTTCAGGTTCAGCGCTAGTAGTACCGTTCTCTCGCAGGGTGGGTTTTGTTCAGCCTTCCGTTGCCCTCTGCTGCAGAGCTCTGCAACCGCAACCGCTCCTTATGCCGCGCCCACCCACCACCATCAAGCCGCAACAACAACTGCGGAATGCACAACAGGACCAACGTAGATAACCTCACGCGTCTTTCATACCCGCGCTTCAACAAGAACTCACAGTATTATTGGCTGGTATAGACGCAGTTTGTAATCTCTCGTAAGAAGTTTAGATTTAAATAGTTTGGAAGGAGCGAAATATGTTCTGTTTCCTGCCGCATCCTGCTTTGTATTTATTGTGAGCTACTGTCGTTTTGTATCGTAACGCCCAGATACTTAAACTATTGTACGCTCTCGAAGCGGCTAGTTCCTATTACCATACCCTATTCTTATCTCTGACCTTGTGTGAAATCTTCAGATATATGTTTTTTTCTGCATTAATTTAGAGTTCTACGATTTCAGCACCTCTCTCGATGCTGAGAAAAAGTTTGGCCACTTTGTTTTTATTTTTTATTTCGCGCAATTATCGCGATGTCAACGGCATATGCAATAGTTATCCCTCTCTGGTTAGCATCTTTAATTGCATAATGCAGTATCATGTTGAAAACGGTTGTAGAGAAAGAGAGTGTGACAATGATCAATAATTTTATTCAAAAATTATGAAAATTAACAAAAATAAAAATAAATTAATTAATGATCAAAACGTGGACTGCACCAACAATAATGTTTCGGAATTTGTTTTTTAATTTTCTAGTTACATGTACTAGATATAATATTTATATAAGGTGAAGTAAAAAGTTCTCAATGTTTTTCGCCTTGCCAAGGTTTCTTTTGTATTTCGCACCCAACAATGAAAACACAAATACATAATAACGTAAATCGATTTTCTACAGCTTCCTAAGGCGTTGAAAAACGTTGAGCTCTCATTTTATTTTTAATGTGCGGGAACAAAAAGAAATCATTAGGTAACAGATCAAGGCCAAAGGGCTTATGATCCATACATTCGATTTTTTGATTGCTCAAAAGCTCTCTTGTAAGAGGTGTGTGCCGATACGTGAGAGTTCGCATTGTCTTGGACAAGAAGCATTCGTCTTCGGCGGTTGGTTTTCCTTAATTTCCTTAATACCACTCATAAGTGACTGTTTTAAGTTTCTCTAGTGGAACAGTTGCGACATGACCCGATTTTCTAGTTAATGCGAAAAAACCGGCGACCATTTGATTTGAGGGGCTTTTTCGGTGATGAACTTCTGCTCGATGAAGCTCGTGTTGAAACACCTACACTGTCCATTGCTGTTTTGTTTCCGGTTCAGAGGCATAGATCCAACATTCGTCATCTGTTGCGATATCATAGACGTGTTTTGAATCACCGCGGCTGATTTGCTTCAACATTTTTTTACACCAGTCGACACGAGTCCGTTTTTGGGCAAGAGTCAAATTATGCGATATCCAACGAGGACAACTCTTTATGACGACCAAATGTACATCCAATGAACTAGTGTCCGAGGATGTCTCTGCCTTGTGATTTGTCACTCGACGATCTTGCGTTATCAATTGACAGTTGTGTTTGGCACAACAACCGTTTTTGGCTGCGCTTCACGAAATTTAATCTGCATAGATCGACGGTTCCAATGTTTCACAGATGGTTCGAAAACAATTACTGGAATCAGTGCGGGAACCTATGGTCCAATCATGAAAATCTCTCAACCAATGGGCAAATGTCCTACTGTCTTTCAATCTGAAATTCAAGCAATTTCAAAATGTGCGATAATAAATCATATAAAGGGCAACAAGGATGCACACATAGCTTCACATTCTAGTGTACGAATGCCTTAACAACCTAAACCCTAAGACCTTTCACCTACTATACAATAGCGAATTGCTAACTAAACATCAAGAAAATAGTAGATTTTCTGACATCTCTTAAAAATTCACATTGGGAGCGAACAGAGTTTCGACTATGTCTGGAGGATGATGAAACCACAGTGCATATCTTGTGTAACTGTACTGCCTTGGCTAAGGAAAGACTGCATATCTTTCATCGAGATCAAATGGGTCCGAATGAAATCAAGAATACTCCTGTTGAAGAAAGAATTTGGCTTTCAGCTAATTTCCAGTTGGAAACAGGGAGGATCTAGGTTAAATGGAACCTTATGTAATACATTTAATGGTTGGAGTGCTAGTCAATAGGACTAGTATTAACTACTTTTAAAACAGGTAATAGTGCACAAAAGATCTTTTAGGTCGAATTGTCGGATATTGGGCACACCACAGACACTAAAATTATTTCTTAATTAGTATCCACAGCCACGTTGGAACTCTCTGTACTAGCATTACTCACAGTGGCTAAATGTGGAGATACGTTTTTCAATTCACTGAAAAAATTAATTTTTTTATATGTGTTTTTATTTTAAGTTTGCATTGCGACTATTACAAAGGAAAATATTATTAACTAACGGCGGATCACTTTCTGTGCATCTGCCCGGCCTGCGCTCGAATCAAGCGTGAGGTCTTTGGCGCTGATGTGTTAAGAAGCGATCTCCTTGGCTCTTTGGCACCACAAGATCTACTCGGATTTCTTCGGAGGTCGGGTAGATTTAAAGAAAACGAAAGAGGGAAACCGAGTGCAGTACAATGGCCATAATGTGGTCTGAGTGCTGTACTAGCTAGTCCCGATAAAAAAAAACTAAAGAGAAAAATGGTTTGGAATTTGTAATATGAGATACAATACTCAAGGTGTGATTCTGTTTAGTCCATTATGTCTATGGCTGTTTTACATTTAAATCTTCTATTTCAATTAGTTGGATTAACGAGCAAAGTATTGACGTGGATTTTATCTGTGAACTGAAAAAACTTAAAATATTCGTAGGTAAAAACCTAAAATAAAATATCGAATTGCACATAGTTTCTTTTTATTTAAATTTCCTCACAATACTTGGTTGGTATGGAAATTTGTTTCACGAAATTGGAAAGAGTTTTAATTGTGATAATTTTTTTTCTAGGCGAACTAAAAAAAAAAAAACGAAAGAATACTATACTAATCAAATTTAAATTTTTAAGGCTTGAAAAAAAGTGTCTTTTCAGAAAAAAGTATGCACGATTTTTTATCAAGGTCTTGAAACCATCGATATTAACAATCGACATATAAATCACCCTAACTAGAATTTATATATAGAATAATATAATATATACAGAATAAATAAACACATATATTGTAAAAAAAAATTTATATATGTATATAGATTTTCACATTAAGGTCGTCCATTCTGTGAATAAAAAATCATTTATTTGAAAACTCAGGGTGTATATTATAATGAATGTGGAATGTTCGAATACATTTTTTATTAAAAAAAAGCAAAAAATGATTTTCAGTGATGGAAATCTTTATTTTGAACTTTACACTCTCCCTTGCCTTGTTTTTTTGCATACCTTTACTGTCTAGTTCAAAACTGTCAGATGTGATTGACGTACTGCGCCATTGTAAAGTGCATAAATCCTCCGATGGGGAGACTAATTTTGTGCCACCTTGTATAGAAAACACTATATCCGATAAAGCTCTAACCGGTTGTTTTTTGGTTTATTTTCACGTAGCCAATAGGTGAGTCATAAGCTCTTTTGCTCCGAATTCCTATTTGTGAATATTTTGATATTATCTTTGTTTATTTTAGCTTCGGTTTATAAAGCTTCGCTAGCGATAAATAGAGAGGTTTGCGAGTCCTGATGGCAGGTAGGTAAAGGTTGTTAGTTAAAAAAGGGCTTTATTTTACGAATAATTTTCTAATCACTCCGAAAGAGATTTTGGCATAGTGAAGGCTCAATAAAAAGCGCGTCATATCTCACTTATCAGTTCAGGAATTATTCCTTAATTATTGGAATATATCTTTCTTTAAAAACAATTTCCTAGAATCCAATGATTTTGGTGGCGCGTTATTGACGCCTCTGCGCCGAAATAATCCGTGTAAATGGTCAGGGGCTAAATCTCAACATTCACATCTGTCAAATAACAGCATTATGCGACCGTTACAAAATATTAGCCATAAATTAAAAATATATGTTTTTAATGGAACACCCTATAGTTTATTTTTTGTTTGTTTTCTGTCTGCTAAGCATCTTCCGTAGTGCCATTATCGGCACCTTCCTCTAATGCTGTTGTTCGTCGCTTTCAGCGGGCCTGTTGTCACCATCGCTGTTATTTTACTGAATGACATTGACACTTGATTGACATATGAATCCTGGTGAAATAGCCAAATAAAATTATGCACAAACATATTTACATACTCATACATACCTACACATACATATTCACTAAAAAATAATGTGCGTGCTTTTTATAGTTTTAACCACACAACAAAAAAAGGCAAAAAAAAACATAACATAGCACAGCATACACCCACTCACGCTCGCACGGGTGAATGAAAGCATATAATTAGATGAAAAGGGAAATGGAAAGTATGTAAATAGTACATATGTATATCTGTATGCACAAATCTATGCCTGATGGTAAAAATGCGAAAATTTAATGTTAATATCTCACACATTTGCACGCTACATTTGATAGTCTTGCGGTATTGGCTCAAACTTTATATTCTTCAGGTCGATTTAATGACGCCTTGCCGTCTGCTAGTTTTTATTGCCATGCATACGCATACACATTGAACGTTTATGGGCACCTGTCGACTGAATTATGATCGAAGCGAAAAGCTGCAAACCTTAACCTTAACCGCAATTAAGAGCAAAACTAGTTGAGTGAAAAATTGATATTCTCAATTCTATTTAATTATATTAATATTGAGTATTAAGGAAAATATTTTTTAAATTTAATTTTGAACTCCGTTTTATATGACTGCTTCAATACTTATTGGCAGGCTGTTAAAGCATTTTTAATCATAGGTTTCAAGTCATTAAATCATTACTTCACATGCCTTTGAAATTTTCTTCCGAATTATCTACATTAAACTTTCTATGTCCTATTTACATATATACTCGTATATATGTTAGTATATACAAACATCGTTGGGTGTTTGGCCAAGCTCTCCCTCTTATTTATGGAGTGCGCCTGGATGCTTTCCAAAAAAGGAGAGACCAAAAGTTGTATGCAGCCTTCGAACGGCCGATGGTTTTTATGTGGATATTTTTTATGCCATTGCCTGCCGAGGGGCGGTTGCTTTAAGAAAAACTCTTTCTATCATTTGGGGTTTCATGCACGGACACTCGAATCTGCGCACTTCTAAATGGTAGTCACGCACGAACCCACTCAGCTGCGGCGGCTGCTTTTACTTTAATTGTCTAACGTAATTAAAGGCGTCAAATGTAACACTGGTCCGATTAGATAAAATTATTTTGCCGCCATTCCGTACCAAATTTGGGCTCGTAAATAAAGATATTTCAACCTTTTGCACATTCTGTCAGTAAACCGGAATGGAAAAGTTGCTTCATGTAAAATGTTTTCTGAAGTTTTGTGTAAAAAACGACGGGTAACATTTCTGTGGAACTTTTTAACCCACTTATTTGTGAATAGTTGGTCGCTTTTTCTCTTTTGTGGGAAATGTAAAGTTTGCTCTTAACTCAGGGACATAATAGCGTAAAATTTACCACAAAGGTGATTGCCATACAATTCTACAATAAGTCTCCCATTACACCAAAGCTTGAAATCCCAGAAATAAGCCAAACCCAAAGGGATTTTGTTTTTTTAATTTTCGTTAGCAGGCTTTAAACAAATTATTTTGGTAAAAATTTAGTACTGGCAAGTCACCGTAAACACCTAAATTCATTGTCGAAACCTTTGTTTTGTGCTGTATAGTATAAGCACAAGGTGCGACCTCTGATAAATCCAAGAGTTGAAAATTTGTTAGGTAATGTAATCATTGTATTCGGTTAACTTCATTGAGTGTCATAATCCAAACAAAGTTTGAGGTATGTAATTAGATATACAGAAGTTACTATAAAATTTTGTTTTACGGTGTGCAAAAAACTCAAGGCGATATCCATGAAAATGTGTCTCTTAGCACAGGGAGGCAAATTCAATTAAAAACTTTAGAGTAATTTCCTCAAATTTTTGATTTATGAGTCATGCCGTCCTTGTAGCAAACAAGCGATATTTTCCACCTTAGCATGATTTGTGATATCCATACTAGTATATGGAATAGAATCTATTTTCGAAATCGTGATGTGTCTTCGTCTCATAATTTATTCATACGCTTCAAAACTTTTCAGTCTACTATATATGGATCGCTATTGGCTGTCTCACCAACTCCGTAGAAGTATAGCTCAATGAATATTTTTCAGCAAAAAACGGCGTAGATACTCATCGCACAATGATTTTTGGTCAAAAATAAATAGGTACCCCAACTCGGCGCGCTTCTCGTTCAATAAAATCGCCATCAAAACTCCAAATTTCTTGTCAGAACATTTAAAAAAAATTACGTGAACTGAGAAGTCCCAGGCTTTACAAACAAAACAATTTTTTTTGTTCAAATTTAGCTTTACTCATCAACGTAATTTGCATTATGAACAATGCAATCATTCCAGCGCCGCCCTAACATTTCAATACCACTTTTATAGAACGATTTATAGGTCTCAGTTTCAGCGATAACGCCTTCATTCGAGCGAATTTTTTAACGGCGAGAATTTTTCTTTAGGTCTGCGAACAGTCAACAGTCGCTGGGAGCCAAATATGGCGAATACGGTGATTTGGGAGCGATTTGAAGTTCAATTCATTCAGTTTGAGCAAACACGGCATCCACTATGAAAAAGTCAAACGCTCATGCAATTTAGAGCCAATACGTCCTTTTGACATCTTTACGGTGTCAGCTAACTCACGGAACTTAACTTTTCGATCATTCAAATGCATTTGGACGTACATTACGTTGTGCATCATCGGGGTCTCTATGACCACGAGCCAATGTTTTATTGTTGTTTCTGATGGGGCTGACTCCTCCTAACACTTTTTAAGCCCCTTCTTCGCTTGCACGTGATAACGTCTTATAATTTGATTTAGCCGACTGCACGCACGAAAAAATTTGTTGTTATCTTGCTCAATCGTCGTTATCTTCCTCATGCGTCGTTACCTTGCTTGAACTGCAAGCGAAAGCGCGGAACGAACGACAAAGAGCACAATCGGCCCCCGCATTCGGCAACGTTCGTCATCTGGCTCCCTTCTACTTGAGTGACCATATATATGTATGTATATGTGCATTTGTATATAAATTCACATACTTGTATTTGCATATGCCTTCTTCCTGTGTGCATGGTAATGAACCATTTCTCTGTTGAGAATAGGACGATGATAGGAAAAGTAGGAAATGAAAGGGGGTGTTTCGAGTGCAATGTGTCTTGAAAAAGGCAAATCGATGATGTTGCCTCTTAGTGTTGTTCACTTATTAAAGTCTGATGCCCAATAGAAATTGAACATATCTTTCATGAATTTGATAAATGTTTCGTCATTTTGTGTAAATGTAACTTGACATCATTCCATTGCAATTCCATTTACCCCCTTCTCTATATCCATACAACATATCTATCAAACAAATAAAATTAAACCTTTGTTTTGAAAATTGCAACCGTTACATCAGTATTTTCTTATGACGTTGTCACGTTAAACTATCGTCAGTAAACCGACTTTACAGACAACCTCTTTTTTCCTATCAAGAAGCAGTGTAAAATTAAAACACGAAATTCTTTTTGATCTATCGTTTTGAAAATAACAAAAGTAGCGTCACTCTTAGCACAAAAACTCAGAAACTAATGAGTAGAATATCATGGAATTTTAACAGCTGTCTTTTTAAGGTTAAAACTAACTGAAGAAGAGGTGAATGCAATAAAACTATTGCCATCTATGTGTTAGGCCAGGGGTTTTTCAGTCCATGAGCTACATCTGTACTTAGAATAAAATTGTGCCAGTTGTTAGTGGCTTAACATTTCCGTTGATTTCTGAAAATGTGTTTTTGTTAAGGCTTTTCTTCTTTGAACAAAAACGCGAATCTTGAGCCACTTCAGATTGGGACTTTATTATATCAAAATTCGATGAGCGAAAACTAGACCACCCAAATTTTTCTGGAAATTCTTGGATACTTTTTTCAATTTTGTACAAGGTTTTAAAGTTTGAATTATGTGGTTTTTGTTGTAGTATGAGCTATACTTAAAAAAATTAAACAAGATGTAAATAATTACTTAAATCTTTGCAAAGTGTCATACTTCTATTATTGTGAGCGCAGATTTATATCGGTATGCCGATATAGAAAGTAACGAATTGAGCTGATAATGATATAGTTGATTAGTCAGAAGTTAAATTCAGTAAACCTCTAATAACTGTATATTTCATGATAAGTATAAGGTATATAAATGATGGCTCCTCTTTGCAGCGTACCATTGCGTTCGGCAATGTCTTCGTGCAAATTTAAAGTTGTATACCGCACATATGTTCGGTATGTATGCACAAAAGTGTAATTTTATTGTTCAATACTAGGCTGTACGAAAACAAGAATATAATATTACTGAAATACAATATTAAAAAATTACAAAAAAATAATTTAAAATATAAAAAAAAAAAAATAATTGGCGCGTACACTTCTGTTACGTGTTTGGCCGAGTACCTCCTCCTATTTGTGTGGGTTTTGATAAGGTTTCACAAATGGAGGGGTCTACAGTTTTAAGCCGACTCGCAATGGCAAATGGTTTTTATGAGAAAATTTTTCATGACCGAAATACACTCGGCGGAGGCTTGCCATTGCCTGCCGAGGCGCCACACCTCTTAGAAGAAAACTTTCTATTATTTGTGGTTCATGTTCAAATAATATAATAATATAATAATAATA
The DNA here is from genome assembly GCF_028408465.1 of Anastrepha ludens. Classification (NCBI taxonomy): domain Eukaryota; kingdom Metazoa; phylum Arthropoda; class Insecta; order Diptera; family Tephritidae; genus Anastrepha; species Anastrepha ludens. The sequence continues at coordinate 105,063,314 of NC_071498.1, forward strand.
ATAATAATATTACGAAAATATGAAATATTTGCTTCAATTGCCTATACAATTGTTTCTCAAGGAAGACTTAACAATGCTCAATAGCTCGCATCTGCTCTTATAACTGGTGCAATGTCAATCACACTATCAAAAGCATTATATGCGACGCTAAACGTCCAAATCATTCGGTAGCGCTCCTTTTCGCAACTACAGTAACAGCAATTAATAGAAAAAAGTTTTTCTAATAAAAAAAAAACTGTCTGCCATTCCGAAGAAATCATCAAAACGCACACCACAAATTGGAGGAATAGTTCGGCGCTAGCAGATGTATAGTAGGTGCCAATTATGTATATATGCAACATAAGCGTCCTTCCAACAGATCTGCAGGCAATATATATTACTGGCAATGCAGCATAAGCTTGAGCACCTTAAGTAAGTCGTCAAACAAGAGCTAAGGTCACAGTAGGATCCTAACTGCTACTTTGGTGCCTACAACTCACCCCTTTGGGGTGCGCCTTCTATCTTTCAGTGGTATTCCTTTATCCTAAGGTAATATTAGGAGCCTTTTGCAATTTGGTTTATTTACTAATGACATAAAGTGTTGCTGTTAATATGCTGATTTTTTACATTAGCAATAATTCGTTAATAAACAACTTATTTGATTCGCAGATGCTCCAATTTGAATTTTCTTTTTACTTGCGCCAAGCGTTCGTTTTGCTTGTAGACATTTTGCCATGTGCCCCAGATTGATGCTCTAGATCGGTTAATGCAACTATGAACTTTGGAGTTATTTTTGATAAAAAGTTCATTTTTATTGTACTAATCACCTTCATACTCAGAAGTTGCTCTACATGTCATTTCTTCGTTTAAAACTGGCATGTTCATCTTTCATTTAGGTAACTCTTGGCAATAATTGTAAATAATAATAATAATCGGCTGGAACTTATGAACATTTTTTCATATCTGCTCTCCGTCTCCTTCGTTTTCTGGACCACGTTTCTGTGTACTACTCAATATGTTTGCTTATTAAAGTTATCCCTCGTCTTTGATATTATTCTTATTTTTATTTTGTAATTTCTCAACTTTTAATAATATATTTACTATTTTCTCATACTTCATTTTTCAATTTTCCATAATTTTGTCTGGTCAATTCTTATTTATTTAATGTATATTACTTTTGAACTTTTTTATTTTTTTCTATTTTTTGTTGATCCGTGTAAATTTCGATTAATTTTTATTTATTATAGTTTTTCATAATTTTGACATAGTAAACTTTTATTGCTTTTTAAATTTTTTATTTTTTATATTTTTATTTCTTTTTTAATTTACCCATTTTTCATACTTTTCTTTAGGATAATTTTTATAATTTATCATTTTTTAGTTTCTCACAATTTTCTTGGTCAATTTTTATTATTTTTATATCTTGTCGCTTTTAATTTTTCTATTTTTTTATAAGTTTTCTAAAGCGCTATATTGCCATATTGGCTTGGTAAGAACTCTTTATGCAACAAAGCATCCATCATTGGAGAATTCAATGGAGCTTATACATCCATTCGGCACGTCCTTAGACCCTGCCGAAAGTTAGTCACGCACAACCCCTTGTGGCTATGGCGGTCGAAAAAAATAAATATAATATAAGTAAAATTAAGAACACACCTAATAGTCACCGGCTACTTAATGGTACTTATGGCTATAGTGCCTAGAAAGTTTCTGATTTATATGTGACGGCACAATGTCGCACGTTTTGAAAATTTTGCCGTGCTTTATTTTCATATTTTCACACTTTTCCGCGAGAAATGTCATTTGCATATGTGTATGTATGTATGACCATATTAATGTGTGTACCTATACATATTTATTTTATTTTAATTTAAAGTATTTGGTAATTTTGTATTTTCGGCACTTCACTGTATACACTCGTTCGCATACACATACTTACATCCATACATATATGTACTTAGAAGTATCATATAAGTTTGGTTTTATTTTTAAAATTTATTCCATTATTTGTTTAATTCTTTTTGGTGTTCGTTGTCGCACTCCGAAATTTCATGCGTTTTTAACATTTTCGGAGAATCTTCAACGTTTGGATTTCTAATTTGTGTTACTTTTTGTTTATTGCAGCTTTGACGCAATAAGTCCATTGAATTAGAAGGTGTCAGTATGTAGTTTTTCGGTTATTTCATATAGTACACACATACACATATGCATGTGCATGTACGTATGCCGGTATGTTGCATGTGAAATGCATGGGGAAATGCGTTCAACTGTGCTTTGGTGAAATTCCGCGAATTTCCTCCGCATTTGCATGCGCGTTACTGCGTTGTAGTATTTATGTGGCGCGTATTTTGCCAACATTCTGCGGTTGTGGCAGTACTGGCCCTCAATGGCCCAATGGAACACACAAGGCCCATAGCACAGGCTGCCAATGACCAGTTTGGTGGATAACAAATGAATGCACATTCAGTTTTTTGTTGTGATACGAGTTTTTGCAAAGCAAAAATAAATAGTTTATTAAATTTCACAGTCTTTATTTTGACTCATTCTCTATTTATATATTATATATATGATTGGCGCGTACACCTTTTTTGGGTGTTTGGCCGAGCTCCTCTTCCTATTTGTGGTGTGCGTCTTGATGTTGTTCCACAACTCTCTATTTACATTAGTACAAATCAGTGTTGCTAAGAATTTTTTTTAACCCGTCAAGTGAACATAAAATCATAACTAAAAACAAAGAAAACAAAAAAAAAAAATTGAAATAAATATGGAACCAGAAAAAAGAAATTGTTTTAAAAGTGTTACCTACAGAAAATATTAAATTTATTTTAAGATTTTCTTTTTCAGCATTTCTTGTCGTGGAAGTTTCGAGAAAGTAACGTCAAAAATTTGAGTTTTATTTCGAATGTTAATGCTTTCTTATCTTCTTATTATCTTTCTTCGGGAGAAACTGTAATTCGTGAGCGTTACGTCCACCTGACTCACACGCAACACTCCCAAAATAACATCTAAGTATGGTTTGGAAGACACAGAAGCGTGACAAAAAATTAATTCAGATGTTCATCTTCTATTTTTAGTAGTTAGTAGTAGTTTATTGTAAACAATTGCCAATATGCAGATTTAATTTTTTTATTGTTTTTGCGTAAACGAAAACAAAACAATTTGTAATTATTTTGTAAAGGAACACGAAAACTCCGTTGAAGAGGCTTAATTGTTTCATAAATTCATTTGTATACTTGAGGTTACAGGTCGAGTACTTTACCCCTAGCATGCAAGAAATGTTCTTGGGCAATTTTTTTTATTTCAAATTCACTTCCTTCATTGCTTCACATTTTTCAGTTTTTCCATGGTAGCGTTCAGAGAGTTGCCATGGCCTGCCGAGGGCCAACCGCTATTTGAAAAAAAAGCTTTTCTGCCATTTGGTATTTCATACTTACAATGAGTTTCGAGCCCGGGTTCTACTGAATGACAGAATATTAATATTATTATTATTATTTATATTCAGTAAATTTTTCGTTTGTTTTGAATTTTTTTCACACATACACACATTTTCTTCTTTATAAACGATAAGAAATTAAGTACGCGACAGTAGCGTAATTTGTTTTTGCAAATCGATTTGGAATACGGACTATCTTTCTATTAACATTTAGAAGTGTCTCAGACGCTACTCGTTAAGATGGGCGAGCAAGCGTTCTTTCGGGGTTATTATAAAGTTCGAAGTGCATTCATGCGTATGGTGAAGCAGTGCTGCGTCGGTTTTTTGAGGCTGAAAATGGAGCGAAAACATTTTTATATTATAAATAAGAAGCTATGCCCATTTCTTTAACCCAATATTGCCTGCTGATAGGTTCCAAAGTACGATTTTTTTTTTAAATATATCGAAAAGCTGCCTTACGATTTGTAACTTCTGCCATACTTGAGATTTGCAATAGGCTGATTTGAATTCTTAATGGATGGGAAATTTGGAAATCTTAAAAGAGCTTCTCTTAAAAACTATCTTCATATTAACATCTATAATGAATTCCTGAAGTTCGAATTGTTTGCGCCTTCATCGTATTTACCAGATTTAGCCCTTGCCGACTTCCACCTGTTTGCAGACCTAAAAAAAAAGCTTGCTTGGAAAGCATTTTTTATCAAATGATGAGGTCATAACAGTTGCTGAAACTATTTTGCAGCTCTTTCAGATTCTTACTTCAGTGATGGGATTCATAAATTGGAATCTTGTTGGAGCGAGGGTGTCAATGTTCAGGGAAACTATATATATATATTATATATCATAATTGGCGCGACACCCTTTTTGTGTGTTTGGCCGAGCTCCTCCTCCTATTTGTGGCGTGCGTCTTGATATTGTTCCACAAATGGAGGGACCTACAGTTTTAAGACGAATCCGAAATATTTTTTATGAGGATCTTTTTTCATGGCAGAAATACACTCGGAGGTTTGCCATTGCCTGGCGAGGGGCTACCGCTATTAGAAAAATGTTTTTATTAATTTTGGTGTTTCCCCGATATTCGAACCTACGTTCTCTCTGAATTCCGAATGGTAGTCACGCATCAACCCACTCGGCTTCGGCGACCAGTGGAAGACGATACTGAATAATAAAGTGTATTTCAAACCATAAAATTGTGTTTTCTTATCAAACCGCAAAACTTATTGAACAACAACTTCAGGCAGGTAGCAGGTAGCACTCCATCAATCCTTGGTTCCCACAGTTTCCCTAAGTTAAACAATCTTTACATTTGTTACCTGTAAACTGCTCACACTACAATAGTAAACTACACATTCGCTCTAATTTCTGATTCTTTTGTTTTGTTCTGTTTTGTTTTGTCTTACTGCCTAAATTGAGTGCATAGACTTCATATGCTAGTATTTGGTAATTACTGGTTGCTGCCACTGTTGCTACACAATCTATAAATTAAAATGGCTTTTAGATGTTGAAATATAAAATCTTTTTTACTAGCCGTTGGTTTTTGGTTTGGCAATATTTTCATTTGCATCGCATTCGCATGCCTGCTTGTGATGGCGAGTGCGCGCTTTCCTCTTTCGAAATTATATTTTTACTTCCGTCATTACTGGGGTGGCCCAAAACCTGATGGCCATAGGCAAAGGCTTAATACTTTAGTGGCTACTAAGGCGTCAACGTCGGCATGCATTGGTCTTCAAGACTGAATGCATTCATATTTAATTAATTATATTGTAGTCAGACGCATTAGCAGTCTCGGCGGCCTCAATGCGACTATGACTATCTGCGCTGTGGTTGCTGATCGTACGATAGTTGTTGGATTTATATGTAGAAGTGCAAGTGGGCGCAAAGTACCGTGCTCTGGCATTCCGTGCAATAGAATTTTCAATAACTCAATTGAAGAGAAGCGCGCAGACAGCCAAATATTTTTATAAAACATCCGTATATTTGTTAACTTATGAAGCATTCACTTTTATTTTAGTGGGATTTTCTAGAAGTTTCCACATTTTCTTTTCGCAAATATGAGTATTATATAAAAAAATGTACGTGTAAGTAATTGTTGCATTACAATACTGATTGTCTTCCTTGTTTTCTTTGCGTTTTCGCCCTTGCAGGTGCAGAAGAGTATTCACTTGCCCTTAACGAGTTTGTCGTCGCCGCGTGTTTTGATGTGTAGCGCTTCGGTTGGCACCGAAGGTTCCGTAACGCTACAACTGAGAGACTCCTCCGATTCGAATCAGTCGCCGGCGCCGACTTCATTGGAAAATGCCTTGACTATTGGCTATCCGGATCCGGAGATGTTGGCCGACGTATTTGGTACACTGCAGACAGCCTGTAAGTATGCTTTGCACGTCTCTTTTCACAATTTATAGCACTCGTAGTATGCATAATTTGCCATCTTCAACTAAAAAACATTTCGTGCAAAAACAAAAAAAAAAAAAAAAACAAATTCCAGCTTTCAAGAATCACAGCAGTGCGATAGCGTCAACATCACCAACTACAACAACATCAAGTCATAGCCATAACCAGATTGGTGCTTGCAGCAGCAGCAGTAGCAGTAGCTGTAAGAACAAAATCACAACCACCAGCAGCGGCAGTAATAGTAGTAGTAGCAACACGAGCACTAACAACAGCAATACCTCCCCCTCTGCAACTGCTAATAAAATCACAATCAGTCGGCGCAATCAAACTGCAGCGGTAACAACAAAAACAACAACAAACACATCAGTATCAGCATCGACATCTGCCATCACAACAACAGCAACAGCAACAACAACGGGCAAAACATCCGTGCAAACTGTGTCCACAGCAACGAATACCACCAATAAAACAACCAGCAGCTACGTTAAAAATTGCCTCATACGCAGCAGTAGTTGCAGCAATACCAATAACGTCACATCGCTGGCGCAGATAATGAGCAACAGCAGCACCAGCAGCTCATCATCGTTATTGAATCACAGCAATACAAACAGTAACAGCAATTGCAGCAGTAATAGTAATTTCAGTTCGTCGAGTAGCAGCAACGACAGCATTGTCAGCATTAACAGCAACAACAGTGGCGGTGGGGTGTTAAAGACTGGCGGTTGCAGTAAAACTGCGGGTGCGGGTGGTGTTACAAGTGCGGCGCTGAAGAAGAATCGTCCGAAGTTGTCTTCACCAACACGACATGGGCCACAGCAGTGCCAGGTGAGTTAAAAGAAGGGGACCGAGCTGAGAGGAAAGGAATTAGGGTTAATAGTACAAAACAAAAAAAAAATGGAATGTCGGCAATTATGGTGTGTGGTTGGTTTATTTTTCAGATTAAGTAAAATGTAGTTTTCATTTTAGTGTGGGAAGAAGCTGAGAAGAAACATATCAAAAGCAATAACAATAATATTTATTGTTAGTCGTACGAGTACAAGTCCCTGCGTGCTGATTGCGCCAATGCAATAACTTTTTGTATGCTGTGTGAAGAGAGGGGTAACCATACATAAGTGCTTCAAAAGGCAGTTGTAAAGGGTCGGACATTCACTGGTTTCCTTTCAAATCACATGCTTTTTTGCTAGTAACGGCCAGTCCCTTTTTTTGTCGAGTTATTGAACTTTGAAAATTTCGAATTGTTCGATGCCTGCGTGTTTCTTAGGATATTTTAACCTTTTACTGCCTGGATTAATAAACCTTTGAAAAATTAATTGTTTCACAGTGCAAATAGCTTTATTTAATTATCAATAAGACATATTGAAAGCAAATGATGAAACAGTTTTATAGTTTGGTTAGTTTTTACGGGACCACAATTAGGTTGCAATTACAGTGCGCGCTGTGACGAAGACGAAGATGAAGACGAAACGCAAGCAATCAGCTTCAAACGCTGCTGTACTGAATTTGAAGACGAATCGCTTGCTAGTTACCGTGGTTTTTGTTTGTTTGTTCTGTCTATGCTTTGGCACGTTAATTAAGTTAAGACAGTCGATAAACAAATAATTAAATGAGAAGTAATAATCAATAAAAGGCATAAAACTAAATATATTTTAAATAATTTTTTACCTTAACGTCACAATTAGCCTTTCAGCACATATAATTGGCGTTTAATAATAAGTGGCTCAATTTTAATTAGAATATAATCAAATGTGCTAATTGTCATTCTGGTATATTCCACAAATTTATTTTCTTCGTGGTGCAGCTCATCATACAAATGATGAAATTCACCAAATGCATCTCTTCCCAAATTTATAGGGTGTACTTTTTTATTTACTTTTATACGTTTTAATTTAAAATATAAGCTTTGCTCAATCAGCAGGTCATTATCTGATGAGGAATCCATTGCGACTAACATAACAAAAGCGCAACCAATTCGTCTTGCACTATGCAACCTATTCGCTTACTCGCAACGCAAGCAATTTCTCTTCAGCTTCGTCTTCATCTTCGTCTTCGTCTCAGCGTGCACTGTGTTTGCAGCCTGAGTGTCTGCCATAAGTTCTGCTACAAGTGAAGAGCGTTATAGATATGCAATTATAACACTCTTCTTAATGAAGTTAGTTTCATTTAATCATATAAATATTAAAACAACCACTTTCCTTTTACACAAGCCTTCAAACGATTAGGCCATTCAGCTATTGTAGCACGCACGGTTTCTATGAGGTCTTCTGTGAGGTCTTCCACAGGACATGTTCTCCAATTCTTACCACCAACTGTAGTTCAATGGATTCCGATCTGGACTTCCAGACGGCTAATCTTCTGCGGATATGGGCCCAGAAATATTGTTTTTACCCACTGCTGGGTGGTTTTTGCGTTATGGGTTGGGGCGGAATCTAGCTGTGAGATCCAACGCTCTCCATTGAAGAGAGTACAGCTCAACTGTTTCACCACGCTTGCTAAGACATCCTTGTGGTACACTTTTGCCACGGTCTTAACCCCTTTTTCGAGAAAATTATCTGCTTAAACATCAAAAACACTCAAGGAAAGCGACAAGAAACAATCGTCGTGTAATTCACGAAGACTTTCGAAGATTTCTTTAAAAGAGAATTTGCAAAAAACCCAGGCTGAAAAGTCATCATGTAAACTGGTTCTAAGTTAAGTTGACATTCATTCCTTATAGGTATATTAAAAAAAAAAATTTAAAGCGATATTTCGGCGAAAAAGGAGATTGAAGAAAATTGTACGCGATTCGAAAGAAGAATACTTACCTCTTTAAGATGCTATTTATGGTTGTATAGAAAGAAAGAAATTGCAATGCCAGTTAACCTGGAATATCGCGATTTTTGCATTTTAAGTTTGGTGGAAAAACATACTTTGGTTTCTGATAAAATATTTACACTTGATTTTGTCAGCCCGTGTAAATTGCCAAAACCGTATTCTGCTACAATTGTTTTTGAATCCAATAATTTTGTTTTTGAATAGCTTTTTTGCTAACTAAAAAAAATATGTTGAGCGATGAAAATCTATATTTCGTCCTTTACGCGCTCCGCTAGTTGTCTGTTTGTAGCTTCTAGTTCACAAGTATCAAATATGATTCAAGTACGTCGCCATTTGCAAAAATTATAAGTCTTCCCATAGGGTGATTAATTTTGCGCCACCTTGTATGTACTTGCGTTTGTGAAGAGAGTTCGAGAAATTGACGCGTTAATTTAAAAAAACAAAGTTTTCTCGTGTTCGCCTACTGCTTTACCGATAATACTCGTATTGCTGCTATTGTCTGTCTGTAATGGGTCTGTCGCACTAGCCTAAAGAGAATTCTGAACCATTTGTTTTTTGGAAAAAAGACGATAACTATGTTACCGTCAACGGTATGGGCTTTGTAACGTCTAGCACAAGTTTTATAATGAAGCAGATTTAAATAATTGATTTCTCAGCCTTGAGAACCGTAAAAATAAAGATTCTTCAATGAAAAACCATAAATAATTGCAAAACTTGTGTTACAGCGCCACCTGACGAAAGTTTTGGAAAAAAATAACCATCAAAAATGAGTTCGCTCACTTCAAAAAACAGTAATATGCCATAATTTTCCAGAATTATTTTAGAAAAAGAAACATTATTTCATCGAATTTTATTAAATTTCACCTGTATACTGAGTTTCTCGAACTTTAAATAGGCGGCAGCCCTAACCGAATGGATTGGATTGTCACTATTATTCGGAAGTCCATGGATGCGAAAACCCAGGCACAAAAAATTAAATGATAGAAAAAAAATGTCTAACGGTAAAGTTCTGAGTGTATTTCTGCCATTAAAACGTTTTTCTTAAAAAACCTTCTTACCATCGGAGACGGCGTACAATTTTAGGACTCCTATTTGTGGAAAAAACTTGAAACAGACGTGTCAGTTATTATTATTATTATTCACTTCAAATACGCATAAAAACTTGGAATATATCCTCTATAAATACTTTTTCGACCTTATTATGAAAGGTGTAAGCTTTCATTAGCCTTTAGTTTCATCAAATACATATACACCTCCAGTTTGTATTTCTGTGTAACAAAATACAAGTAATAGCAATCATGTCGCGCTGGCATTGCAAAACATTCACTTTTTACATTCAGTAAAAAGCTTCACGGCTCATTTAGTAGGTTTACTAAACAACTTTGCCAAACTAATTTCCTCAACATGTTTCAAAAATCACATTCACATTTACATACAAACATGTGTGCATACTCGTATATTTCAATTCATTTACTGCTAACGAATGACCAAGAGATCGAAGCGACAATGTTGTCAGCGAATGTTGCTCATGCTCAATGTTGCTCGCAAGTATGATAGATTGCTAAGATTGCTAAAACAAAATTGCTAGAAACAAGATTGCTCACATCAGAGAGTGCGTGACGTCACATTAGTGTGGTGCTGTGTTGCTAACTCTTTGCTTTGCGCAATAAATTTAGTGTTTTTTATACCCAAAATGCAAACACTTTTGAGTTTGATGTTTTTTCTTTTTTTAATTCGAAGCTACCAAATTATTAAGCTAAAAAAAAATTTCTGTAAAAAAAAGCTAAAAAGGCCACTCTTGCATTTAAAGCTTATTACAAATTTGTTCTGATACAAGCTGATGTTCTGAATGCGCAAATCTCATTGGACCTTCTTCTTAACATTTTAAATCTTTTTATAAATAATAAGTAAAAAGCTTTTGAATTTACTGAATACGAATTAGAGCCATAGAGGTGTATTCATATTAAAAAAGAAAAAATATATACATATATACCAGATAATACCGAAGAATCCATTATGACCTTGTTGAAAAAGGAGCACCTTATCTTATTATTCCACTTGAAATATAGAAAAAGAGTGTTTGTCGGCCTTTTTTTAAGAAATTCTCTTAACATAGGTAAGTGTTAAATTTAAGGACTCTGCTTTTTCAATGACCATAACACATTTATCTAAAAAACGTACCCAACAAAGACAATTTGTGTCGCATACAAAGTTTTTTAAATAATTTAATAAGAATTTGGATTGAAATTTTAGTGCGTTTTTATATCCAAAACTTTGTAGCACTGCAGTTGCGAGATAGAGATTTGATTGTTCGAAGGAAAGGAAAAACAAACTTGGAAGAAAAATGTAAATAAAGCGAAGAAATATCGCACAGAAATAATTACCAACACGAATAATTATGGCAAACGCCTACAAGGTGATCAGATGATCAAAATAGGTAAATCTAAATAGAACTGAGTAAATTATTAATTGTTATTATTAAAAGAGGCTAGAAAAATGTCAGGAAGAAAGTACTAAAACTCCGAGGCTAGAAGACAAAAAAATGCTAAATCAAGTTACGAAAATGGTAATCTGGTCACACTGATCACCAACTGCACCAGATGCCACCAGGCAAGGCGAATTTATTAAGGTGACAGCATTCACCCAGCTGAATTTTTCACCGTAGGTATGGCTTATGTCAAAATGATATGCTTTGTTTGTATGTATTGGTATATTTACATTCGTATGTTTACATTTGCTTGCTGATTTTGACGTGATGGTTGCACCAAACGCAACAACAAATACATGTAGGGTTTTACTTATATGTGTTTGCTGTCACCTGTAATAAATTCGCCTTGCCACCAGGCAAGAAAATCAGCTGCTATTGTCAAATTCGCTGAGAGCAAAGTAACGGTACCACTATGGGCGCCACTTTATCATTCTCTCTATCATGGTTGGAGACTATGACGATTTTTTTCGAATATCACCAACCCAATAGCAGTTTTTTCCTTAACAAACCGCTGTCATGGCCCCAGTTGCGTCAGCCAATCAGCGGATTCCTTCACAATCACAAGGAGTCGGCTAACGGTCTGATGTTGGCCTCTCTCTGCATTCTGTACATCGTACTCGCTCGTAATCGTTCCGAATTTTGTTATTGCTTTTGAGAAATCGTAAATGCTTCTGATTCGCAGAGAACTATCTCACTCGCAATAACTCGAAAACATTCATTTTTGTAAAGCGATCGATTGCGCGAAAGAACTTATTTCCTACTCGGTACTCTGTCATTAAACCAAGGATGATGGAATTGCAAGGGTAATAGATAACAATCAGGGTATTCAGAAACGTCAGACTGATGAGGGATTTTGAATGAATCGCCTGATTTGCTGATTTAAGCAAAAATCAACTCAGCCATCTTCGTTTTTATAAAAAAAATCCGAGCATTTACCTTGTATGGAAGAAAATGTTAGAAAAAAAATTTTACTTACAACTTGCCCTTTACTAAAACTGAAACTGCCCATCAAAAATTATTCTGAAAATTCTCATTAAAAAGTTTGAAATTTTCAGTGTCGCGGAATTAATCCGAAATATCACCGCAATCGCTTGCAAGTACTGAATGCTATAACATTTACAAAGCAGCAAACTGAAGTTTGCTCGTTTTATTGTCTTGCTTGTAACAGGCAATATTCGAGGACAGATTCTATATGTTTCTCTTAAAGTACACTCGCCGCGTGCATATACTTATGTGTGATTGATTGATTTAGCCTGAAATAATTTTCTAAATTTTGACTTGTATATATTTTATTTAAGAACAAACTACACACATGTGTATATATGTAAATGTACGAGAATATTCACGTTTCACACAAAATTTCTTGTTTTTCGCTAGAATAATTGACCATTGGGCCATTTGCCACCGACAAGAAAGTACAATAGTAATGGCTGTCTGGGTTTCTTAAATTTTGACTATTTAGACATTTTTACTATATAATTATTAACACAAAATCTACTTAAGTGCCTGTCTATTTGTTGTTAAATTTATTTCGTTGCACTCACTCGTCAAAGGTAGGAAATTCTTATTAATATTATGTGTGCAAATAAACACACACATACATACGAGGTGTTCATATTAAATAATGAGACTGACGTTGCTATGGAAGAAGTTGTTTAGCGTGAAACTGCATTCGAAAGCATGACGTATCACTTCTGCAAACAAACCAGTACTACTGTGTTTCTTTTTTCGTTTGTTTAAAAATTGTTATTGTGACACACAAATTTTATATGAAACTTGGAAAACCGGCACTGTACTACACAAAAAAAAAACAACGAAGTTCTGACAATGAATTCTGGTAGAGGGGAGCAAAAAGATATACGTACATATGTATGTACAAGGTGGCACAAAATGAATCACTCTATTCGAAGATTTACAAATATTTTCTATGTCAATCAGATTTGACAGTTGTGAACTAGACAGCTGCAGTATACAAACAGACGAGTAATGGAGCCAATAAAGGCCAAAATAAAGATTTCCCTCACTCAAAATCGTATTTTTTTATTTAGTAAAAAAGTTTTTTAAAAACAAACTTGTATGATTCATTTTGTGCCACCTTCTATGTGTATCGGTGATTTGAAAGTTTACTTCCCAAATTTTTTTGGGGGGGCTGAAAACGTTGAAAAACTGGAAACAAGAAAACTTACACATACTAAATTTTTACCAAAATAATTTGGTCATTATACTTTAATAAATGAAAAAAAAAACTAACAAAATTAAGCAAGCTACCGTATAAATTTTTCCGTTTTGACTTAATCCTGGTGTTTAAGTTGAATTTGGAGCTTAGATGCATTAAAAGACTTATAGTAGAACTTTATGACGAATATTTTTTGGTGCATTTTAACCCGTCATATCCTGCTGAGTTTTTTTTACATTTTCCAACAAAAGATGCTGTTTTTTTATTTAGAACTGCTGAATACATCATATATATATAATATATGTAGGTATGTCGCCGTAAAAACCACACAGCTCGTTGATCCCACCTTCCCCAGAATCTTTTTCTGAAATATTTCCAGAGACGCCTTATCGGATGCTACCACCGCCCAAGCTTCTGCGCTATACAGTAGGACGATCATGATGGGAGACGTTTAAAGTGTAATACTTGTTTTTCGAGAGGGGGATTTTCCTATACTAGTTATGGCCAAGTTTGAATATATAAACTTGATAAAACTTGAGACTACTATTAAAGGAAAGCACCAGTTTTTTAAGTCTTTAACCTCGTATGTTATTCTAAAATTTTTTGTACTTATTAAATCGATTGAGGTGGAATATCAGAAAATAATTTGTTGAGTTTCAGTTGAATAATTTCCAGTTCCATAACATGGACTACCAGCTATGTCGGTTAGATGGATTTTGTTACAGCTTTTAACTTTGGACGAGAAAAGCTGTCTACTAGCTCTATATCTTTGTTACCCCTCCATGGGGTAGGCATCCAGAGAACAAGCTTTATACTTTGGATGTTGTAGTTTCCTCTTCTTCTTACATATAAATACTATACATAACTGTACTCGTAGATCCTGGAATAAGGCGTTTTTCAATAGGTGCGCTTCAACTTTTTTCCGATAGGGAGGGCGAACGACGCAATATTTTTTATTTTTCGCTTGTCATTTGTAAACTTCATTAGTATACATTTCATCATGGAACGCTACACACTTGAGCAACGATTGCAAATCGTGCAAATTTTTTATGAAAATAATCGTTCTGTTGCTGCTACTTTAAGAGCATTATGGCCATTTTACGGTCCATTTAACATTTGGCTCAACAAGCAAAATATGCGTTACTGGGCAGAAAGCAATCCACACGTGATTCATGAGGCACCGTTGCATCCCGAAAAAATCACTGTTTGGTGCGGTTTACATGCCGGCGGCGTAATTGGCCCATATTTTTTCGTTGACGAGAACGATCACCACGCTACTGTGAATGGAAATCGATACCGCGACATGATAAACGATTATTTTTGGCCGCAATTGAATGGTATGGACTTAGACGACATGTGGTTTCAACAGGACGGGGCCACAAGCCACACAGCACACGTTACAATTGATTTGTTGAAGAGTAAGTTCGATGAGCGCTTTATTTCCAGAAATGGACCGGTCGAATGGCCGCCGCGCTCGTGTGATTTGACGCCTCTAGACTATTTTCTTTGGGGTTATGTGAAGTCATTGGTCTACAGTAACAAGCCGGCGACGATTTGTGAGCTCAGAGCCAATATTGAACGCGAAATTGCTGGAATTTCGGCCGATTTATGCAAAAGAGTGGTCGAAAATTGGGTTCAACGATTGGACTTCGTAAAACGTGCACGCGGTGGTCATGCAAAAGAAATCGAATTTCATAATATACTTAAATGTTCAAACTCGATAATAAAAAAAAAATTAGTTAAAAAAGTCAAACCGTTTGTGTTTTATTGAAGAAAAAAGTTGGAGCGCTCTTACTGAAAAACGCTTTATAAAGCAACATTAAAATTCTGACGGCTTTGCGCTAGACGACTTTGATGAGCCACATCTCAAGATTTCTACATCAGATCGGCACACAATTTTCGAGAATTCAAGAGTTATATTAAGTTCAAAAAAAAAAAAATTCTTTGACAATTTTGTTTTTAGTGAGACCAATTTTGTGCAAAAAATTCAACTTCGGTAGATTCTTCAGTATCACTACGACCAAGGGGGAAGATAGGCGGACAAAACAATTTGTGCAGTTTACGGGTCAAATGCGGCACGGAATGCAAGAGTACGGTAGCAGCTCCAAAGATTCTGCTTTGGCACTTCGGCCGTTGTAATTAGGCAGGCTTTGATAGGTCGAAAATATTGATTAAGTCAAGAAAGTGGTCGGTTCGGACCGGAATATGAGTACTTAATCCATTAGCAAGAAGATTAATCAGAAAACTGTTTAGAATCATTTCGCACCCTAAATACAAAAGGGTCACAACTCAAAATGTACCTTCTGCTGATATATGAGCGAGACGTTATAAATAAAACGGTCCGCGGATGACATATGGCAAAAATAAATTTTTTGTTTTTTGGTAGGACTGTTATAAGCTTACATGGCAAATTTCAGCGTGATATGTCACATAGTTTGTTTTCTGTGTTTTTTCATTTAAATTTTTTAGGCTTTTTATTTAACTTCTTTTACTTTCAAAAATTAAATTTTGTTTAATTTAAATAATTTAAAAAATAGCACTGAAGTTAATCCTCCCGAAAAATTGGATCTGAACGGTGTTGTCCATTTTGGCTCTTCTATATATCTGAAACACAAAAACCAAAAAACTTATTAATCAGTATAGAATAAAAACTAATTTGACAAAATGACGGGGTTTTAATTTTAATACTCTAAAAATCGGGGTTTTTTCAGTTTCTTAATAAAAAAAAAGAAAAACCAAATAATTTAAATAATAATATGATTCTAGTAGGGGCGATAGCCATTGATGTTGTGAACAACATATACAAATTACGATCGTATAGAACTTCATTGGTATTAAGAGTCTTTAAGAGGCTCTAACCAATTTTATTGGCGCATATTTTTGTGGATCATTTGAGCCCAACATTCTACTCGTGTTTTGATGGGAAGAATAAGATATGTATGTATGTAAATGTGTCAAAGAAAAAATTAGTATTTAGTAAATACTCAAAGAGAAGTGGAAACAGTTGGCAATTATCTATTATATATATATGTATGTATCGATGTTAAAGCTCGTACAAACATTCCTTCATTTTTATTAGATAAAACATCGCGATAAGTCAAAACGCTTAACTATTATTACGTAATATATACATATTTACGTGTGATAACGGAGGCAGATATAAGGTGTCAATGTTTGATAAAGATATAAAGAAAAACTACTAAACAATTAAATTTCTGTTAGGTGCTTGGCCAAGCTCTCCTAGTATTTGTGTGCGTCTTCATGTTGTTCCACAAACGGAGGGACCTACCGTTTTAAGCCGACTCCGAGCGTCACTATGGGGCACATTCTGGCTTATAGCCCATTGGGTTGCCGCGTGGAGAACTTGTCCTTATCTCTCCTAAGAACAGTGAGAACTTTTCAAAAATTTTAGGAGATCTCCAATTTCTACAGATCTGAGATCTCCCAACTGATTAAAAAATTGTTTACCTCAGTGGTGAATTTACGTCTGGATAGCGCTGGACAGTTACATAGAAGGTGCGAGAGCGTCTCTTTACTCAGACAGCTGTTTTTCTTTCTTTCTGATTTAGACAGCTTTTTCAGAAGTCATGTGTTAGCACACCCATCCTCTCAGTGCGCCTACTTATCAGGCAGTTCGTTATAACGGTAATCAGTGTGCTAACAGTATGCCTATTTTGGCTTAACCGAGATCCCGTACGTTATCATTGAGATGCGGCCAAAATTGGCGTACAATTCTGTAAGTGGGCTCCTACGTCATATTTCATTCACTGTTCTTACAATTTTCTCAAAAATAAGTTACTTACACGTCTGTAAGGGTAATGTAATGTCTCTGTCACTGTCTGTATACTTATCAGTCAATTTGGTGCCAAGTCTCGCCAGTTCATCGGCCCTGTAGTTCTTATCGATATTCGCAAGGGCCAGGAATCCATGTTACCTTTAAATGAACCATCTCGTTGAGAGATGTGCGATATTTCATGGTTAGATACCTTAGAGTTCGTTGCCTGTTTTGTGAGGGATTTTATCGCCGTCTGGCTATCAGTGAAAATGTAGATCCCCAGATGTTTGGAGCATACACCTCCGATCGCCCTACCCTGAATGGACTCATTCATATTGCATTGGATGACATCCCTTGCTGGTTGTTTGCGGAGCTTCTCCTTCTATGTGTGGTGTGCGTCTTAATATTTTTCGACAAATGCAGGGACCTATAGTCCGCATCTGAATGGCAGATAGTTTTTTATGAGGAGCTTGCTTATAGCAGAAATACACTTGGAGATGGGAAAACTACCGCTATTAGGAAAACTTTTTTTTATCATTATCATGCCTATTGTCTTGAACCCAGGCACTTCCGAATGGTAGGCACGCACCAACCCATTCAGCTACGGTGGCCGCCAAACCTGATAGTCAACCGCAAGACTTGAACATGTTTGTTCATGCATGCTCTTAATTATATTACACTCATGCATGTACATATGTATCTACATACATTTTTGTATACGCATACTCAGTTTGCCATGCACACTGCTGCAAATGTTTTAGCGTAAAGATGTAAAGAAACCAAAACATCATAAATATTCGCCATGAAACAAGTATATAAGCTCTGCCGGTTTTTAGTAGAGTCAGTTGTGTGAATAAGATCGCAGAACTCGGTTTATGCAAGAAGTGAACTGCTACATTCTGCAACAATAGAAAATTAGTGTGCATATTTCTCAATTGATTACTGTGAAATGCCCCAACATGCGAAGACTAGTATTCCTTGTGATGAAAGAAATATTGAGATAAAGGCAAGGGTTGGAAGTGACCAAGAATTTGAAAGTAGATTCCAAATAGCGCGCGAACTAACAAAATCTACCGGCGAATTACTGGAACAAAAGGATGTGTTCTTTAATATTCTTGATGAGACTGATGGCACAAGGTTTAAATTACGTTACCTACGGCCGCCAACACCCGCGCAGCTGATTTATTATATACGCCCTAACAAGAGTGGACCTAAACTATCAGTATTCACTAAGTTCGATGTAGCCGATCCCACGTTGCTTGAGAAAATTTTGGCTCAAAGTAATGGCATAAAAGGAGTTTTGGAGAAAAAGAGATATTTATTTATACACGGTCAAACACGTATACATATGGATAAAGTGACGAATTTAGGCAACTTTATGGAATTCGAAGTTTGCCTGCGACCAGATCAGACGGTGGAGGAGGGGCAACAAATAGCTAACGAGTTGATGAAAACATTTAATATAGATGAGGAGGACTTAATGGTTGGTGCTTACTTTGACGAACTAAAATAATTGGAAATTTGTGGAGGCGGAGTATACATTTTATGTAGAACTTGTAACTTATCCTCTCGGAAAAACATATTTATTGATTTATTTTTAAGTCCATACTAGGTAGCATACTAAATTTTAGAAGTTTAACAAATAAACTAGCTCAATTCAGACTCCATGTAAACGCATCGTCTTTATTAAATGAACTTGTTTTTTAAATAGAATAAACTTTTTTATAAGGATTTAATGGTTTTCAGTAGTAATTGAATAAGAATGGTGAAGTACTTTTTCGATACATTTGAGTTATTGGAAAAAAAAATTTTTTTACTTTTTATAAATATTTTTTACATGAGCGTAAACTGTATGGATTTTTTTCGTATGTCACCAACACAATCTTAAATTTTTCGTAAACAACCCAATTTCATGACCCCGGCGATGACAGCCAATCGGCTGATTTTTTCAAATTCGCTTCTGAATTTTTTCCACCATGTGCTTAAATTTCAAGTTTCTAACCGCTGAGGAGGTGACTGTAGGCGGCGTTATTCGTGCGGGCTCAATAATGATATATGTATGTACATATGTATGTATGTAAATAGAATTGCGTCCATCAGAGAGTATGTGTAGTTTCATGAGAGAGATGAGAAAATGGGAACAAGAATGCAAGAAAAAGAAGAAATGACCCATCCAGACAACGACAATGACCCATCCCAACAGACTGATGAAATATCGAGGAAACACTTTATACTTCATCCATTCAAAATTCAAAATAGTGCAAGCGCTTAAGTCTTAATATTACAAAAATTTTTGCGCAACAATGTTGAAGCGATTTTATAAGGTAAACACCATCATTTGGAGTGATAAACCCCATTTTTTAAATAAGCAAAATTGCCGTTATAGATCTCCTAAAGGGCGATTCCACTATTAAAACTTCAAAACTTCTTTTACATTTTGTAATTTTATAATATTCACAGGGGACAGTTTCCTCATCACTTGATGTACAAGTATTTACGCCTGTCAAGAATAGAAGTTCAATGAACGCTTTCAATTCAATATTTGTCACCTTATTCCATATCTTTCTCTAGTGAGAGGATTTTGTTGATTCTAGTTTTAGAAGATTTTCTGGGTTTTTTCATTAGTATCGATCAGAACTTCCGTGATAATCAATGACCAAATATCAGACAAAATACGCAATGAGTAATACATACATACATACATATATTATAACGCTGTTCAATAACTACCTCCCATCCAACTCGTCCTTGAAAACGGCTTTGAACAGTGCGCCTTCTTTGTTCTCATCGTTTAGAATCCAAACTTCTGCAATTATTATGTATTTCATTTTCGAAATAAAACTCTTGAGAATTGACACCATTCAGACCATTAGTTGAATTGAAGCTCATAATGGTCAGAGAGTACGTAGTTGTCATTCGAGTCTAGTCGCCTTTCTGTTTCTACATACAAGTTCGCTCATTAGATTCTCTGTATGTATGTATGTACATATGTATTTACACATATAGTTGAAGGTTATCGTATCTCTAAGTTCTGTTTACACACGACTTTCCCTTTCGCTTCACTTAGACGCAACGGGAGAAACTTGAAATAATGAACGCTTTGACAGCGAAAGCTTTCAGTTGAAAAATGGGTAAACTATATAGTAGAATTCTAGTGCATATGCACATACATACATACATATATTATTTACAATAGTAACTGCATTTATTAAATTTACACATACAGTTAGCCATTTGAGCAAATATAGACCAGTTCTGTCTTTAGAAAAGCTTGAAGTTAACGCGTTTTCAAATATGTAACTACAAATTTTCACGTTTAGTACTGGCGCTTGCTTTCATATGCATACAAATTTAGCTATAAATTTTAGATCCCGCTAAGCAAGTCCCGCTTGGCTTTTGATGCGAGCAAAATTCATATCAAAAAAGTTAGTATTCAGTGGGCGGTTGTTTGGTGAACGTAACGAGACTTAATTGGTTTAGAAAAGTTCAAGTAATTTGAACAAAAAATTCGCAGTGAGTATTATTATTTAAAATTGTAGACTTTTTTGTAATTGTTTACAACATTTTTAGATGGAGGAAACGGCCAAGAAGGAAATGACTTTCTGATTATTTCAAAAATTGTATAATAGAATATCTCGAAGTTTACAAATAAATACCCGAAATCGGTCGTTTAGTAGCTAAAAGTGATGGCAATTCAAAAGATGGTAAATAAATATAAAATTGCGGGCAAAATCTCTAATAAGCCGCACTCCAGGTGCTCAAGAGTCTTCAGTAAGAGGGAAAATTGCGTAATCGTACGCGAAACAAATCCCAAGACAAGTTACCCAAATTGGAATCTGAAGTGGAAAATAAGATTGGAAAACAATGTAGTACCCAAGCCATCCGCTGACTATTCCATAACGTTGGTTATCATGGAGGTAATATTAGAAAGACGCCTTTCGTGAGTTGTAACATACGGCGTGAATGGATCGTACCTATTCGTAAAAGACCATGAAAACTATAACCAAAAGTTTTGTGCGATATTTTCAGATGAATGCAAATTTGTTATTAGTGGAGAAAGGTCAACATAGAGTAAAATGTTAACAATATGGTCGGCACTGTTAAACATAGTGAGGGCGCGGTGATGATTTGGGAATACATGGCAGAAACCATTATCGACTGATATGGCTATTTAAACATTTAAAGAATAAAATCTAAAACAAAACGCTATAGGATTGGGCATCGAGAGATCTTTCATTCAGAATGGATTTATTCAATGTGCGAAAACAGCTGAAAACAATGCCTTAATCACTGGATATAAACCCAATGGAACATTTTTGGAAATGTATATTACAAATAAAATATGTACATAAATATTCGATACGAAATAAGGAACAATTAAAAATGTTCTTCAAGAAGCCTGGAATAACATAAACTAACTGGAAACTTGCTGAAATAGTCATCATGACTTACAGTTATTATTAAGTCCAACGATAGTGCAACAAAAACTAGGATTCGATTTTAAAACAATTTTTAAATAATAAGTTGATCATATATTTTATTGTATACTTACTTTTGTGGTATGAATTTTTACCAAATTTTCTTTAAGATGCCAATTTTGTAAATATTCTGTTTTGCTGATGATTTTTATGTGAATAAGAAACCATTTTATTATAATTTGTGTCATTTCAAAAAATCTAGTGTATCTAATGTATACTTACTTAAGAGACTAACTGTATGAATTTAAATTCAGTTCGAGTTAAACATTTCTGGAATAATTTTGTTTGTTTACATCTGACGTTTGCCAAATGCACGCCCAACTTTACGCTTTGCATTGGTGGTTGCTTCATATAAACGTATGAACGCCAACGCGAAGCGAAAGGTGTATGCATGTACATATGTACATATGTATGTATGTATATGTATGTACATATATGTATGTAGACGGGCCTTTGCTTGAATTTGCAATTTTTAAATTTATAATATCCGCTGTGACGCAAAAAAATAACACACGAAACAAACTAGCCATTCAACGACTCATTGCAAATGGTTTGAAACACGTTCAGACATGTTAATTTCTGTAGTTCCAACATACTTACATGCATATGTATGTATGTAAGCATGCTCATATTCACATTTCTGATTAAATTGTTTCACAATTATCTCACCATTTAACAACAACATCAGCAATGCACACTTCAGCTGGAATGCGAAACTGATTACTACGAATTGTAAACTTGCGTTTCTCTCTTTCCAAAAACATGTTTCGACATGCAGACATCAAAAACAAAACAGTTGAGTTGATCAATGAATTGATGTGATGCACATACATATAGTATGTACATATGTTTCTATACATACTCAGATTATAAGGTGACTACCCTACAAGACAGCTGACTATCATATAAGCACTCATATTATCATCATCACTATCCTCATCCAGCCATGGGAAAGTTCTGATAGTTTCCCCTTGTTTCTTATAACTGAAAAATATATCTAAAGGCAAGGCAATTAATCATTTTTATTCTTGCAATGTAATAACTGCTGACAACTAAACTCCTCATTGTCGTCATCACAAACTTCTCAGCACTAATAATCAGACTTCTCATTTTTGTTCTCAACAAGTAATCAGCACTGATGAGCCAAACTACACATTTTCGTCATAAAAAAGTAATCAGCACAAACTGCTAATTTTCGTTAAAAAGTAATCAGACTGAGGAGTTTCGTTAAAATGTTTTATTTAGAAATTATAAAATTTATATTTTACGGAGATTCAAACTCACGAATTTTCAAGTTTTAGCCAAGCATCTACTCATTCGGCTATGGCGACCTTACAACAAACATAGCCAAATTTTACACTCAAACTTTTTTTAGAGCAGCCACATTATAAGCATACAAATGAGTTGCCTTGGCGTTTAAAATACAGTAGATATATTTTTCATTAATATGAAATTGCTATTGGTAAAAGAGAGATAGAATTCACACCGAACAGGGGAAAAGAGTATCAAATGAAATATTTGATTTCCCCATCAAAAAATGTTTTATATGCTATTTTGATAATGCGCATGTATTAGAGACTAATAAAATATTCCAATAAACTTATTACCGACAATATCAAAAATTGCTGACAAACTGCATGATCAATTAAGCCAAAATGTAAACAAAAAACGTATAATACTGGATTATCAACTTGGGTTTAGAAAAAGTTAAACATAAAATCAAATCAGACTTTGAAAACAATCGTTACTGTGTGGCAGTATTTTTTGGAAAGTTGGAGTGCTCTGTTAGTCGTAAAGCGGGAATTTTGGAAATATATTTTCTAATAATTATAAACGAGATTCGAATACAATTGTTTGCTAGATAAATAACCATACTATGAGGAACAGACATTTCCAAAATATCATATATACAGTGGCTCAATAAAGAACTCGGACATCCAACTGATATGGTTTTAAAACTGAAAATATACTTATGTATATTGAAATGCAAATTGAAAGCGTTTATGTACCCCATTTATTTTCGTTCTTCAAGCGTACTTTTCAAAACTACAAAGAACATAAACAAACTTCAACTCATTCGTACATAGAAAACACAAGCAGAAAAACTTAATAAAATACATGACAAAAAAGAACTCGAACATTTATATAAAGCAGGGTTAGGCAAATGATATTTAAGAAAAAATAATATATGTAATTAATATTTAGCCGGCAAGCCTTTATTTTTTCTCACGGCATCCAGCCTTCTTGGCATGAATTCAATCAGCTTCTGGTATGTTGAAGGATATATTTTCCCTCACTCTTCTTTAATAGCATCTTCTTGGCGTTTTTTGTTTCTAATAACATGCTTTTTCAGTTGGTTTTCCAAATGAGCCCACAGATGTTCAATTACATTGATGTCTGGGGATTGTGGAGGTGTTTCAAGTACTTTAGGGCAGGTGTACATAAGCCATAGGCGGACATCAAGTGCCTTATGATTGGGATCGTTGTCTTGATAGCACTGGAAATTGTACTTAATTCCCAACTTTTCAGCACTTTGGATCAAATTTTCTTTCATAATTGTTAGGTATGGTTTGTGGTCCATATTGCCCTCAATGAGGCACAAATTTCCACTATCAGCAGCGGACATAAAACGACATATCATTACCGACACAAAGGTCAGGTGGAGAAGGACTTGGGTTCACATGGTGTGTCCAACTGGCGATTAGCACGATAAAGAAGAAGAACAGTGTACAGCAGAAGTATTGATACCCTACCACTTCAAAGATGTTTTATAAAAAATATCACGAAGGTTTTTGAATATTTTATTAAAAGTTAAATAAATCTAATTGTTCCCGTGTGAAATATAAGAAAATATAAAATATAAACTAGCTCATTCTTTAATTAGAAGGAAAAAACCATAGAAAATCTGAAAATTCGCACATCAAAAGTGTTGATACTCTTGCAATAAAGTATTTATGAATGAAATAGTTAATAACAATTTGAGAAAATTTCCATTTAATATCTAATAGGATATCCTCGTAATCGAATAACCCCTCTTACTCGGTCAGGCATTGAGTGAATAAAATTGTTTGTATAATCCGAGTTTATATTTTGCCCTTCGGCAAGATAGAGCAAGTTTTTAAGTTGATTTTTGGAAGTTATGAGGTGTTTCCGTAATCGTTTTTGTGAATGATCCCATAAATGCTCTATAGGGTCCATATATGGGCTCTGTGGAGATGTTGATAACAATTGAGGTACTTTATATATTAGCCACATCTTCACTATGTGCGCGGTGTGTTTAGGATCGTTGTTCTGCTCGAAATAAAATCCACCAGACAATCCCGTTTTTTCAGCGCTTATTAATAAAAACAAGATTGCCAACACCTGACGTGGACACGCAGCCCAAACCATTACGCCTCCACCTCCATGCTTGACTGTTTTAATTGTATTATTTTGGATTTAATTCTTCATTTCGCTTTCTCTACGCTTTGAGTCGCCCATCATATCCGAAAATATTATATTTCAACTCGTCGGAGAAAATTACTTTGTCACAGAAGTCAAATTCATTAAGTTGATAAGTTCGGGCAATTTCAAGATTTTTCTTTCTATTTTCTGACAAAGGGATTTTTTCTAGCAATACATGCCTTATATCCATTACTCTTGATTGACTTTCGCACTGTACACTGACAATACAGTAGCTATATTCGGATCACTTTTGAGAGGATTTTTTCTATTGTTCTCTTGATATGGCGTTTATCTCTCTCAGTTAACTTCCTAGGGCGGTCTGATCCCTGCTTATTTTCGATGTTTTCCTTTTTGGATTCTTTGTATTACCTCTGACACTATTGGTTTACTCCTGCTGATCGTATTCTCGATTTCTGAGTATGATTTTCCCATCTTTATACATGCGTACAAAAAATGTTCTCTCCTCTAATGTGAAGTATTTGCGAGACATGATTGAACACGTAAAAAAGTAAACACAGATGTTAATAAATGAACTTCATCAGTTATACTGAAAATTGTCTGCCAACAAATATTATTTCGAAGCATCGCAAAGCCAAACTACCGTCATTGGCTACTTCAACGGGCGAGCGTATCAACACTTTTGCTGTACGAATTTCTTACTTACAGTAACATTTTTGCTTGCCGTTGTTGATGCAAAGTTGGTTCTTGTTTTATTACGAAAGTGTATTATTCATATGATATATTTATTAATAAAGATTTTCAGAATCAATAATAATGTGTGAAATCTCTTCAAATTATCTAGGTGCGACTCTAAATTGATTGGTATTGAATAGAAATAGAACAAAGAGCTTGAGGAAGTGCTCAAATACATTAGAAACTTTTAAATAAATGCTCGAGATGAAGCACATTAGAGATCGCTGTGCAATATAAGCCAAACTCGTTTGCTTCGTCTGGGGAAATATTTTGCCATTCTTCTTCAATGATCCGTTTTAATTGCTTTCTATTTGTAATTGAGTATTTTCTTATTTTTCCCATTTTTGTCCAAAATATACCACAAATGCTCGATAGGATTAAGATCCGGAAACTGGGGAGGATGTGGGAGCACAGATTTAAAATTGTAAAGCAAATAAGTTCGTATAAGTTCAAAATTATTTTTGGGGTCATTGTCTTGCGCCATCTTAAAATCCAACCAGAGACCCAGTTTTTCGACACTTTAGCTTTAAATGGATAAATACTGAAACCTATCCTTAACACATTTCCCAAATGCAGGATTTCCTACTTCTCAGTTGTTAAAATGAAATTGTGCAAATCCATTTGCTGCTCCATGTCTTCATGTGCTCTTTCGAAAACCTTTTGGCTCCAAAACAATAGGCGGAGGGCTCAGAAAGTCGGGGCTCCACACCATTCAATTTCCAAACTCGTAGCTTTTTTACTGATTATTGGGCGATCAGCTTCTACGCTTTACCATTCAACCCCAACGCAGAAGCTTCAACCTCTTCTCCATTACATCAATAGCTCTGGCTGGCTGTAATTATCTGCCTATTGGAGGTCTCATTATGGCATCGAAACGGCGCTTTAGTACTATCTGGAGAGTGCCTAAGTGGCCTAGGACACCTATCTACCTACCTCAACCATAAATATAACTTCTTTCCAAAAGTCATTCGGCTTATCAGCGTAGGTTTACGCGTACTTCAATCATGCATTCTTCGCTGATATAATTGGCTTCTTTCATGAAATACATCTGTTATATTCTTTTGATTTTAGGTAATTTATGATGGTTTGTGGGTTAACAATTGCTCGTCCAGTTTACTCAAGGCTTGCTGCAGTCCGGTCAGCTTTAACCATTCATACGATTATTCGCTTGTCCTTCTCATCCCTTTTTTTATTCCTCCTCTACCTCTTGCCATTTGAAAAGTTTCATTCTTTTCATTTGTTTTCGCGACTGATTGGATGGTGGCGCGTGGTCTGTCAATGATTGCAGATATTGCAAATACCATAACTCTTTCCTTGGGCTTTTTAATTTTACAATTAATTTTTTTATATGAACCTGCACTCTGGATAACTTTTTAGTCGTCTGAACCTCCATGTCGAGGTGCTTATTCTTGGAAAGTAAAAAATGTAATGAAACAAGATGGTATGATTTCTGCTGAATATGTTGCCTGTATGCACAATTATTTCAACTTCACTTGACCGTAAGATAAAGTGTACCTTAATTAAAAAGGAAACTGTTAGAAAACGTCAACAATTTTGTATTGCCATTTCGTCTTTAAATAATGATTTTTGGTTCTGAAAAAGTATTTTCGTTCGTATTCATTAATTCCACTTAGGTACTGTATTTAAAATTTTGTTATGCTTTGTATGAAGAGCGGAAGCTGAAAATTCTCAAATGCGTTGCAAAATGACCAATAGCAATTAACAACACAGAATTTTAAATAATTTTGTTCGTTGGGTGGGTGGCTAGCACAACACACATTTGTGCACACACTCAAGTACCAACAAGTAGGCAAAGCACGCGAGTTCAGCGTGATTTTAATGACCACTAATACATTTTCCATTACTTGCCGTTTGTTGTTTTTGGCGTGTTTGTACAATAGCACGTGTAGCGTGTTTTTAAATTATTTTTCAATTTGCCATCCATTCATATATACAAAATATGCTATATATGTATGCTAATTATACAAAATTTATGATTTTTTTGTTGTTATTTAATATTTGTAGATTTGTAGCAAAATCTTTGGAAATGCGTCAGCATTGGCCAAACATAAACTGACGCACAGCGACGAGCGGAAATACGTTTGTGCGATGTGTTCGAAGGCATTCAAGCGACAAGATCACTTGTAAGTTAATTGCAGCCATTTCCCCAACTTTGATCGAATATCGATCAAATAAAATAAAAAATGTAAATATTTATCTTGCCCCTTCGTATCTTCTTTGTATTTTTGTTTATAGGAATGGACACATGATGACACATCGCAATAAGAAGCCATACGAATGCAAAGCCGAGGGTTGTGGCAAATCGTACTGTGATGCACGTTCATTGCGACGTCACACTGAGAATCATCATTCAGGTATTATAACGCCACAAAATCAAACCCTTTCACCGACCTCGGGCCCACCGACCGGACTAAGTCTTTCGCCGGCCACGGCAAGCGGTAAGTAACTGCCCTGTTGTTTGTATTCTAATAAATTATCGTTCAAGCCCCCATGTTTTCTTCCCTTTTGTTTTGTAGGAGACGCCAGTTCGCCTGACGGCGCTACATGCATACGCACGTACATCTCTACCGGTGGTACTGTTGTTGATGCGGCAACAGGTGTTGCACTTACCGAAGAGCAAATAAAAGCCATTAATTTGCCCATTAAAACAGGCGTTACTTTACTTTCGCCGACATCAACGTCGTCTGCATCCTCCGTGAGTGGCGTATCTTTACCTGCATCATCGCCAACAATTGCCCTCACCGAGACGAGCATCGTAGATGCTAGCGAAGGTCTCACCCGTGAGCAATTGGATTTGATAAGCAAAATTATGCAACAGACGAAACAGACCAGGGCACAAGTGACGGTCTCGTCGCCGACCAGCGTTAATTCGTATAAAGTGGACACGAATCCGTCTTCGGCGGCACTCGGCTCGATGAGTCCACAGAATGCGGTGAGTGGAGTATCAAATCGTCCGCGTACATGGAATATGCAACTGGTGAGTTTAAAAAAAATGGACCCCCACTTTACAAATATATAATTGGCGCTTACATCCTTTTTGGATGTTTGGCCGAGCTTCTCCTTACATTTGTGGTATGAGTCTTGCTGTTGTTCCACAAATGGAAGAACCTTCGTTTTTAAGCCGATTCCGAAGGGCAGATATTTTTATGAGGAGCTTTTCTATGACAGAAATACACACGAAGTTTTGCCGTTGACTTCCGAGAGGCGACCGCTTTAGAAAAAACCTTTTCTTGGTGTTTCGTGCACGGAGATTTGAACCTACGCACTTCCTAATGGTAGTCAAGCACCAACCCATGCGGCTACTAAGGCTCGCCCATGGACTCCCATAACTGCAAGATACTGTGCGTTGTAAAATTAATAATGGAAATTAGGGCCTGTAAGTCCTAGACTGCAATCTGTTTGTTCGCTGGGCATTCCACCTCCTCGTAGTCATCTTGAGTTTGTCGTCATGTGCTTTCATAGTAGTTTAAATGCTGTATTAAAAGGGGAGAACACAGTAACTCTAAAAGTGCGGATTTCGCGGCTAGAGTAAAAATATAGCCATCTATTCCTTATACAAAGTCAACAAACGAGATTTGTTCAAAAAGGTGAATTTTCAATTTTCTCAAACAATATTTATTTATTTATCAATTTCTATTTTATCTCCTTCAAAGTAGTCCTTCTCAGATATAATACACTTGTACAAGCGTTTTTTCCAATCCTCAAGCAGTTCTGATATTCACTATTTGGTATGACCTTGAACTCTCTCCGCGATTCGGCTTTTATCTCCTCAATCGTCACAAAACTCCCACCATTCATGGGTCTCTTCAATCTTGGAAACGGGAAAAAGTCGCAGTGGGCCAAATCTGATTAATACGGTGGTTGAGGCATGATAACGGTGATGTTTTTGACCAAATAAGCTCTCATAAGCAAAGATGAGTGAGCCGGTAAATTATCATGATGCAAAAGCCATGCATTTTTTCCCCTCAATTCCGGGCATTTTTTTCGTATTGCTTCACGCAAACGGCGCATAAATTCAAGGTAATACTCCTTATTTACCGTACGACCCTATGGTAAGAACTTCTGATGCACTACGCTATGGTAATCGAAGAAAACAGTGAGCACAACTTTGAAATTTTATCGAACTTGGACTCTTCCATTGTGATGATTGGGCTTTGGTTTCGATTTCATAACCATATACCATGATCACCAGTAATGACCTTTTTAAGCAAATCTGGATCATCGTTGACTTCATCCAAAAATTTCTGAGCGATGCTTATGCGACGTTGTTTTTGGTCAAAATTTAGCAATTTTGGAACGAACTTCGCTGCCACACGCTTAATGCCCAAAATTTCCGGAAATATTGCATGGCATGAGCCAAGCGATGTGTCGAATGCTCAGCAACTTTTCTAATTTTGATTCGACGATTCTCCATATAATTTTCCTCACTTTCTCAACATTTCATCGGTTGGTTGTTGATATGTTGGGACGTCCAGAGTGAGCACCGTCATTCACATCTTCTCAACCTTTTGTGAAAAGCTTGTACCACTTGTAGACATTTTTCTGACTCAGAGTACTTTCTCTGTATGCCAACATTTCAAGTATTTTTGGCATTTTATTCCATTTCGTACAGAAAATTTGATGCAACTTCTTTGATCCATGTTTTTCGATAGCAGAAAATCGCCGAACACGCAAAACACTTGTCTTATTTATGCCTCTCACAAGCAAACTAAACCGCAATATTTGAAACCTTCCAATTATTTTTTGAACACACCTCGGTATCATATGGCTTTTCGTATTGCCGAAGAGCCTTATACAGGGTGAACGATATGAAGTGTTACCTATTCAAAACACCATAACTTTTTTGTGTGAAATTATTTTTTATTGATTTCAAAGACAAAATTTTTCAAAAATGATTATAGTTTTAACATATATTCACTTTAGCTCGATATTACCACATTTTGCCTTGACTATAGCCTTCAAACGGTAAAAAAATGAGTTGCATGCTGCACGAATTAGATCTTGAGGTATTTTGGTCCATTCTCGTATAATCGCTTTCTTTAGAGCAACCATACTGGAATATTTTTTAGTCCTCACCTTGCTCTCTAAAGTGGACCAGATGGAATAGTCCATCGGACTTGCGTCTGGCGAATTCGAAAGCCATTGTGTGGACGAAATGAAATGTGGAACATGATTTTTTAACCATTCTTGATTCACACGAGCTTTATGAGACGGTGCCGGGTCCTGTTGGAACGTCCATGGTCTACGACCGAAATGTTTGCGTGTCCACGGCTCTAAAGCAGCTTCTAAAACATTTTCCCGATAATAAGTCGCATTCACTTTGACACCAGGCTCGATAAATACCATTACTTGCGATGGGAAATTGCTTCGAGTGGTCATACGTAGGCTCAAATTCTCGTATGAGCATTCGGCCAAGTAAACACGATCGTTTTGAACGGTTATGAACTGCTCAATTCGGAAATTTTTTTCATCAGAAAACACAATGTTAGGAAATTCGCCACATTCGTGCAACCGCAACAACTCCTTTGCTCTTTCGCACCGAACTTTTTTTTGCTGGGGTGTATGCTTTTTGGAACTTGAAAGCCTTGACCTTGAGCTCATTTTTCAATATGCGTCGAATGCTGTCTTGCGATTTTTACAGTTCTTTGGCCATTTTTCTTTCACTTCGACGTGGATTTCATTCAAATCGAGCCTTCACTTTCCGAACCATTTCTGGCGTTGTTGAGGTTTTTTTGGCCCACCTCCATAGCGTTTTGCAATGCTACCAGTATCATTGTAACGTTTTATAGTGTGATACACAAACATTTTATTCACTTTGAGGTGACTGAGCTCTCGAACAATGGCTGGTTGTGATTTTCCAGCCAAATATAACGCAATCACACTATTACGTTTGATTTCCATCACAGAAAAAAAACTTCAACAAAACTGAGACGCAAATGCTTTTGATGACTTATAAACAATATATTGATCTGTCATTAGAACAATTTTGACGTTGATGTCATGAGCTGTTTTACAGATACAAGCAGTGTGAAGTTGGTAATACTTCATATCGTTCACCCTGTATATTCGGTAATTTGAATTGAATTGCCGTTTAAACCATTTCTACTGAACTTTCCTGGTATATTTTCTGTCTCATATGACTCATATCCTTGTTTGGATGTGTAAGATTTTGCCATCTACCGCTATACGTTTTTGAACTATTAGTTCAGACACCATATTAATTTAGTTTGGCTAGTATTTCTGATGCGGAGTTAGTGTCGTTACAAAACCTCATTCATTTTTAGTTAAATACCACCCAAAATGTATCCATCATGGTTGATGATACCAACTCTGATGCAACGTCCAGTACAGCAACATCGCCCATCGAAGTGAAAGAAGAGGAGATTAATCAGCAATTTGTGGCAGCCATCAATCCGCATCTTTTGAACATTGTCAAAATGGATCAGAAACCAGTTGAGTGTAATTTGTGCCATCGAAAGTTCAAAAACATACCAGCACTTAACGGACATATGCGGCTGCATGGCGGTTATTTTAAAAAAGACCCCGAAGCTAAAAAGACGGAAAAGAAAGAACCCAGCGGTCCACCGCTGCAGACAGCCAGTATCGGCGTGCGAGCGTTGATCGAAGAGAAAATTATCAGCAAACGCAAAGATATGAACAAGGTAAATGAGATATAAGTACACATTTTCAGGGTATACATGTTGACAGGCTCTAAAATTTGATGCCAGAATTGTACAGATCTTTTCTTGTCCCCTACAGGGTGCCTTCGTAGTTCCTGCACCACCCAGTAGTGTATCCAGCACTTCCACAATCCGACGATCGATTAGCGATCTAGAAAGTTTCCTTAGCCCCAAATCACACAGCAACAATAGCAATACAAGCGGCGGTAATAGTGCCAATAGTAGTAATACCAATTCCCCGAATCAAAGTGCGCCTACCGCCACCACCACAACCATGTTACCTGCTGCAACAACAATCAAAAATTATAGTGGGGGCTCATTGGGCTTGCAGCAAATCGGTATGTCACAGGGCATAGAGATATTTAGCACAAAGCAACAAAAGACAGTTGGTAATGTTAGTCTTGGTTTGGGCGTAGGTTTTAGTGGAGCTCTACAAGCAACAAATTCAACGATGAATCCGTCAACGATGAAATCAACAGCAACGACAAATACAACGACTACAAAAGCCACCTCGACCGATCCGAAAGACTCTACGCTCATTGAGTTGCTAAAGCGAGGCACCCGCATCGCCGTCACTGCCAAGAAGCCAATAAATAGTACAAATGCGATTACAAATATGGGGAATAGCAGCGGTAGCAATGGCAACGGTAATGGCGGATCGCGGCAGATAATTACGAATAACAATCGCACAGTGATTATCCCATCCGACGTGCAAGTTCTACCCACCCGAATGGCTAAGTCGAATGCTAATGCGCCACGAACTTCTACACCAGTCAGTTTAGCCCTGACCGACACGGCGCCACTGTCACTCACCATCTCTCAGAGTGGTGACAACAGCATGAACGGTGATGTGTACACCGTTACTTATAGTAGCGATGCAACTGGCTTCTTTGATGATGCCGAGGTCTACAATGTTGCTGATACCGATATGTTGCTACAGACGGTGGACTCAATGCAGTTACTCAATGATGACTCGCAACAGCTGAAAAGCGAACATTCCGAACAGTTTGGCACTGTAACTGGTGTCGGCATCGCGGAAGGCGATCAGACTGATCACAACGGCAGTTGCATTCAAACCGAATTCTTAAAGTTAGAAGCCAACGGTAATGTCAATGCCATGCCTACCACTTTACCCACTTTCCAACAATTCCATTCCAAAGAGCTCATTATGCAAAATAGTGCCCAGATACAGGCTGTGACTAGCATGCGACCTAATACGCATCAACTGGGCACAATGTCCTCACCAATAAATTCTCCGCTTGCATATCCCACGCCGCCATCTAGTCATGAAAATATGACACAATCTTCGCCATACGTAGAGGACGGAAACCAGTATTCGGAAGTGACGAACGCTTTCTTCAATGAGAAATGCAATGCGGATTTTCTGAAGCAGTCATCCACCGAAGTAACTTTCTTCAAAGGCAACGACAGTCAACATGAGCTCACTGATACCGAGAAGATATTAAAGCTAAAGACAGTGCTGGAGGAGAGCGCCTTCGATGGTTCCATCAAGGTCGAAGACTTACTAAATGGCACACAGGATGACGATACCGAATGTGATTTACGCGACTTCGCTGAGACTAATCTAGCATTCTTGGACGAGGATCAAGAGTTTCTGAATGATTCGCGAAATGCAACTTCCCCTCTACCCGAATCGTTTTTCACAGGTAGTATTGGAACAGCAGATGAAGTGAAAGAGGTATTACGCGATGTCCTGCCCGATGAGAATATCAATATCAACTGTGAAGAACAGTCCGGTGAGAATATCATTGATTTGTACTATTTACCCGGCTTGGGCCTCCAATCACAAATGATGCCCAACTCCGACGATCCGCTGCTGTCCTCATCTCCTAGAGATTTTGGGCAACAGAGAGGGCAAGTTATACAGACGACGCAGCAAGAGCAGGTACAACAGCAGCAGCAACATCATCAGCAGCAACAACAACAGCAGCAACAACAACATCAGAATCAACAATTGCTAGCACAATCGCAACAAATCCAACAGAGTACGCAGCAAATGCTGTATACGCAGCAAATAGAGCACCAAATCCAACAACAACACCATCAGCAGCAGGAACAACAAACGTCCGCTTCTGTAAACTACGTGAACAATCAGCTTGCAATGGCAATGCAACACACTGTCGGCGACGGTAATGGTGCCAACACGACGCTTCAGTACAATCTACAGAACCTACCACAAGTACAAAACCAACAACAATTCATTGAAGCTAACACTCCGATCCAACATGTGTCAGCCATTGATGGTGGCATTTTGCATCAACAGCTTGTATTCACAGGCTCGACGGATAAACAGGAGATACACATAACAGGACAACAAAGCGACATCGGCCTTCTGTCGACCAGTGCTGCAATGAACACCGACACCAATATTTATTTCGCCAGCAACTCCAGTACTTCCAACAATTCTATGTCGTCACTGCAACAGACCGGCAACCAGTCGAATGCCAGCAATGTGGCATCCTCCTCAACCACATGTCTGCCACCAATAGCATCCACGGTCATCTCTACACTACAACCCCTATCAAACCAAACCAATTCCATACTGAAGCGGCGCTTGCGACCGCACAATTCGAATGATTCCAGCAGTTCGCAAAGTTTCGCTAAATATCACCCGCTTTCGCCGTATCGCTCCAAACTGCGCAAGCCCTCTCGTACACATTACACACCTGCGCCAATACTGAATCCCGACCGAAAAGGCATTGGACTCTATTGTAGTGTGCGAAAGCAGCTCAATACGGGTATGCTGGGCTTTGATAGTTTTGATGATGATTTTGATGATCCAGTTGGTTTGGTGGACTTTTCCGATGAATCAAAAGTCAATCTAGGCTCAGCTTATCAAGCTCAAATACCACCTTGTCGAGAACGTATTCAAAGTGCGGGTAGCGATGCTGCCACCGACGGTGAATTGTGCAAAAACACATCCTGCTTTGAAGTCGAGGAACTTGTAGGCGCAGAGCAATTATGGGATCCCACCGTACAAATGGACGAGAAGATTTTGATGCGCTACATTGACCTGAGCAAATCATCAGCGGTACCGTTGGGCAGTCACTCCGAAGAGGTGGCGTTGCAAACACTGCTCAAAGCATGCGGAAACATGGCTGCGGCAGTACTAACGCTCTTGCAAACACAGTCGAATGCATTCCAGATGAAGTGGTCCGCAACGGAATTGGAGGTATTCTTGAAAGGCTTGGAACGGCATGGCAAAGATTTTGGACGCATTTCGCTGGAGGTAAGTATACTATAGGGTATAAATACCTGGTTTTTGTAAAACTGTTATAATTTTTGGAGTTGAATTGATTAAACTAAGAACAATAATAAAGTATATTTACACACACCTATGGTCAAAATTATAAATAATCCATATTTAGAACAGCTTACTTTTTAATTGAAATTAATATTTTATGAAAATATAGTTCACTCCACAACAAACACCATATAAATCAAAGTGTTTATCTTTTTAAAAGACATTATTAAATTCGACAAATTTATATTGCAATTTTAACTCTCAAAATTAAAAAAAAAATCCCTGCGCATGCGCGACATTTTTTTTATATAGCGAAATTTCTTAAGATGGTCTAGGAAAAATAATTAAAGATCAAGAAGATATTTGCGCCACTTCAGGCAATTTCTTAATGGGCTATAAAACTGTATGCCCCAATTTTTTTAGAAATTTTGATGAACATTTTTTTAATTTTAAAACGAATAAAAGTAGTCAAAACTGGTAAAAATATGGTGTATTTATTATTTTGTTCACAAGACTACACTGCACGAAAAAATTATAATACCAAGATGATTCTGATAAAATCTACTAAATCAATAATAGAAAAATTCCCTATATCGTTTCGTTGAATGTATGTTCAAAACGGTATCTCATAACGAAAATTATTTGGCATTAATTGCTGATATTTCAGTAACGGCCAAATCCATGCTCTGTGCAAAATGAAATAGTTATAAGACCGAAAGCGTTTGTTTTTCATTGAAAAGTGTAAGTTATTGCGTTAACGTTATTATATTTATTATAACTGCTTTCGATCGTTTTATCCCGTACTCATATATATGTGCTGGTCTTGGTTTAGGAACAAAAATATGCCGCGCGGATTTGACAGCATTTGGGCAAGGAAAAAGCCAAAACTCTGCTTCATATCCACAAAAATGAATACTCTCAAGTATATAGAACTTCAAGTCGAAGAACTTCTAGACGAAGTACTTATTACTTGTTTTGATGATAGTTTCGGTGAGGAGTGAATTTCCCAGCATGACAAACTACCCATTCAAACTTTCAAAGTAACAAAAGAGCTCTTGGCAGTCAAAAAATACCAATTTAGAATGATCTGTCTGGAGCTCTGACCTTAAACCCATCAAAAATGTATGGGCAACATTTTCTCAATTGGTTTTCGGAAATGGAAAACAATTGATAGCGAATGGCCAAAAATTGATCGAAATATTATAAAAAACTTAATCAAATCGACGCTTCGACGACTTCAACAAGTTATAATCAAAGGAGGATTCCAAACCAATTAAATAAAAAATAAATAATTGGCGCCTACACTTCTGTTAGGTGTCCAACCGAGCGTGCGTTTTGATGTTGTTCCACAAATGGTCTAAGCTGGATAAATTACTAAGCTCTAAATTATAAGTAAACCGCAAGAGTTCTGTGTGTTTATTTTGAATAGAATAATATTGGTGTTTTACTAATTTCCTTCTATAGATTTTACTTTTCTTAAAAATTAATTTAAGCTTTGTACAATGTGTGCTTATTTCTGGATATTTTTAAAACATTTATCATAAAAGCTTTTAATATTAAAAAAATAAATTTTTAGCCCTAAACTGATAACAAAAATAAAAGAAATTTAATTGGTCTTAGAATTTTTCGTGCGCTGTATGTACTCGTATATATTTCAAAGTGAAAACTTTTAATTTATTAAAAAGGAAATATATTAAATTATCTTAACTTACTGACATAGTGAGGAGTTAGATATACAATGAGTCTTGTAAATTAACGTTACATCATTTTTTTTTTGTTATGCGCAGTTGGGTTCGAAGACAACAGGTGAATGTGTGCAAATGTACTACTTTTGGAAGAAGCTTTGCGTAGACTATAAAGTTTCGCATCTCAAGACGGAAACACCACCACCACCACCGGCAAATGATCCGAAGCCATACGTATGCGAAGTGCCTGATTGCTCCGCGGTAAGTAGATTTCCCAAATGCCAGATGTATGATATTATAACAGAGACATATCCTACAAAACCAATTACCGATGAAACGAAAGGAAGGTTGTCTGTCAGAATTGTATGTGTGAATATATTTGAAGACAAGCGGTGCTTTCATTACAGATAACTTTCTTTTTGTGTCATCACTAAACTCAGAAACACTAATATGTATGTATTTCGCCTAATTTACCCTCTCCGAAAATGTTTTCTGCACATTTCGCGTTGCTGCTAATTCCACAGAGCTTCACCTCAAAAGCTGCCCTGCATGGCCATACTCGCATACATACGTATGGCAGAAATGCCAGTAGCCATAATAGTAGTAACAATAATAATAACAACAACAACAACAATAATAATCACCATAACCACAACAACAACAACAACAATGCCACAAGCAATACAACCAATACAAATGGTGCCACAATAGGGGCCACAACAGTTGTCGCTCAGCAAAGCAACGCCTGCACGTTACAAACGCAATCGCAAACAGCCAACGCGGTCACAGGCGTATGCGGTGTAGTGGTTAAAGATGCTAATCAAAGCGGTGCGGCCAGTAATGCCAACGGCGCAAATAAGGACACCGATTTCCCCTGCAAGGTGTGCGGCAAGTAAGACTCCCCCCATTCTTTCTTTCTCTCTGTCAACTCCGTACTGTCATTCTGTATTCGTAAACGTAAACGCATAAACGTATCCGTTACAGTTACCGTAAAAATATATGCTACACATGTTTCTCATAACTACTACTACACACATACTTATATACATAATTTTGTAATATTTTTCTGTACTTATTTCATTTACATATTCGTTAATAAGAGCAGGAAAAATATTTTCAAATTTATATTTGCCTCGTTTCAATTTTGCAAATTTAAAAAAAGCTTTTTGCTCATAAATTCCTTTCCTTTTTAATTAGGATGTGTATTGAATGAAGGATAATTTTGGTTTTTAATCCAATTTTAATTTATGTCTGCAAAGAATATTTGTTACACTTTTTGTAGTGTAGGCGCAAAGATAATCATCCTATCGGAAAATGTATAATTTTTATAAATTCCGTCGTACGTCAATCATATTTGACACTTGTGAACTAAACAGCTGTACTACACAAAGAGCCAAGCAATGGAGCGCGGAAAGCTCAAATAAAGATTTTCATCATTCAAAATATTTCTTTTACTTAGTAAAAAAGTTGTTCAAAAACAAATGGGATGATTAATTTTGCGCTACATAAACCTGTCAAAAATATTGCAAAGTGGATAGTACAACTGGCAGTGCAACCGCAAAAAAATTGCAGTACCCGAATAGATTTCTTAAAATCTTTAAAAAAGCCTTAAATTCGAAGTTCAAAATTGAATTATTTCGCCTGATCAATTTTGAGAAAATTATTGTGGTTGATACATTATCACCCAAATCCATTCTCTTCAAGAACTTTCAAGTTCTTATTAATGAATGTATGGCCTGGAGAAATAAGTCTATCAATTTCAACCTAGAAGATGGTTGCACAGGGGTACGAATCAATGAGCCTAAATGCAAAAAATCTATTCTAATGTTGTTTTAGCCAACAATCTTCTAGGCAGAACTACACGCCATCGCAATATGCCGGAGGAAATGCCGTAGGAGATAATATTTAATAATTTGTGTTATTTTGATATTCAAAGAAAAATGCAATTTTTTAATATACAATAAATGATCGGATGTTTATGTTATTATAAAGAGGAAGGTACGCCGTTAATAGTGGAAAATAACATCAGGCAAATGACCCCCCCGACAACGCTTACAGGACAATATACTTTTCATAAAATTTTCCATAACCGAATTGCAAAGCTGGCTACTCTTGTCATAGATAGCCTCACGAATTCCATTTATGAGGTCTTGAATCGAACCTGGGCTATTGGCGTAGACCTTCTCTTTCACGTGGCCTCAAAGAAAAAAGTCCCTTTTCCCGTAAAATATCAATGGTTTCGTTGCTTGTGTGGCACGTAGCGCTGTCTTGTTGAAAATAAACGTTGTTCAGATGAATACCATCCAATTCCGACCATAAAAAATAGTTAATCATCGCTCGATAGCGCAATCCATTCACCTGTAACTCCTGTTATTGGAAAGCCCTTTATCAGATAGTCAGTCG
Source organism: Anastrepha ludens (assembly GCF_028408465.1). Lineage (NCBI taxonomy): Eukaryota > Metazoa > Arthropoda > Insecta > Diptera > Tephritidae > Anastrepha > Anastrepha ludens. The sequence goes on from NC_071498.1 coordinate 105,103,033, forward strand.
GTTTTGATGAACTGTAATCACCTCAAAAATGGTAAATGACTGTTTGAACTTTCCTAACACGTTAAAAAAGTTGGCAGTATTATTATTATAATGGCTGTGCCGAGCCTTTTTGTGGACTTACAAAATCCCATGAATAACGAACTTCTTAGAAAGGATCATAAATTCGAGGGAGAAAAATTCATTGAAAACTGGCGGAATTCCATCGGCCAGCGACAAACGAAACAATGTGTAACGCAAGTCAGAGGAGTTTTTGATAAGCTACTTTCGCTTAGCAGAGCAGACTTAAAGATCTTAACTGCTTACTTTACACGCCACTGTAGTCTGAGATATCACTTTAACAAAATTCGTATCTCTTAGACCATCACCTATCGATACTGTGAAATGGACACTGGAAATTCAGAACGCAGTCTTGGTAAGTCTTCTGCACTAGACAGAAAACGGTTACAGCTCTTTGGTGATATTGCCTAGCCACCATATAAACTATGGAACAATAAATCTCAGAATGTGCTAAAATTAAAAAAAAAACCTTTAAATATAGGATACATAAGCAGGCTTTGCGCAATAGATCTCATTTGCTCACAGTGCGCAGTAGCATAATAATAATAATAGTAATAACAATAGGTTAGGTTAGCTAAAGTGGCTGTCTTACGACGCACCTAGACCCAATAGAAGCCTCTTGTGATACCACGGGAACTATTCCATCCTTACTCCACTAGGTCCTCTTTAAACTAGCCTGTGGGATTTATAAATCTTGTTAGATTAGCTAATATTTTATATGCATCATCCGCGATGCTGTCCAGAGAAGTGGTTCCGAACAAATTCCACCTTCTTCTACACAGAGTCATGCAAAAAGGAGTTCAACTCTTTCTCCTTCTTCCACATCCTGACAGCCATATGGGTGCCTAATTCTACTGGCATGCCTTCCTATAAGACAGTGCTCAGATAGGACTCCTACTAATGTTCGTTCCTATTAGATTTAAGTAGACTGTTAGTGCGGTCCATATTCCATTCTGCCTACTAATGCCAGAGATATGAAACTGTCTCCAGCGATTGTTGGCAATACTTAAGATGTTTCTATTTATTTGCAGCTTACAAGTTGCCAAGGGCATAGGTGCATTTTTGCACTGCAACTTTGTATTGAGTAATTTGGAGCGTAGTGACCAGTCTAGCTAACTCATCCGCCTTACCCTCAATATTACTGTGGCCCGGCACCCAGAGAAGAGTCATAGAGAAAAACTGTGCGAGAATTCTTAATTGTTCATAACACTCTATCACTGTTTTCGAAGAGTGTTTCCATGATTGCAGCGATTTCAGTGGTGTCTGACTCTCGGAATATATGTAGATATTTCTGACTGTAATTGCGAATAATAATAATATTCCTAAGTAAGATTTGGCGTCTATTAATACCATCTATTTATATGAGATATAAGAATTATTATTTATTTTTCACAATGTACTGCTCGCTATGGCTGAGTTGCATCACGAAGACCTTGGTGATGGTTTCTGGCGGGCCTCACGAATGGCTTGCTTGATATTCGCCTTAAAGACGCAAATCGATTTCTGTGCGTGTGCACTGCTCCATTGTTAAAAAACAAATCGAGCAACAACTGTTAAAGTATACATGGACCACCCTGTTTTCGCGCTAGCTTCGTTTCCCTTACTTAAAGTTAGAGTTTCTTTAAGTTGGAATAAGATTAACTTAAAGTAGTTTGTTCAAAAATTTTCAAAAGTTTCCCATAACCGAAAGTAAATCACTTTCAGCTAGAAACGGTTTTAAGCTCTGTTAGGTTACTTATTTACTATATATCACATTTTTTGTTTTCATAAATGTACTTGTTTGTTTCAAATTTTCATTTGTAGTCGACACTTGTGTTACTCTTCATACACACTTTCATACATACATACATATATATAAAACTGATTTATTTTAATGATATATAAGATAATAATAATTGTTGTTATTGTTGTTGTATTGTATTGTTCCATGTTTTAAAATGAAAAAAAAAAAAAAACGAAACGAAAATAAAATAAAATAAAATAAATTATTATAAATTAAATTGCCCAATAATATCTCTCATCAAATATGAATCAACGATTATAACAATAAACAATTAATTACAATATGCGTAACATAATATTAATCATAATTAACGGTGAATTGCAATAAAAAAATGTAATACCAAAAAAAAAAAATTTACACGTGTAAATCGCGTAGAATCAAAAATCACAAGTTGAATTGCGAGTTGACACTCCTCCCTACCACGCTGTTGTATAACGACGCGCACGCGCAAGCGCGCCCATGTTGAAAGTGCTAGCTCGCTCACTGAAGCAGCAGCCGCCATTGCAACCGGCATGTGTCCTTCAGCGTCACACTCAGCCAAAACGTAAAATTGTAAGTGGTGTTCGTAAATTACTTTCGTAAATTATTTAACTCTTTCATTTCCATTTGAATTTACAATTACAATTAAAATTTCGATTATCGAACTGTACAATTCATTTCCAATTCCTCTCTCTCTCTCTCTCTGTCTGTATCTCTCTCTCTCTCACACATGCCGATAATAAATATGTATTACTTACAATAATAATTCCATTTTATAATCAATTATTTTAAACACTTCCTCCTCCCCCTTAGAAACACTCGTATAAAATAACCTTGTGAACACTTGTAAAGAAACCCCATTCCCGCCTAAATTTCTAAGCTAGTTTAAATTATAACATTTACACGCCGCGCTAATCTTGCTTTTAGCATTTTAAATAACTACAACAACACTTTAATTCCATTAATTGCTTGAGTTTTTCCCTAAATCAAATGCAAAGCTATGCAAGTACTCGTATAAAAAATATTTTGATAAATCATAAAAACTGAATCTAAACTCACCTGTATAAAAGTAGATTACTAACACATCCATACTAATTAACGTTTAACATATGAAAATGAAGAAGTATTACTTTTCAACAGTTAAATTATTATAAAAATTCTTAAAAAATATTTTTAGAACAATTGAACTGCTGAATATAACCCATGTACTATTTTCGAAGAGCAACCCCCAGATAACCCTATTTTCCTGCATAAGTAAAGTGCTCTTGAGGCTTTCCTCACCCTGTCTTCTGCATTTAATATCCAATATAGCTTTCTATCTAATATCAAGCCCCGAAAGTGAGCATTTTTACTGAACGACATGGGATTCCAATTAATGTCGGGGGTCTTATTTTAAGTAAATAATACCATTTGAGTCTGGTGGCGTTTGTGCCTAGTCGACATGACGTCGCCTATTGATCTATCTCACTTAGTAAGATCTGCATAATTTCACAGAGTGTCTTCGTAAATTTTTTTTTCAGTGTTTCTATAAAACCCCTTGCCCATGCAGACTCAACAGAAAGCTCTTAATGATATACCTATTATTGCATAATGTAATAAAAATCACCTTTTTTGCTATTCTGCAAACATGAAATTTTTGTACGTGAAATTATGATTTCTTATGCATACCCAGTCTTTGATTTTCTTATCAATTGACCTTTTTAAAGAACATTAAAGTTTCCAGGTGAAAATCGTAATCGGAAAAGTAAGCCATTGCGTATACTTTACTTCACAGGAGGAAAGATCAACTGTTTTTTATGTTTTTATTAAAGAGCAAGAAGAATGAGGTTATGGTACGTATTAATACACACACATATATACAGTGAAACCTTCTTTCGGAGGGCACTCACCGTCAATCAACTTTTGTCCGCCCAGAGCGGTGTCCGCTCCTTTTCAAAAGGAAGCTATTTTGCAGATGTAATCGTACATAATTTGTGATGAGTTTCGTAAAAATGGCGGTAGTTTTTTTTAATATATTTTCCCACTTATCGTTCCTATCAGAGTTAGTTTGCGGCGGATGCCGCTTGAGATTATTTACCAATCCACTCAAACTAACACAACGGCACCTTCGCTTCGGCGTTTCGTTGAACGGACCTAAGGCTAAGGCTTCCATAAATTGCGGAACTACCAAATTTCTATTTACCTAGCTTCATGGGCATCATCTCAAATTCGAATTTTCATTTGTTAATTTGCTTAATATTATTTAATCTAGATTTTTTACTGAATTTTGAAGTAAAATTTTATAAAATATTTTATACTTCGAGCATTTTGAAAGTTTAAAATTTTACCAGTCTTCCCAAAATCCATTTCCCCCTAATAAAAAACAAACTGATTTTGCACAGAATTACACAGATAAATAATTTCTGCATTATCGAGTACATACTGTACTGTGTTCACTTGCAGCGAATTTGCGTTAAGCAAACCAAAACTAAAATAACAAAACTAACAAAATAATTTAATTTTCTAACAACCAAATGAGTTCGGAGTATATTTTTAGTGCATGCGAAGTACAATATAAAGTTGATTTTTTTTAGGAAACTGCAATTTGTGTTTAGATTTGTGATTCATCTTGTCCGTTTCATCTTAAATACACACACGCACCTACATGTGAATTTGAATATAACATACTGTAGTTCTTCATGCTTTTAATATTCTTGCTGTGTACGTTTTTGCTTTTGGTTTTGCTATGAATTACCTAAATATGACTACTTTATAACACACACGCCCACATACATATATGTGCTGAGAGCGTTAAAAGAAAGTGTACGCGACAAAGTGACCGATTTGGACTATTGATTTATTTCTTGCATTTTTTTATGAAAATATAGTTCATTCAAATATAAATAAAAAAAATGGGAAAAATGTTCATCAATTTCAGAAATTTAAACTTTTTAATCAGAATAATAGTAAAAGTCACACGATACTTAGTTATTACAAAGTGGCGCAAAATTAATCATCCATTCGAAAGATATTATACTTTTTAGAAATGGCGTCGTATTTGGCACTTGGCGTTATTGGCGTAATATTTGGCACTTGCGAACTAGACAGCCGCAGTAAACAAACAGACAATCAATGGTGCCCGTAAAGGTCAAGATAAAGATTTCCGACACTCATAATAATTTTATTTTTATTTAGTAAAAAAGTTTTAAAAACAAAATTCATAACAAACTTTCATAAAACTTGTTAGAATATCTAGAAATTTCTGGGTATATAGTTTTATAGGTCATTTGATTATAGTATAACAAAGTGCAAATTTCAAATGGCTCACAATTCGTGTTGATTTCCGACAATTTTTTATTTCACTAATGTATAATATTATGATAAATATATAAAACATTTTTTTTAATTCTGACTAAAAAGTTTGAAATTTTGGTGGAAATTTTTCCGAATTTTCATAAGTTTTATGCAAAGTTTAGAACCTTGTGTCACATAGTTTTTGTTGAGGTATGTTCTATATATTTATAAAACAATATAAATAAAAATGAAAAATAAAATTCAAATATAGTCAAAACTTGTTAATATGCAGTGTACACCTTCTTTCGACGCCGACAGTATATCCATTCATGCAATTACATACATACATAAATGTTGTAACTTTATCCAATTCGTGTCGTTGTATTAGCTTTGCGCTGCCTAGCTGTCTACGCATACTCACGTTGATATACTATTATATAAAGGGTGATCCAAATACAGGTATATTTTTAAATGATTTGCTTTTTTTGAGACTGCCTGGTATAATACTGACTACCCCCGAGGGATGCAATGAATGGATTGAAACTTGAAGCAAGAATTATTAAATTTTAGTCATTCACTCCTCTTGCCACACGTATGTTTGTGTAAAAAGCTTGTGAAACTGGTATACTAAGTTTTGGGGAACATTCACAGCCTTTGTCGCGTAGGGCGATATTTATATATATAAATACTACATAAAAAAAAAAAAATATTTAGCGCACACACTTTTGTTAGGTGTTTGGCCGAGCTTCTCCTTTTAATAAGTCTTAATGTTGTTCTAGAAATGGAAGGGTGTACAGTTTTCAGTACACCGCGAACAACATATATTTTTTATGAGGAAGTTTTTCATGACAAAAATATACTCGGAGGTTTGCCATTACCTACCAAAAGTCGACTGCTATTAGAGAACACTTTTTCAAACTTCAAAAACAAAAAACACGTAGATTATTCGCTCACCAGATCCAGTTGACTCAGCAAATTGGCCATTTGTTTTGCTATCGCCTCTCAGCTATCTCAGCTAAGGTCAGTTCCAATTAAAGAACGAATTTGACAAAAAAAAAATAATGTTATCTAACGTTGCGCATTTTCTTCTCTAAGAAGGCATAGTTCGGTCATTATAAATATTTTTTAAAATGTTACTATAAATGACATTTCGAATACAGAACTTTAATTGCTCATTTTTTACGAGCTGTAACTAAAGATATAATAAAGGGTTTTCAATAAGGGCGGGTAGAGATGCAGAATGTCAATCGTGGCGTTTGCTGTGTGGTACGTAGCGCCGTCCTGCTGGAACCACATGTCATCTAGGTCCATATGGTTCAATATGGGCCATAAGAAATTGGTTATCATCGTTGTGTAGGGCTCGCTGTTGACGGTGACCGCCTCACCAACGTCGTTTTCAAAAAAGTACGGACCAATGACGCCGCCGGCCCAAAATCCACACCAAAACAGTCACTTTTTGAGGATGCATTATCACCTGGTGAACCTCGTGTGGATTGGTGTCGTCCCATATACGGCAATTTCGTTTGTTAACATAGCCATTCATCCAAAAATGCGCCTCGTCACTAAAGATGATTTTTCGTCCAAAACTGGAGTTCTCTTCCAAACGATTCGAAGACCAGTCAGCGAACAAACGGCGCTGTCTATGGTCATCAACTTTGAGCTCCTGGGTCAGTTGGATCTTGTACGGGTGTAGGCCAAAGTTCCGACGCAAAATTCGCCAAGTTGAAGTCTGCGAAAGGCCAAGTTCTTGTGCACGGCGAGGAATCGACTGCCTCGGGTTCTGCTGTACACTTTCACGGACCGCGGCAATGTTCTCGGCTGATCTTGCGTTCCTTGAACGTACGGATGTTGGCTGATTGTTTACTGACCCGGTCCTCTCAAATTTGGCCACCAAACGTTAAAGAGTCGACTTTGAAGGTGCTGTTCAATCGTGTAACTTGCCATGATGATTTGGCATAAACAACTCAATAATAAACAAAAGATTTGACAGATGTCACCAAAACAAAATGGCTGCCACAGGGCGCCAAAATCGACCCGCGCCAATTGAAAAACCCTTTATAATACTTCAACAATCGTTGGTTTCCGCATCTCACTTGTCTGTGGGACGTTGATTGGTTGCCTAAAAGCGGCTGCAATTTAACCTAGTTAGGCTACATTCATGCGATGCCAGTCAAAATTTAAATTATGAGTCAAGCTGCAATCCAGGCACTGGGTTCGGCTACCACAACTTCTAAAGTTGTGGAACAAATCAGGAGTAGCCTCACCATCTTGAGTGAAAACCATAAAGTTACCTTAATCTGGGTCCCGGGACATCGAAACATTGAAGGTAACGAAAAAGCAGATGAACTGGCAAGAGGGTCATGAATAATGTTATTGCAGAATCGGTATTCACACCATTAATTTCCCAAAAATACCTTCGAATCGCGGATTGTAGGTGGAAAGACCACTCGAAATGCAAAATTAGCAGAACGTTATGGCCCACCTATAACCTCAGTCAATCGTCGGCATCAATAAGAATGAAACGACGTGACGCCTGGAGACTAACGGCAGTCATAACTGGCTTTTGGTCTATCGGAGAACATCAGCCAAAATGGGTATCCCTCATAATACATACTGTCACAGTTGTAAACAACCGGAGAAAAAGGAGACAATCTTCCATTTCCTCTGTGAATGCCCTGCCCTATGGAGGGACAGAATGTTAACCCTGGGCCTGCTGCTGTTCGAGAATCTCGAACAACTGTCTGGCTTAGACGTCAACAACCTAATAAGGTTCCTAAACCGCACAGACTGGATTAGTCATACTGTAAATAACCGTTAAACAAGTTGGTAACGAGGATGTGGCAACAAAATGGTGCGGAAGCGCTAGTTGGATTCTGGAAGAATCACCACTTTAACCAACCAACCAACCTAGCAAAAGTACAAAAAAGAGCCCTAAGCCATGAATAGATCCATAAACTTTCAAGAAGGACTTTGAAATAAGATTAAACCGAGGCAGTCCCGCCTATTATAGCCGAATGCGTTGGTTGGTGACTACCACTTGGTGGTACCCGGGCACGAAACCTCGGGCATGAAACACCAAATAATAGAAAAGGTATTTTCTAATATTGGTAGCTCCTCGGCAGTCAATGGCAAACCTCCGAGTATATTTCTGCTATGAAAAAGCTCTTCATAAAAAACCAGCTGAAATTCGGAAGCGGCATAAAAACTCTAGGTCCCTCCATTTGTGGTTAAATATCAAGACGCACACTACAATTAGGAGGATGAGCTCGGCCAAACTCCCAACAAAGCCAATTATATACACTTATATGTTTATATATATAGTCCAGGCAGCGGCTTGAAGCAACGCGTGCTCTAGACATACAAGTTTTTTTTCTAATAGCATCCTAATTTCCAAAACAAAAAAATAGTGGTCTTCACTTTAATTCAGTTTTTCAAACATGCTTGTATTTGGACTACCCTGTGTGCGTACGTAATGAGCTTCTTCTTCTTTGTCTATTAGTTTGTGTTTTTCATAGTACACGTACATACATATGCTAGTGATAATTATATTGAACGGCATCTTTTGAATTTTTCTTCCCTCTCTCGACATTTATCCACGCTCACGCAGAGTTTTTAATAAAGTGAAGAGCAGAAGTGCCCATATGAAGACGCATCGTGTGCAGGAGCAACAGCAACAGCAACAGCAACAGCAACAGCAACAGCAACAGCAACAGCAACAACAACAGCAACAACAACAGCAGCTGCAGCATCAACAGCTGCAACAACAATCAGCTGTCGAAATAGCAACTGCACCTAGCAATGCAGCTGCGTCTGCGCACAGCCAAAATCTAACTGCGAATCAAAGTCAGCAGCAACAACAAAAACAACCACAGCAGCCAATTGAGAAAATATCCTGAATTTAGACGTCCCTTCCCAGTAGTGACTACCCATTATTACCTTAAAGACAACAACCAACCACAACACTCGATTACATCCGACCAAGTGACCGACAATGAAATTCGCTAATATTCCCGAAGTACCAAAAAACAAAAACAACACAACAACAACAAAAAATCGTAAGAATGTACTTTAATAAAAGTAAACCAAATGTTTGTAAAAGCACGTAAATGACAAGCGTAAAATCCATTTGAAATTTGAAACTGACAATCGAAGTGTTATTGAAATGTAACCTTAAAGTTAATTAAAATTAAATTAATGGCGTAATAATATTTAAATTTATTAAACCAATCTGCTAAAATGCAAGTAAATGTGTAATAACAATGTGAAATATATATACATACATACATACCATACATACAAACTCATTTTGTATGCAATGAACTGCAACTCAGTAAGAAGAGTTAAAACATAAAAACAACAAAAAACTAAAATATAACAAAAATTACGCAAAGTCAAAATCAAATAAACAAATCGAAATATTCTTCTAATACGAGTAGGCGCGTCTTCTATTGTAGTTGTTCTTGTGTGGCATAGATTGTAATTGAACTTTATTTACGTTAGAAAAGGAGATTTTATTATAGATTTACAATTTGACTAGTGATTACAATTAAGTGAATTATGTAGTAAATGTAAAGTTAGTCATATTTAACTAACTGAAAAATACTTTTACATGTATTGTAATTTGCTGGAAATGTGAAGTAACTTTTAAGGAAATATTTGTGGTGACATAAATGTGCGAAAATCAGTAGAAAGATTTATGTAAATTTCGTCAAGGGTTTAGTGGCATACAGATACCAGATACCAGAACGAAATGAATTGAAAGTATTTCCTAAATATCAAAACCAAACCGCCGATGAAAGTGAATTAGCAGTAAAACACACAAAATTAAAAAAAAAAAAATATAATTAATATTTAAGTTCCTTGCTACACACACACACATATACAATATAAATTATATATACATTTGCAATATTTCTGCCAATAGTTACACAATTATTTGAATAAGTGAGAGCAATGAAAATTGTATGTGCGCAGAGTAAAGGTTAAATTGGAGTACGATCCAAAATGTCATAACCATTACCGTATCCTCAACCACAACCATATTTGGTAATGGTAATGGATTGTACAGAGAGGAAGAGGAAGACCTCGTCTGCGTTGGAAAGCTGAGGTGGAGAAGGATTTGGCTTAACTTGGTGTGTCCAACTGGTGCCGGTCAGTACGAGAAAGAAACGACTGGCGTGCTTTGTTAAACTCGGCCAAAATCGCGTAAGCGGTTATCGCGCCAATTAAGAAGAAGAATAATGCATTGGACGAGTTAGGCTAAGGCCTTTATGCACTGCGATCAGATGGATCTATTATACGCTTCTAAATGCTTAATTTTAATCATTTAGTATTGTGACGAATCGAACCAGCTGATCCTCTGGTAGGTATGAGAAAGTGTCTCCTGTGACCTAATGCTTCCCAATTGGTATTTAAGTGTTCCATGGGCGCCACTTCATCACATCAGAACCTGCATAAACTAATGCTAGATAGTCCTATTGTATTGAAATGTTTATTGCAGGCAAAGTGGCCTGTAAGTGCGCTACAGAGTAATCTGAGTCGCTTTTTGTCTAGGGTTAGAGCAGGTTTTGCTCTGTTGGTATTGAAGGAAATTTTTGGAGTGATTAAGACCGTTTGTGCCGTTCCTGTATTCCTTAGTTTTTATTTGGATTCATCAAACTATTGCAGAATCTAAAAAAAAGAAAACAACATGAGAAGAGATGCGAAAATTAGCTCGGGGGAAAAGAAATCCATTATTATTTTCGCAAATGGTTTAAAACTGCTTAATGGTCGATCTTTAGTTATTTAAATTATTTGATCGATACTTTACGAGATACGACAGCCATTTACCAAGAAAATAATGGATTTATTTTTCCCCAAATTAATATAGATGCTTTCCATTTCAATTCAACCGGGCTATTCGGGACATGTTCTTCGATTTCGATGTAACTCAAATATGTTGTTCTCTGGTCAAAATAATGAGACACGTATTTTTTTGTTCGCCCGAAAAAAATTTTTTTCAAGCTTTATCGGCAATTTTGTTTTTCGGCTCAAAATCGATTTTTTTTTAATAATATAAGATTTTTTTGTTTTAAATGCTCATAACTTAGTCAAAAATGAACCGATTTTAATAATTTTGGGTTCAAAATGATCGTCATTACCTACACGAGCGATTTCATGTAGAAATAGTTGCAAAAACGTAGTTGAAAATTTTTTATTTTGCAAAAAACAAAAAGTGCGAAACAGGGTGTTTACTCAAAAATTCATTACTCAAAAACAACTCATTTTAGCTACTAGGCATGCAGCTCAATTAAAGTTTGAGATGTTTTTTTGATTTGGAAAAAGTTATAAAAAAAAAAAATACACTTTTTGAAATATTGAATTTTGAAAAAATTTCAATTTTTTTTCTTTTCTTATAATATATATTATAATTAAAAAAAATCGAGTTTGAGGCGAAAAACAAAATTGCCGATAACTCTTGAAAAAAATTTTTTTCGGGCGAACAAAAAAATACGTGTCTCATTATTTTTTAATGGAATTATGTTATAAAAGGGCATTCGATTATATACCTTTTCCTTTTTATTTGCTATTCGTAATCGAATGTAAATGCAAATTTTTTAATACAAATTTTAAACTATATTTGAAAATAATTCGCGGTCTCTAGCTGCTTTCAAGAGGGGACATACGCGTTGTATACCCCCAAGAAAACTGCTTACGCCTCTTACCTCTTCTTCCTTCAATCTTGCCTTGCAATATGAGTTGCAACAGTTCATATTTTGAGTTCCGCGGAATATGTCCTAAAAATTAAGTTTTTCTTCGTTTGATGCACTTGAGTAGTTGTCTGTCACCGTGAAATCTTCGCAGCACTTCTTCATTAGAAACATGGTTGGTTATGGCCTCTCGAGCAATCTCCAGAGAAGCCATATTTTATTTACTTCCAATCTATCCATATTGGAGAGTTTTATGGTCCATATATCAAAACTGACCATACATATTATGTACCAAAGTGAAGCAAATCTACAGTCAGCTGGTTATGGTTACGGCGAAAAGCCAAAATTCAATTGGTATGTACGGTTACCGTTAACATTATGGCATGCCACCACTAATCGAGTACAGTGTTGCCCATAGGTTGGATAAGAAATATTTAATTGAATGGTGACTTAGAGAAGAAAGAAGATCTTATTTAGAGCTTAAAAACGCCTGCAAAAGGGATTATAGGTTTAATTAAAAAGGCTTAGCTGGAAGGGCAGAGATCTCGGTTAGCCAAAGAATACTCGGAGGTGGTCGATGCTACGCTGGCACATGCCGATATCACATGAGATGGTGCGAAAACTACAGCTCAGAACCGTGTACGATGGAAGAGTTTTCTAGAGGCCCTATACTCGCGAGCCCTGTGAACAAGGAAAATTAAAAAAAGCCGGCTCTTTGCTCTTTTGAAGGAGTGTTTTAAGAAAGAAAAATTTATCTCATAGGATACCCGCTTTGCGCACGACATATTTTCAATACTCTGACTGCAGAAAGAAATGCTTTTGTTTTTCTAAATAAATTTCAAAAATATAGCATTGCGTTTATAAGCCATTTACTTTATTCTATATAAAATATGTTAAAACTTTTGTAAATAATCATTGTAAGTAAATTATTCATGCGAATGTCTTCCTACTTTTCAATACTTTTGCAATCTCAAATAATAAGCATATAAAAAAATATTATGCTGCTACTTTACTGGAACTTCTAGCGTAACGAGATGACAATTAAAAAAATATTGTACATATATTTTGCCAACAATACCTAAGTACTTCCATTATAATACATTTTCTAATTAATTACATTTTAATAAACAGAATATTAGCACCTTACCAAAATTTTCACAAAACATAAAAAAATAATAAAGGGAAATGGCATGAAATTGAATTATCATGAAAACATTTAACAAAAGGACACTATTGAAAAATTGATGAGATACTCTTATAAAAAGTGAAAACTAAGATACCAATAAATTAAAAGGAAAACTTATATATACATACATACATATATGATTGTTGTTATAGTTGTTTAGATTATAAATTATAAATTTAAAATATACATAAATACATACAAAGGTATATTATTTATACACTTGTCTTTCATGCTCCACAAAAATCAAAACAAAACAAAAACAAAAATTAAAATAAAATGAAGCCATTACCACTGTAGCTACATACATACATACATACATACGTGCTATACAACTTTACTATACAAATATTTGTTTGTTTGTTCACTGGTTTAAAACTATACTTACAGACAGGCACACATACATACATACATGTATTAAAGCAAATTGATAATTAAGAATGTTAAAACAAATAAAGTCAAGTGATAATGAGTGAGATCAAATACGATTTTAGCCTGCACCCCTCCATTTTAGTTAATATGTAATATATGTACATGCATATATAAAACAATACTCGTACCACACATGTACATGTATATGTATGTGTGTATGAATTTCGGAAAAAAATGTTTCTACCAAGAATTGCATATGGAAAACTACACGCATACCCACACGGCATACATACATGCATATATACACACATATGTGCATACGTTAATATGTTTAAGATATTTGTAGTTGTATACTTTGTTCGCAGTTACCATAAATTATATATATGTACATGCATACATATAGACATACATATAATTCGTAGAATAAACAACGTAGCCAAATTTGTTAGTTTTTGACTTCAAGTCTTAGCACAAAACAAAGAAACAAAAAACAAACTTGTACTCGTGCATGGCGCTGTTGTGTGAACACCCCGACTCCACATATGTATGCACATTCACATACATACACATGCACATACCGCCATAGCTTGTGAATACTTTTACTTTAGTATAAAAATGCGAAAATTAATCAAATATGGATATTATTAGTTGTACGTAATATATACATGCATACATATATTTCTTTCCAATAAGACATAAAAGACACTAATGCTAACGAATTAACTGAATTAAATTTACAATAAAATACGACTACCTGTTGTCTACCTAAAATAGCAAAGGTCCAATAGTCCTTTCGCCTAAGTTCGGTATCTACATAGTGAGAATGGCCGCAGTTGCTGTTGGCTATTTATTGACATACATACATACATGCATACATGCACACAAGCATACAAATACGTGTATGTATTAGTGAAAACAAAAATTAATACAATGAATAAAATGACAATGAGGCACAGTTACTACTTACAAAAGCTTAATAACTATACGTAAATCTATATTACCTACACACTTACATACATACATGCATACATGCATGCAAACATGTATACATACAACAAAATATGTGTGAAAAGAGAATTTTTGTTTTTTCGATTTTTATGTTTTCGAAAAGTTAATAAGTAAGATACTTAAGTGAAATAAATCAGAGTTAGCGAAATTAAATTTTGTTGTTGTGTGTTTTTATGTATTCGTACTATATTTTGTGCGTTTTATATTTAAAAGCCAAAAACCAAAAAAAAAACCAAAAACAACAGAGTGAGCACAAATTACTATAAATCTGCCATGATAATTAAAATAACTGACAAAAAAGAGAATTAAATTTAATAAAAGCTAAATTATTGGTGCACTGTAATGTGTTAAGACAAGTCATTAAAAATAAATAAGTTAAAAAAAAAATAACTAATCCAAAAAGACAAACAAATCATTGTCAATATCAATGAAAAATATATTGAAATTCTATAGTAAAGAACAAACAAGTGAAAATATTCATACACACGCATGCATACAAATACATATATGCATGTAGTTGGATGAATACATTTGCATAGTTGCATACATACATACATAAGTAAGTAAGTAAGTAAGTGAAGTCTATTAAAATGCGAGTATCCGTATCTAAAAAACACAAAAACAGAAAAAAAACTTTAGTAATGCATAGATATTTACTTACGCATAACTACATACATACAATACATATTTAGTATTATCTAATAACTTCTAAGTTTACTTCTCGTCTGAATACAAATTGAAAACTATTAGCAATTTATATGGTTGTATTGTAGACATATATTTATTATTCTATTATTATTATACACACTTAAAACACATACTCTACTAAACTAAATACAACAACAAGAACAAAAAACTAGTAATATAACTCTACATTTACATACATACAAAATTATGAGAGAGGCAAAGTGAAGCTCCCACTTACTCACCTATCTACTCTACAAGACATTAAAAGGCTATTATCCAATTAGGAAAAATCATATATGTATACGTTAATTGTTGTTTTTTTTTTATGTTTAAAATATCTTTAAGCTACATTTTTTTACTTAACATTTTTTAGTTCTTTTTATTTTTTATTTATTTTTTGTTAAACATTCGTTACATTGAACAACCGTTTAAACTTTCACTTTATACGCAAATTCACACTCATTACCGAAGAAATTCAAATTTCACAGAAATACTGCTTTCGAAAAAATGACTGTGTACAATTTTTTACTTTCGCCCAAAACGCTTTCACAGATAAAGTAAAATTTATAAAAGAGAATTCACCAAACAACAGGACAAACTGCTTAAACTCCTACCAGAAGCGACATACCCGACATACTCAATATATTACTAGATACAAACTAGCTTTTGCTGATTTTTTTTTATATATTTATTTCATAATTTCGATTTAGCCAATAAAATTCGCACAAGTTTGAACCGATTTTCAAGAATATCAACGCTCTGGAGGAAAGGAATATATATTCAAAGCAGTCTCTTTATTTTCTTCTTTTGCATTTTCACCGTTAGGTTTAATTTAGTTGAGTTGCAGTGGCCGCCACTCAGGACGAGGTATATACAAGTACACTAAGCACAACTGGCTCATTGTGATAGCGCTTATGAGGGCTTCGTTTCTCCCAAAAAATATTGCCTTTTCAATGCCCTCTACTCTTTTGTACTCGATTATAAAAGTAACTGGAGTTCGGCCAGAAAGTTCTGTGTATAAATGCCACACTCAGCGAAGTCTAAGTCAGCGAATTTTATTCCCTCAGAAGCTTCGCTGTTGTTTTTGTAGCAGCATAAACATTACCCATACATCTACGGTAAATGCTGCTCAAGTGATAGTCCTTGCCCGGATATAAATCCGGGTCGTTTCGGTAACGTAGAACAGACTGTCGTGGGAACGTGAGAAGCTACGTTAGGGGCGTTGATTGCCCTGAATATCAGCTGACTACTTAAAACGTAAATATTAAGAAAAGTGTGTGTCGCACAAAGATAGATACACATTCGCATTGCTTTATGCTCTTTTTGGAGTAGGCAAAACATAATATTTTAAAGCATTTAGCGCAACATTGAATAATTAGAAGAGCGAAGAAGGACATTAAAAAAAATTTAGAATAGCAAAATTAGTTCCCTGATTCTACGTCTGCTAAGAAATTGCAGATATATTTAAAATTAAAAAACGTAGCCAGTGCGTGGCATTGACAGAAGGTGTGGAGGTTCAGCGCACTAGACGGGGCTAGTCTACTGGGCACGAGACATGTGAAGGTACCCTGCATAATACTAACTTCCTTCCCTCTTAAACCTACTCATTTAACACCCTTCCCCTTCTGGACCCAGTAGTGGCAGCAACATATTTAGAAATTCAGTGCCAAAATTAGTGCTTATTAAGCTTTCATGGCAATTTAAGCTTTCATGTGTAAGCATAGTACGGCTTTAGGAGTGTAATTTGGAAGATATAAAAATGATAAGCGTACTTGGTCGAGTGAAAAAAATTTAAAATGAGTTGAGTCAGAATTCCAATTATTTGAAATCTTTGGTAGAACATACACCTTCTCTTATTTCTGAGAACTATCTTGAAAAAGCACGTATACAGGGTTAGTAAGTCCGTGGGTCCAAGTAACTTTTTAACTACTCTCGTACATCTAATTTTATTTGACTTGTAATATTTATTTTCTTTATTACTGCTACACAATGCATTTTCTTTTACTAGAAACAAAACTACATTTAAACAAAATAAAACTATTACAAAAAATCAAATGAAAATTAGTTTAATTAATCATTAAGTAAATATGATATATAAATAAATACAAGTGAAAAACCAAAAATTGTAAAAACATACAAAAACGATATGTGCCAAAAACTTTCTTCTTTCTAAAGGCCTTCAAGTGTAGTATTTTAAGAATTATGATATTAGTAAAAAAAAACAGGAATAAAGTGAAATATAATTAAAATATAAGTAACGTAAAAAATGTTGGAAGGGTAAAATATTTAAATCTATTGTAAGATCAGCAAAGATGAGAAATTCTAGAAGAGTGAAAAGAAAAGAAAGATATAAATTAAAAATTTAGCGCGTTTTAAAAGCTAAGCTCCGCGAAGCCACTAAAAGAGGAGTAGGTAGCTTAATTTATTATTTATTCTTTTGTTGAAAATAAAAAAAGCTGCGCAAGCGAAGACGTGATCAAAGTTTAGCGAACATTATTTTTTAAGTTGCTGAATGAAAAATGGAAGAAGCATTATTGTCTTTAGGAATATTGTTAATTAGACGTTAATACATTTTTAAAAATATCGCTTACTGTTTTGTTATCATTAAAAGTTGGTTTGTTTGTTTTTATGTTTGTATAAATTATGTATTAAATGTTTTAAATGAAATTATTGTTAGTTTTTACTTTTATAATAAATTATTTTCATTAATTGTTAACTTCTTTTGTGAGTTGGGATATGCTTTGTAAAATTAAAATTACAATAAATAAAAAAAAACACAAATTTATTGATATGAAAACTTACCTTTAAATAGTTTTCTTTAGCTTATTTCAGTTATCACTTTGAATTTTATTTTGTGAGTTTTGGGAATATACTTACATATAAATTTTAAGAAATCTGTACCTGCATTACTCAAATACTTCACTACGCATTTTCAGTTCTTAATTATCTACATATTTTCTAAAATATTTTTTACCACGAAAATCAGCTTAATTTCAACACATTGCACGTTCACTAAAGTATGTACAGCGTAAATGTACAGCTTTCCATTTGCTATGCCTCCATAAGTGGCGGCCGCCGTGGCCGAATGGGTTAGTACGTGACTACCATTCGGAATTCAGAGAGAGAACGTCGGTTCGAATCTCGGTGAAAGATCAAAAAATTAAGAAAAAGTTTTTCTAATAGCGTCGCCCCTCGGCAGGCAATGGCAAACTTCCGAGTGTATTTCTGCCATGAAAAACCTGCTCATTAAAAATATCTGCCGTTCGGAGTCGGCTTGAAACTGTAGGTCCCTTCATTTGTGGAACAACATCAAGACGCACACCACAAATAGGAGGAGGAGCTCGGCCAAACACCCAAAAAGGGTGTAAGCGCCAATTCTATAGATATATATATATATGCCTCCATAAGTAAAAAAGGTATTCAAATTTGTAACTAATGAGATACTGTTAATAGACATCGTCATTAATTTTTCACACAACATAAAATAACGAGGGACGTATGTTTCTCTAGCGCACAAACGATTTTGTGTTCGATGGTTACATAGAAGAATCAGTTCATCAATTCTTCTTACTCCGCTAGGTGCCACTGATACCGAGATTTATTAAAAACTCGTTTTCATGATACCATTTCTCTCATATTCCGAGTGTACTAGTAACATTGAGCAGAAATAATTTTGCAAAAGCATATACGCGCTCAGCCATTTCACGTTTATTATAAAAGCTGTGCAACAAAAGTGAGTGTAATTTTAATGGCGTACGAAAGGAGCAATATATCAAAATAAATAAATAACACTGTTCAACAATTTGAGGGTCGTTGTATGGTGGCGGAATAATTCCAATCTAGTCCCATATAGTAAAACCTCAAAACCGTCTTGCATTCTTTGGTTAAATTACTTTGCTAAAGCCATATTAAATTTGCAATATTTTGCCTAAATGTTTGTAGAATAAATGAAAAAAGAGTTAAAATACATATACATCGAAGAGAAATAATTGCTAAGGAGCATTAGTAAAATGTTGCGAGAAATAATTTTGTAGCTTTGTATATTCTAACCAGTTAGATCTGTCACGAAAGTGCCGTTTAGGTCCCTTTTTTAGAAAGTCCGAATAAAATAGCAGTTTGAAGGACGCTTGATGGTTAAAATTATTTGCAAAAAAAATTTCAATAGAGGTCCCCTCAAAACAAAATCTTTGTAGAAAGATGTCCATTAACAAAGACTACTCATATCAGAAAGAGCACCAGAAAGATATGAGTAGCTTGGAAAATCACTCCCTCGAGCTCTCGATAGTGTCTATATTAACTGGGCAGAGCTTTTAAATTTCGATTATTCGTCTATTCACTTGGCTCCACATCACTGCTTGTCTTGCTATAACTGATGAGGAGACGTGCAAAAATCTCTGTCTGCAAAAAAAAAAATTATTTTTGATGGTCTGGAGGTTGATGAAACAGAAAGGATACCTGGGAAGCGTGCAACTATGCGCAACTCACCCATCCGCATTAAAATTATTTCGCAGCTCAAAAGTATGTTAGAACAAAATATATGTACTTATAGAACTCTTCAAGGCTAGAATATAGACATAAATATTATTTTTGAAAATCGGGTAATAATAAATATAATAAACAACTCCAATTCAGCGGTTTTTAAAAGGTTTAACATTTTTTTATGGTGCAGAAATCCTCTCTATATAAGTTTTAAATATACATATATGTATATAAGTGGGGGTGGACTTTTGCCCCCTTTTTTGTTTTCAGCAGTCAACCCGAGTCAGCTTTGTGGTTTGAATTTTTTCATACATTTTAGGCTGATTAGTACAAATATACACTTTTGTTCAAGTTTTTTTTTTGCTTCGTTGACGAGCTTTCAGTTTTAATCCTCAAGCGTTGTTAATTTTTTGTCAGACATCGGTCTTCACTGCATCAATTTTA
Organism: Anastrepha ludens; assembly: GCF_028408465.1. NCBI lineage: Eukaryota > Metazoa > Arthropoda > Insecta > Diptera > Tephritidae > Anastrepha > Anastrepha ludens. The sequence goes on from NC_071498.1 coordinate 105,122,987, forward strand.
CACAATGGGTTTAAAACTAGAGATTTGAAGTTTATCTGATATTATTTGATAATTTATTGAATATATACATATTTTTTTTTCATTTTCATATGTTTTCTAATAAAATATTATTTGTAAAAGGCAAAATTAAAAATGTTTATTCATCACTTTGAGTTAAAAATCCAAGCTATTTCGTATACCAATCGCAAAGTCATATGCGTGGGTCGTTTAAAAGGACCGATCTGTATGAAACTCGGTGTGTGTTCTTCCAAAAGGTGCTATTAATTATTTTCTTATCATGTCTATAATTATTTATTATAAATTATAATTGTTTATCTAAAATGTGTGTATAATGATAAATAATTCGATAAAAAATAAATTAAACTTATAATTTACTTATTTCATTGTACTGAATTGGAGAAAATGCAGAATTTCTTACAATTTACAGAGAAAGAATATTAGCTAACATTTAAAACTGTGCTAATAATGCATTAGTGACAATTTGAAGTGGTTCTTTGTTCAAGTAAAATCTAGACCAATATGATTTGAAAGCGAAGTAAATTCTTTCAAAGTTCTATAAATCGGAGCATTAGAAGCATAATTGCATTTAACTACTCCTAGCCAGAAAATGTCATGATTTGCTGAGCTTCGCTGAGGAATATTACAATTACTTTTTTCAAGTAGCGATGGGGAGTCAATCGCCCCACTTATCAAATCGAAAACGTACGTGAGAGAGAGAATGGTCCTTCTAATATCTAGCGTAATTAGATTAATGAGCAGGCACCGACTTTTATAGGATTGAATTCGATCAGTGGAATCCAAAGAACGCAAAGCATAACGCACAAAAGCTTTGTGGACACGTTCAAGCCTACTAGCAGCGACGAGCATAATATGGCCTATAAAGAAAGACGACATATTCCTGCTTCGAGTGCACCAGAGAGGTACACATATAGCAGCTTTAGGTATATGGATCAACAAAGTCCGAATTAAAACATCGAATTGCAGAATATGACTTTGCAATAATGGAATTTAAATGTCTCTGAAAAGAGAATATTAACTAAACATAACCTCGATACGACTTTGCATACAAACAACGCCTAATTTGAAATGGTGTTTTTTGGTTGTTTCCTTAAAAGCGTGTAAAACAAAAACAAAAAAAATATTTTTTATTTTTGTTTCCAGAATTTTATTTTTTGATCCATTGTTAAAAAATAAAAATTTGTTTTTGGCTATATGTGGCTCGTTCAAAAAGTTGTTAGCCTTTAAAAAATGGTCTTCCCAAAAACGGTGTGCCGCTGGCGAAACGGATTCCGGGACTCACAGGTGTCTGAAACCAAAAAGACAAAAAGTTTTATGTTATCGTGTGAACTACGATCTTAAAAATAAAAAAACTTGACAAAATGGTGGACGTTCAAAGATGAAGAACCGTTTTTTGACCCTCTTTTTGACTTTAAAGGTCCGAAAAAAATACAAAATTTTTTTTTTTTTTCAAATGATCGTAGTTCACACGATAACGACATCAATTCTACGTCATTTAAATTCCATTTTATCACAATCAGTAGAACCGGCCATATCTGTGTCGCCAGCTCGACAAACGTGGTTTCGAGAAAAACTCGCTTAAAGTTTTTGGTTCATATTTTGCATAAGTACATAAAAGCATATGTGAAAATGGCCATAAAATACTTATAATCGCTAGTCGAGTATCGGATATTCGGACTTTCAAAAAATCGTCATTTTTGAATATTTCATCTACATAAATCAGCAAAACAAACAAATCCATTTTTTTTTTCAAATGCGGCGAGGGACTTAAGGATATCAAAATATTTGTTTAGTACAACTCGGAAGTTTTTAATTCTTTTTTTTTTTTAATTATATTTATATAAATATATTTATGTACAAATACATACTTGTTTGCGTGAAAGGCATATATTTTCATTTTGTATATTTTCTTTCGTAGATTTTATAAATGACTTATTTTTGAAATTCATGTTGTTTAAAAGCACTTTTTTCGCAAGAGCAGGCAGTATGATTTTTTATGCAACACATACATGTATACATAGTTGATGACAATCGGATTTGTATACTACGCAAAAGCACCGATTTACCAATGGCAAATAAGTCATTGAAAAATAAAAATTGTTTCTCTTATTTTCCCACTTTTAATTAAATATTCGTTAATAACTGAAAAATGCCATTTGCAATTAAATTCAAATAAAGATACGTACATACATATTTGCAGGCAGGCATACGAAGTACCAGTATATACAAATGTAGTAAATAAATAAATACATAGAGATAAACTGCTCAATTTTCGCAAACTACTTGCGCAATAAAATGGAACTTTTCGAAAATCTTATCTCAATACTCTGCGTTGTGATTGTGTATTAAGTGTGTAAAAAATTTAATAAGCATTATATAAAAAAACAACAAAAAAATCATTAAATAAGAGTATATATTATATATGGATGTGTAAAATAGGATTGGCTAATGACAAAAAATAAATAAACAAAATAAAATAAAAAACCGAAAAATAAGAATAGTAATATTGTGCAAAAAGTATTTATATGTATATATTGAAGGTAAACCATTTTTAATTAGAAGTAGAAAACTATGAAACAAAAACATGTACTTGCGCACGGCAATGAAAAAATTGGTGAGTGGATAAGGAAGAAAAAATAGCATGCGATTTCTATTAAGACCCGAGAGCAGAGAACTAATGTGGTGAGTACGAATACTGAAATGGCGCAGATTTCCGTTGTTGTTTTGCATGGCTAAAATTGTATGTAATTAATTAGTCAGTTAAACAACAACAACAACAACAACTTACCAAGTAAAGCATAGTGAATATTTACTATAACTACAAGCCACACAAATACACACGCGTAAACGAAGGATAATAATTCCGGAGACATATCAACAACACTTTTATTGTATTATTAGCTACAGTTGTATTTTAATTCTGATTTTCAATATATATTTTTCTTGTTTAATACTTATAGTGATTAAAGTATAGATACTTTAGCATTTAAGGCGATTTTAAAACACTAAAATAATCAAAAAAATTACTTGTAAAACAAAAACAAAAAAAGGTAGATCATGTAAATTTGAAATTTTCAGCATAAGAGAGTCAAGAGGAAATAAACTAAAACGCTAACTTTGTAAAACAAAAACACTACACTTGTAACTACACAAATACTTATATACATGCGTACATGCAACTGTAAAAATTGGTATGAGAAACGAGAGTAGTATATTTTCCTTCTAAATGGAATTATTAGGTGGGCTTACATTGTATGTATCAAGGCATTGAGGCCAAAGAAAACAAATTTACACGCGACAAAAGTTAAATTAAATAAAATATAAAACCAAATAAAATCGAATCAAATTAAATAGCCAAGCAACATTGTACCAAATAAGAGGAACAAAGTAAATATGTATGTATGTAATACCATCAAAGAAAAATGCATTATTATAGTTTTCTAAACCTCATACCAAATTTCCGTTCTATGCAAAAATTAAATTTAGAAAATAAAAACAAATAAAAACACAAAAATAGCAGACCGAATCTACCACTCGCAAAATCTAAGTAAATACTTACAGTTAAAATGCAGCTAATAAAAAAAAGATAAATAAAAAAAAATTAAAGAAAAAAATACATAAATCAATTAAAAAATGTATAGCAATAAATGCAACTTTAAAATGGTGTAATAAAAGTAAACTTGCAAGAAAACAAAATTAACTAAATTCGTATATACATAAATATGTACTTACACATACATACATAAGCTCAATTTCACACTCACACCATTCCTCAACTCACTCACTTCTACTTCTGCTACCTAGCAGCAGGCACAGAAGTTTAATCGATGAGCGAGGTAAGCCTGTTTTTAACTCTATCAATAAACTGAAATAAAAAATTAAAAAAATTTCAGAAAAAAAGCAAACAATTTTTATAGCAAACTGTTGAATGATAATTGTGGCAAGAGCGCGTGTTGCACTTTCTTGTTGAATAAACAAAAAACAAAACAATATTAATAATAATAATATCGCATAAAAACAATTATATGTAAGAAAGAACAAAAAAAAAAACGAAGAACTGCTGTAAGTTGCAGTAAGCAAAACTTCGAACACTCACAAAAACTGTAAGTAAGTAATTTTCATGGTTGTAAAATGATGATCAAAATAGGCTAGAAACTTTCACAACTACTCAAACTCGAACTCATAACTCATAACTCATCTACAATTCCCCTTGGTTTGCATGCTAGTTAGCTAATACCACTGTATGTGTATCGTTTAACATTTTTTATTGTTACCCTTGGATTTATACATACAAACATAGCCTCATTTATGTACATACATATGCATGTGCGCATTCTCATTTGCATCGCTCATTTCGAGAATTCCATGTATTTGCTAAAATATCTACAACTCAATTCAACGAATAAATCGAAAAAAACTTCAACATCGAATATCTCGACAAACGAATAGCTGTTACAAGAGTACCCTCTTATCTCATTAATGTTGTTCAATTATGTCGCAAGTTGAGCGTAAATGCTTCATAGTAACTAATTTCCTATGTACATATAAAACATATATCAGACAATCTTGTTTTCAACTACATACAGATGTTCTGTGTATGCAGATATACGAATAGCACGAGCCCCGAAATACAAGGTCTGTTACAAAAGTTCCCGAACTGATGAAACATTACAATCAGATTCCCCATTCATACAGACTTGCAGTACTTATATATCCACCTCCTAGAAATCTTGTTCAGAATGGCGGTCGCCTCCCTTTGCATGTCTTCAATGCCTACATAATGCTTTCCTTTCATAGCCAAATTTAATTTTCAAAAAACAATCACACGGACAGAATGACAATGAATGAATGTTCAAAAGGTCCGTTACCACAGTTGAATGATAAGTTAGCGCATTATCATGCGACATGCGTCAATTGCCATTTTCACGGTACAGTGGTGGAAAAGAGTCGAATGAGTTGCTCTGTGGCTACCATTCGGGAATGCGTAGTTTCGAGTCTACGTGCATGATAGAACAAGTTTGTTCTAACAGCGGTCGCCCTCGGCAGGCAATGACAAGCCTCTGAGTGTATTTCTGCCATAAAAAAGCTCTTCATAAAAACCATTTGCCGTTCGGAGTCGGCCAAAAACTGTGGGTCTCTCCATTTGTGGAACAACATCAAGACGCACGTCACAAATAAGAGGAGGAGCTCGGCCAAACACCTAACAGAAGTGTACGCGCCAATTATTTGGCAAAAACATCTTCGGAATTTATTGCCGTTACTGCTGTTACTATAACCAACTTAAGGCATGCAACAGCAATCGCATTATTTTCCTAAATTATTTTTTAATTAGTACTTTGACTCTTTTGATATTTTCCTTAGAAGTTGCTAGTATGATATAATGCTTCCTTTACATAGTACTGCCTTGTAAAAGGAATTTAAAGAATCGTATTCTCGCATGAAGACGAATTTTCCTTTTGAATTTTAATGTCTCTGGAACGTCCGTGCTTTGTTACACCAATTCATTACAATTTCTTATATGATTTTGCATATATTGGTAGAGTAAAGCATAGTAGCTCGAGTGCTTAAAAATCTAAAAAAATGGCACCACTAGTTGTTGCGATATGAAGGCAGTCTGGAAACTTTTGTGACATACTTTGTATGATACAGATAGTAAATTATTTTAATTTAAAACTAATAAATCATTTTAATTTTTAAACCAATTGCCTTTTAAATATTTATCTAAATATTGATATATATATATTAATACATTTTTTTTCCAAAAAATTTAAAATACTTAAAATTAATTAAATTATCCTTCTTCTTCCTAAAATATATTTGCTCTATTTAGTCGTTATGTTTGTGACAGCAGCAAAAAGAACAGATAAAAATTTCTTTGGGAATTTTTTACTCCTGATAGTGAAAATATTCAAAATCAATACACACATACACATATATAATAATCCCGATTTCCTTTTTTAGCTTTAGTTAGTCATTAAGTTTTATTTGAAGATTAGCTTTGCTAACAAATTTTCTCCTGATTTAAGGTAATTCAATAAATACAGTGAAATGAATTGAAAGGTCTTTAAATTTGCAAAAAATATGTAAATATAATAGTGTGGCTTTTGTTTCTTGACTTTGGATGTAATTATTTTGAAACACATCCAATGTATGGGCGCCACTTGTTTAGCATGGACACAAAGAAAGAGTTAAGCTACGTTGTTTTGTGCGTGTGAAACTCTCTACTAAAATATCAAGAAAAAAAAAACGGAATGTCTACTTACATTGCATCAAATCAAAAATTTCTATTTCAACCTTTTACACCAAACGCTTCTAAATAGCGCAAATATGTTGGAATCTGAAACACGCAGTTGCAATAAAACACACTGAGACAAAAATCTTGTTTTTTGTTTTCCTGAAAAAATGTCATAGGCACGTGAATTAACAGATGTTATGCGTAATTCTGCACACTCAAATGTTCATTTTCTCATGAATTTAATTTTTAAAAGCATTTTAAGTGAGGAACTTTCAGTGAGGAAAACTTGAACAGAGGTATCCATTGCGTATACTTTATTTCACGGGAGAAGACTTTAACTATATTTTACGTTTCTATAAAACAGCAAAAATATTGAAGTTAAGGTCTTACAAAATCTGGCTATGCCATGAATGCATGGTCTGGCAAAATGGTCCGGTGCCTTAACATTTTCACGTCCGGTGACATCAACGTTATCCCATTTGCAAAGCTTGGAGCTGTTTGGAAGTCATTTGCAAAGTTTTTCAAAGCCTTGTGAAAATATTCTCTGAAAATGGGTTCCCAAGGAGATCCACTTTAGAAGATAATTATGCTGATATGCTTTCTGCTCCTCCTGACGATTTCGACGATTGTTGTTTAGAAGGGTCAAGTGAAAGTGATGCAGAAACTACAGATTCACATATTTTTACTGAAGTGCGAAGACGACACCGGATCAATCCATTACCGAGTGATTTGATTCCAATTTCTCCATCTAATAAACATAAAAGAAGGAGAACCGTGTGAACGTGAAAGTGTTAAGGCACTCATTGTGGGCCACTGCTGGTTTTATTGTTCCTAAACGACTTGCCTCAGCACTTAAAATTTACTAAATCCTTAATGTTTGCAGGCGATGTCGAAGTCTATCTGTCGGACAATTGATTGTCATAACTTGCAGTTTGATATTACTGTCTTTCAGCGATGGTATTCCAAGATAATTTGATCCATTCCCCAGCACAAAGAAATTCAGTGTGATTTTAACTACCTGGAGAAAAGTAAATGCAAATTTTTTGAATAGCTGGATATGGTATATTCTCTTCCCGTTTGGTATCCATTAGACTGTCATTGAGTGAGTGAAAGTACTTAAAATCATTTTTAAAAATTTAGTTATTTGAAACTTTAAAGTCCTATAAAAAATTAAATTGAATTAAAGCACTACTATAGAAAATCTTTAATTTCAACTCCTTATGAAATTTTCCCTGTATAACTTTTTTATAAGCATTTTCCTGTAAAACTTTTATTGTCGCTCAGTGTAATGAACACAAATTGTTTCTAGTGAAATTGACGTAAATTCTCGGGCTAAAATTTAATTTTTTTTTAATTTTAATTTTAATTTTCATGTTTTTTTTATTGCATGTTTGATAAATTTTAGTTGGCCATTGCCATTAACACTATGTGTACTTGTCTAAGTATTTCATTAGAAGCGGAGCAATTTTCGCTGATATCAAAAGAATCATAAATGAATTCCCTCCAAAAATTTCTTAAGTTTCAAAAAAAACGTATTAAAATGTTAATAAATGTCAATATGAATTTGTAGTTTATATGTAATATACACATACACACGTACACTCTTTAGCAAAAATTACATTGAAAACATACATCCATACATCCATAAGCTTAATTAAGCAAAAGCTTTCAATCATCTGCATTCATCCAATTGATTATTATATAATAAATAAGTGGAAAATATACATAGTAAAATTTAAGTCGTTCAAATGGTTTTATTAGCATTTTAATCAAAACAACCACAACAAAAACCAAATAATTATTATACAGTTTATGTATGTATTTAGCAAAAAGCGAGTTGAATTGTCTAGCGGAAATGCATAATTTGATCATCGCTCAAGGCAATGCATCCTAGAGGGAAGAGCAGCATCGAGAGAAGCGAAGCGTAAGCTCAAATTCTCAAATATATATATGTATGTAAGTAAGTGATTAGCAAGCGTAGGGATTCTGAGTGGTATGTACTTACTGAGTGTGGAAGATATAGAGTGAGCAGAAGTGTGAAAAGTTTACTGGTGCGAAGTGTGTGTATGCATTGCGGCAAGACGAATGAATGAATCGCATTTGTTTGGAAAACTTTTCGAATCAAATATTTTTGTTTTTTTGGTTTCTTATTTCTGTGGTGGTTCGTCTTCTTCTTTTTAAGAATTTGTTTTCTTAGATATGCCAAAATTTTACATATTATATGTACATACAATGAAGGGCTTAAGTCCACATATGGCAGCATATTTTCTTTTTTTTTCAGAAGGTATACAATAATTGAAAAAACTGTTGATGTGGTTTTTTTCAGAATTTATATTTATTATCAAAAATTATTTCATTTGCTTTATAACAAAAAAAGTAACAAAGCAACAAAAAGTCTACATATATCCATCTGATTTGGTTCGCTCAAGCAAGGCAAGCATTGAAAAAAAAGCTGTAAAGTAGGTACCGTTATTTGAAAACTCCAGTTGATAAATATCCGTTGCAGTTGCATACATTTAATTGTTTATTTCGTAGTTTGTCGCTGGCCTTGTGAAGTGAATATAAAAATGAGCCCGAAATAATAAATATCTTCTGATTAATAATAATAGGTAATGGATTTCATAGCATACTGCACTAAGAGTCAAATAATGGCTCTTATATTACGCACCCAGGCAACTAAATACACCGCCGCAAAGTGCGAATTTTAAGTCCGATATAGAGAAAAATTCGACAAAGCATTGTAACTGACGCGAAATCGCTCAAAAAAGAGTTGATGGAGGTATGGAACCAAATAACGCGGGAAGAACTTATGAAACTAGTTGAATCAATGCCACGACGCCTTCACGCAATGATTAATAACAGGGGTGGGTCTACTAAATACTAAAAGTATTCCAAAAAGCTAATTTAAAATCAATAAATTTTTTTTAAGCAAATTCAACTGTATGGAAACTTTTGCCATTTTTTTGTTATTTTGATAATTTCCTTGTTACAAAGCAAGTGAAATAATATATTTTAAATATATAAATTTATGAATAAATATGAATTCCAAAAAAAAATCTACATCAACAGTTTTTTCAATTATTGTACACCTTCTGGGAAGTAAGAAAATCTGCTGTATGTAACCTTAAGTGTTTCACTGTGCTAATTATGAGATTCTTTTTTGCTGCTTTCCTTCATTACTATGCCCAGCACATATGCAAAATATCTTGTTGGCGGGTATATATATGTGCATACGAACATTCACTTATACATTTAAACATGCACACATACACACTTAGTACAAACTCGTACTCGTTAAACCATATTATCTGCATCATACTCTGGTAGTACGTTTTCGTCCTATGCGTGTGCTCGCTTATAAGTTTTAAATATACGTCTATTGATTTGTATGGCTGTGTGTTTGCATTTGTATGTGTAAATAAAACTATATTCTCTCGGTTGTGCGCTTTTAACTGAAGTTCTACTAAAGAACCCTAAACAAAACATTGGGAACACAAACACACACACACACTCACTCGCATACAAATACGCTCAAATACACACATGCATTAACTGATGCGAAAAATCCACAAAAATTCACAGGTACTTGAGCTCATCTTTTGGGAAAGGTTAAAAAGTAATATTGTATAGAATATTTTTAATAATAAATGTACGACATTTTATTGCAAATTTTGTGAAAGTGTGTTGATGAAAATCTGTGTATTACATATATACATACATACATGAATGCATATTTTATATAACTAAATATGAATAAACATACATATGCCTGATTGTTGAACCTTCGACTGGGTCTTTTAGCCCATTAGTGGTGTGCACTACAATGTTGTCGCACAAAATGTGGCACCTGTTCTTTTATGCCATCTCCTTAGAGCAAATGGCTTTTATGAGAAGCTTTTCATGAGAGAAATGCAGGTCGGAGGTTTACCATTGCCTGCCACGTGGCTACCGCTATTAGAGAAACAAAAACAAGTTTTCTATCATTTGATGTCTCATGTCCATAGGGCGCATCACAGCCTGAACTAACCGAATGGTGGGTAGCCCCCAAATGGCTGAGGCGGTTGTCATACTTGCATAACCAACTTTCACATAAACACCAACACTCTCACGCATACATACATATATATGTGTATTTAGGGGAAATATTTGCATGCATTTATATTCTTCTGTAGTAGTGGTGCGTAGATACATTTTACTTAAATACTTACATACAAACTACATACATAAGTACACATAAATGATGAAAAATTGTTACAATCTGCGTTACTTACTTTTAGCGTCAACTCACTGACGGCATATACCTATATGCGTATATACTTATAGCATATATACATACATATACATATATATATATATATATATATATATATATATTATAATTATTATTATTGAAAAAACAAAAAAAAAATTTAAAATACAAAAAAATTTAAAAAAAGGGAACTTGCAATGAAAGTGTATTAAATTAAAATGTAAATTTATTTTCAATTTCAAGACTTGAAAACATTGTGCTAAATACTTTATATACATAAACAAAATCAAAATCAGTAAACAAAAACAAAAATAAAAAGGAAACCCAAACGAAGAGAATTCATACACAAATACACACACACTGTATGCGACAATGTTACTTCGTTACTTGTTAGCTTCTAAGTCCAATACGTAAACGCATTTACACTCATACATACAAGCGATTCACATAAATCACTTCTAAATTTACGGCGTTTTACAATACTTCATATCCGGCGTGACAAAAAAAACGGAAAACAATAATTTCAAACAGCCACCTGAATAAAAATGTTAGACACAAAAATTACAAACTCAATTTATGCCAAATTTTTAGGTTTGACGTCTCACAAAAATGAAAAAAACAACAAAAATTTCATAGTTTGTTGTGCTGAAGAGCGAATCATTTTATTTCTTTAATCTACTGTAAAACTGTAAAATAATACTATTTTTATTTATTTTTTCATATACAAGAATAATTATATACACAAGCAATTTTGTATTTATAATAAATAATTTTGAAAAGAAGAAAAATTTAATATATACACAAACAATAACAATAGTAGCTATTGTTCTTGCTTTCACTTTCCACACACACACACACACACTCATGCACACACACACACACACACCAACTAAATGACAGTATTTAAAGACAACCACTTGTAAAAGTATATGAAATTTTAATAGAGCGAATGAAAATGTACACTGATTGTGTAAAACAGACAATTATTACCATATTTAAGATGAAGAAACAATTCAAATTATTCCATGATGTAAATTCTTTTCAAATAATATGAAAATAAAAATGAAATGAGAAACAAAACAAAATGTGAACAATTAGTGTTTTTCGTAAAAATTGTTTTTTTTTTTAATAATATCGTGCAGTGATCAAAATGGATCAAAAAAGAATAGAAAATCGCCACAAATTTTCAAAAAGATTACCAATTTCTTTTTCATATTTTTTATGTGTATATTCCCATAAAAGCAACGACATAATTAAGCCCTCTTCGATTTGGCATCCGTCAGCGAGTGGCGAATAGATATAACAACTGGCATAAGTAAACGTTGGCAGCACTGGAAAATAGTTGCCGAAAATGACATTTGTTTGGAAGTACTTAATTTTTGTTATTTTATTATGTTTATTATTAACCTTGCAACTATTGCTCAGAGAAAGCTTTATTTAAGAAGAAAAAATATAAAGAAACGGAAGTGCGGAAAATTGCATGTTCAAGTATGTATGACAAAATGAAATGTTTGAATTATAGATAGCGCAAAGACTCGCATACGAATTTGCTTCGTACTGTTGCATTGTTCAACATTTCCCCTCGAAGAATTTCGGATGCGGCAACAATCAATTAGCATCAACCATGCCCAGATCTCGGATGCACCTGTAGTGTTTTTCGGCAGGTAATCGTTTTGCGAGCATGTCTGCAGGCATATCTTCAGTTGGCATATAATAGGACTATGAATAAGTTCGTGCGGTTTTACAACAGATGGCGTAACTTGATTATTATTCCATCGATCCACATTTCCAAACATTCATTGGAGAGCTACTGTCGTAAGGCACAAACGTCAGTATAAGTTTTTTATTTGAAGCGTAAACAACAATATTTTTACCACACTTGAAAATGTCGAATTTCGTGCCAAATAATGTGTTTTTGCGGGGAATTCTTCTTCATTATTTTAATATGAAGAAAAAAGCAGCCGAAAGTCATCGTATCTTGGTGGAAGTTTATGGTGAGCATGCTCTATCTGAGCGAACGTGCCAGAAGTGGTTTGCACGCTTTAAAAGTGGTGATTTTGGCTTGGAAGACGAAGAACGCGAGGGTGCGCCGCCAAAGTTCATGGATACCGAATTGGAGGAATTGCTCGATCAAGATCCGGCTCAAACGCAAGAAGAGGTTGCAAAAACTTTGGGAGTTGATCAATCAACCATTTCCAAACGTTTAAAAGCCATGGGAATGATCCGAAAGGTAGGCCATTGGGTGCCGTATGAATTGAAGCCAAGAGACGTTGAACGCCGTTTTATGGCATGCGAACAACTGCTTCAACGGCACAAAAGAAAGGGTTTTTTGCATCGAATTGTGACTGGCGATGAAAAGTGGGTCCATTACGACAATCCAAAACGTCGGGCAACGTATGGATACCCTGGCCATGCTTCAACATCGACGTCGGCGCAGAATATTCATGGCCTGAAGGTTATGCTGTGTATCTGGTGGGACCAGCTGGGTGTTGTGTATTATGAGCTACTGAAACCGAATGAAACGATTACGGGGGATGTCTACCGACGACAATTGATGCGTTTGAGCCGAGCACTGCGAGAAAAACGGCCGCAATACGCCGATAGACACGACAAAGTTATTTTGCAACATGACAATGCTCGGCCACATGTTGCACAAGTGGTCAAAACATACTTAGAAACGCTCAAATGGGATGTCCTACCCCACCCGCCGTATAGTCCAGACCTTGCGCCATCCGATTACTATCTCTTCCGATCGATGCAACATGGCCTGGCTGACCAGCACTTCCGTAATTACGATGAAGTCAAAAAATGGATCGATTCGTGGATTGCGGCAAAACCGACCGAATTTTTCACAAAGGGAATCCGTGAATTGCCAGAAAGATGGGAAAAAGTAGTAGTAAGCGATGGACAATATTTTGAATATTAAATTTGTAACCATTTTACGTCAATAAAGTTTCAAATTTCGAAAAAAAAACCGCACGAACTTATTCATAGTCCTATTAGTTTACCACAATATCGCCGTTTTGATGTTTCTCGCGTTTGGAATGGTGTCGTACGTCTATATGTTTGGAACGCCAGTGATAAGCGCTGCTCTGCACTAACTTTTGTGCACTTTGACTGTCATTATAGATCATAATCGAGCTATCCTTTAATCCGATTTCCCTTAGGAGTTTACGCAGGTATAGAGCCTATTTTGTTGCTTCACATAAAGCCATATACTCGGATTCAGTGCTCGAAAGTGAAACAGTTCTCTGCTTGAGTGATTCCCACGATATTGCTGCTGCAGCTATTATAAAAGCGTAACCAGAATACGATCGCCTATCAGCCATATTCGCGCTACAATCCGCATCAGCAATTGCATACATAATATGTCGTAATTTATTGTACCTTTTAAGTACCTTAAAACACGCTTAGCTGCCTTCCAATGAGTTTCGTTGTAGTTCGAGTTGAACTGGCTCAAAAAATTAATGTTGAAAGCCAAGTCAGGATGCATTGTAAGAGCCAAGTATGTATAATAAAGCACCGACCAAACTTTGATATGTATATTTTTTCATTTCAGTTTCATCATGTGCAGCTGGTTTTTCTAGTTCAGTGTTGAATTCTCGTGGAGTTTTAACTGGTTTGCAGTCCTCCATATTAAAGCGTTTTGAAATTTGTTCTGCATACTCACGTTGATTTAGAAACACACTGTGCTTTTTGAGATCTTGGTGAAATACTATACCCAAACAAGTTTTTACTCGACCTATGTCTTTTATCTCAAAGCTTGCGGCGAGAGATTGTAAGTGTACTCGCATACGAAATTGCTTCGTACTGTTGCATTGTCCAACAGCAACTAGCTATACATGATTAACTAACGAGCAATATGTGTTGAGTTTTATCTAATGCAAATAATTTTATAAGTGTTATTGCAGAACTGCAGAGATGTTGCTTACGCCAGGTGATTATAGGGCTTCTTTCATTTAAGCCTTGTCTTCCAATTGTTTAGGTCAGACAGTATCAAAACTTCGCTGCTGATATGCTGTTCAAGTCTATCCATGTTGGTATTGTGGCGATGACTGATTCGGTGTCAAGATTGCGTTCAAGGTCATTGTGGAGGAGCATTAACGGCGCACTTTAATACTTTATTTTGAAATCTCTGAACCTGCATTACATTGCTGGAATTTGAGCAAGCCCAACGTTATATTCCATATACCATGTCCCATGTCGTATATTCTTTAATATAATGTTTTTGAGATATGTATATATGTATGTATATTTCCATAGTAAAGTATAATTTATCTATCTTGGTTTAAGTAAATTTTCGAAACAATATCCAATATGCGTTTTTGGAGTCGGCAAACTGTGTGGAAGATTGAAGGGTTTTCTAGTTTTTTCGATTTTTATGCTACATATTCTTTAAATTTGAGCAATATGTCTATGAGAGAGGTTCAATAAATACCCATGTTAAAAATAAAGACACAATTTTTTCAACGTTCCGGTCATTTTTTTAACCCCTCCAAAAAAAAGGTTTTTTTTTGAACTCTCCAAAATGCGCCTATGTCTCGGCGTTGACTTCTTTGTTCGAACTAAAGTTTTTTCCGGCGAGCCATTTCTTCATATTAGAGAAAAATAAAAAGTCGTATGGAGCCGGATTGGGTGGATATAGGGCTGCGGCAGCAATTCATAACGCAATCCCTGCAGTTTGGCAATGACAACTCAGGATGAATGTGCTAGTGCATTATCGTGGTGAAACAGCTTCTTCTTTTTCGTCAAATGCGGCCGTGTCTCCTTCAATTTTTTGGGAAAGCGATCCAATAACCCACTGTAGGTGGATCCAGTGATCATTCTTCCTTTTTCGAAAACATTAATGTGGATGAGGCCGTTCGCAACTCAGGAAATCGTCGCCATGTCTTTTCCGGCCGATGGGCCGGATTAGTTTGTGGTGTATAATGATGAATCCAGGCTTTATCAACAGTGACAGTTCGGCGCAAAAATTCCTTCGGATCTCGCTTAAATTGCTCCAAACACTGCTTTGAAGTTAACAGCCGCATCCGCTGTTGTCCACCGGTAGCAATCGCGACCGTTCCGGTCGACACACCTATCGCCTCTATTACTTCGTGCACTTTCGTTCGTCGATCAGTGAGAATCATGTCGTGAAATTTTTGAATGATTCCCTAGTTAACCACGTCTTCCGGGCATCCTGGTCGCTCCTCAACAAAAACGGATGTTCGCCCACGTTTAAATTCGTTGAACCAATATCTGTGGTATAACTGTGGTCATAGATAGCGAAGCGTCTAATTTTACCACCCAAAAACAAAAAGCGAATTACCGAACGATACTGCACTTTTTCCATCTTAGCGAAATCAGCAAACACGTCTTACTCGAATGGCTCCCAAATCCAAACTAACCTGTCAATCAGTCTGAAATTTGTTTTGCTGTCAATAGATGACAGCACACGATGCTAACTCCAACATCTCTCAGAAACGCCATATTCCATCAAACACGGGTACTTATTGAACCGCCCTCGTAAGTTGCGTATATATCTTAAAAACAGTAATAATTTACCTAAGTCGTGATTAAAAAAGTTTTTTTCAACATATGGCTTTATTTACAATATATGCATATCTGAATTTGAGAAATTTTACACTACTACCGTTAAATATATTATATGAAGATCTGCTTAACCTAGATGTTTTCTGCCTCAGACTGAGAATTAGTTAAAGTCAAATTCTTTCTCCAAGAAGTACATTCTTGATTTTATTCGGAGCCAGTTGATCTCGATGAAATACCTATGTGCAGTCTTTTTATCTTTATAAAGGCAAACTAATTGCATAAGATATGCTCTGAGGTTGCATTAGCCTCTAGGTATAGTCATTAACATTCTCAATGTGATTGCTGTTTTGACTGAGCTAACTTTTGAATATGCACAACAATTTTACAAAAAACCTAAAAACTAACTAAACAAAAACAATTTGAAAATTTGAAAAAAATAGAATACAGAAAAAATCTATAGAAATCATGTATTTTGTCCGCTTTGGCCGACAATTCCTTGACTTACAATGTTCCAGCACAATTTAAGCTACTAACACTTCGATAAAAAACTTTCCGCAACTCTCTAAGTCCACTACTTTGAGTTCTTTTTCTTAGGTTACAACAATATCTGTGATTAACAATCCTACCAAAATTGTAGCGCCATTACTTTATCTCCTACCTTCAAGGGAAGAGTGGGAACGTGACGATGTAAGACGGGGTGAGACCATCCATGTCTACACAGATGGCTCAAAGCCCAGGGGCAGGGTGGGCGGAGGTGTATATTCCGAACATCTGGGGATCTGCTTCAGTTTTCGGCTCCCCGACTACTGCAATGTTTTTCGGGCTGAACTGATGGCAATAATAAAAGCGGTGACACTGGTACAGGATGATGCGATACATGGAGATGATATTCACATTTTCACTGATAGCCAGATGGCGATAAAATCCCTCACAAACAGTCAACAACCTCTAAGGTCGTCATGAAATACCGCACATCTCTCAAAAAAATGGTTAATCCAATTCATTCAAAGGTAACAAGGATTCCTTGCCATTGTGACATTGAGAGTAATTGTAGAGCCTAAAAACTAGCGAGACTCTGCACTAAATTGACCGATGTGGACACAGCCAGTGACATTGGCATACCCTTGCAAGCATGCAAGATACTTATGCTTGAAGAAATCGTAAGAGCAGCGAACCTAAGATGGAGTAATGAAACCATTTGTAGAATCGCCAGACAATTGTGGCCGACACACACGGAATCTGTGCTAAGCCAAAATAAGCACATTGAGAGGAGGAAGCTCTTCATCCATCCTATTAGACACTGTCCCGTGATAACTGAAATCAAAGTGCTTATTTTGTCTTATCACAGATTCCGTGTGTGTCGGCCACGATCTCGCACCTTCTGTGCCATTGTCCTGCTATATCCAGACGTAGGTTTTTCATTTTAGGTAATTTGTTTAATGAATTTGAAGATATCAGTTCTGCGCAAGTTAAGGATCCTCTAAAATTTTAGAAAAGTACACACTGGTTTTAGGAGAAATAAGAGCAAGTTCCCCATGCGGCATCACAATAGGCAATGAACCATAATGCGTCCCACAAGACAACCACTTTAACTTAACCTGAAAGGACTTCTGGGGCAAATATAAATAACACGAACAATAAATATGACTCAATAAAGTTTGACAACTGATTTCGGATGCTACTTAATCCACTTAAGTTTATCTCCTTTGTGAAAAGGTTATAAAAAATGTATGTAAACCATAGGATAGTTTTATGTTATTTTATGAATAGTACCTTATTATTTATATTTTTAACTTAACCAGTCACGTAGATTTGTCACATAGTATTGAAAATACATGCCATTGGCATTTTTTTCACAGTTTCTGCAAATTTCGATACGTTTCACAAATGCTTTGACAACCGATAGCTCAAAAACTATGAGTTTCCCCCAAAAAATATGATTTTCCCATTCTCAGAAGACCTATATTAATCTACAACGAATTTTGGATATTACCTGTCCACCGGACCAAATTCAGTGAATGGTTTTGGTTGGGTCTTTCAACTTTTCTGCGCCCCAGAAAGTATTTTACTAACGAGGGATTTCAATTTATACAGTCTCACAAGTCGCTCCTTAAGATGAGCTAATTCTTTTTTCAGGTGAAACACACGAAAATCTGTATATGATCTAAATCAAAATCAGTTTAAATAAAACTACACTTTGCAAATAAAAAAAGGATCTAATCTGTTTGGGTACAAGCGTTAACCGAAGGATAGGCCGCTATGAGCTTATTCCAGCAATGCAAAATTTCATTAGGCATCGGTAGATCACTAGACAACTTTAGAGAACTCACTAGCCCTTTTCCGATGCGGCCTGGTCAGATCTCGAAATCTGTTGCCAAAAAGTGATACAGGGAAACTTTTTCGGCTGGTTTCAATGAAGTGCCGCACGATTTCGCCCAATCTTTTCTTTTCATTTTGTCTTTTGGGACATGAACAAACTTTCCGCCTTATTTTACCTACGTTTTGTGGCAGAACAAAAATAGTATTGACAGCTAAATTTTTAGCATTTCTATGCTTTTAAGTACTTTTTCTTAAAAATTTGCTCTAAAATAAAAAGCAGCATTTCCAAGAGGTCATGACGGACTTATTAAGTAGCTCAAGATGGCCAATGCAGGGTGAAAATTAGATATCTTGCTTCACCTTTAATTATTGCGTCATGAACAAGGAATATGATTGAAAAAGTGCACTCTGTGTCCTAACTAAAATATAAAAGCAGTTTCCGATATGGTATTTAAGCCCAGTGGGGAAGCTTATAAACTTGTTTTCAGTGGCTCCCAAACTATATATTTATTTATGTTAATAAGAGCCAAGACTTTCAAAATGTAAAGCTTTTCACAACTCACCATTCACCCTTTACTCACACACGCGCTTTACAAGAATTCTCACTGAACGCTCTTTGGATGAAGCTTTCGCTTCATGGGCTATGTGTAGACTACGAGTATGCGGTCTCCGCGACTATCCACATTGGTTGTCCTTCAGTAGCGCTCAGTGAATAGCTAACAAAAGAATTGATGTAAAGGACGGTAAAGGACAGCTTTGGACTGGTGCAAGTGTATTGGTGTGCATACTTGAGTGTATGCGTACACGTGTGCACATGGGCTTTGCCTGCTGCTGCTGCTTTGATGCTCATTATATGGTTTGCTTGGCTCAGCCGGCAACACTTGGTATATTTTTGCATTGTCAGTGTGTTGTTAACCATCAGTTCAGAAAGTTTGTAGCATTTTCGCTTGCGGCAACTCACAACGACTGGCAAAGTGTGGCATTGTTCTTGCCCCAGCATTTGAAATATTGGGAAAGGACTCACGTTGGCGTTAGCAGATGCAGGTAGCGGTAGTGACAAAATCAAAGTAAATTTTGGAAAAATCAATTGAAGCGAAAGTGAAAGTCGTAAATAATCACTTGAAACTAAGAATTTAATTTCTTAAATTAGAAAAAATTACCAATTTAGAACTATGGTTGAATGCGAAAAGCTTTGCTGCAGCCAACATTAACATTATTCAGAGTGTACCCTATACAATTTAATGCAATACGTGCAGCTGGCTTGTGCTGATTCAATTCGACTCCCTTGTTACGCAGGCTCGTCGGCTGTGCTTTTGTAGTGTATTCTGCCAATTGAAAGTGAACGTTAAACGTTGGTGGACGTTAGAAATTGTTGTGTTGGTTATAATTTAGCAGAACCGTTTTTATTCATAAATTACAATTAAGGCTGCATATCCTTAGGGGTATCGTAAAAGGAAAAAAGAAGCCATAGAGAAAGGAGCATCACAGCTTTTTTTCTGTGCGATTTGCTTTTATTAGTGCGTGTGTGTGTTACAAACGGCTTCAAAATTAACTATTCAAAGTACCATCACAACGCTATGTCCTTGTCGGCCATAGCAAAGGTAAGTTTGCAGTAGATGCCCTCATGTGCACTTATACATATATGCACATATGCATATATACATATATTATTGTAAGTAGTTTAAAATCTGCGATAGCCGATATATGAAAAGTACAGCGAACAAACTTGTCACACATACCCACGTTAGCATACACCCATCCCACTCGCTCCAACCGCAGGGAGTGTGAAATTAATGCAATAACATTTATCAAGCCAGTTTGCTTTCTTGTTGTTTCGCGCTGCGTTTTAATTAAAAAGTTTGTAGATATTTTTACCATTATTTTGCAGTTTTCTCTTAAGAAACTCGGTTGGCGAAAATCACTCATTCCATGCTCTTAAGTTCTCACCCCAAAACCGAGTGATTTTTATAGATGAGCGTTACCAGACTTTTGAGCGGCAATAATTTTAGCGGGAGATTTCACCAAAGGGCATGATATATTTTATCTGCATAAAAGAATTTTATTAATCCGTAATAGAAATGGATACAGTTTTATTCGAAAGGAATATATTTTTCACATGTCCGTCAAATTTACATACATATATTAGTTTGGGGAAAAATAAATCCATTATTTTTGAGCAAATAATGTAAAACTGTTCTATGACCGATCTTTAGCTCCTGAACGATGCTAGGACTACTAACATGCCGGCCAACTTGGATTATTTCCGTGATTTTACCAACATTTGCACGTAACAAAATCAATCAAAATTGCATTGTTAGCACCCTGTAACTTACAACTAAATGAATCAAACAAAACACAGCAAAATATATTTTCTTAGTGTGAGATGTCCCCCTGACAACGGGCATAAACTTTAACTTTGCGAAATATCGATCACTACAGTCAACTACCGAGAAAGTAATGGATTTCTTTTTCCCCAAACTAGTTTTATTAAAAACAGTTCATATATGCAAGCCCCAAAAAAACATTCTCGAGTGTTTTCATCTATCTGAGACTATGATTTGTATTGTTTTTGTTAAAATATTAACGATATTTTTATTATAAATTTAAGAACTATATTTTTTCATATTTTTATTTTGTGAGCTCAAGGCCTGATTAACAATAAAACAACAAATTAAATTATTGCTTTTATAGGACTTTTTTTATTTGTCCATATATCGACCTCAATTAAAGACATCTTCAGGAACTCTTAGTTGTGCTTTGGCAATAATATCGGATAAAATTTGAATATTTTACGAATTTTAGGTCAAAAGTTACGACTGGGAAGGGGACATGCAATGTAGCTGGCTCTACAGTAGATCTATGACACTTTTCTTTTATATAGAGAACACTTAGTGTAGATATGATGAAAATTAAGGTCCTATTTAGAGCGGGCAGCCTTTATGGCTGCTAAATAATTACCAAAAACTAGAACTGTAATAGTTTATTAAAAAAATCAAATAGGCCAGTAGAGGTTTATTGGTTTGTGCCGAATTGCAGTTCTTTATGACTTTCTACCATTAATTCTTTCTTACGGCAACCAGGTGCTTCGTTTTTATCAGTCCTTGGTGGTGAACTATATCACCACAGTTTAATCGTGGCATGGCGAAAGTTATCTTTTATTTTAAAAGTTCGCCAATGCTTTATTTAATGAAAAAATTGCCAATTATATTGTGGCATCACCGTTTAGTCGCTTAGTTTGCCTATTTAATGAATTTTTCCATGTTGTATACTTATACTTAGTAAATTGTTCTGCATTTGCGCATGTGCCATATCACTCAAACCGCTAACACAAATCTTGCGGCAAAATAACAATTGGATATTTCCTCAGACCTCGACAGCTGTTCTCCCATACCAATCTGTTGACTATGCGGGACTTGCTTGTATGTGAGTGTGAGTGTCCTAAAAGTTTGCAAATTATGTGCTAAGCAACCAACCCTCGTAGCTTTTATGCCAGAGTATGATTGCCAACTTAATATTAAATAAAAAAATGTAATAAGAAGATAAATAGGAAGATTTTTTTATAATTTGAAATATAGCTAATTTTAACTTTTTAATCAATATCAATATTATTGAACATTTTCAATAAAATACTATAGACTTCAATTTAAAATTTTTCGGTTTGTTTGTTTCTTAATTTAAAGCGAGTTCTTGGAAAATAAACTATGATACTAATAAAACAATTTGTTCCAACTTGCAAAATTTGTTAATGGGCATCACTTTTCAAATTTCTATTTATTGAATTACTCGCTGGAGAATCTCGGTCGGTATCTCGAGTTTTCAAAGAGTTTTCCATTAAGATTTTACAAGCCCCCACAAATGCCAGTCCAAAGGTGTGATATCACACGATCTTGGTGGCCAGTCCACTGGTCCGAGACGAGAGATAAATTGTTTAATGGGCTGTATGGCAATTAGCGCCGTCTTATTGGTGCCAAATGGTGTGGAGATCACGAGCTTCAATTTCCGACTGCATCAAAAAGTCTTTTATCATGGTGCGATAGCGCCATTCATTGTTACATTGGAGCCAGCTTCGACTTTGAAGTAATATGGGCCGATGATTCCTCCAACAAATAGGCCGCACCAAGCGGTTGTTTTCAATGGATGTAATGGCTGTTCTTAAATGGCTCCGGGTTGCTTTTCAGCCTAAATACAACAACTTTGCTTATTGAGGTAGCCGTTAGCCATTAGGCCTCATCGCGGAATGGTTATGTACACCATAAATTGGCCTGAGCGCGCGATGAACACTTCACAAAGTGTCGATTTTCGTAATACAATTGAAATGGCAATGAATACTGAAAAAGATGTGCGTTTAGTGTGACTGTAGTTACACGTTATCTGTACAAAAAACCCTATTGGAGAAGGTACCTCCAATCTGATCACCCTTCATTCTCTAGAACAGCATCCGGAGCAATATGATTTTCATTGATGCGATACGCGCGATGACGCGATGAGGGGATATGGCCTAATAAGTCTTTGTTGTTGTTGTAATAGTATAAAAATTCCCCATAAATATTTGAGGGATGCCTTGGCCGGATATAAATTGGGGTCGTTCCGGTAATGTAGAACCGATTGTCGTGGGAAGGCCAATGATTCTTTATGTATAGCATCATTGTACAATATTCTGAAATACAAAAAACCTACACGAAAATACGCAAGAGTACGAGAGTAATCATATTGCACGCGGCAAACTTACAATAAAATAATAACAACAAATGCCTGGCAGAGGATCACGTTTGGCTTGCTACAATTCACGGCCTAGAAATATGCATTGGTTTTGCTGTTACATGCTTTGTGGATATTGGAAATATCTTTTCGTTTGCGTTTTGTTGTTGCAAGGGTTATTCCCCTATTATAGTACACCAGATCAAGTGATTCGATTTTAATTATGACGCTCATAGATCTGATCTGATCACATAATTTTCTTACAAACAGTTTTTAGTTTATTTCTTTGAGTTTATTATAATTTGAGTTTACTACAATTTACAATTTTTGGACACGATTTTATCTCATCGATATTCTCTTCATTTGAATATCAATCTCCAAAACATAAGGATTAGTAATGAGGTGAGAAGAAGAAATGTGAGAAGTGATGGAAATAATACTTGTGCAATGCATTTATGCAATATGCAATAACAACAAGATTAAATCGAGCCCCTTTTGAATTTCGATTTCTCTCTACAAATGGTTTTTATGCTACAGTTTTTGTGCCACGCTTCTTCTTGGAAGCAATACATGCTACATAGCATTTCAAAAAGCTTTTACCTTTTGCAGGCTCTTTTAAGGCTTTTATTCTCTTTCCATTGCTCAGTAAATAACCACATTCACCACACTCTCATTGCAACTCACACACATACATGCACGCTGCATAATAGGTGCTCCCAAAAAGACACATGTCCGCCGCTCATACTCTCCTCACTCTTCCTATCCTTCAAAATGTTACTCTTCCATAAGAACTCCCCTCTCCCTAATATTTTGATATTATGCTCATTGGCGTGCGTTTTTATCAACATAAGATTGAATCGGTAGACCAGCTGGAGGAGCATTAAAGGCAAACAAATCAATGAACAACGAATGATGGAGGGCGCACACCGCTAAGTATTGTTGAATCTGAGTTTCACTCAAAACTTAACTGAGCCTACCGCTTACTCTTACTAATTTAGCGGCTGTATAAGCGAGGTGAATGTCCTTGTGCAAAGCGCTCCCTATTTGAATGTCTCATGGCAGTTGTATTGCTCACGTTAAACAAAAAAGGTCAATGACCCGACCTTGGGGTGCGACACAGTTGGGAAAAGCGTGCCATCAATAGGCTTATTATTTCGAATATGGAACGTCATTAGTAAGTGTGGGTGTGTATCTGTTGCTAGATATTACATACTTACATTAGCATGCGTGTGCGAGGAGTTCATTGACCGCTTTAAGGAAGCTTATTTTCATTATTTTATATGTTTCCGCAAGTATTTTCAGGATTCTCCATTTTTTGTGCAAAAGGTTATTAAGCTTGCGCAGAATGGTAAAATATACGAAACAGTCGACTTTTCTGCTTTGCATTTTAATTGCAAATTGGGGATTTTCTAAAATAATAATGGGAAAAATAAAATTGTTCTTAACATTCTCTAAAAATGATTTTTCATAAAATAGAATCGGCTGAGCGTAACCGTAACTTAACCTAACCTTTTATTCATAACCTCCCCCTGTTGAAGTAGGAAAAAATAGTTCTTTTTTCGTGTTTTGCGCAAAATACCTATCATTAAGGTATGTCTAGAGCACCTCGCAATGTTGTGTTGGCAGCATGGACTTGAGCTTTTGGAAAAACCCTTCATGCCATACTTTGTCGGAAGTTGCGACACATCAAGAAAAACGGCTGACCACACTTTTTTCTTTTCCATAGCGCGCTCTATGGTGTTGACCACTCTGTGTATTTGACCAAGCGTTAAATGATGTTTTCTGAAATCAAAAACCAAACTGGTGAATGGGAATCAAACGTTTATTTTCAATGAATGAATGCAGATGTTTTAAAATTATTTTTTCAAAAGCTTCGGCATTACTGGTAACACAGATATTGGCCTGTAGGTGGACACTTCGTTGGGGGTGCGTATCTAAAACTGAGGCATATGCTAAATATACTAGTCAAATAGACAATGCAATTTTTTGGCAGTTTACGAAAGATTTCAGCCGTAATTAAAACAAATGTAGGTGTCCTTTTAAGCTTCATTTTGTTTATTTCCTTAACAACGTCTTCTGGTTTAACTGGAGTAAACTAAACTAAGCTTAACCATAAACTTCGCTTGGAGTTGGTCAAAGCACACAAAGAAAAGGGCATGGATTTTTGGCAAAAAGTTTTGTTCACAAAGGGATCAAAGTTTAATATATTTAGCAACTATGGAAGGGTGAAAAGCTTGAAGAAAAAAAAAAATACTGCACTTCATCCAAAAATTTAGTATAAACTTTCAAGCTGGTGGCGACCACGTTATATTTTGGGGAGCTGTGGCGGGATCTGGAGTTGGAAGAATAGCATTTATTGAGAGTAACATCGATCGTTATAAATACAAATCTTTACTGGAACATAATTTGAAGCCTTCAGTCAATGATTTGGAAGTTGGTGCAGGTTGGGTCTTTTAATAAGAAAGCGATCCAAAACACATGGCCACATTGTTAAGGATTACTTACTGGCTGCATTACTATGTATGCACCAAGGCAATTAAACTCACCACCGCAAAGTACAGATTTATATATTATTGAGCATTAACGGTAAATTTTCGAACGCAAAATTAGAAACCCTCCAACAGTATAGCATCTGCAGAGCTGACAAAATTTAGTTGCCTCGGTGTCGCTTTGACTTCATGACTTTGTTATTTTATGTTAAAGAATGGACTTCTTAACACTAAACCTACCGGTATTTTATGTATTCCTATTCCTACCAATGTGGGTCAAATGACCCGTCTTTAAAATATTATATATATTATTAAAATCACATATATTTCTCGGTAAAACAATTAGCAAGAGAAGAGTAAATCTTGAAAAATACATTCGATGTATTTTTTAATAAAAGTCGTGAAGGCAAACAACGATTTAATAATGTTATTTCTAAGAACTTCTGCCAAAAAGTTTAAAATGGGTCATTTGACCCGTCCATGGTAGGTTTAGTGTTAAATTTGTTATGATGAGAAAAAGAATTCCATCCCTGCAGTGAGAATCTGGTAGGACTGCAAAATATGATTGCACAGCTGTTATGATCTCTACATTTGATGAAAAACGCTTTCCACGCATGAATTGTTTTAGGTTTGGAAACAGATGGACAAAATCTGGTGAATACGGTGGATGCTTCAACAATTTGAACTTTGTTTCATGGATTTTAGCCGATGCCAAAATGCTCTTGGGACACAGTGCATTGTCCTGATAAAAAGTAATTCTTTATTTTCCAAACTGGTTCTTTTTCACGAATTTTTTCCTTCAGCTGGTCTAAAAGGTTACAAAAATATTCAGAATTTATTGTTTTACCAGTTTGCAAGTAATTCACGAACGAAATTCCTTTCGCAACCAAAACAAAAACCAACGCTAACACCTTCTTGATTGATTTCTGGACACGAACTCGTTTCGGAGCCGAAGAACCAGGTGCACACCACTTTTTAGCCCTTTTTTAGTTTAGGATCATGGCGATAGACCCAAGTCTCATCCATAGTGATGAAGTGATGCACAAAATTCACTTTATCCTTTCGAAAATGCTCCAAATGTTGCTGAGAAAGTCGCATTAGCGTGTGTTTTTGTTCCATTGTTAGCAATTGCGGCCCTCATTCGGCACACAGCTTTCTGAAACCCAAAACTTCAATCAAAATATTGCTTACACTATCCAATGAGACGCCTAGGGCTGTTATTTAATCTCTTTTAGTAACTTGACGATTTTCCAATAGGCTATTCTGTATTCGAGTTATTAAAGAAATTCTGTTTGTTTCATGGTCCCATGCATGAATTTGAGAAATTCCCTGAATTGGGTCGACCTTGAAGGCATATACATAGAGATAAACATAGACATTGCGGTTTGATGGCATCGTGTCGTCCAGAAGAAAGAATCCAGCGATGTAAAAATTGGCAATCAACAATAAGCAACAAAATAGAAAACAGCGCCAAATCCACATTGCCGCCACAACCGGTCCACATCGACCAATCTCTATTAAAAACAGCTCCCGTTATATAAGTTTAAATGATATAAAACAAAAAATCTGGAACGCAAAAAAAATGAACTAAAAAAACTAATTGAAATTAATTTTAAATTTAAATTAATTTTTAATTTAATTTTAGTTTCAATATGGCATATTGAATATTGCTGACAATTTGACTACTCAATATGCAATGGAATGCTATTACCATGTTTACATCCTATACACTATTTGGAAATACACAGCACGTATATGGACGAGTAACCAAAAGTAATAGGCCAAGAATCTCTCAATTTCTTAGCGGTATTTCTAGTACTTACATTAGGGTGCTTAAAAAAATAGGTGCAGTTTTTCTATCGGAACTATCAAATCTTTATGTTTTGGTTGGTGTGTGAGTTGAAATGGTGATTCTCTAGGAATCCAACTGGCTCTTCCACACCATTTTGTTACTACATCCTCGCTGTCAACAAGTTTTACGGAATATTCCTTAACGACTATATGAAGTCTGTGCGATTGAGAAACCTTAAAATGCTCTAGACCTACTATATATACTAGACAGCTCTTCAAGGTTTTCAAAGAGCGGTTTACCAAAGGCTAACATCCGCACCATCCATACGACAGGGCATTCACAGAAGAAGTGGAAGATAGTTTCCTTTTTCTCCGATTGGTTACAACTATGACAGTACTTATATACATTAAGAGTTCTGCCAAAAATTTCCGAAAAATATTAAATCTTACGTGACTTGAAAATACCTCCAAAAATCGTTTTTCGTTTTTAATAAATATAGTTTTTAATAATATTTTTTGGAAAAAATTAGCGGAGCTTAAAAAAGCTTGGAATTTTAAAAATCATTATTTTAATTGCTTAAAAAATTAACTCATTCAAATTCCATTCTTTTGTGGCAAATATCACTATTTTGATTCTACAAATGAAAACAAAACTGCAGACCTTCAAGCTGAAACTCTTCTACCACCTGATGTGATTTTTGTAGCAAAATTATTTTTAAACACTAATTTCATTTATAAAATACTCGATTTTTGGAGCTGTTCCCAAATCAGTTCAGCTTACATAAATACTAATATTTGCCCGAAATATTTTGACGAAATTCTCTAAATACAATAAATTTTATAATTTCGAGGGAAAAAGAGTTGATATACCTTAATATATGTACCTACATACATGCATACATACATACACATGTACATAGAAGAAATATAAAATATTCACTAATATTTTACCGGTTTGTTTCTAAATTTGCATAAGCAAGAAAACAGAATAATAAAGAGAGAACTCGAAATCTAAGGAGAGTATGTATGAAACTGACAGTAAAGCAAATAAACCAGTTGTGCCGGGTCATATGCATATACCATACATACATATTTACATTTAGATGGCATATATATGTTTACGTGATTGTTACATGATCTCCCTATACAATCTCCCCCCTCAATACGAGGACCAGCCGATAAGTTCACAGCCGAACGCAGATAGTGATTTAGTGTAATTTTTGTTTTTCATTGTAGTCCACCTCAAGTGAACTAAATTTTTCACATCGAGAATATAATGTTTTAGTGCCACAGAAAACATATTTTGTCTTAGTGCCATTGAAAACACTACGATCATTAACACTACGGTATTATGCAGACCATTGTTTCCACTGTGGATTCGTGACAATGAATGCAGACCTTCCTCTGGGAAAGCCAGATCACCCTCTTATTTTGTTTCCTTTCGTTCCACGGGGGTTTCCCACTTTGTTAGGTACCCAGTCTTTGGATCGGGTTAAAAGTTTCACCGCAGGAAGGATTCAAGTTGGGAGATCGACAGTAAGATTTGATGTATGTACTTACATCATTGTCTCAAGATCAGCATTTAAGTTGCACATTAGTGCCCTTTATAAAATTTCTATAATTTCTGTTATTTCTACGACCGCCTACGATGAACTTCCTGTCGTTTTCCTAACTGTGTACAAGGCCCGCATAGTAGAATGGGTGGTCAGTTTCTGTGAATGCGGTAGCTTTTAAGTCGTCCGACACCCGAGTGGGGTGAATCGGCGCATTGTCATGCTGAAGCATCACTGCGAACCCAATAAATTAGCGTAGTACCAGCTCCTCATCACAGTTCCTTTGAACGGTTAACCAATTGATAAAATTAATATTTTAATAAAATTAAAAAAATAAATGGCAACGGTAATCTTCGACGCCGATTTTTCCACTTTGAATTTCTTTGGTGATCTTTCTTATCTTTTTGTCGATTGCTTCGATTCCCGAATCCTGTTGAGAACGAATCCATTTTTTGTCAACGAGATTTTCATTCACGGTACCCAACGCGCACTATTTTGCTTTTTGTAAAATCTTTGCAAATCATTCTTTGCTAATCTAAAGGTTCTTTTGCCGTCTACCACAATTTAGTTATTCCCTTGGCCAATACTAATTTTGGACTTTTTGGACATGGTAACTACGGTCCCTGGCGGCCGCCGTAGCCGAATTGGGTTGGTGCGTGACTACCATTCGGAATTCACAGAGGGAACGTCGGTTCGAATCTTGGTGAAACACCAAAATTAAGAAAAACATTTGTCTAATAGCGCTCGCCCTTCGGCAGGCAATGGCAAACCTCCGAGTGTATTTCTTCATGAAAAAGCTCCTCATAAAAATATCTGCCGTTCGGAGTCGGCTTGAAACTGTAGGCCCCTCCATTTGTGGTACAACATCAAGACGCACGCCACAAATAGGAGGAGGAGCCCGGTCAAACACCCAAAAAAGGGTATACGCGCCAATTCTATAGATATATATATATGTATAACTACGGTCACTGGGAAACCAGTTGCATTTGTTTTCACTGGTTTATCTTTTTTGTTGAAATAATAGAGCCCTGTTTTTACCCTGCAGAATCAAAAATGCTTAATTTGTTCAGGCGTATTTCCTTCTTCAGTAGGAATTTTACCACAGCGTGGTGCTCTAAATGGCGATAATTTCCCGTTTCCTTAGACATAGTATTGTTGCTTGTTCCAGGGGTAAGTGTTAATGAACCCAATTACAAAAACGGGGTCCTTTTTATAGCAACAATGAGTTATCAGTAAACAGATGAAGAGTGCTTTTTAGGTGGCGGTATTATCAGCCGCTTCTCGTACGTGCATACTTAATAGACTCGTCTCAACACTGCTTTATCATAGGTGCGACCTTACATTAATAAAAACGAATTAAATTCAACTAAGTCGAAAACGAAGGAAATTTTAGAGCCAACTATTTAACGCCATCGCAAACATAGCCAGTCCTTGGTATGAAGTTAAAGCAACAGTAGTTTGTTCGCTGTACTATCGTGCTATCTTATTATTAGTGTATTATAAACACCATTCAATATTTAAAAGTCAAAAATGTCTAATTCGTTTGTTCTCGACGACAAAAATCTGATAACGTTGATCACGGAACCGAAGCCAATACTTTATTCGTATTGGCGCAGCTCCTGCTCGTGGCGGGTGCGCATCGCTCTCAATTTGAAGGAGATACCATATGATATCAAACCCATCAGCTTAATCAAGTCGGGAGGTGAACAGCATTGCAATGAATATCGTGAGGTGAATCCGATGGAGCAGGTGCCGGCACTGCAGATAGGTAAGTGAAAAGTGAAAGTAGTTTAGCCTAAACAAAACAATAATATAATTTTTCATGTGTCTTGCTTTTACGCAGACGGTCACACACTCATAGAGTCGGTAGCTATTATGCACTACTTGGAAGAGACGCGACCCCAACGCCCATTGTTGCCACAGGATGTTCACAAACGTGCAAAAGTGCGTGAAATTGTCGAAATCATCTGTTCAGGTATACAACCATTGCAAAATCTAATTGTGCTCATCCATGTCGGTGAGGAGAAAAAAAAGGAATGGGCACAACATTGGATCACACGCGGTTTCCGCGCTGTCGAAAAGGCATTATCCACCTCGGCTGGCAAGTACTGCGTGGGCGATGAAATTTCCATGGCTGATTGTTGCCTGGTGCCACAGGTCTTCAATGCAAGAAGGTGCGTATTTACAAACATATGCACATAAATATCTAGAAAAGATGGTAGTTCTGTTTAGGTATCGGCATGAAAAGTAGTAATTAGAAACTGAATTTTGTATAAAAGGAATCTTACAGGACTGCTTCAAGATAATATTGAGCAAAATTGCCAGCTTCGAGAAGATGAAGTTAAAGTACGGGTATATTCAGGGAAATGTAAATGAAATTAAATTAAATATTTCCGCCACAGTTCAAATCCGTAAACCACTCTTCAACGGCAGGTGTTGTGCATTAGTAAAAAAAAACTACCAAAAGTTCTTTGTATGTATGTATATATTGTCGCCGCGTGTTAAAAGTTGCTAACTCTTTTTGGTAAATTTTACAGAGTGACAAAAAATCCATTAAGTAATAACTAAACACTGCCTTCAAAATTGTAAAATATCCTTTGGCAACTCCCTGTATACTCTATTAACTGACCTTGCATATGTTTTTCTCGCTTAAATTTTAAGTCATAAATGAAAAAAGCTATTTAAAATTAGTTAGTTATTGTGATTAGCAGCTCTTACCGCGGCGACTACGATGTGTAGTTCTCAACTGGTGACAGCCTAAAAGAGAAAAAATAGGCCGCTCATTTTCAAGTCGGCCGCCGTGGCTGAATGGGTTTGTTCAAGATTTCGTTTCTTGTTTGAGACTCACCGAGGGCAAGAAATAATAAATGCGGGAAAAAGTTTTTTCTAAAAGCGATCCTCCTTTGGCAAGCAATGCTAAACCTCCGGCAGTATTTCTGCCATGAAAAATCTCTGCTAAAGAAGACCGCCCGCTGTGCGGAAGCGCCATAAAACTATAGGCCCCCATTTGTAGAACAATTGAACATCAAAAATTAGACAAACATCCAACAATAGATGTACGCAAAAATTAGATCAAATATGTCCCAATTTCATTAATAATTCATAATTTGACTATTGAAGAAGTTGTCTCGTCCCCATTACTAAAAAAGCTTGTCCGGTTCATTTTCACAAACCTCTATTGAGGTCTGGTTAATGCCATACAAGATATTTTGCGAATACTTGAAAAGGTGATAATCGCTTGATTTCAGGACCGAACTATACTACGGGTGCGATAGAACTTATTACTTATGGAACGTCAGCAGCCTGGTGCCGCCTTGATTACAAAATCCTTCTTATTCGCCACTTCTGGCAGATCGCCTTCTCAATCTGGTCAGTTATTAAGTGTACAGATCCAAGTTAAGTGCTTAGCACAATGGAAGCAGTTAATAGTAGAGGAGTTCCTTCGAAACTCATCAATCGCACAGCGAAACCTTATTGGCTATTGAACCGGTCATGACAATCGTTTCGATTAACCCATCGCACCAAAGTATCGCATTATATATATATATATATTATATATATAAGTTCTACTAGCGTGTATTCATTAAAGGTGGTGGCACTAGACCAGCAACAATGTATTATGTACGTTTTATTGTCAAAGCAAAGTATTAGGAATCTTAAAAACAAATAATGAATTCGCTTTGTTTCATTCTGAGCTGATAGTCACATGGACACGGCGAAAGAAAAAAAAACAAATCAGCTCATTTGCCAACACCACCTTTAATATTATAGATTCGCCTTGAGTTCTACATAATTTAAAGTTTTATGCTATTAAAAAATTTAAAACTTTACTAAGTACTAAAAAAAAAAAAAAACTCTACACAAGATTAAAAAAAACGCAAATCATTTTCATTTAATCTTCAAACTTTTGGTCAAAATTTTTTGTAAATATTTCAAATTTTTATACTTTTACAAAATATAAGAAAAGACTACATGCTACAACAAAACTTCATACACAATACAAAAAAATTCAGAAAAGTTTTCATCAAAATTGCAAATATTTCAGTTAGAATTTTCAGAAAAATTCAGGGTGTGAAGTTTTGTAGTCAATTGAATTTTGACATAACACTGGTCCAGTTTAATTAGGCTGGAAAATGGAGTTGATTTTTGATAATTTTATTTTTGTTTTGATATGTTATGCATTTACTGCCGTATAATGGAATTTATGGGAAAAGTGCACAAGACAGCCAGCAAAAAAATGTCAGAAATAACACGATTTTCGAGTTCTCAAACTAACTTTTTGAAGTTTTTATGAAATTTTGATGAATTTTTTTAAATTTAAATAAAAAATAAAAAAAATTAAAAAAAAAAAATAATCAAAACCGTACAATATGTCGCGCTGCTATTAATGTGTGTACAGGTGTGTGTTCTGTATACCAACTACAGCGGCGCCAAAGAAATTCAGAAGCTGTATTGCTCAAAACAACTCCTCGCATATGGCACAAAATGCATTAATTTTTTATACTAATCCTCTGCATTTATCAAATAAACACTTTAATTAAACATTTTTTTTAATAGATTCCATGTCGATCTACGCCCATACCCTATTATTTTGCGTATCGATCGTGAACTGGAAGCTAATCCCGCTTTTCGCGCCGCCCATCCCTCCAACCAACCCGACTGTCCACCGGAATTGCCAAACAAATAGAATTTTCCGTCAACAACTGCAAAGCGCCGCAAAACTAAAAAGTGATCGCGAATAGCACAACAACAACAATAGCAGCAATAAAGTATAAACACAAACGCAACACGAGGGCGAATTTAAAGGATTTAATGCAAATGTGGCCGTTTCAAGCAGTTGAACCAAACTGAAAAATTCAAAATAAAAAAAAAAATTGCTCGATGGTGGGAAATTTGGTAGAGAAAGTAAAAGGAAAATAAAGCAAAACAAATGAAAGAAAATGTTAAATAAGGCATTGTAAAACTATGGCAACTTAGAATTGAAACAAATTGGATAAAGATTTAAAAAGATTAGTAGCAAGAGCCCTTAAAGTGGTCAACGCTCTTCTCTTTGAAAACAAAAAATAAATCTTAAAAATGTGAAAGTAAAACTGAAAGAAATTAATTGTGAAAGCTGATTAATCATTTAGAAAGTGAAAAAGCATTAAAAAAATTAAAATATTTGGCAACCATTGTGAAAACTATCTAAAAGATATTAGATTACACATACACATACACATACATACACAAATATACTACCTTTAAGCGCCAATCATTACTTTTAATAAAGTATTCTTAAAAAAAAAACGAGAGTTACAAAGGGTTGAACGGTAAATATTTGAAATTTCGAAAAGGAAATAAAATAAAATTTAAGAAATGGAAAACTACGAAAAGCAAAATTATATTCAGGGATTTTTAAGTAAGCATCCATATTTACCTACTATTAAAGCAAGTGAGAGAGGGAATAGTAGATATTGAGACACACATACACACATACTCACACCTCACATAAACAAGCCACTAACCATTAAATTGATAAAAATAAGTCCACAAAAATCGTAACGAAATACAAAACACAAATAAAAGAGTACAAAATGCAGTAAACTAATTCATTGTAACATAAAAAGTACGTAAAAGCAAAAATTAAAAACTATTAATTTCCTAAAAAGAACTTAAAAAGTAGTAGCATAAAAAACATTTTTAATGTATGACAAAAATTAAAATTTAAATAGCTTTTAATATTCATAAATACAATCGCATAAAAAATTTCTATAGCCATAAATCCGAAAAATTGCACATGAAGAATTTCCTTTGGTATTTTTTATTGCATTTTTTTGTGATATTGAAAAACAATATTTTCAGTAAATTATAAAATGGTGAGTAAGCCTTTTCTACGACACAAAAGGCCATGAAATCGAAGTGCAAACCTCGATGTATCGATCTAAGTATTCTCTAATAATTACACAGTACAACAAATTTAGATTTTTTGATTGGCACAATCATCTATGTAATTCTGAAAGTGTAAACGTGAAATTTGTAAAATTTTACTTACAAAGATATTTAAATTACGTGTAAAATATGTCGATTGCGTTTGAAAAGTTTTATAAATCGGTTTCCGTTAGGAACGAGAATCGTCTGTCTGAAATATTTTAAGAAAAATATTAGAAAAAATAAAAAGGTCCTTTTAAATGGAGTATTTGAGCACTGAAATGGTGTACGAAAAAATTTTACTAGCGATTACCGAAGACACAAGAGCCTTCAATACGAACCTAATAAGCGTTTACTCATAATTGACAGGAATGTTATGGAGTGACAACTTTCCACAATAATGATTTTCGTAAGATTCTAAAGAAAATTGACAATAATGTTTCCATCAGGCATCGACTAATACCATTTTTTACACGTAATATAAGAGCTTCCGGCCCCACCGTAGTCGAATAGGTTGGTACGTAACTACCGTTCGGAAGTGCACAGATTCGAAGCCGTGCGCACGAAACACAAAATGATAGCAAGAAATAGCGGTCGCCTCTCGGGTGTGTACTTCTGCCATGAAAACCATCTGTCCTTTGAGGCGGCATAAAACTCCGAACTAACTAAACATAGGTATCTCCATTTGTGAAAAGGTATTAAGGCGTTCACTGCAAATTGGCAGCAGAGCTCGACCAAATACCCACTAAAGGGTGTGCTTATATCTGTTATTTATATATATTTCTATAACCAAAATTTAGAAGCTTTGACCCACTGTACAAAAAACTGAGACGAGTAGGACTGCCATATAACTACAAAAATGGTATACCCATCCCATTGCATACTGTCAGTATTATTATAGTCACTTTTTTGTTCCAAAAATGCCATTTGACAGTGTTACTGTTCTACGAAAGATTCTTCTAATCTGGCGGAACATCAGAAATGCTTGAATTATGTTCCGAGAGCTTATTGCTTCCTATTTCAATTCGTTCTGTGGTTTTTTTAAACTTAAGGGCATTTAAAACAATATTTTTGTGCCATCCAAGTGGCTCAGCGATAAATTTGCACGAATTTTTTTGTTTTCGAAGATTGACAACAAGCCTCCGCTCCTCAACTGTGCAATGCCGTGTACGTCCCATCATCCGAAGAAATTCATATTAATTATTAGTTATTAAATGAGTTATCTAAATCGCTACTTACGTTACACTCATATTTTTAGTGGCCACGCAAAATTACACTTTATGAAAATAACTGAATCTGTGGAACCAATCATGCGACTTAATAACACATGGGCTGAAAAGTCACGGGCCTAACAAAGAAAACATATTTTTTTTGTCTAAAATTAACTCTATTCATCAACGTAGGTAATTTCCATCAAGAACAACGCAGTCATTCCAGCGCCGCTCTAACATTTCAATACCACTTTTGTAGAAAGATTTATCTTTTGCCTCAAAATAGGCCTCAGTTTCAGCGATAACCTCTTCATTCGAGCGAAATTTCTTACCGGCGAGAATTGTTTTATGTCTGCGAACAGCCCGCGGTCACTGGGAGCCAAAACTGACGAATACGATGGATGTGGAAGCAATTCGACGTTTAATTCATGTTGCAATAAACATTTTTAATCCAAATTTAAATTTTCCACTTTTCCAAGCAGCACAAGGAAGTTGATGGATAAATGCAGTGTACCTATTTCAATGACCATTTGTGTATAAGCTAAGATTAAAACAAAATAATAAATGAAAATTCCGTACAATTAAAGATGGGCGCATAAGCATTTGGGAAAGTTCGAGAGTTTTTTTTTACATTTCAACTACCTTAAAATCTAAAAGCATAATTTTGAAATAAATAGTTTTTGCAACTTTCGGCCAAAATCTACAACTCAAATATGTGGTTTTATAGTTACAATAAAATAAATACAAGCAAAGGAAATTTAAATTGATTGTTAGGCCTCTTATCCATAAATCCACATAAAGGGTCGAATCTCAGAACACCAAAGTATTCAAGTAGCTTTGTCTGGTACTTAAAACTGAAATTTTATATACCAAAAAAAAAAAACAAAAAATGCATAGTATGTATGTATGTAGTTGTATGTCCAATAAAATAAAATTATAGACACATTGACGTTTCGTCAATTTGTATAGATTTGTATCCAAATTTAGATCGGAATAATGAAATATGTGATGGCATAGTTTACGATTATTTCTCAAGCACCGGTGATTAGCATTCAATCGACATTGTACTTGTAATATTCGAATGGTCTTTTACGTATGTATGTATGTACTTCAAAGTTTATAAACATTTAAATATTTATGAAAGGAAATAAAAAGTTTTTAAAATAATGCAACTAGAAACTTATCTATATTTACAAATTACGTACAATGAAAAATGTGAGTATTTATGTATGGAATCATGTTTGCAAGAGTGTTAGTAACTAACTACAACTAACATCTAAACCAAAAAAAATAATATAAATAAAACATATGTACGTAAAGAAAAGCTATACTTACATAAATAAATACTTTCTCCATACCTAAAATCTTTGCAATCAATTAAATCATTGTCATACAAAATTTAATCAATAATAAATAATAAAAAAAAGATGACGTGTCTTTGCTTGCAACTCTGGTCTTCAGAGCAATGCCTTGCTGAAACGGTAAGATTCTAAATCCAAATCTTCTCTTTTACTTGCTTATTCCATTTCGAATGTTAGCAATCATTGCATTACATTAAAAATTTGTATTACTAACAGTAATTAAATTTAGTTTTAATTGTTTACAATTTCTCTATATGTATCCAGTTCCTGATGTTACACAAAAACATCGTTTTCTTTCAATTGTACCCTCTGGTATTGATTGTAAAAGATGCCATCAGGAGTTTCTCAATAGGGGACCAAGGCACCCGTTTTGCGACGCTTTATTGTATGCAGGAGGCCACAACCTCATTTAATACGACCTAAAACTTCCATATTAGAGGCACGCTCCAACCAGGGAGTTTTTAAAATTCTTCTAAACGCTCACATTTAAAAAGCCTCTAGTTTGTTCATGTCAGCAACCTTCAGTGCCCAACATTCCACACCGTACAGCCCACATGTAGCACTCTATAAAGCGAATTTTGCGTTTGGTGTTAAAATCATGGCAGATGAAGATTTTCTTAAATTTGCAGAAGATGAATCTTGTAATTCCTATTGTTGTCCTTGTCAAAGTTGTCATTGACCCAACAACGAAGGTATTTGTAGCTTTGAACTTTTTCTATCGGTTCGTCATTTATCGTTAGTGCAAAAGGAGTGACTAAGAGTAGATTAGAAAATTTTAAGATTAGAAAATTCGCATACATAAGCTTTTATTGCAATCGTAGTACATCGAAGGTATCGCGCGAATGGGTGGGTATTTTTACTCTTTCCATCGGCAAATAACTTGATGAGGCTCGGTGCCAAGAAAAATGTAATGATAATCAAGTAAGTTTTATAAATGCAATAATAATTGAGGGAAGTTATAAACTGTTCTTAATCCCTCACAGAATTTTGTACGATATAGCGAATCAATTGATTTCATACAAATGCAAACAAATTGCCCCTTTGCGGTAGAAGCCGCCACGACGTCGCCAGGCGGCAAGATGTCATTAAGAGGAAAGGCAGGATGTCCAGGATCAGTAGAGTTGAGGTCAGAAGACATAAATAACCCATTCCGTGTTTTCTAATTTCCATATATTTGCTTTAAATCTCTAAGGGAGAAATAACTCCGACTAGCTGGTCCTGAGCTTTACGACGACATAGACATAGCGCAGCGAATAAAGATCCAGCGGCTACGTTGGCTGGGTCATGTCGTCCGAATGGATACAAACGCTCCGGCTTTGAAAGTATTCGATGCGGTACCAGCTAGTGGAAGAGGAAGGCCTCCTCTGCGTTGTAAAGATCAGGTAGAGAAGGACTTCACTTCACTTGGTATGTCCAATTGGCGCCGGTTAGCATGAGAAAGAAACGACTGGAGCGCTTTTTTAAGCTCGGCCAAAATCGCGTAAGCTGTTATCGCACCAATTAAGAAGAAGAATAGAGCTGGTACTCCCATCAGAGAAATCTGCCGATAGCAAAAGGGTTAATTGAGATCGGTCCCAAAATAATAAAAAAAAAAAAAACAATATATTACAATATATGAAGTGTTAAGTTCATCAGCCATTTTATTCTTTTTATTTTTTATAACAATTCTTACTTAAAAATAAACGAATACAACAAACCAGAATGCAAAAAATTATTCCATTCCACTGTTAAAAAAATGATAAAATTCTGGTGAATTTGTTGTTTGGTTTGGTTTGTTTGGTTCAGATAATATGTTGTCACCGTCAATTTCCGTTATTTTTGATTGAAATTGGACTTAAACTATCCAACTTTCCCTGTTTTG
Source organism: Anastrepha ludens (assembly GCF_028408465.1). Classification (NCBI taxonomy): domain Eukaryota; kingdom Metazoa; phylum Arthropoda; class Insecta; order Diptera; family Tephritidae; genus Anastrepha; species Anastrepha ludens. The sequence goes on from NC_071498.1 coordinate 105,162,211, forward strand.
CCCTCCTCTCCCCTTCTTTTTGTAATGTCTTGTACCAGCTAAGCGCTGAGTTTGTTTCTCAGGACACCTTACACTATACGGCAAAATCAACATTTTTTCTGAGTTTCTGATCAAACCACCAGTAATTAGTAAAAAAGTTGTTTCTCAAATTTTCAAAGTTAGTTTCCGAAATCGAGATATGGGCTTTCGAAGTTTGAAATGGGGACTTTAGTAAAAACTTATTTAAAATTTTGATTTTGAATTTTAGATAATATTTCGATATCATTCCACTGAATTCATTATGAGTTTTATTTTTTATCGCTCAAGAAACGCGATAATTTTTTTGCTTTTTAATTATTTTTTTTTGTTTTTGTGGAAGATCGAAAAACTCAAAGCGTTACAACTCATCGCCTGCAAAAAACTATTATTAAAAATTATTATTATTCTCTCTCTCCGCGATATTATTTTCTCTTTCCGAATTAAAAATTTGTTTTTGATTAGTTTTTAATTTGTATTTCTTTTATATTTTGGTTTTGGTAGATCGAAAAACTAAAACTAATTCCATGTCCGGTGATTGAAGTAACTATTTTGAAATTTTTCACAAAATTGGTTTATTTGTAGACTTGAGTAAAATAATAAGAAAACTGAAAATTAAAAAATGTATAACTTCGGCTATATTCAATGCTCAAAATTGTGTAATGGAGTTATTTTAAGCCAAATATATTCGGTTTTTTGTGACATTTTTATTTTATTTTTAAGAACATAAAATCCATATACAGTGCACTCGCGGTAACTCGAATAGCCGCTAAGTCGAACGACGTGCTAACTCGAACACATTTTTTCCCCTATTGACTTCTTTGTAACTCGAACAATAAAAAAGCGCTATAACTCGAACAAAAAAACAAATTTATTTGTACACACATTCTTTTCAAACATGTACAATTTGGACATAGATACATATGTAATAGTATATGTATATAAATTATATGTATACTAGTGTATTGTCCATATGAATATTTCGGCGTTAATATCCCGTTAGTTTTCTGGGAACAACATCTTGCATTGACCAAATTGCTTTAAATTTGTCATTTGTAGTATATCAGTGCACGTGAGTAATGGATCGTAAAAGGTTGAAGTGTTTAACATTAAAAGAGAGGGCTGAAGTCCTTAACAAAATTAAACGTGGACGTAGTGTTACTTCTCTAGCGAAGGAATGTGGGGTAGCCAAGTCCACCATAAGTCTTATAAAAAAGAAAGATAAGGCAATTTATGGCTTGCACTAACGCTACAGGCAACCATAAGCTTAAACTTCTCGTTATTGACAAAGCAAGAAATCCTCGTGTTTTCAAAAATTTTAACTGTCCGGTGGAGTACAAAAATTTCAAATCAGCCTGGATGACTTCGGCGATTTTCAAAGACTGGTTTCATAATTCGTTCGTGCCGCAGGTAAATTCCAGATTCATTAAAACAATTTTTTTAACCAAGTTAAATGACTTTAATATTTAGGTAAGAAAATATTTGAAAGATGGGGGACTACCTGAGAAGGCTCTTCTTCTAATTGATAATGCCCCATCACATCCCAACGAAATCGAATTAAAGTCCGAGGATGGTTTAATTTTAACTATGTTTATGCCGCCGAATGTGACACCATTGATCCAGCCAATGGACCAAAATGTAATTCGTATAACGAAACTATACTACAGAAATTTTCTACTGGCTTCCATTTTCAACAATCGATCGAAAAATCGATATCGATGACTGTTTTTTTAACATAGCACACTCAATTGATAAGTCGAACAAATTCGATAAATCGAACAGCGCCTGTTTTAATTAGTTCGAGTTATCGCGAGTGCACTGTACTTAAAAAAAAAACAGTTTGTGCTTCTTTGTCAAAAGAAATTTGGAAGTTTCTTTGTTTTTTGTCATTTATGAACAAGACACTCCTCAGATTTATTTTTTGTATTTTTATTTAATGACATAGTGGGATTTTAGTAACTTTTCGAGTTATATATCTTTACATTCAAATAGGTATGTACGTACATCGAACCAGTGCAAAATGATATACATCTAATTAGGTGCATGTACGTGTACGTACGCTTTGTTCGGTTTGCAAACGCACGTAATATTAAAGTATATTGTATGCTAGCGCTTCGCTTAAGGCAAATAAACGCAAGATATAGCGGATGACTTATTTGTTTTTCTTGCGATTTGGTGGTTTGAATATGAAAGAACCCTACAACTTTGTTGTTCTGTTTTTTTGTTTGTTTGTTAACATACACATTGAAATTTAGATATTCAAACCACCAATATACAGAAACAAAAAACATGTAAATGAAGTTGCTCCTCTACTGAAGTCACCTTTTCTGAATTCGCCTTGGTTTCACTAGAGCAGTATTTTGAATATTTGTATCACTTGATATGGAATCGCTCAAGAGCAATATTTTAGCAACGAATAAAACGCATGAACTTAACATTTGGATGTGCATAATTTATATTCCGTTAAAAATATGGGCATTATAATCCATTATAACCGGATTGCAATGTATATTCACAAATGCTTAATATTTGAAATTTATAGAAAGATTTGCTGATCAATCACTACACCCCATTTGATCGCAGCATTTATTTGCATATTTGCGGGCGCGCGAAACAAATATAATTTGCTATTTCTTGTACCTACATTCGCGACTTTTTGCCGCATATTCACCATATTGTGTAGAAAGTAAAGAAGAAGGAAAATGAGGTATGCTTATAAATGTGCAAATAAAATTAGAAAAATTGATCTGATAAGAGCCAACGCTGTTGCAGTATTTTGTGGAGGTGCTTATATTTTTTAAAGTATGTGCTTATAAGTGCATATAAAATACATATATAAATATACTTTCTCAAATATCTTCTAGAATAGTATTATAAAATCGTCGATGAAGTGATACTAATTAGCTGCTAAGAAAAATGAGTGTGACGCGGTGCAGTCGCTTGTTGCTTCAGAGCAGTTTGTTTAACGGAGGAGTCCCAATACCATCAGCTCATCACCTAAATAACCATTTAAGAATTTCCGCCAAACACGTTTCTACCACATCGATTTCTTCCAGTCCATCACCATCCAATCAAGGCACAAAGCCATTACTTTATTCGTATTGGCGTAGTTCCTGTTCATGGAGAGTTCGCATTGCCCTCAACTTGAAAAAGATTCCGTATGAAACAATAGCCATTAATTTGATGGGCGAACAACATGGCGATGAGTATCGTGTCGTTAATCCTATGAAACAAGTGCCTACACTGCTGATAGGTATGCCCATATATTTTAAGTAGTTAAATTTTATATAAGGAAAAGTATTTTAAAGGCAATATTCACAATAAAATACTTCTTAATCACAATTATAATCCTTAATTTAGATGGCTACAGCATTATTGAGTCGGTTGCCATTATGCAATATTTGGAAGAGACGCGACCACAGCCACCGCTTTTGCCGCCAGATGCATACGAACGTACTAAAGTACACGAAGTTGTTGAAATAATTTGCTCAGGCATACAACCATTGCAAAATTTAAATGTACGAAAATATGTTGGAAAAGAGAAAAGTGAGGAATGGGCTCAACATTGGATTAGTCGTGGTTTTCAGGCACTTGAAAAAATACTTTCTACTTCAGCTGGCAAGTATTGCCTTGGCAATGAGATCACAATGGCCGACTGCTGCCTGCTGCCTCAGGTTTTTAACGCTAAAGGGTAAGAAATGTATGTAATAGGAATTATAATATATAAATATTTAGAGCGCGAACAATAACATCCTAAATAGACTAAAAATAAAGAGAAATGAATATTCCCCCGAATCGGTTCCACGTTACCGTAACGGCCCGAATTTAAATCGGGTCAATGATTGTCACTGCAGCAGTATTCCCCAAAAAATTATTGGGAAGACTTTATGCGCTACAACAACAAAAACATCTTAAAATATTTACATGAAACCCCCGCGTCCTACAAATGGTTTTTTGAAAGTTATTGCATTAAAATATGACTTCTGGCGGCCGTCGCAGGCGATGGGCGTAGCAATCTTCGTGCATGAACAGACAAAATGATAGAACGTATTTTCTTGAGTTTCTTTAATGGCAAATCTCCGTGTGCGTTTCTGCGATGAAAAGGCTCCTCATAAAAGAAACCATCTGCCGTTCGGAGACGGCATAAAACTGTAGGTTCCTCCATTTGTTGGAAAACATCAAAACGCACACTACAAATAGGAGGAGGAGGAGCTCATCGAAGCACCAAAGCAAATAGTGCGGGTGCTAATTATACATATGTGTGTATGTTATATGTACAAGGTGAAGTTGGAAGTTACATTCCTGGCTAACTTCCAGTGAAAGCTTGGTGACATTCGGTTTAGTGGAAGCAAAGTTATTGTGCCTAAAGTCATCGGTAAAAAATTGAGTTTCGAACAAAGAAGTAATATCAAATTTTGTTTTAAAATCGGTAAAACGTTTACCGAAACATTTGAATTGATGAAAAAAGTTTATGGCGATGATTGTCTATCTCGTGCCAGAGTTCATGAGTGGTTTACACGTTTCAGAGATGGTTTTGAGGACATAAATGAAAATGAACTCTATCGAAATTGTTTGTAAATTCATCAAAAATTAACCACAATCATCGTTGAAATTCATGGAATCGGAGTTGAATTCTCTAAAACACCGATTTATCGCATTTTAACTGATAATTATAATTTGGGCTTACGAAAGGTCTGTGCACGTTTCATTCCACACAAGATAACTGAGGACCAAAAATTGCTCAGAATTCAACATTCGAAAGACTTCATTAAAGAGGCGAGAAAAAACGAGAACTTCCTTTACAACAAACTAAGCGTCAAAGTGCCGAATGGAAGGCCCCAGACGAGCCACCACCCAAAAAATCGTGTTTGGAGAAGTCAAAAATTAAGTCAATACCCATTTCTTTTTACGATTCCAAGGAATTGTCCACAAGAAGTTCGTGCCAATGGGCCAAACCGTCAATACGATTTTCCACCTTGTCGTTTTTGACCGTTTGTTGCATCGAATTCTTTGAATTCGCCCTGAATATCGCGAAGGAGGAAACTGGCGCTTATTGCATGATATTGCACCAACTCATCGATCCACTCTTGTGACTAATTTTTTGACTAGAAATCGCATTTTAACCATCAATCACTCACCGTATTCGCCTGATATGGCTCTTTGTGACTTCTACCTATTCGGAAAATTGCATTTGGCCATGAAAGGAAAACGTTTTGCGTCCGTAGAGGCGCGCCAAAAGGCTTGTACCGATATCCTGAAAGACATTCCGGTCAATGACCTGAAACACTCTTTCAAAAAGCTTTTAGATCGCGCAAAACAGTGTATCGAGACCAGAGGGGACTATTTTGAATAAATAAACTCGAAGTTATCAGAACAAAGCTCCTATCGTTTCTATTTTAGCTCAGTCGTTTTTATTTTGGACTTCCCCTACGGTATACAAGCAGCCAGTCAATGTAGCATGAAAATCAAAACTTTCCATCACTCAAAATCATTTTTATTTATTTAGTAAAAAGTTATTTAAACGCCTGTTATAATGAAATCTCCATTATATGAGCAAACATCGCACTTGGTTAATCATAAGTGAAATCGTGTTTCGCACTAATACTCGTATTGTCTATTGTAGCTTTTGGTAAAATTGTACCTGGAAAATTTTTATAAAACACTTTAACACATTATAAACATATATAGTATTATACAGAATTTACTTTTCCGTAAACTCCTATTGAAGCATAGGGCGTCAACTATGCCTCTTCGCCGACGGATACGGTTTTGAGGTATAATCCCAGTTCGTTCCACGGAAGGCCAAGATAGTTCATTTCAACCTCTTTCAGCGCCTCAAAGTGGTACATGGCGTACGCACTCCTCGGCCAGCTTGTTGGAAGGGGTTTCAACGTACAGCCTGCCTAGCAACATTGTCCTCTAAGCCTGTGCCCTATCCACTGCCACTTCCTTTTTCGAATTTTAGTCGCCAATTCGAATCTCGTCAAGCTGGTTAGTTTTTTTTTGCAGCTCCGAATTGGATATTGTTATTGCCGCGGTTACTTTCGATGGAACCAGTGGCTCCTACTTAATTGTGCCATTTTGGTACCTGTTTTGCTAAAAATAAGTTTATAAAGGCATAAAAGAGTTCAAGTTTTCAATACAATTATTTTATGATATTGGAATGCCGAAATTATTTGAAAATTTAAAGCCTTTTGGATTCATACATTATACATTGCAATTTTATAAAATTTTCCATTTCTATACAGTTTACTTTTCAAGAATGTAATTTCCAGAGATGAAAATAAATTATAAATGCATTTATTTAAAAAAAGTATCTTTTATAATTATATGTATATCAAAAATTAAATTACAAAATGTGTTCATTTATTTTTAGTTTTCAAGTGGATATGAACCAATATCCGACTATAACACGCATCGCAAGTGAATTGGAGACTATTCCCGCCTTCTCCGCTGCCCATCCGAAAAACCAACCTGACTGCCCTACAGAATATGCGTCGAATAAAAATACGTACGGCTACATGAAAAGTTGGCTAAGTAAGGAGGTCAACGATAGAACCAAGTGATTTGAAGCAGACTCACGCAATAAATCACTTTCGGGCCGAAATAGCAAAGCCCATGGAGGAAAGTTATAATGCATTACAAAATATGGTAGCGCATGTACTCGTATGCACGTACATATATAAAATACAAATCATTCAATGTAATAAATTATAAAAAAAGCAATTAAGGGTGATCAATTTAGAGGTATTAGATTTTAAATTGAAATAAAACATCGAAAATTCAAATTGATTGAGTAATCTTTATTATTTTTGAGTAGAACCATTATTGCCATTTATTTTTAAAGATGATCCATTTCAATAATGATAATTTGGCCATCCGTAAGCACCAATTTTGAATTACTCGCCGGATGACACGTGAGAGTTTTAAGTCTTAATTACGAAGGGTGCCTTTTATATGTCGGGATTAGAGAACAAAAACAAATTTTAATCATCGAAAATCACTTTATTGTTTTTCAAAATATTCTCCATGAAGATGTATACACTTTTGAATGCGTTTGAACCAATTGTCGAATCACTTTTGCCACTCTGAATGAGGTACCTCCAAAACATGCATTCTGAATGCCGCAACCGCTTCCCCAGGTGTCGAAAAACGTTGACCTCTCAGTTTGTTTTTTACGTACGGGAATAAAAAGAAGTCATTCGGTGCCAAGTCAGGACTATACGGCGGATGACCCATTAATTCGATGTTTTGGGTGCTCAAAAATGCAGTTGTTTGAGCCGATATGTGAGAGCTGGTGAAGTGTGATCCGTCTTTGGCGATTGGTTTTCCTAATTTCTTGGAAGACAACTGGCAAACAAATGGTTCTGTACCACTCAGAATTTACTGTTCTGCGTTGTTCTAGTGGTACGGTTGCGACATGTCCAGTTTTTCCGAAAAATAGGCGACCATTTGCTTGGAAGTGCTCATCCTTAAACACCCATACAGTCGACTGCTGTTTACTTACTGTCAAGTAAGTCGACTGTATGGGTGTTTCAAGATGAACCAAATCCAACAAAAGTTGTTCGCGCACGAAGCACTTCCAAGCAAATGGTCGCCTGTTTTTACTCATTCCCATGACAGCCGGTTCTACGTTACCGGAATGACTCGGGTTTTTCCCGACCAAGGGCTGCCGCCCCAGTGTACTAGCCCTGTCTAGTGTACCGTATCCTCCTACTGCTGTTTATTTTCGGGCTCATACACGTAAATCCATGATTCATCACCTGTCACGATGTCATAGACGTGTTTCGAAGCCACGCGATCGTATTTTTTGAGCATTGCCTTCGACCAATCGACACGAGCCTTTTTTTTTCAGCGATTGACAAATTGTGTGGGATCCAACGCGAACAAACAGTCAAATGTTTATGCAATATTGAATGTATGCTGGTCCCACTAATGCCTAAGATTGTCTCAATCTCACGATAGGTCACACGACGATCTTGCAATATCAGTTCGCGCACAGCATCAATGGTTTTCGGAACAACAACTGATTTTGGACACCCTTCACGAAATTCGTCTTGGAGTGAACTACGACCACGATTGAATTCACCATACCCTCGATAAACACTGGTCCTTGATGGAGCTTCATCGCCAAAAAATGAATTAAGTTCATCTCTATTCTTTCCTATCTCTTTCTCTGATACTTTTCTCCCTCCCTCCTTAACTATCTACCCCCTTTCCAGAGCTTTAAATACAATGGGCTTTTTAGCCTGAGTGTTTTAGGAGCCACCAAATCTCATGGTGCTCTTTGGCTCGACCTCTTCAAATTCAAATTCAAGTTCATCCATGCAATGTTGATGAGTTAATCCACGTCGAAAGTTGTAAAAAATAATCGCACGAAAATGTTCACGATTTAATTCCATTTTTGGACCGAGATGAATTTTTTAAGTTACTGTAAACAACACAAATAGCGCTGGTATTTCAAAACTTTCTGAATACGTAAAAGCCAAAAAATGTCAAACTTTGCGAAACAGCTGTCAGTTGCCAGATTGCAACACCAGGGTTGCCAAATCCCGCAATATAAAAGGCCCCCCTCGTATATATGGTTTTACCTTTTTTAAACTGTAATTATGTATTACTTTTAAATGCAAAGTTTATGAACAATAAATTCATACAGACTCTTCTTTTTCTTAATTGGCGCGATAACCGCTTACGCGATTTTGGCCGAGTTTAACAAAGTCCGCCAGTTGTTTCTTTCTCGTGCTAACCGGCGCCAATTGGACACACCAAGTGAAGCCAAGTCCTTCTCCACCTGATCTTTCCAACGCAGAGGAGGCCTTCCTCTTCCTCTGCTACCACCAGCTGGTACCGCATCGAATACTCTCAAAGCGTTTGTATCTATTCGGACGACATGACCCAGCCAACGTAGGCGCTGGATCTTTATTCGCTGCGCTATATCTATGTCGTCGTAAAGCTCATGCAGCTCATCGTTCCATCGTCTGCGATATTCGTCGTTGCCAACGTGGAAAGGTCCAAAAAGGTCTCTTCCGCAGAATCTTTCTCTCAAACACTCCAAGCGTCGCTTCATCGGATGTTGTCATCGTCCAAACTTCTGCGCCATACGTTAGGACGGGCATGATGAGAGTCTTGTAGAGTGTTAGTTTTGTTCGTCGAGAGAGGGCTTTACTGCTCAGTTGCCTACTTAGTCCAAAGTAGCACTTGTTGGCAAGAGAGATTCTACGTTGGATTTCAAGGCTGACATTGATATCGGTGTTAATGTTGGTTTCTAAATAAACGAAGTCTTTTACAACCTCGAAATTATAACTGTCTACAGTGACGTGGGTGCCGATACGCGAGTGCGCCGACTGTTTGTTTGAAGACAGGAGGTACTTCGTTTTGTCCTCGTTCACCACCAAAAATATTGTATGAAGACATTAATATTTCGATTTCATGATTACGGCTAATACTTATTGTGGTATCCCTTTTGATTAAAAATTGCTTTGAATCGGGAATTCATAGATTCTACAAGTTTTGCTATATAATCGGAACTAATTTTATCCTATTCTTCCTGTAGTGCCCATTTCAGATCAGAAGCTTTATAAATATTGTGGTTTCTTATTTTATTTTCCAGCACTGACCACAAATTCTCAATAACGTTGAGAGCTGGACTCTGTACAGGGGTTTGTACTACATGTGGGCAATTCCAGATAAGCCAAATTTTTATAATACCAGACGTATGCTTGGGATCGCTGTCTTGGTTGAACCTAAACAAATCCCTAATGCCCATTTTATCTGCGCTTTGTACTAAATTATCTTTAAGCAGATCCAGATACATCTCTTTATTCATGTTTCCTTCGATAAATGTTAAATTTCCGACGCCTGAATAAGACATGCAACCCCATACCATCACGCTGCCCCCGCCGTGTTTAACTGTAGAGCGCGAATTACAAGGTTGAAGCGCGGTGTTTGGTTTTCCCCAAACGCAAGACTTCCCATGAGACCTGAAAAGGTTAAAATTGCTTTCATCCGCAAAAACAACGGACGTCTGCAAAACTCTATTCTTTGTTTTCTATTACGAGCATTAATCTACGGCTTACTTCGGCCAGTCCTTCCATGAAAATTTTCTTCGCGCAGAGAACAGTTTCTGTAACCCTGATCTCTCTCTCTGATCTTGCCTAAGTATTTTTCGACTTTGTTCGTTAATTTTGGAGCGCTTAAATCGGGGTTTTCTTAACTTTGCGAACAATCCAGCTCTTATCTACATCATTAAATATTTTATTTGGATCTGCCCTTATCTTCTATCCTGCGAAGCGAAACCTTTCTATAATATGCTGGACAGTTGAGGAACTAATAGCAACAATTTCTGCAATTTTTCGTTGGCTTTTGCCCTCTTTATAATGACGAATAACGTCTTCCTTTTTTCAAGTGAGGTCCGTTTTCCCGTTTTAAAAAATTTTCATTTTTTCAACTTTTCTTTACAAAAATTGTTTGAGAATGACTTAAGACGCTAAGCTAAACAGAAAAAAAATATATTTCACCGTTATTGCATTATCAGAGAAAATATAAAATACGCTGCATCATTTAAGCTGTGAGCATATATTGATGAAAAAACTATTTGCTTCTATATTTTTTCAGCAAGCTTTGTTTTTGTTATTGTTCTTTCTGAAGTGGTAAACAGGACATACATATCTTATTACAAGTCGTATAAATTTTTTTTTTTTTTTAATTTAATAAACGTCGAGTCATTTTCTTTTTTCAAAAAAAGTATTACCTGCATCAAATAAGCTGTGAGTCATTGTATCAAGTTTTAATTTTGTTTTTATTAAGTTTTTCTTTTGTGTCTATAAACGTTTACCGCAAGCTCCAAACTTTATACAACATTCACAAAAAATTAACAAATTTAATAAAGATTGTCATCAAAATGTTTTACTTTTTATTCAACTTTTTATTTAAACTCTACGCTATGCAGTTTTACAGTCCATCTAATTTTAATATAATAAAGTCGCTAAGAAATTGTCTTGAATTAAGTTTTTTTTCTTTTTTGAATACGATTTGACAATTTTTTTTCATATAAAGCATATGTTCGGAAGCCTCTTACGAGTATATGAACGAAAATGTTCAACACCTCAACGAAAAAAAAAAAAACAATTGTCTTTTGACAACGAGAATTTGAAGTCATCTAAATGTTTACACCGTGTCTTTTTTGTTGAAATCTTTGAATAAAAAGTTGAAAATTTTGATTTATTTTTTTTTGTAGTTTTTTAAATTTTTAGGAATTTTGTTCAAAGTTTAGAGCTTTGAATTATATAATTTTTGCTGTAGAATGATACTTTGATAAAAACATAAAAAAATGGAATATAAAACAAACAAAAATATAGTCAAAACATTATAATTTGTAGCGCTCCTATTATGTTGAACGCAGGTACATACTATGCAGGCCTATAAGCAAAGTGTTTTTTGTTTGGGAAACTAGGAACTAATCGAGAAAGTTCGTTCCAGATCTGAGCTGCACGCTGATTTTATTCTTGCTGTATTTCATTACGTTGCTGATTATGATTATCGTCGTCATCGAAGAATTTTTTGAAAAATTTACAAGTTTAACGAATTTCATATAAAAATAGTAAGTTTTAATAAAAATCATTAAATTTCATCATAACAGTATCTCCATAACTTACATTCGGTGTCTTCCGAGATCGCAGCAACGCGAGTTACATATATAAAACCAAGCACTAACACTATAGATGAATTCATTGCAAGTATAATTAAAGACAAAGTGTAATACTAAACCTACTTCCGTTTTGTTTACAGAAATTATTATTAAATTCATAAATCAAAATTATTTTTCGGTCGCAATTCCAGGAATTGCAACCGTTCCAAAATTAACTAACTTCACTGTCCACTTACAATAAATATTGTCAAATCAGCGTTTCCGTTCCCACACGAAAATGTAATATTAATAAGTATTTTTCATAAACCAATGTAATTAGCAAATAAGAAAACAAAATTGTAATATACCGAGTAAGCAAATATATATACATATTTAAGCTTTGATTTTACCTTAAGTAAAATAATAAAGTTAGTCTTGTTCCTCCCTTTCATCGGAGTAGTTTGTTGAATTAAATAAATAAATTTTAATAATCAAAAACAGAATTAGTTTTTTTTTACGCAACTTAACGGCAAAACACGTAAATCGCGCGGTATGTAAGCTACAATAGTTATAACTAAATAGGTTAAATAAGTATCACAAACCTGTTGTCGACGTCTGGCTTAAAAATATGATGGGCATAAGGTATACATAAGTTCATATCGCACACTAGAAACAAAAAAAGTTACAACTCAAAACGTTTCCAAATCGCTTTTTCCCATAAATTAACTCGCACTTAAAGTGGTGGGTCACAAGCCCAGCGCACAACCAGCTATCCTGGAATGATTAGCCTTCTCACGTGGTTCCAAAGCTACCCAGAGGATACTTGGGCTAATCCCGACAGTTGTGAGTTGATTGAACCATATGCAGAAGAATCGTCCTGGCCACTCCCAAGTGAATGGCGATCAGTAACTTTCCCCACTTGCGTGGTCTTCTACATATGGAACTATCCTCCATCGTGCATACGTTGCGTAAATCCCAGGATGACACCACAAGAGCAGCGCTAGACTGGAACCCTCGACAAAGTCGGAAGTAAAAACGAAAAAACAAGCCGTTTCTGGAGCGAAATTAAATTCTTTGCGTTAAATAATCCAGATTATAATTTGTTTATTGGGGAACTATGTTCCACATAGCAATCACAAGGGAAATATACTATATATACATACTATATATTAATCTGAAAAAAAAAAAAAAATGAGTACAATCGTCTGTATTTTATTGCAGAATTTGAGATAATACCACTAGCCAAAGGCAAAAAATTCAATGAAACAGTCACAAATAACCGTTTGTTTTCTTAGTCAAAATATATGTAAAATCAATAAAACTGGAAAACCAGCAAAACCGGCTTTCACGTAGGTATCCTTGTTTATGGAACTCAATTTGAACATTTGAATTTTTTTGAGTTGTGACTGAAATGAGTCAGTATTTAGTGTGCGATGTATCAGAGTAACGATAAAAAAAAACACAGTTTTATTTTTTTATGTAATGTTAAATTTTCTTTTATTGATTTCATGCCCATTATGTAGTTAATGTATGTATGCCATTTATGTATGGATGTATGTATATCACGCTAAGAACTAATTTTCTTTAAAATTGATAACAATGAATGCGCTCATGGGCAATTCGTATATTGCAAACTGCAATCTGCTGCTAACAACGTTCACCTTTCTGCCGTTTCTCTCTGGATGATGATCCACCTTAATGATGTTTTCGTCTGCTCCTCATAAAAGTTATTGTTAATTTATTTATTAAATTTTTATTTATTTATTTCATTTTTATTTTTAGTTTTTATTTTTTATTTTTGCTTTGAGGGGATGATTTCATCGCAATCACAGTTACTCTCAATGGCATTTCGGCTTTCTGTTTCATTTACTAAGTACAATACTATTCCATGGTAATTTTTAACTTGCCTTTTTGTTGTAAATATTGAAATTTTGGTTGTTGGTTTTTGGTTTTTGGTTTGGGACTAAAGAATTCAAATAATTGCTTGGTTTGCGTTTCGCTATTTTTCATTTTCTTTTGCTTTCTCCTTCTCAGTTTGTTTTTTAATATTCATATATATGTATATGTATTTATGGTTATACATATGTACATTCATATGTATGCACTTTCAACAGCTGAGTTTAAAATATTTGGTTTTTTGAAGGTTTGTTGTAGTATTGCAAATTTCTTCTTCATTTTCTACAAATTCTAGGTATATATTTGTATATTTATGTATATATATATATATATGTATATATATATATATATGTATGCATTTATATATGTATGTATTTGTGTATTAAATATTTGTATTATGCATTTTGACCGACTTTACAGAATTCTTCATAGTTAGTACTTGTAGTTGTGTTGCTTTTGTTTTTTTTTTTTGTTGTAATTAATAATTTGATTTTTTTGTTTCTTTGGAGTGGGAATATGCTTTAAATCAATAATTTGTAATTAAGTTTATAAATTGTAAATTTGTTCTAATAACAGTGAGTTTTGTAACAAATAAAATTTATTAGAGTGTTTTTTTCTTTTCATTCTAGAATTCAATACAATGCTTTTTATTGGTTGCTGTTGTTCTCTTTTTTGCTTTGTTACTAGTTTTATTTTCAGAGTACTTGTGTTTCAACTGGTTTTTGTTGTTCAACTATTTTTCAACTCTTCCCATGTATGTACGTATGTATGTACTTTTTTTCTTCCTCTTTGCTTCTATTACAAACCAACTTTTTTAGTTAACCCATTAACTGCCATTTTACTTATTTGTCATTAACATCAAATGGTAAGGAGAAAAAAATATTTTCCTCTTTCATATCGCTAATGCCTTACTTTTATTTTAATAGTATTTTATTTATATCCGTTAATGCTAGGTAGTTTATTTCTTTTTCTGCTGCTTCTTCTTCTTCAGCAAAATGTTTAATCAATTCTTATTTCGAATGAATATACCTCTACTATGATGCTAAAAGACTCGATCGATGAATTTTAAGAAAAATTCATCCATTTTTTGCTCTATTAAAATATTTATTTCATCCTTGCTTACTCTTATGTTCGCTTAATTTCTTACTTATGTAATCATTTATTTGCATATACGTATGTATTCCTAAATTTTTATAGTATGTATGTATGTATATACTTTTTTCAATTTTAAAAATTACGCTAACAAGTGTAAATAAAACTGTGAAGAAAACAATTTTTCCATATATGCATATACGTATTTTTTTTCTATTTGCATGAATAAATTTCTATAAATGTATGTATGCATTATGTATGTTATGTGTGTATGTAGGTATTAATGCACATTTGTATGTATGCTTAAGTAATATGCAGTATGCTTTTTATATTAATTGGTTAAATCTGAAACGTCTTTTCCTTTTTTTTATAACTCGTATTATAAATTTTCTAGTAAATTTTGTTTCTAGCGTTTTTAAGATATAAAAAAATTCGCTAAATTATAGCAAATGTGTGGATATGCGAATACATTTTGGTTAGCTGCAACTTTAAGTGATGTTCGAATGCGAATGCGCGCTAATTATTATAAAGAAGAAAGGGAAATTGTGTGCAGCTATTTTTTGGTGCAAACTGCAATTTGCTTTGAAATCGTTTTATTATCTCCTTGTTTTCCTATTTGTTGGTGTGTTGGTATTCATGCATGTGTAACGGTATAAACGCAGAGTAATGTAAATTGCTCACATGTGCTAAGGATACTCAAATCAAACCCGGTAA
Source organism: Anastrepha ludens (assembly GCF_028408465.1). Classification (NCBI taxonomy): domain Eukaryota; kingdom Metazoa; phylum Arthropoda; class Insecta; order Diptera; family Tephritidae; genus Anastrepha; species Anastrepha ludens. Next base: position 105,177,554 of record NC_071498.1, read on the forward strand.
AAGCTGTTAATTCATACTTCACTCAGCATGGTCTAAAATTTTTTCAGTACCACGATTTATGACAATAACGGAGTGAGACTGAATAATTCTACTGCTTTTGACCTGGTAATTAGTTATTCGTGGAAAAGCAATTAAAAATTAAAAGCACAACCAGCATAGCTAATCCAATTAGGGTGCACAGCTAAGTACGGTGGTAGACTTTTTAACTCCGCCTTTTGAAGTCGAGCTCGATAGTTGTAAGCTTAATATCTCCGGCGGGTCAAGAAAAAAAGGGATTTAGTTGGTTTAAAAGTTTCAAATTCAAATTCAATTTAACAAATGGAATCTTTGCCAGTGTGCCAAAGACTGGAAAGAAAAAATAGTCTGTTCGAAATTTAAGAGACAAAATTGATATGTTTGCGTTCTATAGAAGTCATGCGAAAGGTAGAGTTACTCGTATATGTGCGTGCGAATATTTCTACAAAACATAAGATAAGATAAAATAAAATACAGTAAATAACATAACAGAATATAAATTATATACAAGTCAAATGAAATGAGATATACGAGATTATTGAAAAAGTTACTTGGCACAAAATACTCGCATTAGAACAAAGGCGTTGGAAAGATCAGGTAGCGAAGGATGACTGGCGCACTCTGTTGAAATCGGCCAAAATCGCATAAGCGGTTATCGCACCAATCAAAATAAAAAGAGAGTATAAAAGTACCAAGGGACCAACTAAAAATTTATACGTTCTTTGAAGATACTTCTAAGAAACAATTGAAGGTGTACTTTCTACGAAACATTTCAAATAACTGCAATTTTAACTCATCTCATTTAAATGTTTTCAACTCTATGTATGCTGTGCTAACATATGAAAGCTTCAATTTCTAAATGCGCTGCTGTCACAGCCTGGTGAACGCCCATAGTATAAAAGATTACAGTAAAGACTAGTGGCTCAACAATGTAGACAAGGCGACATTTAAGCTATTAATTGGGTTATAGCATCTCAGCAACGTAACGCTACTTAACCCTTTGTGTACCCATTAATTTGACAGAAATTCCGCGTTGGGAGCGCCTCCAATTGCCTTCATTTCAATGACGTCATGTGCGAGTTTGACCAAACAAATGTATCCAAAGGTTTGAAAACTACAACAATATGTACCATTACATAGCATAACAAAACATAACTAACAGAACCTGACATAACCTTACATAAAATTATAAAAATATAAAATATTTATCACATGACATAACAGAACATAACATAGCATAATAAAGCATACAAAACAGAACATAATACATATATATAATATATATTTATAAAATTGTAAAATATTTATAACATAAAACATCATAATATAACATAGTAAAATTGAACATAACAATATATTATACATATAATAAGATCATATACCATATAACAACATAATAAAATATTTGAAGCGTCATATATCATATATAGATATGCATATCGTCGCCAGAAATCATATCTAATTAACTACATAGTATACTCGTATACTCTGGAACAAAAACAAGCAATTACGGAGAAAAATAAATTGACTTTTAACTAACCACCAACCGAGTCGCTACATAGAATTTTAGTTCCCACGACAGTCGGTTGTACGTAACCGGAAAGACCCGGATTTATCTCCGACCAATGTCTACCACTCCTGCAGCATTCTCCGTATATGTATGGGAAATATTTAAGCTGCTACAACAACAGCAACAGTAGCATACGCTGATGACTTGGTCCTGATGGTATCGGGACCGTTTCCCTCAGTCTTGGCTGAGATTTTGGCAAGGTCTTTGGCTGTACTCAATCGCTGGGCTCACCAGTTGTGGCCTCCGAGTCAATTCTGGCAAAACGGAGCTGGTGCTATTTACCAGAAAATATAAACCTCCAGCCTTTCGACTTCCCAAATTAAACAACCACGTTCTCCCGCTCAAAGATGGGGACTCAAGCCACAGGTCGTGCTGTGTATGTACAACGCAGTGGTTTTGCCAATTTTAACGTACGGATGCCTAGTTTGGTGGGAAGCTCTACGGAAGGGCTATAATAACACTAAACTGGGGAGGGTGCAAAGGACTGCATGCATTGGCATCACCGGAGCATGTAAAATTTGCCCCAGTGCTGCCTTGAATGTCCTTTTGCACTTACTTCCCATCGACTTTTCCGTGATTTCCATCGCAGCTCAAAGTGCAATCAGGTTAAAGGAGATTTATCTCTGGAGACAACCTCTCAAGGGACAGGGATGCATTTTCGGGCAGTTAACACCGTATTTCTCCGAACTTCGAACAGATCTTTCTATCCGCAAACTAGAGTTTGAGGGTCGTGCTAGAGCAATCTTTCCAAACAGGCAGGATTGGATTGAGGGGAAAATCTGCACCGAAGCTTGCACCTTAGTCTTCACTGACGGTTCCAAGATGGAATTGGGAGTCGGAGCAGGGATTTTCTCTAAATCAGTCAATTTATCTATCTCCTTTAAACTGCCGAACACTTCTAGTGTTTTTCAAGCAGAAGTCTTTGCGATCTTGCAGGCATACAAAATGCTTAAGGAACGCGGGAACGCGGGAGCGAGGGAGATATTAAGATTTTCTCCGATAGTCAAGCCGCGATTAAGGCTCTGTCGCCGCCATGGTGCAGATCAAAATTTGTAAACTCCTGTAAAGAGGAGATCAAATCACTTGGGTGTGCAGGTAACATTTCTCTGATCTGGGTTCCAGGACATAGGAACATAGAGGGAAATGAAATTGCTGATGAGCTTGCCAGGAAGGGGGCTGGACTGGCCTCAGAGACCTCCTAGCTGGTCATCGCCATCCTCTTGACAGTTGTTAAAGGGGAACTGCACAAATTATTTCTCAGGAAAGCGCAGAAAAGATGGAGCTCCATTTCTTCATGTGCTATTTCGAAAACCCTTTGGCCCCAATACGATATACGAAGAACTCAGAAAGTTCTTTGGACTCCTCGCCATTCAATTTCCAAACTCGTAACTGTGTTTACCGGTCACTGGACGATCGGCACACACGCGGAAAAACTAGGGTTACCATTTAACCCCCATTGCAGAAGCTGTGGGGACCTTTCAGAGAAGGAGACCGTTGCGCATTTTCTCTGTAAATGTCTGGGTTTGGCAGCTAGAAGACTAAGGTTAGTGGGAGCTCCTTTCTTCGACAGCCTGGGGCAGTGCGTCAACCTAAATCCAATCAATCTTCTGCATTATATCAACAGCTCTGGTTGGCTGCAGATATCTGCCCGTTGGAGGACTCATAATGGTATCAAATCGGCGCTTTAGACCTACTTGAGGAGTGCCAGGGGCACTTCAACCACTTCACCTACCTACCTACAACAGCAACATAGAATTTTAGTCCGATAGTCGTTGCTGGATGGCATTCACATTTCATAGAATTCTGTAAAATTTTGGCGAATTACCATTTATTTTCTCTCAGCGAGCAAAATATCTAAAATAGCGAATTATCAAGTTTCCGGCACAGCTGTTCGACTTCTGTTTTGTAATACAGAAAACTTCAGAAATATGGGCATAGAGTGTTCTTATGGATAAATTAATAAAGAACATTTTCAAAAAAACCATTAATAACATTTACCAACTTCTTGCGTATTTAATTGATTTGTTCAAGTTATTTCCAGCTTTAAAATTTTCAAAGTCAATTAGTTTATCCGCTTAACTTAGAGTCAACTGTATTTAGTCAGCTATTGGTAAAAAAATTGCGAAGCTCTTATCCTCAAAAATTTGTCACTTCATGGTCTCAGCTCCCCCTACTTTGCCGGATTTTTGGAATCCTCGCAGGAATAAATAGATAAAAAGCCAAACAAATAAACATCTTAGTTGGTTTCCAACTCCTCTTTCCAAATGTATTCCACATTTATGCTCGTAAATGTCTGCAAAATGTGTAGATAGAGAATCGACTTTGGGAAGCATCTTCTTCTACAGAAAAGAAAAACAACCTACTACACGACTACAAATGGAACAAATGCACAAAGTTATTCATTATCTGATGAGTTTGAAAGAAACAAAAAGGACCACTTACATACTTTTCAAAATGAAGGCGCAAAGGTGTTTCTTTTATGATCACTTATTTTTACCATATTCATACATATGTACATACGTGTATATATCCATATCACAGCATTACGAAAAAATTAAAGTGATCTTGTGTCTTCGCGAGTACCCCCCGAATGGCTGCCTAAATATTGATAAAAAGGTTGCAAAATTGTTCTTTGCAATACAGTGCAAATAAATAAATTAATTTTCACTGTTTTGTTTTAAAAAGATTAAATTTTTCGAATAACCAAATGTTACCATTTACGATCGATCCCATTACCAATACATTTTCGCATGAACGAGTGTGCGCAAGAAACCCTAGGAAAGTTTTAGCTACCTACCTATTTTCTCTTTCATATACGAGTACTAAATTAGTATTTCCCTTGTACATTCCCCTGCGACAATGAGGAGGAGTTTTAATGTGTCTAATATTCGACATAGGTATGCAAATAATCACAGCCGCAAACAATCTGCAAAGTGTTGCTGTCATATCTAAAACGCATGTATATATACTTCTGCATAAACGAGTAGTCCTACAGAGAAATCCCGAAGTAGTGCCACAAATTTCCAATTCAAAACTTTGAATCACTGATAACTACGCGCCTCCTAACACGGTATTTTGCTTAAAGATGCTGTGACTTTTTCGAATTCAATAAGCGTAAGCTACTGGCATTTAATCGTGTCGCATTTAAATTATTGTGAAATGCTTATCATTAAATTTATAGACCTTATTATTAATTTATAAAATATTAAAAATAATTAAAAACTGAAATTTCCTATGCCTGTATGCCTGTATGCCTGTCATAAGAATTGACTCGAGCTTCCTTGATGTTGTTCTACACGCGGAGGGACCTACAGTTTTTCAAGCCAATTCCTAATGGCATATATTTTTTTATGAAGAGCTTTTCCATGACAGAAATACACTCGGAGGTTTCCCATTGTCTGCCAAGGGGCACCGAGATTCTCTAATTGCTTAGTCGACTTTAAGTTCACCCTAAAATCAAAAGTGGCTTCGTTGCTTTTTACTTCACCAGAAATGCACCAGTTGCTTAATTGGTTTTAAATTCAGCCTAAAAGTACTAGTCGCTTAATTGGTTTTAAATTCCCCAGAAACGCAATAGTTGTTTAATTTTATTTAAATTCACCCTCTAAATGCACCAGTTGCTTAATCGGTTTCAATTTTACCTGAAAAGCAGCAGTCGCTTATATGATTTGAAATTCAGCAGTAATGCAACAGTGGCGTAATGGGTTATAATATACGTACTTGTAAACTCATCAAAAAAGCACCAGTCGCTTAGTTAGTTTTAAATTCACCCTAAAAGTATTAGTCGCTTAATTGATTCTTAATTCACCAAAAACGCCCTAATTTCTTCATTGGCTCTAAATTCACCCGAAAATCACCAGCCGATTATATGGTTTCAAATTCTACCCGGAGTCGCTAAATAACTGATTTTTAATTCATTAGGATTAACCACCCAAAAACACCAGATGCTGCCTGGTTTTAAATTCACGCGAAAAGCTCCAGCTGCTTAGTTGGCAATAAATTCCCCCTAAAGCACCAGTTGCTTAATTGGTTTTAAATTAAGCACCAGTTCGGTACTAGTGAATTTCCCCATTGAATATTTAAACACATCGGTATGCACATAGCATTCCTTTGGGACTAAATCGACATGCAATGAGTTTTCACATACATAACTCGAGTTTCTTCGAATATTTTTTATAGTATTTTTTATGGAATTTCCTGTCGGCACACCCATATATACATATCTACGAACATAGTATGTACAGTTATGCGCCAAAACTCCTAAGGTACATTAAGTATTACGAGTTTTAGTTGTTATTGTATTTGCTGTTGTTGAAATGTTGTAGAACTGATGATGCGACGAAGACATTCTATCTACTCCCTCACATACATATGTATGTAGATATACAAAACACAACAGCCCAAGACAACAGTAAAAGAATACAAGAATAGTATAGAATATGAGCTTCTTCACAGCATTAAAATTTCGTATTTGTTCTTTAGTACTTTTAGTTTTTTTTTTGTTTTTATTTTACTGTTTGGTTTTGTTTGCTAGAGTTTTTTTAAATATACTTCTCGTTTCATCTCACTTATGTATATGTAAGGTATGTAAGTTTGTTGCTTAGTGTGTTTAAATATGTTTATTCGTAAGATTGTTGAAATGTGTGTTTTTATTACTTTCGTATTTGTTATATGCAATATTTCGTTTCGTAATCTTCCTCTGTTATTTTTATTTTTCTATAACATATAATTAGATTATGTAGTCATTTTACTTTTGTATTTAATTTCTCATTTTGTATTGTTTTCATATTCACATATATTATATATGTATATATGTAGATATATATGTAATATTTTTTTAAATAATATCGCATTTAACTGCATTTGATGCATTTTTATCTAACATTCGCAAACTCATTCGCATACTTGTTATCACCTTTAACAACTCCACCTTCCTCCTGTGTTTTCCTCTTCTCTTTTCTATATCTTCCTCCCTTTTTTCATCTCATTCCATGATCTTAGTTTTTCTTTTTCAAATTATAACAGGCTCTTATACGCTTATGCCACATTTGTTATCACTTTTCTTGCTTCGTTTACATCGTCGTCTTTGTATTTGCTTCATTAGTTTAAATAAATTTCATATTTTGTTTTTGTTGTTTCTTTTTTTGTTTTAATATATTAATTACATATCACAGATCCAGTACATTAACTTTGTATTTTTTCGCTTTATCGCTTTTTTGCTATTTTTGTTTTGCATTTCGCTTAGCATAGCTTTGTTTGTTTGTTTTACTTCGTTAGTCTAATTATTCAACTTCAATGAAGTGTCAAACTTTTTCTCGCTCAATTGAAGTGGTTCGGATGTGATTTTTAATTTTGATGTTCATTTATGTACGAGTAGATGCAAATAATGTTACTGATGACGATTCTTAAAAGGGGTGGTGGTGGTGGTAGTGGTGGTTTTGTGGTTGGTGGTTGGTGGTGGCTGATGATGGTAGATAACTTTGATGATTTGATTTAGTTGACGATTAGGAATTTTGCGATTTACGACTGTTATTGTACGGTGTTGTTGTTACTGTTGTTATTGTTGTTGGTTTGTTATTATTAGTATTTTTATTGCAGTTGTACGACATTAAAACTGCACATGCACGACGTTGCCGTGTCGTTGCCTACACATACGAGTATGTAGCGAAATGTATGCTTGTTTTATGAGCGAACATGACATGACTTTCGGTACTGCTGATTTGTTCTGATCCAATATAATTTAATTTAATTTGAGTAGTTCGTTTAAGATGCGAATGAGAATGCGAAGAATTCTGTGTATGTGTGTGGGTGCCATGCGAAGACACGTACTTGTTTCGGTGTGTGTATATATGTATATGTGCGATGGACGAATGTAAGTATGTATCATGTGATAGCTCAAAGTAGAAATTAAAATATCTCCGGCCACTGCAAGAGGACTGCAAAAATTGGGGTTCACACCTGCAACAGACAACAATCTGAAAACTGTACACCAAAACTTAAAGAGATTTGTTTTGTCAAATTTGAGTTTTTTTTTTTTTTTTGGAAAATTATAACAGAATTTTTAACAGCTTTTATTTAAAGCCATAAAATTAATTTGGTTTTATTCAAAATTTCTGAGAACCTATCAACCCTTAAAATACTTTTTTTCAGCTGTATTAGTGATTTGATAACCAAAAATTTGTGCTTTGCAAAACAAAAAAAAACGCGAAAAGCTTAGAATTCGGCCTTTCAAAAAACATACGCATTATCAGTCCTCTGGCGCCTAAAGCGCTTGAATAATGTAATAGAATTCAGAGGCATTTACTACTTTATTATCTTTTGCAGAGCTGCATACACAGAAATTTAGAATTGCGTTTCATCTTTTACGGGTTACGGTAGCTTCGTATATATGTTGTTGTAAGTCCTCAGCAAAGCTTCATTAAATTTACACGTATCATTAAAGAAGCGCATTGTTATATCCATAGATTATTTTTCAACATAACAAAGAATTAATTTCGAAGATTCATTTTTATAGATTCATTATTTAATATTTCTCTGATTCTTAAAGGGTTTGAGTGCTTCAGAAGACTTCAAAAATTACAAAAAAGAAACATTTTCTAAACAAATTTTAATAAAAAAATACTTTGTTACAATAATATAAATTTAGAAAAACTCTGATGGTTTTTTTTTAAGTCAAAAAAGGGAAAATTTTCCCAAAAAAATTGTAATAAAAAATATTTATTTATTTTATGTAGTATATTTTACCTAAAACATTATAAAAAGTTTATAAAAATTTTATAGATAACCTAAGATTTTTCCCTGCAAACAACTCTTTACCAAAATTATCATCATTAAATAAAACTCAAAAAGTATTATAGGTATTTTTTGTTTTATTTTTTTCAGGTTACTTCTGGATGAATATATCATCCTATAAATAAGCCAATTTTTGAAGAATTGATGACGAAACCGCTAAAAAATGTTCTTGATTAAATATAAAATACAATTTATTACTTTTGTGTATTTTCTACAGCAAATTCTAAAATTCCAAATAAAGGTATTCTGATATCTTTGAGACAAGCGATGTCTCTACGTTACTTCCGTTAAAGTAAGAATTCAACATCGCTCTTCAGAATAAATATGAGTACTAAGTCCTAGAGTGTTTAAAGAATTCTGACTTCAACAGCTGAAAGGTTTGAACCTAGGCAGGACAGAACAATGGGGTTTCTGCTTATACTGCACAAACGGTCATATTATAATGGGTACTCTCAGTGTTTTCTAGAAAATTACTTAGTTTTGGAACAACAGAAGGCCTATGTGCCATGGCCAAATGGAGCTGAACTTCATTCTCTATCATATCCAAGCTTACGATGATGATGTTTTTCGTGGAAAATCCTATATAAGGCTCAAGCATGTCTGAGGTTGCCTGGTTTCCTGGGTCATAAGTTGACCTGGTTTCCTAGGAAGTGGAGCTTGTAGCCAGAGGCGGAGAGTTATGCTTTGGGGAGGGTCAGGTGCTTTCAGCGACCTCGTACAATACAAAGTTCAACTGCTTCGTAAAAAAATCCAGTTTAGCAACTTTTCAGAATCGATAGTGAATAAAAACACGTGGCTGTAATTTGGAAAATTTTGTAAATTTAAGCGCTAATTATCTACTTTACAACCTGGGTGCCAAAATTTATAAAAAATATTAGGTATGCATGCCAATCGAGGCCTTTCAGTCCCAGTATTATTATTCCAAATACGAAGCGATATTCTTGGAAACCGTTCAAAAACAAGCATCTTGGTCAGTTCGTTTAGTAAAAAAGTATGTTCCCAAGTGCTGTTGACGGGCCCTAAGCATTTAAGAGCAGGCGTTAACATAAAGCTGTAAACTTATATTACTTACAATTTCATTTACTTTTAACGAAATGAGCCGACCGATAGCCACTATTAGTAGTTATTACATACTACTTATTATGGGCTCGTTTATGATGGAAATTCTGTTATAGTGTACCCATTATTCAACTCCCAGTTCAAGCATATGAAAAAAACTCGGTTATTGGACTCCGGAGCTAACATCAAATAAATAATGGTATATTGTGTAGTTGGTAACGTAGAAACCAGCTTCTGCAGCACAAAATGTCTGTTAAAAGCAAAGTTCGGTACTTGCTCCAATTCGCTTAAAGTGTGCAATTAAGTGAAAAATTCATCATGATCAGTGACTTGTTTCTATTGGGAAAATACCGAAAAATAGTAAAAAACTGGAATTTACAATACATGAAAATATTGCATAGAAGCATATCCGGACAATGACTTATTTCAAGACTTGTAGCAGCAGCTGCTTGAATAAGATCTAGAAAATGCAGATGTAGAACACCCCGAACTCGAATTGAAAAGGCTATGAATTCTCTTAAGCAAGAAGCGAATAGCTCGAAGATAATTTGTTTAGCTATAATCCAAACTAAACTCACCGATTTTTTCCTAAATATTTGATTTCATATTTATGTTCCATTAATTTAATGTTTATAGATGTAAGTACAAGGTATTGGAAGATTTATAATTTTTGCAAATAGCGGCGAACATCAATCATATCTGATACTTGTGAAATAGACAGCAGCATTATACCGCCAGACAAACAATGGAGGGCGTAAAGTCCAAAATAAAGATTTTCATCACTCAATATAATTTTTTTTTAACAAAAAACTTATGCAAAAACCAAATTGCATGATTATTTTTGTACCACCACCTATGTTCAATATTTCATCAATAAATAAAATGCAATGAACTGAATTTGTAATTTTGATGTACATAATTTATATTCTTCCAAGAGGAACACCCAGTTATAATAGAAAGCTCGCCTCAGTACCCTGAAATCAATTCTACTGGCATTGCACTGTATTTTTTCACACACCTACATATTTTCAATGTTCACTTTCATTATGACGCATTGAGTTCAATTTTGTCAAAACTCCGACACGTTGGAACACTTTTGAGGCCGAGTTTGGATTCTGTGTGATATGCCGAAATTAAATTTTGTTGCATAGTGTAACATATGTATATAATTTGTTTTCTTGTTACAAATATGAATCGAAAATATTGTAATTGATTCTAATGTACATTTGTAAGTCTTTTTTGTTTTATTAAAAAATAACTGAATTTTCTTAAAAATCATTATCAATTTTTTGTATCTACCCTTCAAAATATTCCATTCAGTTAATCAAATAGGCTGATGAAACAATAATTAGAAGTGCTGTAAGATGTCTCATTTTCATCCTGTGTCGTCCATCTTGCGCTACTTAATCAATCCGTCCTTTTGTAAAAGCTAATTTTTATTTCAAAGCAAATTCCAAAGAAAAAGTACTCAAAAGCATAGAAATGAAAACATTTGCTAAAAAATTAACAGGCAATAATATTTTATTTTTGTTGTGCCACAAAACGTGGGCAAAAGAGGGCGTTAAGTTTATTTGTGTCTTAAGGAACGACTTATGAAACTGGAAAAATTCAAACCCAATGTAAGGAAATACTTTCTGAGAGGCTGCTTTAAAGGTTGGCAACCCCAACGAAAACCATTCATTGGGCGTGGGACGATATGGCACAGGTAATATCCAAAATTCGTATATGTATTAACATAGGTTTTCGGTCTCAAAAAATCATGCGCGGTTGCTTTCTATTCATCTTTGCATGCCTGGGTAGGCTCGTTCAGGTCCCAAATTATGTTCAAATTTTAAAATCTCCGAAACATTCCACTGAGCTATATCATTTTACGATTCTAATTTGTAGCTCCATCGTTCTACTTGATATTAAAGTGGACTGGAAAAAAAATAATTTTTTGAATATTATTTACTGAGTTATCTTTAATGTTTTATTATTGAGGCATACTCGTTTCTGATTACGACTGGGCTTTTAAGGGTTTATGACCATTAGTAGTAGAACAGTAGTAGTACTCGCAGTAGGAAATTAATGTTGCCTGGAACTTTTCCTTATGCACTCCTAAGTCCCGATTTATGCACAGAGACATCCAGTATCCGCCGGAAATTCTGATATAATGTTTCATTCTCGGTCACACAGGCAAACATTTTTTTAGCAACATTCGTTGCTTTTGACATTTACTTCTTTAAATTTGACAATACGAATAAGAAGCACAAAGCGTCTCGCCAGTACGGGATACAAACACCCTTCCCTCTTCCCCGTCTGTCCAACGAACAAAATATTACCCTTCTAAATGTTTCCCTGTGTAAATCGAGACTAAGTGAAAAAATTTACCTTGCAATATGTAAATATTTAAGAAGATCGAATATTTGTTTATCATTTCATATTTTCCCAACAATTTGTATGATGTTTTGTAAACAGTTGAACTTCCCATGGATTACTTCTTGGAAGTGAAGGAAGTTTCAGTACTCAACTTTGACACATGTTGTTATTAAAATTGGGGTTGAAAGCGCTCTGCAAAAACAAAACGACATATTTCTAACCGGTTCCCATCTAGAAGATTTCCATCAGTTACTAGTTCAAGCTCCAAGCATTTGGGGTCAATTTTGGGTAGTTTTGACTACTACTTCTAATTACATGAACAAACTTTAGCTCTTTCTGTTTCTGCTGTAGAAGAGGAACCATAGAGAATTTGATTATCCATTTATTGAATAGCATTGGTGTACTATGGAGATTTCGATTTATTAGCTGTTTGTACTTCGACCTCATGGTCTTTTTCGCCCTCTACTCATCACAGTACCTCATCCAGACCCAGTTCCCTTATTAAACTAAGGAGACATTAACTTACATATGAATGGAGGTACCAAATAGGAGCGGGTTACTCGCTTAACGATTTTATTATTGTTGTTAAATAATTCAAATGTAATTTTTATTACTTTTGTTGTGAGTTCTTTGTTTGTATTGCAATTTGAAATGAATCGGTCAATTGGTCGATTGATTGTGTGCTTGTTGTGATATATGCCATGTATGTATGTATATATATATATATATATATATAATTATATAGGTGCATGACATTACAACAACAGCATTACCACCCTACATATATAGCATATGGAAATATACATATGTATGTATGAATGCATGAATGTGGAAAATATGGTTTAATTCATATACGAGGGGGCTTATGTGGGACAGAACAGAAGTATTAAATCTATGAAAATGTGTTTATATCTAAGTATGTGTATTTGTGTATATATGCATGTCTAATGGGCAAAAGGGGGTGTATGTTTACGAGTATATATGTATTGTGTACGCCAAAATGTGAATGCTTGGAGATGCTGGATTTTTTCTGGTTTATTTTAAAATTGTAACTTTATTTATTTATATCTCTTTAACTACCATTTTATTAAATTTGCCTACTAAAATTAGTACTTTCACATATAGTTACATATGCATGAATATATCTATGTATGTTTGTTTGTATATATTTTCGCTTTTACAATTTATTACTTAAGTGTTCATTACATTACATTGTTACATTATTATTGAGTTAATTGAATCGAATTTTAAGTTGAATTGAATCTGCATAACATTATAGTATATATTAATTTCCTATTTTCCTTTTTTCTTATTTTTATTTTAAAATGTAAATATTGTATTTATTTCCTTTTTACTGCGCTCCTACTACTTTTTCTTGCTCATTAATAGAAATCTTACAAACTTTATAGTGATTTTCTAATTTAATGAAGTTTCGCTTTGCTTCAATTTTTGCAGAAAAATCTCACACATTCTTATATGCATTTAACGAGTGTCTGTATATGATGGCATCGTATGTGTGTATGCGTGTGTTTGTGTGTGTTGTAGCTTGCATTATTTAACAGCAATTGTTGATTCATTTTATCAATTAATATATATTTATATATGCACTTTTACATTAAACGTTGCAGCATTAAATTATTATTTTTTTTTTCGTTTTAATACATAAGGCCAGCTTGAAAAAATATTTGGAATTTTATTAAATTTGGAAAAACACAATTATTTGTGGAATTTTCTATCGCAAAAACAAAAACAATATATAATTAATAATTATTGGTGAAGCTTAATCAAGTGATGCATTATAGTCATAATTTTTAATTTGTTAAAATTGTTTTTCCATTTTTTAGCCCACTTCAAGGCGCACTAGCAGTAGATCAGCACACATATTAAAATTTAACAGTTTACTGTTACCTAATTATACAATTTTTACAAACTATATTTCTTTATAATTTTTATGTGTACTTTTATAATAAAGAGAGAAACAAAATACATAAACAAATATACATATATGCAGGTTTCACTAACGTTAAATAACTAGGCATGTATGTACGTTTTTTGTATATTGCACAAATTTATATGACAACAAGTTTGTTATTTGTATGTAATCTTTATTTCTAATGTATTTCACAGTGGTTGCTTTAATTGCATTCTGTTAGTGTGTATTGTATTGTAGTTGTTTACATGAGTGCTTACAGCAAAAATTCTCATCACTGTTACTTACGTGTATGTACTTGCCGTGTAACATAGGAGTATGCCACTCTCTTTTTTTCGTTGACAACTCTGTTATTGTTTTTATGTTATGTCTATTTTACAAAAAAATTATTCTTTGTGGGGAAATGCGATACTGTCTGCAACTTGTGGATTATGGGTTGTGAATTAGAATTTATACAGATCTTTTTGGCAAATTGCACGGCTTTTGCTATTCATAAAATCAGTTCGCCCTGTGAGTGTGAGCAGGGCGTAAAACTTGTTAAGAAATGTTAGCACGACCCACTGTCTTTACGGCTATTAACTGGCTCGTTACGTTTACAGGAATCATGTGAATGATTTACAGGTATACTGACCATTAAGATGACTATGATATTCCGTCCATATTGTGGTGAATTTTGGTCTACACTCTTACAAAATAAAATTAATTGAGGAAATGGTGTTGTTCATGTTTTAGCAGCATAAACATTTACATACATGTTTGGGGAATGCCACTGGAGTGGATCGTTAATCGATTGCCAACAAATAAGTGAAATGGTTGGCAACTCCTGAATAGTAAAGCTTTCTTATTAGCAGAACTAAAATCTAATATTACCCGACTACTCACTCTTTTAATGACCTCGCTGAACTCTTCTCACGCGGGTCAGGAAAGTGAAAAGCCTCTATATGAAAACTAAACACGAGACAATTGCTTAACCGTTTGAGTGCTAAGCGATTTTCTTTAATACATACGAAAATTGCGAAGCAAAATTTGGTCTAAGAAAACTGAAATATGATGGCTTTACAAATATAAGCATAGAGAACACAAAAAATTACATATTTCAATAATTTTATTTTTATTTTGTAGACTAAACTATTAGTTATGATTATAAGAAAAACTTATTTACATTTTTTTAAAATCTACTTTTTTTTTTTTTACAACAAGTTCCGGCATTATTATTCAAATTTTGGCACATTTGTGGTTCCCCACACATGTACCATGCACACCTTTTTTGCAAATGTTGCATATTAGCCGGGAACGCTTTGGATTTTTAGATCCTTTTAAACTACATACTACACATTTGCGCAATTTATTTTCAAAATATCGATATTGAACGAAAAATAAAAATTGTTTTTAACGGTCTCAACTAATTTATACTTTTATATGACATAAATTTTTTATAAATATCGCAAAATAATATTCAACACGTTCCTAGCCGAACGCCAAATGCACAGTGATGCAATCGTCGCTATAGCAACGCGCCGCAAATTTGGAGTAATTAGTTATCGTCGCTATATCGACGAATCGCACTCAAACGGTTAAACTATGCATTATTCACTTGATGCTCTTATTTTTTTGCAAATAAAGAAACCGTAAACAGCAGTATTTTTTATTTTGTATATTAAAAGTGTATATTGTTTAAAAATAAAAACAACAAACGCCAAGTAGCGATGGGCAAGCACGATTCGTTTATGTGTCATGTGTAATACAAACATGTCCAAACCTGCGAGCAGCACTCGGTTGGCGCATTAGAGGGCGGTTAATGGGGAATGTTAAGATCTTTATAAGCGCACATAAATAAAGAAAATTTATTGCCTGGACCGCCCAAAGCCTTCACTCTACCTAAAATGATAAGCAGCAAGTGATTTTATCATTTGTTGCATACTTTCAGGTGCACAAACATTGTGCCTTTCTTCAGTTAGAAAGTAAATATAGCGTTTTCTTTTTTATTTACATTTTTTAGCATAACAGTCTTTGCATACTTTCAGGCGCACGGGCAAAGTGTTCTAAGATTTTTGTTGATTCAAAATTAGCTACAGAAAGCTCAATATTTCCTTTGCACTTGTCAGTCTTTGCATAGTTTCAGGCGCACGAGCAATGCTTATAAAAATTTTGGTTAGCGAAGCCGCATTTCACATGCCAATGCATTCAATTTTTAATGGCTGCACGAAGGAAATGTTTTCGTAAGCTTTGTTATTAACGAAAACTTTCGATATGCAAATTTTTGCGTATTATTGAATTTACATATCTTGAGTTTACAAACTCCTTCTTAGTGCTATCACCTCATCGCATAGTTAATTTTTTCTTTCCATATGTGCTGTATATATTTTCGTCAAAGAGCATAAACTTTAAATTGTTTGATCAATGCTTTAAGAGATATCGATCACTACAGCCATCTACTGAGAAAATATTAGATTTATTTTCCCCAAAATAATATTAGGAATAAATACTAAAATTTACAACCCCTAAGCCACAGTTACGTATTCAAAACTTTGCCTTTTCAGCATTTCTCCCGAAAAATTGCGATCCCCATTTGTAGGCTATGCTCGACGCGCATCATGTGATGTACCTTTATTTCAATTAAATATCATTTAAATTTATCATAAATCTTGGATCACTTCTTTGCTTTATGTTGGATTGTTTCCCTTTTTTTCTCTAGTCAACATTTATATCTCTATAACAACTGACTCCTTTTGACTCACATGCAAAAATTCTTATTAAAAATTATATAATTAAATCATGTTTACATATACATAAAGTACATATTTTAACAGCAATAATAACATATGAATATAACATTTAACATTAACATAGATACCATACAACGCTTACTTTGTATAATGTGTACTTACGAGTGTATGCATTCATTTATGTTTGTAAAGAAAATGTTTTATTGCATTCCGTTCCTTCTTTTTTCGCGTTTTTCTTTCCTTTTGTTTTTTGTTTTTTTCGTCGAGAAAAATGTACTCACATATGTGTTTGAGGTGATAAATGTTTACATGGTCTTAAAGATAAACTGTATGTATTTCTGTTTGATTTTAAATATGTATGTATGTATTACCAAAATACATAGGAGTGAGCATTTTCAGTGAATTTTGCGAACCAAAATTAACGAAAAAAACAGAAGGTAAATTTTAAAACTATGAATCTTAAAAAAAAAAATACGCTGCAATAAAAGTAAAAAAAAAATATTTTTTAAGTTGTGGAAAATGATGGTGCTGTTGATTTGACTTGTGACAAAATGGCAATCGAAATGTTAATGTTAGGGGAAAAAACTCTATTGGATTTTTTACTGTAAATTTGTTTATGCTTTTGAGCCTAACTGATTGCGTTTGATTTTGGATTGGTGTTGGTGATGGTGATAATTGCGTAGGTGTCGGTGGTGTATGGTGAATTGGTGGTGGTTGTGGTTTGGGTGGTGTGTTGGAAAGTGGTATTGCGCATGGTGACTTTTAGTGGTGGAAATGTGATGGCGCATAACTGATACTTGATTGATTGATTGATATACAAGCACGTACTCATTCTTATTGAATGGCAGCCTCCGTCGATGATATTTTGTATTAAAAACAAATAACTACAAAATAAAAGTGCACAACAGTTTTCGTTTCTTTTTTTCTATTTTTTAATTATTCATATATTTATTTTATTTATTTGATTTGACATGAATTAAAGAGAAAGGCATTTTTTATTGTAATTATTTACGCTTACAATTTCGTTAATGTTTGTTTGTAGAATTGTATGAACTTAAATAACTACAATTTTTAAAATCTGAAGTATACTTAAAAAGTAAGTGTATAAACAGAGAACTAAAAAGTACAATGCGTATGAAATTTTTTCTTAATTTTTGAGGACCACTGAAAGTAAACTAGAATTGCTTGTGAATTTCTATGGCGAAGTACAATATTTATATTTTAGCTTATGAGCTGCATGAAGTACAAGTAAGTTCGGATGTGGTAGTGAAAATAATTAAGAGGTTTAAAATGGATAAGTAATTTTGAAATTCTGAAATAATATGACAAAATTGAAACATGCGTAAAATAACGCAAACGTATGCCATACTCAACAAGTTTTTGCCAAATATACATAGTTTTAAATGTATATATGTATTTTTCTAAATAAACAAATATTTCACATAAATTGTATATGTAATAAAAGAACCAATAAGTTTACTGAAAAATAATGTTATGCAGATGCTAAAAATGCATTTTTTTGTTTTTTTTTTTTTGTTTTGTAATTTGTTGTCTTTTTACGCATATTTTCTCTTTCGGGACTATTTACATATAAATTGAGAAAAACAGAAAATTAGTGTACCTAATGTAGTATGCACATGGGTACATAAATCAAAATTATGTACAGAATTATACACACATTGTGAATTGCACATATTTAAAAAAAAAATTTTTTTTCTTTAAATTTTCAATTTTTATTTGTTTTGACATTTAACTAATTATAATTTAAATTTAAATAAACCAATAAAATCATTAAATGACACATATAAAAGTAACTAATGGCGCCACACAATGCACGCAATGAAAACAATGTAATTTTTAATTGTAAAACTTCAATGTCAAAATTAAAAGCGTCGAAAAATTATTAAAAAGTGCTAACAGCAACTTGTGATGTAATTAACATTTTTACCTAAATTAACCTCATTTAAATTAATTAAAAATTAGCATAACTTAAACAACGAAAATCATATACATATATATAAATATATATATATATATTTTTTTTTTATTTTAATAAAATCAAATTATTAAATATGTATGTAACTTATATATTTGTGTACAAGGGCAAAGTTTCAAAAAAGGAATATTTGGCTGGCATAAAAGTGACAAAAGTTAATTAATAAATTCACAAAAACAATCTGGGAAGATCGAATCAAACCAATAATTGTATAAAAATTATTATAAAAAATTGCAAAAAAAATTGTAAATGGCTTGTTAAAAATCAAATTGTAAGGAGACTCAGAATGCGCGCAACACATTTTTACCACTTTCCAACAACGAGACAGCCAGTGCCAACTGCCACAACCGTTCGTCACAACATCTTTTTCACTATCATCATCATCTTCAGCAACACTCTGGCAATTTGTGTATTTGTATTGGTGTGCTGGCCCTTGGTTGTTCTTGTACTTGTTGCATATTTCGGCAACACACATCGTAAACAGCACATAACCACAGTCATTACAAAAACTTCCAAAATAAATATTCTATCAGCAACAAAAACCGAAAAGCGGAAAGCAAAAACAAAAAATAACAACAAAACTAGCACTTAGACATCTGTTGGTAAGGGATTTCAAAAATACATACATACATATATATGTATATGTATGAATATTAAAGTAAGCAAAAAATTCTCTCTGAAGTGGTGCTGGTTGCTGCACTTTCCATTAACTCTTAAACTGCATTGCAACCATACTCGTTTTTAACTTTGCTTACATTGCCACACTGACGCTGTTGTATTAGTTTTAAAAAGTTAACTATAAAGTTATATAATAATGTTTTTTTTTTAGCAGAAAAAAAAACAGGGAGATCAGTAACAGTAATTAAAAAGGAAAATTAAAATATACAGAAACCACGTAACCAAGTAATTTTAAAAGCTAAATATTTACCTTCTAGTATGGGTGGCTGTATGAGGGGCGCGCGCGAGGGTTTGGTTTTGTTTCTTCTTTTTCGCTTCAAAGGTTTTTAGTTACTTTTTCAGTTGTCTGTCTTTTAGTTTTTTCGTTTTTCTCATTTTTTAGTTTTTGGTTTAGTACAAAACTCATACCACAAGTGCTTGAGCGCTGATGTGCATACATTTGCATGTGAAGTGTAGTTATATATATAATATATATGTGTGTGTGTGTTTGTAAGAGAATTGGCGCAGTTCACTGAAAATGCTCATAGGTATTTTTGGGGCGTCTCAAAAGCAACAAAATCTTCAATTGTATACAAAAGCAAAAAATGTAAGGACACTTAAAACAGCTTACAAGTAATCACAGCAAATAAACCACAAAAACAAAGCGCTACTTATTTTAAAATAATTATCTAAAATGTTGCTTCAAAGAAATAATAATAATTAACAGTCGAAAATTGATGAACAGAACTTTCAAAATTCAAATAGATCTCTGAATGTCAGCTTAAATATCTGCAGCTGTTATTTTGAAGGGAATAATTTCGTCAAAGTTAACGTAAATAGCTGTTAGATGCATGTTAACTGCAATGGAATCATTTCGTCAATGTTATTTAAGCTAACATATCTTATGCAAGTACGTGTTAACAGAAAATTTCATATATGGACGAGTGTGTAATAAACATTTGTTCGACCAATTAAATTTCGAGTGCATTTTACATTTTTTCGTCTTTAAATGTAGAAATACTATAAGTACAACAAAAATTACAACTGAAGTAATATTACATTAGAGTAGCAAAACCAAAAAAGGAATAAAAACATCGAAAAGAAAAACAAAAACAAATTACAAAATATATGCATGCACAGAAAATGTAAGCTTTGAATGTTCCCGAACTCGATATTTTAATTTTAATCCAAGCCAACAAGCATTATAACGACTCTCCAGGAAATGTACAATATTTTTAAAAGTATTCGCCATTATTCGTGTATCTCGTATTCAGCACACATTTTTTAGCTTGGATTTGAGTATTTCTGAAACGCTTTAACGTGATGTACATGAATGAGCAAATAATTGAAGAGGAGTAGTAAAAATGAGGTTTCATGACCAGAATTTGCCATTATACTTGGCATTCAAGTCTGCGTATACATATATGAGGGCGCGAAAAATTTGTCATACCTATATCTTATTATTTTTCTGTGAATTTTTATACTCCTCCTACATTCATTAATGAATTGCATGAGTGCGTGTGTATGTGTATACTATACGTGTATTCAGTGTATCGATTTGATTGTTTTAAAAGTTATGAAACATACTTTTCTCTGCACCTTCTTTCAACTAGTTAATGCTTGTAAAATTTTTACGATCGACTATTTCCTTTAATTTGCTAAAAAGAATCTATGGCAATTTATTACTAAAAATTTCCGCTTTTAACTACAAATTTGGTTTTCCTTTCAATTGGAATATATTTTCATAGAAATAGTATTTTTCAATAAAGTTGTTTGTTTTTTTTTTTTTTTGTTTTTGTTTTTTTTATAATTTAGCTACATAAGTGAAAAATGTATGTATGTGTCTGTTCAGGTGTTGGTTTTTATTTTGGTTAGTTCACTTTTTCTACCTTATTTGCTTTTAGCTTTGCTAACATCTTTTTTTTCTTTAAGTAAATATTTCGCTTTATTCCCACTACAATTAACGAGCTTTTGTAGTTAAATACAATATTTTTTAACAATGTTTTCTTTTCTTTTGTTTTTATTTTTATTTTTTTGTTTTTGTTTTTTGCTATTAAAAATAATAATAAAATTCATCCTAATTATATATTTAAGAGTAATTACTTCAGTTGTGGTTTTTGTTGTTATTGTTCTTTTGCTGTGGCCTTTTGTATGTATGCGCGTATATAAATTTTTACCGTAATTCTTTCTTTCAAAATCTTTAACATACATTATACGCATTCTACGTTTTCCTCTTCACTTGTAATGTCTGTTAAATTTCTACTAATTCCCTTACTTGACTAACTCTCTGCGATTTTAAAATATTATTTTCCATTTTGTTGCTTTTTCCTCGCTAGACTCGTATTTTTTGAGAACGCAAAAAAATTTGCAGTTTTGCTATGAATTTGTGGTGTGAAGTTTTAAATTTAGATTTTTGTTTTTAACATTTAACTACTTTTTCGTTTAAGTTGCTGACTTTTGTATTTCAATTTATTCCTTCTATTTACATTTTTCTTTTGTTTTTGTTGTTTACTCTTCGTCTGGTTTATATGATTATGGTAGTTGCTTCTCTGAATGCATTTTTGTTTTTGTTTTTTCTTTTATTTTGAGTTTCTTAATATATTTTTTCGGTTATGTTTTTGTTTTGTTTTTTTCTTTTTTAAATATTTTTTTAATTGTATTTCGCTTTAATTCACAACAGTGGTTAATGGAATTTGTCGCGCTCTCTTCGTCTCCTCGTCGGTGATTTTCTGTTCAATTAAATATTGCGCTTTGGCAATGGCACTCGGTTGACCAGTTATTGTTACAATTCGATTTCTAGTGCCAGGTGCGAATATGCCCTTTTTTGAAATTTGCACATTTGCGCCAGATATATGCTGAATTTCAACTAAACTACGACCATTTGGACCTGTAATTTTAATTTTGCATTATAATTGATTTTTATACACATATATATATGTATATGTATGTAGGAGTAAATGTACATAAAGAGAGGAAATCATAAGGAAATAAAGTTGCTCAATTGAAATGTTGTTACTACATACATATGTTAGGGCGTATTAAAATTGTTTTATAAAACTAAATCAAAATACATATTTATAATGTACAATAACAATAATAAAAAATAGATTTTTATGTTAGAAAATTTGTTAAAAGACAAGAAATTGGGCTTAAATTCAAAAAGAGGGATTGGAAAGTCAAAATGATGCATTAGAATAATTTTCAAATTCCGAAGTACAATTTTTGTTAGCAAAAATATATAATTAGAATAAATGTTTAGCTGCTGAGCACTAAAAACAAAATGCTTTTATACAATTATTTTTATATATGCATACTTATATAATTTACCCAAAAATGAACGCATATGAACAGAGCAGAACTCAGTAAAGAGTTTTGTGAAAAAGTTACGCCTCGACATAGACACCTACATATGGATGTACTTATGCAGATATCAAATCTTTTGTCCTCTGTGTAAATGGGAATGTGACGCGTATCCTCTACTTATTTTACAGCTACTTACTTGCTAATGCTACTAACACTTCTGACTGATTTGAATAAAAGTATGTACTACAAAATTTAAATAATAGGTATAATATGAGGTATTTCTGCTACTAGTTAATCCTGATGTAGTTACGATCAAGAGCTACTGATTTTTCGACATTTCTTCCGAAGTGTAACAACCCATGCGCTTGCTTGGCTGCGAAAGCTTTTCCTTTCTAACGTGAAAGCTTATTTCTCTTAAGTTGTGAAAGTTTTTACTGAATGGCGAAATTTTGTAGAGACATGTTGCTGATTGCAAGCACATGTATTTAGAAAATTATATAAGCGGTGATTCCTTCGAAATATATTGAGCACACTTCCGCTGAATTCTTTTCGAAGACAATTAAAAAGCATAACGGCATGAATAGCGATTATATTGTAAAATTCTTTTTAAAACAAGTTAAACCAACAAATGAAAATTGCTTATTAATATCCTTTTATTATACACCAGGTGCAATTGTACAACACTTCTAAACAATATCTAAGAATTGTAAAAAAAAAATGTTAAGCGAAAGTTATAGTGAAAATATTGTAGAGGTTTAGCTACACGGAAAAGTTTTTCCTAACGTACTAAAGTACAGGCGAGAATTCATCACAAAGAGCGTTCAAAGTTCATCAAAGGTATTTTGTGGAAAGAAAATGCTTTGGGGAACTTCTTCGTCTTCTTGATTGATTTCTCGTGCTATCCGCCAAATGAAGGCAAGTCCTTTTCCACCTGATCTTTCCAACGCAGAGGAGACGGGTGCGTTTGTATCCATTCAGACGACATGACCCAGCCAACGAAGCCGCTGGATTTTTATTCACTGTACTTTTTCTATGTCCTTGTCCACATACTCGCTGTCGCCAACGTGCAAAGGTCTAAAAGGTCTGTCAGCAACAGAGATTCTCCGTTGGATTTCAAGGCTAACATTGTTATCGGTGTTTATGCGGGTTCCTAAATAAACGAATTATCTTACAACATCGAAATCATAACTGTCAACAGCCAAACATGGGGAACGAGTGAGAATTTCTGCGCTAAGTTTCCTAAATATTCTGCTCCGTCGCACGTTCTCATAATGGAACACTGGGCAGTTCTGTTGGATGTTAAACAATTCTATCCACAAACGCTAAATGTTTACTCATATTGAAAAGAAATCAAATTTTAATTATTTAACAAGGTTGTCCAATTTTTCATTTTTAATTTCAATCTACAAAATACGTGTAATAGTTTTCAAAGATGCCACGAAAGTTGCAGTATTTCTAAGGTCAGTTCCATTCATATTCCATATAACTTCATGACTTTTATGGTAATTTACTGGGAAAGTTACATTTTCATAATTTTTCCTTGTTTTCTTCGCTATTCTATTTGCCTATACCAAAGAAACTCGCTTATCAAAACCGCTTAGCTGTAAAAATGGAGCTTAAAATTGTCAATAATAGTCGTAGGTAAAAACATAAATATTTGTAATAATATTTCTTAATTTTGCAAGCAGGTGCACGTTAACACAAAATAATTATACGTTACGCAAAAATCGGGAGAACAAAGTGACAGCTCAAAGCAAGAAATTTTAGCCAGAAACAAAAAATAATCCATCACGAAAACGTATGATCTGAAAGCATACGAGCATGACTGAACTTTTTGTGAACATATAATAAATTAATTCTTTGTGGAATTTGGTATTTTATGCACTTCTACCGGGTGCGCCAGAAATGATAAAATGAAAAATGTAGCTACAAAAAACGGGAGTATATAAAGTGTTGGTGCTTGTTTTTTTTTTTTTGTTTTTTTGAACAACAAATACTTTTTTAAGCAATCACAGCTGATATGTCTATTGGTCTTCTACCGATCTTCTATCGGTTTTTGTAAGTGATGGCAAAATTTGTTTTGTTCTTTCTGCTTTATTGGAGAGAATTTTCGCTTACACTCTTGATTTGAATTGAAAAAATATATATGCGTAGATTTCACCGAAGGAAATGAAAGTTCTTAAATAACACTGAAACTCACTTAGATTTTCGATTAATGTTTGGACTTGAATAAAGCTTACAAGCAATAGTTTTCAAAATAAAATTTTATAGCGCAGAAAACGTGAGCACTTTGCATGCTCTGAACAACTATAAAGCTTTACAAAGTTTGTGGGTAGAGAAAACTTGTTTTTCTACTTATCGTTTTGGAAACTCTAACCGATTTCATGCTGCTATACACAACCTTTTAAATAATATTTTTTTATGCATTTTTATTATAGCAATTTTAGTTTTTTTTTTTATTGCTAAGGCTTATAGAGTTACTCTGCATCGCTGCGTGCAGTAATTTGCGTGTCTAAACTTACTATGGCTTTGCGCATGGGTGTTCGCTTATTTTCCTCGAATGTTATATTGAATTCAGTAGTTTGCTCTATCGATCCTTTAAATTACATACAACTCTAAAATATGTGTGTACTCATATGTACAATATGTAAGACCCAATTAGTTTAACGTAACCCACAAAAAGATACCTAAAGAATGATTAATTGATAAAATATTAAAATTTAATCTATTAAAATAAATTTAGCACAAGCAACCGCGGCGCGTAACACAACTGCGAAACAAAGAACCACCAAAATGAGGCATGCATGTACAAGTACATATGCATATATGTACATATATGTATGTGTTGGCATATACATACTTAGTTAAATGATCTTACACGCGTTAACTATGTGCATATGTATAGGGGGGAATGCGTTGCACGGTTGCTGTATTTATGATATAAGGCACTTTTCTAAATGTAAATTCCTATGTAAGTATATATTTATATGAATATGTAAATATTTGTATATTGTATATGTATTTGTATATTTTTTGTAAAAGCCAATCCCTTTTTCATAAAAACTAATGCACCTACTCCTATGAAAGCACATATTAATATGCTCGTATATATGTATGTACATCGTTATATATTTGAATATAAAAACAAACAAAAAGTTCTATCTTAAGCTCTATAACACTCATATTTGTTGTGTTCAAAGATCGAAGGGTCCATTACAGACTGATTGTAAGTATGTATGTAGATTGAGGTGTGCATTTCCACATATATAGGTATGTATGTACGTTGCATACTATATCTAGCACTAAACACCATTTACATACATACATACATATATAAAAAAGGTAACTGGTTGCACACAACCAATGTAGCGCACCCTGTTTTTGTATTGGGTTTTTTAGTATTGGGAATGTTGAAGTTCAAATGATTAACAAAAACTACATTATTCGTATGTCTTTTTGCAAGGAATGCCTCTGAATGTACGATTGTATGAATGTGCGTATGTGCGCATGCGTCGTAAGTAAGCCTCGTCGTTTAGGGCGAACAAAATTTAAACAAAAATTGAGTGTAGGCGATCCACTCTCTCATCATCAGAGTAAAAGTGAGCGAAAGGTTCTGCTTATTAGCAATGAAGTAGTAATGGTAGTGGTAGTAGTAGTAGTAGTAGTGCTCTGGATATCCGCATGAATAAACGGCGCATACGAGTAAAGTAGCGTACCGAGTTCACGAGCTTTATTTGGTGCTTAAGAGTGAAAAATGAAAAGTAATACTCAAATCTGTGTGGTATGTCGTAATGCTGGTTTGTTTTTTATTTATTTTATTTGAGTATTCAAACGTCGTGCCATCAAACGAATAGCACCCGAATGCTGATGCTTAAGCGCGATTGATATTTGGATATCACAAGCAAGAATTAATGAAAGAATGCTCGCCATATTAAATATTGACCGCACAAATAAATACACAACTTTGGTAATGATTACCGTATTTACATAAACAAGAAATATCACCACATATTCGTTGTGCTGTGGGTGCAAGTATGTAAGTGTGCATGTGTATGAATGTGTTTATGTAAGAAGTGAAAAGGGGTCGTAAAAGAAATCACAGCTACTTCGTCAAACATACATCTGGATTTTATGCTTTTATGTGTATAGATATGTTTGTATATTTTTCACAAATTTGATTCACATTTTTTTTTTTTTGAGTTTTCAAAGATACTTCTTTGATTAATAGTTTTCTGCTAGTGAGTCCAGTGCGCAGATTTCTTGAGACTTGATGTTTTCGTTTCATTTTGTTTATGTTTTTTTTTTTTTTTGCTTGAGAACTTTAGTTTGTGATAAACGACAACAACGACAAATGTTTGCGGCAAGAACTTGACTAGATTTTACAAACAAAAAACCGAGTATCTCAACAAATATGTATGTATTAAAATAGTTTTCTTCTATAAGAACTATATGAAACAAGGAATGAGTAACTTCAAGTGAAATTGTGTGTATGTGTGGGTGTGTTTGCTGAAATAATGGTGCAATTCAGTGTCTGGTGAAAGGATTGCGTCTTTTCGTACTTTTCAAAATTTAAATCTATACATAGAAATATTTGAAGCGGAATTACAAAGAAGCTTTTTTGTGCTCAAACTCTAAGCTAATGAACTGAAAAAATGCCACTGGAATTAAGTTGCTTGCTATAGAGCTACGCAAACTGCCTGTACATTAAAATAAAGCACAATACACCGACTCAACTTAGATTCGCTGAGAAGTGAGATTAAATTTAGAGCGTTACGCTGAAAATATGTGCTAACCGCCTACCTACTGCGCAAGTAAACGCGTTAGAATGCGGAAATAAGATGTGCATAAACTGAGTGTAACACATAGGTATATAGGCGCGTTCTGCACACAAACGGTATTACTCGTACAACGCTTAAAAGTATGCAATAAATTTTTGGCATAGTTTCCAATCAGAAGGTGTGGCGCTTTTTAATGCAAATTCCACACATTTGTATGGGCGAATTTATTATTCCTACAATGTCTAAAAGTATGCACCACATTTTTCAAACACTTTCTGATTTGAAGACAATTAGCTTTGCAGTGCTTAAATACAAAAGAATTATTTAAAACAATTAGCCCAGAAATTATATTGCAGCGTCTTTGCCTTTACTCTTCATTCCATAAAGAAAACACCTCCCTTTAACACTTTGTCTATGGCATTCTATAAATTGGCGAACCTAAAATTAACATAAAATCTTCTGCCGCCTTATGAAGTTTTAAATATATCACTCACTTTCGAATCATACGAACTTTTCGGCGTGATATACAAGTACGTATATGTGAATAACTCTGTTTAAACTTAGATTTAGGGGTATTCAAAACGTTGTTAAAATTGTGGTGGTTAACAAAAAAATATGCAAAACATACGCAATGCTAAAAAGTTAAAAACGAATTACTGTTAGCAAATATGTTAAGCCTTTTTTCTAAGTTACTACAATCCGATTGATTTCTTAGCAATATAAGTATATAAATTTAGGCGTAACAATAGGCGAACTCTTGTTTTCTTGTTTTTTTTTTTGTTTTTTTTTTTGTGTTTTTTGTTTAACGGGTGGAAACATCAACAACTTTTAAATGTGTCAGTGCATAGGTTTCGGATTGTTATGTGTGTGTGTGTTTTTTACCAACTTGGGTTTACTTTGTTTTAGTAAGGATAATAAAAGTGTGGCCCACCTAAGATAGCGCCAACAATCACTTCTGGAATTTCAACATTTTTGGTATCCTTGGCACCCAAATCTCCCGGTGTGGGACTCTTGCTCAAGCCGCTAAGCGAGTGTGTTGCAGCACTTAAGGTTTGCGCCGTGGTACACGTGGTGCCGGTGGCCGCTGTTAAACCGAAACTATTATTATTCAGCGATACCGGTGTGGCGGCTTGTGCCGCTGTGGCGGCATTCGTACTCAAATGACGGAACGGATCGAATTGTGCGGCGGCGGCGGCCGCTTCCAGGTGCGACTGTGTCGGACGGCTGGCAGCTGCTGCAGCAGCAGCGGCCGCTGCCGCTGTATATTGATCCAGATTTACTTGACCCACTGCACCGAAAACGTTGCCGGCAGTAGCCGCTGAGGCGGCGGCAGCTGTCTGCTGATCCAACGCCGAAACACCCAGATGATAGCTGCCGAGTGTGGTTGTGCCATTAGCATGCGGTACACCGACTCCCATGCCCAACACGCCGTACTTGGCGAGTACGCCTAGAGCGGCGCACACTTCGTTGGTGGCGGTCTCTGAGTAACCAGAGCCGCGTAGAGCAACCTATATGTATGTACATAGAGAGAAAGCATAAAGTAATTAGCATAACTTGCGTTTTAAATTAGATGTTGCATAAATACCTTAATGTGCTCAAGTAATTGTGTAGCCACAGCCAAGTTGGGTGCTGGATTTGGTGAGCCCAAGTTCAATGATAAATTGATGCCAGTGCCATTTACCAATAGACCTGCAGCAGTGGCGCCGCCGCCGATGGTTTGACCCAATGTGGAGTTCAATGAAGCGGTACTCGTATTAATGGCATTCTGATTGGTGGCATACGGCGAACCAGTCGGATTAAAATTAGCCACCGGTCCACTAATATCGGCATATGACACATTAAGACATGTACCGGACTGAGGATCCTCAACAATCTTGGAGAGTATCATCTTACAAGCAGCTTTATTATTCTCTTTATCGCCAATAATAGTGATGCAACGTTCCTGCAATGAAATATCTTTGGGTTTCTGTGAAATCTGCACATACGAGCCACTCTCCTCTTTGATCTGTTTAATGAAAGCACCACCTTTGCCGATAATCATGCCGGCTGTGGAATTAGGCACCAAAATTTTCACTTGCTTATCACGATCTTGATTTTGCTTAGAATCGTTGTCTATAATTTTAGTGGTAAGATCGGGCTTCTCGCGTATCTTATCCATAATAAAATCCATAACCGACATAATGCCATCCACGGAGCCAGTGATGAGGCAAACACGCTCGGTAGTACCTGTGGGTGCGGAGAAATCGTAAAATCCATGAAATAAGCAGGCACAAAAATACTATGTGTGTAAGTGTGGGTAAGTACTTATATATTTGCCACTTACCTGGATAGAAATCATGGGACTTAGACATCTTAACTCTAGCACCGGAGTCTTTCTGCAAAGAGGCGATCGTCTCGCCACCTTTGCCAATGATGGCACCAGAGGCCACTGCTGGCACAAGGATCTTCATATGATACGATGAATCGCCTGCTTGAGCGATTATTAAAACGAAACAAAGCATTACAGAGAAAGAGAAAGGAAAAAATGGAAAGCACCGAGGCGCGTTAATCAAATATTATTCAATTAGGCAATGTTGCTTGTGTAATTTGCCTTTTACAAAAATTACTAAATTCTTGTTTTTTTTGTTTTTTGTACAACCTCCACGAAATACATGCATTCGGCTCATGTATTTCGCTTATGGTCGCAGGCATTACATACATACATATAAGCATTTTACTATACATTAATAAATCGTTACATACACAGAAGAGGATTTAAAATTAAAAATAATAACAGTTGCGCTCTCTTTCGCTTCAAATGAGTATTCAAATGGATCGTTTTTTGTTATTTTCTGTTTTTGCTTGCTGTGGCTTTTTGCTGGCCGAGCTGGGCTGAAATGGGGCGAAGAAATGAGTGCATCGCTTGGCGACATGGAATCGAGTGAATCGAAATGGCATGAAATGAGTTGAAATGAAACGTTGCGCGTTTGCGCAAATGGATTGAATGTTCGGTGAAAATGAGATGCGTGAGATATGTATGGAGTGATTTGAAAATGATCGATTTTCACCAATTATTATTATATTTTCGTGATAATAAATTTGTGATAAGCTAATATTAGTGCCGCAGTCAAAATTATGTTTAATTGGAAATTTGTAGGCCAAATAGCGGAATTCTAGAAATTCTCACAAGCCGGCTATAACTAAGACAAAAGTTTTCGGGATTTTTAATTTAATCTGAAACGTATTTAATGTCTTGAAACGCTATTCGTTTTCCGAAAATAGCGCTATGCAAAAATTAAACGCAGAGGCTGACACAATGCGAAATTATTTAAAAAAGCGGAGAAACTTTTTTCATTGGATTCTATTGGACAGCAACTAATCTGAATTTTTCGGATGCAAGGGAATGCACAACTGAAAATAAATACATGTGCAATAACTTCATCCATAAATGGTGAGCCACCGGAGCGGAAAGCCGATTTAACTGGAAACAAATTTGTAGCAATAAAATGTTGGAAAAACACGATTGCTCCTTGAACTTAAAGAAAATTATACTTTCTACTTAAAAT
The DNA here is from genome assembly GCF_028408465.1 of Anastrepha ludens. Lineage (NCBI taxonomy): Eukaryota > Metazoa > Arthropoda > Insecta > Diptera > Tephritidae > Anastrepha > Anastrepha ludens. The sequence continues at coordinate 105,208,283 of NC_071498.1, forward strand.
TAGCTGCACGAATGCGCTGAGTGGGCTTGTCAAAAGACCACGCAAAAAATAACATATTTGGAATTATCATGCACCCTGAGCTATCTGCATCCCATAAATTGCCATTATACTTTTTTGAAAAGTTAGAGAATATACATTTTTAGTAAAATTTTAAATTATTTACAATTATTTAATTTCTAGAAATTGTAATTGCTTCTGAAGGTATTTGGTGAATACTTGAAACGCCGAAGGATCGAGATCGTAAAACGAGAAAAAGATAATATAGTTACAAGAAAATAAGATGCATTTGGGGAAATAATATAAAAGCAAAATAAAAGTGGAAACTTATGTTGTTTAAAAAAGGCACAAAAAGCTGTAAAACGGCATATTAGAAACGGTTCTTTGTTAAATTAAAACTAAAGCATTAATTTTGTTTCAATTTCAATTTTGTAGGCAGATGAAAGTCGGTTTTAATGATAGTTAATGAATAATGACAAAGCTTACCATGAGAGAAATTGTTATTATTTTCAATTTCAACCTCAATTCCCGAACAAACTGACTCACCTGCAAAGAGAAAAAGAGAAAGAGAGGGAAGAAAGGAAAAAAGTATTTACTCAGTTTGTTTAATTAAATTAATGTTTCATAAAGTGTTTTAAAATGAAATGATCATATGAAAGGAGAAAACTAAAGGGTCTTTCAAAAGACGCGAATAGACGTGGTTTTAAAATAAAACATGTAAAAATTTAAATTATTTCAGGTTTCATTATTTTTATTCAAAATACGGCTCTCAACAATTATGTGTGAAAACTTACACCTTGAGAATTTCCACGTATATTCATGAATGCCTGATTGTTGAGAGCGTCGAGATATCGATTCGATGTTAAAGGTTGCTCAGCAAGACTTTGCGCTACAGCAGTTTTTGGTCTATCAGTCCTTTCTCTAATTTCGACAGAACTAGTGTCTTGAAATTTTTTCACCAACCTTTGAATTATCGACTCATTCGTATTATTATTTCTAACAAAAAATTTGGATTTTCATAAGTTTCAATCATTTTAATGCTTTGTATCCATGGTTTAAATTGTACATCTGTCTACTTCGCAAATGTCAAAGATGACATACGACAAAGTATCGTCTAGGAATTATTCAATACTGACATCTAGACGTCATTTTTGAAAGACCACTATTATTTCAGAGCAGAGAATGATGATTCCAAAAAGGCAGATTCAAAAGAGGAAATCCATTTCGAACCATTTTTCAACTAATCTATATTTTTCGAGTTTACTTTAAATATAAACAAAGCCTAGGAAGACAAGGAAAAAACACTTGCTAAGTTGAAAAGTGAATAAGAATTTGTATGTTAGAAAAAAAAGTGTACAATGTTGCCTGAAGGCAGGGATTTTAGGATAAGTGAAATGGCATGTCACGAACCAAATACGAGTGCAGTACGAAGAACAAAACAAAAAAATGTTTTGATGTCTTCAAATTTGTTCTGTGACGCAAAAAATTAGACACCTATTTTTTATTCATTTTTTTATATTAAATATTTACTTCTTAGGCTTTTAAAAGTGCAACTGAATTCCTATGGAAAAAAGGCGCTTTCTCGAAATTTGGTATAAAATCACTTCCGAAATCAGATCGATATTATTTAATATCCTCTCTTAATTTCTATTCACAAATGTACAAAAAATTATATCCAAAAATTTAAAAAAATCGAAATAAATATTTTTTTAAACTGAAATCTGTTTTTTAATCGAAATAAATAATTTTTTTTTATTTTTATTATTTTTTTAATTTTTAATTTTTTTTAATTTTAATATTTCTCATATTTCTACTAATCATTAAGAAATCTGTAGACGCGTACCAATATCTTTAGATATACGTATTTTCCTATTCGTTGCTGTCTAGCAAAATATTAGCCCAGAGAAAATTATTGTTCCAACATTTACGTAGGCGCAACGTAGGTATTTTTGCATGCCGAAGGAACAGCTATAGGTCTTATTTCAGTAGAGAACCTTGCCTTTTCCAGTCAATGACATAACATCGGTATTTTCAGCAAACGGTACTCAATTTTTCCTTTCTCAAATACAAACTACAAAGGTGCGAGTGATTAAATATTCATGTTTAGAAGCGCACTTATGTTACACTCTACCTTACCTCTGCCTGAAATGTGTGCATATTTATAGCCTAAAGGGTTAAAGCGTGGCTGAGAAGCTAAACACTATTACATATTTACAAAGGACAGTCCTCAATGGACCCAATGTCACCCTTTCAAAAAGTTTATTTATTTTTTATTTAGGTTTCCACTACATGCACACATCAAACACACGTATTCCCAGGCACACCACCGTTTGAGGCTGTCACATGAATTTGCATGTATGCCTATACGGGTCATGACAGGTTGGCAGGCAGGCGGTAACTCAGCCATTGAATATATTGACATAACGAGACAAGTTGGTCATTTAATGAAAAAGGCATCAACTAATACGCTACATACATATATCGCATTTCTATATACGCACTTACACGAATATGTTATTACAAAATACGCAAAGAAAAACTAAACGAGTGAAAGAAATTCCAAACTAGTCCAGAAGTGGCACGATTGTATTGGTTAGAGAGAGTTATATTTGTTATATAAAATTAAAGATTCTATTAGCAAGATTTTATTGAAATTTTACTTGATTTCGAGACTTTGGATCCCATTGTCTTTAGTGCAGCCGGATTGTCTTTTTTAATCTCATTTGGCAAGTGGAAACTTTTAATTTTTTGCTAAATTGGCAAATCTATCGAAAAATAAGTAGTTGCTGGTGAGCAAGTTCCACTTTTCTGAATCCAGCACTAGCCTCGAAGTAGGCAGTAGCGAGCCACACGAGTATAACCTTCTTTAATGTACGTCATTGTAAAATTCCCCAACTTCTTGAACTATAAACAACCACTACAAAGCGGTATCGCCAAGTAATCTAAATTGTGTTATCACCCGAAAATCACCATTTGGAAACCAGCACATTTGCCTGCAGGGTATTTGCTATTTTCAGTGCAATTGCATGAATGTGTGCCAGCCTTTGCACATTGCCTACAACTCATTTCTAAGCCTCACGGCCTTGCGGCATTTTCATTCGTTCCTTCATTTTTTTCACACTGCAGTTCTAATTTATTTGCCATCTCGCGCACTTTTTAAGTTTGTGTCTGTATGCGTGTGTACAGGTATGTGCTTTTGTCAACTGTGCCCTTCAGAGTTTTATATACAGAAGCATATTGGTTGTTGGTGTTGTTTTTTGTGCGCTACGTCGTTAGTTTTTAATTAGATACAAGTTGTGAACTGAATTCATTTCAAATATTCAGGCGATACTTAAATATGTACATACATACGAGTATATGTATGTACGTAGCAGTGAACTGAGGGCAAAATGACATTACACAGATACCTAAAGACCCAAATAGAAAGTGTCGAGTGTGCTCTAAATAAATGTAAGAACATGTTTACATACATATGTATGTGTGTTTATATGTAAACGTCAAAAAATGCGAAACTTTACAAATGTGGTAGAATTTAAGAAATAGGTGTATGTGTGAAAAGCCTATTAGCAACATGGTAGGAAAGTGTGAATACACTTCTCTGCATGCATATGTACATACATACACCATGCATTAACATTGCGCTAAATGGTGTAGAAAAATCGAAAGCGGGTTCTGCGTTCTATTCGAGCAGTGGCTGTAAATAATTTACTGTAAAGTGTTGAAAAGTAAAAATTTCCTATTGAAAAGCTTAAATATCAAAAATATTGTATGGGGAATATTAAGGAATAATTTTGTTTGGCTTAAATTAGATGGAATACTCTTCTTACAAAACGTTCACTTAGCGGTCACATGCGGTAATTTTAGGGTCAATTTTATTCTTGCACAGCACCAATTACTTCGATTTTTAAAGAATACACTTAAAGTACTTCCAATGAAATGTAACTTGTTTCTCTTCTTCTTGATTAGAGTGATAACCGCTTACGCGAATTTGGCCGACTTTAACAAAGCGCGCTAGTCGTTTCTTTCTCACGCTAAACAGCGCATGAAATGCGACTACACTGCCGAAATTATCGAAAAATTGGTGCTTCAAAAATCTGTAACATATTATGCAGATTATTATTTGTAAAGATCATTTTGATCGAACTCATCTTCTAAAGAAATCGTCATTCGCGGCTTGGAACATTTCGGCATATTGCGATTGCTTTCGTACCCATTTGGTATTTCCGTGAAAAATCATATGTTCATTTTTAAATGCCTTGCCAAATCCGAAGCGATACTCAGTTAAACGCAGTCGGAATACCTATAATGAAGGAAGACTATGCCTATCAGTTTTTCTAACAAGTCAATTGAAATCGTGGAACTTTGCAAGCTTCTCGCTATGAGTGAAAGAGTCCACATCCTATCCCGTTATTCGATTCAGAACCATATGTGACGACGGAGAGCTTACCGTTCCCAATGACAGTCGGTTCCGGTTACCGAAATGACCCGGACTTATGTATATCTGGCCAAGGAATGTCACTTCAGCAGAATTCCCCGTACATGTATGGGAATGCTTATGCTACTACAACAACAACTGAAAGATTATTTGCGCTCGGATTCATATAAGATTAGCAGTTCTTTAAATTGGGAAGATAAATGTTAAATGTGTGACCTAATTTGGTTTCTCCCAGACTTAACAGGCATAGGTTATACTAACCCTTATTGGGTTAGCATGAAAAATTTCATTGCTTTCCTTTGACCTCAACCGCGAAAAAGAAAGCTGATAAGGAGATATTGACGTATGCCAACTTTAGGCTATAAATTATGTCTTTTAGCCTTTTTCTTATCTCAATGAAAAATTTGGTTTGTTTTAATCAAAATATTATTTATCGCATTCTAGGTTTTTTTGTATAAAACACAGATAAGTTGTTGGCCAAAAAACCGTTGCATTCTTTCCCATTCTTGACACGCTCTGATTGCAGCCATCCCCTTTGACAGGTCAGAACTGTTTTGCTTATGATAATATTTACCTCATTCTTCGGAAAAACTGATTAACGCCAGAGTAACGCTTACAAAATGATAAACTTTGTTTCGACAATCAACGTCATTATCTTGTCAAGGTAATATTACCTAAGTCAGTAAAGAAGTGTCAACATTCTTTTTATAGCATCATCTTTTTTTGACATCAACTTAAAAAAGATTTTTTACCACTGTAAGTAATACACTCGTCATCAAATGCAGACATGAAATACTACAAAATGGTGTGCCTCTTCTACTTGGATATCGAGTACAAACTTAAGGCGGCAGTCACTTGAGCTGTGTACATCCTCCAGAAGAATCCTCAAATCCCTGCCTTGAAAGCAACCAAATCGGCATAGGCTAATTTAATATCAAGTTGCATCACTTCTACTGGAAACGCAGGGAGCATTAGGACATTTTAAGGTAAAGAATGCAGACTACATACCGTGGCAACCCCCATCATCGTTACTTAACACACATTTCATATTACATTTCTCAGAGGGTTTGGAAATCGTCTACTCGAAGAGTAGCTTTAGTAAAGCGAATAAAACCAGATAAACTGAGTTCTATTGATCATTTAGAAGGAAATATGTAAGTGTACTCGTATTAGTCTCTGCCCTCACATTTTTAACAGTACTGCAAAGCTACAACAGCTAGTTCTATCTATGTTATATCAATTAGCAGACCCATAACAGCTACTGTTACCTATGTTATGCAAAATAGCTTTCAACTGAATACAACGAAGCGAAGTAGAAGTGAACTGACATATAAAACTCAATAAAGGTATATCATAAACGAAATTCGGAAGATTACAAAATTTGGATATTTTTTATAAAAATATGTGTTACTGTTTTTCAATTACTAAATAAATATAACTTTCAACTTATTTCAAATAAATTTGACACATTTGCATGTGCGTGAAAATAAATTGGTTTAATTTTTTAATTAATTGGTTTTTTTTACTTAAATTTTTTTTTTTTTTTTAATAGCATAGGAGTATTAAACGTTACTGTCAGTAAGTAAATAAAAAAACATACTGAATGCTGTCGCATATACCCAGCTACATATATACATATGCATTCACATGTATGTATATGGCATATTTTTAAATTTTTCAGAATGCCTTGCAGCAACAATTTTCGGTGGATTTTCAAAAACTAGTACTGCTGAGACCTATTTTTCGTTTATATTTATTTACACTTTGACTCATAAATTCACTGAATTTTCATTTTTCTATTTCTAAATATCTTCGTTCCCAAAAAAATTTTTTGTCTGTGTTTCTATCTAATTTGATTCCTAAATAAGTCAGCCAATACATTTGATCAATTTTATTCCTGAATTGCTAAATGCGATATTTGACTTCTGAATGGAGACTCTTGATTTAAGCCAAATCACATGACACTAATTGCTGTGTAAAAATTAAAAATTTTAAGTTACAGAATTAAATTAGTCAATTAATTCTTAAATTCAATTTCTAAAATTGTATGAAAATCTATTATTAGAAAAAAACTTTTCTAACGCACACACAGTTGGTTTCAAGCACGTGACCTGCCGAATGGTAATCACGCACAAGTCTTTCTATCCATTCTATGGCATTGTATGAAATACTTTTATGCATTTCAAAAAAAAATTTGAGTGAAAATATATTGATTTTCTATATTAGCTTCTGTAGATTGAATTAAGACCACCTATTTTGAATTGGCCCACTTTATTCAAGTATGGATAAGGAGCTATTAGAAATAACTTAGGCGAACAACAAAGCATACAAATTGTCAAAATCCGCTATTAAAATTCTAAGCGTTGTGCAGAAACGGTTCAAAAATTTAATTATCTCAATTTCATGTCATAGAATTTCTTTTTTGTTTTGGTTTTTTAATTATGGAAAGATGTATGGCAATAAGCCAAGAACAATTTGTGAAATTTAAGATGACTTTCGATGCCACTCCTTATGAAAATGACTAATATTACGGGTCGTACGTTTCATATTTGTCAAAATCGGAGTTATATTATGCGCCTTTTGTTTTTTGAAGAATCGTCTCGAAAAATATACACATATGTATATAAATATTTATTCGTGTCTGTAAACTATTAATTTTGCTTCAATAATTTTAATTGGCAGTGGCATTTTTTTGACTGTTTTCTTGTAAGAATTCAAAAGAAAAATATTTAGAATACTTGGAAAATATAAATGTTTAGCATTTAGAAGGAATGCAAATGCTTATTTATATACAAAAAATTTAATCAGCTTTCTAATTCCTTTTTGTTTTTTTTTTTTGTGTTTTTATATGATCCATTGCGCTTAAAATTGTGTAAAATTGATATTTAAATTTGCCCCAAAAGCAACTGAAAGCGATTGATTGCGCACACACAGTGGATACCGAAAAGCCCGCACAACCAACCAATTAGAATCTTTGACTTATTCTAAATAAAGAAGATGACGCTTCCATTTTTGATAATAATCAAGTTTTTAACATACAAGGTTTCATTTCAGAAATGCCAAAAACGTAAAGTAATGAACAACCGCCCCACACTCGAGTTCAGCAAACAGACAAGATTGCATTTTTCAATCTTTATAGCAATTTCAGATATAAGCAACCAATCCACTACTTCTTTAATTCCGGAAGCCTAAATTTGAGCTTTATGGGGTGCTCCTCCCAGAATACTCCGCCACCAACTCTTCCGTCGAACTCCGAGCCATCCATATATTTGCCATGCCCTGTCGCCAAAATAAGAGTTACGTAACTTTAATGTGTACGGTGTTTGATGGGTAAACTTATATTTAATCTTCTATAAACATTTTTTGTATTAAAACTTCTAAAATTTGCATATTTCCAAAAGTAATTATTTCTTTACTCGTTATTAACGTATTTATTATTACATTTCACGAAGAAAACAATTGATGTTTTCAGCTGCAAGAATAATTTAATTATTTATATATTCTTTTTATATATATAATAATTTCTTTTATTGCTTGTGTTTTATTATTACATAACGATGTCTGGTTTCTAAGTTGAATAGTTCTCTATAGGTAAAAGGAAAGTATACAGCAGAAAATTTCCCGACATACTATAGATTTACTATAGATTTAGTACTTTTTTTAAATTTTTTTAGTTAAAAATATAGCGTAATTATTCCTCTTCTTTAACACATTTTTGGTTACTTGCACTAAATATTTCACAAATATGCCAACATGTGTTTTTATAAACTAGCAGAATACACGCATATTTATATGCAAGTATGTACATACGCATTTACGTCTGCAAACACGGAAATTCTAACTAATCAGGTTCATGCCAGTATATCTTCAGGTGTATTTTTTTGAAAGCAAATAGAACAGTGGTACTTACTCAATATAAATAGTGAATGTGGATGTGTGAGTTTGCACAATCCCCATACATATACAATATAATATTAAGAAATAAAACAGCAAGCATATAAAGGGTGGTTAAATCTCAAGGGCCGATATTGAATGTGAACCACACCTAAACGTCAAGCTTTTTCTGCATTTCATTTGACATTTTTCAATTTCAGACTAACTCAATTTGGAAAGATACACAATCCAGCAACGCGTTAAAGTTATTCAGGCTTATTATGAAAACGGACGTTCAAATCTAAATCCATATCGCGCACTTCGTGATTCTTTCGGTCAATTTAATCGTCCAAATGTGCGTACAATCAGAAAAATTGTGCAAAAAAAACATCGGTGCATGCTCGTACAGCTCGTACTGCAGAAAATATTGCTGCTGTTCGCGATAGTGTGGTGGAAGAGTCGTCCACCTCAACTCGTCGTCGTGCCGAACAATTGCACCTCTCACGCTCGTCGTTGATGAACATTATGCATAAAGACATGCATTTACACGCTACAAGGTGCAATTGACTCAAGAACTAAAGCCTCTTGACTCAAGCGTCGTCAATGGTCAGAATGGTGGCAGAAAATGGCAACAGTGAATAACCAATTTTCGAAGAAAATCATCTTCAGTGATGAGGCACATTTTCACCTCAGTGGATTCGTCAATAAGCAGAATTGCCGCATTTGGGCGAATGATAATCCAAGAGTGATTGCCGAAAAACCAATGCACCCACAAAGAGTGACTGTTTGGTGCGGTTTATGGGCCGGCGGCATCATTGGGCCGTATTTTTTCCAAAATGAGGCCGGTCAGGCAGTTACTGTGAGTAGTGTCCGATATCGTGAGATGATAACGTACTTTTTATGGCCCGAATTGGAAGATATGGATGTGGACGATATGTGGTTTCAACAGGACGGTGCCACTTGCCACTCAGCTAACGAAACAATGGCTCTTTTGCGCGAAAAATTTGATGGCCGAATAATCTCACATCGCGGCCATGCCAATTGGCCGCCAAGATCATGTGATTTGACACCGTTAGACTTCTTTCTTTGGGGTTATTTAAAAGAAAAGGTGTACGTCGATAAGCCAGCAACAATTCAAGAGCTAAAAGGTGAGATAATTCGGCACATTAACGGCATAGAACCTCAATTACGCCTCAGTGTCATCGAAACCATAGACCATCGGATGAAGGTGTGCCACCGGAGCCACGGCGGCCATTTGGCCAATATTTTGTTCCATACGTAATTGAGCCATACCAATATTATCGTAATAAAGAGAAATGACAATAATTTCCTAAAAAAATTGTATTTTATTCAAAATCAACACCGGTCCTTGAAACTTAACCACCCTTTATATGGCGATTGACGCTTGAAACAGAAAAAACAAGTAAAATTGCTATGCAATTTGAGTTTCTTGGTGGCTGCTTTCGTAGGGAAGGCAGCACAATGCCACATACATATAACTGAAAATAAAGTATGGTAGGCCCACCTAAAACTTAGAGTGACCGCGCATCTATCATTCAATAAGGCTACCAGGTATTTCTGGTAAAGTTATTAAGGAATTTGCATTATAAGTATTACTCAGTTAACAGTTATCTGCTACTTCCTTCTTAGCAATACAGTCCTGGATGGACCACTCGCAATGCTATCAGACCAATGAAATATTCGCGAATAAACACATACCTATATGTACCATATATATTAACGCACGGTCATTGGAATTTGTGCGAGTATTATAAATTTAATTTGGTTAAAATAAAATCTAAAATTTAATAAGAAGCACATATATTTAAAATCATGCTTATTCAGCATGGTTTCGAAATAAATGAGATCTGCCTAAAATTTTCAGCCACTAGTTCACCGAATAAAACATAACTCTCTGATCTCCACGCTGCTAGTCCGTAATGCAACAGAAACATTGCAGAGGTCTGGCATCAAACATAATGAACCAATTGACGATAATAAATAAACATAGGTATGTATGTATATGTTTGTGAGCAGTATACATCAAGTTTATGCACAAACATATGGGCAAGCTGACTATGCTAGACTTCATATGAATGTATGTATGTATGTGTGATATAATACGCAAACGTTGCGCCTAATTAACTTTCGCTAAAAGCAGATACATATATTTATACCGGTATATATATATATATATATATAATTATGTAGATATGTATGTACATATGCACAACATATGAACATATTTAAAGATTTGTGCTCATTTCATTTCAACATTTATTTGTTTGTTTCCATGCCAAGATACACAAACACAATGTTCGTGCAACTAAATTTAAATGTAAATATATTACTGCTTTGATTTATGAGCTTTTGAGATGTGCTAAGTTATTTGTGAATTTTCAAACAAATTTCTAAAACATAATTCAAAAGTTTTTTTTGCCACTAACAAATTGCGAGTGCATAAAAGATAAACATTTTTGCTTTTTTCTTCAGCTCTGAAAATATTCTTAATTTTTTTCTACAGACAACTTGAAGTAAAGCACTTTTGGGGGCAAGAGTATAAAGAAAATTTTAAACAAAAAGGATTTTTAAACTAAAACTAGACTGCTTAATATGAAATGGGACATTTGATAAATGCGACTTTCTCAACGTAAAAAATCGCACAAGAAAAATAACTTAACAGGTGGAAAAAGTAAGAGGGGGCATTGAATTATAATATGGCGACGAAAAGTGGCTAATTACGCTCGTATTAGCCGCTTCAAGCCACTGATGAATCTCACCAGAAGTGTGATATTTAAACGTGCAATATCCGCTCCTATGAGAACAGGGTAGCTGAGATGATTCCACCTCGTCTGCAGGAAAGATTTGAAGCAATCCCAAGTCTTACCGTATGGACCTGCACCGGACAATATGCGGTAGGCATACCTACCAAATTTGGGAGTTGCGGCTTTGTTATGCTTAGAAATTCCCTCGAGTGCACACGATCTACCCATAGCCTGAAAGATCTCACCACTTTGCATGTTGGCGCACTATTCCAGCGCTCAATGAATTGACTCGAAGCCTATCTTTTCCGGATTAGACCACGGGTACTCAAGGGAACCCCAATCCTCTAAAATAAGCTTAATATCGAAGTATTCCAATACAATCGAGAGAAGTCAGGTATTCTCGGACTGATTTCGAACACACAAACAACGTGCACAAGCCAGTAATTGCCGCTTCGCTGTAGGAGTAGATATTTACATCCTTTACAGTAATTACAGAACTAAGCAACCAATCCTCTGCTTCCTAAATTAGGCCCACTCGGACCCAGGGAGGATGTAGAATGATCCAGCACTATGGATACGCTCAACAATGAAGGAGAAGCCAGGCCTAAGCAAGTAAATGTTATATACAAGGTGGCGCCAAATTAATCACTCTATCGGAAGATTCATAATTTTTCACCAATCATATACAAACAGGAAACAAGGAACGAGGCCTTTCCGTCAAAATAAAACATACCATCAACGAATAACTTTTTTTTATTTAGAAACCAAGTTATTCAAAAGCAATCTTGTATATACCACCAATTTTATTATTACCCAAATAAAATCCAAAAAATAACAAATAAATAGTTTTTTGTTGAAAATAATTGTTTAGTTAATTATTTACACCGCAAAAGGCATAGTTTGGCATTTCTCTTTCCCTTCATGTAAATTTGCATAGGAAGCGACTCTCTGTTAGTTAAAAGAAAACACCAACCACATCAGGTATCATTTTGATAACATTTTCAGTGATGTCATTCAATAATTCTCACGTGTATGTTTAACATGAATAATACATGAAGAAATACCAAAACACATTGTGCCTTTTATTTAATATACCTCCATATTCAGTTTATTATGATTTAATATACGTTCATTTTCAACTCTCTTCCTTTTTTTGCCAAGGTATATTACCAAAATTTGGCCTGTCAACGATTTCGACACTCACACGAGCTTATAAGCTGTGCTTTGTATTACATAATGAATTTAAATTTCTTTATAGTATAGGCGGCTCTTGACCCAAATTTTAGCTCAGGAGATGTTTGATTTTGCATATTACACGGCGTATACGTAACCTTGAATTGAGTGACGAATAAATGTTAAATACAAAAGCAAGTACATACAAATTGAGACTACCTAAATTTTTTAGGTTTGCTAAAATTAAGTACAAGTATGCACGTATAAGTATTTAAATAGAAATTCACATAATACTCGAAATAGCGTAAAATATCAATAGGAAAGATTTTGAGTTTTTCGCAACTTGAATTCAAGTGGCTAATACTTGTGTTCACATAATCGGAGTGACAATAATTGCAAAATTTTTCATCCCAACCTTCTTTTCAAATTTTTTGTAAAAATGTATTATAAATCAAAGTTCTAAACTTCCGAGCATATGCTTTATAAGGGGAAAAATTCTCAAAAAAAATTTGAAAATCAGCTCCATTTTTTATCGACTTCAAACTTATACTTTACTATGCTAAAATTGGATGGGCTATAAAACTGATTCTAATTAAAAAATTGAAATTGTGTGCAAACTTATGAAAAACATAGTTTGTTGTACAAAGTTTGGAACACTGGGTTTTTATTACACAATAAACTATATTTTATGAAAACTAAAAAAAAAATACAACAAAAAATATTTGGGTTTTCTTAAATTTTTGAGAAAATTGTACAAAGTTTGGAACACTGAATTATGGGGTTTTTATTACACAACAAACTATATTTTTATGAAAGATTCTGATTAAAAAATTTAAATTTTGATGGTACCTTTTTGAGAATTTTATGCACAGCTTATAAGACTGAATTATGAGGTTTTTATTACACAATAAACTATATTTTATGAAAACTAAAAAAACAAAATACAACAAAAAATATTTTGTTTTTCTAAAATTTTTGAGAATTTTGTAAAAAATTTGGAACACTGAATTATAAGGTTTTATTACACAATAAACTATATTTTTATGAAAATTTAAGGAAAAAAAATTTAGAAAGAAAATTTTTCCAAATATTTAAAAAAAAGTTGAATTGATATATGATATTATGTACCCCCATTGAATAAACTGAATAAATAAATATGTCCATATGTTGGCATTTTCATCAGCATAATACACAGGAATGAATAATTTAAGCAGGTGATAATTAATGTTTGTAATATTTTTCGGCGAATCATCACTCGCGTTTAAAATGCCTGGGAGCCCCATTGTTTGAGGTTCAGGAGGACGTCTCAAAAGCGAATCTCCCAGCGCTGCTTAAATTTGCCAAAAGCGCTGACATCCTACATGATGTCTATTTTCAGTATTCATAGAGGTCGATCTCCATCTGGTATCGCTAGGGACCAAAAGGTCTATGCATGGCTTGTTGCCAACTAGGCTAACCTAACGTAACCTAACCTATTGCTCGAAATTCGCTCTTCGCTAGACAATTATTGTAATAAACAAACAGGTATGTATGTACCAGTACTTATATACTCGCAGATATATGTATATGTTATACTCGCATACATATGCACAAATAAAATATTGATATATCAAAGTGTACTACTTAATATAGCTTTAGAAGTGTCGAAAATGAGTGGTTTATGAAAATAAAATATTCACATTTCCATACATAGTAAACTCATTATTTATGGCCCAGTTTAAAACTCGACAACCCATCATGTGATTTTTCAAAATTATCAAAAGTCACAAGAATTTGTTCTTCCCTTGCATATACAGAAATATTCAAAACTACACACATATACACACGCAAACAACAATAAAATCCATAAACTTACAGATACACCCATTTATGCGCAAAAACCAATACAGCTACTTATGATCAGCCGAAGTTGGATTGGAATAGAATGAAATATTTATACAGCTCAACTTTTGAATGACAAGAATTTTGCGTAACAGCGAGCACGCACCTTGTTCTGTCTGCGAAGCCAAGTCTGTATAGCCTGCGTATGTGTGTGTGCGCGTACGAAACGTGCTTTCTTTTTGCACTTGACTGCGATCAGTGCTATGACATACACATGTTTTTAGGCGCATGTACGCATGCATGTACATATGTGCCATAAACACACACCTCGGCAGAAGTGCCTTCTAATAGCAAAATAGCCATAAACTAAAAATAATTATAATTATTGTATATACAAGTGAATGTAAAAAGAAATAAGATATTTTTATTACCTCACTACACTTTAAGTTTATTTCTTAAAACTCTTCAAACCTTCAATACTCTATTTTCCTTTCGTTTGTTTATTATCATCTTCTTTCTCAGATCTTTATCCCATTTTATTTTATTATTATTATTATTTTTTGTTTTGTTTTTGTTTCTTACACCTATGTCTGCCTAGGAGCGAAAGCAAGACAACGCGATGATGTTATGAAGCGAGTGCGAATGTTGCGAAACATACAAACAATGCGATGATGCTCTGCCACTCACACCCACCCAACCGCTGTATGCTGCGAGCAGCGAGCAGCGAGCTGATGGCGGTGGGTGGTGCTAATGGTGTTTACGGTGGTTTTGTGGTGGTAAATGTTTGTAAGCAAAAGAACAGAGAGAATCTGAACTCACCATAACACCAACAGGACGCTGAACTTGGCGGCTTGAACGGCGATGTGCTGCTGCCATGCTGATGATGGTGATGCTGGTGCGAATGCTGCTGATGTTGCGCGAGTGCGTGCGCATGTGCATGGTTGTGCTGCTGCTGTTGCTGTTGTTGATGTTGATGGCCGCCACCATTGGGGCTTATACCACCGGTGGGGGTGGTTGTGCCCATTGACGCACTATTCGAAAGCAGTTCGCTGTTTGGGCTGTTGTTGTTATTATTAGCGCTATTCATACCGGTGTTAATATTCTGTGTGCCAGACTCCCGTTGGAGCTGTTGCTGTTGTTGTTGCAAATCCATCTGGTGATTATTATGATGTAAATTAAAATGATGTTGTGAATTGAAACTATTTAGAATGGTTGGCGGCGACGATGACGGCGGCGAGGTGGTTGTTGTGCTGGTGGCGCTAACGGCACCAGCACCGACACTGCTGGCCGCCGCGGCCACTTGTGTGAGAATCGATTTTGTTGGTGATGTGATTGGCGAAGATGTCAACGATATGGAATGCTTATTGCCTAAATGCTGTTGCACTGCTGCCGCTGCTGCGGCGACTGCATGCTGCTGCTGCTGCTGCTGCTGTTGTTGTTGTTGTTGTTGTTGTTGTTGATGATGATTGTAGTTTGTATGCAAATTATTGGTGGTGATGGTTATATTGCTATGGCTGCTACTGTTGCTGCTCCCACCACTACCGAAATTGGTCGGCGATGAGGACGGTGACTTGGCCATATGTGAATGCGAAAGCAACTGTTGTTGCTGCGGCTGCTGCTGCTGCTGCAGGTAGTTAAATTGTTGCTGATGCTGTTGACGCTGTTGCTGTGCATACAAATCCATATGATTCAGAAATTGCTGCGCTGCACTGGCGCCACCAATCAAATCGAAAGCGTTGCTCATTAAACTCTCAACCGAACTGGCACAATTCGCCTGCAATTGTAATTGTTGCTGTAGTGTTGCCGGCGAATTCGGTTGGCTCATATTGAGTCCTATTTGTTGCAGCAACTTGTGGGGACGGTAATAGCAACGGCGTCAAATGTAGCGTATTTTCTATGTGAATGTTTAATAGGTACTTATGCCGTGGCTTCTTTAAGCTTTCAGTCTTTCAATTAAATTTAAGATAATAAAAAATGGGTGTGGTTGTTGCTAATGGCCGGAATAATGTTGATGTTTTTGAATTTTAAATTATTTGTATTCCTTTTTGTTTTATAGTTATACTTTGTGCTTCGTTTTCACGTTGTGTCACTAGTGACGAGCTTTGTTGAGTTTTGCCTAAGTTGCGATACTTCTGAATGGCCCACTTATCACTTTTCCTCTGACTTGTTTTTTAACGCAGTCAATGTTAATGGATTTCTATTTCTATATTTCTTTCCTGGATATTCTTGCCAATTTTCGTGTATAACTGGTATAAACGCTTATACGCTGTTGTCTATTTTCACGAAACTGACAACTATGGTGTTTGTCATCGATGGTCTTTTTACACGTTGCCGTCGATTTTCTACTCATTTGTTGTTTAACAATATTCGTAGTTGTTGTTGTTGGTTGTTGCACTAACAATTTTTCTTATCATTGGCGTGCGCAAATCTATTTTGGGTGTTTTTTTGTCTCTTAAACTTTTATCGATCATCAATCGAGCGCGCGAGCGAGAGAGAAAGAGAGGGAAAAGAAATAGAAAAACAAAAATAAAAAATTATTTTATTGTTGATTTTTCATTGCTTAATTGTGTTGCGAATTCGTTACACTCACAATGAGTTTGACTGATGTAGTAAATGTTGTTGGTGCGAAACAATATTAGTTACTATAGCTTGCAGATGTTGATGGTTCTGATGCATAGAAAGGTGTGAGATAGCACATTTCGAGAGTGGCGATGAAATGTTGATGACTTTAGTGACGTTTAAGTACATTTAATGACTTCAATGCATTCGAAAATGGACATTTTAGTTTTTAATTCGCTTGAATTATTAATAAGTAGTTTTACTTTCAAATTTATGATTTAATTTATCTCTGCAAATTGGTGAAATTTGCTGACAAAAGTGGTGTGGTTTCGTAGATGAGCTTTTGTGATATTTTTTTGATCAATTTTTGTTTCTATTTTAGTTATTTTTTTTCAGTTCGAGTATAAGCGACAACGACAACAACAACAACAACGATATGTAAATATTTTTTGATATATTTATTATTATTGTTTTCTTTTTTTTTACACAGCAGCAGCAAAATTGACTTCCATCGATCTGAGGTGCGATTTTTATGTACGAGTATGTATGTAACTATATAGTGAGTAGTTACGATAGATAAACCCGATGTTAATGGCGCAAGTGTTCGATAAAATTGATATTTGCGAGTAGTTAGGAAATAGTTGTGTATGATGAACATATGCATGTACATTCATATATATACATATATAAGGATATGTATGTATTTGAAGTTCATAGTATAAAGTAGTTAAATTATATGGTTTGTATACATAATGATGAGTGTAATAAAGTTCTTAAATTAATACATATACATATGTAAGCACTTTTCACCTTAAGCAATCTGTTAATAAAATATTTAGAGCAGCTTTCACAAAATGTTAAGTAAAGAGCTGTTACATTGTTGCTCAAATAATATTGCAACAAAAATAAGTAATGTATAGGTAATGTTAAATCTGATTCTGTTATGTACTCGCCAACATTCATATGTTATCAATGTAATTTCTTTTATTTATAAATACGGCTAATTGTTTCAAGCGCGGTGCAACAGCTTATTTTATAGTACTCAATTATCTGTTATGAGCGATACATGGCCGAGTATGGGGATATGTAATTTGTATATTACACACGTAATGGATTTTGATAGTAATGGATGTATCATTTGAATAAATAAAGTATGTAACTTTAATTCGGTCAAGAAATTTTACTACATTTCAGCGGGGTGTTTAATTTTATTTAGTAAGTTCTTTTATACAATATTTATATATATTTCTCTAATGCTAGAATATTCATTTAATAGTATTTTAAGAACTCTTAACCATTACTAATCTGTTTTAGCTTGCGGAAAAAATATCTTAGTTTTTATTTGATAAGTGAAAGCGATTTTTCTTTCATATCTTTCACATTCATCTATACACAGTTTGAATTTAGAGTCGAAAAGTTTGATTTATATTCTGGAATATCGGAATGAAATATTCAAAATAATTCAAACTTCAAATTATACCAAAATATTATGAAACAATATTATACCAAATAACCAAAAACCGTTTTGTATTATATTTCCTCCGTTTTATGTTGCTATAGAGGCATTTGAAATCAATAATAAAGATGTCAGGTGGAAAGTTTTACCAAACCAATTGAAATTATAAAAACAAGGATGCCCGGGCAGTATATAGTCTCGTAATTAGGGTACTCATGGTCTTACCAAATCTCTTGGACTGGAACTGGGGCAAAGTGAATAATATACCTAGCATAGAACGGAGATTTGTTAAAGCTACCTGGAATCACCTTCTGCGCAGTAGACGATCAGCAAATTAGTAAAACCAGTGCAACCTACGCCTTTATACAATCGGTTGTTAGCAAAAATGGCCAGTTCTGGTCCATGTAAAATTATTTTTTATTAGCAAAGTAGACCTACTCTAGAATTAGCTTATTTAAGCACATCATCTATGGCGATAATTCTCACAGTGTCTGTTTTAAGAAAAAATTATGAAGAAAAGATTCGATTGACTCTTGACAAGTTTCTAAAAAAGTGTTCACAAATGTTGCCGACATTCGAACAACAATAATAATAATAAATTTTCCAAATATCATGCGTGAGTTGCGCTGGATTGTACTTGTACATATGTATATATATGCAGTGGCAGTATAACTGAATCGCACCCACGACAGTCTATTCAGTCTATGTTACCGAAACGATCTGGGTTTATTTTCGGCCAAGGACTGTTACTCCAGCAGCATTCCACAAATATGTATGGGGAATGTATATGCTGGTACAACAATAACGAAAATAACTAAGTGAATGATGAGTTTTGAATTTATTTTAGAATTTACAATGTTTTTTTAGTTGGAAATTGTTTGTTATTAGTTTTTCTTTTTTTGTTTCATATTACTCCATCTTTAACGAAAACCATGCAAATAAAACGTTCGAACTTTATGCAAAACTTAGCAAAACTTTATATATGTACATATACTTTCATCTAAATTTTGAATTTTTAAACTTTTTATTTTACAAAATTTTCGGGTACCTAGTAACATGGCTCGTGATATTTTGGTAAAATAAGCGCAAATTTTTTAAGCGGCTAAAAATCGCTTGAACTTTTAATGGGTTTTCTTTCTGAGGGTTGCTTGCACTTTATTCCACATAAAAATTAATTTCTTGTTGAAGAAGATGCGCAAGACCATTTGCAAAACAAATTAAAAGAATTAAATATAGTCTTTATAACTTTACTTGTAATATGAAAAAAAACAACAAAACAATGTTTGAATATAACCAGTTTTTTAGCCGCTTAAAACTTGCATTTTATTATACAAAAATTCAATAGGCTATAAAAACATACCTAGATTTTTTTTACTTTTGAAAGTGTGGTGATTCAAAATAAAAATTTCAAAAGTTCAAGGTGAAAATGTACGGAAGTTTTCAACATTTTTTGTAAAATTTGGAATTTATTTATATGACATCTTTTAAAGAATGAACAATATTACAATAATAAAAACTATGCTGAATTCTGCTTTTTTGTGTAAGGTTTAAAAATGTGATGTATATGACTTTATCAAAGAATGAACAATGTTAAAACCACAAATACCAAAACCAATTTAACTCGAAAAACATTGTAAATATTAAAAAAAATTATCATGCACTCATTGTGCTTGCCATTGGATATACATACATACATACGTACATGTAAGTATAAAAGTAATTTTGACGCATTACTAAACCATCTGTTCGTTCTTAATTGCACATATTTCAAACTTAATTCAAGTGTATTTTAATACGAAAACTGTAATCGAACGTGTTAATTACCGTTGAAACACATTCTTACATCAGAAGCATCAAATTTGCTATACTTTTTGAATCTGTCGCCAAAAAATTAACAAAGTAAAAAAAAAATATTTTTTTATTTCATTTTTACAAAAGAATCATAAAATGTGCTATACTTTTTGAGTCAGCCCCCAAAAAATTAACAAAATAAAAAAAAGATTTTTTTTTACTTTGAAACTTGCGTTTACATTACCGGATCATACAGTTTTTAATGTAACTAATATACATAAATTATTTTCAGCTTTAGTTGTAGTGGTATTCTCAGCTCTATCCACTTTAGGAGTAAACCTGTATTAAGCTTAAATATTTTGCTGGAAGTTATTAAATATACCAAATTTTATGATACGCTATCCAAACCCGAACTCATTCTTTGTTTTCTTTTCTTTTTCGATATGCAGGTTGACCTTAATGTACCTACTCTAATCTAATGGCATGAACTACAGCTGTTGTAATCAAAAAAACCAAAAATTAACCGCTTAAAATTGTAGTAAAATTTCTTTTATGACTTTCTATTTTCTTCTCAAATTTATTTTCCATTTACCGTTCTAAATGAAACTTCAGTAGAGCTTTTGCTGGCTGCTGTTTACACTTTTCTTTTGTTTAGTTTTGTTTTTTCTATGTTGCCCACTACTCAAATCGCCTTTGCTTTCAGCTGCACTCCAGCGTTGTTCTTTGTGTATGACATGTAGATTGAAGAACCGTGGCTGCTGCTGCTTTGACGCCTCACTGACTAATCGACCGACCGAGCGACTCACTGACTTACTAACAGAATGGCAATGATGTTGTTGGTCGGCAGCAATTAGAGCTCGATGAAATGTGCAATGACGTAATTATTATTGAACTGTGATCCGTATGTCTTAACTTCACTTAGATGTACATATATATGAGCGTATACAACATGTATGTACGTATACCGGCATATATTTATATGTATGCATGTATGAATAAGTTTATATGCTATAACCGCTCTGTGAGTGTCAACTGTTGAATGCTGTGAATGCTGCTGTGCGTTTCGTGCAGTTCTCACTTCGGATGACTTGATTTCGATGCTTATTATTTATTTTACTTGTGTTCTATTCCATTTACGTACATGTGTGAGCATGTGAGTGCCGATGTGTACTTTTAGGTGTTGACACATTTACACATATTACATTTGCTGAGATGTCGTTATGCTGGCGCTGATACTGATGTCAATGTTTGATGCCTCGAATGCTTGAAATGCCAAATGTCAATTACGATTTGGATTCCAATGAGAATGCTAAAATACTATTTGCTGAAGTTTAGCATACTAAATACTATAGTAGTTCTATGTAGTTGATGTGCTGGATGCTGCTGTTGCACATTGGGTGATGTAGACGTTTGAGAGCATTCGTCAGATTTGTCGTTACGTGCATATATATAGATTTATGCTTGCATATAAAAGTAATATGAAATTATTGCGATATGCTGGTATGCTTGTTTTTATGGGAGGTTGTTTTATTTGAATTATTTTGTTTTTTTTTTGCAAATATGTGCACACGTTGAGTTATGAGTTTATTCGCAAATGGCTCGAACGACTTCAATGCATACATACAACTAAATATGAGTATGTATGTGTTATTATTGCTTCCTAAGACTGATGATGAGTTAACTTTGTATGTCGGGTTTAATTTGTTGATGGATTGTTTATATATAGTTCTGAACGATGATATTATTTTTATTTTGGCGCTTTTCCACTGATTTTGATGCACATTCAATCACAATAAGCACTATGATGAGGTCAATTTTATTTTATTTTGTTTTTAATATCACATTGCTTTTTAGCGTTTTTCTTTGCATTTGATGTGAATTTACATGAAGTTTATGGTATTTAGTTTGAAATATTTTTTCTTGATGTCTTTTGTTCCTTTGGATCAGAGATTTTTATGTACTGGGACGCGTTTTTTACACTGGGAATGTTTTTGTATGAACTGTTTGTTGAGATAGGACACAATTTTTAATTAAAATTTCTAGTTATATGAGAAAATTATTTATTAAATATCATGGAAACGATTTTGTTCACTAAGTAAGGAAGTGCAAACGTATAACGGAAACACTCATCACCATAAATATGTTTACGTAAGTGACTCACTTATGAATGCTTTAATAGATAAATGGTAGAAACAAAGACTTTTTTAAATTCTTTTCAACTGTTGAACAAAATATTGGAATTATTTGAAAATTAATGCATTTTGAATTTACGAATAGGCTTTTATTTTCCAAGGCTTTAAAAATTTTATAGCAATTTTCAAATTTATTCGTTTTTTTCTTATATACAATTTTATATCTCAATTAATTCAAGCGCAGCAGAGTGCATTGTAATTACTGAAAACTCCTCCCGTTGATTTTTAATAACTTTCAGCTCGATCTCTGCATTTCTTCCTTTCCAGCGATCAAGCGTTGTATGGAAAAATTTGTACATAACTGACAGCAAAAAAAATATTAAAAAGCAACAGAAATTTTCAGCACCTTAAAACTCGCAACTAGCCCATGTGCCGAAAAGTCCCGGGCCTAATAACAAGAATAAAAAGATGGTTTGCTGACTTCAACGTGGTCGTAAAGACACCGATGCTGTACAATGTAATGAACGTCCAAATGAGGCGGTAACACCAGAAAACAGTAAAAAAAACCTCAAAATCCTTTTGAAGGATCGAAAAGTGAAGTTGCGTGAGTTAGCTGACATCGTAAAGATATCAAAAGAACATCGTGGCTTTATACTGCATGCACATTTGACTATGGTTTTCTCATTCATTTTGTTTCATGAAGATAACGCACCGTGTCACAAGTCAATCAAAACAATTGAAGTTCGAATTCAATGAACATTCAACGTATTCGCCATGTTTGGCCCCCAACTGACTGTTCTGATACTGTTCTGACTGTATACATATTTAGGGAAAAGATAAATCGTTCTATCAAAGTGGTATTGAAATGTTAAAGTGGCGCTTGAATGATTGCGTTGTTTATGATGGAAATTACGTTGATAAATAAAGCTAATTTTGAAAAAACCAAAATCGTGTTTGCTTTGTTAAGCCCGGTACTTTTCAGCCCACATGTTAAAATATGTGCATAAACAATGTATGAAAAATGTATTCCGAAACAGTCTGATAAATGTAAAACTAATCGGTGAAGCCGGCCATTATTGCCAGGCATTACTGCTCTCACACAAAATACTTTTTCTCGAGGAGTTAAAAAAAAATTATTAAAATTTTGAAAAATACAATTTTATATAATTAATCTAACAGCTTCTTTTTTTAGACAATTTAGCTTAACAGATTTATTCTTCAATAGCAAAGAAGTAGTTATAGTTTTTCGAGCTGCATTTTCCATTTAATGACTTTTAAATTTTTGTTCAGATTGCTTGAGATCTCCGTTTTCTTTGCATATCATGCAAATTAAAATTTTCTCTCTATGCGCGGCGTTTTCAATTTTTACACACTCGAGCATTTTCTTAAATTTCTCTTTTACAATTCAATTTTTATTTAATTTTATTTTTTTTTTTATAGATTATTCCATTTTTAAATAGTTATTTTTTAAATTTTATTTTAAATTATGATTTGTTTATTTTTCTTAAACTTTTCATTCGAATTTGTCCTAAGAGCACTTTAACTTAAACTTTTACTTTTTAGTACTTTTTGCACTTAATTTGATTTTTCTGTAAAGCTTAGGCTTGCATAAAAATGGTTTATTTCAAAGTAAACGTTTTTTCATGTTTTCCATTTTACTAATATAATAGGACTATGAATAAGTTCGTGCGGTTTTTTTCGAAATTTGAAACTTTATGGTTACAAATTTAATATTCAAAATATTGTCCATCGCTTACTACTACTTTTTCCCATCTTTCTGGCAATTCACGGATTCCCTTTGTGAAAAATTCGGTCGGTTTTGCCGCAATCCACGAATCGATCCATTTTTTGACTTCATCGTAATTACGGAAGTGCTGGTCAGCCAGGCCATGTTGCATCGATCGGAAGAGATAGTAATCGGATGGCGCAAGGTCTGGACTATACAGCGGGTGGGGTAGGACATCCCATTTGAGCGTTTCTAAGTATGTTTTGACCACTTGTGCAACATGTGGCCGAGCATTGTCATGTTGCAAAATAACTTTGTCGTGTCTATCGGCGTATTGCGGCCGTTTTTCTCGCAGTGCTCGGCTCAAACGCATCAATTGTCGTCGGTAGACATCCCCCGTAATCGTTTCATTCGGTTTCAGTAGCTCATAATACACAACACCCAGCTGGTCCCACCAGATACACAGCATAACCTTCAGGCCATGAATATTCTTCGCCGACGTCGATGTTGAAGCATGGCCAGGGTATCCATACGTTGCCCGACGTTTTGGATTGTCGTAATGGACCCACTTTTCATCGCCAGTCACAATTCGATGCAAAAAACCCTTTCTTTTGTGCCGTTGAAGCAGTTGTTCGCATGCCATAAAACGGCGTTCAACGTCTCTTGGCTTCAATTCATACGGCACCCAATGGCCTACCTTTCGGATCATTCCCATGGCTTTTAAACGTTTGGAAATGGTTGATTGATCAACTCCCAAAGTTTTTGCAACCTCTTCTTGCGTTTGAGCCGAATCTTGATCGAGCAATTCCTCCAATTCGGTATCCATGAACTTTGGCGGCGCACCCTCGCGTTCTTCGTCTTCCAAGCCAAAATCACCACTTTTAAAGCGTGCAAACCACTTCTGGCACGTTCGCTCAGATAGAGCATGCTCACCATAAACTTCCACCAAGATACGATGACTTTCGGCTGCTCTTTTCTTCATATTAAAATAATGAAGAAGAATTCCCCGCAAAAACACATTATTTGGCACGAAATTCGACATTTTCAAGTGTGGTAAAAATATTGTTGTTTACGCTTCAAATAAAAAACTTATACTGACGTTTGTGCCTTACGACAGTAGCTCTCCAATGAATGTTTGGAAATGTGGATCGATGGAATAATAATCAAGTTACGCCATCTGTTGTAAAACCGCACGAACTTATAAATAGACCTATTAATAGGACTATGAATAAGTTCGTGCGGTTTTTTTTCGAAATTTGAAACTTTATGGTTACAAATTTAATATTCAAAATATTGTCCATCGCTTACTACTACTTTTTCCCATCTTTCTGGCAATTCACGGATTCCCTTTGTGAAAAATTCGGTCGGTTTTGCCGCAATCCACGAATCGATCCATTTTTTGACTTCATCGTAATTACGGAAGTGCTGGTCAGCCAGGCCATGTTGCTTCGATCGGAAGAGATAGTAATCGGATGGCGCAAGGTCTGGACTATACGGCGGGTGGGGTAGGACATCCCATTTGAGCGTTTCTAAGTATGTTTTGACCACTTGTGCAACATGTGGCCGAGCATTGTCATGTTGCAAAATAACTTTGTCGTGTCTATCGGCGTATTGCGGCCGTTTTTCTCGCAGTGCTCGGCTCAAACGCATCAATTGTCGTCGGTAGACATCCCCCGTAATCGTTTCATTCGGTTTCAGTAGCTCATAATACACAACACCCAGCTGGTCCCACCAGATACACAGCATAACCTTCAGGCCATGAATATTCTGCGCCGACGTCGATGTTGAAGCATGGCCAGGGTATCCATACGTTGCCCGACGTTTTGGATTGTCGTAATGGACCC
Source organism: Anastrepha ludens (assembly GCF_028408465.1). NCBI lineage: Eukaryota > Metazoa > Arthropoda > Insecta > Diptera > Tephritidae > Anastrepha > Anastrepha ludens. The sequence continues at coordinate 105,233,855 of NC_071498.1, forward strand.
ACTTTTCATCGCCAGTCACAATTCGATGCAAAAAACCCTTTCTTTTGTGCCGTTGAAGCAGTTGTTCGCATGCCATAAAACGGCGTTCAACGTCATACGGCACCCAATGGCCTACCTTTCGGATCATTCCCATGGCTTTTAAACGTTTGGAAATGGTTGATTGATCAACTCCCAAAGTTTTTGCAACCTCTTCTTGCGTTTGAGCCGGATCTTGATCGAGCAATTCCTCCAATTCGGTATCCATGAACTTTGGCGGCGCACCCTCGCGTTCTTCGTCTTCCAAGCCAAAATCACCACTTTTAAAGCGTGCAAACCACTTCTGGCACGTTCGCTCAGATAGAGCATGCTCACCATAAACTTCCACCAAGATACGATGACTTTCGGCTGCTTTTTTCTTCATATTAAAATAATGAAGAAGAATTCCCCGCAAAAACACATTATTTGGCACGAAATTCGACATTTTCAAGTGTGGTAAAAATATTGTTGTTTACGCTTCAAATAAAAAACTTATACTGACGTTTGTGCCTTACGACAGTAGCTCTCCAATGAATGTTTGGAAATGTGGATCGATGGAATAATAATCAAGTTACGCCATCTGTTGTAAAACCGCACGAACTTATAAATAGACCTATTAATATATTAACTGTTGTAATTACTATTATTATTATTACAATATTATATTGTTTTCTAATTAGATTAAATAATATTTTCATGATTTTAATTTCCATATTTTGCATTAGTGCAGTTTTCTATTTACGAGCTTTGTTCAAATTATAGTTGCCAGCAAAACAACGCTTCGTTACAACCACAATGCCTGATAACGCCGTCAACAACACACTTTATGAACTGAGAGTGAATGTTTTTCTAAAATTCCCACCAAGCTGTAAGCTACAATTGCATAGGCAAATATGTATAAATATTTGTGTACACCGAAGTGTACCCTGAACATTGTTTTACTCTCATGCAAGTTTTTTTTTTTTTTTTTTTTTTTTGAAATTAGTGAACTATGCGCTATATAGATGAAAGATTTTTTTATAAGTTTAATTAACATGATGGCATTATAGCACAAATTAACGAACACAGAATACAAGCAGCAATTCCCAAATAAACCTTTATATAAAAAAAATTCATTAAGAAAAACCAACTCGAAAAAGCAACCAAATATTAAATTTTGGAGCGTAAAATGCTTAATAAACGAATCAGAAATAATCAGAAAAAAATACACTTCACATATCAATTTTTTTTTTGTTTCCTACCGTAATAATATTGTATTTGTGAAACCTGCAGCAGGAATCTTGTAAGCCTTTTAAAATAACTATGCAAAACTTCGTGGTCGAAAATTAAGTGGCAAAAATTTCATTTTCCCAAATTTTGTTCGAACCAGAAGCAATGTGAGGCTTACTAGCTCGAGTTATGCATTAGTTAGTGAGAGTATTTATGTGCACACGTTTGGATTCTTTCTCTTTTATATATATTTTTTCTCTCAAAATTTATTGTAGCGTGAATGCCACTGATAATAAATAATAACTGCCCTGTATTTAAATATTATTATTTCAACATTACTCTGTCAGTTGTAATTAAAAAAATTATTATTGCTGTTATTAAATTTGTTTCCGCTCAGTGCATGCTAATTGTAAATCGAATCAAAAGCTAATTAGAAAAAAAATTACTACTATGAAAAGAAAATGAAGTTTAAAGTCCATTATAAGTATATATATAAATATATGTATTGAATATACATACATACAAACATAAATACAACAAATGCCTTAAGCCTCAGTGCGTAAGAACGTAATATCGGACCATAAAAGATCTTAAAGGTCTCAATGTTCATCTGCTACGATAATTCGCAATCCGCATTTTATCTTATCTGTGAGACTGGTTTTTTCTCGATTTCTATAGCGTACATGTTGATGAACTCATACTAACGAGCAAATGCATCAAATAGAAGCGCACTCAGTTTTAAGGCATCTCTGTATAGCAGATGAATTTTTAAGCAAGGCTTTTACTTTTATGTAGCTACTCTGTAGTCTGCCGAAGGACGGTAATTGCTAAAAACAAACTTTTTTTATTTTTTATCATATGTCATGTTAAGAGTAAGCATAAGTAATTCGGGACTTGGGTCCACGGGCTATAAAATTTTTAGCGATTGTGGACTTTTGAAAAAAAACAAATTCCTTCTACCGACTTTTACATTGAAAATTTAAATATTGCATAAAATTCAGCAATTGTTGATTGACAGCTGGTGGTTCAAATGAAAACTCATGATTTATTGAACTGAAAGCAAAAACTGCGTAAGTCAAATAAGTTGGCTTGCCAAAAACTCACAGCTGTGTATTAATACTTCTGAATATCTGATATATGTAAGTATTTGAGTATTATGTATTCATATATGTACTTATACATACATTTTCCAAAATTATAAAATATATATACAATATAAGGATACGTATATATAACTGTGATCGAAGTTAAAGGAGTGTGGTGAATTACCAAGTTTTTTTTCACAAATTGTGAAGCATTCTACAACAAAAATCATATAATTTAAAGCTCCAAATTTTGTGAATTAACAAAATTTGCAAAAAATTTTAATCAAAATGTCCAACTTTTTATTCAGAATTTTTAGAAAAAATTTTTATACTTCATTCATAATTAGTATAAGGTGCGGAAATTAACTGAATGGCGTAGAATTAATTACCCTATCGGAAGACTTATCATTTTTTGTGTCGTACATCAATCACATTCGGTACTTATGAACTAGACAGCTGTGTGATACAAATAGGCAAGCTGGAGGTTCGAATAAAGATTTACATCACTCAAATTAATTTGTTTTCTTTTAGTAAAACAGTTATTTAAAATTAATTGGATGATTAATTTTGTGCCACCTTGCTGACAAAGTGTAAATTAAAGTCGCTAAAAATAACGTTAAGTTTTGACATTTTTGTTTGCATCTTCCTCTGCGAAAAAAAAATTGTCAAAAATCAACGAGAATTTTGAACGACTTGAAACTTACAATTTTCCATATTCAAATGGAATAAGATCTAGAACGTTTTTCTATAAATTCTGATCAAAAATATTTTTAGAAATATTTTTTAAAATTTGTTAAATTCTTGTGGGTTTTTGTACGATGTTTGTAGCTTTCAGATTTATGATTTTCGTTGTAGAAAGGCAATAAAAAACAAATAATTGCATAAAAAAGGTAAAAACTAGGTAAATCATCGCACTACTATTAATTTTGAACACAAATCTTCACAAAGTTTCAGCTTACAAAGCTGTATTTAAAAATATATGTATCAGTTCAGTTTTCTTTGACTTTCATGTGAACGAAATTTTCCACAAATGTGCACAAAACACAACAAAACAAAAATAACTTCCCAAAAAACATCTCTATCAGTTAACTGATGCGCAATTGACTAGTAAGCGATCACTTTGTCGTTTTATCTAAGATCACAAACACAAATCATTCATTTTAATTTTGTGTCGTTTTGTTTTTTTTGCTTTTTTTTTTGTTTTTGATTAAAAATATATAACTTTACGATATTTTTGCGACGTCGACACAGCACTTTAAAGTCAAGGTCAGTTTGTCTCAATGCCGAACACACACATGCGCAAGCTTAACGTATAATACGTATGTATGTATATGGACGTGTATAAATGCAGTGGAATTTGTGCTCTAATCGCGCGCACATGAAACTGTCATTTGAGCTCCACTTAAAAGCGTTAACACAATAGCGGCGAGCGGCGTACGACGAATCATGCCGAAGAGCGTGATGCCTTCGTCAAATGTTTATAAAACAATTTCGCTTAGTGAAATACAAAGTTAGCAGCGGCGATATTATTACCTGTATTTGGCGGTGAAAATTAAGGTGACCGTATTTCAAAAAAGAACGCCAACAAAACAAAGCGTTAGTAGTAAAAAAATATGAAGCTTGAATTGGGTAATTAAAATGTAATATATCAAAGTGCTTTAGTTAAAGCAACATTTGAAAAGCTTTATATTTTTAGGCATTAAAAAATATGTTCATATAATTTTAAATTTCCATTAAAAATATTGTATAAATAAATAAAGTACGATCAGCCGGATTTTCTAAGTTCAATGTCATTTATTTTTGCGTGTTCTAATTTTGAAATTCGTCAAATTCGCTGATGTGCATTCGTAATGCGCTGCAATTCTGTTTCGGCTATCACTTTACGTGATTTAACAAGCAGAAACAAAAACTTCACTACTTAAGTATTTACTGGCAAACAACACGAAGACCGCAAATGCGCTCAGAACTGAGTTTCGAAACGATTAAACTGAGCAAACACGAAACGAAACAAAATTTGTCGGAATGTTGGCGATAATGAATGCCAAGCGAAAAAGTTGGAAGCAGAATATAAGAAGGTGACAATTGTTAAAAGCGATTACAGGCGCGTACAAACACACACACCAGCACAAGTGCACGTATTCCAATTGAAGCACAGTGAGGAGAAGTATCGCAAACACAGAAATTCGCTAAGCATGCAAAAACGAAAAAAACACCGCAAAGAATGAACAAAAATCAGTTTCGTATTTTTACTAAAATCTTCTTAAGCAGCCAATTTGTGTTCGATGTATAGCAAACAGACTGCCGCTTAAAGATCACTTTAAATAAAATGCCAAAAATATACTTTTGTAGATATTTACATATTTCTGTGCAAGCGTTTTTAGTTTAAATCACAAAAATCGCCTTCGCAATGAGCGTTCTATGTATTCACACTTGTTTGTTGCTGTCCGCGCTGTGCTATGTAGCTAAATCGCTGGGCGCGTGCGCCAATTGCGTCTGTTACTCGTATTACCTCACCAACTAGCCAGCGCGAGTCGGCCAAAAACAAATCAACCTAAAATCTACCTGTCTTCGAGTAGCTACGAAGAGACAACAAAACGACAAAAGAAAATAAAATACAGAAAAAAAAGGAAAAAAAAAATTAAATGGAAAAATATTCAGTAACAAATACAGAATATGCAAAACGTTCAACCAGCCAAGCTGGTAAGCGCAACAACAATAATAACAACAGCAGCAGCAGCAACGGTACGCTTGAGAAACGGCCTGCCAACCAATCAAACAGCTCACGATCGGCGCAAATTCATTCAATCGCAATTGTCGGTTGGGCAGTCATCTAGCAAGTACGTCTGCCACTTTTTGCTCCGCCATACATTTTGTTTTTGTTATTTGTGTAATTTATCTAACCGCAAAGGCAGCACAAAAAATAAACTTGCCAAGTACAAGTACACAGAATGTGCGAATGGGGAAAAACCTACACACAGCCACAAGCACACAACACACACACAGGCACTCACACGGTCTTGTATAAAAAGTTAAAAAGAAAACAACTACAAGTCAACAGTTAAAAATAAATACAAATTAAAATAAAAAAATTGCGACATTGTATGAAAATAACAATAAAACAGTTAATTGAAATACCACAACAGCAAAAAATGTATGTACTTCAAAATGTTTAGATGTATGTGTCTGAAATTATACGAGCCCTCCCGAAACAAGCATAAAGCAACAAACGTAAGCTTGATTGCGCCAAAAGCACGAACGCACAGTGGGTCGAAATACAATGGAAAGGGTGAGTAAAGCGTTAAATACGGCGAATGGCTATGACGTTTTCTGGTGCAGAAATGGTGGAAAATTGGGCCAAAACAAAGAGTAAATTTACGGTGAATGGAAAAGTAGTTCGCAAGTGTCGAATAAGATTGACGTATGACTCCATTTGGAAAAATTATAAATCTTTCGATAGGGTGATTAATTTGCTTCACCTTGTGTACATACATATTATATGTATGTTTTTCCCGGTCATTAGAACAGTTTGAATTATATAGGGAAAATATAGTATCCACATTTAAAAACAACAGAAAAATTAAATGAGAATTCTTTGAAATTTTTTTCATTTCAATATGGAACAAATCAGTTCACGAATAAAAAGAAAAATATACTACCCCGAATGGTTTTACCTCCAATTTGTGGTTAGCGGTTTGTTCTTCTCGAACATAGGCAGAGTCCAAAATAACTGTTTCTAAGCAGAAAGCACCAAGAGACTTATCATTGCTACTTAGTAATAACTGCAGCTCAAAGCCTTTTTATAGCTTTGCCCATAAACTTTGCGGTTTGTGAATCCGTTAATCTGGAATACAGTACCTGCAGGCACGCGCAAATACACTTGGCTTCGGAGGCCGCTGTCTATGGTTGAATACCGGCATGAAACCTCACGCCATCCAACTTGTTCGAAGAGAGCACAATTTGATATGAATCAGGCTTTATTTATATTCGAGTAAAAAAATGTTTCTTACTGTGGCTCTTAAGATTTGTAGGCACCAGCTAGCAGCCTCTTCAGAACGCCATGGAAAGTTGATTCGGCACTTAAGTGCTTTCAACTATTTTTAAATATTGTACAATATATAAGCAATAATAATGTAATAATACAATATAAGATAAATATAATTGATGAATTTCAAAAGAAAGATGCAAAAAATAAACCCTATCATGCTTTTAAATTTTTTGCGGTATATTTTATACTTTAGGATAAACTGTGAGCAAAACCTTTACTTTCAAGCCTCGTAACATTTTTAACGAATCTTCATCTCACTTAATAGTCTAATAGATATCCTCAATACAAGTACTTGTATTTATAACATATTAATAAAAATATCATAAATTTGACACACCCACCACCTATACAAAATGAACTGAGCGCAACCATCTTCGTTCCTACTGCGTGCCTATTCGAACGCCTACAGTGAGTCAACTAGTCAAACAAAAAAGTAACTAGCAATCCACATCAAAATCTAATACCAACTGTATCACAAGCAACACCAGCTCAATGGTCATGGTCAAGAGCGTGTTATGTGAGATCATCCACACACATATGTACATACATATGTATGTACGCACGTGCATATATGTGTATGCACGTATTTTTAATGTATGTTTTATGTATGAAATAACTAAATGACAATATCTAAAAGTATTTATTTACGACTCTACTCATTTTATTAGCCGTCAGCAGCTTCTTTACCTTGAATGCGAAATACTGAGTTGAGTTTATTACTAATGACGCCATTGAATTGATATTTTTTTTTTATTTTATTCTTTGTAATTGTATTTATATATATGTACACATTTTTGAGGGCCATGTGGGTGTATACAAATGGCACGAAAAACATAAACCATTGAATTTTATGGCATTTTTATATAAAAGGTAATTTTAGTTAAATGCAGTAAATCAGAGGCGAAAATGTCACTCATACGCAAGGTATGGCGGGCAGCCAATGCAAAAGTATGAAAAGAAATAAAGCCCGAAACGCTAGTATTATGAAATTTGGTGCAAACTGAAATTCATAAAATACTTAACTTAATATTATGTAGTAAAAATAGTTAGGCATTAAATAAATTTATAATATGCTTAATCACTTTTACAGCTAAAAATGTTCTTCGCATAGATTTTCACATTACTCGTAAGTGAAGATAACGAAAGTAAAAAAACGAGCTTCTATTTGAATTAACCATAAACCAGCCTCACTGGCATCGTTTCATATACATGATGATATGATTTGAGATCAACGAAATGGAAAAAACAAGTCTTTCATGATAGAAAAAAAGACACAGAAAAGATGTGATGTAATTTATTGCCGTTAAGATTTTATTTACTTTTGTAATTACGTAAATTTGTACTATCATCATTATTTCTTATGCGTCGCGCACGCATTACTAGCACCAACCATTTGTAATCTTTTTTGTTGTGGTTGTTAAATTTTGATTTATTTTTACACAACAAAACGACGACTTTCTAGTCCGTTTGATGAGGGACTAAACTATGAACAAGGCAAACAGCAAGTGTCAATATTTAATAAAAATAATTCAAACCAGTACAAAAAATCTATCAAAACAACATTAAAAAAATGTATCAAAACAAAAAATACAGTAACCTTTACTCAACTGTCATACTCAACGTTCTTAAGCCCTCCTTCCGCCTTTCTGTTACAAAAACAAAAAAATACCTAAGAAATGACGGCGATTCGTTACAATCGTGCAGGTAAAGTTCATCGTTGGCAGAGCTCAGGCCATACTCAGACGCTTTTTAGTCAGAGCTGATTCGAGAATTGGAAACAGCGCAAGCACGAGTGTTTTACATCCGAAATGGACTACTTCGAAGGGACCAAATGCACTTATGATGAATAAATAAATATATTTCGAGAGAAATATAAAGTCAGCCTCCTTTTTGAACACACCTCGTCTATACAGTGAGGGACATACATATTTTAACATGTAGTCTAAGCGCTATAAAATTATTACGCCTTCGACGGGAATTAAATCCACTTCAATGAGATTGCAGTGTTCAGTGAAAAAAAAAGTTGTAAAAAATTAGTGAAAGTGATTAGATAAAATTTTCTGCAGAGTTGGGTTTAATAGAAGTGTTGTCAATCTTCTGCATCCGTAGAACGTAAAAAGGAGTCAGAAAGTGCACGAAAAACCACATTTCATTATTGTTGTAGCACCCGTGTGGACTCAAAACTCAATTGAAAAACTCGCATCCTCAATTGTCGCTACAAAAGTAAATTCCATATGACAAGGCCACTCTTAAACCCATTTGGACATTTCGTATCTCGCTATGGGGAACTGCAACCAACTCAAATACCAAAATTCTTCACAGTTCATGGTGCTCGTGAATATCGTTTGCTAAAATGTGCTTGCCACATCGCTTCCACACTACGTAGGTTATTTGCAGAGTGTTTGGTCTGTGAAATAAGGTGAGACAGAAACTCACGAAAGGTTCGACGAAGATTGCCGTAGGTTGATGAATTTGCTCGAATACTCGCCAAAAAGCTTCTTTTGACTGAAAAAGCGCGCACAATAACAACATACTCATACACGCAAGCAGTACCTGCCAGTATGTGTGCCCACAAGTAGTGCAATTGAAAGTTGGGTGCAAATAAAGCCTTGGTAATTGCCTTGGAGGGTCACTAAACAGCACAAAACAAAACAAAACAACGTGTAATGGGGCAAATAGAAAAAAACATAAATTTAAACAAACAATTAGGAATTATACGAGCACATAGTGTTACAGTCAGTTATAGACAAGCGTGGTTGAGTAAATTAGTTGCCTATTTAGTACGGTCGTAAAAATGTGCACACTTAAGAAAATTAAAGCATGGAAAAATGTAAACCCCTCGATGACTAACTCCTCGCTGACATAGCACTTCTTCCTTTATTGCAATTGGGAGATGCAATAACTTATAAAGCAACACAAATTTAAAACTAATACGCGCAAGATAAAACTAAACTGCGTAAATAATTTTTAAACATCTTCACAATCAACGATTATATGCTTTGCTGTTTTCCTTGCATTTTTTCACATATTTACATTTGTGTAAATTTATAATTGCGTGCAACTGCGATTTTGCGCTTTTCATCTTGCATTTGATTATGCAATCAACTTATCTAGCAGCTAATCGCGATGATCACAGCCAAATGGAACAACAGCAATAAAAACGCATAAGGTCGCACACATACACACCTAGCTAATAATAGCGACAACAAAAAAAAAAAGATGGTGCAAAAAAAAATGAGTTTTGCATAAATTAATTGGAATTAATAATTAAAAAGGAAATAAGCGAAACGAGTGTGGCATCGGCATCGCCACAGCAGCAGGTTAAAGCAAAAATGCTAAATGGCAGATGAACGCTCGGACAAAGTGTTATGACGTTGACGTTGACGAACAAATAAGCAAACAGATGCAAATTTTAGCCAGACGGCAGACATGAGGCGAAGCAGAAATGGCTTTGGTTGACACAAATTAATTGAAATGAGCTGACGTGTCACGGTGCGTATGTGTGTTTGTGCGCGTTTATGCATGTCAAAGGGAGTGTACATAGCTGCGAAATAACAAAATTTATTTATAAATATTTTACAGATATACACTTTGTACAACTTAATTACGCTGGTGTATCAAATGTCGGACCAACACTGGTGCCTTTATTTAAATAATAAAAATAAAAATGTTTATTTATTTGGCGCTTGTAATTATGAGCCTTGTTAAGGTTTGTGAGGCACGCATTCAGTTTTTGCTCTTTTTGAAATATGAATTATATGAAATTATAGAAAGTAGCAGTTGAAAGCGTTAGTTTGCATCTATATGTACATATGTATCCTTCAACAACTTTTCTTAATATTTTATTTACTCAATTCCAAAACAGAAACATTCATTTGACGTGTACATCCTTCAATAGATTCTTGCTGGAGCTGCGTCTTCAATCTACCTCGATGTAGCCGTACAAATGTAAAATCCTACAGTTTCAGGCAGCCTCGGAATAGCAGAATGTATTTGTGAGAAACTTTGTCATGACATAAATAAACTTGGAGATTTGCCAGCACTGACGCTAACGAGGTAGCTGATGAGCTGGCATCGACGAGTTCATCAACCGGTCTGATGGAATCGTAATCACTCAGTATCAGTAGCTGTTTGGTAAATCTAAAGCAGAATGAGTTCTAGGTTGCTTTAGAAGAACTGGGAGAGACAAAGCGATAACACCACAAAGCTTGTATTTAACAATCAGAAATTTTGTTTGCAAGTAAGTGCTTGTCTTCAATATGTAGTCTAAAGGTATTTTGAGATCACAAGGCTGGCGAAGTCTCAGTGAAATAGGTTATAGTGTGTTTATGTTCTGTAGCATATTAATTTTATATATTTATCTATGTACATAGAGTTATGTAGCAAAAGCTGAAGCCGAAATAAAACACAAATATTTTTGGAAAATATATTATAAAAAAAATAGCAGTCGCTAACATAAAATTTTGAAGGCGACGTTTTTAACCCGTTCAAATTTTTTAGTTTGTGCAAGTTTAAGTTTGTTCAAAATTTGCGTTGATTTTTGATAATTTTTTATATTTTTTTTTGTTGACAGCGCTGCACATTTTTTCCACATACAAAATGCAGAACAGCATCAACAAAAAAGTCAACAAATTTGATGGTCTACAAAGCTGCGCACAAGCTTTTTTTTAATTCTGACTAAAATTTCTCTAAAAATTCTGACTATTTGAAATTTTGAAGAAAATTTGTTGAATTTTTTTTCAGTTTTGCACAAATAATTAAATTGTTGTTGTTGTAGTATGAACTATACATTTATTGTATAAAATAATACAATGAAGAATGAATAATTAGTGAAAACTTTGACCGCCATTGTACATACACATATCTATGAACAAGTGGGCGCAAAATTAATCATCCTATCGGAAGATTTATAATTTTTGCAAATTATTGCAGTATCTCAATAGACAAGCAATGGAGCGTTCCCACGAGGCGATTATATCTTTCCGGAACGATGCGGATTCTTATCCGGCCAAGAACTGTCATTCCAGCAACATCTCACAAGCATGTATGGAGAATGTTTATGCCGCTACAACAACAACAAGCTATGGAGCGCGAAAATGTCAAAATAAAGATTTATCATTCCAAATCATTTTTTTTTTATTAAATTATTTTATTATTAAAAAAAGTTATTCAAAAACATACTCATCCATAATTTGTCGCCTTTGTATTTGCAAGATACATACATATAAATGTAGACATTATGTAGGCATTTCCATATCCACATATACATATATCTAGTATGTTATCACACATACGCTTGTATGGAGGAGTGCACGTGTCCTCATGTACATTCTTTTATTGCCACTAAAAAGTAGGCATCTCAATCTTCGCCAACGAAAAGCCGATTTCAGTGAACTTAGACAACGTGAAGAAAAACAAATGAGAATTTGCATGCTCTGTGACGTAAGTAGATATATATATATACATAAATATACATACGTATTCATAATATATTGTATTTATATTAAAAATTTGACGCGATTTATTTTTACATTAGGCATATTTGTTAGAGTACTGTGCCGTATGTATGTATGTATGTTTGTATGTACATACGTATCTGCACAAGAAAATGTTACGCAAAATAAAATACATTTTTATGACATTTCGCATATTTTTTATTATTTACACGTGAATCTTTTATAGCGTTTTTATTTATTTTCTTTTCTTTCTGCTTATCAAACCGAAACGCGAACCCATATTTCAATAGCCACTTGGTGGCACTGTGGAGGCAGGCGAAACATATTGCGCCGCTGCAACGCTGCTGACATTGAACTAAATTCATTTTGAAAAGCGCACAACAAATCATTTTAAATTATTACTTATGTTGCAACAAAAAGGATGTAAAAAAATAAGAGAAGGCATAGTGAAAAAAATGTCAAAAGCAAAAAATACAAATAAAAAGTGTCGAAACATAATATAAAATATTTGTAGTGGACACGTTTTTTTGCACCTACATGCATTAGCATATATTCATATATATACTTGTGTATATATGTGTGTGTAATTGTGCGCCCCTCAGCAACAAACTTATAAGTATACAAAAACATATGATTTAAAATGCATACATACATTCATAAGCTCAAGTAGACAGCGTTATGCCAATCAACCTGCCCTCTTTCACAGTGCACTCAGCAATTTACTCAGCATTTGACTGATTGGCCTTTGCACATTCCGCTAATATTCCGATTGTTTGGGTAATCAATGAATAATATTTTCAAAATATAAGTAATAAAAAAGTATAAACTTAAAGCAATTTTGAAAAAATTCAACATAAGTAGACATAAAGGAAGTCTAAAACTGAAACGCAAGAAAATAGAAAAGAAGAAACAAACAAAAAAACAAGTAGGTAAGTGTGTAGCGAATACATGAATGGCAATGCGGCAAACATGATACCATGCCGAAGAGACACAGCGCCAACTTGCATGCTTCTTTGCGCTAGAAAACGTGCGCACACATACAAAAGCACAATGCATGCTCACAAGTGTGCTTCCAATATCAAATCGCCCGTGGCTTGACAACAATAGCACAACAGCCGAACAATTGATCGAGCATGTGAGAAGTGAATTAGTGCGATATGATTAGCGAGTTATTGGGGTAATAAATACATACATATATGCGAGTATTTATGAATTGACATTCCTCTAAATACCTATGCTTAAGTATATACTAACTAATACCCAACGCACTTTGCGGCACCTGCTAAGTAAAATATCTTAAGTTTTGCCTTGAAAGTCAAATGTGCGAACTTTTATTAGATTAGGATACACGTAATTGCATATGTTATATGGCTCACTCCACGACAAATTAAAAAAATGTTCTGGGGGTGGAAACTTTATGATGTACAATACATTTCGATTTCTGTGCGCTTAAAATTAAAAAAAAAAATGGTGGTTCTTATAAGTCAGAAAACTTACACAAACAAAATGTATGTTATTGGTTTTGATTGAAACTCGTTACTTGAGAGTTTTCGAGACATCTGAATACGAATTTGAAGTAAATTTTTTTAAACTCATTATGGCGGACGTATTTTTTTTAATTCATTAAATTCATTCTAAGCTCATTATTCGAGGGATAGTGTTATTTTTGTAGCAAAATAAGCATTCGTCATAAATAATGTTTGGAGAATGCTGATGCAGTGACAAACCTTGGCCGGATATAATCCGATCTATAATACAATACTAAAGTAACCTGTAAGTTGAAAAATGGTGAAATAGGTAGGTGAGAGTGAAAACTGGTATAAGGTCAGCAAAAAAACCATGTAAGTCAAACAATTTAAATTACACTCAAGGACAGCCGTCCTCTCCGATACTAACTTTAAATAGAAAAAAAATTAAATTCAATTAAAATAATTCTAAATTTAGAAAATTCTAACTTTGAAAAATTTAGTTAAAAAATTTTTATTCAAAAAATGTAATTAAATAATTGTAATTTAAAAAATTTAGTTAAAAATGTAACTCAAAAATTTTAATTCCAAAATTATAATTTAAAAACTTTTAAAAATTTTAAAATTAAAAAATATTCAAATAAAAATTATATTTCTCACAAGCAAGTACCACAAAAGAAACTATGGTTTAGACAAATTTTATTTATACAAACTCACTAGAAATTGTTCCTTAGTTTTATATATACTATATTTTTTTTTTACCTAGTTGCAATGAAAACTTAATAAAAAAAAAGAAAAATTGTTTTGAGTAATGGAAATCTTTGTTTTGATCTTTACGCGCTCTATGGTACGCGTCCATTGACGATCCATTGTCGTACGACGCCGTTTGCAAAAATTATAAATCTTCCATTAGGATGATTAATTTGTCTAGCTTGAATTTGAACAAGAAAACAGAATCGTAAAACATTTTTGGAAACATTTTAATCCTAGCGCCACTTAGCAGGCGCTTTTTCTGAAAATATATTTATTTTCATCAAATGCTTTTTAGGGGAATGATCCTAAACGGAATATAAATATGATACTCAAAACATGCAGGTAAAATAAGATCAAAGATCTCATGAAATGTGAGAGGAAGGATACTTCGATTCTTTTTGTATTTCCTATTCCAGTATTTCGTTGCCTACTCCCAGTGCCCAAAGCACTTTCATGCTACCTAAAGAAGGCGCAAAAGTATTTGCAAGCCTCTAACACTTATCAGGTCTTTATGACCAATGCCATATATTCTTTATTTATTTGTTTAAAAATTTTATTTTTTAGCCTGTAAGCGAATATAATCAACTTTAAATGTCTCACTGGAAGATGAAAGATCTAAGTAGTTTAAGCAATTTAGTATTGGCTGGAAATCAAATACAGGTATCAGAATGAGCCTTTGTGCTACCGAGTGTATTGTCTTAGACAAGCAAACTGGGTAGCCTGACCTATTCTACTTAGCAGTGAGATTAGCGCGCCACCTAGTGGTTAATACTTTTCAGGATAGAATGCCTAGAAAAAACCCTCTAGAAAGTATCTAACGAATAAAGGCTCGCCAAAATTGATTCAGTCGTTTTAGAGATGAGCCCATACAAATACACAAACAAACAAAAAATGTATAAATCCCGGCTAAGGTTTTGCTTACATACGAATAACCACATGACCCTTAACACGCCTTTGCGGCAGACACTTCAATTTTATTAATATACATATAATACATATATTCTTCGAGCAATAATTAGAAATTGGTGCAATGATTGGAGAACTAACCCAACTGCTGGGAGCCTACAGTTAGTGAACGCACAACTCAATACGATTTGTGCTGAGATAACTAAGCGTAGCATAGGTTTTTGCTGATAACTTTCAACATAAAAGTAACGAAATATCAAAACGAAACTATGCATAGAATATAAAAATTTTTCTTTTTACTTTTAACCACATCAGCAAAGTTCTACGCTAATTTATTATCAGTAAAGTCAAATTGCTTGAAGATAAAATAATTGTTTAATCAGTCAACTTAGTCGCTATTTGCTAATCGTTTATTACATATACAATCAGATGCTTAGAGCATTCTCTTTTCATTTCGTACTCGTAACTGAAGTTGTGGCACATTTTTAAGTGTCGTATTGAAGTTTTTTATTAGCACAGACATGAGTATAAAATATGTATATATACATATATTTTGTCATATATGTATGTACGTGCGTATGAATGTTCCAGGAATATCCACACACTCGAAATGATTAAAAAATTCATGGAAATGAAGGGCGTACGGATATTTTATTGAGTTGAAAATTATCACCTTGTTAATGTGTGTGCAGACACCAATGGCGAAATAGCAGCAATTTTTATTAAATTATAGACAGTGCGTTTAAGCTCGTATTTCTTTACGTACCGCGTAGAATTTTAAACGAATAATTTTGAATTGCAGTGCATTTCTTACAGATTCTGCTTTATTTATTTTATGTATTCGATATTGTATAAAAGAGCAGTTTTCATTCTGCCACTTATTTGAAAATGTTTGATAGCAAGCAATAAAATATCAGTGATTTGGTGTTTTATTGAGGATAAAAAATTAAAAAAAAAACTTCCAGCATTCATTACATGGAAGAAAATGTATAACACCTTATATAAATAAAATTATCAAGAAACCAGCCACAATTTTGAACCACTTCAAACTTGCACTTTATTGTATTAAAATTTATTGAGCTATAAAACTAACTGCATACATAAAAATGTACTGAATATTCTGAATAAAAGATGTGATATTTTCGTGGAAATGGGATGAATATTTAAACATTTTGTTCAAAATTTCAAGCTTGGATGTATATGGTTTTCCAGAAAAAAGTATATTTAAAAAAAATAAAAAATTATTTATTAAAATTAACACGAGTAAAAATATAGTCGAAACTTATCAATATTTGGTGAGCTTATCGAAATGCCACTCTTTTTATTTGTTAGCTTTTCGAGAGTACCTCAAAATTTTCTTTACGTCAATATACTGCGTGCATATATCATTAAAGGCTTTTCAGGCATCAGCATGACAGTTATGTCAAAAAAAGTAGGCCAATAGCTAAAACGATCGCAGCTGTACTGCTTATCTGAATTCGAAAATCCAGCTAGCTTAATTAACTATGACCAGTAGGACTATTGGAACTAAAATTAAGTTAGAATATTTAAAATTTTATTGTTATTTAGATAAATAATAATATACGTATGGCATGTTCCTTATAATATTGTCGATAATCAAAGAGAACGGTTTTTAAATAGACCGGGATTGCAAAATAACGTTTTTGTTTTTGTTGTTTCCTTTTTTTGTTTGATTAATTGAAAAATAATTTTTTTTAGCAAATAGTCAATTACCCAAACTTTCTGACCAGAACATTGAGTCAAAAAAATTAGAAAATGAATTAAGAAAAATGTGCGAAGAAGCTATTTAGAACTTGTAGTTTACCTTTATTCAATTGGAGTCAGTTATATAATTTTGCTTTAACGAACGCAACAGCCTGCGTAACAGCGTAAATTCTTGCATGTGTAACATTCAACTGGTGCCGAGTTCGATGCTCATTGAAAACGTGAAATATTAAGCGATAGAAAAAGTGTCAACTACTCTGTTGGCAATCGCATATATTCGAGGCATTTCAAAATGCATGAAGCTTGACATAAAACCATCGAATAGGAATGGAAGTTCGGCCAAACAATAAATAAATACGTAGGAATGTATTTGAGTAGAAATGGCAAAGTATTTCACAATGCATACGACGTCATTTGAAAAGAAAAAGTAACCATCTCACTCTAGTATAACTCGAAGGCACAACAAAGGCACTCGAAGACACATACGCTCTGCCAGGCCCAACACCGCACTCGATTTTTTAAAATACTTGGGTCTGGATAACCTGGCAGGTGAAGAATAGAAGGTACAGTAGACCTTAAGGTCGATGTACGTACCTCCATTCCATATATTACTTAACTTATTTTATTCCACCACCATATCGCCATTACAGAAAATTTGTTTTATATAACTACACAATGGAAGCATCGCCCCATTTTCTCTCTCTCTCGACAACAAATATCATCTATAGTATTAGAGGTTGCATATGTTGCAAGCCTTCACATTTAAGGCATAACTATAATGCGTCAATACCTGCCCCTTTTAGCCAAAAGCGAACAAATATATCTGACCTTGACACCTGCAGCCACCAACAAACGTACCACTCAACAGCAACGTACATAAGACGCGCTGAGAAGCACGCTACATATTACACTATTTCCCCACAAGCTATGCAATTAGACAAGTTGCGGAAAAGTGTCCTTAGGAACACGCCATTAGAGAGCTTACAATTGTATGGAAATGCAGAAGAACCAATGCAAGCAAAGAACTTACAATATCTACATAGTACAGCTGAAAGGGTGACAAAAGTGAATACGAAATGATGCTTGAGTATTTTTAGTAGGCATCTCGTGTGACAAGTACTTGAGCCATACCTAAATACATACACGTACATATATAAATAAACAGTACACTCCCGGCAATGTGAATATTAAAAACTTGACTTTTTTACAATATATGTTAACACTAAATTGCCATTTATTGCTCTGATGTTACAAGCTATAACGCACATTTTCTACGAGTTTGTTTGATTCCAAAATTAGCAGCTAGCCTAAATAAAATTTTACTAAAAAAATTAAAAAAATTATAATATTATTAAATTTTTTTTTTTATTTTATTTAATTTTTTATTTAATTTTTTTTTGGGCTTAGGAAATTACCTTCAATTCACATATATTTATGAGTCGAAAACGTGAACACTTTTATTGATCTGAACTCCCTTGTTTTAGTTAGTTCACGTTATCGAGCGTGTACGTATTGATGTTTATACATACACAACAAAAAATATTCGACTATTCTCTTTTGAATGCCTAAAAACTAAAACAAGTTTAGTTTAAAAAAAATTGCACCAACAAATATTTTTTATAAGAACCAATATCAAAAGATTAGGCGATCCGGCGACTTATTCATTGAATATACCACACAAGCCACGGAAATTAAGTAGATTATAGAAGAAGATTTAAGAGAATTAAAAAAAACATTACATGAAAAACAAGGAACAACAATATAAAAGCAAATCAAACGACAATTGTGCGAGCATATTCACGTGTTTTCGTGTCCACTGTGTGCGACAACTTCCAAGGTTAAATCGCATGCGATATTTGAGCAGAAAAAAGTACTATGTACGAATATTTTAAAGTATGGTAGTCACACGAAAGAAACACGAAACTGTGCAAAGAGCAATGGGTGGCATATTTTAAGGGCAACTAGAGTGGGGGTGATGGGTTGGGTAATATGGGCACATACATTTGAATGTGTATGCATACATATGAAATTTTTCCGCTGGCAGCCAAAAGTTTCGGTATGAGACAAATAATAAACCACCTAGATAGAAAAATGAAAACGAAAACGAATCAAGTACACGAATGCGATTCTTTAAATTAGCAGAGAGCAGCAGAGGGCAGCAGGCAGCTGGCAGCAGACAAAAATGAAAATGAAAGCAAACTAAATAGAAAGGAAGTGTGGAAACACAAAATGGGAAAGCTTGCGCGAGCAGCAGCTATGTAATCATGTGGTGAAGAAAATTTCTAAAAAAGCAAAAAGCACAAATAAAAAAACTAACTTTTGTAGAGCAAACTAGGAATACGTATAATTTTTGCCGAGCACATTTTTTGTTGTGCTAAATTCATACTTGGTTTAACTTTTGACGCGCACAAAAGTGGAAATGAAAGGCGAAGATGAAACGTATTTGTTGCTTTTACTAGTTTTTTTTTTAATAATGCTTTCAGCCAATTTAATATATGAAATTTGATGTAATATTTAAATTTTTTTTTTGTTTTTTGGTACTTGGGATTTTATTTTCTTTCAGTTTTATTTATTTAACGCATTTTTTCGTGTTTGATTTTGTTGTCTATTGTGTTATTTATAGTTTTGATCAGTAAACTTTATTTATGTTTGAGCGTTTTTTATTTTTTTTTTTTTATTTTGTCATTAAAGAAAAAATATTTTCCGTTTGCGTTTAACTTCCTTTACTTATTTGTAGTTCACGTGGAATTAACGAAAAAATCTTTGGATTGATAGTTTCAATTTCAGTTTCAGTTTCATTTCAATTTGCATTGAATTTTATAGAATATTTTTTAATTTTTTTCTTTTATTTATTTATTTGAGATAATCACTGGCATGAAAATGAGAAATAAGTACGTTTCGCACATTGACTGACGTACTTTTCGTTGTTGCTTTTTTTCCTAATTGTTGTTGTTTTGTTGGATGATAACGTGAACCGGATGCGGACGCGAAACGCAAGCGGCAACAGAGACGGATACGGCGACGACGACGACGACAACGACTATGAACAACAAGCGATGTGAAACGTTGAAATCGCACTAAAAACGCCGAACTGCCGAAAAGGCTAAAAGAGTTGGAGAGTCAGTCAGCCAGCCAACTACATACCAACATGCATGCATGCACACACACACACATTCATATATGTATGTATGTGTATTCACGCGTACATGCTTACGTAGTTACCCAGCAAGCTGAATAGCCAGCCAAGCAGTCAGGCAATCAGTCAGCGAGCCAGGTCGGCTGGCCAACGCCGATTGCCGATGAAGCTACAATCAGCACACACTCGCATACGCATATATCGTTGTGTGTATGAGTGTGTATGTGAGCTTAGTAGCAATGTGTGCAGTGTGAGCGCTTTATAGAGTTGCTGTTGCTGTCGCTGACGCTTGGCAGCAGAACTAACAAACAACAAAAATATTATAATAAGTTAATTTTGAATTGAAAAATATATACATATGTATGTGTGTATGCTTTTTTTTTTTAGTTTTACACATGTAGAGATGTAGCCTACCAGCGTCACCTACATAGCTTGCAAAAATATTTGGAACAGAAGAAATTTCAGGAGGGCGAGTAGTAATACAGGCGCCACGTTTTGACCAGTTGACTGCGGCCAAACTCAAAGCGAGCGAAATTTTCTATATAATTAAATTAAAAAAAATGTAGCAAATTAAGTATTTACTTCGCTCACAGTGTGGCATAAAAGTCAAATGCGAGGTTCAGTTCAAAAGTTTCAAATTCAAAAAGTTGTAAATTTGCCTCAAATGTTTCTTATTTCATAAATTTGATAGCCCAAATAGTTTTTAATTCGTGCTTTTTAATCTCCTTCAATCTTTAATGAATGATTTTATTCAGCTTATGCTCCATGCTCAACTAACACGTCTCAATCTCATAGAAATAACAACAAAGCGAGCGTTACATGCATACATATATGGACCCAATGAACACAAAAAGTATTGGAAAACAAAATAAATTGAAAAAAACAACCATTCTCAACATTCTTATCGGTATTTCTTCTCGCTTGCATGTATGTGTGCTTTGAAAAATGTTGACGGTTTTAAGATTTTGACAACAATGTGAACAACACGAAGTCAACAAAAAATACACTAAAACGCGCACAATCACAGTTTTTAGTATATACACGCATATGTATGGGCTTACAAACATCAGAAAATAACTCATATCCCCCACACTTCTAAAGCTCTTACTTTGCTACTCCGACTCTACTACGAGTATTTATGCATATTGCGCGCTTTTTGCTTTATTATTTGTAAATTTGTTTTTTTTTTATTATATTTATATTCACGCTTCATCGTCTATACAGAAATTCTTCCGTTTGTGCTAATCATTAACTCCTCTTTACGATATTCGTCTATTGCTCGTTACTCTACTTCTAATACTATTGCCATATGACGTAAGCCAAGAATACTTTACTGAATGTTGACTTCTGCTGACAGCGTTTACATATACATACATACATGCTTGCATACATACATAGCTACCTACTTCTTATTCCACTGCTTATGTAAATATATATTTATATGCCTCGTGTGTGTGTATGTGTGTATGTATGTATGTATGTATGCAGACACCTTGTTATTGTGAATTTTTGACTTTGCTCTCAGCGAAAATAAGCAAGAATACTACTAGTGGATGTATGCATGCATATGTGCGTGTGTGTAAGTGTACACAAAATTAGTTGATTATTAAAATGTTATGTGAGATAATTGCAAAGCATGCCTCCTGTACGCTTATACAACAAACAATAACAGCAAAAAAGCTGAACATGCACTCAATGTCGTTTGCTTTTAAAATAATATTCAAGAATCTTTATAGCTAATCATTAGAATTGTATAATGCGTCTTTAGGAATTCAGTTTTCGAAGTTATTCGTTTGAAAAAATAATAGAGCGGCAAATAGGAAGCAAATAAATGATACTAAAATTCAATATTTTGCTTTTGCTCAAAAAGAGTGTCATGTATGCACAAATGTCAGAAAATTATAGACCAATCTGGTTGCGTTAATGCCAGCTCAACACACCAAGCGAAAGATTGCTAAAGTGTGAAAAAGTGGAATATGTAGAATATCTATTTTAAATATTTTATAATGTCACAAAGTAAAATTTCTGTAGATGTGCTCATGGCAGGCATTTAAACGATGGCATTTTTACATATAATTGTTAAGAGCCGTATTTTATTGAAACCTCAGAATCTAAATTGTTACATGTTTTATTTTAACACAGCATCTAGGTGCGTTTTTTTTTAAATACCCAATATTCACCCATAATCGCTACACAGGTTTTATGGCTAATAAAATATAATAAATAAAAATAAGTCGAAAACGAGGTTTCGCTGGAGTTACTGGAGTTTTCATTGGATATCAAAGAATTTTTCCGTATGTTAATATAAATCATATATCCTCTTTCGAGTGCACCATAAGTGTATTTTAAGCTGTTATACCTTCTGCTCAAATATGAACGAGACGTTATAAATAAAACGGTCCGCGGATGACATATGGCAAAAATAAATTTTTGGTTTTTTGGTAGGACTGTTATAAGCTTACATGGCAAATTTCAGCGTGATATGTCACATAGTTTGTTTTCTGTGCTACTGTAAACATGTCAAGCTCGAGTGTGTTCTTCGAATTCTCTTTTATGACGTCAATTGTCTCAAAATGTTTTCCACGGAGCGGCAACTTGAGCTTGGGAAACAGGAAAAAGTCACATGGAGCCATATCAGGCGAATACGGTGCTTGCGGAACGATATTAACATTATTTTTGTTCAAATAATCGCGAACAAGACGTGATGTGTGACTTGTTGTCCCACAATTCCTTCCTTTTAAGACGAATGTTCTCGCGCAAACGCTTTAAAACGTCTAAATAATATTCAACGTTAACCGATTTTGCGTTTTGTGCGATTTTCAAGCACAATTTCCTTTACTTTTCCGATGTTTTCGTCGTTTACTGATGTTGCTGGACGACGTTCATGAGGCAAGTTTTCAACCGATGTACGGCCCTCTTTTAACGATTTGTACCACTGGAAAACACGTGTACGCGATAGAGCAGAGTCCCCATAGGTTGTCTGCAATATTTTTAAGGCGTCTGAAGCCGAAATTTTGTTGGAATAACAAAATTTCAAACAAATTCTTTGTTCAACTTGAATTTCCATCGTTAAATTCGAAGAACACACTCGAGCTTGACTTCTTTACAGTAGCACAGAAAACAAACTATGTGACATATCACGCTGAAATTTGCCATGTAAGCTTATAACAGTCCTATCAAAAAACAAAAAATTTATTTTTGCCGTATGTCATCCGCGGACCGTTTTATTTATAACGTCTCGTTCATATTTGAGCAGAAGGTATAATTGAAGAAAAAAATCGGTTTACTTATTTGGATTAACACGCATCAGTTCCTTGTGTCAATTTGATAACACATCGCTTCATTTCGTTTGAAAAATGTAAAGCACAATGGATTTTTTTTATTTAAGTATTTATTTTCAATATTTCTAAAAAAAAAATTTACAGACTTATCCTATATTACTTTGCCGTTTTTTTCTTTTGCTTAAATATGAACATATCAAATAATTAATGAAGCAAGAAGTCGAGTCCGTGAAAACATTTTTTTCTATGACATTTCAGGCTCCACCTTTAGCGCTTCGTTCATTTCACAACTTCAAACGGTTTTTCTCAAAATTTGATTTTTCAAAACAACACACAGCATACATTCAAAACCAAATTTGATAATTTTAAGTTAACTAAATTTTTCATTATTCATTTCAAGTTTTGATTAGTTAATGCAATTTTTTATTGATTAATCAGTTATTTAAAAAATATTTAGAACTGCCCTTTTTTTGGCAACACTTTACTTCTTTTAATCAAACCACCTAAGTATACAAAAATCCACGTTTCTAATGCATAGTTCAATTTTAAAATTACAGAATTTTTTCTTTATTCAAGATTCAAATTGGTACCAGTTACATATAGTATGAGTCATTGAGGGCCTCCAAATCAAATAGCGTTACACTTTTTTAATATCTAACTGCATTTTTTGTAATATTCTTAAATGTATACCGTATGTATTGAACTCAGGTTAGATTGAGTGTATGTGAAGCTACAATTCAGTGTAATATATCTAAGCTTTATTAAAAAACAAAAATACAGTACTAGAAAAGCCGTCCGTATATACACAAATTTAGTTATTTGCCTTTTAAACGCAGTGAGCATGTGGAGCTATAGGAACTCTTTGACCCTGCGTAAGTCTTAGAAAATATTTCAGTCAATGCTTACAACTCCAACTGCTGACGAAAATACTCTTTTTTCATTGATGCAACAAATGTCACATCATCAATGAACTGATGAATCAAGTGAGGAAATTTGGTTCTTGTTTCCAATTAAAGCCGGCAGTTCATTCGAAGACAAAATGAAAATCCAAATATTGGTTATCAACAGAAAAAGAAAACTTAATCAACGAATTTTTAGCGATCGATTGAAATCTTTATTTTTACCTTTGCCCGCTCTATTGCATGTCTGTTTGTACGCTGCAGCTGCACTTGTGAATAAGTGTTAAATATGATTGACGTACGATGCCATTTGGAAAATAACAAATCTTCCGATAGGGTGATTAAGTTTTTGTGCCAACTCGTACAAGTAGATTACTGTGTTTCGATATTTCAAATGCCTCTGCAGTTACGTTTGTTTTGCAAGGTGAAATCTCTAATAAAATAAAGTCATGCAGAGTTCTAATGTATAAAGATTAAATCAATTGTACATTAGACTTAGTACCTGCTACACACACATACACCTTCGCTTGAACCCATATACTTTTAAATATATACACTAGGGCGGTTCAATTTGTTCTCAACATATATTTAACCAACTTTGTTTAAGCGAACGAAAAATTCTTTTGACTGAATCTGAATAAAAGACCTAGGGAAGAGATTTTAGTTATTAATCCCACTTACACTGGCGGGTACGATTATTATTAATATTTTCTTTGTTTTTGTTATATTTATAAACTATTTTTAAATATTTCTACGGAACTAATAAATAATATAATAATAAACTAATAAAAAAATCAAAAAACATTTTATGCTCAAAAAATGGTTCATCATGTTTTTTTTTTTATTTAAAAAATTAAGTACCAAAAAATAATTACTCATACTCAAAAACTACGTACAAGGAGGGGCAAAATTTATGGTAAGAGTTATAATTTTTTCAAATGGCTTCACACGTCAATCATATTAGCACTTGTGAACTAGACAGCTGCAGTACACAAGCAGACAAGCCGTGAAGCGCGTAATGGTCAAAATAAAGACTTCCATCGCTCAAAATCATGTTTTTCTATTGAGTAAAAAAGTTATTCAAAAACCAAATTGAATGATTATTTTGCGCTACCTGTTACTTATATTTTCTTCTAAAAACATCTAACGATATATAAAAAATTTACCTGAGATTTACAATTAAAACTAAACTAAACTACACTTTCTCGTTCGGAATTACCTATACTTGAGTTATCAAAACAAAGTAGATAACAAATTTTACCCATCCTAATGAGCATACATATGTACATTCGTAAAGTCAACTACGATTACCTTTAATTGATAGAATCAAGTTTCGACTTTTAAATGAAGTGTGCAATAGCGAAGCGCAAACGTGCGAGAAAACAAATTTCCAATAGTATAAAAAGTTCTCAACAAGTTTACATAACAATAATTTACATTTACAGAACTATTTTGCATTCTAAATTATTATTTTACTATAATTTATTCATTTCTCCAAATAACTAAATATAAATTTGATTCTAATAGTGCTCAGTCTAAGCAAAGAATTTCAATTATTCGCCTGATTCGCTGTCATGAAAAAGCATCGACATCGCCGTTCACAGTCCTTGCATTTGTAGGAAAAAACGAAGCTTGCCTAATGAAAAGGGTATGCAGACAACAGTAATGCTGTATTTTTTGCGAAAATATCACAATCAATTATTATAAAAGTGTAGGTCATTCGAATTACTCTACCCAACTTTAATTTCAAAAAATTTTAATATATGGAAACTTTCTACTGCAGGCAGCATTGTAACAAATTCCGCATGGTATCAATATTGAAGGTTTTTTCTGTAACCAGTGCGCTGTAACACAATAAGAACGACGCTTTTGTTGAAAAAAAAACAATTAAAAATCTGCTATTTAGGCCAACAGGACGTATACGTATCATTTGGTTTATACTTTGTGACAACGGTGCGTATGAGTGATCAAAACAAAATTCCATTTCCTGTAGAATACAATTCACTTGAGGCATCAGCGCATACACAACACAACATGTATGTGTGCTTACATTCCCACTGAATCTGTGCCTTTATACTTCTGCGCTCTGGCGCACAAATCTATCGATACTCAAAAATTCAAGCAAGCATTTGCCCAATGTTGGGGACAAAACGGAGTAGTACAGAAAAATGGAACGCACGCACACTTGAGCAAATGTGAAGTGAAGGCCTTCACAGCACACAGAAAATCATGTGTATGTGTGACGATATGAGCAGCACTTTTCAAGGATTAAAATCCGCACTGCGCAAAACCAAAGCTACTGTAAGTCCATATGTGCGTTGTAGTGTGCGAGCAAATGGATATATGCACATGTAGTGCGGCAACCAAGTGGCAAGCTATACAAAACACATGTGCATCACTGCAGCTAAAATTAAGAAAACCAGCCGCAAAAGAAAGCGAAAAAAAAATGAATGAAATGAAGATGGAGAGGTACCCCGCACACCCAAAAACAGCGGCGTGTGTATGTGAAAATGAGACTCTGACGAGGCAGCAAGTCGGTGCCTATGTAGGTGCATATATAGAGTGCATCAGTGAGAGTATACGCGTATGTCTTGAAAGCGTATTAAGCGCGCCTAGCGAAGGTTGACACAAAGTGCCGCTTGTGGCACACGCACCACCGCCACACGAAAAGTGTCAAAAAGGTATTGGAGGGATTTAGGTTGACCAACAATAAAACCTGCATGGTCAGCGCTCGAGTTCCAAACGCGGTCTGTTGTATGTGGCGTGCAAATGCTCCAGCTCATATGCACACATACAAGAATACATCAAAACATACACACATGCACCTACCTACATAGCATTGCACCAAATTTTGTTTGATTTTTTTCGTATTACACTTGGCATCACAATCGCATTGGCTGCGTTGCTGTTTGCTTGTTTTGCAACCATCTGACCTACTTATGCGCGACTGCAGGCGCCAGCTAAAGCAGTGATGGCCGGGAAGCGAAGAGAGAGGAGGTGGCAATTATGCTGGTGCTACGACGCGGTGCGGTTGTAGCTGCAGCAAATTGCACACGTGGCTCTTTCCAGGTTTCCTCTTTGCACTTTTCGCGTCCTGCGCATAAGAGAATGTATGCAACAATCGAAAGCAGCAGAGAGAGTAAGAAGAAGAGCGAAAGAGAGAGAGAGAAAGGGAGAGGTAGCGTTGTAAATTAAGCTTCGGATAAGCTCTAACGCTTTCTCGCTCTCTCAACCACTTTGGTAATGGAAACAAAAGAATAGATGCAATGTCAAATTGCAGCGACAAAAATAGAACTGCTACAACAACTGCCACCAGATGATATCTGATGGCTGAGGGTAGCCAAACAAATGCTGCAACGTGCACACGCATGCAAGAAAATGGTGCTACATACATATATGTATGTATGCATATGTGCAAGCTTACTCCCATAGCGACAGGCATTCACTACTGCCAATGCAAAATATTCTCTGCCAATTCTGGCATACTCTCACGAGCGTCGATATCGCCGCTATTTATACATAACTGTATGGTCTGCAGTTCCTTTAGCTAGTCGACTGCTACAGCGCGCTGCAAAATTTTGCAGCAACTAACAGCACCATTCTGAGAAGCAAGCTGAAGCACCCACTTTGCAAACGTCCTTGAGCTTTTCCTGCTGCTTCTTCCTCTGCTGCCGGGCAGCACTAGCACCACTGCAGCAAGTCAGGGTAATGGAAAATCAGCAATTCAGCAAAAATAAACACAGCGAGAGGAGTTGGAAGGGCAGTATAATAGTTAAAATGCTAAAGTGTATACGAACACTCACAGCAATGGCAACAAAAGCAGAGCATCGCACAAGGTGCATGCGACAGGCCTCTACCATGTTTTTGTGGCAAGTCCATAACTATACATATATAAGTATATGTTATATTATATATGTGTAGCTTTGCGCTGACCAATGGTTACATGCGAAAATAATTCGATATTTATGCAAGTGTTATATATCACTTATGTGTATGCATTTAATATGCATTTGGTCATACCAATTTTTGGTAAGTGCAAAACTCGGCTCGTGATGACCCTTGCTGGCAGTTGTTGGGATTTTGCAGAAAAACAATATGGGAGCTTAAGTTAAATACTTGGCAATTAGCGAACAAACTTTTTTCATTTATTTGGCTTAAAAACACTTTTTTTATTGTATTTTAGTTTCCATCGAAAATTGCGCACCATTGCCAAGGAAAATAACTATCAAAATTTAATAAGAATTTTGAGTTAATTCAAACTTGCATTTTGTTATACTAAAATTAAATGGCCTATAAAATTACGCACCCAAAATCTCTTTTTTATATGGTTTTCGTTGTAGTATAACCTATGCACTTATAAAAAAAATAGAAAATAAAGAAATAAAAAATAAAGCACAACTGAAACAAATAAATAAAAAAATTAAAAAAAAGAAATTATAAAAATAAATATGGAAAAAATTATAACAAATAAAATTTAAAAAAATAAATCAAAATAATAATAAAAAATAAGGGTTATAAAAATATAAAAAATAAAATAAAGAAAAAAATAAAAAATAATAATAATAATAAAAAATAATAATAATAATAAAAAATAAAAAATATAAAAAAATCATTGTCAGAAACAAATAAAAAAAAATTATGTAAAAATAAAAATTATCAAAAAAATAAACAAAATTATTTAAAAAATATAAAATATTTATATTTTATAAATTAAATAAGCAACTAAAAAATACGAAATAATAAAAAAATAATAATAAATAACTAGTGAAAACTGCGCAAAATGTCGCTGTGCTATTATTGTGAGCCCTTCTGCACGTCATAGGAAATGGCCATAGACTTCACTTTGCTTTAGAAAGGCATGAAATGCTGGTTGAAGCTTAAATGAAGGAAATTTGCCTCAAAGGAAGGTCACATGTTCGTTAAACACCTGGCTCAATGGCCAAACTAAGGCTCAATTTCAAATAGGCTAACTACATAAGTAAGAATGTATCTGTTCTACAGATTTAACGCCGGCAGTATTTGCGATTGCCGAAGGTTCACAATTTGTTCAATTTGTAAGAATCTGTACATATGTGTATGCATGTGAGTGCTGGTATAACTCCAGAGTCAGCCAAATTAATCAAAATGTTTCATAGTTAAAAACTGAATACCTCAAAAACGTTCATATTATATGGTTTGGTACTTTTCGGCGTAGCTACACTGCAAGAAATTACATTGCCAATGAGTAAGTTTAGCAGGGCACCCTAGATTTTCTTTATAAATAAAGTCAATATCGCGACTACTTTTACTACATCAGGCTGTTCTTGGATAGGTGGAACCTAAGTCAGTTCAACCAATACTGGGCTAGTAAAAGCACAAGTATTACTACAGTATCCTCCTTATCACGCATTTTTTGGATGCGGTCAAAGTAACAGCTAAGCTCGGGCTGGTTAAAATTCAAATGATGAAGCTTAGTATTTTTTCAAGTCTACTCTATTCTGGTAGTCTTTTGGCGGATGACAACGTCAAATCTTCCTTGCATTTTTTTCTTTAAGATATGATTTTGGGAGACTGAGATTTACAGATATTGATGCTAATAGTGATGAACTAGAAGCATGGATATGGTAAAACAATACAGTGATTGAATTGATTTTTCCTAGAGTAGAAGTACCGATTTGCGATGCTAATATGTGGAAAAACTAAGTATAATGTTAAGAACATTAGACATCTTTTTGAGAATTTTCAGAAATTTGTATTTTCCAGGCTTCAAAAATATAAAAATAAAAATACAAAAAATATAAAATATAAAAAATATATCATAATAAATATAATAGGACTATGAATAAGTTCGTTACGGTTTTACAACAGATGGCGTAACTTGATTATTATTCCATCGATCCACATTTCCAAACATTCATTGGAGAGCTACTGTCGTAAGGCACAAACGTCAGTATAAGTTTTTTATTTGAAGCGTAAACAACAATATTTTTACCACACTTGAAAATGTCGAATTTCGTGCCAAATAATGTGTTTTTGCGGGGAATTCTTCTTCATTATTTTAATATGAAGAAAAAAGCAGCCGAAAGTCATCGTATCTTGGTGGAAGTTTATGGTGAGCATGCTCTATCTGAGCGAACGTGCCAGAAGTGGTTTGCACGCTTTAAAAGTGGTGATTTTGGCTTGGAAGACGAAGAACGCGAGGGTGCGCCGCCAAAGTTCATGGATACCGAATTGGAGGAATTGCTCGATCAAGATCCGGCTCAAACGCAAGAAGAGGTTGCAAAAACTTTGGGAGTTGATCAATCAACCATTTCCAAATGTTTAAAAGCCATGGGAATGATCCGAAAGGTAGGCCATTGGGTGCCGTATGAATTGAAGCCAAGAGACGTTGAACGCCGTTTTATGGCATGCGAACAACTGCTTCAACGGCACAAAAGAAAGGGTTTTTTGCATCGAATTGTGACTGGCGATGAAAAGTGGGTCCATTACGACAATCCAAAACGTCGGGCAACGTATGGATACCCTGGCCATGCTTCAACATCGACGTCGGCGCAGAATATTCATGGCCTGAAGGTTATGCTGTGTATCTGGTGGGACCAGCTGGGTGTTGTGTATTATGAGCTACTGAAACCGAATGAAACGATTACGGGGGATGTCTACCGACGACAATTGATGCGTTTGAGCCGAGCACTGCGAGAAAAACGGCCGCAATACGCCGATAGACACGACAAAGTTATTTTGCAACATGACAATGCTCGGCCACATGTTGCACAAGTGGTCAAAACATACTTAGAAACGCTCAAATGGGATGTCCTACCCCACCCGCCGTATAGTCCAGACCTTGCGCCATCCGATTACTATCTCTTCCGATCGATGCAACATGGCCTGGCTGACCAGCACTTCCGTAATTACGATGAAGTCAAAAAATGGATCGATTCGTGGATTGCGGCAAAACCGACCGAATTTTTCACAAAGGGAATCCGTGAATTGCCAGAAAGATGGGAAAAAGTAGTAGTAAGCGATGGACAATATTTTGAATATTAAATTTGTAACCATTTTACGTCAATAAAGTTTCAAATTTCGAAAAAAAACCGCACGAACTTATTCATAGTCCTATTACATAGAAACAAAATGTCTTGATAATAGTTAGCAATAGTCTATACTACAGCAAGAGCCCTGCAATTCACCGTATTTAGCACCGAAAAGTAGGGTAGTTGTATAGAAGAAAACTATGGCTTTACATAAGAAATATAAAAGAGTTGTTATGGAGTGTTTCATTTCGGAACATTAAGACTTAAAAAAAAGCACAAATTGCCTGAGCTTCATAGTCTCATGTGTCTTACTACTGTGGAAAGGCCAAATATTATATCATAGGCACTAAAAGGCTAGTAAAGTACAGAGGATAAGCATTCAAATACCATTAACTCATTATTGAAAATCGTAAAGACTGCCAAGCAAAGTTAGGCGACAAGCCCTTTAATAATTTAAACATGCCTATAATTTTTTTTACATCATAAATTAGAGAAGAGCTTGGGAGCAAAAAGCATTTATTCAGTCGACTCAGCCCTCAATACCGGTAGATACCTATGAAATTAGACTTGTTTTCAATTTCAAACGCTAGCGACACATTTTTCCCATCTCTCAGGCAATTTGTGGATGCCGCGCCAAAAAAATTGGCCGTCTTTGGCCGCAAACCAATCATCGAGCCATTTTTTGGCTTCATCGTGAGAATTGAGGCGCTGCTCGGAAAGTGCGTGGCCCATCGATGCAAACAAATGATAATCGAAAAGCTTGAAGTCTGGTGAGTAAGCCGCATGCACCAGCGGTTCCCAGTCGTACGTCTCCACCAATTCCCGGGTCGCTCTTGTTCGATGTGGCGGCGCATATTCTGGGCGTTTTCGGTGTATAGCGCTGCTCAAATCAGCCAATTGCAGTTGGTAACGTGCACCGACAACTGTTTCACCCGGTTTTAATAGCTCGTACCAAATCAAACCACGCTGATCCCAGAAAACACACAGCATTGCCTTGCGGCCGAAGCGATTTGGTTTGGCCGTTGTTTTTGGCTTGTGGCCGGGTGGACCATATGATCGTTTACGCTTGGGATTGTAGAATTACGCCCATTTTTTATCACCCGTAACGATTCGATGCAAAAAAGACTTCCTTTTGAACCGGGAGAGCAGCATTTTACAAGTGGTTTTTCGGTTCTTTTGCTGCCTTTCAACCAGTTCATGCGGCACCCATCTTCCGACCTTTAAAATCACGTCCATGTCTTTCAAATGCTTGGAAATGGTTTTTTGGGTCACTCCCAACTGCTCTGCCATCATTTCTTGCGTTTAACCATCATCTTCATCCAACATTGCTTGCAATTCGGCGTCCTCAAACTTTTTCGTTGGCCGGCCACGGTCCTGTTCTCCACGCTAAAATCACCACTTCGCAATTTTTCAAAGCACAATGAGCATGTCCACCATAAGCTTCTATAAGCATTTGATGAGCTTGAGAAGCGTTTTTCTTCAATTGATAACAGAAAATCAACGATGTCCGCAAATCGTAGTTTGAAGGCACAAAATTCGACGATTTTAAGAGCGAAGCATTGTTGAAGGAAACGTAACAAACAATGAACTGAATATTGTGGACAGATGGCAGACGAAAAAAACAAGACATTTGGGAAGGTTTAAAAATACTCCTAGCGACATCTATGGGCTGAAAGTCTCATTTCATAGGTATCTACCGGTAAATCAGTGGCTTTGGGCTATTTGTGAATTTATATTTACCGAACGCGCGCTAATTTGAATGGTATAATAGCGCATTGAGAGTAAATTAGAAATGTGTGAATCGAATTAATTAAAAAATAATAAGAAAAAATAAAAATAAAATCAGTAAAAACATAAAATATGTACATATGTTAGAGAGCATCACTCTTAAATCGGCACTGTTTCTCCAACGGAACTATATGTACAATTTATTATATTTTAAGACCTTTGCCGAGAAATATTAAAATTTACAAGAACTGGAATGACTTAAAAGTAAATTAAGTGTTTAATCGTTTCCGGAGGTATTAAATTTGGGCATGGGTATCGTACTAGTCGGAATTAATTTCCGTTGAAAGAGCAGGATTTCTTAACTCTATAAATAAATACAGTATAAAATTAGTATGGCTACTTGCTGTGGTGGCTGAGAGTAGGCAAACGACCGGAATGGTAAAATGGTAACGCACAAAGGGTTAATAGATAAAATTAGTTTTAAAACACGTCATTTTCAAAATATCATCTCAGATGATAGAAGAGTTTAAGCTGAAAAGACCTGCATACAATTTTTATAAATGTCATCAGCGCAATAAACATATTGAGATTTTGATTTTTGTTTTTTGATATCGCATTACGGAAAACTTGAATAATTCAGCTGAGTATTCACTGATTTAAGCCTCTACAGCTTCAGTGGAAAGTTGATTTCTCACATTTTTATTCTCTCGAAAATGAACCCATTCAGGTTCCAAATATTTTTTCGCATATCTCAACACACATGCGTTCAGTTGTTTATGTTTAAAAAAATTCTAATAATTTTTATGCAAACCTTTAAAGTTTAAACTCTTCTATCATCAGGGCACTTTTTTGGGAAAAAGTATTTTTACAACTTTATTTTATTTATAAAACAGACCCCGATTTTTGGTGGTTCAGATCTCATAAGTCTTGTGAAAAGATGTCATAAGTGAAAATTATACTAATATTTTGGTTGGGGTCTTAAATAAAATAAATTGTATACCCTTTTTTGACGAAGTATCCTGATGTATATTATATTATATAAATGCATATATATATGTACAAGTATATGCATATATATTGCCGTGTGCAATTACTTTTACTTATTCGCGTGATTTCCAACACTTCTTTAACTTTGCCTTTAGAACAAATCAAAGCAAAGTAAAATGAGTTATTCAAAACCCCATACGGGTTTTTAGGGTTTATTTATAATTCATACAAACTCATATATTTTTATTATCGTAGTAGAAATTCTCACTTTCATGCATTCGCGTATTTCAATAAAAGTAAAATCTACATGAAACAATACCATTTTTATGCATTGTTGCATCATTTCGACTTATGTGGCACAAGTGCCAGCTTCAAAGTAAAACAAAGAGAATAAAAAAAACAAAACAAAACATGAAAAATGCCCGGCATACAACTGCGCCAGGGCTGAGCTTTGCTTTGCTGTACACATATGTAAATATATACATACATACATAAATAAAAGCACAACTCATACTAAAGTGTTTTTTCTTCTTTTTTTTTAATTGTGCGCTTCGAAATATATTCAATGCTTTAATTTCGCTTACACTTGCATACATACATATGTTCCGTATTTCTAAATTTTTTACCCGGACGATGTGGTGTTTGTTGTACTTTATTCTGAAGTTCTTTCGAATGCCACTTCCTTACTTTTCCTTTTACTTTTTATGAAATTTCCCAAATTTGTACCACAAAACGATGCGCAAAAATTGCGTGTTAAAATAGAGTCCAGCAGGTAACAGAAAGGGAGGGGGAGGGAAAGGAGAGTAAAAGACAGTTCTCCAAATCTTCAAGGGAAAAATAGTATATATCTCACATGATAAAACATAACCATTTTTGTGTTTATTGTAAACTTTAATAAATAGCGACTACAAATTGCGAGTCATTTTTTGTTCTGTTTTTACTAATTGATTACTCAAGTGCAAAATGTTGTTAAAACAGCGCCATAGCTATAATCGACTTTCAATTGTATTTTTACTTGACGTTTAGGATTTTTGTTTTTGTATTTTTGTTGCCGAATATCGCAACATCATTTTCGACTTAATTTTAGCTCTTATCAGCATTTTTTATACATACATGCCTACTCGCTTGCTTCAATTCCTCCTACACATACTATAGTAAATATACTAAGCCACACAAACACACACACACATTCAAACGAACACACTTCTACCATTATCTGGAACTACTCGTAGTCAGGTTAAGTGCCTTAACTAAAATCTGCCTCTCATTCGCATGTCATAGCTCTTTCGCGTCCCACTTGTCAAGTGATTTAATACGTACAGACTACTTTTGATAACCACAGAAGTGCTTACATGCATATACATATGTGTTTTTGCACTTGCATGTTTGTGTGTGTGAGAGAATGTGTTTTATCAAACTTTGAGGTCAATCGCGCTATATCTCGATTTTTTCTGTTTCCCATCATAAGCTTGCAAGTATGAAGTTTAATCAGTATGAGTATATGTATGTGATGTACACACACGTACATGCATATACATATCTACATATGCATGTGGGTTACGTGGAGGACAAAAAGTATGAAGAAAAAAGTAAAAAGAAAAAATGAGTAGCGCATACGTCCTGTTGTACGGACGATGAATGAGTATATGCAAAATACATACATGCATATGTACACCTAATGACGACCTTTGATGTGAAGTTTTTTAATTAGAAGAAATACTGATTTGATACCAGACTCATCTTTCATAAAAGTTATTGGATTTATTTTTCTTTGAGGCAAAAAGATATTCTGTATCTATACAATTTTAGCCACGATGTATTGCAGCACTGTTCGATTGTATGTGTTCTGGCTTTGCTTTTTAAATAAATATCAAAAGTAACGGTAATCAACTACGTATGTATGTGGGTACATACATATAATACACCATTAGCAGCTTCTAGTTTCAATCTGCATTTCGAACATTAGAAGTTTTTAAAGGAAGCACAGTATCCCTGCAGGGGCGTCATCAAGGGACAATTATACGGTCACCCATTTGTGGGATAAAATCTTATTAAACTTCACCTATTGGAAAAGCAACACTAACCAGTGATTATCAAATCTCGAGTACGTCGGCTATCCGGCAGAGTCTATTAAACCAGTTATATATATATATACATATATGTATTTTTATTAAAAATCTCATAGTCTGAATATATTTTAATAAATTATTTGAAACCAAAATTATTTAGTAAAAGATAACTAAAGAAAAACTAGATTATTTTCCTATATAAATATATAAAACTTCTACAAATTTCACTCAAATTTAAAAAATAATAATTAGTTCAGAATCACAATTTGAGTTTTTTTTTAATAAATGACACCCAGTTTTGCCTTCTTTTAAAAAATAAAAAAAAATTACTAAAAGTAAAATTTTTAAATAAATTAATTTTTTTTTTATTACAAATTGTCATGATATCGTAAATTTGTCCGAAAAAAAGGCAAACATTTTTATTCTTCTTTAATCAAATATTTAATATAATAATATAGTTTCGACAATTTTTAGTTTATTTTAATAAATGACCCCTATAGTTTTGCTTTGCATTAAAAGAAATGGAAAAAAATTACAGAAAATTTAATTTTAAATTCACTATAAATCGCGTTTAAAATCCATTACTTGAGAAACTGTGGTGCCTATAATGTAATTAGGCGAGCAAATTTTCGACAGAATATTTATACCGCCTAACGTCTACCTGATGAGTATTTTTGACACTCTTTTCAAGATACTTACATGAAAATTAAATAAAGAGGAGAGTTAGAGGGTTCTAATGTTCTACAGAAATTTTAAGCAGCAAATTCTACTAAGAGCCCGTGAAGGCACCCCGCACAGCATTAACCACCATTTCACATCCCCCATCATACCAGCTCATCTAACACCCCTCTCCCTCTGGACTCAACCTGTGGAAACAGCAAGTTTCCTGGGCCTCCCGTTAGATGAGCTAGACGAAGTCTAATCGGTAATCTGCACTACACTGACAGGGTTAAGTATATGTACAAAAACAACAATATTAACAACAACTGCTAAAATCTTAAAATATTATAGATATTAGTGATTAGTGCATGTTAAATATTGTCTAAAATCAAATGATGTCTTAGACACGTCATCTATTCCTCGGGCAAATAAGTGCACGACGTGTCTCAATCGTCAAATATACCAGGCTAAGGCACTAAACATCAATCCTAAAATTGTTTCGTAGTGCAGCTCCAGAAAATTGATTGTGGAAATGAAGAGTTTCCTGATTTACTCGATCTGGTCTAGCACCCATGCTAAAACGCTTAAAAAGTCCAAAAGCAGTATAAGCTGTATAATCCATTATTTGTATAAAAATAAAAGCTTATGGGAGAGTGACAATACTGAATAGCTAAATCGCACATAGTAGTGACACAGTTTATAAAGAAATCGTTCAATTTCGCAATCAACTCCAATTTTGTGCCAGCAATTATATACATACTTATGTTCGAGTTTCTCTATACATTCACGAACTAAATCACCTAGATTTAACAAGCACATCAAATGTCTGAACTTGACCCTCAAATGCGCAACACAAATAATAGCATTAATATATATTTAAATTCGCATATTTGTATGCCTGCTACCTACGTACATACAATCATACATTTGCATATGCATATGCATATTTATATATAAACACATACATACATTTATTCAAAGTAAAGTGCAAGGTCTCCTCCAGTAGCGAAACTCGATAAACTTGAACTTTGTAAAATGTGCAGTCATGAGGCAAAAAACAACAAAAACAAAAAATTAAAAACGGCAAAGAAATTGCAAATACCTTGCATAACAACCGAGTGTTAGAAACAAAAAAATATATACAATATTTATATGAATATAAAATACACAATAAATATATGTATGTATTTATGCATACAATAGTTGATGGAGAGTTTCTTGGATTTGGAACTATTTCAAGAGCACTCGCGTTTTTTTTTCCTTCAAGCGCAGAATCGTGTTCAAAGTACAATCGAGATCCACAATAAAGCAAATGATTATGATTGTCCGCAGATTATTATAAATACCAAAACAGTTGTACAAGGTGGCGCAAAACTAATGACGTCAAACATATTTGACACTTGTGAACTAGACAGCTGCAGTAAACAAACAGACAAGCAATGGAGCAGGCAAAGGTTAAAATAAAGATTTCCAATATTCAAAATGATTTGTTTTTGTTTAGTACAAAAGCTGTTCAAAAACAAAATTGGACAATTAGTTTTGGGCCACCTTGTATATGTATACATGTACAGATGAACTTTGTTAATTAATACGACAGGTGCATGTGCACGTTTAGATATGCCCTTTGTAACAGCCATTGATATTTAAGCATGTACATATAATATATACGTACGCCTTTCGAATGATATATTCGTATGCAGCGATTTAGATATTCTCTATTTTATTATTATATTTATCAAGTATTTCTATGGACAATTTTTCTGTCACTAATTTCAAATTTTAATCGAAATGCTGAGCGGCAAATATTTAAATTAATAAAGCACGACTAATACGAAATGCCGTCAGCTAACAGGTTTATTCCACACACACATGCACTTAAGTACAATACATATAGCATATAATACGTTTGAAAAAATTGTTATTGCATCATTTGTGTGGCTGGATGAAAAAATAAAAAACGCAGTAAAACAAGTTGTGGCGAGTTGAAGTTGTTTTTTGTTTATAAATAGAAAATTTATTGAAATCTACGTTATATGCATTATTCGCAGTAAATGAAGATGTACCAGTAAAACTGGCTGACTGAGAGACGTTCTAAAACGCAATAACTATTAAAATTAAACAAAAACTCGAATAAAATCGAAAAAAACCGCATGGAATAGGTCACAAAGTAGTCAGCGCAGTGGTGGTCGGGCGGAATGACATCACCATTAGAAGGCAACTAATGATGATGAAAGAAACTGTAGCTACCGTTCAATAAAAAAAGAAGTAGTGAAATGTGACATTAGTCAGCAACCACTTCGAAAATCACTAGTTTTATACAGCATCAAACGAAACGCGAAGAGACTTACTTACTGGGAGAATAAGAATATCAGGGCATTTTGGGTATAAAAAAATATTTAAGGAGTATTTTTCTATTATTTGAAGAAGTTGCCAATTTTTTACTGCCTGCCTATTTCAATATAATTAAAGTGGTTTTTTGCCAAATTAATATTACTTAACTATTTCACAAATATTTAGAATTCGTGGCGAAACTCTCTAAAAGCAATTAATTTCTATGCAATTTTTAATATTTTAAAAATTACAACAAAAAAAAAACAAATAACAAAAACATATTTTTCTGTAATTGTTGAAAAATGTGTAGTCATATTTGGTGCTTACATCCTTTGTTGGCAGTTTTGCTGAGCTTCTCCTGCGTGCGTTCTGTGCGTTCTGATGTTTTTTCACAAAATGGAGGGCCTGCAGTTTTACGTTGTCTCCGTATCTTCCAAGCGGAGGTGTACGCTATCTGCCTATGTGTAGATACATATTAATTTAGATAGAAATCACCGGAATGAGCGAATTGCCATTCTGAGCGACAGTGAGGCAGCACTAAAGGCGCTGCCCGCCTGTGAGGCTAAATCCTCAATGGCCCTTGAATATATCGAGAAACTCAATTTATCAGGAACGCACAATCGCATGCGGCTAATTTGGGTCCCAGAACACAGAGATATAACAAGAAACGAAGGAATGAAGATAGGAACCGGGTTTACATGACGTACTGTGATGAGTAAAGGGCTCAAATGGTCATAAGGTAGCTGTGCAAACCTCCAATCGCATCCGTCTATCTACCTATGCCGGCTCGGACCATAGAATGGTTTTTTATGAGGAGCCTTTTATGACAAAATGATGTACACTTGGAGGCTTGGCCTTACCTGCCGAGGAGCGACCGCCATTAGAAAACATTTTTTTTATGAATTGATGAAATGAGTACCAACCCATTCGACTACAGTGACCACCCTACCCTACCAATTTTTACTCTTCCATAATTTCATTCTTCTCTGTAGCTATTTTGTTGATTTAACAAATTTTTAGAACTGGTGACGAACCAATCTCTCAGTGCCAAGATTCTTAAGGCTTCAAAATATATCGAGGGCCCTCATTCTTCGAAAAATATTCAACGTTGTGCATTTTAAGAATTAAGGAAAAATGTTGGGGAAAACTATTTATTTTATTTAAAGAAATTACACAAATTTTATTGCAACTTAACTGAATTATGAATTACTTTTAAAAAAATTAGTTAAATTCTTTTCTGTTGTGATTTTTGTATTTAAATGTTTTAATATGGCAATGAAATCTAACTTTAACTATTTTATGTATCCATAAATGGTAGATAACCAATCACATAAGACAGTCAAGATTTTCAAGTGTTTGGTGGAAGATATTTCAAGAATTTAAAAACCCAAAATTAGAAAAAAAAATTCAATGCAAGAAATTACAAATTTGTTACTTACAAAGTTTGCATTTTAATACAATTATTCTTTTATATAGAAACTAGATTCATAATTTAAAATTAAAAGAACCAAATACAAAATTAAAAATAAATTTAATTTTTTTAATTAAAAAAACCTATATATTTTTTCTCTTTATTTACGATTAAATATTTAAACCCTGAAGTTGTGTTTAGATAAAATAGATTACAAAAAAATACATAAAATCAAAAATAAATTAATACACAATAATTGTAAATTAAAAAAAAAAATTAATTAAAAAAATTTACGAATTCGAAATAGAGTATTTTAAAATTAAAAAAAACGTTTACTCGCAAAAAATTGTATATTCACAAAATTCCCAAACATTTACTTTCACACAGTTCAATAAAATAATTCTATTCATACTATGATATTTTTTGTTTAATAAAACAATGTTATATCTTATTCGTATGATATTTTTCTTAAATTTCAAAATCAAAATAAAACTAATCAAAAACTCAGTGGAAAACATTTTAAAAGCAAGAAAATAAGTTTATTGAGAAAATATTTAACATTCAAGAAATTACCAATTAATTACTTTTATGCAGTTTAATAATTTTTTGTTTTTTACAAACCAACTGTTTGATAAAATTACTTATTTAACTTCTAAGCACTAGAACCATCTGTATAACAAAATTACGCCTAAACTTCCATTAGAACACTGAAAAGATTTGTTAAAAACATGATATGCAGTCAGGAATATTAGATAACTTTATGATGAAGTGGAATTCGTAAATCATACACAATTTATAAATTTTTACAATTTTTCTCAGAATTGATATCGGTCTTATCTTATGCTCTTCAATTTTACCTATGCACTCACAGTTGCCAACCTTAGGTTTAAGCTTGAATTTTTTATTTTTTGTTTGCATTTTTTTTTTCTTTTTTTTTTTGTTGTGAACGAAATGCACTTTTGAGAACACTTGAGAACAGCGCTGAATTTCGTGTAGCAACGCTGAAAGCTCAGTCATTGTCAACTCAAAAAAACGTAATCGAAATACGCTCTCTTCAGTAGAGTGAGAGAGTTCCATATCATCTTATCTTTGCTAGTAAATTGTCGTTGACATGATAAGGCAGGCAGGCACACCAGATATGGTACGAAATTCACCAGATGAACGAAAGAACGAAATGACTGGCTTATTTTCTACAGGGTATACGATATGCATACTTATAACTATTGTACATGCTAATTTACCTACATACCTACATACGTATATGTATATAAATGCATATAATATATATATGTATATATATACATATTGTATGACGAACTAAATCTGTCTTAAAAATAGCCACAAAACATTGATAATCCAACGCAAAACTGCTAAACGTACCAACGGCTGCTGTTAGAGGCAGACACAAATGAGATTATTTTAACAAAACTCACTTAAATATGCAATAGCAACGTACACAGACGATAGGTAAATAGTGTGACTGCGTGGCGCTTGGTCTGTTAGTCAGCCGGGTGGTCAGTCAATCACGCGGTCGCGTAATTGGTTTTACATGTCAGGTGTAAGACAGCCTGTGCATTAAGTATATATGTGTTTGTGTGTGTGTGGGGGAATAGGTTTGAGTTTTTACATACTAATGGGTAAGCCTGTAGGCCTAGATGCAATTAGCCGTTTTCAAATACTCAACAAGTAAGAAAACAATAGAAAAATATTGAGAGGAGCGAATTGACGCCTCGTTTACCTTGTTAAAGACTCGATTATTTTTATTATTGTTTTGAGTATTGTCAATAATTATTAATTAAAACCGGCATTGAAGCCATGTGTAGATAACATAAATATATGTATGTATACATATTAGAACATGCACATACATACATACGCATATACATATATTCTCTTATATTTCAATGTTAAATCAGCACGAAAGTATTTTCGTATAACCCAATGTGTGACACTAAGTTCGCCAAAAATCATAGAAGAGCGATTGAGGACAGAAATACTGTACCTAAAGGTGTCACAAAGGCTGTCATTTAAATATACAGGTAAAATTTGATAACAAAAAATGTCCGAGTCGTTGAAAATTATGGTAACTGGCTATTAGAGGAATTTTAAAATTTATGTAGTAGTAGTTTATATTGTATTTTTTCCAGTTTTAATCTATTTTTGTTAAATTTTTCGCATGGCTTTCAGTTTCCAGTTCTAAACCAATGAAACCTGATTATTTTTGTTGGCATTACAACATCCAAAACCTCATATATTTCCAATTTATAACCAAACTTAATCTTTAAAAGTATTTCACTTGGCAAAAGATAAATATTTTATATTGTACAATTTTTGGAAAGCTTTAAGCTAGCGGATATATACCTATGAAACCGGAATTTATTAGTAAAATATACGCATTTAGAAAAAAATATATTAATTAAACTCTGAAATAAATCTTGAGCCTTTTAATTTTATATTACTTATGTCTTTTTTTATTTATTTTTTATCTTTTAATACCCGCAACGTGACCTTGAATGACCAAAGACACTTTGTCACTCCCACTACAGTCGGTTCTGCGTTACCTGAACGACCCCGACTTGTATTCGGCCAAGTACTGACACTCCAGCAGCATTATCTGTACCTCTAAGGGTACCTCTGTACCTCGGCTTCAACAACAACGATAGTTTCTTTATATCTCCTATGAGCAGAAACCCTAAATGTAATACATATATCAGCCCTTCTATTATTTCACGCTGACCTTTTCCTTTCCCATCATCTGCAAAATGTGAAGAACCAGAAACCTGAAAAACCTGTCTTTCCCTAAATGTCTCAACATCTTTGCATTTCAAATTTTCACTCAGTCCCAAGAACCACCAGTGGCGAAAATCGTTTTGTTGCTGACTCAAAAATAGTCCCAGCATACACTTATCAGTAACTGAATGAGCGCGACAATGAAGGTATCTGCTTGAATTGAGAGGAAATGAACTGATAAGAGAAGCATCCTTTAGAGCAAAGCAAGGCGAGTGCTAAATCTTTCACAAGCTAAACGGAAAATCAAAAGAAAGATTATCAGATATCGGGCAGAGCTAAAACCC
Organism: Anastrepha ludens; assembly: GCF_028408465.1. NCBI lineage: Eukaryota > Metazoa > Arthropoda > Insecta > Diptera > Tephritidae > Anastrepha > Anastrepha ludens. The sequence continues at coordinate 105,277,101 of NC_071498.1, forward strand.
GTTCCATGACAGTATGTTCTGTGTTACCGGAACGACGCGGATTTTGTATCTAGCTAAGGACTGTCACTCAAGTGGCATTTTATAGAGTGTTTATGCTGCTACTACAACAACAGCGGTCAACTAAGTTCGTTCAAATTGACGCGAAGGAAAACTTTTATGTGAACCGTTAAGCAAAACAGATGAATCTCCCTACTCACCTAACAGCTTTCTCCCTCCCTAGACCCAACCCGTTGTTGTTGTTGTAGCAGCATAAACATTCCCCATACTTACACGCGGGGAATGCTGCTGGAGTGACAGTCCTTGGCCGACTATAAATCCGGGTCGTTTCGGTAACCTAAAACCGACTGTCGTGGAAGCGTAGACCCAACTCGTAGTAATAGCATGTTTCCTGGGCCTACAGTTAGATGAGTTAGACGATGACTATCGGTGAGTACACCGCTCTGGCTCAATGGACTACTACAACTAATATACAAAACCAACAACAAATCCAAATAGTAAGCATAAGAAATATTGCATGGTAGAGAGATAGATAAATAAATAGATACGCAGTTAGATTGATAGATGGATAATAATATAGCATAAGAAGAGAGCATAATGACAAAAAATTTTTTGTACGCCTTGATTTCCCGCGCACATTCAGCCTTCCTAATAAATGCAATAAAGTCATTGATGGACGTATGCCTAAAGTTAAGCATTTCGCCTATAAAATATATCCAATATTTCTATCATTACCTAACAAAATTGGGCATTCGCACAGTGCAAAGCCAGCATAGCATTTTGTTCATTTAGTGGATACGAAACGCAGTGTTTGAATACGAAATCCAATTTGTCATCTTTGATAGAATCCAACCTGCCGCCAACCCATTCAAAGGCAATGTGGTATGAAACTCTCTCAGTTTAGGCCGTGCGCAAGGGACTATAGATTTTTTTTTTTTTATCCTGACAAGAAAGCCGAACAAGTGTATTTTTTTATTCAGTGGCACTATTGGAAAATCCTAAATTCACAAATACACATATCTTTTTAGAAATTTGCATGCTTACAAATTTCATCACTTCTAGTATTCATCTTCACCCAATAGCTAAATAGCTGCAACTACAGTTAAGAGTGTCCACTTAATACTTTTTTCTGTGGCAACAGAGCAACTTGAGCTTCGGTGGCAGAAGCCTTTTATGATGTAAAAATACCCAGAATAAAATAGAAAAGAATGGAATAGAATGTGTTAAGTGCTTGGCTAAGTAAGCAAGCACTTTTGGCGACAAAAAAACAGCCGAACATAAATTGTGACACGTGAAATGGAGGGTGACATGTGTCTGGGTCATACGAAAACTGGCAAGTACAGATTCAAAACTAAGCCAATATGTGTTCATATTATATGAGTACACTATATTCGAATATACATATATACATGTGGATAAATGTAAGTATAGGTCGCATACTTTGGTGTTTGTTTACAAGTAGGTTTGTGGCATGCACGAAAGCGCTTGTGGCAGCACAATCAACATGCCAAGTCATGTCACGAGTAAATTTACATAACTAATGCATTTCACGCATATGTATACATATGTATGCACACATTCATACTCTTGCGAAAATATTAATTTTTAATGATACTATAAATGTTCTACTCGTATATTGTGACCATATGATTATAATACGTTGCAGCTACTTAATGGTAGCGTAAATGAAGCATGCGAGTATTATTATAGGTGGCGCAAAATTAATCATCTAATTTAGTTTTTAAAGGTGCGCAACTAACTTCTCGTTGTTTTTTTGATGAAAATGCAACTTTATTCTGAAAAATGTTTACAACGCTGGCTACTACTTTTTCTGGTAGCAAAAGTATAAGATACCAAAACAAAACCTCTAATGTGTCGAATCAGTTTGTTTACCATATGTCTAGGATTGGTTTATGACGTTTAGGTTATGTTAGAATGGACTAACAAACACTGCTGGTGGCATTTATTGTCAAACAGGTATGGGAACTTAGTGCGCACTTAATACCTTTTTTAATAAACAAAATAAATGATTTTGTTTGATGGAAATCTTTATTTTAACCTTTACGCGCTCCATTGCTTGTCTGATTGACACACGACGCAATAAACAAAAATTATAAATCTTCCGATAGGGTGATTAATTTTGCGCCATCTTGTATAATATAAAATTTTGAAATTCCGACAATTAGATAATTACGTTTAAAAATTATCTACTACAACATTCTTTCTGCTATTTTTCATGTTTTCTGGTTTCTCATATATATTTTCAAATAATAGTTTAGTTAATTATCGTTTAAAAAGATCTTCTTTTTTTTCTTGTATATCATAAAATTGCTACTCCAAATTTTCTATCTAAATAAGCCCCTTTTTCTGTAGTCTCTCAGTCTATTTCTCGCGCTCGCTCTCTCTCTCTCTCTCTCTCTCTCTCTCTCTCTCTCTTTCGTATTTTCGCCTTTCATCGCTACACTACTTATTTAATTATTCTGTTGTCTTTATTTTCAATTGCTGATGTGATGATGGCTTCAAATATTTATTGATTTTAATTGCTCACTTTTAGTTATTAACGACATGCCAACATCAGAATGTCGTTGTTAGCGAGCATGTTGTTGTTATTATTAGCTTTGAACAACGCCGATTGTCAGCAGTCAATAACAAAAAGTTGTTTGCATACATATGTACATGTATATATGTGTGTATGAATATGTTTTAAAGCACCCCGCTATCGTGGTCTCTCCCAAGACTAGCTCATACGGAGACGGCCTACTCGGCATATTTTATGAGAAATTTGAAGTGGAAGTCGGTAATTTTTCGCTTAGCCCGAAATTTATCGGTCTAGAAATTTTGAATTTATTGCCTTTCCAAGAATTAAATATTAACCGATATCTCGAAATGGTACACTCGTTTTCGGTTAAAGCTTGTCAATTCAACAACATCAGAAAAACTACAACAATTTCTCCATATTTTAAAGATTTTGTGAATGAAAGAAATTACAATGGACACCCTTTAAAGATTATAAGAGACATAAACAAGAACACGCTGAGCTTAAGGCGCAATGTATGCAAACCTACTAATTTTACTATATGCGGCTTAGCTAGACATCATTTTGGGATATCAAATAAATATTCCTAAATTCGGCTAACTTTTTACGATTCTGAAGGCTCCCTTAGCTGATGTACGTGTGAATATGTTTATGTATAGTCTGCATGGCCACCCAAGCCTGCATGACGCTAAATGGGGCATAGTCGGGTAAACGGCTTGCTTAAATACCTAAATAAGTGCATGCATGTACAGCATGCTTGTATGTGCTGTGGATATACCACAAACTTTCATTGCAGCACTAAATACAGTTCAGTTCAGCAAGCAGCAAAAAATTTGGAGCAAAAGGGCAACATTGTTTAAAATCAGAAGAACGAAAGCGAGCGCCCAGAGGTTTGAAAAATGCATTATTTTCCAAAAAAAATTATGAAGAAATGTTTAAATGGTGGCATACAGTGGATGCGAAACACAAATCGGTTTGAGGTATGTATTCTGATCACATTAAAAAATGTTTTTTTTTAATTAAAGTGTTTAGAAATTTATTTACAAAGCAAAAACTTAATCGATTATGTACGTAAATATATACATATATAAGCACATATTCGTAGGTATGTTAGCACAAGCATACACACTTGAATACCTTATATACCTAAAAAGTTGTGTTGGAAAAGATTTCGGAACATCCGCATGTAAATTTCTATAAATGTTTATATGTCGCCACTAATTATAGTTATTCGCAACGATGAACTACGAAATTTGTAAAAGGCTCGAATAATTTCAAAACTCTTATAAGCACGTTTCCACGTCACCGTGAATTACGTGAGTCAGCTGGTCCTCATAACTAACGCTTGAATTACACCCTGAATTGGATAGTTCGTTATACTATTATACTATTATATGATGAGGCTAACACCCTTTTCGGGTATTTGGCCGAGCTTCTCCTCCTATTCATGGCATGCCTCTTGATACTTTCCACAAATGGCGGGACCTAGCGCTTTATGCCTCCTCAGAATGATAAGAATTTATATTCGTCCGTCACTTCAGCAGCATTCTCTGTATATGTATGGGGAATATTTATGCTGCTAAACAGCAACAACTTCAGTTATAACAAAAACAAATGAAGAGCACTTGTATCGTGTTTAACGCATTTTCACTTACAAAACGAATCACGTAATTCAATTTGGCGTGGAAACATGCTTCACGGTCTTAAGATTATTCAAATAAGACATCAAATCAGCGAAAATCCCTTAAATATGCATATTTTCGATCAAATTAATGTTTTACAATATTTGTTGTTTTTTATTTTTTATGAGTATCGAATTGTGTGTATGCCACAATGAATGGTTATTGAAGAGCGCGCGCAGTTATGGGTGCACTGCAATGAAAAGTGTGAATGCATCACATACCAAATACACATGGATATAGTACCTACATATACATATATGTACGAGTATGTATGCCGTGAAAGGGGGGAAAAATACTAATACGTAATTACTTGACTGATTTGCTCCAGCATCAAATGATGCACAGCGATAGAGAGACTGAGCATTTGTTTGACGAAAACGATAGAAAAAGATAGTCAGTAAAAGCGAGAAAGAAGATGAATTTACATGTGAAAACAAGGAGCGAACGAGAGCAAGAGAATAAAAAAAGATACAATATATGTATAGAAATACCGATAAAAGAGGGAAGTTCGTTTATGGGGTACCTTTACATTTTTCGTTTAAGTTTTTGTTTTTTGTGATTTGTAAATGATAAAGGCAATTTATAACAGACTTACCGGAACTGAAATGTGAGCGTTTGGTTTGTTCATTTTCCGGATCGGAATCTAGTGGCCTTTTTCTAGAATCGCCGATTTCGGGGCTTGGGCATGTTTCCATAGTTGCGTCTTCGGCCATTTTAACCTGAATTTTTACTACTCGCGCTACTAACTGTTCTTGAATAACTTGTGAAGTATGTGAGTGTGATTTGATTACTGTTTGTTAGCTCTGATTTAGTGATTTGGCTTTGATGTTCGCCTATTTAGTTTTAGTTTTGAATTAGATGCGTACTTGCTGATTTTGTTAAGCTTTTTGGTATTTATCTGCACGTGCTAATTTTTTCTTTTTTGTTTTTCTTTTTGGATTTGGTTGATTTGTAATGATAGAATTGAGGTGTTTGTTGTGATTGTTTATTGTTGTTTTTGTTTTTTTTTTTTACTTCCTTGTCTTTTCAAACTTTTCTATTTACTGCTCAAATATACAATTCTGCTGTTGCGATCGTTCTTGCTATAAACGATCTGCTTTGACTGACTTTGACTTTGCTTCTACAAGCTCCTTTCACGATCGGACTCTTGTTTGACTGCTTGAATTGTTTCTATGTTTGAATTTGCAGCTTTTTGACAGCTTGCTCTCTCTCCCTCCTATGCGCGCGTTTAAAACTCGCTTTCGTTTCGTGAACGCATATGAGCTGGTTGTGTGTGAGTTTTTTTGTTTGTTTTTGTTTTTCAAATTAATCGCCCTTTTGCGTGCCCAATGTGTTGTCGCAATGATGATTATTGGCTACTTAAAGCAGATTTGTGGATGCAGAGAGATGCAAATGCGAGACGATGTGATTTTTTGCTTGTTTTTTTGTTTTTGTTTTTGAATTCAACTCGATGCGAGACGATGTAATGCAGTCGATGTGGTTAATTTTCATACAGATCGATCAGATCGGCTTCGGATACTTTTTCAAGTTACAGCTTGTTTATCGAGCTTAACAGCTTTTTGGTTTTTGTTATATTTGCTTTGCTCTGCTTCGCACTTTGGCTACTGGCAATTTAGAATAGGCTGTAACGTTTTTTTGACTGTATCTCGCACCGTTATTCCGATCTGCGATGCCGACACTGAGGTCGTTTTATTTATGTTTTTAACAGCGCTAAGGTGTTAGATGCTCTGTTTAGGGTTTGCTATGCTTGCATAGTTTTGCCTGATCTGATGGCTTTGTTTTGATGGTAGATTTGTTTGGTGGCTGTACTGTTCACTGAGGTCTGTTTGCTACTTTTGATCTTTTGGTGAAATCGTCACTCAAAGCAAATGCAATATGCAATACATTTATGGGATGCTTTTAATTGATCCTTTAATTTGAATGGTTGTGGTAGTTGGTGGTGGTGGTAGTAGTAGTAATAGTAGTACATAGTAGTAGTAGTAGTAGTAGTAGTAGTAGTGGTAGTAGTAGTAGTAGTGGTTGTGGTGGTGGTTGTGGTAGTGGTGGTTTTGTGGTGGATTTGAATGTGCGAATCGATTATTTTGATTTTTGTTTTTTGTTTGTATGAAAAAAGAAAAAAAGAAAAAAATATTTATGAATAAATGCAGCATAATAATAATAACAATAATAAGAATAACAATTAAGTATAAAGACAACATTTAATATGTAGTAATAAATCTTTAGCGATTTATCAACACTTTCACGATAATATTCAAATATGTAAGTATGTAATTATGTAATATAATACGATTAATGGTAAACACATTCATTATTCGAATAAAAATTTACAAATGAGCTGAAGAGACTGTAAGTAAAAAGCCGATCACTGAGCAGCTGGTCGATTGATTTATCGATTATCGATTAATGACTTGATGAACAAAGCTGATTAAATAAATACACAACACACGAACAGTTAAGAAGAGAGAGAGAGAGAAAGCGAGAAAGAGAAAGAGTTGATACAATTACATTAAGTTTTGACACTTGATAATGGAGAATATTTGCAAGAATGATGTATTTCAAATACTAAGAGCTGATCTCAAATTGTTATAACCTTTTTTTAAATTAACTCCGACTCTTTTCATTCTGCGATCTTAAACGTCGAAGCGAAAAATGTCAAAAAAGCATTGATGAATGTTGAAAATTTGTGTGGTGAACAGGAACTTCAACCAAAATGGGTATTTTAATGGCTTAATAGGGAAACTTTTATTCTTTTTTAATTAGCCGTAATGGACGATTGCAAGTAATCAAGAACAAAAAGTAATAATGCACTCTTATTTCTGAACATATTAAATATAAAATAGAGATCGGCTAACGTGAATAAGTTGTATTTTTTTCCTCAAACTGACAAGTTCGTTAGTTAAAAAATTAAATAAGAATAAAATGTTCATTTTAGGTTATGAAATGTTCTCTAGAAAATTGTTTTATACATCTGCTCTTGTCTCAGATGTAGTTATCACAGAAAGATCAGTAACAATACTTGTATTTGGTAACATATAAAAAAATAAAAGCGCGATAATGCGAACAAAGTTTTTTTTTTCGTTATTATTATTATTTTTTCACACAAGTTTGAGGTTTTAAAATTTGGTCGTAAATGCACACTTTGATCAAGCTCGCAAAAAAATGTTTATATGATTGTTTAATCTTAATGTTCTCCTCTTATCTCAACCTCTTTTATAAGGCTTATATTCAACACATCCAAAGATATTATTTTAATCTATAGAAGACCATTTTTTTGAGAAGGTAAGTTGTATGTATTTCTGTATTTAGGCCTTTCTTAACAGTTACGAGATGGTTGGTAAAACTATATTTCCTTGAGAATGATATGATCCTTAATTGAAGTAGAAGTAACTTACGTGTCAATTTAACCTAAAATTAGCCTCAATCTAAATTTTAATTTGATGATTTTCTACGTATCAATGGAACCTTTTTTATCTACATACTTTGGAACATAGTGAAGGGACAAGAAGATAAATAAATTTATTTTTTGTTGAGAAAGTTGCAATTCTTAATTCAAATAGAAATAACATAGATCTTAATTTAACCACAAGTTAATACTCGTATTAAATATATTTGTGGCGTGAGTCTTTATGTTGTTCCACAGTTTCAAAATGATTCCGAAAGTCAGATATTTTTTATGAGGAGTTTTTTCATGGCAGAAATACACTCGGAGGTGTGCCTTTACCTGCCGAGGGGCGACAGCCATTAGAAAAAACTTTTTCTTCATTTTAGTGTTTCACCGAGATTCGAAACTACGTTCTCTCTGAATTTCGAATGGTAGTCACGCACCAACCGACAGTCGGTTCTACGTTACCGAAACGACCCGGATTTATATCCGGTCGAGGACTGTCACTCCAACATCATTCCCCGTATGTAAGTATGGGGAATGTTTATGCTGCTACAACAACAACAACAGCTACGGCGGCCGCTTTCGATTCTGCATATCAGTGTACTTAATTCATGTACTTGGAACCTCCCTGTTTTTGAGAATGCTATAATTTAAACTCAAATTAACCCCAAGCCTTAATATTTACGTTAGAGTAGAAGAGATTCCCTTTTAGTGAGAATGCTATAATTCTTAAGTGTATTAAAAAATATTTTATCTTTTAAATTAAACTCAAGTTAACGTCTAACTTTAATTCTTATATCACTGTATTTAGGCACTTTTTAACAGTTATGACACAGAATGAAAAATCCCTATTTATTGAGAATGCCAAAACTCTTAACTGGAGTAATAATATTTTATCTTCTAATTTAAACACAATTTAACGTCCAACCTTAATTTTTATGAACTGTTTTTCTGCATATCAGTATACTCGTATATCTATATTTCGGCACTTTTATAGAAAACAAAAACGATCGGAGTTTTTTAAAAAGTATGTAAAAAAATACCCAAATGCAAACAAAAGTACACGTAGGAAGCCATTAATACAATTTTTCGTTTCTGTATGATTGCTTGAGCAAATGCATCCAAAAGTATACTTTATTTATTTTTATAAAGTCATTGAAATCATTTAGACCTTGAAGCATCTTTTTGTCGTATCGCCAATCTCATTACTTCACTACGAGTATTTCCGCCTCTGTAAGAGTTTTCGTGCATAAAGCAACAAATTTCTGTCAAAAAGGCAAATTACAAGCAAATGCGCAAGTAACAGTGGGCGTATGTGAAGTAGTTTAGGTTTGTTTGCACTCACATGTACATACATACATATCCACAAGTATGAATAGATTTCGATTGAACTTGCTTGGAAGAACTATGCATACGCCATGACTTAATATTTTTATATTTTACATTTTACATCACTTTTTTCGATTTTTTTTTTTCAATTTGAATTCTCGTATACAAATACTTAACTAATACAGCGATGTTGGAGGAACAGGTTTTTCAAATAATAAAAATATGTAGCTGTCAATTGATTTTTATGTTACATACATATGTACGTACATATGTGATTGTGCTAGTAAGGAAAAATAAATCAAATAAATGAGATTCATTAACAAACAAATAGGCACTTCAGTGAAGTGTACAAAAATTGGAGGGCGATGAGACAATCGCTTTTAAATTAAAATTTACAAAATTATATTCTTCTTAATTGTGAATTTAATATTTAAACAGGTTTTTTGTTGTTATTAAATTTGTTTGAGTTAATTCTGCTGCCGCTGCTAGTTTTGCTTATTCCGCAGCTGTAAATATGACAAATGGGTACGACCCCTTCCACTTTGTTAGCTTGTCTACACACTTTTTTGCGATTCCGCAGTTCGCTTGATTTTGAGAAGTCTTTTTATGCATTTTTTCCTCCATTTTTGATCATCTTCAATCTTACTTGTCAAATAGCCTTGACCATTGCAGAAGCAAATTTATAACAATGACAGTGGCAATAGTGGAAAAAAGTGAGCGCACAGCTTCAATACCTAAAGCGTTTAGCAACGACGGTGAGACAAACCTCAGGAATTATACAAGGTGACTATAGATTGTATTATAGCTGTTTAGAGAGCAATTAAATTTTTTATTTATTTAGTATGAGTTTTTATTATTATTAGTTTATTTATTTTTAAATATCGATGAGATTGATATCTGAGTATTTCTTAAACTCTATAAGTTTTTTAAATTTAGCATAGTACTTTTGGAGTTTAAACATTGGCGTGACCAGACGATTTTGGCAGCTGAAAGGCTTTGCTTTGAGTTGAGTTTTGGTTGAATGGTCGTTACTGGATTATTTTCGATATTCAGCTAAAGAGCTGATATAAGGAAAATAGTTTCTCAAACTTGTAAGTAACAAAATAAGATGTATAAAAAGAAACTTTCTACCGCTACTGAAACTGCATTATTAAGCAAAATTAAAGAAAGCAGATGAGATTAGAATTAGCTAGAACTGTACCAAAATTACTACTAAGGCCTCCACTGAAAGTCAACCTGGAAGCCATTGAGGCACAAACTTCACACAGCCTGAAAAAAGGTATATTGAATAGGACTAGACAACAAAAAGCAACTGCATGTATCTGTTGTTGCTAATGTCAAAAAAACTTATTTAATATAACGCGAAAATTTTAAAAGAAAATAAAATATTTTCGTTTAGTGCCAGTCGTGTTGGTCATACATACCCAAACTCATGAACAATATAATAACTCATCCGATATTTTAACTTATTTTGGCTTTTCTACGTTTTCTTATTTAGTGTCTATTAATTTTTCAACAAAAACCATATGAATCGGTATTTTCAAACTTTGTGCAAAAATTATGAAAAAACCGTAAACTTTCACCAAAATTTCAAACTCAGAGTTTTTACTCGTACAATAATTTTTGGTATGCAGTTTTATATCTCAATCAATATCAGTACAATTAAGTGTAAGTTGCAAGTGGCTACAAAATACCGTTGTTTGTTTAAGATTTTTTTTCTTTCATACAAAGCTCGTTTCAATTTTTTATGGAATAAAATGGCTAGCACGGACAGCGAAGAAATTGTCAAAAATCAACGCTAATTTTGAGGCTTTGAAACATGCACCTCTTCATATCAAATTGAAATGAACTATAAAACTGCGTAATCGAATTTTTATTTTTAATTCTTTTACTTACAAAGTGTAAAGTTTTGATAAAAATTTGTTAATTTTCTTAATTGCACAAACCTTGAAATTTGGATATGTACAGTTTTTGTAGGAGAATGAGCTATATTTATATAAACAAAAATTATCATTAAAATTAAATGAGAAACAAATAAACTGTCAAAACTTGTCAATAAGTTTTTAGGCTCTATTTATTTAATTGAAAAAAAAAATGCTATACAATATTTTTAAAATCCCATTTTCTTCTCTAAGAATATTAACCACCTACTATTTATAGATGTTTCTTCTCACGTATTTTTCTTCTTCTTTGTCCTTACTCTCCCACTAATAAGCTTTGCGTATACGCCCCTGTTAATAATGCTACTAAACACTATGCACCGTGACCTTCATTCTCAAAGTCGCAATACAGCATGCGATCATTAAATCAGGCTGATCATTAATTTAAACACAAAAATGGCAACCTGTTTGATGCTCCAACACAACAAATATTAATAAAAGACGAAAGTATTATAAAAAACGAATTATAGAAATACTGTCGTGTGCACTTGCTCAGAAAATACAAAGCTACTAATTAGCATTTCAGGTTTTTTAAAAAACAAAAAAAAAAAATTTCGAAAAATAATAAAAAATTAATAAAACCTTCGAGAATTGTAAGCAGCTAATTAGCAGTTAGAATTGTGATGCCATATCGGCAAAACTTGAAACTGTCGTCGACTTTTCAGTAAAGCAAATACCAAAGCCAAAGAAGATGCGCTATGAACTGCAATAGTAGGAGGTACTTAGAAGCTGAGTACTTACCAAGTAAGCACTTTAACTGACAAGTCAAAATAAAAAAGGGGAAATATATAAATAAAGCTGTTTAATTTTGCATTGATATATATAATATCAATGGAAATATTTATTATTATTTTAAGGGTATTCGTGAAAACCCAAGGAAAGCTTGCTGCCGAAAACTAATCAAGAACTAATTATTGTAATATAGTTGAAGTATCGGAAATTTGGCTGCGTAGGGGTACACTAGACTAGAAGATTTTTGGATAACCGATCACTAACATAGCAACGCTCAATAAGGAACTGCAGTTGTGCACGATAAGCTTTGTTAGGAAGGTCTTTTGGCGTCTGATTGTAGTCTATGAAATATCATCATCAGCCCAACCTACTACATTATATGCCTTTTAAAATCACTTGCATGCATGAAAATGTACATTTTAACATTCAAGCTTTGTTCTCTTAATAATACGACAGCAATAGCCAACAGTACAGCTTCGGCTTTTTAGCATTGCTTTGATTTCGCTGTTGCAGCTTCAATTTTCCAAAGCCAATGAAATAAAAAACTGAACACAATTTCAAACGCTGGTTGTTGTTGTTGTTGTAGCAGTATCTTCGCCCTGTCAGTGTAGTGTAAATTACCGGTCGTCTTCGTCGAGCTCATCTAACGGTAGGCCCAGGAAACTGGCAGTTTCGACGGGTTGGGTCCAGAGGGAGAGAGGTGTTAGATGAGTGGGTTTGATGGGGCATGTGAAGAGGTGGTTAGTGTCGTGCGGGGTACCTTCACATGCAGGACATATGTTTAGTATATTATGTCGGGGTCGATTCTGGATAGGTAGGAGTTTAACCTGCTACAATATCCAGAACGTAGTTGTGCCAAGATTACGCGGGACTCTCGAGGAAGCTGGAGCTCTTCGTCTGCGATAGGTGGTGGTTGGACTCCGATAACGGCATTCGGGGGTCGGGAGCTTAGGAAGGTGGTAAGTGTCTCCCGATGAATGTCGTTAATAGCCTGTCTGTATACTGTCCGATCCTGGAGAGGTCTGTCCGTTTTGTCCTGGATCTCGTCCACGTAGTTGAGGAAGTGTCTCCTGATGTGCCTGGGAGGTGGCTCAGGCTCGAGCAGGTATCTGCATGGGTGAGGCCAACGGTGACACCCAAGCAGAAACTGCTTGCCGAGCATTTTGTTATGCTCCTTAACCGGGAGCATGTGCGCCTCGTCATGTAAATGGTGGATAGGGGACATCAGGAGACATCCTGTCGCGGTCCTGATGGCAGTATTCTGGCAGGTCTGAAGCTTCGTCCACTGCGTATCACTGGTTCCAGGCGACCAGACAGGCGCGGCATAGTTCAGAACCGGTCGGCCTATTGCTTTGAAAGTCGACAGCAACATTTCTTTGTCTTTGCCCCAAGTGCTGCCGGCAAGCGACTTGAGGACCTTGTTGCGATTCTGTACTCTCGTTCCCATGGCAGCCGGTTCTACGTTACCGGAATGACTCGGGTTTTTATTCCCGACCAAGGGCTGCCGCCCCAGTACACTAGCCCTGTCTAGTGCACCGTATTTTACCCGTATTTTACCCTCTTCAAACGCTGGTCTCATTTGCCGCTTTATTGGTGTGGAGGAGGATTCAATATTAAAAAAAGAATTACTGAACTGAACTGAATTGAACTGAAAGTCAAATACTTGGCTGTCTAAGAGAAAATAAATTAAACGGAAAGTACAAATTAAAAAAGAAAATTTAACATTTTTTTAAATTTTTACTAAGTTTTGACATATTTAATTTTTTTGGAATGCGAAGTCGAATGCGAGTGCGAATCGGCACCATCGATTATCCTTCGTTCCCCCGACAGTCGGTTCTACGTTACCGGATCGACCCGGATTTACTATATATTCGGCCAAGAACTATCACTCCAGCAGCACTCCCCGTACATGTATGAGGAATGTTTTTGCAGCTACTACAATCACAACAACAACCGATTATCCTTAAGTATGATACGTATGCGTAACTTATTAGGTCACTTTCACACTGTTGGTTATTTGAACACTGTTTCAACAAAAATACTTCTATATATAAAAATATGTGTTAAATTAAGGCGGATACATTTTTTGCACATCGAATTATACATGAAATTATAAGAAAAGAAGTCCACTGGAGTATAGCATTAACGTTAGTTTTAAAAGAAGCTATCTTTATTTAATACGAAGTCAATATGGAATGAATTTTTAAGTACTATGAATGTTATTTTTTTTTATAATAAACTTGTACTTCGACATTTTTTTGGTATGAGGAATATATCTATTTTTTATATACAGAATATAAAAAAATATGTATATAAACATTTTTTTTTTGGAAGTTTAAGCTCAATTTACGCATAAAAAGCATTACATGCGGTCACTTTTCCTATAACATTATTAAAAAATTACTTGTCATTTGCTTTTTAATGCCATCTTTCTAGTCTTTAAATAAGTTTTCGAAAAAGTTTCACTTATACTCGTAAGTTGCTATTTAATTCATTTTTTCGATCTACATTGGAATATGCCGTTTTTATTTGGCAACCTTACCACCTCTGTGCCACCATATAAATCCCACCTACATCTAATTAATCTCACACAATTAGAAGGTAGAAGATCGATTGTGTCGCTATCTTTTTTGTTTAATATTATCGAGGGAGAAATTGACTGTTCCTTTCTTTTAGAAATGATTAACTTTTCGGTCACTACCAGTTCTTTACGTAATAAATATCCTTTCTATTTGAATAGGTTCAGAACCAATTATGCCTGCAATGCTGTTATCGCTCGCACTCTTCACGAACTCAATAAGATCTATTGAATTATCTAAACTATCGTTTTCTGCTTAATTAAATTGTGTATTGTAATTTGATAACGATATTTTTGTAGTAAGTAGCCAGTGTGAAAAATTGTAATTTTATTATTTATTTATTTTTTATTTTTTTTTTTGTTAAATATGTATATGGGGCGTTCCACGTCAACCGGACCAAAGCTCTGTCCAAAATTCTATGGGATGAAAATAATCATATAATATGTCAAAATACTCGTAAACTCATGCCCTTTCAATTGCAAAGTGGCAAATTTGAAAATTCAAAATGGCGTCATTACTGTGTCACCTCAAAGACACTAAATTCCAAAATTTGCAAATATATCTATCAATTACTTTTAAAAATAGGTTCAAAAATGATGACTCATGATATATTTGAATGTTTTAGGGGTCGCTGATTACGAATCTGAAATCAGATTTTCAAAATTCAAAATGGCGGATCCAATATGGCGGACATTTTTCGAAAATTTTTTTGGATTCGCTTGAAACTCATCACTTGGGGGTTTTCGGGGTCGCTGATTTCGAATCTGAAATCAGATTTTCAAAATTCAAAATGGCGGATCCAATATGGCGGACATTTTTCGAAAATTTTTTTGGATTCGCTTGAAACTCATCACTTGGGGGTTTTCGGGGTCGCTGATGACGAATCCGATGTCAGTTTTTCAAAATTCAAAATGGCGGATCCAATATGGCGGATATTTTCGAAATTTTTTTTAATTTGCTTAAAATTTGTTACTCGGGGGTTTTCGAGGTCGCTAATGACGAATCCGATATCAGTTTTTCAAATTCAAAATGGCGGATCCAATATGTCAAATCAATGTTGTTTTATAGCCCTAAAAAGGGCTGATTGATGATTTATTTTTTGGTGTTTTAGCTACTTTATTAGCCCTGAAAGGGGCTGATTAAAGGTTTATTTTTTGGTGTTTTAATTAATTTATTAGCTCTGAAAAGGGCTGATTGATAGTAACTCTCTTTAAATGGTTTTATATTTCAAAACGGCTGATTAATATTGGACAATGGCGAGCGGTTCATGGTCATTCGAGTACCTATAAACGTTGAGTTTATTATGTGGTGTAACTATAAAACAATGTGCTGATTGGATTTTTGTTACAGAAGGTGCCGCGGAAAATCTCTTGTTTAGCGAACGTTTCATTTTTTCATGTTGCTGTTTTGAATAAATAAAAAATTGAATCGATTTAATGTGCTCTTTTGCCCAATCAAAAAGAGCTTTGGCATTCAAAATGGCGTCTTGAGGTTTACGTTGTAAACTGGCACGCGTTGCTTCTCTTTTTAAAACTGCTCCAACGCCATCGCATGCTCCTTTCCCATGAGGAGTTGCATGGAAATGCCACTCAGCCTTTACATTAAAATCTTTTTCGTGGTTTATTAAATTTATTATTTGGTACCGATTTTTGTAGTGCTGTTTAGCCCCGTCAGTAAAATAGTATATTTTTTGACATTTGGGCATACTTTCTTTATTTCCGGTATTACTGTCTGCTGTAATATGTAAACTGCTGCAGTATCATGCGTTGTACAGTCTGACAGTAATACAATACTGCGGTGCTTCATTTCATTCCCTTCCTTATAATAGAAAACTGCAGAATGTACTGTGCATTGATCATTATTATAATGAAATCCTTGCACAGCATCCTGCGCAACATAAGCATAGTTTTCAGAAAATTTTGAAAGAAAATTAACTTCTTTGGCTAACAAGTTAAGATCTTAGACTCTATTAAATGATAAATAATAAAATAAAATCCAACACTTTAGTGTTAGCACAAAAACAAATAAAGGGGAAGAAATTCTAACATGATGAGATCGTTACGTAAACAACTGACTAGTGTTAAATGAATAGTCAACACTTATTGAATTTTTAGAATACTGAAGTCAGAATTGCGATCAGCTACCTAAGAACTTACAAACTTTCAAATAATTCAATACGTTTCTTAAAAATTATCTTTCACATTGAATCCACTATTTAACATTTTTTAAATTCTAACATCATACTCGTGATCTGCGACCTCAAATACCTCCGAGTAACATAGTTCATGTAAATTCAATTATTCTTTTAAAATTTCAGTCGCCATATTGGATCCGCCATTTTGAATTTTGAAAATCTGATTTCAGATTCGTAATCAGCGACCCCGAAAACCCCCAAGTGATGAGTTTCAAGCGAATCCAAAAAAATTTTCGAAAAATGTCCGCCATATTGGATCCGCCATTTTGAATTTTGAAAATCTAATTTCAGATTCGTAATCAGCGACCCCAAAAACATTCAAATATATCATGAGTCATCATTTTTGAACCTATTTTTAAAAGTAATTGATAGATATATTTGCAAATTTTGGAATTTAGTGTCTTTGAGGTGACACAGTAATGACGCCATTTTGAATTTTCAAATTTGCCACTTTGCAATTGAAAGGGCATGAGTTTACGAGTATTTTGACATATTATATGATTATTTTCATCCCATAGAATTTTGGACAGAGCTTTGGTCCGGTTGACGTGGAACGCCCCATATATTTCTGGTAGCAGTTAGTAAAAACAGTTGTTTATTGATCTCAGAATAAATAAATCAAAAATCAATTTTGATGGGAATTTTTTGAAATTTTTACAAATTTTCTACAAAGGCTGAAACATTGATTTATGAGGTTTTTGTTATAAAGAGAACGATATTTTTATAAAAAATTAACAAAAAAAATGTTGCATGAAAAATAGTCAAATATTGTAAAAACACTAAATGACTTAATTATGCGAGGACAAGTGCAGCTTCTATAAAATTTGTACTTCCTCTTATTTTCCTATACTTCTTTTCTTGTAATTTTATGCAGAATCCGAACCAGCTAGGAACACTTCGAAAAAATAGTTCCATGCAAATTGGCCAGCTCTAATGTGTATATATTTCAATACATAAATGCCTTTAGATAATAATTTTGCGTCAAAAATTTCGTGTATATTCATACATATGTGTATATGGTATATGCGGATGTATGTTAATTGATTCAGTCAAATATATTGTAACTTTTGGCATTTACATTTGTATGCCGTACTCCCCCACTCTCACCTTTGTAAGTATTTCTACTTAGATAAATTAATAGCGAAGCAATTTCTTGCAGCATTTGTAATACATACATACAAACATACATACGAGAACAATAAGTGCAAAGAACGAACACCATATGACACTCAGCATTTTGGCAAATTGACAAAATGCGCCGGTCTGAGCCAAAATGAGATTTCGACATAAAAAACGCGCACAAGCGAGGGCAATACAATATTTTTTCGGCAAACCGTTATTTCAACTTAGCAACGTTAAGAATTGTTATCGGCGCGGCGGTGTGCTGCAAAAGCACGCAAAACTGCTGCAAATTGTCAAGAAATTCCATGGCTGCCTTAGCAGCTAAACTTCCGTAACGGCAGATATGTATGTACATATGTACAATGTTCATTTATATACGTATGTAAATGTGTGTGTGTGTGTTGCAGTGGCACAGATTTTTATGTATTTTTATTTTTACATATATGTATACATATGTACGTGCATATATATGTAAGTAAGCATTTTTTTTCGTTCAGTTGCAATGTGAAAATGCTGGGTGTTGGCGCTCATTTCATTCGGTTGCCAACACCGTTAGTGTCCTTGAAGCCACAGCTCAGCCAAATAAATATTTGTCGGTCTATGCTACGCTACGCTCTGGTATGGCCACTGCCAAATAATGGTTGCAAATTTTTCTCATTTTCAAAATATCTGATGCAGAAAATTTCTATAAGTTTGAATTTAATTTGAAACCAAAAAAAATACAATAGCACCACTTCAAAATAGCTGGCATATACTTACATATATATGCTTGTACGTATTTATTTACATAGATATATGTTTTCCTGTAAGCACATACTTTGTGTTGATGGCACATGGCGAGATTGATTAACACAGAGATGCCAACTAGCTCACCTGACAGTGGGATTGCAAAATGTCATTGTTTTTAATACCTTCACTTTGCTTGTCTCGCTTTTCTCTATGATTATGCTAATTTTCAGCAACTGTCACCCCAGAGATAATTTGATGCAAATGCATTAAATATGTACTCGTATATATATATGTATCTGTAACAAATGTTTTGAGTGTATGAGGTTCGCCATTTCACAGTCGGGTTATATAAGATAATGAAAGTTTTTTCACTAATAATAAACCATGATAATGACCTTGTTTGAATAGGCAATAGCGAAATACTAGCACAGCAACCTAACTGTAATATGAATATTTACTTTATACGAATTAGAAAAGGAAAAAGGGCAAAACGAAACCAAAAGGCCTTCCAAAGTGATAAAAAGCATACAGACCGCGACAAGCAATAGCACCACAACACCACTATTTTCCTGCCTTTTTTTGTTTTTTTTTGAGAGTTCACAAAAGTATAATTTACTACATATATAATACAACCCATATAAAATTATAAATAAATTTTATACAGAAATTTAAAAAATTCCACAAACACGCGCGAAATTTGATTCCTTCATATGGAGCAAATGCTTAACACCGCGGTGTGTTTTGATATATGTAATAAAAAATAAAATTGAAATTTGGGCCTGCACAATCTCTTCCAAAATTATTTCCAAACATTAAAAAATATATCAGAATCGATCCAAAGTTGCCTTCTCCAGGATTTCTGAACATACTTGTTCGAAAAATCCCAATTGTGCAGGAAAAAAGTTGTAAAAAATCAGAATTCGGATTTCTTAAGCAACCTCAAATTTGCTGTATTACAATTTAACGAATATAAAACCGCATATCAAGAATCTTTCAAGTAATTTCAATTATAAACTAGATATGTTCATGTAAAAATTATCCAGTAACTTGCCAGAAACTTAAGAGAGAAAAATATCAAAACAAATACATGTACGCAAGGCCAGTAACAATTTGCAAGTTTTACGAGCAGCTGATTAAATTGTTGGCAGGAAAAATCACAAAAATTAAAAATTTTTTTACTTGAGCCACCTCATATTAAATTTAAAAAAAATAAAGCAAATAAAATGCAAAATAACGAGCTTCGGAATCTCATGATTTTTTATTATCCGCAATATTTTGTTCCATTTCATCATCGCTGTCAGATGAAAAACATAACTCGCAAATTTTAATTCGTTTTTATTTTTAATTTGCGATCACCTGTTCTCTCTTGCAAATTCTTACAAGTAAAAATATATCTAGTAAAAACTTACAACTGCCCCTCATATGTCATTTTGCTCTCTCACTTTCCCCTATTTTGCAAGTTTTTTGGGGACATGAACACCAAAACGTGATAATTTGTAACAATTGTTACAAACTAGATATTTGCTTCATGAACAGACCTACTGTAGAATTGGCGAAAAAGTCTGAGAAGTGGAATTATATGGTTTGTAATAGTCAATGAGCTATAGTTTTATTAAAAAAATGGTGAACATTCCCACAAAAAAATATGTATCAAAACTGCTCAAAATGCTGATGTGTTGTCGTTTGTCGCGAGCATATTACCATCCCCATGGCAGGCGGTTCTACGGCAGAATGAATACAGAGGTGGGGACAACCGCGAACCGATAATCTGCTATCAATCAATTTGGCTCAATAATAATATAATATTTGTATTAATTTGATTGTTGTATTGTTTTTCATTTTTATTATTATTCGCGAGCGAATTTCCTCTACAACGTCGTTTAGGGGTGTTGCATAGTGGTGTCTTTTTCATATTGCTTTTCAACTTCTCTATTTCGAAACGTTCTCAAACACCAAAGGGAGTTTCTTTATTATCATACGACGACGAAAGTTGAGAAGTAAGTCGTATGCTTGAAGAGTATCGAGCTGTCTTTTGGCATACTGAGGCTTTCAAAAACAAATAGAGAGCAGTTCATCCTAACGCAGTAGCTGTAGAGATGTGAAAGTGATCGAATCAAATCAACACTTTCTACAGGTTTGCTTTGAATTCCTAAGGTGGGGAACGTGGCGTGACTAGGCTCAATCTCCTGGCGCGATTACGGTCTTAAAATGTATTTCACAGGTAGAATGAATAGCAAATAGTAAAACAATTCAGTAGATTAGATATCATTTTAGTACGTTATGCCTTCCAACACGAAATATCAAAGATAAAGCAAAACATTTTGAGCGGCGACACATACATTTGGTAATATATGTACTTTGTTTTTTAATTTCTCTTCCGGAATAATCGAAGTAATTTCTTTACAAAAATTTAAAAACTTTTGGTGAGCTTCAATTTACTGACATTAGGGTGATACTTTCGGATAATATGAACTGATATATGGTGGGCGAAAGAACTTGGGAATAAAAAATGTTTTCCTCTACACAAAAGACATCGAAATATCATACTTTAAGATCCTTCTAGAAATACCGTTGGCAGGGAAAAAAATGCAAAAAGTTTCGAAATTGCCTTGTAAAAACACTTTGGAATCGGGGGTATATATACGGCATACAATTTAAAATTTGTCTTTTTCTTTAATTTTTTTTTACTTCTTTTTTTATATATTACAATATATTTCTTTTTTTTGTTATTTTTTTAATATTGTATTTTTTTATATATTTTTTAATTTTTTTAATTTTATTTGTTTTATATTTCTTAAACTTTATTTGTTGTATATATTTTTTTTATTTTTTATTTTTTTTACTTTTTTATTCGTTTTTTTAATTTTATTTGTTTTATTTCATATTTTTTTACTTTTTTATTTGTTTTTTTAATTTTCTTTATTTTCTTTTTTAATTTTTTAAATTTTTTGTTTTTTTTTATTTTTTTAATATTTTTTTTTTTTTTTAATTTTTTGTAATTTTTTATATTTTTTTTATTTTTTTTTTTAATTTTTTATATTTTTTTTTAAATTTTTTTAATTTTTTTTCTTGTTTTTTTTAATTATATTTTTTTTTTTTTTTTTATTTTTTTTTATTTTTTATATTTTTTAATTGTTATTTTTTTATATGTTTTATTTTTATTTCTTTATATTTTCTTATATTTTTTTTACTTTATTTTTTTTTTGTTTATTTTTTTATATTGTTTATATTTTTAATATTCTTTCATTATTATTATTTTTTCGTTTCAATTTATATTTTATTTCTGTTTTTTTATTTTAATTTTTATCTTTTATTTCAACTTTTTTTATATATATATTTTTGCCTGTAAGCTGGTACAGACTCAATAAATAAACATAATTTGAAATTACTAAATAAATAAATTTCCCCTCTACCCCAGTTAGGAGTTTGTACGGTTCTTGAATATTTTTGCAATAATTTTATTTTTGCGCAGGAAGCATACAGTTTCGACAGAGTGGCCTAAAGGGAGAGGAGTGTTAGGTTAATATAATAGTTGTTTTTTTTAATCGCAGATGCTTATCTGTCTCAGTAAACCGCTTTAAAAGGAGATGAACGGTATATTTGTATATTATTTCTCTCCACGGTCGCCATCTGCAACATTCATTAGGTTTGCCCTCAATTCACCAATTAAATACTTCCAGTGCATTGCTGCGAGTGCCAAATATTCTATTCTATTTACTTTTTTTAACTTCCACGGTATGCCCTCAAACCTTCTTGGTGACAGCCTATTGATGCTACTTCAGTTGGTATCACACCACACACACACTTTAGAAAGACAGTACGTACAATTGCAAGATTTTTTTATGCGAGTGTTCAAAGTATTTCGGAATTGATAAGTTTACCACATTTGGTGTTATGTATGTATGTGTGTCTTTTTTCCTCTAGTTGTTACTTTGTAGTGTTGCCGTAATAAAATCGTAGTGCGTTCCATTCGAGTCACACAGATTTCCCCTTTTTATCTTCAATTTTTTTAATTAACTGTTAAATGTGTAAGTGCTTGAGAGGGGAGTAAGAAAATAGGGGAGGATTCGCGTTTTGAAGAAGTGCACTTCAACTATTGGAAATTTTATAAACTCAAATATTTTCAATTGACGGAAGTCGCAAATAGAAAATGCAAACTAAATGAATAAGTAGGTATTTAAGTGCTTTTAATAAAAGTAAAAATCGATTGCTATTGTTTATATGTACATATATTTTTTTTCAATGGAAATTAATTAAGCGGACTAAAGAAACTTCTGATTATTTGTCAAGGCAGTATTGAAATATTGCTAGAAGGCACTAAGGCGTAACTAACAGGAATGTTTTATTGTTTATAAAAAAAGAAAAACATATTTTATTTCAAGGTTCATGTAGAATTCTGCTTCTAAATATGAGGGTATTTTTAAATGAACGAATATCTGTCACAAGGGTAAGACTTTGTCAAAAAGTAAGCCATATGCAAGTAGTACTTCGATTTTTTCGAAACATTGGGAAAAAAAGTCTTGTGTAAGACACTTTGAAACGTTCCCACGACAGTCGGTTTCACATTACAGCAATTTATAATAAGCCAAGGACTGTCACACCAAATACATATGTAGGGATAACTGATATAATTTTTTTGTTTTGTAAATAAAATCAGCTGAGATGACCATTTTTTTGTTTAATATTATTACTTTTTTTTTCTTCAATAAATTTAATTTTTTTTTTTCACTAAATTTACGCTTCCGAGATTGTTCAGTTTATCACCACAGATGTAATTACACATATTTTTCATTGATTCCAAAACCCACTTTCAAATATCCAACAAAAATGCTCAACTAAATCAATGCCACATTCAATACACCCACTTGATTACTTGATTAACATGCAGCTATACTTGGAATACATGCACACAAATTTAGGTGACTGCATTTAACTATTATGAACTTTAAGTATTGGGTGTCGCATTAAGAGCATCTGTTTTAAAATTTAGCCCCGTTCCCTATATGAGGTGAGCGTGCAGCACTGCTTTTTTACCAGTTGAACATTGAAAAGAAGAAGAAATTTTTTTAATTTTTTATCAAACTAATTGTTTTTTTTTTTATTTATTACCAAAATGGTAAGCGGTTTTTGTAGGAAAAATGTCCCAAGACGACGTGAAATGCCCACTCAGATTAATCGATTTGAATTCTTTTCTTGAGATTTTCTGAAGAAGAAATATGTAATATATGTGAAGAAAAACGAAATTCCACATCATGCTAGTCAAAAGGAAAACAAACTTCATTGTTGTTGTAGCACCATAAACATTACCCATACATGTACGGGGAATGCTACTGAAGTGACAGTCCTTGGCCGAATATAATGTAGAACCGACTTTCATTGGAACGAAAAACGGACCTACTTTAGCAAAAGGGCCACTGTCAAGAGGCGGTCTTTTAACGAATATTCTTTCATTAACAAACTTAGCAGCCTTCCGAAACGGTAAGAAAAAATAACGTTAGTTTTTGTTTTTGACGCCAGTTTATAGGCCACTATTATGCTCTGGCTGACAAATTTAGGAAAAAGTGAAAAAAATGCTCGGTAAATCCATTTTTGTAATTTTTTTTGGTTTTTTTTTTTTTTGGTTTTTGCAAGTAATTATATTTAAAATTCATTTATTATTAATATTATTTATTACAATAGATATATCAAACTTGCGTATATCTAAATACAAACAAGGAGTACTAACAGTCAAGGTGTAATACAATTTTAAATTTGTTTTTTTGGTGTCAAAACAGCCAAACAAATCACTAGCAAAGTGCAAAAAATCACATCCAAATGTAAACAAGGTCGGTTATGCCTATGACGCGGTTTTCGTTTATGTTCCAGCTGAATCACGGTGTTTATTTATACACCTTACGTCCATTTCTACACCCTTTACTTTAACAAACAATTCAAAAGCACTACCATTTTTTGCTAAAATTTCAATATAGTCGCTCTTAATTGGAAAACTTATAATTAAATTTGCACTCTGCGAAAATGTTGAACAAATTCGTTGTTTTTTTTTTTTTGTTTTTTTGATTAGAGAAACAGAATTTCTTTCAAAATTATTTACGATGCCATAAATGTCATAACTATTTGCAATAAAATCATAGATTGCATACTTTCTCGTACGAATCAAAATATGTTCATTAGTATAGGTATTCGAAGAGGAATCTTCATACAAACATGCATACGCTTTCATGTATCTTACACCCACAATGAAAACTTCGAACTTCCCCCATCTGCAACGAATTAACAATTTTCGAGCACACAAACTATGAATTACTGCTGTTCCACAAGATACAAATTGATTATTTACTCTTGGTATTTTTTATTATTTAAATATATATTTGCTTATTAAAATGATTAAACACGTAATTATTATTGCGATATTTTTAATTATTATTATTTTTTTTTTTTGACAAACACACACAAAAACGTACACAATCGAATATAACGTTAAACCAAAATATGGGGAAAAAACGTGAAATGTCTGACTTACAAAATGAGTTGCAATGGAATGAAATTAAATTAAGCGCAAATGGTGAGGCAGAAAGCATTAAACAAATAATACTCAGAAATTAAGTAGAAATATTGATCGTAGCTCTCAGGCGCTCATGCACTCCAAGCGCTCTCATCGCTAGGTTAGTATAATGCGGAGAGTGCGTACACACTCATACCATGACTAATTGCGTGTGTGAGGAGAAACAGTAAAGTTTGAATATGAAGAAATTCCGAAGCAAATAGAAGACCATACTATAATGATTCCCACACTAGTTACAAACTAGTGACGAATAAGACGATTTTTTGCTGAATTTTTATTTTTTTTTATTTTGACAATTTCAGTTTAGTCAATATAATTAATACATTTTTTAATCAAATTTGAAGAGTCTCAACGCTCTGCAGAAAAGAAATATACATGTAAAATTCTTTGTTTTCCCCTTTTTTCATATTCACCGTTAGGTTCAATTTAGTTCAGTTGTAGTGGCCGCCACTCAGAACGGAGTAAAAAGAATTGCATTTAGTACAACTGACCTAGTACAATAACATTTATCGGTATTTCGTTTCTCCCAAAAAAATGTTGCCTTGTCATTGCCTTCAACTTTTTTCGTGTTCGAATATAAATACAATGTAAGTATAAATCGGCGAGTAAATTATATGTTCGATTCTAAAAATGCCACACTCAGCGAAGGCAAAGTCGGCGAATTTTTTTCCTTCAGTTTTTGTTGTAGCAGCATAAACATTACCCATACATCTACGGGGAATGGTGCTCTAGTGATAGTCCTTGGCCGGATATGAATCCGGATCGATCCGGTCACATAGAACCGACTGTAGCAGAAAAGTGAGAAGTTTCGTCAGGAAAATTGGTTGCCCTGAATATCAGCTGACTGCTTGAAGCGTAAATAATAAGAAATGCGTTGTAATACAAAGATAAAGAAACTACTTGCAATGTTCTGTGCTCTTTATTAAACGCTTAGTCTAGGTCTGCTAAGAAATTGCAGAAATATTAAAAATTAAAAGAAGTAGCCACTGAGAGTGTGGAAGTTCAGGGCACTACAATTCTGGATAATGTCTTGTTATTGTGTTGACCGCTACTTTGTTGGGCAAACAATCAAGATATTTTAGTGACTTAGATAGTTTTCCATCAACCCGTGACTGGATTTGTGTGGTCGCCTGGTAAGTAGATTCTTTTTTCTATCTGCCTGATGCTCTTAGCATTATAATTAACGTAAGCTAACACTCGTAATTCGAATACTTTTCTTTCTTTCTAGAGTGCAAGTTACAGGTATACAATTTTAATCAGAAAGCCAATAAATACAGAGTCTTCTACTATAAAAGATTGCAGAAATTCAATAGCAACTTGCAGGTTAATTTACTTGCATACAATGTATGTATATAGAAGTTGACAATAGGCAGTAACTATCTTAAAACGTACTAGCAGCCCCCAAGTAATGGTTTTCAAACTAGTTCTTTAACTCAGCCCACTATCAAATTGCAAGAGATATCATATGTTTGGTATGGTATAATATTGGTGTATGGGTATGGTAAACACAAACACATATGTGTACTAATACCTATACATAAAGAACGTGAATATTTGTAAGTGGAGAACGTGTTTTAAGCGCTTATCTTGACTAATAAATGGAGAGTGAGCAAAAGCATGTGCGTGCGTGTGTAGCACACATGGTGCCTTGTATCGATATCTGTACATGTGTGCGAACCAAAGCCTAAATTTTTGATTTTCAATTGCGGAGTCAAACAAGTGTCAGAGGCGCGCTCTAAAAGGAGCTCTCTTTATTGGAGAGACAATCACACATGCATACTTGTGTACCTAAACACAAACAAAACATATTTATATGAATTACTACACTTTAGAGATGGAGGTGTGAGTCATATTGGCTTACATTCGCGCAAGCTCACGAAGATGGTTTTAAAAATCACGCAAGTTCACGTGCGACATTGACATTTTATTTGCTTACATAAAAAAAGAATTTATTGAATCGACCGCCGTAGGCGAATGGACTGGTGCGTTACTACCATTCGGAATTCAGAGAGAACGGAGGTTCAAATCTCGGTGAAACACCAAAATTAAGGTAAAATTTTTTCTAATAGCGGTCGCCCCTCGGTAGGCAATGGCAAACCACCGAGTGTATTTCTGCTATGAAAAAGCTCCTCATAAAAAATATCTGCCGTTCGGAATCGGCTTAAAACTGATGGTCCCTCCATTTGTGAAACACCATCAAGATGCACTCCACAAATAGGAGGAGGAGCTCGGCCAAACACACAAACAAGGTGTATGCGCCAATTATATAATATATATATGTATATATATGTACATATATTATATATTGACCATATTTTTGTTACAAAAATTTTTTTTTTCTTTAATTCTTTAATTTTACTTTTCTGGAATACTACTTGGCGCAGAAAATACTTTGACTAGTTGCAGAACAAGCTTGTTTGTTTTCAACTCGCCGTGAAAGACAATTTTAATGTTCTGATTATTTCAACTAAATCTGTTTGCTTGTTAATAAGCTCCACAAATGATTCCAGAGATATGTCTTTGAATTCATCAAAAGTTACTTTTATGATTTTTTTCTAAGTTTCATTCTTCTCGAATTCTGCTTGACTCAGAAAATCGTTTTCTCTAGTTCCAGAAGTAACTGATTTGTTTTCAGTTTGCCCTCAAAAACCTCTTAGAAATTTAAAAATATGTATTGATGCATGACAATTTTATATTTGATCCTTTTATTCCTATATGGAACATAGGGCCTGAAAATTTTAAGCTTCTGATAATTTTAACTAAATCTGTATTTTCGGGTTAATAATCTCTACAAATCGTTCTAGAGATATGCGTATTTGTTGTATCTTTGGATTCGTCAAAAGTTGCATTATAGTGGTTTTGAGATAAAAAAAAAAAAGTTCAAACTTCGGCATCAGGTATGTATATTCACCTCAATGTTTTTTTGTTTGTTCTCTCTCACTTGTATATGTGGAAATTACGTGATTGCCAAAAAATCCCACTCACGCACACCTACGTTTGCAAAAATTTGTGTCACAAACGATAACGGAGGTTACGTGATTTCCTCTCAAATTGCTCATGTTCACGCTTAAAAAAGGTTTCACGGCGTGTCACGTAAAAATCACGTGTTTTGCCCAACTCTGTTTCGAACGCTATTGGTACCTCATATGTTTGCTATTTACACAGCCGCAATGTCGTCATCTCTTTCATTTTCCATACCCGCCCCACAATTCCCCACTTTATACTTTTCTACTGCCACATGTGCTCACTAACACTTACATACACATGCAGATGTTCTTCAACTCATCAGCTAATTCTCTTACTCTTGTTAACTCTCTCATTTCCCGTTTTTCTCCAATCATCAACTCTTGTACTCGACTTCTTCTCATGTATGCATATGCCGTATTCCGTATTCCTATTTTTGTCCACTTCTTATCAGTTTAATAGTTTGCCTTAATGGCTGTTCTTGTATTAAACTACACAACAACTTTACTGCTATTTTTGTTACTTTGTGCGGTTGATTATTAGCGTGTGTTGTTGTAGTTTAACTGATAAAGCGTGCATATGTATGGATGAATGTATGTATGAACACATTGAAGTGTAGAAAAAAAGGGCAAATACGCGGTAGCACTATAGAGACAAAAATTAAAAAACGAAAATACTCGTATGAATTCTCGTTTTATTAATTTGTTCGTATGGACGCGTATATCTATGTATGTAGTACATGAATGTAGGTATGCTTATGCGCAAAAGTACTCGTAGTTGTACTTGTTGATTTTATATCATCTCATTCAAGTCATTATACAGTTCTCAAGTCGTGAAATAAAACAGTACTTCTAAATTTTATACTGATAACAAGCAAATATATCACACTTAATACCTTTTAAACAAACAAGAAAAGGCGCGCAGATACGCATCACATATAATATAATCACACACCAACACATATCTAATAGTGAACAACTCTCATAAGCGTTGACACAGCTGGAAGTCAGAGGACGGTCAAACGAATAATCAAGAAAGGGCTCAACTATCAACACTTCATCTAAGTCAGAACGCAGTAAAACAGGGTGCTTGACATGCCCATAGCTGATAGCTACGCCTGCGCCTATTACTGCAGGCATATCCACGTCCACATACACATATGTAAGTATTTACGAACAGTATGAATCTGCAGCGCCTACAAACATACATACATACATATAAGCATAGGCTCATATCACGTACAAATGCAATTTACTACGCTATAAAAGCAAATACACTGTATGTATGTATGTATATAAAAACAAACTCTTGTCGCTTGTTTGTGCACTTTGTTCGCTCGTTTAGATGAAGGGGAAAATAGGATGAATAAACAAAAAATGAAATGAAGACAAAGACGAAGAAAAAGAACAAAAAAAGGCAGAAAAAAAACAAACAATTCTCCCAAGTTATTCCCGAAAGTCGTATGATGACCTTTGCGTTGCCACAACTTACCTCAAGCAATACACTACATACATGCATACATATGTGTGTATTGGTCTCTGGTAACGATCCAGCATGCTTGTCCAGCAGGCTTATATGTGTGCGTGTCGGGTGACACTCGTACTTGCTTCGTGTCACACATACTTGTTGTCGGCTTTTGCTTGATGAAAATCAAAAATTTTAGATATTAGCGTCAAGCACCCGACACGCACACATATAAGCCTGCTGGACAGCATGCTGGAGCGTCACCAGAGGCCATATGTATGCCCCTACTGTGGTTTTGAATTACTGTTATTTTTGTTGTTACTTCATTTTTCAAATTTTCTCTATCACTTCTGTCAATACTGTGTTGTGAATCGCCTCATTCAGCTAGATATGTACATACATACATATACAATACATATACTCAATCATATATTC
Source organism: Anastrepha ludens (assembly GCF_028408465.1). Lineage (NCBI taxonomy): Eukaryota > Metazoa > Arthropoda > Insecta > Diptera > Tephritidae > Anastrepha > Anastrepha ludens. The sequence continues at coordinate 105,306,751 of NC_071498.1, forward strand.
ATTAATAAAACGAGAATGGTTTCAACTCTTTGGCCCGGCACATTGATAATACATAAGTATTTTTTTTTCTAAATTAAGATCTTATGTACCAAAAGTCCTTTGTTTTACATTTTGAAAAATGCATAGCAATTCATCTACTTTTGAAAATTACATACACCTGAAAAGTAATGATTGTTAAATGAAAGATATTAGCTCACAGAAACTGAAATATTTGCCTTCCGCAAACTGAGTCTTACAAATGAATAAAAGAGCAATTAATTTATATTAAAAGAAAATACCATATATTTCGATCGACAATAGAAACCCAATTGTCTACATAAATGCATGGCAATCGATCATTATTTGAACCCTGTGTGCTTTGAATGTTTAGAAAATAGTCAAAAAAAAATTATTATTTTTAAATCATTTTTATTTTAAACTAACTTTGCTATGAGCTCGTCTTAAAAATTCACCTTTTTTTAACTAAATTGTCATGAAAACTGTAGGTTTTTTTCAATAAAAAACAGTATCTTAAAAAAAAAGTGCGTGTAGCGTAGTACACATAACAGAAGTGAAAATTTCAAGGCAGTCAAAGAAAGAGGGAGAGACCCGAGAGAGAATGAGAGAGTGAGAGAAAGAATATATATCTAAATAAATTCACAACATTTGCAGAGAATACAAACAGATAAAATTTACAAAAAACGAAGAAGGGTCGACCGGTGTAGGTAAACGCTGGACACAAACCGTGGCTACAAAGAGCACTACTCCGACCGTTTATCACCCGCACAAACGCAGCGATTCCAGGACCGTAGCAACGGCACAAATTACCGCAAGGCAATACCAATAAATCCGACGCCAGAATAGATAGCACTTTATAGTACGCACAAGCACTAGCCAGGAAATGGAAATAAGCGCCAAAAGGTAGGCACCAAAAAAAGCCAAAAAAATTGGGACCAAAAACGCCCCAAACAGTAGGCACCAAGGAAATATAACGCCGAAAAGTAGGCACCAAAAATATACTTCCTACAAGCGCCAAAAAGTAGGCAGTGTTATTTCTCACTAGAAATTAGCAAACCATAAGGAAAAACTCAGGAAAAATAGCCTAAACTGTATTTAAGATATATATAAGGTATATATATATGCCTTTTCCTCTACGTTATATTTTTTTTCTCTCTCGCGGAACGAAAATGCCCAAAACGTTGCATGGCCTTGAAATTTTACTCTCCATTCTCGCTTGTCCATCGATGCCTATGAAGTTTCACTTCAAAAAGAAGCAAGACGCCAAAACTTATGATACATACGGCATGGCACTATATAAAATGCAATTTACAAATCGCTTTTCTCCGGAACCACCGCTACAAATTGTCTTTTGGTGAAAAGTGGTACGTATTGGAAAAGGGCTCATGGCACCTTCCATGCAAACTTTCCGATGGAAAAAGTATCGATTTTTTTGTTTGTTTGTATGGAAAGTTCTGCACCCTACTGTATATAGAAACTGTTCGTTCAGAAATAGGCCGCAATTGTTTGAACACTTCATAACATAATATACATAGTTAAATTTTAACGAGCCGAAGATCACACTCTTTTTTTTAAACTGTAGCGTTATAATTTATAATACTTTAGGAAACAAGCATCTATGAAATCATAAAATCTTTTAATAAAAACCCAAGTGATGTTTAACTTAATAAAAAGTCAGGCGATGTAAAATGTTTTTTGCTAAATACAATCTATAATGCTTTGGAACAATTTCAATTGCATTCATATATATGGACTTGGGTATATTAGTATACTCGACACAAAACTGCTAACGAATTCCTAAATTCGCATTCCACATTCTAATTTATTAGCGCTTATGAATTGTAACCGAACAAAACGACTAAAAACCTTCATTATTGCTCCTCCTACGGGGTAGTAGCGCTTCATTATTACCACTGTTAAGATTGATGGTCTATAAATCGTAGGTGTACACAACTTCACTGATGACACTATGGTGGCTAACACAGCCATCGATAGTTCGCAATAGGATGTATATTTTTCGATAGTTGTGTGTGTATCTGGCGGTATTTAATGTAATAGTGTTTTTGGTGCCAAACTCTGCTACCTATCTGGGAAAACTTCTATTTATTTAAATAAAAACTATATTTGTATTGAAATTTAAGCTGAAACCTTATTATGATGAAATAAAAATGTTTGCATATCAAGAACGTCAGTGGAATCTAAAGGGATTGGTAATGTTATTTTAATGATAATGATATTCTAAGCATAAATTAGCGCCCAAACAAATGTCTTCTTTGGTCATTTGCCTGTATATCGATAATTAATCGATAACTTATCAAAGATTATACATCACTATCGTAAGTAGATACTATCGATATGAGCACGTCTTTAATACATACAAGTTTATGTATTCACATACAGTTAGATGTCTAAAATTAATTTGCCCTCTGTACAGCTAGGTTGACAATATACATAGGTTTCGAAGAATTAGAAAATTTGGACGATTTTGTTTTGTTTTTTTTTGTAATTAAATTTTTTATATTTTTATAAAAGTTTAATGCATTCTACAACAAACACCATATAACTCTAAGTTCCAAACTTCGTGCAAAATTTAACAAATTCTGAAAAATACACCAAAATTTTAAACTTTTTTCCAGAAAAAAAAAAACATTATAACTCATTCAATTATAGTAAAGTGCAAATTTCAAATTTCAAAGTTTTATGAGATGCTGAATATTTTCCTCCACATAAAAGACTTTCGAACATGTCTTTATATGGAAGAAAATGTTCATGGACTATATTTTAAAACTGCATACTTCTAAAGTTTTCTGAAGATTCTGATTAAAAAGTTTAAAATTAGTATGATAATTGTTTAAGTTTGTTAATGTTTTGTGAATTTTATACAAAGTTTGCAGCTTAAACTTATATTGCACTTGTAGAATGCACTAAACTTTAATAAACAAATTTTGTAAACTTTGTAATTCACAACACTCCTATCATATTGAACACAGTATGCATGTATGTATATATTTATATAATTTTTATAACACATATTTATATATGAATGTTTACACATTACTACTAACCTCAAAGTTGATTACTTAATGTTCAATATGTGTGGTATTACAAGTTTGGAAAGTTTGGAAAATATGTTACACGCTAAAGTGAGTATGCTTAGGAAAAAACACTTTTTTCCACAAAAAATTTGTTCACAAAAAAAAAACGAAACAACCCCCGAATGCTTTAAAATTGATAAATATTTTACGTTTTAGTAAGATTTTTTTTTTGTGTCTTAGCATCGCATATATTTAGTAAAACCAGTTTTATTGCATACAAACGATTCAGTAAATAAAACCTGCTATAAGCATTCAAATTCTCGCCTGTCTGACCTTCAGGTGTATGTAAAAATACCCGCACTCCGCCCATTTAGAACCGCTTCTGAGTGGATTGCCGCAAGTTTCGTGCTAATTAATTTATTTTAAATACAAATTTGAAATTCAAAATAGCGCTATAGCTTACTTTATACTTCAAAGGTGAGGGGAAGTGGAATTTTTATTGAAGACGGCAGAGAATATTGATGAAAATGAAAACGAAAGCATGCGACAAAAGTAAAGTTTAGTGCGTATAGCAAGAGAATTATGTAAAATTTATAAATTTTTGTATGTTTGTATGTATGTATGTATGTGTACAAAAATTAATGCCAAATTTAGTGCGCTAACTAATGGAATGCGAAGCTATGCTATCCACCTAAGATATCAGGTTTTAGTTATGTACCTGATATCTTCATCGTACGAGCTAATCAAGAATATTTATTTTTTTAAGTAACTTTAATTTAAAGGAAGAAAACAGCTGCGGGGTGAAAGATGTAGTGATATTAAACGTTACCATGTCCAACAAGGTCATATCTGACGCAATTCGCACGACCTCAAGAAATGCCGAAAACATAGGGTGACATGCGATTCGATACCGGATATTGAAATCAAAAGCATTGAAGCACTTAAATTTTAGCTACCTAAAGCATTTTTTGCTAAAGGTATGTAGAAATGTGTAGAAGGCTTAATAAGTGAATGGATAGGCTCTCTGCTATATAATAAGGGTGTGGTTTGAAAACTGTTGCTTTTATATGGGTCATATCGTCATATAAATTAAAGCATTTCCACCGCAAAGTGTTGCAATTCTCTTAGTTTGTAAATTCAAAAGGTCGAGTATATTTATTTGTTTGTGTCTATTAACCTTTGAAAAAACATAAAATACATGACCGCTCCATTCGATGACACAAAGTAAGTAGTTCAATATTTTATATTAAAAATTAGTCTACAAATATATTCAGTATTATTGCTAAATGCAAACTATGCTAGATAAATTTCTTTTAAAATCCATATTTCAATCAAAAGATGCGCTTAGATGTTGTTTTAAAATACAATATGTAACAATTTAGTTTCTTTCAGTTTTCGCTTTTTTTATTTTATTCAAATTTCGTCTCTTAAAACTTATACCATATATAAAAAATTACATAATTTAGCTATTCATCATGTGCAGATCTATAAGCTCTCATACGAGCATTGAAATTTTCAAGGATTCGCTCACAGATTAACGCATTGGGCTCAGCAATCTCGATCTGAATGTTGTATTTCAGCTTTGGAATCGTTGTTGCTTATTCACATAGACTTTACTTTTTAAAAACGCCAGTTTGGTCTGCCGCTCATTTTTCAATCTTCGACCAGTTTCTTGAAATTTTTTCAACAACCTTTGAATTTTGAACGCATTCGCACGAATATTTCCATAAAAAAAATAACGAATTTTTCGAAATCTTGTTCTTAAAGATCGCTCATTTTCATAATAAATTTCAATAATTTTAATGCATTGTTCTATGGTGTAAAATTGTACAGCTGCTAATTGACAAATAAGAAATACCGCCTTGGATTTGTTAACTACTGAAATCTAGGTGTCACTTTTGAAAGACCCATGTCGGAAGAAGCACTTCGTAGGGGGGAGTGGGATGTGTATCTGTTAATAAAAAGGCCGAGCGATGACTTATTTACGGTGGTGTTAGCCGCTTCATACTGCTGTTGAAGTTCATCAGATTTTTAATATCAATGCGTCCTCCATACAACTGACGCAAAAAGGACTCGAAGTATTGACGAGTCGCACAGCATAAAAGGCAGCCCCGAAATTCGAGAGCTGAGATTTTGTTAACCTCAGAAGATTCCTCGAACACCTCCGATCTACTGGCGGCCAGAAACCTTACGAGTTTGTAGTGTAACTACCTCACAAGTTCCTTGTCTAGCCAGCTCATCCAACTCGCAGTTTTCTGCAATGTCGCTATGACCAGATACCCAGATGAGCCTTATATCGAAAGATTTAGATGCGATCGAAAGTGAAGTCAGATATTCCTCAACCAGTTTCGAGTGCACCATCGTCGAGCCCAGGGCCCTAATTGCCGCTTGGCTATCCTAAATGAGTAGATATTAACCTTCCGTGACAGTAATTATACAAATGATCAGCTGATTCTTTAATTGCCGCTAACTGTGCTTGAAATACACTGCAGTTGCCCGATAACCTGAGTTTGAGTTTGATGGTGAGCTGCTCGTAGAATACTCCTCCGCTAACTCTTCCATTCAACTTTGAGCCATCCGTGAACAGATTCACCAGACATTGCCCCAAATACTGCACCCCGCCCACTCTTCCCTTGAAGAAATGTGAATGAGAATGTTCCGCACGGGCTAAGCAAGGATGTGTATTAATCAGTCGCCAAAGAGATGAGCCCAAACTCGTAGTATCGGTCCAAATTATTTTAATAGTAATTGAAAAAAATGTAAAAAGTTGCGAAAAAATTTGAAATTACAAAACCTGCTCCAAAACTTGTTCAAAAGAGTGAAAGCTAATCAGCAACTTGCAGAAGCAAAAACAAAAAAAAAAACACAATCACACAGAACGAATAAAAACTACTTATTTTCGTATAAAGTAGGCCGGAAATGCCATAACTAAGTAACAACCAACCACCAGCATTTTAGTTACTAAAATCGTGATCAAGCAACATATTAAATGTAAATTGTGTCTATTCACAAAAAAGTTCATCAAAGTACCACCCAACACAGTTAAGCACAAGTTAACCTCAAAAAAGTATGCAATCATTTTCTGAGGCTAGCCGCTTCAACGCCCGTTGCCGCCAATACTCCTCAAGCGTAATAAGCACACTTGCAGAAATTGTCTGTAGGTGCAGCAAAAGTAACAACAAAAACAACAACAACAGCTGGCACTTGATAATGAAACCCGGCAGTAAGTATTTATAAGTATTACACAAGTAACAGTGAAGATGTGCCGTAACCTATATACTGGTAATGCAAACAGCAAATACAAGTAGAGGATTATTATATATGGATGCATATAAGAAGAGCTTTAGTATGGAAAATTATATACCTATTGTGCACTTGTGTGTAGCTTGCGTGTATGTGTGCATTTGGCATTTTCGTTTTCATGCGCACATTCACGGAAAAACGTTAGCAAGAAGGAAGCGGAAGAGATGCTGAAGTGGAAATAAAGCCTCGACTTTAGCATATACAACAACACACACACACACTCTGCGACTATGCACGTGCTCTCTTTTCTCCTTTTTCCTGTTGAACTCTACTCTCCCGCAAAGCTTTCAGGATGATTTAAGAGCAACTAAGCGCATGGAGCGGAGCGCTCGTATTGAGCACTTCATTTGCTCACTTTTTTCCCACAAATTCTTTAATTGTTTTTTAGCACCCCTAAATGGCCTTACATTTTTCAAATATCGGAATTTATATTTTCCTTGTATTTTATTGTGCTCGTATGCGCTTAGCTCACGTGAGCCCTTGTGTTTCGTAATACTCAAATTTGCCTCAAAATACCGTGGCACACGTGCCAGGCAAGCGGATGAGTGTTGGAATGCACAAGAGTCACATGGCGTCAGTCTTGTATCAGCGTAAGCGAATTTTCAAATAAAACAGCTGGGGGAAAAATCAAGAGCACGCAACGAGTTAAGAAAATCTATGTATGTATGTACTTATATGTTTATAAATATGTGCACAGGCATTGCGATAGGCAACGTGTGTACCACGAAGATATGACTTACCGACTGGGATTTCTATGCCAGGTTACTGGGCATACTAATCTGACGGCTGAGAAGTGAAAGAAAAATACTGTTGGATGGGTGTAAAATGTAACTCAACGACGTCAGAGTTATTATTGGAGAAGTTAAAAAGTTCTGAATGTTTGTCACCAGGTGTCTTTAATGAGGCATATCTTACGAGGTATACACTGCAATGGGTCTTACTGTACATTGGGTGATCTAAAGGTGATATTACGCTTCAAAAGGAAATTCTGTGGCATTTGTGTGTTACTGCACTCCAAATGGAGGTAAAATATGTGCAAATTCTTATTACATTCTTCAGCACCACGACTATTAAAGTATAAAATGAGAGCAGGCGACCATAAAACCTTTTGTCTACAGCCGGTTCTAAATTAACGGAAGAACCCGAATTTCTATCCGACCAAAGACTGTCACTTCAGCGCAGCATTCACTTTTGAATGGAACAGCAAGGCGGTGGTTGTTGTTGTTGTAGCAGCAAAAACTTTCCCCATACTTGTACGGGGAATACTGTTGAAGTGACAGTCCTTGGCCCGACATAAATTCGGTTCGTTCCGGTTACGCAGAACCGACTGCCGGGCGAACGCAAAGCGCTGGCTTTAACAATTCGGTTTCTATACTATGAACATTGAAATAGAAGTACGCTCTGATAGGCGAATCGCCGAAAATGTTGGAATTTTTGTTGAAAATTATGGATATCGTGGATTCAGAACTCATATTTCATATCGCAGTTACTAAAAATTATCCAGAAAATTACTATTTTTTATCTGAATGGAATAATCCTAATTATATTAATTTTACATGGTATCGAAATAAAGCGAACACATTTTTTTAGGGCTCTTTACTTCACTCATTAACATATTCATATGCCAAATTCCCACTCACATACTCATACATGCCTACGCACACAGGTTCGTGACTGTTATGTGACTAAAATGTTTGCATTACTGCTGCCGCTGCTTGCTTCAATATTTGAGAATATTACATCAAAACAAGCAGATATGCAAACACTGAAACAGTAACCCATATATGTACATACATGTGTGCGTGCACTTGTACAATATTAACTATTTGTGTGGTGTGTATTTAGGCGTTTTTTGGAATATTGAATCTGATGGATTTGAGCAAATATATGCAAAGTGGTACGAGTACTTTAAATCGTAATAAAAAACAGAAGTGGAAATTTGTTACAGCAGCAGATGTAAAAGAGCCGTTAAATACGGAAAGCAGAAGTCTGTCAAAGAAGAATGCCAAAAATAGTATTATCTGAAGATAAACTTTATGTGTGGAGTCGCTTAAAAAAAACGTGTAGTCATGGAGGGCATGATGTATGAGTATAATATGTTGGTGCTAGTATGTAAATATAAGTAGTTATTACAGAAAGATCCGAAAATTGCAAACAATTTTTTGAACCGGCTTAGAAAAAGAGCTTTGGATTTTATTGAAGATTATCGAATAAGGTTGAGGTAGCATACAGAATCATTTCCTGGGAGATCTTCATAAGAATTGTATCGGCAGTATACAAGGGAATGTAAAACATATGAATCTATAAGAGTATGTTATATACATATGTATGTATGTGCCTCACTTTAAAGAAATGTTTGATATTTTTACGCCTTTTTTTTTTTTTTTTTGAAAGATAGCTTTGGGAAAAACTTGAATATTTCAGTGAAATCTCAACCGATTTAGCTCCCTAAGATATCATTGGTATTTTCATATTCCGCTCGTATCATTTTTAAGTTAACTCATTCACGTCTGAAATTTTGATGGTTTTCGCAAATATCACAATTTTGATTCTGTTGCTAAATTTTTTAATTTTTTTTAATATTTTTAAGAAATATTTAGGCGGGTGTAATTAAATAAGATACATTTTTTAATTCCGATCAAAGAACAGTACCCCCTTTCTTGTATGGAAAGCGCCCTAATACTTTCCCTAACCCCTATTAATTTGTACCTCTACGTTTTCTTCTCATATATGTACACAGCACATTGCAAAATTATAAATACACGACTATTTTTTATATGAAAATATAATTCATCAATTGATCAATTTGATATTTCTAAATTTCATAAAACTTTTAATTTTTTATCAGAATTTTTAGACTATTTCTGGGGATGCAATCTTATAGTCCCTTGAATTTTAGTAGTATTGGGTGTTTAGCTGCTTGGGAACTGTCGATATCGATATCGATATCTATGGATTAACAGCAGAGAAAGGCAAACTGTGTTGATATTTCTGTCCAGAAAGGTTTTTTAAGTCATCGTGAATCGCTTAAGAGTTGAACGAAGTGTAAACAAAAAACTCTGCTCTCAATAGAGCGCAATATTAATCATCTAATGGAGCGCGCAAAGCTAAACATAAATCACTAAAAATAGTTATTTTTATTGTATTTAGTAAAGGGTTATTTAAAAACAAAATTGGATGATTAGTAATTTTTCTTGTTTTTTTTTTGTTTGTTTCGAAAGATAAACGTTACTTTTTTTTACGCCAATGCGGAAATCTGTATTATTACGTCGTCAAAATTCAAATTTATCGTAAATAAAATTAATAACTTTTTCAGATCAGCCGAAAGCCTCCGCTGTAGCGCTGCATTTTCTTTAATTTATTTAAAAATTTACAATATTATTATATATGCTTCGTAAAATAAAAAAAAAAAGAAAAAAAAAAAAAAAGAAAAAATTTTTTTTGATTATTTATTATATTTTTTGAAGTGAAACTTCTTAGGCGTTGATGGACGAGCGAGAATGGAGAGTAAAATTTCAAGGTCATGCAACATTTTTCTGCATTTTCGTAAAGGTAAGAGAGAGCTATACCTTATATATATCTTAGATACACTTTAGGCTATTTTTCCTACGTTTTCCCTTGTGATTGCTAATTTCTAATGAGAAATAGCACTGCCTACTTTTTGGCGCTTGTTTGTTGTGTTTGTGGTGCAAACTTATAGGAAATTTATTTTTGGTGCCAAAAAGTGCGTTATATTTCCTTGGAGTCTACTGTTTTTTGGTGCCTACTTTTTGACACTTATTTCCTGGCTGGTGCTTGTGCGTACTATAAAGTGCTGCCTATTCCGGCGTCGGATTTATTGGTGATGCCTTGCGGTAATTTGTGCCTTGCTGCGGTCCTGGAATCGCTGCGTTTATGCGGGTGATAAACGGTCGGAGCAGTGCGCGTTGTTGCCACGGTTTGTTTCTGTTTTTTGTAAATTTTGTTTTTATGTTTTCTTTGCAAATGTTATGATTTTATTAAGATATATATTCTTTCTCTCTCTCTCTTATTCTCTCTCTGGTGTCTCCCTCTTTCTTTGTCTGCTTTGAAAGTTTCACTTCTGTTATGTGTACTACGCTACACGCATTTTTTTTATTTTAGTTGGAAAATGCGCCATCATACATGTGTAAAGAAATCATTACTGGCTGAAAATAGATTCAGCACTATAATAGAGCATGAGTTTTCACGTAGAACTACGTCATCTCAATCAGCGCGTATCCCTAACAAATTGGTTTGCCAAATTTCGTATAAGTAATTTTGACCTCAAAAATAAACCACGGGTTCGGCCTAAATCAAAGGTGACTAATGACGGTGACCTTTGAAGTGCCTTGAATTATTTTTGGTATTTGGTAATAAAAAAATCACAATACACTTTGCTCAAATATTTTTTTTACCATGTTTTCTTTTTTCTACGAATTTCAACCTTGACGGCCAATATATTTTATTTCCGGCATTGTTTCCTGCAAGGAGTTATAAAAATCACATGAAGACGCTGATGGAAAATTACATTGTTGTTTGTTGCAAAAATGAAAGGCGCTTTTGTTATCATTCAAAATGGCAATAAAAGAGAAAGAAATAGAAATGTTAAGTCACCATTTCGGCTAAGCGCATAAAAGAAGGCCAGGGTAGAGGAAAAGTTGCCACTAGCATTTCATTACAATCAATAACTCGTGCTATTTTATTTATATACTTTGCATAATTTGAATTGGTATCTACAATATATCTACATATGTAGTTTGATACTCATGCAATCTGCGACTAACCATAGTAAATCAATATTTTGACCAGTATTGACTATTCTTATATATATTTTTTTTTATTTCTGTGAATTTTCATTATTTTTCATAAAAGTATAATCTAACAAGATTTGACGATTACAAGATTAGACTATCTGAAGATTCTATGTCATAGAGGACTCGACAGTATAATTGTGAGCGCTCATTTCATACGAATCCTTATTCCAATCAGTCGTTGTTTAGATCATAAGAAGTATAATGCAAAACCAAGAACGATAGAAGAAGATGGCGCCCATCAGAGAATGCATGACGTCACATTGGTGCAGTTGCAAGAGAGAGATGTGAAAATGCGAAAAAACAGCCCACGAATAAATTGCACAAGTGTGACGGCACACACACAGCGATTATGCTAAATTCGCCGAGAACAAAGTAGCGGGAGCACGATCGGCACCACCTTATTATTCTCTCCATCGTAATGCCAGTGATGCCACACCGAAAAAAATATTAATTGGGTATTTTTTAAACACAAATTGAGAATTTTACAGTTTTTACCACATGATGGAAAAAAATAGTATTACAATATTATTTCTTAGCTTAATACATAAAACTTGCCTAAACTTTAATATTTACCTTCTTCAATTTTATTTTTCTCTCCTATTTGAATATAAATTCTCGCAAAATATTTATAACGCGGCATTAGCGTAAAAACGAACTGTTTTTATGGTTCCTAATTCCTCAGTTTTTTATGGTTCCTAATTTGTGGCAGCCCGCCATTTCGCCTTTCAGCTGCTAATGAGCCAAATGATTGGCAGTGCTGTCAAGTATTCGAACGAGTACATGGGTGCGCTCTCATATAAAATGAGAGAGTTTCGCAATTAGTCATCTAATGGTTCAGACGGTAACACAGTAACATGGGTAGTGGCTACGTAGACTTTTTTTTTTTTTTGTACATGGCCAACACAATTTGAAGTTTTGCCGATCTCTGTTGTAAACAAATCGCTATAATATTCTTTATTATGACAGCAAATCAGGTGATTCCTTTAAACTCGTTGAGAGCAAATTAACAGAATAATGTTGGCCACACCTTCTGTACAGTGTGATATAAATTAAGTTTGTAAAATTTTATTAAAATAAATTAGAAAAATACCACAAACTTTTCAAGCCACTTCTACAGTTTCCAGTTTCTAAGTGGAGCTTCCCGAAGGATTTTTGGTATGCAGTTTTATAGTTTATTAAATTTGAGTGTAAGAAAGGCAAGTTGAAGTTGCAGAAGAATCCCGATTTTTTATATTTTTTTCTTTGACGATGTTGCTCATTTTCTCCATATAAAAAAACAGATGGCACGCACGGGAAAAAGTTTTGGAAAATTAACGGTATTTTTTGGCAACTTCAAACTATGTATACCATATTCTATATATGCATACATTCGTACTGTATTATAAAATTTTTTTATAATAGGACTATGAATAAGTTCGTGCGGTTTTTTTTCGAAATTTGAAACTTTATTGACGTAAAATGGTTACAAATTTAATATTCAAAATATTGTCCATCGCTTACTACTACTTTTTCCCATCTTTCTGGCAATTCACGGATTCCCTTTGTGAAAAATTCGGTCGGTTTTGCCGCAATCCACGAATCGATCCATTTTTTGACTTCATCGTAATTACGGAAGTGCTGGTCAGCCAGGCCATGTTGCATCGATCGGAAGAGATAGTAATCGGATGGCGCAAGGTCTGGACTATACGGCGGGTGGGGTAGGACATCCCATTTGAGCGTTTCTAAGTATGTTTTGACCACTTGTGCAACATGTGGCCGAGCATTGTCATGTTGCAAAATAACTTTGTCGTGTCTATCGGCGTATTGCGGCCGTTTTTCTCGCAGTGCTCGGCTCAAACGCATCAATTGTCGTCGGTAGACATCCCCCGTAATCGTTTCATTCGGTTTCAGTAGCTCATAATACACAACACCCAGCTGGTCCCACCAGATACACAGCATAACCTTCAGGCCATGAATATTCTGCGCCGACGTCGATGTTGAAGCATGGCCAGGGTATCCATACGTTGCCCGACGTTTTGGATTGTCGTAATGGACCCACTTTTCATCGCCAGTCACAATTCGATGCAAAAAACCCTTTCTTTTGTGCCGTTGAAGCAGTTGTTCGCATGCCATAAAACGGCGTTCAACGTCTCTTGGCTTCAATTCATACGGCACCCAATGGCCTACCTTTCGGATCATTCCCATGGCTTTTAAACGTTTGGAAATGGTTGATTGATCAACTCCCAAAGTTTTTGCAACCTCTTCTTGCGTTTGAGCCGGATCTTGATCGAGCAATTCCTCCAATTCGGTATCCATGAACTTTGGCGGCGCACCCTCGCGTTCTTCGTCTTCCAAGCCAAAATCACCACTTTTAAAGCGTGCAAACCACTTCTGGCACGTTCGCTCAGATAGAGCATGCTCACCATAAACTTCCACCAAGATACGATGACTTTCGGCTGCTTTTTTCTTCATATTAAAATAATGAAGAAGAATTCCCCGCAAAAACACATTATTTGGCACGAAATTCGACATTTTCAAGTGTGGTAAAAATATTGTTGTTTACGCTTCAAATAAAAAACTTATACTGACGTTTGTGCCTTACGACAGTAGCTCTCCAATGAATGTTTGGAAATGTGGATCGATGGAATAATAATCAAGTTACGCCATCTGTTGTAAAACCGCACGAACTTATAAATAGACCTATTAAAATTTTAAAACTCGAAAACTATATACATATTTCGTGATCATTAAGAAAATGAGCTATATTTTTATAAAACAACTAGCTGTACCCGGCGCGCCTTGCTACGCCAACTTTAAACAATTAAATTTAATAAAAATAACTTCAAAGAAAAATCAGTACACAGATTTTCAATTCATTCTAAACCATTTTATTGATTTTGTTTATTTCGAAAAAAGGGCAGAAGTTGCTACTCTGCAGCGCCACCTGGTGGCAAGTGGCAGCAGTGAGCATATTCTACAAACCTTCTCCGTGGAAAAATACATATATATACCAATTTTTATAATAATCGGTCCAGTAGTTTTTTTAATTCATCGAAGACATACAGACAAACATTCATTTTTATATATAAAGAAGAAGATATGAACAAAAAAAATTAGAAACAGTCAATACTCCTCAAAATGTGGATACGCTACCATTTGTCGCAGACTCTATGTATTTTAATGGAATTATGTAATAAAATGTTTTTTGTTTTACCTTTTCACACACCAATTTTTTTAATTACTGAAAGAAGGAAAATTAGAGAGCAGAAAAAAATCTATTAAAGCTCCAACTTTGATCTCCACATTATCATTACTATTTAATAATAATGTTTAATCACTGCTTTGTTCTTGCTAAGTCCTCGTTTTCGTTGACTCGATTTCTCTTTCATCCTCAGTGACTTGCAAAACATTCTCAAAGGACCCATAAACTATGAACCAATTTCCTGAGCCTGCTACTAAAAATACGCTAATAACATTGTCAGCATAAGCTTCAAAGCTCAAGCAATTAATTTTGCTGTCATTCCACATGCACAACGCTCCTTGGCAGTAGCTAAGCCTAATTCCTTTTTTAGATTTTGTTTTTCTTCTGCACATTAATTACACTTTGGTGCGGATAAAGCAGCAAATTTTCCAGACACTTTCAGCGCTAATAGAAAAATGTTTAATACTCATGTCGCAATGAAAACAACAAGAAAACACGATGAATTTGACTTTAGCAATTCTCTGAAGTTATGCAGAAAATTTGGAATTAAAAAAAAATGTAAAAGGAAATGAAAAAGGAAAAATGAGGAATGCGCATTAAGCGACAATATTTAGGAAATGGCATAGAAATACCTACATATATACAGTGCCGGTCAATATAATAGCACCAGTTGCACCTATTATTTTTGGAGTGTAAAAAACAGTTACATTTTTTATGATATCTCAGAGTGCGTGCATTTGTTGTCAAATTTCGTAACTGTTAATCAGTTATAAAAGATCTTTTGTCAACACTTATCATTTTGTGCAATCAATAAAATAGCACCAGTAGGCTTTTTAAATTTTATTTTGCAAAATTTTGTGAAAAAAAGTGAAAACGGAAGGTAATAAAATTTTTTTAAAATACTTTCTATAAAACCGTGTAATAATATTATAAAAATTGTATAGTTATGGGTCGCGGAAAGCATTGTTCCCCTGAAAAACGTGAACTAATAAACAAATTTGTGTCCGAGGGTAAATCGTATTCCCAAATAAGGGAATTGTTGAGCTGTTCCAATAAAATGATAATAAATGCTCTAAGATATGAGCAAAAAGTTGAATCCCTTGGTAGGAAGCGAGTTTTGTCACCCTTAATAGTAAAATAGTTAGTAAGGACGACTAAAGCAAACTTCTTAATGACAGCTACAGAGCTCAGAAAAACATTGGATGTGTCGGCAAGCGTGGAAACTATTCGCCGCAGACTTCGAGACAGCAGCCTCAATGCATGTAGTCCTCGAAAAGTGCCGCTCCTTTCCTCTAAGCATGTAGCTAAACGGAAATCTTTTGCTAAAGCACATCTAAATTGGCCAAAGGAAAGTGGAGAAATGTGCTATGGACTGACGAATCCAAAATTTTTCTTTTTGGTGGAAAGAGTTCCAGATGTTTTGTCTGTAGGCCACCTAACAGCAAATACAAGCCACAATTCACAGCAAAAACTATCAAACATGGAGGTCATAGTATTATGGCATGGGGTTGCTTCTCGTTTCAAGGTGTAGGTCCTATATATTGCATCAAAACCGTTATGGATTCACCGGTTTATGTAAAAATCCTTGATGAAATTATGCCGCCGTATGCTCCCTAGGAAATGCCGCTGGTGTGGGTCTTCCAGCAAGGCAATGACTCCAAATACACCAGCAAAATGGCAAAAAAATGGTTCAACGATAACTCTATCAATGTAATGGAGTGGCCTGCACAGTCCCCAGATTTGAACCCTATCGAAAATCTGTGGACGGACATTAAGAAGGGTATATTTACAATAAAAGCAACAAGGTTTGAAGGGCTCTGGGGGGCTGTGCCGAAAATTTGGAGTTCCATCAAAGTTGAAAGATGCCAGCATTTAGTGGATTCCATGGGAAGGCGTTATGCCGCGGTAATAGCATACAAAGGACACGCGACAAAGTATTGAAACCTACTACTAATTTATCTACAAGATATCTGAGTGAAAATTTTTATTTATTTTAACAAAGACCACTAACTTTTGTTAAAAATTAACCGAAGTGCTATTATTTTGACTGTTAGTTTTTAAGTTTTTTGTTTAAATTAATTAGCGTATTAAAAGCTGTAGAAAAAAATCCAAATACTTTTCTTATGATAATAAACCATTGTTTTGGGTTGAATCGGCCCAACAGTTAAACAGATGTAAACGGAGTCAGTATAAATTTGTGCGTGGTGTTATTATATTGGCCGCAGCTGTATGTGTGATGCGGCAGATTTTAAAAAGAAACGTTAGCTATGTACATAGTTCGTGAAAAACGAAACGCATGGATGGTACAAAAAGACTTTTTTTTCATATAAATACATGCATAGATAGTTGAATGAGGAAGAAAGGAAGAAGTAGAGAAAAATAGTTGCTGATGATAAATAGGAGCAACTCATAGCCTAGAAACCAACAAAGTTGCATTATTAGGCCAAGTCCTTAATAGGAACATTAGACAAGGAGACAGCGACAGTGTGGTGTTTATGACGGCACTGAGGATTACCAATAGGGAATCAAAAAATAATAAGACTTTTTGAGCTGTGTTTCAATTAAATTAAAAATCCGGCATCACTTGGTAGGAAAATGTTTTCAACATTTCAACTTAAAAATTAAATATTTTATAGTGTATCTCTATTTATGTTAACACTTTGTTGTTGTTGTTTGTTGCAGCATAAACATTCCCTATACATATACGGGAAATTCTGCTGAAGTGGATTGGCCGGATATAAATCCGCCGTCGTACTGGCTACGTAGAACTGACTGTCGTGGGAACGATGTTAAAACTTTCTAGTATTTTATTAGCACTTTTAAATGAAGTCACAGGTCAAGGATGATAGATTACCAGATTATGCCATCCAAAGCAAAATTGTGAGCTGCGACGTCACCGAATTTGAAAATGGACAAAATGGGAACTCGGCAGCAAAATTCCGTGCACCAATTTCACAAGCATTCACTCACTCATCCAATCAGTCGTTCTTTGAACGGCAACATAGAAACTTTATTGCAGGTTATGTTTATTTTTTTCGTATACATACTCGTATAACAGGCACAATCTCAGTTGTTTAGTAAACAAACCGCTGTCACAACCCGCTTGGCGTAAGGAAATCAGATGATTCCTTCAAAATCGCTGAAAGCCGGTTAATGGTTTGATGTTGGCCAAACCTCTGCATTCTGTTCGTAAGTCACAAGTGTTTCTACTGCTCGAATATAAACAAAGGCTCTCTTCAAAAAGTATATAAGAATATTAAAAAACGCGTTTCCATGCAAAGGAGAAAGTGGTTAAATCCCTTATTAATCAATCTTTGACGAGCAAATATTTAAGAAAACGTCTGAGCCTATTTCCTTTTTTATCCCATTTATTTCATCCCAAACGTGCAGATCCTGCATGTGTAGACCCACAATGTGGCTTGCCCCACAATAATATGTAGTTCGGTATTCGGTATTATTTTTGAGTGAACAGTTTGGGTAAGTTGAACAATTCAAGAAGCTATGGTCATAAATTCTTAGTTTGTGTAATTTTACTTAAAACTACTTTTTTTTATAGCGGTAGCCCCTCGGAAGGCAATGGCAAATCTCCGAGTGTGTTTGCGCCATGAAAAAGATCCTCATATAAAACGATTTACCGTTCGAAGACTACTTAAAACTGTAGGTCCCTCCATTTGTGGAAAAAACATCAAGTCGCACGCCACTAATAAGAGAAGGAGCCCGGTCAAACTCCTAACAGAAGTGTACGCGTCAGCTATTTATTTTTATTTTATTTATTTACCGCACTTAAAGCAAGCTTACTTTTTAGGTCGATTTTTTACATTTTTTTGAAGTATCAGTTTTCACGAAATTTTAATAGCAAATGCTATTTAAACTTAAGCTAGCATCACTGTTGGTAATATGTCGCGATCTTTTTCACTGCGTGCAAAGAGTACAACCTTGGGGTGAAATTATTGTGACATTTCATGCATATTTCATGGCCAAGAGTTTTATATTTATTTTGGCCACTATTTCACGTGAAATGGGAACAGAAGAATATAATAAAAAATTAAAAAATAAATAATTGGCGCGTACACTTCTGTTAGGTGTTTGGCCGAGCTCCTCCTCCTATTTGTGGTGTGCGTCTTGAATTTGCTCCACAACTGGAGGGACCTACAGTTTCAAGCCGACTCCGAACGGCAGATATTTTTATGAGGAGCTTTTTCATGGCAGAAATACACTCGGAGGTTTGCCATTGCCTGCCGAGGGGCGACCGCTATTAGAAAAAAGTTTTTTTTTTTATTAATTTTGCTTTCACCGAGATTCGAACCAACGATTTCTCTGTGAATTCCGAACGGTAATCACGCACCAACCCATTCGGCTACGGTGGCCGCCGTACCTAACAGAAATAACCGTTTTTTTTTGTTTTATTGCGACCTTTGACGGTACATACGCTATTTTGATAAAGGTAAAATGTGCGAATGGTACGCAAGTTTTTACACAATTTTATTCAGATCTAATATCATCTCATGTCAATAGCTTCACTCGAGCCTGCTAGTAAACAATTCTAATATGTACGAATAATTCCTTAAAATAAAAACAAAATCGCTTCAAACATCCATAGCCAACACCATAAGCAAATATGTTCGGCTTGTCGAAAACTCAACAACAACAATTTGCAAAACAAATCCACCAATCCAAGTAATGAAAAGTATGCAACAATATTCGGCACAACAAAATAAAAACAGAAACACCTACATCAACTGGAAGACCAACTTCTTGTTGCATACGCATTTCGACAGATGTTGATGCACAAACGAGTTGCGTACAATATTTCCCCACTTTATTATATGTATGTATGTAAATACGTTTTGGTGCATATGTGCATATGCATATACAGGTACATATGTATGTTTGTATGGTCTTTAGTGAACATTATCGTAGTTGAAGTTTATTTTTGCCTGCACTAACAACTACATACATACACACTTACGTACGTACATATAAAACCATTCAAGCGACAAAGCTCCAACTGCAACAAAATTTATATCAGTGGGCAAGTGACCCAATTTCGGGGGCTATGTCGAGGCAAAGTGTTTGCGATTGGCATTCCACACAAGGTGGTGGTACGCGGTGGGCAATTGTGTCGGCTGTCTGTCTGTCTGTCTTTCTGTTGGCACAAGTGAAAGAGAGTGAATGGGATTGGGAATGGGAACGTGAATGTGGCTGTGAATGGGAGTGATTATTACCCCGTAGGGAAAGCGAGGCAAATATCCAGTACACAACTAGTAAATTCTAATCAATTTAGTTATAGTTAAATACTTGCTCTACAAATATGTAATTAGAGTATGTACTACAGTTCTATTAAACTAAATAATAGACATTTTGAGCTTTCTCTTATCCTTGCTATTAATATTTTTCTGTGTTTTAGTGCTCAAACGTTTTTTGTACAGCCTTACTTTGATATCTACCCGGCTGCAGCCAAATATTTTTTCTAAAAGCTGTCGCCCCTCAGCTGACAATGGCAAACATATAAAACATATAAAAAAAAGCTTTTCATAAAAGACTATACGCCATTCGGAGGCGGCATGAAACTGTAGGCCAAACACCCAAACCAAAGGGTAAAAATGCCAATTTAGATACAAATATATTTATTAAAGCCAAAAACCAAAGTTAATTCGAATACAAATAGTAAAGATCCTTTTTCGAATTTAAGTCGGCACGTTAAAGCTGGTTAGCTTTTTTATGTTAGCAGGTCCGAGTTGGTTATTGTAGCTCTTTTGGATATTCTAAGAACTTGAGTATTTGTGGGTCTGAAAATTATAAGAAGTGAACTGAAAAATGTTTGATAACAACTTTTTGAGATTTAGTTAATGTTGAAGATCTTGAGATAAGTTTTTTAAGTGAAATATCTTTAATTTTTTTTTTTAATTTTATGAGATAAAATAGGGTTTAAAAACATGGGGAATAATTGTACTTATTTTTAAGAATTTTTGAGAAAATTATTTTCTATAATTTTTGGAAAACACCCATCCTCAGGTTATATATATATATATATATTTTTTTTTTTGTTAATAACTGAGACTACGCGTGTAAGTTTCATAACTTTAGGAGTTATATTCAAATTCGTTCAGCAAATCAGTACATAATACAGCTATATACAACTATGTGTAAATAGCTACGCCTCTATCCATTCGCAAATGGCCATAATCCTATCCTAGCTTATCAGTGCGATATAAGGCCTCTTCTATTCGCCACCTCTCTGTTCGCTATCTCCCTACTCTGCTTGTGTGTGAGACAAAGTTATCGAGCAAGAACAAAGTTAGAAAACTGGTATAACTCACTAGGCATCCACTGCAAGACACACCTCCATTTTTCTTATAATCCTATTGAAAAAAACGTGGTTTTTTGTTGTTGTTGTTTTTGGTGTTGTTATCGTCGTCGTTGTAGTTGTAGCAGCATAAACATGCCCCATGCATGTACGGAGAACGCTGCTGGGATGACAGTCTTTGGGCGAATATAAATCCGAGTCGTTCGGGAAACTTAACATAGAAGTGGCTGCCACGGCGCCTGTTATTGCAGCCCGGGTGATTGTAAGTAAGTTCAGTAAGTAACTTCTTGATCATTTTCGACACGAGTATATTCGGATATTCGACAAGCAGTACTCAATACTCTTATTCAAAGGATGAACCAATAGCTGCTCAACAGCCACTAGATGGTCGAAGCGTCAGCACAGAAAGGAGAAGTTCAGAGGCAAGATTTGTAAGGCATCAACCTGGCTTAATAATGCCTTGGAATTAATTTAAAAGGGAATGTAGTGGGGGTAATTAACTCTTTTTATTAATGTAATATTCATCACTTTTAAAAACATACAAATTCGGAAGAAATTTTTTTTTATAAATTTTTTTCCACCCGTCTAAATACTTTGGTTGGTTAAATACAAAAAAAAAGTGAAATAAATAATATTTCAATTGGACCCTGTCTCTAATCGAGCTTTCTACACCTTTCGCTGCATATGTTGCTAAACACCTGTGTAAATTTTTAGAATATGTTTGCTGTTACAAGTAAAATGTAAAAGAGCGATGATTAGTTATTACGAATTTATAGAAAAACTAATTTAACAAAAAGAGGAAAGGGATGTAGTTGGAGCAGTGGTGTTGTGCTACTGTATTAGTATTAGTGTCAAGGAGAGGATGCCGCCAGCATTTTTTTGGCCGTTTCTAGTTACTCAGCTTTATCTTTGTACCAATGGATATGCCTGCTAGGTTGCCTCAACATTGTTTTATGTATATATGTGTAGATGTGTGCGTGTATGTTTTTAATTTTGTTGCTGTTGTTTTCCAGTTATGTACTTATGTAGGTATTTCCTGTTATGGTTTATTATTTCTTTCCCTGCAGTGGTAACCGTCAACTGTTCAAATCCGTACGTCAAAGTAAGGTAGCCACCTCCAATATACTGATAAAAACGCTTAAAAAACTGGTTAAAATTGTATCATAATTTCTTTTATGTCTCTCTGTTAATTCCGATTTTTTTTTTTTTTTTTTTTTGTATTCATTTTTTATTAAAATCTCTTCTAGGGTCGGAAAATATGGACTATGCTATCCTCAAAAATTGACAGCGCTTGACATTTATTACTACTCATACTCTGGCTCGCGCGCACACTTCAACCACAGCTGCATCAACAACAGCAACATAAAAGTATTCACAGTATTCACAAATAACAACACTAAAAAAATTACAACTGCACATATGTAAGTGTGTTTGCATGTTAACACGCAACGTCATCAATATATTATGCAACACATTGCAACGCACCCCATACAAATCGTCGCACATGCCTTGCATTGTTGCTAAACGCCATGCAAGATACTGCAGCAGCACACAGCAATGGCAAAAGAATGACAACAAGAACAACAAAAAGCGCTTGAAGCACTTGAAGCGCATAACAATGCCGTATAACAGAAAGCAAGCCAGCAACAACAACAACACTCACTCATAAATAAACTTGGTCAAGTGGAGAACCTTGTGACACTATTTTATTTCACTCTTGCAATATCTTCCATCATGCCCTTACCCGCGCATATACCCATTTGGTCGAGTGTCTCACTATGCTTATTCTAAAATTGTAACATCGCTTTTATTCTTATATCATTCTACCCTTTGCTTTTCTGCCCATCTTTCATTTGGCTTCTTTGCTTGGCCACTGCATTTCATTTGCTTGATTTAAATAGAAAAACAAATACAAAGTACAATAAGAAAAAGTCGCTGAAGCACGCAATTTGTTGGCATTGGATTACTCTTTCACTTCTTACTTGACGCTGCCTCACGCTCTCTATCTATTCCCCACTTTTGCTCGCCGCAATGTCCGCTGTTGGAGGCCTGCGCAATTTTTTTATAGCCCAATGACTAAAGTCATAATTGTTTGTAGGAGCATAAAATGGACCTAGTATATACATACATACCATATTTACATGCATAGATATTTTATAAAGTGACAGTTAGATCCCATAAAACAGAGATTTTAAGTATCAAAAATTATTCCGGCTATATCACTTATTCAAGCGATGGGTCACGTACTTGCAGAGCAGCACTTGATTTTTTATAGAAATGTGAAAAACAAGCACTGGTTTAATTCAGAATACGACAAACTTTTTTGGCAGACATTCATAAATGAATAAAAAGTTTATAAGTATGTGTGTGTTTAGCAAAAACATATTTTTTGTGATTCTCGAATCTTTACTTCAAACGAGAAATTCTTGCTTATAAATATACCATACATACATATGTACATATGTATGTATATCCATTGGGCATATATCTAGGAAACGCAACAGAACTCCAGTTGGCACCATTCGGTGAGGCTACGCCCAGCGAAGTACTTACTGGGCGAGTTCAATCAGAAGGGATTCAAACATATCATAAAACTCCATAAGAAGAAACTAAGAATGCTCACAAACATTCTTACTTATCATTTTAGACCTGTTAATTCTGCCATCCGTCCCCACTTGCTTTTCGAATGCGTTGTCATATCGAGAAGAAAAAGTAATTATCTTGGTCTGATACGGCCGGAGGGCACATACGCTCAGCCTAGCCCAGCACCATAATCGATTCATTTAAAGAAATGGATCTGGATGAGGTATTATGAAGAGTAGAGTGCACAAAAATTCTTAAGGTACCTATATATTTACCTATCTATAAAACCATTTGTACGGAATTTTGTTTTAAGTGAATATTTTAATTTCTAAGTTTACTTGGTTGGGTGTTATACTTAAAATTTTTCGTATAGAGGGACCACTTTTTTAAATTCCGGTAATGGATATATATGAGAAGATTTTTTCACAGCTTCAACGGAAATAGTTTTAAATAGAGTTGCCACCTGATTTTCAATAATAATAAATTAATAAATATCAAAAATGTTATATCAGGTGGTACCTGATTTACAATAACTTTTTTTTTTTTTGATAGCGTGAGAAGCATTTTTTATTGTTCATTTCAAAAATATTTTGGAATAGAGTTGCCACCTGCTTTTCAATTTTTTTTAATAAATTCTAAAAATGTTAAAATACAAACAAAAGCAGGTATATCCTATAATAAAATTCGGCGGCCGTAGCAGAATGGGTTGGTGCATGACTACCATTGGGGAAGGCGTAGGTTCGAATCTCCGTGTATGATGCAGAAAAATGAAAAAGTGTTTTCTAATAGCGGTCTCCCCTCGGGAGGCAATGGTAAACCTCGGAAATTATTTTTGCAATGAAAAAGTTCCTCAATTTTAATACATAAAAAATGCGATGGCAAAGCTTTTCAAAAATGTTTTCGAGCTAAAGCTACATAAAAGACAGATTATTTGAAATTAAAATTTAATTTAAGGTTTATTGCAAAAGTCAGTTCCCAGGAGCTTTTTCTATTAACAGAAATTCAGCAAAACAGCATACTCAGTGATCTGAAAAACCCGACTTTGAGGTTATATATTTCAGAAGCTTATCTAAAAATCAAACGTTACCGTAAGGACTAAGATTTATATCCGGCCAAGGACGGTCACTCCAACAGCAATCTCCAATCATTTCCAATCATTTATAGGGAATGTTTATGCTGTTACCACAACATGAAAGGTAGCAAAAACAAAAAAAAAAATATTCATCAGGTAGGAGGGCCGAAAATGACTTGTTCCAACTCCTTGTTTAATTAACAAGCCATCAGCGAGTAAGTACAAAATTTACAATGCAGAGTCCATATAAATAAGATTGTGTCAAAAATTCGTGTTAGCGAAAAGCAATTTTTCCTTTAATGCCTAGTGCATTACAGCTCTCAAAAATGACTAATGGTCCGGATAGTAAATGTTCGCTTGGCATGCAACCACAATGTTTATGAATAAATGTATACATGTGTGTATGTATGTGCTACGTACAGACTTCTGTGCTTTTCTTAAATTTTGCATTTAACGGTAAGCGCCCCACTTATTTTTAATAGTTTTTTTTTTAATTGTAGGCGCATTGTTTAGAAACATATTTATGTATATATTTTGTAAAGAGTGACACACACACAGGTAATATACAAATGTTGTTCCAGGTTTTGATATATTTGATTTCTTGCTTCTTTGGAATAACATCTAATCAACTGCCCTTTCAATGGACTTAGACCATTTCACAAGTTCTTATTGTTAATTTAAACTACGTTGTTATTGAAATTTGTGAATTTACTGCAAATTGATTTCGGGAAATTTTAGATCCATCGACACATCTCATGCAAACATACGTACATATGTATATATTATTTTTCACATTTCCAATACAAGAATGTGTTTTTTTTTTTTGCTACTCTCTATTAGAATCCGTTGTCCGATCACTTTGTTTCCTATTTACCTGTCGATTTACACGTTACACGTACTTATGTTTTTTGTCGCTTCTAGCAAATCTGTTCCCGGATCATTTTTATTGTGCAAAAAGTCGTAAAATGTAACTGTTCTCATACATATGCCGCAAGCTGTTTCTACACAATACGACAAATGTTTCATCTTCTTCATCATCCACGTCGTTTTGGGACTTCAGGGGTTATATACAATTAGAATTTTCAAAAAATAGATTTCTTTTCTTAATGTTCATATATTTAAGAATGCACATAGAAAATTTAATATTGTTCCGGTGAATATTTTCGAAGTTACACGCAAATTTGAAAAGGCGTTTCAGAGTGCTTGAAAGTGTTTTTCAAACTTTGTCGGTGACCAACATTTCTAGAAAACGGCTGAACCAATTAGTCTCAAATTTTAACATGAGCTTCTTAAATATATTTTTGAGTAACTAATCTGAGATGTTTTCTCACCGATAAATATATATATATTTTATAAACAATTTAAGGCAGAAATTTTGGTCAAAATTCGATATTTTTTTTTTTTTTTGAGAAACCGCCATTTTGTCAAAAAAATGTATTTTGCTTATTCCTTCGATTAATTACTATATTTAAGGTATAGGTATATAGGTACTTTAACGAAATCTGTTTAGTTTTTTAAATTTCAGAGGATCCAGTTCAGAGATGTAGTGGTCACCGCAAAACGTCTTTTTTGAGAGAAGCTCCCGGAGATCAGCTGTAGCTCCTTTCCAAATAAATATTTTTACTAATAGTAAGTCTTAAAATATAGTTAAAAGATAACATAATATGTGTAAAAATTTTAGATCAATAAATTTAAAAGTTTTCTCAAAAAAAATTCTGGAAAATTCGCTTTTTTCGGACTTCTAACTGTATATAATCCCTTCAGCATCAACTATGAAAGGGCATGCGAAACATTTCTGCATGTTTCGTTACTAGGCAGAGCACTCCAATTACAGAGCTATGCCTTTCCTTATCAGATAGAACTGAAACTTTTCAGCGATGTTTGCCTTGAGATACAACAGGCTATATGTAACTGTTCTTTTCGAGAAAGTATATGAGTGATATTACCTTGGCTTGCTGGTTTATCTGCCATGTGATTGCTCTCTTAAATCCTATGACTAGAGGCCCAAGTGATTGGAATATATTACATTTAGGCTATTTAAAATTTCTTTTCCGTACTGCTCCAATTTCGTGAATGGTGAAAACTGTTTATCAGCTAACGTAAGGACAAGGTGGCGCAAAACTAATCACGCTATCGGAATATGTGTAATTATAGCAATGGCGCCTTACGTCAGTCATATTTGACACTTGTGAACTAGACAGCTGCAGTTTACAAATTGCTAATTGCATGTACATACATACAAATGTGTTTAGAGTATTGCATGTCTGAATGGAGCGCGTTAAGGTCATGTAAAGGTTTCAACCACTCAAAACAATTTTAATTTTTTTACTTAGATAAATTGTTATTCGAACACAAAATTAAATGATTAATTTTGCACCACCTTGTATAAGCAACTAATTTTACAGTGCTTAATCATTCTCACGACAGTCAGTTCTATATTGCCGGTATGCTCATATTCCTGCAAACACTGCCACTTGAGCAGCATGCTCTTAACATTTATGTAGAACGTTTCAGCTGTTGCAATAACAACAGCGTTAAACTTGTAATAGTCTAAAGCAGCATCCCATCGAAGCTCTTCAGTTACGCGCTTTCTGGTATTACAAGAATGGAAAGAAAAGAATGCAATGGAGCAAAGAAAATAATGCAGTTTCAGCTTGAAATTAATTCGTTTAGAAAGTAATATTCCACTTCTACTCACTTTCCTTAAGCTAATCTCATCTAATTCATTTCAAAAACATTTCCAAACAATTACCATCTACCACTTGTGCTAATTATCTTATAATATCGCGTACGGCACTTACCAAACTAATGAGTACGAGTAGAAACCAAAGTTAAGGCCATTTTGAATAACCATACAATTAACTGGGTCATGGTCAACATTTTTTAATTCCAAGGGAATCGTATGAAATGTGCACGAGTCAGCAGAAAGCCAAAGTAAAAACAAAAAAATTCAAAATTGTTGTACATGCTTGTAAGTATGTAAGTACGCAAGTGCATACACAGCATACTACATAAGTGCCAACAATGAATTCCAATAAAATGTATTGCTGCGAACAACAAAACGAAACTATTTAACAATGTAATCAACTAAGTCGAACTGCATAGTAATGCGCAAAGCAATGCAGCGATGCTTGCACAAACACATTCACGTACATATTATGTACGTGTGTAGGTACATATGTACATGCATACTCAGCCAGAGTGGGCTTATTGATAGATGCATATCATGTCGGTGCATGTTTATGCATGCAAGTGTGTGAGTGTGCGATTATAGCTGTAAACAAATGCACTGGGTTTCTACTAAAGTTTGAAATTCGCTAACTGACTAGAATGTGATATTTACATACATGCATACATATGTACATACAAAGTGGTGCACTTGTACCGCAAAATTGTCGAAATCATTCGCTATCAGTTGCTACTGTATCACAATTTTTGTTATTGTCGTTTTTCTACTTTTCAAGTTTCTATACTTCTTTACATACATACAATAATTTCTATAGGTTTCTTAGAAGCTAAACCGCGAATGCACTGAATTTAGCGCGCAATCGAAGAAATTTACTGAACACATCACACATGCTTACTTACCTACATATGTATGTTCATATGCATGTATATGTAAGTATATATATATATATATAGAATATATAAAATATATGTATGTATGTATACATTTATGTATGTATATGCATTTGTTTGTAAATTGGCATTGCACACAAATTAGCTTTGTACAGCGCGCTCACAGCGGGTAGCTTAGTATGCACGTACAAGTACTTGTGAATTCAGAGAGCACCTGTTAAGCGGGTGGTGGAAGGCGCCCACTCGTACAGACCTTAAAAACAGATTAGAAAATGTACTATAATTCTAAGCTAAGTCGAGTCTTATAGGCAATGATGTCGTAACGCCGATGTAGCACGTAAAAACGCATAATCATGCATACATACTTATGTATGTACATATGAATGCATGGCACTATAGGAAATATTTTACTTGTGGAAAATGCTAACTACCTGTGTGTATACGAGGTGTGGCTAATAAATAGTAACACTGGCACAGCTATAGAAAAAGTACGCCAGCGATTGCCAACTGTTTAGCATGAAGCCTGCTCTTTCGAGTTCAGCAGATGTCGCCTCTTTTAATAAATCAGTATAGCCATAGTCTTCGCTCGCATACGAGTTGCAAAAAATTTTTTTACTGACACACTGAATAAATTGAATACCAATGAAAATTATTCAAACTTTCTCAAAAGTATAATAAAGAGTTTTCCAATAGCAGGTGTTATCTATCGCTATCGAGAGATAATTAACGATTTTTTATGGCCGGAATTGGATGGTATTGATCTGCAAAAGTTTTCGGACCGTGTTATCTCTCGAAGAGGTGATCACAACTGTCCACCGAGATCTTGTGATTTAACACCTTGTGACTTTTTTCTTTGGGGCCACGTGAAAGAGAAGGTCTACGCCAACAGCCCAGAGTCGATTCAAGACCTCAAAGATGGAGTCCGTGGGGCTATCGATGATAAGAGCAGCCAGCTTTGCAATTCGGTTATGGAAAATCTCATGAAAAGGATATTGTCCTGTAAGCGTGGTCGTGGTGGTCATTTGCCTGATGTTATTTTCCACTATTAGCGGCATACCTTCCTCTTTATAATGAAATAAACATTCGATCATTTATATTAAAAATTAGCATATTTCTTTGAATATCAAAATAACACCTCTTATTGGAAAAACCTTTAGTATGTGATGAATAAGGGGGTTTCCACTCCTTATCTTGAACCAAAGCGTCAGTCCATGCATTGCGTGAGCAAATCAAAATTCAAAGCAATAATGATGAGTTTTGCGCTACTCAGAGGACTTTTTAATTTCCTTTGCAATAAATTGAATACAAAAAAAATTACAATAATGTACAATTTAGTGTCGTCCCTAATCAGAACTTAGAACGGAGGAGGATTTCGTACCTTCAATGAGTTCTGGAGTATCAAACTATCATATTAGTCAACATTACTATTTTCTCTTTCTTGCAGAACTCAGTGGGGAGACTCATGACCATATCATACGCAGACAAGATGTTATTGCACATGACATTATCACTACCTTTCGCAGTTCCACCTGCTTCATAACGAAAGTAATAGAGACTATAGCGACGCAGGTTTCCTTTGTGGTTGATAGACACAATCACTGCTCCACCCTAGACGTTGTGCAAATGCGGTCCTGGGTTTGAAGGAGAAGCATAGTTGGAGCATGCCCCACATATCATTAGACCGACGGCATCAATCAAAATGTTTCTAACATTTTTATCCTCCCCTTCGCAAAAACAAAAAACTAAAAAAAAAAATTCAGTTAAGAGGTAAGAAAGCACGATCCGAAGTGCGCAAGGTAGGGGTTCTCATTAAGATAATACGCCAACTCATTTTGCATCGTCTCTCAAGACATTTCTAGACAAATACAGCGTGTCAGTGGTAGACTTCGCTTTATTCGCCAGATCAGATAATAAAAAAAAACTTGTATAAATAACAATCGCACGCCGGCAAGCAATGGCACGCCACAGAGCGTATTTCTATCCTGAAAAAGCCGCTAACAAAAGCCCACTCTAATCGGGCACGGCTTATCATTTACAATGGAAATTCAGTTGCTTACCACAAATAGTTTAAAAGAGTGGCGTAAACTTTGAAATTTTATTAAAATTATTTACCCGCTCTACTATTGTAACAATAAAGCACAAATTTTGTATTTATATATTATACAGAGCGGCGCAAAATTTATCACTCTATAGAAGATTTGTATTTTTTACAAATAGCGAAATTGTACATCATTCATTATTGATACTCGTGAACTTGAATGCTGTGGTTTACAAAGAAATAAAACGCGTACAATAAAGATTACCATCATTCAAAAATTTTTTTTTATTAAGTAAAAGAGTTTTGAAAAATAAAATTGGTGTTTAATTTTGCACGTTTCAAACGATTTCCTGTCAAGAAAAATATTATCTTAAAATACTATCTGCCGTTCAGAACCGACATAAAACTATAGGATATAATACCGATGCAGTCAGTACGTTCAGATACTTCAACATATAATGCCTCCTTATGCAGAATAGAATTTACAGGTGATTTGGAATGAGGCAATGAGCCGAAGCACATTCTCGTGTAACAAAAAAGCTTTTCGAAGACAATTTGGTCATTGTTCTGGATTGGGTATTTTCGAGAGCCGACTTAGAATGACGTAAAATATGCACTCAGTAAGCAGGATATCATCAATTTTGATATGTTATTTGAAGAGGCCAAGGCAGCATGGGAATCCATTCCTATTGAACGTTGTAGGGGTTTAATAATGTCAATGCAAGGCGCTGTGTAGCAGAAATAAGGCAAAATATTAATGCATACTTATCCCTTTCGCCTTCATTTTTTCTGATTTGTCTATTACTCTGCATCGTTTTTAAGTATTTTTCTCGAAGGATTTCCGCATATTATTAGTTTTTGTACATTAAGTAAAAAAAATGTTTTTCCTAGATGAAAAGACTGATTGAAAACACTTTAAATTTATAAAATGTAACTTAATACGCAAAATATTTAAGTGACTTTATTGAAAAAAGTCTCAAATGGAGAGAAGTGGGCATCATTCAAAGTATTTTCAACGGTACATAATTTCATATAACTGAGTGCCTACTGAGCGGTTCCTGAATAAATACTAGCCACTATTTTCATGTTGCTAGGTAATTATCTTGGTGGGTTTATATTTGAATATACTTATATTTACATATATGTGAATATATATACGAGGTGTATTCAAAAAGTATTTGAATTTTCGCTGGTTACGTATATTCGAATTTCGATTATTTTGTTGCGATAAGTTGGTACTCATGTCTCTCACTCATTTTTTTCTCTCATGCTGAAGAGTTTGGCCATTTTGAATGTTCAGTTAATTGTTAACAGCTGTTCTGCTTGCACGTGTTTCGGCTCGTCTTCGATTTTTACCTATTCAAAAAGATGGATCAAAGAACCTTTAACAAATTTTGTATGAAAAACGAAATTAAGTGCGCGGATGCATTCCGAATGTTGACTGTGTCATACGGAGAAACTACTTTGGACCAAAGCAACGTTTATCGGTGGTACAAAATGTTCTCAGAAGGCGAGAAGATGTGAACGACGAAAAGCGTGCCGGACGCCCGAGCATTTCAACAACAGACGAAAAAATTGATGAAGTGAAGAAATTGGTTTTGGCCAATCGTCGAATCACCGTTAAAGAAGTTGCTGAGGACCTAAGCACATCGATTGGCTCGTGCCATTCGATTTTTTTAATGATTTGGGCATGAGACGGGCCACCGCAAAATTCGTACCAAAACTGCTCAATTTCGACCAAAAGCAGCATCGCATGAACATAGCTAATGAGATGTTGCACTCTGTCCGCGACGACCCAAATGTGCTCCGCACGAACCAAGACCGAAGAAAGCGCGATGGGGCGATGTGCATCATGAGTTCTTGCCCCAGGGTGAAACGGTCAATACCTACAAGTTATGCGCAATTTGCGCGAAGCAATCCGCCAGAAACGCATGGATTTGTGGAAGAACAAAAATTGGCTCTTGCATCACGATAACACCCCTGCTCACACATCGTTGCTTGCGCGCGACTTTTTGGCCAAAAACAACACACTAATGATGCCACAGCTACCATATTCCCCAGATCTGGCCCCCTGTGACTTTTTCTTGTTCCCGCTGCGCTACGATTGACGAGATAAAGACGGCATCGAAGGAGGAGCTGAACAAGATAAAAAAATTATTTTTTTAAGTGCTTCGAAGATTGGAAAAAACGTTGGCACAAGTGCATAATATCTCATGGGTATTATTTTGAAGGGGGCAGAATAGATTTTAATTAATAAATAAATAAATTTTGAAAAAACACAAAATTCGCGATACTTTTTGAACACATCTCGTATTTACACATATGCAAGTACGCTTCAAGCAAATGGGTTGGCTCATGACAATACCGCATCATGTAACGAGTCACGCGCTTTCTAATACAAACCTAACAAATACTTGTCCTTAAATGAGTACATAAGTACTTGAAAATACACGCAATTTTATATATGTATGCATGCATATATAAGAGCATACTCATCAATTTTGCATATTATTATTATTCATTCTTCTTTGTATCGCCATTTCAAACAACTTTTGTGCCACTGAATTCCGTCGGGTCTTCACAGAACACCGGATCTTCTTACGCCACTTTCAATGATATCTGTGGGCTTTTGACAAAACAATTTATGTAAAGTCACAGAGAGAAAGACGTTTTGCTTGAAATTAATATAATAAATTTGGAGTTATTATAGAAAAGTTTAATATTTTATTTAACTTTTGTTAAGATCTTTACTCAACGGCTACGATAAGAGGTTATATTGTATATTTCGCGAAGAGCAATAAACTCAGTGTCTTACTGAAAATGTGCTAAGCCGATTTAAGTTGTTTTATCGGAACTATTTAGATATTATTACAATTTCGCTATAAACAAGGTGACACAAAATTAATCAACCTGTCAGAAGAATTAGTAAGACACTTGTGAACTAGAAAACTGCAGTGTACAAACAGGCAAGCAACGGATTGCGAAAAAGCTTCCATCACTCAAATATTTTTTTTAAGTTATCCAAAAATATAATTGGTGCCACCTTATATAAGTAAATAAGTTTCTATCCATACAACTTTTTTCCTAGTTTTTCAACTTCAAACGTTATGTGTAATTATATTTTATATATCTTATCAGAGGATTATCGTGAAATAGCGTGAATTGAAATTAAATATATGTATATATTTTTTTTGCATTATGCATTTGCATAGTTGTCCCTCTATGTAATTATTATCTTATTATTATGCGGTACCGTGATAGAGTGGCTGGCGCACTGGTCAAAATATTCTGAAAAAACTGATGTCAGATTTGGTAAATACTCGGTATATATTTTAACTACTCAAATAAAACCTTAGTACCCGTTTGGTGGCGCTAAGTTACGTTGGGTTCGGTTGAACTGGTTAACTTGCAGTCAGCCATAGACCAGTTCAATCCAAAGCGATACCTGATGTACACCATCGTACATTACTTATGTGTTTTGAAATAGTCCACCCGCATGGGGAAAGTTTCTATTGTGAATTTAAGGAGATATTTCCAACCTGCTGCTGAGATGACTTCCAATCCATCAAACTGTGGTACCCTAAATATTTTAAGGGTGTTTTGAATAACGCAGGACATCTGCAAAAGAGATGATCTACAGTTTCCCTTGAGCCCTCTACATTTCCTGCATTCCTCGCTGTCCGAGAGTCCTATCTTATCATCACACGCTGCTACTGGGCTATGCACCGTCAGCACGTCTATCATAGTTTTAGAATCTCTTTGTGTTAGTGATAGTATAAATGGAGTACGACTGTGATCGTCTTGTTTACACATAATCTTTGCATTCCTGCAAGTGGCCACACTTTCCCATCGTGTCTTAAGATGGCGCTAGAATCGATATATTATGAAAAAGCCTATTTGAGATGCGATTTAGTTCATACTTAAAATATGACTTAATTGCTTAAAATAAAATGTAATGCTGCTGGAGTGGCAGTTCTTGGCCGAACATAATTCCGGATCGTTCCGTTAACGTAAAACCGAATGCGGTAGGTCGGTCATCGCTTTTGTCGCTTTTTATTGGGATACGGTGGTGAGAATGTACAAAATTTAAGTTAATATAAATTGTAGGCTCTCTTTGAAAGCTTCATAGTAAGTTGTAGCTTCAAATGAATTACTGTCAAAATGTTAGCTTCAAAGCGTATAGTTTTATCAGACTGCTGACAACTCTTAGATAGAATCAAAGAGAATCGTCCTAAAATCTAAAAAAGCTTACTAATCTTATCTGTATAAGATGATTTTTTCCACTCTTTTTAAATCGTAAAAGTGTTGCCACATTAATTTGTAATATCTTCATTAAATGTGCAAGAATGGTTGAGTTAATAGTTTAGTTTTGAAATTTAGTAGGAAAGAAACTGTGGTTTCGCCTTTTATATTTTGAAGAAAAAACAAAAAAAAATATCAATACAAAATAATTTTCAGGTAAAGTTCATCAACGGTGCTAAGAGTTCTAGATCGAAAGCAAGAGCTGCATTTAAGTGAAAATTTGAGAGAAGTCCTATTCGAGGACATGAGCTAATTAAATGTTTATGGAAGCTATATCTAAATAAGCTACAGTTTCATTTTTAAAGCAGCTAGAAGTCGTCTATCTAATTTTAGAAAGTCTGACTGAACTGACTTTTCTATGCGAAAAAATCATATGATCTTCTGGTTTAAGATCATAATCGCTCGCTCACATACAGGTGAGTAATCCAACATTTTTTACAATTTATTCTTAGAAATTAAATAAAAAAATACCACAATTTGTCATTTTTACCCAGTACCTCTATTAATTTTTTTATAACAATTCCTGTCCCATTTCCATTTTCAACTATCAGACAAAAAGAGCGACATCCTTTGCATTTGTAGCCACCTACCTTACACATGAACACACATAAGCACTAGTACTTCAACCTGCTGCCCTATCTACGAGCCATTGAATCACTATGCAATTTTTATTCATTTCAATTTAAGCTATTTCACTCACTGACTGCAGGCAATCAGCGATTTGCTTACTCGTCACCGCATAATGAATTTAAATTAACTACAATAAAAATACATATACATATGTAAATAAATACTACACATACATAAATATATATATATATTTATATATAAATATATTCACCTTTGCTGTTAGTGCCTTTAAGACTTCTATATATAAAACGTAGTATGTATATATAGAATTGAAGGCATTTGTATGCGAATATGTAATCTTGAACTTTTTGCTTGCTTCTTGTTATAGGAGTATGAGTATAGAAATGTTTTTTTTTGTTTATTTTTTTCTGTTGTTATTGTGGTTGATCTTGCTGCGCTTTTTTGCAGTCAACTAAGTTGTTGTGGTTGTTATTGCTGTACTTGTTGCTGTTGCTGACGTTTTTACTATAGTTTAATAAACAATGATTTGTTAGGGCAATTCAAAAAATTTGCAGCTTCTGATTTCTCTGCGCATACTACATACATATATAAAATTGACGTTGTAGTTGTTGTTGTTGTGGTTGTTCTTGCTGATGTCGTTTTATCTGTTGGTATTTAAGTAATAAATTTGTTATTTCCGTTTTTCTTTTTTAGTTTCAAAATATTGAAATTCGTTGCAATTTGTTGGCTGTGTGTTGCTGCTGCTGCTGTTTTGTTATAAATATTTCTTTCTTTCTCCCTTATTGTTGTTGGAATTACACTGCCGTACACATAGCTGAGCTTTCTAATTTAATGCAACGTTATTCGCATTAATATATTGATTGCTCTTGCAGTACTTTTTTTTTATTTCAAAATATGTCTTTTGAAAATTCCATTATTTTATTAAAGTTTTTTTCATATATATTTTAAAACACAAAATTTTTATGTATGTATTTTTTCTGAACAGTTACTAGCTCACTAAATTTATTGGGAGAAAACACTGCATTTAGCAAATTTGATACATACTTGTCTAAGAGATTTCTTTTTTTCCGGGTTTTGAAAGCAAAATCACGTGGTAGCTTAACTTTGAACTTTTTGGAAATTGATTGTTTTTTTCTTTTTTGCTTTTTTTTTTGCTTTCCAAGTTTGCAGTTACTTTTCCTTAGTAAGCTAATAGCTTTTGATTTAAAATTCAGAACCTTCAAAAATCACTGCTCACCAAAAATAAACTTAAAAAGGTTTCGCTGTTTTCGGTTCCGAATTTCGCTTTTTTACAAACAGCGATCTCTCATAGATACTAATACATTCATGTATTTAAATAATATATTGCTTTATTTTGTTTTTATATAGAAATTTGTTCCCTCTTTCTCAATTATTTATATATTTTTTTTAATTTTTTGCTGCTAAATCGCACTTTTTACTTTTGATTTTGCATCAAAATTCACGCTGCATTTGCCGTTATCACCGTCGTTTGTCGCTCGATGCTGCTACCGTTATGCCCGCTTTTCTATTCCACACAGTCTTCACAGCGCGCCTATCAACCAATTTTCCTTTCGTTTAACGACAATACACATTCGTGCTTGACGTTTTACATACAAACTAGCATTGATTTTATTTTCACACTGAACACGAAAAGTCGCTCGTGTGCTAACCCAACTCGCTCCAATAGACAATATTCGGCGTTCGAGTTTCCTAGGTGCGCATGTTTCCCAAACATCCATGCGCACATATGACAAGCAAATGCATTATGTACACATATGCAGCTACATAGTATGTATGTATTCACCGTTGTACTCTCATGCTCACACATCTACTTTTCGTCCGTCCATTTCCGTTCCTCCCTACACACTCGTTCTTGACAATAGCCGTTTTTCAGCGCACGTTTTTTAATACCTTTATATGATATTTTTTTTTTTCATTTTTTTTATTCGTAAAAGTTTGCTTCGCCCTCCCATATTATCCTCTACAGAAGTGTTCAGCAGAGGCGCCCATAGTAAATGCCCATAGTTCATTTTGTCTTCGCACAAGTGCCCACAATGAAACAAAAACATATATATGTATGTATGTGCATTTATATTAATGTATATATTTTACGTTGGTGTGCCTTTGCCTACTTTGCATAGTTTGTTTTGTTGTTTTGCTGTTTTTTATTAGGGCAGTAGGTTCTTACATATACCTACATATGTATATATGTATAGATGTATATGCAAGAGCACCCGCCAATTCGATCCTACGCTAAGCAACAACAGCTTGACACATCTTCCTATGCAATGCAATTCTCTCGCTCTCATGCTTTTTAACATCCACATAATACTCTTGGTTCCGCATACGCAGCGTAGGTTGGGAAAAGCACCATGTGCCGTTCGTTACAATCAGCCCTTGTACTCACAAGTACAAAATTACGTTGATGTTTTGAATATTTTTGTTTTATTTTTGCCATATTTAGTCTCAAAATTTTGAGGGAGTTCTTCAGTTGAGTATAACTATTGGAAAGAGCAGACACCAAGAGTTTGTGTTGCATGTTAAGAGTCAAAGCTCTTTCAATGCGCATTGCAAGGAGTACCTTATGGCTCAAAGAATTGTTTTTTTTTTCAGTTTACTTGATACAATGCGTATGCAGTATTTGTGCATATTCTCACGTGGGAATAGGAAATAAACCTAATGCTTCATAATTAGGTTAGCCATTATAGCAGAACTAAAATTGAAACGAATCAATAATAAACATTAACAATAACGAAAATTCTAAAATACTTAGGTACGTTGTACAGGTTGATCGATTCGTAATAGAATCAGTTCTATTGTGTTTTTTATAAAAATCGAATAGTAGTATTTAGCGGATAAATCTTCGCGTGCTTTAAGTGGAGAAACTGTATCTTTTTGAAAACATTTCATCACTATTCTGTCTCCATATTTACATATTTTAACCAGCAACTAATTATTGAATACTTTTTTTACTAAATAAAGCAAAAAATATTTTGAGTGATGTAAATCTTTATTTTGACCTGTACGCGCTCCATTGCGCTTGGCTGTTTGTATACTGCAGCTGTCTTGTGTTCGCATTTGTCTGTGGTGTCTGCAGTTCACATGTGTCAAAAATGATTGACAAAAATGATTAATTTTACGCCACCATGTTGTTGTTGTTTTAACAGTAATAGAAGCCCCGTCAGTGTAGGGTATATCACCGGTCGTCTGTGTCGGGATAATCTAAAGGTAGGCCCAGAAAACGTGGTGTTTCGACAGGTGGGGTCCAGACGGTGGGGTGTTAGATGAGTAGGTTTTAAAGGGCATATGAAAAGGTGGTTAGTGTCGTGCAGGGTACCTTCACATGCCGGACATAAGTTTGGTATGTCGGGGTCAATTCTGGATAAGTAGGAGTTTAACCTGCTACAGTATCCTGAACGTAGTTGTGCCAGTGTTACGCATGTCTCACGGGGAAGCTGGAGCTCTTCATCTGCAATAGGCGGTGGTTGGACTCCGATTACGACATTCACAGGACGGCAGCTTAAGAAGGTGGTGACGCCACCTGCTGTGATTGTAGAAAAAAC
Organism: Anastrepha ludens; assembly: GCF_028408465.1. Taxonomy (NCBI): domain Eukaryota; kingdom Metazoa; phylum Arthropoda; class Insecta; order Diptera; family Tephritidae; genus Anastrepha; species Anastrepha ludens. Next base: position 105,345,116 of record NC_071498.1, read on the forward strand.
GTTTTTGCATTCTGCATGGCGACAACAAACCTTCGCATCGAGCAAACATTTTGAATAAATGCAAAGCAAGAAATGTCAAAAATATGCCCGATCGAGCATCGCATTCACTAGATTTGGCCACTAATAGTATGAGTTATTTCGTTTCCAACAACTGGCAGGCAATATCGGAGAGCGCATTAAAAAATGTTTCAGAATTACTTCAGATTAAGGCAAACATATCGACAAGTTTATACTACATCCAAAGGGAAAGTGCTTTGAAGGCGACACAATAAATTTTGAACTAGCCGAAAGCCTCTGCTGCTAACGCTGTGTCTGCTTCAGTTTACCTAATAATTTATTATTATGTGAGCTTTTTAAAATAAAAATAAAATAAAAGTAAAAATAAAATTTTGAACTTGATGATAGTTCTCATTTGATTTATTGAAATTGAATAAGTACTCCCAATTATAAGCAGATACAAACATACATATACACCCGACTTAGCTCTCCAAAATCAAGGATTATGTTCATACAGAGGATATTTTTCCTTAAAGCAAGGTTCTGCAAATTACAAAATAATAACTTACGAGTAAGCGCTCATTCGTGTTTACCCTTTCTGTCTCTCTCTTTCTCTCTCTCTCTCCCTCTACATACTTGTATATGTGTGCTGTGTTTAATTTGATAAATTATGTTATTTATGTGCAATACATACATATGCTTCCGCAAGATATCAATGTAGATGCCAAGCGATCACAAATGAAAAGCTTTCAAAACTGATTTGGTTGATGTTGGTTGATGGTAGGCAAATGCGATTTAAGCTTGGAAATCTGGTGAAGATAGAAATGGTGAAGTTAATATAATGAATATGATGTATACGTTTATGTTGACTATTTATGTAAATAAGACAAACTTTAGTGTGTGTGTACACATGTACATAAATATTTGTGTTTATAAGTATATAATATACATGTATGTTAGTAGTGTAAAATATATTTAAAATTAGGAAAGCGTTTGTTGCGGAAATCAGGAGGAATATCAAATGTGTATGAGAAAAAACATTATAAATGCATATATACAGGGCGAACCAAAGGCAAATGTATTTTAAATCATATGTAATTTTAGCGTCTATAGATTTCTTGTGATAAAAATATTGACTCTTAGTCTCGTTCCTAACTAGAACAACAAAATAAGTGGCTTTGCGCTTAAACGAAGTGAGCGATCAAGGCGAGTGATCTTTTTATGAAAAGAATTGTCGGACAGAAAAAAATTTAAGAAAAAAATGAAAATAAAACCTACGATAGATATGAAATTTATTCGCACGAAAATAAAAATACTCATTTTTGATTATTTAAGTAAAATTTGATAGGCTACCAAAACTGACTCTATTTTTGTGATGTTGTCGTTGTTGTTATAGCAGCATAAACAATCCCCATACATATACTGGGAATGCTGCTGAAATGACAGTAAACCTAGTCGTTCCGGTTACGTAAAACTGACTGTCGTGGGAGCGCTATTTTTGTGATCTCATTATTTGGTAAGAAAGAAGTAAGAAATTATTTAGTGTAATAAATTTGAATTATAAAACTACGATTAATAACATCTTTACAAAAAATGTTCAAAAAAGCAATTTATCAAACCTGAAACACCAACTAACAATATCCCTCGAAAATCGTTTTCTTATATTTTTCTTATAATATCAATCGATAATATTTTTGTAGAAAAACCATTTTTTTTTAATTTGTTAATATCTTTAAATCTTTTAATTTTAATGAAAATGAAGCATAAACGAAAAATTAAAAATTTAATTACCTTTAATTTTCATATAATATGTAAGGTGGCCCAAAATTAATTACTCAGTTTTATTATGAATAACTTTTTTATTAAATTAACTAAACTCGATTTTGAGTGATTGAAATCTTAGCACAAGGCATGAATTTGATGTCTTAGTCCAAATGTGCGCACTCTTTGGGCCACCATTTTTTAACTTAACCTAATCTAACCTAACTTAACTTATGGAAATCTTTATTTTGACCTTTATGCGCTCAATTGTTTGTCTGTTTGTATAGTTCATAAGAGTAGCTGTCTAGTTCCCAAGTGTTAAATAAGACTGACGTATGACGCCATTTGCAAAAATTATTAATATTCCGGTAGTATGATTAATTGTGTGCCACCTTGTATATATGTATATATGGCTTCTTATGATCGGTTAACGAATTCTCCAGATAATAAAAACTTTTATGAACTATCTCTTTTTTCTTAAATCCAAAACCGTTTCGAAAATGATATGGGCAGGAAAAAAATTATGTGAATTTTCGGACTCGGTAAAATCGGTACATTGGACTTGCATGGTCTGGTATTTGGTTTTTTTTTTTTGCTGTAAACTAGTGTAATCATAGCAGAAGTTATCATACGATGCGTACTGACTCAAACATGACACAAACTCGCCAAAGATCTGAACAATTCAACAATTTTGTACGAATACCTCAAAATATTCGGTTACAAGACCCATTTGATCAATTACTTCGAGCCAAACAAACATCCACTCTGCCAGCAACTCTAATTGGATGTCGAATTTTGCCGAAAAATTATATTTTCGGAAGAGACTCATTTTCATCTCAGCTGGTATTTTCACAAACTAAATTAGCATATTTGGAAATCGAAAACCCCGCACTTGATGGTCGGCAAGCCAATGACATCGTAGAGTGGCAGTTTGATGTGTATTTGAAGTGAGGTGGCATCTTTAGAAAGATTTTTTTTCGTTAATTTTGTTAAAAACTCCATTATGGGTAATTTTAAGCACTACGAAGCCATGACTAGCATCCATGGAGAACTGAAACTAAAGATAAGAGCTTCGATAGTCATTGACATTAGCAGAATCGCGCAGAATGTCATAAAACCCTCAAGCAAACGAGTTTTAGAGCAGGAATTTGATCCCGTTAGACTTTTGTTTTGTGTGTTGGGTTGATTGCGTTGCTTCACTGCCAGCAACATAAATGAAATCGTGTTTCATAAATAATGGGAATGTTTATTCTTTCTATATAATCCAGTATACTCCTACTTACGCATATCCCACAAAAAAAGAGTTTTCTTCGTTGCGTATTTTCTTCCATAGAACAAATTTCGATCATTCTTTACAAGGAAAAAATGGACAAAAAAATTGTCAAAAGTTGTCAGCAAAAAAAGTTGATACAAATCATTACGATTTCTGAGCCACTTAAAAGTGACACTTTATACTTGCCCTTTCATCCTACAACAATAAAAACATATAATACAAACTTCGTTTAAATTTGAAGAAAAAAAATTCTGACTAAAAAGATTAAAATTGGGTTAGAATTTTTAAGAAATAACTGCAGAATTATCCGGATATAATCACCGTCTAAGACGCAAGAAATTTTATTTAAATACCATAGGCAGGAAGATGACGAATTTTCAGTGATTGCAAGCGGGAAATGCTGAATTAAATCGTGATTTTTTGTCTATTTATAGCTGTTAATACAAATAAATCTCAAGGAAATACAATTTTTAAACTTTTTTAAAAGAGCATCACAACTAAGAAAAAAAATTAAACAAAAATATATGTAGGTGCAAAATAAAAACAATTTTCTTAGAAATTGAGGAACTTTTATTGTAGTCAAATTTTATAATAAACAAGTTTTTACTTCTTTCAATACGATATTTAAAATTGCTCCAGATCCTGGGATTAATATAAATTAGTCTCGTAAATTCTGGGACCTGAAAAATACCGACATCCGGGTATTCGCATCTGTAGCATCAAGTCTCAATTATAGTCTGTAAAAATATTTGTTTCTGTAGACTAAATGAATAAATAAATAATTAAAATCTCATACAAGCGTTCATATGTTTAGCGTATACGAACAAGTATTCTATATAATAACCAACAGACATATGACATAATTTAAACAACAACAATTGGATTCTATTACGCGTATGAAAGACTGTTTGTACAAATATATGTAAGTACGTAAGAAATATGGCTAAACGCAGAATGTTTGAATGCTGAAGCTTTTAAGAGATTAATATTCGTATAGATGTGTTTGAGTATGTGTGGAAATGCTTGCGAAACGTTGGAACTCTCGAACTAGAGAAGTTAAGTAAAGAAACTCAAAAGCTAGATGCCTCAAGATTAAAACATGAGATACTCGCAGTATTCATGTGTGTGTATGTAGAATTCCGAGCGTAGAAAGATTTGACTGAAGAGATGAAAATTAAGAGCGCATACTGAATTTGAAAACAACACAATATAACAACTCAATATAATTATATTCGTGAGGGGCCAATATTGATTTTCAATGCTTTCGAGCAATACATTTAAAAAAGAGAAACTATCAATACAACTAAATATTGGAGCCTAACGAAAAGTTTTACAAACATTTAGAAAATTAAAGATTCCACACTCAATTCGCCTAAGAGAGTCACCTAGCGTCTGTAAGAGATTATGCAGAGAGCTGAAGAGGACACACACATTGGCTATATTTTTTTTATATAACAAATATCAATATTTTTTTAAGTAAATTTGTATGTATGCTGGTGTGTGTGTGTCTGTTAAACGAAGGAGCTTTTATTAGAAGATTACCAAGATTTTTGTCAAAGCTATTATTATAGGTTTCTTAGTCAGTTATACTTTTCCAAGTCAGTATCTTAAAAAAATCTTTGCAGGCATACATATTTACATATGTACATCTAAGAATTTGTTATTATTGTTTGCTTCAATTGACTATTAGGCGCCTCGTTGATTGGAGGTGTTATTTAACTGTAAGAAAATGTAAATTCTCATATAACCAAACTGACACTTCGTTGGGGCACACGAAAGAGCAGAGTATCTCTCTAAGCAAGCTTCGCATTGGTGGCTCTCTCTAACAATTTTACTGTGCTTATACTCGCATACGTGCTACACACTTGTGTAGCGTGCATGCATTCATCGGCAAATGTACGTATCTACATATGTATGTGTATGTACACAGATATGAGTTTATATACAATTCGATACAAATATGACTTTATATTGTTGCTATGTTTGGCTGCTGCTGCAACCACCGAGCACCAAGTCTCGCTGCTTTGACACACTTTTCGATGACGCAGTTGCGCATCGTCAGAAGGTTGTGCAGTGGAACAGTGGGGCAGGGTGAAGGCAATGCGTACACAACACTCCAGCGCCTACATGTAGGTGTGCGTGTATGTATTTACATACATATGTACATATGTGCGTTTATTCTCAAGTTGGCGCAATGTGTATTAAAGTTATTTATTTTTGAATGTATGTTTGATATCGATAATTCACAGCATTGGCAGAAACCGATAAAACAATGATAAAGTTTGTCAATTATTCATTGCATTATTTTCATTGCATTTATATGAATGAACATACATATGTATATTTAATTAGGCTTATTTTTACTTTTACCAGCTGACTGCCTAAACCTTCAACCACCTTCAACCACCTGGAACCAAATCAGACATATAGCGGCTGACAAAAATCGTTGGAGAACATTTGTTTTCGCTCTATGTTCCGACTAGGATAATGCATATTATTATGATGTTTTTCTTATATAGTTTGTTTATTTGCAATTGGAAATGCCATCTAAATGTATAATTTATCAAGGTATAAAAAATATATATATATACATATATGAAGGCAGATACTGTTTTGAAAAGAAAAAAATGCTTTGAATGGCGGTAAGATTAAATTGGACCCCTTCTGACAACACATATCTATGAGGAGCTTTTTCATGGTAGAAATACACTTAGAGGTTTGACATTGACTGCCGAACGGTGACTCCTATTAGGAAAACTTTTCTATCAGTGTGGTATTTCTTGCCCACACACTATTTCGAACCCGAGCACTACGGAATAGCAGTCACGCACCAACCGAACCAGCTACTGCGGTCGCTATGTAACTTTAACAAAAATTATAAGAAATTATACCATCACTTTTTCCAATCGTGCACTAATAATGGCCCACTATGATTCAAAGTTATTAAATCACTTCGATTTACTACAAATTTAGACAAATTACTTAAGACAAGTCATTTCGAAATGTGCAACTGTGTTCCTTATTTCCCATCGTTAAGAAACATTCACCCTTATGTTTGGCAGTGCGATCACTTGTCGGATCCAGCTGCTCTGGAGAGAAAATTCGATAAAATAAATTTCTTTGCCAGTCCTGCCACTTGTGCATTCATTAGTGATAGCAATAAGGACTCCTTAAGATAGAGCACCTCAACTTGGTCCTCAAACGAGGTGAAAGTGAACTGCCGATTCACTGAAATCTCTCCCAATTTCATTTATGCAAATTCATCTACATACATATTCGTTCGCTTTGAGATTGCTGTGAATTGAAGTAAGAATAGAAGTATTTTGTAAAACAAAATGCTATACGAGTGCAACATTTTGCGATAGTACCAAAAATTATTGATTACCACATCGCGACATCGTGAAAGTATTTCTGGTTGAGATTTTACAATCAAATAAACAAGAAAGAGAATGGCGTTAAAACGGCGTAAGAAAAAAATCAGCTAATTCTGGAAAATTTTCTGAGAGTAAGATAGCGGTTGGCGTATATCTTCTGTACTCTTTACACCGAGGTTTTAAACTATCTTTAATTTAACCACATATTTGTATGCAAGTGATCCCCAAATTAGTTATAGCTAGAGCTATTTTGCACGACAAATGCAAGGATAAGAACTCAGCGATGTTTAAAAAACATCTTTGCTCGATAAAGCAAAGTTGCTATCCATATTCGAGTGGCCTCACGAAGCCAAACAACGCCATTTCTGAGAGACAGTAGCACCGAAATGAATGTTAATGGCTACGTGAAAAAGTTTTGAAAGGTGTCTTTGGACTCATGGACAGCCCAACATTTCGAGGAGTGAGTTGACGTTTGAAAAAAGCTCGGTCCGAACTATGTATAATGGATGAGAGGCAATGTGTCACACGTCATTTGCTAGATGCAATTGCTAGATGGCCACGGTTACGTCAGTAAATCAGCTGATTTTTTCAAAATTACTGAGAGCCAGTTAACGAGCTAATGTTGGCCACACCACTGCATTTTGTACATCGTGAGTTTTGAACCCGCTTTGAAAGTCAACACAAGGTAATATCACAGTGTAATATCACATTTGCCGAAGAAGGCTCTTCTTCATGAATGGAAGAAGAATCTTCCGATTCAGAGAATCGAAAATTCGGAGGTTGAAAAATCTATTTTTTTTTTTCTTTTTGATTCAGTGCAATTTAATTCTACTTAACTAAATAAACACAGCATTGAAAAAAGTCGCGTTCATTGTAATTTCAGAAAAGAAATATTTTAGGCAAACCCTAACCCCAAATTTGGAATTTGCAAAGAAGTTTTTCTTTATTGACGAATTCAAATTTTCTAATATAGTTGTTTTCATTTACTACATTAGATATATGTTTTTGTTGGTTAAAAAAAAATTGAATGAAGTTTAGTTCTGAAGTAGAGTGGGCGTATATGTATGTGTAAATCCTGTAAGTACATACATACATATGTTTTATTTAAAAACTTTACAGTTGAAATATTGCATTGAAAATTTGTATATAAAGTTCCTATGTATTTATTAAAATAGTGATTTCCCAAGCCTAGGATTTCCTTCAATCCTCAAATTCCATTGAGTGTAAAAAGCTGCGTTTATAAATATGTGAAAGCTTGTACTTGAAAAGATTCATTAATATAAATGTAAATGTATGTGCATACGGATACACATATAGATATGTATAAAACCCCATCGCACATCCTTTCATCTCTCAGCATGACATTTGACCATTGGAATTTTTCCCTTGCAATGCTGTTCCACGCATGCGCCGCGCAAAAAGTCAACTCAGGCAGAGCGTCTATCGTCACGTTGGTTTCCACTGACCCAACTAGAAAAGAACCATCCTAGCCAAGCCACTACTCCACTGTCAGTTTATGCTTGGATGAAGTAAGTATTTATGTATGTGTGTGTGTATATATACATATTTGCTTTGGTAGCGATGTGACGGCATTTAGGAAGCTACTGATATTTTTCAATTGAATGTACATATGTATGTATGTGTGTGTTTCATATATGTACATTACTATGAGTCTGTGAAGCTATGGAAACGACCCTAGTATAGGAAGCCAAAAAAAATGTTATGCCTTTATTGAAATTTCCTACTCGCTTGACTGATGAAAATTGATTTCATGCTGCAGCTTTAAATCAATTAACGGCAATTTTGTTTTTCTTTCTTGCTACGTTATTGTTTTATTTGCGTTAGTTACTTGGAAAAGCGCAGCAAGCTTGATGGTTTTTATTTGCAATATATGTACATATAATACTTTTTATGTGAGAAAGGGGCAGTTTTGTTGTTGGCATTGCATTTGGTATTGATAAACGTTAAATGCAGCACTTAAAGCATTCGCTGGTATTGGTTTGCCGCCAATGGCTACGTGTTTTATTTTCAATTTTTTTGTATCAATCACACTAAGCAACAAAATCAGAAAAAAAAACTTCATACCATATTTTCAAATAAATTTTGCTTATGTATTGTGATTTAGGTAAATTCACTTAATTGCTTACAACTTCATAACGACTTGACTATATGACCGAAAAATCAAGAATTACCTTTTAATTTTTGCACTCAAACTATCGATGTTAAACGAAGACTACTAAACTTTGTTTCAAATTGTGCGATTAAGCGTAACTTAAGATAAAGGCATTTTTATTGGGTTGGGGAATAAGTTCATAGCGTTTTTATATTTTCTTTTATTTTACAACGTTTTTTTTCGCAATTTGGCAAATGCTAAGTATTCAGTCGGTCGAACACCTTCTACTCTATACAATTATGTTAATTGTATTTTTGAGTTAATCAATTTTTTATTAGTTTTGAGGTTTAGAAATGGAATAGCCAGGAGGCAAAAATGAACATTTTCGACACCTGCTCTTCTTTGCTTTTCATCGAGGTCAAAAGCTGCCGAAGCAGCCCGGAAAATTTGCGACGTGTATGGCGAATATGTCGTAGGCGAGTCTACAGCAGGGAAATAGTTTACAAAGTTCAAAAATGGCGGCTTTGACGTCGATGACACTTCCGGCAGTCAAAGGCCTTCTGAATTCGATGAAGAACGTCTCAAATCACTTTTGAAGGAGAGCGGTCGCCAAACCAGTCGCTACGCAAAATTAATCAACCTATCGGAAGATTTATAATTTTGCAAATGGTGTCGTACGTCAATCATATTTGACACTTGTGGACTAGACAGCTGTAGTATACAAACAAACAAACGCGTAAGTAAAAAATATTCAAAAGCAAAATTGACGATTAATATTGCGCCACCTTGTACATGCATACATGTATATTTCCTCTCAGCGTCAGAAGAAATTATACACCATACACCACACATTCGCAAGTTTTGACTATTTAATTATCTTTTTTTATTATTCTTCTAATTTTTGTATACAAATATATTTTATACTACAACAAAACCCATGTAACGCAAAGTTTCAAACTTTGTACAAAAATTATAAAAATTCTGCAAATTTTCACACTTTCGAATAAGAATTAAACAAATTTTTTTGGTATACAGTTTCATAGTCCATTAAATTTTAGTGTAATAAAGTGTAAGTTTTAAATGGCTCAAAACTGATTTTTAATAATTTTTTTTTCTCTGAAGTGTCACACATTTTCTCCATTTAACGAAAGCACGATACATTTTTCATACATATTTACATATATATGCATATGTATATATAAATTAGATTACATATACAACATGGCGCAAAATTAATCATCCCATTTTGTTTTTGAATAACTTTTCTACTAAATAAAAAAATGATTTTAAGTGTTGAAAGTTTTGTTTGGACCTTTACGTGTTCCATTGTTTGTCTGTTTGTATACTGCGGCTGTCTAGTTCACAAGTGTCAAATATAATTAATGCACGATGGCATTTTCAAAAATTATAATTCTTCCGATAGAGTGATTAATTTTGTGCCACCTTGTAAATGAAACACGAAAAAATGTTAAATTATAGAAAAAGTAGACTCAAAAATAGTGACCGCTGAATTCGAACAGGTTTATGCATGACTACATGCGATAGGTTCGAGCTCGAAGCCCACTGTAAACAACTACCGAATTACAGAAAAAAATTATTTTAACAATCACCGGCCTTCGGCAGGAAATGGCAAACCTCAAATGCATTTTTGTCATAAAAACCAGCGTTCATTCGGGGGCGGCATAAAAATGATTATTTACTTCTTTATAAGAAAACATCAAGATGCACGCCATAAATTGGAGGAGGGGTTTGGCTAAACACCTAAGGATCTACGCGCCAATTATATAAAATATAAATATAGTTTACAAGTGTGTAGGAGGTGTAAACTACGGACAAAAATTTGTTTGAGATGAAAATTCATATTGCTTATGTGTTATGTACCGCTTAGAAACTTTTTAACTTTTTTTTTTTGCTATCTTTGTTAACATCGATTTTTTAGATATGCAAATATGCACAGTAGATAAATATTTCTACAAATGTGCAGATGTATACATATGTACTATGTATGTAAATTTTTCGTTTAATGTATGTATCTGTGCGTTTTATGTAACCATCTTGACGCTACGCGAATGATTTGCTCAGCTGCAACAAAAAAAGGCAATAATAATAATGATAACACAGCAACAAATAATATGCGTATGTGTGTAAGTATAACTCGACGGGCAATAGTTTTAAAGAGCAAAACATCAACAGCAACAAAGCGTGCTTTGCCCAACACTTGCGCATACAACCAAACACACACAAGCGCATGTAATTATAAAATGTGCTTTCGTGGGCATATTTAAACGTTTGGCATTGAAACGAAAGTTTGTGCTGCGAGCAAGGCAATAAATTTGTACGCAAGTGTGTGTCTGTGCATATGTATTTGTTGGCAGCATGTGCTTGAGTATGTGCTCTCTCGTTCACTGTCGCTGCTGCCGCCACCTTCTTTACAATACAGCAGGTTGCCCAGAGTGCTCGACCAACCGGCTACCGTTTGGCTCGGTGTCGTCAGTTTGAATTGTATAAATACATATGTACGTATATATTTTTTATTATAAATTTCAAAGGCACATGTATGCCCCACACACGCAAATACACGCACACCAATTTGCATATGGGTTTGCTTATTTGTCACTCATATGCATGCAACGTAGCGCGCCAGCTAATACAAGTGGGGCCTAACTTCCCAACTGACTAATAACTGACTGACCCAACGTTCGCTCTCGCACCCTTCCCCATCTCTTTTTGTCTACCTTTAAGGCGACCTACAAGCGATCAACCATGCACCTAATTTGGTCCAAGCTATCGACTTAGTCAGGTACAAGCTACTAGTGTGTAGTCTTTCAACTGAGCCAAAGCGCTCTTAGGCATACGCAACACATGTGAACGCATATGTATATGTACATATGTATGTATGCATGCATGAACATACTAACAAATCATTCATTGATCGCTCAATAAGCCAACAGGCCAACCGACCAGCCGACCCACTGACAAATAAATAAATTGCCCCAGCGGAGTTCACAGGCAAATGCATTTAAATTGAGCGCATTCTCGTTAAAAGCAATATTTTAAAAGTTAAACTGCATACATACTTCTTACGAATGTATATGTGCATATGAAGTTAGTATAGTTTTAAATATTGTTATCGGTTTTTTCTGCATGGTGAGTATATAAGTTTAACTTTTTAAGTTGTTTTCAAATGTTTCATATGTGGATATATATGTATGAACAACACATATTAATTATTTTTACTCTCTTTTTGACACTGAATGTTACAGCATCACAGCTGTTTGTCTTGTCTCGAGCCAATTTTTTTCAACAAACAATTTATTTAAAGAAAAAAAACGCACTTTTGAGTCACCACTCCGTAAATCACAGATTTCTTTTAACTATTTTCTCTTGTTGTTTTTTATTTGTATTTTCTTTGTATTCATTAATTTTCAATTAACTTTTAACTTGAATTCTCAAAACCACTTCACTTTGCTTTATTGGTAACCGTTAGCATAGTCGTTGATAGAAAAATAAAATCATTGTTAATTGTCACTAATGAAATGCTTTATCCGCCATATCAACGCACAATTTATTACAGAACAAAAATATGTTCATACGTATATAAATATGTAAGTATGCACGTATGTACATATACACAAATATAAACTAGTTATATACTTCTACTTGTTAAATGAAAATTGTGTATTCTAGTAATAATAGGAAAATACGATTGAAATATATACTAGCAACCAGATTGAGACAGAAACGTACGCTTACGAATGCGATTAAATCGAAAGTGATGATGGCGAGTCAATTTCTCAACGGAAAGCAGCCGTTTATGATTCCACAAGCTCAAATCACTAGAAGCACTCACACGCTATTCAAAGGCATGCAATCCCTCTCACTCAGCTTGCTCTTAACATGCCCACAGGTACCAGTGTGTGTGTATGTATGCATATGTGCTTTTTACACTCTTCCGTTGATACACTCTTTCATATGATATGTTGTCTAGACGTTAGTAAAAATCTGCTGCGCTCTCAATTACAAATGTGACGAAATATGGGCACATGGCTTTCAGCTGATACAGCAAGCACGCTCTGCTCAGACTTACACATAAACGCCTACATATGCTTTGTTTCTAAGAGTATTAGCTCTCATCTGCCTCCAATATCTCAAAGCGCCAATATTATGTATACTCTCGCCAGAGCCAATTTCGGCTTGGTGTGTGCGCGAATGACAAAAGTTTTCATAACCGGTCGGGAGCGTTCATTTTGGAATTTGTGTTTTGCATGTCAAGAGCGTAACAACCACTTTACAGCTGAAAGCATATACGACGTCGCCACATGTGCGCCTCCAACGCCAGCCGCCAACCCAACATCAACTTAAGTGGGCTGCAGCAAATATTAACAAAATGAGTGAGAGAAAACAACACTTTCAATTTTTATAACTACGCAGTATACAAGATATAAGCAAGCAGTGCAAATTTATACAAGGTGTCGCAAAATTAATCACCCTACCGAAAGGTTTATAATTTTTGCAACTGGAGTCGGACGCCAATCATATTTGATACTTGTGGACTAGACAGCTGCAGTATACAAACAGACAAGCATTGGAGCGCGTAAAGGTCAAAATAAAGGCTTCCATCACTCAAAATCATGTTTTTTATTTAGTAAAAAATTTATCCAAGACAATATGGGATGATTAATTTTGCACCACCTTGCGCATATAAAACAAGGCGAATCTATACAAGGTGATGTTGTTTTATCAGCTGATTGGGGCTGATTGTCAAAGTGAGAGAATTTGTAGCTTCTTTCTCTCTTCTTCCTTCAGCTTCAGCTCTCCTTCAGCTGAAATTTGATATTTGTATTTGCAGAATGCAGAATTTTAAAATATAAAATACTACAGAATATAGAAACAAAATTTTAATTGTCGAAAATAAAATTCAGAATCACTAAAAGCCGAATAAAAATAAATAAATATGAATTCGCCTTAAATGTGCATAGAACTAGGGCACAGCATTATGGCGCACATTTTGGATTAGAATCTGCAGTTCAAGCCTCTACGGAAACTGCCCTGTAAGTTTAAGCAGAATTCTGTCATTGTAAGTTTAGACTGAATTCTGTCAGTAATAATCTGTGGCTTGAACTGTCAACATAGCACAGACACTGGGGTGTAGGTGGAAAAAGAACTGGCTGAAGCTCATGGCAAAGTGCTGATTATCGAGTGCATCGAGTTACCAAATCAGACAAAAACAAATTATAAACCAAAGTTTATGTATATATAATTGGCCTTATACCCTTTATTGGGTATTTGGCCGAGCTCCTCCTCCTATTTGTAGTGCGCGTCTTGATACAATATTATTCCACAAATGGTGGGACCTAAAGTTTTATGCCGTCTTCACATGGAGGGTGATCCTTTTATGAGGAGCTTTTTCATAGTAGAAATACCCTCATAGGTTTGCCATTGCCTTCCGAGGGGCGACCGCTATTAAAAAAAAAGTTTTCTATCATACCCGATGTTTTGAACCTGCACACTACCGAATGGTAATCACGCTTCAACGCATTTGGCTACAGCGGCACACAAGGTTTAACAAAGACTATTATGTGAATCTATGGAACACAAGTCCTAAAGATCGTTAATGTAGTCTGAACACTCAAAGGACAACCAATTGCTTCTTAAAAAGGCCAGAACCCAGAAGGGGATCCCTTCAATCCGCATATATATAATCAACAGCCCAATGTGTGTTTCCAGTGTGTAGAAAAAAGAGAATACAGAGCTTGTTCGGTTTATCCTGAACTAAGGAGACTAATTTTTAAGTCAGATGTGTTAGAAGTGGGCCATATACACAAATTCCGCAACCACAGGCAACCAACGTGTCTGTATTGTTCAGTCGTTGTTGTTGTTTTAACAGCATAGGTAGCCTTGTCAGTGTAGGCATATCATCGGTCGTCTTCGTCTAGCTCATCTAGGGGTAGGCCCAGGAAACATGCTTTTTCGACAGGTTGGGTCCAGAGGGAGAGGGGGGTTAGATGAGTCGGTTTAAGGGGGCATGTGAAGAGGTGGTTAGTGTCGTGCGGCGTACCTTCACATGCCGGACATGTGTTTGGTATGTCGGGGTCGATTCTGGATATGTAGGAGTTTAACCTGCTAAAGTCGTCTTAGGCTAATGCTACCGAGACTTACAATAACTCTGGGTCATCCAAAGTGCTTTTTAAACCAGGAAATAAGATGAGCCCAGTGAAATTATAAATCAATAGCGTAACACTGAATCCGACCATCACACGGATAAACGATGGTCTGAACTGAAGTCGATCCTTTGATAGTCGCGTTTAACTAGTCAAGAGTACTTCATACTGCCAATATAGCGACTCTGTTCGACGACATGCTGGGCTCAGCCCTCACATGTCAGGCTGAGCAATGGTTCATAAATTAACTGTATGATTAACTGTAAGCTTCTACAACAATAACACATACCTTTCCTATTCGATCATCCTGTCACCGGATATGCACTGTACAAACCCAATAGACGTTGTACGGTTTATCGGTCTCAGAAAATGGAAACGAAGACAACTATCGAACCGCCTTATTAGGTGGAATGAAAACAGAGTAAAATAATAATGAAAATGGGTTTATTGTTTTTCAAAATAGTCTCCTTTGAAGTCAATCCACTTCTGCATTCGCTTGAACAAATTTTCAAAGCAATTTTGCCACTCGGAAGTGGATACTACTAAACGAGCTGTTTAAAGACTTCAACAACTTCTTCAGGTGTTGAAAAGCGTTGGATGATCGATCATTAATTCGATCTTTAGTTTACTCAAAAACTCTATTGGGTGTTGGTGAAACATGATTCGTCTTCGGCGATTGGTTTCCCTTAATTCTCCAAAACTTCTGGCAAGCAAATGGCTGTATACCGCTCAGAACTGACTTTTTAAGTTTCTCTAGTGGTACAGTTGCGACATGACCAGATTTTCCAGCTTAAACGAAAAAACAGGCAACCATTTCTTTGAGGTGCTTCATCCACGAACAACTTTTGTTAGATTAAGATTGCCTTGGAGCACCCATACTGTCGATTGCTGATTTGTGTCCGGTTCATATGCATAAATCCAAGATTCATCACCTATTGCGATATGTTATCGACATGCTTTGAGCCACCGCGACTAAGTTTCTTCAACGCTTCTTTACACTAGTCGGCACGAGTTCTTTTTTGGGTGAGGTGCAGCGCACTAGACGGGGTTG
Organism: Anastrepha ludens; assembly: GCF_028408465.1. Lineage (NCBI taxonomy): Eukaryota > Metazoa > Arthropoda > Insecta > Diptera > Tephritidae > Anastrepha > Anastrepha ludens. The sequence continues at coordinate 105,360,846 of NC_071498.1, forward strand.
CTTTACCGAGGTGGCAGCCCTTGGTCAAGAAAACCCGGAATCACTCCGATACGTAAAACCGGTTGCCACGAGAATGGGAGTCTACGGCGACCCTCTTTACCAACTGGACGAAGGAGGCCAAACTACGGTTTAAGGTGAAAATCAATGAAAGGTGAAAATCGATAGTTTTCTCTCCATCTTGACAGCAGTCGGCAGCCTTTGGAACCAAAGAAGTGTTGCTGGCGACCGTCTTTTCGCCTGGTACCAGTGATTCGCAGGGGACAAAGATCCACACCTATCAAAATACTGCTAACAGAAGAGCCTCGGGTTAGCTCCTGATGTCTTGCCTGCACACGCTTCACAATAAGCGTTCCATGCTCCCGGTGCACAATAAAATCCTCAGCAAGCGGTCAGCGCTTGGGTGTTACTGCAGGAATCACCCTGCAAGCATTTGCTAGAGCTTGGTCCACCTTTTAAGCGCGTCAGGAGGCATTCTTCGGTTACAACGACGAGACCACCATCACGCTCCCCAATGCCCTAATCGGAGTCCAACCTCCACCCAATGCTGGCGAAGATCTTCAGCTGAACTTACTGTCTGCATATTCTAATAGGTTAAACTCCTACCTATCTAGAATCGAACCCGACATTCTCAATAGATGTCCGGCATGTGAAGGTACCCCGCACAATAAAAACCACCAATTCACATGCTCTTTTAAGGCCTTTCGCTTAACACCCAACCTGTCGAAACAGCACACTTCCCGGGCCTACCGTTAGACGCGTTAGACGATGACGATCTGAGAGTACACCGTACGGGCAAGTTCCAATGAATTGCTACAGCAACCACAACAGCACTTTTTTCAATTTTCAAATTATTCGGTATCCAACAAGAACAAATCTTATTATATTGAACATTCAAGCTGCTCCCAATAATACCCAAGGATGCCTCACAATACGTTATTGCGACGACCTTCACGACATTTATCCTTCAATGGTCGACAGCCACGTTGGAACTCTTTATACCTGCGTTTCATAGTGGCTAAGTGTGGTGCTTCAACGCCAAAAGTCAAAGTAAAACCAATGCACTCTTGGCTCGATAGTCCACGTCAAAAATCGTAATAAATCATCGCACGAAGATTTTCACGAGTTAATTTCCATATATTGGGCGAGATGAATTTTTCAACTCACTGAAATAAGAACAACTAAAGCTCGTAAGTAAAAACGTAATGTGTAATTTTGAGCTAAAAATACCAAACTTTTTGATAAAAATGTCCAATTACAGCTCATCACACGTAGTGTTTCGAAGGCGACCCTTTTAAAAGGCTCTCTACATAAAACATTTATTTCAAATTCTTATAATTGTTTTAATAAAATATAATAATAAATGAAAATACTTCCAATATCAATTAAAAACTTTAATAATAATATAGTTTTTGTCTTTTATTCAAAATCTGTTATTACTTCAAATAGCTAGCCAACGAAAGACTTACATATGTATATGGATTAATATCAACCTTTCTGGTTGGGAGTATCATAAATTACAGGAAATATCATAAAGTAAAACGTGAGTTAATGTTACTTTTATCACAAACACACACAAAAATGTGAATAAATTAAAATATTAAAGCGATATAATTTCATGATAAAAGAAAACGTGTCATATATGTACATATATGTGCATAACGTTTGCAGTCAAAAAACTATTACAAACTATTTATTCAGAAAGGTTTAAAATTATGCATTGTTCGAAACGTTCCATTGATGTGAGATTCACGTGTTTCAAAACGAAAACTAAACATACAGGACAGGTAAATTAATCGAGATTCTTAAATCAGCCATGATGTTGTAATATATATGCTTGCGTATCCAATGGACAAAGACTAATTGCTTCAACACTATCCGACCTTTGAGGGGATTGTAGGAATGTTAGACTTGTGTTGTAAACACCAGTGATTGTATCAAACATTAGCAATTTGGTCAAGTTAATCTGGAATTCAAACAATATATTTATTCACACAATGTAAATTAGTGTTTCTTAAACATTACTGCCACTTACAAAGCCTGTTTGCTGATCGCCCGCACGGCACTGCAATAGCAGTGTGCGATGTACTACCACTCCAGTATTCATTAACGAATCCTTCGATTTGCGATCACGCGCCACGGGCAACTTCGCTAAAGACGGCGGTAGATTTCTTAAAACGGCAATGGATGTATCCTCACCGACACCTCCTCGTTTTTCGCCAAAAGCCGCCTGTACGCCCAACCAATTATTTTCAATAAAAATAAATTTATCCAATGGATGAAGTAACGTTTGCGAAGCCAAGTGCGCCATTGGAGTTAAAGCACCTGACGGATGGGTTTCAGAAAGCAATAGGCAGGTGTCTATATGCTCTACAACAACTCGGAATATATGCATCACTGGCTGATTGTCCAGCACTCCTTGACCAAGACCTCGCTCGTCGTCATGCGTTAGGCGACGATCTTGCATTATTTCTAGTTCGCCTGAATTTAACGACGACCCACCTAAAGGTTGTCCCGTCAGCAATGTCAGACGCAATGCGTCGTCTTCGATGTACGCAGATGATGGTATGGGATAGTAGTTTGCTTGCAGCGGCAGTTTGGCCAAACGTCGGCGCTTAATAATCTGCAATTGAGTTACAATTTTTATAAGCATTCAAAAAACAAAAGTAACTTGGGGGTAATACCTGTAAACCATTGAGATCGGTATAAAATAGGTCGGCACTCTTGATTTGAGTCAGAAAACGCATAACAATCTCAGTGTTGTCCATGCGCCCAATATCCACTAGGTTTTGTATTTCAGGTGCACCACCACGTAGTAACGTCTGATGTACTACAAATGGCAACCCAACAGTTACACTCGCTTCCAAAGGACCTTCGCTTACAAGCACAGTAGGAGGTCCCATATCGACCAATGGTGTCGCCGGTCCAAGTGGCATGAACAAATAGGCACCTGATGTATCACCGCTGCTATATTTATAAAATTTCAATTTTATGGGTATATGTGGTGCATGGGCGTCGATTTGGATGGACTTTAAAAGACCGTCGCCACTAAAAGCGACAGTTGGGCCTCCGGCCACATGCAGCGAAATCGGGCGATGCTCTCCAAATTTCACTTCATGTGGGTAATTTCCTAAGCTAATCGATATTGGGTTTGTAGTCAAAATGAGATTCGTCGCATATGAGGTATGTCTGAAAGTACAAAAAGTTAGAGCAGTTCACATTTATTGGCATTTGTTGTTGGCATACTTCTGTTGACTTGGTTGCGCTTGTATAATGTATGTGACCAGGCCTAAGGGTGGGACATTCGCCTTGAATAACAATCGATACTTCGTAGTGGATGCTTGCGGTGTGATACTATTCGAAGGTATGTGACGATGCCACGTCCAAACGGGTGTGATTTGCACTTCTACAGGATTACCATGGAAGTCCGTTACACTCATATAAGGACTTGAAACATAAAAATCAACTAACTCTTCGCGCCATCTCGCCAGAGAATTATGTAAAACAATGTGTTTAAGCGGCAATTCCTCGCCCAAAATAATCGTGCTACGACTGTCACTAGGTCCGGGCCAGCGGGAATCATCCAGATAAAAGTAATGAAATTTGTAGTCTGGTATATAGATCTTAGAAAGTATAAACAAATTATTAAATGGTCGTACATGGAACTAACAAACATTTTTTATTACATACTGAAGGTTTGGTAAGCAGTCTGTAAACCGCCTGCTGCATTACGAATTGGCATGTTGTCACAGCGTCCAGCATACGGCGCGCATAGTCTGTCACCACATGAGTCTTGGCTGTACCTGTTATACCGTCGTGATGTTGAAACAGCGATAGTTCGCGCCGTGCATTTTGAAGCATTACATCAAATTTTGCTGAAGGGTCCCATGGACGCCATGCGTGTAACATCTCTGCAGCGCGCACATAATGCAGCAAAACACGATCAAGCCGCTTGTAGTACGGACGTGATGTGTAGTAGCCTGACCAGTAGTTGTCAACGCGATCAGCATAAGTGAAAAAATCACCACTTAGTACAGGGAATTCACGCATAAGTTCGCGCTGTTCCTGATGCACAGCATCGAAATATTGCTGCAATGTACCGAACTTGGCCTCCACGAAATGCCGATGCTCCGAATTGATGTGATCGAAGAGTGCTTCATAGTTGACTCGCTGCACATCCCATTCAGTGCTTTGGCTGAAACGAAAGTCATCACCTAAGGGTATCAGCAGCGCGTTAGTGCGATATAACTCAGCCTTTTTCTTCCACTGGTCTACCAGCATTTCCGCACTAAAAATGTTCAATTTAAGAATAATTAGTATTTAATGTTACAAAACTAGAGCAGGTTTTACCGTTGCGCCACGTTGTGTTCAGTGATCGGTTGTGGTGGTACCCGCCAAGGACAAGAAAGCCCAAACTCGTGCATGCGTTTAAAATCGAATTGACAGCAAATTTTCGGATCTGGCCCACACGTATGGGGAATATCATAGGAATAGAATGGCATCATATGAGTGAAAAGACTTGTGCTGCCTGAAGTATCTACAAAATATAAAGAAATAAACTATGAAAGCCAAAAACAGCATTTAAGGTATGGAACAAATACCCCAAAGTTGTCGCCAGTAGAATTCCAACTGCCTTTTGAGCGCTAACTCCTTTTTAACTGAGTAATGCGTGCGTTGTATGAGAAGATTCTGAAAACCAGACTTTTTTAATATATAAGGCAAAGTAGGGCTGTGACCAAAGGGATCAATGGACCACGAAGACGTTGGTGTAACGTTAAAATGTTGCTTAAGCCATGTTTGTCCTTCGGTGAGTTGCAATAAAACACTTAACCAATGGGAGTTCGCTTCATCTGGCATGACCCAACCACCGGTAACAAATTCCAGTTGACGATTTTGCACAATCCTAAAAACAAGTTTCATCATTAAATTTTGTTTAGTTTGAAAACGTGTGCGTACTTTTTCATTTCAAGCTTATTATGCTCTCCAAGATCTTCGTAGAAGCGTGAAAAATACGATATCTCCGCCCAGATAAACGTCATGTCCGGATTCTCGCGCAAATGCCGCAATGCATTGGACAATATGTGTTTGGTGTCGTGTTCATAGTAGTCATCAAATGTTTTAACCCAACCTAGGAAAATAAATTAAAATTTCGATTGTTACACTCGTTATAAAATTAATTAAATATGTTTTTTTACCTGGATCATTGTGAGAGTGTGGCACTACAAACACTTTTAATTTGTTATGCTGATTAAAACGTAATGGATCGTATTTAACGTTCCAGCCCTGCTTCCAAACACCGCCATCAATATCAGCAAACGTCCACTCATTATACATGTCTAACATCTAAAAATTAAATAGTCATCCAAGTGCCTTTTATTAGTATTATTTATTTCATGTACCTGCACATCTGGCTGTGGAACCTGCTGAAAGTCAAAACTACATTGGTCCGGTTCTGATAGTACAGGTTTTTCCAAAATTTCACGATCCTGTTGATGTTCTAACTGATTTTGTTCTCGGCGCTGTTCATTACTTTGCTGCCATTGGCGATCCAAACGATTTTTCAAATGTCTCATTTCCTGCCCATGTCGGTGTAGTCCATCCTCCAAAGATTGCAATTTAGAAACGATTGCTACATAATTTGGCTGACGTAAAAAATAAATTAAAGTAATTAAAAAGTAATTAGTAGGCAAATATTGTTAGAAAATTACCTTTTTATCTTGCGCGGGTGCCGAGAAAATTATTAATAGATAAAGAAGCAACAACACAACCGTACAAATGCCGCATAAAATCAGGGTATACCGTCGGCGTAAGCGAAACATTGTGCATCAACAAACTTCTGCTGTTTCAAAGCCTACCTTGAAAATACTACTTGCCGACGTCTAATTTACAAGTTCAGTAATTATAATTTACATTAAACCTCTTAACATTTTCACGAATTGACAACACAGCTGAAAAAAGTTGTTACAAAAGGTATTAATGCTAAATGATCGGAGTTGAGGCTAGACGCAGGGTGACAAAAAGGCAAACTATTCCCAAATTTTTAATTTTAAATTTGCCATCAAGTTGTATACATTTTTTCTTTCAAGTTTTCTTTCAATGACTATGGTAGCAACCTTTTGGCCAAAGAAACCTGTTATGTATCAGTTAGTAAGTAGGGGAAATATGAACCTCCCTAATAAGAATAGAACCTAATAATACGTTCACATATAAGTAGATGATCTACTTTTACGAGCTTAACTCCCAATCCGTAATTAAAAAGCGAGATTTCACATACAAAATTTCTTTCCAAAAATCTGAGATTATAAAATAGTCCTAGATTATAATCAAATAGATCATTATTTTTACGAGTGTAAAGAAAAACGTCGAAGTAAAATCTAAATAAAATAGAAACAGGTTTGTAGACACAATTCTAAAAAAATATTTGGCAGATATTATTAACTATGCATTCATATAACAGTGTGTTTCCTCTTATTACTTAGTATAAAATGTAATAACAAATTTCGAATGCATATTGCTTACGGATTCCCTCCAACTGCTTGTGAGTAGCAGCCAATTGCGCAATTAAATTAGCTATTCTATCTCCTTGTATTTTCTCTTCTGTATCTTCATATATAAATAATGAAGAAAAACTTTTTACAACAGTATTGACAGCTGAATGTCAACTTTGCAACTTTGCAACTGCCATATGTGAACGAGTAGATTATTTTTGTGGATTTATTGGTAATTAATGCATATGTGAACGTATTTTTAAGCACGAAAAAGTAGATAATAAAAAGAATAAAAGTTTCATTTTGATTTTATTTATACATTAGAAGTTTTAAGTTTGCCTTGTATGAAAAGCAGCCCCATTTTTAATAATAATAAATAAATAAATAAAAAAACTAGGGCCTGTCAGACTCACGCACGGTAGAAGTGAAACTTCTAAGTTGGTTGTTCCATGCATGGGAGCCCCGGTTTAGATCTCTCCCCCCTCTCTCGTGTTAAATTCAGGTTTTCATATTTTTTTTCTATATCACGCCACATAAATTTGTACTATTTATTTTTGTCCTTATTAGCTTCAAATTTGACACTTGGGTGCAGTGTTGCACTTGACGCTGACATTTCTTTGCACTTCCAATGGTATTTTTTGCCTACTTTTGGCGCGTTAATCTATTTGCTTTGATCACCGAAACGGTTGAAATGTCATTTTACAACCTTCTACTTCCACTATCGTCACTCGTTTGGTAAACGCACTCATTGTATCGCTTCGTCTCCTCCATACCTACCATCTATTTACTTCACAGCAGTTTCTTATTGCTTTCCCGCTAACACACATTCAATCGGCGCTTTATCTGATACTCACACACAGCACTCATTTGCACGGGCTATGGCTATCTATAATACCCGTTGTCGGTTGTCGATTGTCGGTTGCCTGCATGTCGCCAGTCTACTTCAATGCTTACTTGTGTGCTATATACATTTCGGCGTGTCTCGGTGGCTCCCTCACATCGTTCAGCGCTTGCGATGCGCGAGAGCGAATAGGCGAGAGTGGGAAGGAGCAGCTGCTCCTTGGCCCCGCCCATTTGACAGATTTCGGTAACGCTCCGCTTGGGGCCCCCGACGCGCCGAAAGAAGTTTCACTTCAATAAATAAATAAAATCAACTATTTTCTTAATTGAATTTTCTGATAGTTTCCTATATCAACTTGTTAGTTACCTCAAAACTACAGATAATTTTTCTTCAGGTTATATTGACTTTGGGATACGATCCGTTGGTTTTGCCATATTTTGTGTAGTTAAGAACGTAATCGAACAAAATTTCAGTTAACGAAAATATTCTCGGTACTTGTTTTCGGTGATGTATATAAAAGTTCTAATTGAATTTAACGTTCATTTTACTGCACAAAAAAGGGGCACCGCTCCTAATGCTTTACTACTAAAGATATTCATAGTTGGATTAGTTTCGGCTTATCTTGCGAAATACCAACCTAAAAACCGCAATTAAGTCGTAACTACTTTTAAATATTCTACGGTATGAAAGAAGACAATACGCAAAAAGAGAATATGAAGTCGATTGACATGACAGAACAGAATTCGCCAAAAAATAATAGCTGAGGCTTGCTGTTCCCTTAACACTTCAGATACGAGTACTTCGTGCAATAAAATCTCTAAAGAACGTACATGCAAATGTAAGATTAAGTAAAATATTTAATTTTTCATGCTGCCTATAGACTTGTTAAACAATTTTTGTTTAGTTAACAGCTTTCTATCAATAAACATTGGACTAAACTAAAACGAAAATTTAACCATGTTCTGTTGAAAAGGTACTCATTGAAAATAAAAATGGTATTGGAAACTATTATAAATATTATTGTTAAAGCTAAAGTTTCTTATTTTTAATAATACAGGATGGCTGATAAATTTTGCTACATTAAGAAACTCAAATAACTTTTTTTTTAGTGTATGGAATTCATTTATTTTTTTTTTCAAGTTGAAGGTCATTAAATTTTATTAAATGTGGCTTAACTAGTTTTAAAAATAATTGAATTTAAATGCCCCCCATGCTCGTTGACACAAGTGCGGCATCTTAGTAAAAAGTTGTTCATTGCTGCTTTGAGAGTTGCGACAGGAATAGCCGCAATTGTTGCCCGAATGGATTGTTTTAGTTCATCCAAATTTGTTGGCTTTGTTTTATAAACTTCTTGTTAACATAAACCCCACAAGAAAAAGTCAGGTGCAGTAAGGTCAGGCGACCTGGGGGGCCAACGAAATTCGGAGTTTCTTGAAATCAGTTTATTGGGAAATTTTCGTCGCAACTCTGTCATAACAGTCTGGGCTATGTGAGACGTTGCCCCATCTTGTTGAAACCACACAGAGTTGAAAGGAATTCTCTTTCGGCGTAGTTCTGGATAGAAAAATTCTTTCAGCATTTTCAAATAACGGTCTCCAGTAACCGTAACGGTGTGACCATTTTCTTCAAAAAAATAAGGCCCGACAATACAGCGTGAAGAAACCGCACACCACACTGTCACTCGAAGAGGATGCAATTCCGTCTCGTGGAGTATCTGTGGGTTAGAAGTACTCCATATTCGACAATTTTGTTTGTTCACATTGTTGTTTAAATCGAAATGGGCCTCATCAGACATGAAAAGGCAGTTTAACATGTTTTGGTCTTCTTCCACCATTTGCAGAATCTTCTGGCAAAATTCCAAGCGAATCGGCAAGTCTGCTGCATTCACATTGTTAACCATTTGAATTTTGTAGGGAAATAAGTCTAAATCTTTGTGCATTATTGTTTGCAAAGACTGTCGGCTGACACCAAGTTGAGCAGATAAGCTTCTTGTTGAAACCCTTGGATTGCTTTGTATAGCTGCAGCTACAGCAGCGATCGTGTCCTCCGTCCGAACTGGTGGGTTTCGATGATAAGGCCTTCTTGCGACTGTTCCTTGCTCAGCAAAATTATTCACCAGTCTCATTATGGTCCATCTGCTCGGGGGATCGCCGCCAAACATCCGCCTGTACTCTCTCTGTACCAAAACTACGGACTCCAGTGCGTGATAGCGGCGGACTATCCAAATTCTTGTTTGCGTGTCCCAGTTATCCATTTTAATAAATTTTAAAGGTCAATCTGCAAATTAAAACAAAAATGGAACAGATAACTTAAAAAGAAAAAAAGTTATTCAATTTTTTTTTGGTAGCGGCTTTCATCAGCCACCCTGTATTATTATTAAAATTGCCAATATTTAATAAAACTATTCATTATTTGTAATAAAAATATCGATGCATCTTGACGTTGCTCATATCTACAACTGGTTTTTATGTTATGTAAGCTGCAGTGCGAAATACACCAGCCAAGTGGCTTGTCAAACAAAACACCAATTCCGCATTGGGTTTCATTTATGTGTGTATGGTAAATTTGTCACTGTCGTAACAAAATGTTCGTACGGTGTGGATGCCACGTTTGTTGTATCTCGTTTGGTTATGTTTTGTGCAATTTTTCCTAACAATTTTTCAAATATGGCCTTGCTCATTTGAACATTATTTTCAAAATCGTTTTCAGATACTTGCATTCGAATTCTTTTAACAACTTTGTTTGCCGTACTATTGGTCGTTGCGTACATCGCTGTTTGCTATAAATTATTTTCCTTTGCGTTCTTTTTTACGCTTTATGAATATAGTATGCCAAATTTATTTATTTAGTTATTTTTTTGGCCTTAAAAATTACTACGAAAAGCACAAAGTAACTTACAACTAATTGCAAGTAATAATTTCAAAAACTAAATAACGGAACTCAAAAGATTCAAAATATCTGCTCTTTAAATATAAAAATCCAGAGTAAATAAGATAATTAGATAAATAATTAGCCCTTCTTATATCGTTGGTTATATCGTAAGTTACGAGCTGCACGTAGGGGGCCATCAAATTTTATTTGTTCTAACAAATAAGAGCAATCAATTACACTACTGACGATTTTATAAATAAAATAAAGGCTTAATTTGAGAATACTGGTTCACCAAATGTTAAAGAAGGGAACTTTTACAAAATGTATAACAACATCACTGTGGGCATTGATAACAATCAAAAGTCCTTTATTTAGTGAAAATTCTTACAATAATTTGCGTAAAATAAACATTTTGTGAAGGAAGAACAGTTACAACTTTATACTTTGCCACTTAGAAGCAGAACAATGTAAGCGCGCTAATTTCGTAAGTTACGAAAATCAAATTTCATTTCGTAATAATTATTAAAGTATTTGGATACGAGAGTGTACTGCACTTTAATAATATTGGCACTACAGATTGAATTGACACATTATTATTGGAAGCACTGAAAAAGTGATTTTTCTATAATGGCCGCCTGAGTACGTCTAGTAAAATAAACAAAATTGGTGAAAAATTTCATTTTTTACATGAAAACTATTCAATGTTAGCAAAAAAGTGTTAAAATTGAATATGTATTAGTTCGCAATACCAGCTGATTGATTAAAACTCCTTTTTACCAAAAATTTATACAAAAATGGAGTAAAGTTGTTTAGAGTACATCGTGAAAAAGTGGTCAAACAAGAAGTTTTGAATATAAAAAAACATGCACTCTCAAAGCCAATTGTGAATACACAAGAAACTTAAGATTGGTCAATTTAAGGTTCAATTCCCCAAATGATACAATATAAAAATAGTGCTCTTGGCGGCACGACCGTTAATACTAACGCGAACACTAGCACAGTCCAAACTGCTGGTACGGCTCCCACACAGACGCTACAACAACCATCGGCTGCCCCCAACGCACAGGTAAAGGCAACTTTTGTTAATGCTACACCTACAGCACAGGGAATAGCTACGAATAGCAGCAACAATGTACCACTGCAACAAATCATCAACTTGCAGCACCTGCCTCAGCAATTTGTGCAGGCCTCAGCTTCGACGCCTCAGCATACTCAAGCTATACCAACTCAAAATATGTTTCAAATTGTCCAGCCAATGCAAACGGTAACCATTGACGGACAGGAAGCCATCTTTATACCAAACTTGAATGCTGCTCAATTGGCGTCATCCGCGCAACCCATAAATTTTAATGGGCAACAAGCGTTCATAACACCCAATGGACAGATAGTCCGTGCACCGACTGCCGGCCCCGCGCCTACTGCAATGCAGTTGCAGCCTGCAACACAATTCATACATGGTTTAGGACAAGCAATGCAATTGCCGCCAGGTGTTGGTGCAGCAGAGCAAGCGTTGTTTACTATTCCTGGAACTAACATACAGGTACCTGTTGTAAATGCTACTGTTCAGCAACAGCAGCAACACCAAATATTGCAACAACAGCAGGGTCAGACACAATCTACAAATAATTCTGGGAATGCAAGTGGTTCTAGCAGTGGTAGCTCATGCTCTTCTTCACAGCCAACGACTAGTTCAACACAGGTACCGCCAAATTCTCAAGCTACAACGTTGCCAAGTACCATCACAATACCAGGAACTAACATTCAGATACCAACATCGGTGGCAGCATCAAATGGTTTGCTTGGAAATTTGAATAATCTTTTGGGGAATGGCTCAATAAAGCTAGAAAACGGCCAGACTTTGCAAAACGTTCAAATAAGACCGGCGGGAACGGCAACTAACGCGAACCCAGCAACAAGCGCAATGCCGCAATTTATACAGTTTCCGCATGCACTGCAACAACAAGCTGCTCCAGCTTTGCAACAAACCGTTGCCGTGCAAATTCCAATTCAGACTGGTGGTGGCCAAACTATATACCAAACAGTGCACGTGCCCGTGCATCAACTAAATGCAGCCGGTCTGCCAAATTTATTGCCCGCTCAAGCACTGCCAATGTCGGCTGCACTACCTCCCACCCAAATGCAAATAATACCACAATTCGCACAAATTGCGCAAATTGTTACACCCAGTGGACAAATACAGCAGGTGCAGCTGGCGCCATTGAATGCGATGCCATATCCGCAGCTACCCCCGAATGCAAATATTATACACATTCAACATCCTCAACAGCAGCCCACGTCAAACAATCAACAACAGCAGCAAGCAGCTGCTGCTGCGGCCGCTGCTCAAGCTGCTGCCACTGTTCAGCAACACCAGCAACAGGTAAACTCACTGTTATGAAACCATTTATACATTATTTAAGAAAATCTAATTCACCCACAGGCCGCCCAGCAACAACAGCAACAACAACAACAGCAGCAGCAGCAACAACAGCAACAGATATTGAACGCACTGAATGCAGCATCAGAATCTGGTATCCAATTGCCAACGAATCAGTCAATCACAATAACCAATGCACAGGGCCAGCAGCTAACCGTTATACCCGCGCAGCAACTACAGCAACTTCGAACTACATCGGCGTCGTCTGCTCCAGGCAACACTTCTAATCTTATACAACTTCAACAATTACCTGGCCTACAAGCGTTACCCATCCAAAATATCCCAGGAATAGGACAAGTCCAAATAATTCAAGCGAACCATCTGCCACCTCAACTGCAAGGGAGCTTCCAACATGTAATTTTGCCGCAGCAACTCCAACAACAGCATCAACTTCAGCAGCAACAACAGGTTCAAATGCATTCTAATCCAGGCGCGGTGCTTAATCCAGCACAAACATCTCTTCCTCAAACAGGCACAACTACGTCAACGACAAGTGCAAACTTGGTGCATCCGAAGCAAGAACCCCAAAGCCCTTCCCAAGCCCAACACACGCTTATAACGAACATAAAGCAAGAGCCCCCAGATCCCAGCCAAACTCCTCAACAAATTAAATGGGTAGTGCCACAGAACATGACCGTAAATCTACAGCAACTGCAATCTCAGCAACAGCAGCAAGCCGATCAGTCACATCAATCATCCAACGAGAATGCATCAATACCTTCGTCATTGCCCACATCTATACAAATTACAGCCGTCCCGCAAGCACACAGTTTTACCATCACACCTGCCAATCAAGCGCGCGCCACCATGCTAAAGACGCAGCCAACAACTATGACAACGGTAAGTGGTTTGACATCGCAAACTAACCCAGTTATGTCGCCCAACACAACCGTAACCTCTAGCGGCGGTGGAACCCAAATCACAATAGCAACCGCGCCGGCAACACTAACTCAACAGATGCAACAGCAGCAGCAGCAGTTACAACTTCAGGCAATACAAACGCAAATAAATTCTGCAAATACTCCAGCAACAACAGCGCCAGCAGCAGCAACAACATCTGTTAATGTGAACATCAACGTCAACGAAGTTAGTACGGGTGGTGGCACTAGCACCGGCATGGGTAACGTGGGTACTATTAACTCCAATACCGGTGCTAATAATGTAGGCGGTATTGAAACAAAGCCACGCCTTAAGCGTGTTGCTTGCACCTGCCCAAACTGCACGGAAGGTGAAAAGCATGCTGATCGCAAACGCCAACATATCTGTCACATACCGGGCTGCAATAAAGTTTACGGCAAGACGTCACATTTGCGTGCTCATTTACGTTGGCATACCGGCGAGCGGCCTTTTGTCTGTTCCTGGTTATTCTGCGGAAAGCGCTTTACACGTTCCGATGAATTGCAGCGTCATAGACGTACCCATACTGGGGAAAAGCGTTTTCAGTGCCGAGAATGCAATAAAAAATTCATGCGCAGCGATCATCTATCAAAACATATAAAGACGCACTTCAAAGCGCGTTCACCACTGGATATAATCGAACTTAATATGAAGCCGGAGGATAAAATGGCTACACAACAAATTGGGGATAATGGTAATAGCATTCAGGATGGCAGCGAAGCGTCAAATATACCGAAAAGTATTAGAACAGCCAATGGAATTTTAACAATTGAGCTACCAAACTCTGCGGTGTCTAGTGCAGCTACCACGCTCGCTGGCGCGAGTGTTACCAATAATGCTGGGGTAAATGGATCAGGCGATATAACACAATTGACGACAGGAAACAATTTGATGGTGCAATCGGGAGACGATGACGATGAAGATGGTACTAGCGATAGCTACGGTGATGAAGAGCTTGATGATGATGACGAGATGGATGAAGACAATGACAGTACTGGCGATGAAGAGAAGATGACAATTACCGTTAGTGAAATTGGTGAAAATTCTAATTAACATACGGAGGTACTGTTCATGGAACAGTTCGGATTTAATCAATTCTAATTGCGGTTTCGTATTTAATGTAAATATGGTATAAAAATGTTAGTTTTTTGTATTAGTGTAGTGTTTTAAATTATCATATAATATGTAATGTAAGTACATTTAATACATAATTTGATAAATAATAAATAATTTGAGTTAGGTGTAAATATTTACTTAAAATAGGTACAATTTTATGTATTTGCGTTATATTTACTTGTGGCTAATAAATTATTATTTTTTTGTAATTTGTATTTAAACACAATGTAAAATATACATGTTTACATTAATCTAATCGTTTTATATCACACATATATTACTTATAGAATTTCAAATTCAAAAATATCGAGTTTATTGTAATATATGAGAACGCCAGGCAGAATATAAAGAGAAATAAATTTAGTTACTAACGAAATAAACAACTTTTAATCTAAAACTTTATACAAGTATTGTTTTTCGTTTTTCAAAAGCGACGGCGGTAATCACTATAGTCGTGCCCATGATGATCGGGTCTACGTTAACACTAACCGTACCGGTGTACCTATTCTTACCGCACCCGTTTTTCTTTTTTTTTTTTCAAAATTCAGCCTTGCAATGAAGGCAAGTAACAAAACGGAAATAATTTATTTTGCCCAAGTTTCACTGATGATTAGTTGTGATTTCTTTATTAAGTACCGAGGAAATGTACCTGTTAAAATTTTTAATAAAATCTGTTCTGTGTTTGTTCACTGAGATCATTGGGTCCTAGTTTTAAAAAGATATTAGTTGAAGTTCGAAAATAACAAAATATTTTTTCCATTTCTCAAATAAATAAAGAGGAAAAAATTGTTTTTCCGAGTCATTTAAAACGACGCAACAATTCTTAATGAAATGGAAGCACAGTATTTGTGTATCACCAAAATCGTTTAATCAAACATTGCACACTCATTGCTTTGCTGTTACTAATCCTAGTATGAAAACTAATGTAATCGGACCGCATGCAACTAACTTCAGCTAAAGCAACGGCATTTCGAGCAAAAAGTTACATATCTTCATGAAATTTTTACTCATACGCATAGGTTGTCAGTTAAGGTAGATGAAGGTTATTGATTGCCTATTGAACACGTACAGCTTCTATGTACTCGTATAACGGTAACTTTCAAAATTTAATATTTTCCTAACTAATGTGGACGATTTTTTTAAAATTGGTGGAGAATTTAAGCCAAAAGAGTTTATTTATTTAAAAATATTCGAAGTGAGCAATCAATCATTTTATAGATATCTTAAGAGGACGTGGGTTGTTTTTGTTGTAACATGTTAAAACTTTCCCCAGAAATTTTCGGAGAGTTCTATTAAAATAACCAAGCGACCATACGGATTTACGTCGTTTCCACAACAGTCGGTTCTACGTTACCGAAACGACCCGGATTTATATCCGGCCAAGGACTGTCACTCCGCAGCATTCCCCGATGTAAGTATGAGGAATGCTTATGCTGCTACAACAGCAACAATCCGTGCCACTCCGATAAAATAGAGCCGATCGTCGGGGGTGTAATATAGTGTTCACATTGTATAAAAGAAGTTAATGAATAATTAAAATGAATTAATTATTATTTTAACTGTAATTGATTTTCTCCTTTCCGTTACACCATTGCCTCTTACCTTTACATTCATTATAACCGGTACACAATACGCTTTACTCATTTCAGTTTGTATGAAAGCAAATCATAATTCATTGCATACTACTTAGTTACACACATTTCTTACTATAGTTATTCAGTCGCATATCTTACTGGTAGCACTGGTCAACTACGAAATTCACCAATGTATACAAAACAATTTTCTCAACAACACAACAACGAATGTTGGGGGAATGCAAAAAAGCCGTGAACGAAATTGAACAACGAAAGTCGGAGAACGAAGAAGAGAAGTAAGGAAGAAGTGTGGTTATTTAGCTAAACGCAAACATTTTCGCATAAAAAAGTAATAAACCAACAGTTTTACGTTCAAGCTTACGAGGAAATGTAAAATACAACTTTAAGAAATAAAAATTAAAAGAAAACAACAAAAAACAGGATAAAAAGCAGTGCGAAAGCAATTCAGCGAAACGAAAAAGGGCGCCCCAGTTTCATCTATATCAGGCTCTGTATTTTTTTTTAGCTGTTTGACGTCTGCAGTGTCCAGCGGCATTGCATTTGTAGCAACTCCGCTAAAAAAAATAGTTAACGAAAAAGCGGAAACATTACTGTTGTACAAAGGAAAGTGTACTAGCTATCTGGCTCAAGCAGCAGTGGAAACGGCAAATACCCACAGCAGCAATAACATCAAAATTGGCAATAGCTGTAACGGCAGCACTGATTGCAACCAGGTCTTGATCGTACGCGGTGGCTGGCTCGGAAGTACAGAAACATTGGGTAAAAGTAAATGCAGGCAGGTTTATGTGATATTTTGTTTGAATTCCCTATTAACTTTGATTGAGTTTTGTCTACGTTGTCATAATTTGCTGTTTTTTATATCTCTATTGCGTTTTTACGCCGTCATTTATTACACTTACCTTCAAGGCGCACAGGTGCCATTATTTTGACTTTCTATGTACATATGGTAGTGAAATATGGCAGAAAAATATTAGCACATTATTATGACCCCCATTATTTTGAAGAGCCCGCATAGATTCCACGGATAAATTGGTTCACCACAGGGTTTGTACTAGACGAGCAGGTAGTACATTCGTCAACTATTATGAAAACTGGTAGACCCACACATTTTGTCTGTTTCCGTTCAATTTTAATTATTTATTCATTATTTGTTTAAAAAATAAGATTAGTAAAAAGCATTTGTCAAACATTCAAGTACCTACTGCGTGCACAGGGCGAAGTGGATATACGAAGTTTCTGATTAGATGTTTCCATTGCAATTTAAGAATTATGCATCCAAGATTATATGTATGCAAAAAGGTAGAACCAATAGCACTGGGGTAATTGTATAAATTACTGGATATTAAGCTGCGGCCGCCGTTACTAATCAGACCCGCTCCCTTCCTTGCCTTGGTGCAATATACCATCAAGGAAGAACTAAAAAAAAGAATATATATATAAGACTACGAGATACATGCTAGAACCAACTGTGGGGATACGCTGTAGCAAGTCCTTGTTGGGATGCTATAGCCGAAATAAATTTAAGCAGCTGATAAGCCTTCTTAAGTACTAACTGAGGAAATCTGGAATTCTCACAGCTTCGGGGATATGGCACACCTACTGCTGAGATAACGGCCTGGTAGGGCTAGAAGAAAAGTTATAGGAAAGCTATAACTTCAATGCAATTTTTTAAAAATACTGCGATGCTTTGCATCATAAAGTTCTGTTATGAGTGGTTTGCGTTGTCGCATTGCGCGTATCGATAACTTGATGCATGTATTTAGGTACTTTCAAAGATTACGTACCATCGGAGTTTAAGGAGTTTGTCATATGTTCAGCTCCATCTTAGGTATACTGAAAAGAAAACTTTGTTTGGATGATATTGTGATGAGCAGAGGGCACAAAGGGTATTTAGGTCGAAGAGCAAGCCTCCCGTTTTTCTAATTCTGAGCTCTTGATAGTCATCAATTTGGACAAAAATATATATAAACAACAGTCAGGACTACCTTCTTGGGTCAACCCGGATTTTGATCCGGCTAAAAGCAGTCACTGTAGCAGAATTCACAGAAGCTTGGTCGGTAGGTAATACCAACATTTTAACAGGGTTTCTGCCATTAAAAATTACCATAAAGCTATTTGTTTAGTGGAGAAACATTAAAATATGTGGTTCAGCTTTCGTAGAAATACAAAAATTGACAAAATTGAAAGTTGCAATGCTGGGGCGGGGAAAGCAACATTAGTAAGAACTGGGCATGTTTTATGCTGCTATTTTATACATTGAATATTCTAAAATTCCTCAAATGATTTATAGGCCTTTGCGCGGGGATGGCAACGAGTACCACAAAAGGTAAAACTCTGAGCGGTAACTGCTCCAGCCACTCAATTGTTCCCGGTTATAAAAGAGGAAACAGCTGGTTGCCTCTGTCTAGGCCGGCCCAATTGTAGAGTTACTTTACCTGTCGTTTGCTCCCACTATCTTTGGAGCACCGTTTATAAAAAGAACTGTAGCTAATATCACATGTTGGGAGAAGAAAAAATCTTTGTATCCATGGTATTATTATATTGCTATCTTCAAAACTTCACAATTCACAAAATAATTGTAGATTATATGTATATGTTTTATACAATTTTTAAAACTTCCAGAAAAAATTTCTTAATTTCTTTCTTAAGTTGTGCATGCTCTTGTAGCGTTGTTGAAATCCTTTATGATTTAATTTGTTTGCATTTGCGTATGTTGCTTGTTTATTTGCTAACAACTATCACATAAATCATAACAATGAAAATAATATTAATCGAACTTTATTAATATTTTGCAGAGACGCTTATCATCAGGCGGTTATTATGAAAGGTTATCATTTTTCCACATTTACAAATTAAAAAAAATATTTATCATTAAATTTGTTCTTATGCGAAAAATAACTTCGAAATTTTCAAATCGATTGCAAACGTTTCCAATGCATAGTTATTTGTCCATTTTTTAAGTTTTTATTAATACTTACCCACATTTTATAAAATTTTATTTATTTTGTATTTGCCTAAAAAAGTAAATAATTTAGTGCCAAGATACAAATTTTAACTTCGCGTGCCTAATCGATTTGCAATTTTGTTGTCACTCAATTTTATTTTGGCTCGAAAACAAAAAAGAAGCAGTATATTAATGAATTGTTTATGTGTTATTATCGTGCAGGAAATTTGTACAAAATGTCTCGTAATAAGGAGAAATACGAGAGTGCAAACAGACGACAACAGATTTTTATGTCAGCAGAAGATGTGGCTGCTGGCAAAAAATCATCTTGGACTGGTATTGAGATAACAGGTATGTCTAATATATTCCTTTATGATTAATAGTTCCGCGCGAGTTCACAGAGCTGCGAGCAAGTGAGTGTCTCGCAAATCTATTTTTTAAGTTTTTTTTTTCAAGCTTTTTCGATGTGTGCATGTATTGCAACGAATATATTCATACATACCTATGTATGTACTTATGCAACAGTTAGCATTTTGAATTTCAACAGCTATTTGTTAAGAAAAGCTTAAATTCAACCTAAGTTTAGCTAAAGTCTTTGGTGTTAGCTGATTATTACAAACTAGCAAACCCGGCCCCCTTCGCTGGGCACACTAAAATAGAATAGATATGGTTTAGAACAGAAAATATATGGTTTTCATATTATTTATTTCTTTATTCTTTATTCAAGCGCTTTGGCATAAACAATATTTTTTGTTTTTCTATTTGTTTTTGAGTAAATATAAAATATAAATTGAAAATCAGGAAAAAAGAAGATTGTTTTTAAATTTCAAATCAACGCATATGAATAATTAAGAAACAATCGTCTTTTTTCCTGATCATCCATGAATTTTTCGTTTCAATTTATATGTTTTATTAAGCATTATTGGCGGCCGCCGTAGCCGAATGGGTTGGTGCGTGGTTACCATTCGGAATTCACAGAGAGGTCGTTGGTTCGAATCTCGGTGAAAGCAAAATTAAAAGAAAAAGAAAAACATTTTTCTAATAGCGGTCGCCCCTCGGCAGGCAATGGCAAACCTCCGAGTGTATTTCTGCCATGAAAAAGCTCCTCATAAAAATATCTGCCGTTCGGAGTCGGCTTGAAACTGTAGGTCCCTCCATTTGTGGAACAACATCAAGACGCACACCACAAATAGGAGGAGGAGCTCGGCCAAACACCTAACAGAAGTGTACGCGCCAATTATTTATTTTTTTTTTATTAAGCATTGGAGCTTTTTTAACCATTATCCATTTATATTTTTCAAAAAAAAAAACGAAAAAAAATTTTTTTTCACGAACACATAATTTCATTCGGATTTCACATTAAATTCTCAAATTTCGTAAGAAATTATTCACTGTTCCAAAATCCACTCCAAAAAAATTCACAAACAATTTTTACATGTTGCACTTACGTTTTTTCCTTATGGCATCCAAATCAGAAAGAAATATTGACACATTGTAACTCACACTGTCAATTTGACAGTTCAGTTCCGCCCCAAGCGTTAAAAAAGTAAACGACATTATGGCTGGTTCAAAAGAACACTGTACGCGTTGCCAGTGTTCCGAATTACAACCAAACTTTACGAACCCCATTTTCAATACTTACTTAACAATGTGCGTAAGTTTGGTTTAATTCGGTGCAAAGACACGGCGGGCCCACGTTTTGGCATATATTTCGGGACCCTAGTCATCAATAGGTATGAAAATTACCCCGTATTAAAGCACTTATCAACAGCTTTCATTTGATACCCATATTGTACACACACAACCAAAGGTTACCCGGGTCCACGTTTTGACCTATATCTCGAGACCCCAGTCACGGAGTGGCATGAAGAATACTCTGAACTAAAGCATTCACCAACAGCTTCCATTTGATACCCATATTGTACATACACGTCCGAAGGTTACCCGGGTCCACGTTTTGACCTATATCTCGAGACCCTATCTACCAATAGGTATTCAAACTATACGAAAATCATCTTCATTACCTACTTAACAATGTGTGTAAGTTTGGTTTAATTCTGTTCAAAGACACGGCGGGTCCACGTTTTGGCATATATTTCGAGACCCTAGTCATCAATAGGTATGAAAATTACCCCGTATTAAAGCACTTATCAACAGCTTTCATTTGATACACATATTGTACACACACAACCAAAGGTTACCCGGGTCCACGTTTTGACCTATATCTCGAGACCCCAGTCACGGAGCGGCATGAAAAATACTCTATACTAAAGCATTCGCCAACAGCTTCAATTTGATATCCATATTGTACAAACACATTCTAGGCTCCACGTTTTGGTCTCTATCTCGAGACCCTAGTCACGGAGTGGCATGAAAAATACTCTGAGCTAAAGCATTCACCAACAGCTTCCATTTGATACCCATATTGTACATACACGTCCGAAGGTTACCCGGGTCCACGTTTTGACCTATATCTCGAGACCCTATCTACCAATAGGTATCCAAACTATACGGAAACCATCTTCAATACCTCCTTAACAATGTGTGTAAGTTTGGTTTAATTCGGTGCAAAGACACGGCGGGTCCACGTTTTGGCATATATTTCCAGACCCTAGTCATCGATAGGTATGAAAATTACCCCGTATTAAAGCACTTATCAACAGCTTTCATTTGATACCCATATTGTACGTACACAACCAAAGGTTACCCGGGTCCACGTTTTGACCTATATCTCGAGACCCCAGTCACGGAGCGGCATGAAAAATACTCTGTACTAAAGCATTCACCAACAGCTTCAATTTGATACCCATATTGTACATACACATCCGAAGGTTACCCGGGTCCACGTTTTGACCTATATCTCGAGCCCTATCCACCAATAGGTATTCAAACTATACGGAAACCATCTTCAATACCTTCTTAACAATGTGTGTAAGTTTGGTTTAATTCGGTGCAGACACGGCCGGTTAGCGAACACACACAAAAAGTTGACTTTATTTTATATATAAGATTTTTTTCAGTTTGTGTCCGAAAAATCCAAATATCTTACGGAACCCTATTTTTTTCCAAAATAAAATGTACTCCATGTTACTCTTGGATAATGTAGTTTTCTAATGGTGAAAGATTTTTTAAAATCGGTCCAGTAGTTTTTGAGCCTATTCGTTACAAACAAACAAACAAACAAACAAAGTTTTCCTCTTTATAATATTAGTATAGATAAAATTTGCTGAATGTAAAGTAATTGGAATTGGTGTGGTCTATTTTGTAAAAGTATATGTGCAAACATATGCCTATGCATGTTCTATCATTGATTAGAAATAAGTTAATTATTCCCGCGCGCATTTGTGCACAAGTGTATGATAATTTTGTTTACATAACGGTTCTATGTAACAGAATAGAACAGATAGACTTTAAACAAATATTTGACTGGTTATGCTGTGATTGTATGATTATACCCACAATATTTGAGCGATGCGAAGTTTCACAAAAATTAGCTCGCATGGTAATGATGACACCACGCAATACAAAATCAAAAGTATTGATACAAAACAAGTATTCAGAGGCGTTCATAATACAGACCAGGCTTACACAAGATGAGAGTATTCTGCGAGGAGCTCTCCACCAAGCTCAAATTTAGTTTTCGGGATCACTGTAGTTTTTTCCAAGCAGAAGTAGCCGTAATTAAGGAAGCTGTTGATTGGTTGCTCGCTTCTGTAATTACAGTAAAGGAGGTAAATATCTACTCCGATAGTCAAGCGGCAATTAGGGTCTTGGGCTCGTTGTTGGTACGTTTGAAATTAGTCGGGGAATGTTTTTCCACTCGATTGCATCGGAATACTTCGATTTTAGGTTCATTTGGGACCCAGTCACAACGGCATAGAGGGAAACTGCTGGGCCGATGAGTTGGCTAGGCAGGGGACCCTTCAGACGGCTTCATAGCAATATGGGAAGATTGGAGTTCCCTTAAGAACCTGTGGTCTGCAACTGGAAAGGTGGGTCTCGCGCCGACTCAGCGAGCACAAACGCGCAAATTCGCGAGATCCTTCTGGCCGCGGGGGCGCTCGAAAGAATTTCTAAGGCTAACAAAGCCACAGCTATCGAATTTGGTAGGTATCCTCACCGGACACTGTCCGTTAGGTGTCCATGCGGTGAGGCTTGGGATTGCTTCAAGCCCTTTCTGCAGAAGCTGTTTAGAGGACGAGGTGGAAACATTTCAGCAATTTCTTCTCAGCTGCCCACAAACGTAAATCGCCACTGTTAGTCGTCATCCGGAAATCCAAGCCCTGGATTCTGTCTGGTGCTCCCCCTCTCCTGTGCCCCTCCCCTCCCCCTGTATGGTATCACAACGGACGAATTTTAAATGTTTGTCCAAGTGGGCCCCTTACACCATTTAACCTAACCTAACACAAGATGATACACTGAAAAGGGCTACCGGTAAAATAGGATTGAAAATTAATGAGCACAATCAAAATCGGAACATATGAATTTGAGGCAGTGAAAACTTTTACATATTTGGTATTTAAACTAAGCTATGAAAACTCAATGGGCATCACTATCGACAAAAGAATACAAGCAGCCAATAGAGCATACTTCTCACTTTTTTAGGCTTTTTATTTAACTTGTTTGACATACAAAAATGAGTTTTTGTTTTTTAATTTGAATGTTAAAAATTCCGCTGAAGTTCGCCTGGACGGTGCTGTCCATTTTGGCTCTTATATTTATCTGAAACACAAAAAATTATTAATCAGTATGACTGTAGCTATGTCTCGTACTAGAAAAAAAAAAAAAATTGACAAAATGGCGAGGTTTTGAATATGAATTGGTTTTTTTTTTAGCTTTTTAATAAAAAAAAAAATACGAAATAATTGAAATAATAATATGGCTCTAGTACGGGCTATAGCCATTGCTGTTGTGAACAACATATTAAAATTTCAGACGATTCGTTTGAATAGTTTTTTTTTTTGTTGACAACACCTGGCCGAAAAAAGTAGTTTTTAGATAATTGAGTTTAAAGTTTTGAGAGTGGCCCCGTTACGAATCTGACTCTACCTGCTAAACGGCTGTAGAATCGAAAATACTGGGAATATCCTTCCAAAAATTAGACAGCATATTCTTAAAAGTCTATACTTTCGATATATAAAATAAAATATATATTTTTTTTAATTCTAGACCACCGGTTGCCCTTAATCTTGGTAAACGTGTTACTCCAATATTTTTTTAAATCCGGCATAAATATTGTTGAGATCGGAGAAAACCACACATACTTTTTATATCATGCTATAAATTATAGCTCGCTTATCTATGAATTTTTTTGATTTCAAAAATTAACAGCCCAGCAGCTATTAAATTATACTAAAATGTGCGCGGGTGTATAAAGTTCGGTATGGACCGGATTTAGCATTTCTTAGCTTGTTTTAATGTAATTTGCACTCGCCGAAAATTAATTAAAATTTTAATATATTTTTGTATAGGATGCGTGCGCAACATCAGTCCATCGTTATGGGAATTCGAACATCTAACAGCTTTGTACCTTAACGACAATCAGCTGTTGCGTTTGCCTGCCGATATTGGTTTGCTATCTAATTTGCGTACATTGGATTTATCAAGCAATAAGTTGCGCAGCTTGCCTGCTGAACTAGGCGAGCTAATACAACTGAGGTAAGTAAATGATATAAGTCTATAATTTAATATTTCTAGGGATTTGGCGATTGTTTTAAGTTTCCCACGATAGCTTGTTACAACAATAACATATAAAAAGAGGTTACAAAAACTCAGCAACTCATCATGCTAAATTTTCATCTATACAATAAATAAATATAATATGTACTGCACATAAAAATCTAAATTATTTTCTACATCTACAGGGTCCGGCACTCGAAGTGTAACCAATTAAGAAGGCAATAAATTTTGTTTGGAAAATTACTTTCATTCAATTCAAAGTAAAAAATGTGTGAAACTAATACGAAATGAAGAATAAATTTACTTTTGCTCGATATGACCACCTTTTGCCTTTTGGCTATGGCCTTGAGACGGTCCAGAAACGAATCGAAAGCAGCCCGAATATGATTTACAGGTATTTTGGCCCACTCGCGGACAATGGCTTTTTTCGGCTCCTTGAGACTGGTGAATCTTTCAGTTCGGACCTTGCTCTTCAAAATGGCCCATTGTGTGGACGTTATGAAGTTCGGAAGGTTTTTTTTTAGCCATTATTGGTTCGCTCGAGCTTTGTGAGATGGTTGTTGTTGTGGTATCGGTGCCGAGTCCTGTTGAAACGTCCATGGTCTGCTACCGAAATGTTTGTCTGCCCACGGCTTCAAAGCACCCTCCAGAATACTTTCCCGATAATATTTCGCATTTACTTTGACTCCAGTCTTGATGAAAACGATTGGAGAGCACCCATCTGTGGTTACAGCAGTCCAAATCATTGCCTGTGGCGGATACTGCCTCCTGGAGCCCAATCGATGACTCAAATTCTCGTATGAACGGTCGCTCAAATCAATCTTATCGTTTCGAGTTTACGAATTGCTCAATTTGAAAAATTTTCTCGTCAGAAAACACAATGTTCGGAAATTGACTGCTTCCGGCCAAGCGAAGCAACTCCATCGTTCTCTCAAGTCTGACTTGTTGCTGCTTTGATGTGAGATCATGCGCCTTTTGGATCTTGTAACCCTTGACTTTGAGATCATTTTTCAGTGTACGGCGGATGCTACGGAAAGAAATTTTCAGTTCTTTCACCATTTGATTGGCACTTCAACGGGGATTTCGCTCAAATCGCTGCTTCACTTTTTGAACCATTTCTCGTGACGTTGCAGTCTTTAGATGACCACCTCCATTACGTTTCACGATGCTATCAGTATTATTGTAACGAGTAATGGTGTGATAAACAAAAATTTTATTTACTGTAAGCTCGAGCTCACGAACCATCGCTGGTTTTGATTTTCCAGCCAAATATAATACAATAACACTACTGCGTTTGAAATCCATTACTGATTTTCTTTTTTCGCGTTCATGCCCGTGCATCAGCTGCGCGAGTGGTTACACTTTGAGTGCCGGACCCTATAATTCAGTGGATTGAATTATCACGTTCATGGATTGCATTATTTTGGTACTTTGCTTTCAAGAGTAGCATCAACAAATATCGAAAAATTCATTGAGTTTTATTGACATATAAATTAAAAATTATACAGTGTAGGGATGGAAAATAATGCTAAGTTGTTTAAATACAATTGAAAAAAAATCAACATGTTCTTAATATCACAAAACACAAACTTTATATTTTCTTTCCATTTTCAAGGAATTGCATTTTTTTTAGCTTTCCTCATACAAGTTAATAGCGATTTTTTAGCTATTATCTATTTAAACACTTGGTTTAAACAGCTGACGCACGTTTCGTGTTTTGTTTCGCTGTCAAACATCTTCAGTTTGGTCTATAATTTAACCATGAATCGTCTTACAAACGAACAACGCTTGCAAATCATTGAATTTTATTATAAAAATGCGTGTTCTGTTAAGAAAGTTTATCGCGCGCTTTTTCCATTTTATGGCCAGTTTAATCGACCCACCTAAGCGGCTATTCGAGCTATTGTGACTAAATTTAGAACAAAATTTACATTATTGGACATCAAACCACCAACACGCTTACGTAGAGTGCGAACTGAAACAAATATCGCAGCTATGTCGGCCAGTGTGAATGATGACCATCAATTATCGATTCGTCGCCGTTCGCAGCAGTTGGGCCTCTGTTACTCAACAACGTGGAAAATTTTGCGAAAGGATTTAGGTGTGAAGCATTTCAAAATACAGCTGGTGCAAGAATTGAAGCCGAACGACCTACCGCAACGCAGAATTTTTGGTAAATGGACTCTTGGAAAGTTGGCCGAAGATCCACTTTTTTATCGAAAAATTGTGTTCAGCGACGAAGCTCATTTTTTGATCAAAGGGTACGTAGAATTGTCGATTTTGGAGTCAAGATCATCCAGAAGAATTGCAAGAACAATGTATCCAGAAAAGGTGACAGTTTGGTGCGGTTTATGGGCTGGAGGTATCATTGGACCGTACTTCTTCAAAGATGCTGCGAATTGTAACGTAACTGTGAATGATGAGCGCTACCGTGAAATGATATCCAACATTTTTTTGCCCAAAATGCAACAGCTTGACTTGCTTGACAAGTGGTTTCAGCAAGACGGTGCCACATGCCACACAGCACGCGTAACAATGGACTTGTAGAGAGGCGAGTTCGGTTAACATTTTATTTCACGTTCGGGACCTGTCAATTGGGCACCCAAATCGTGCGATAGAACGCCTTTAGATTATTTTTTGTGGGGCTATGTTAAAGCTCATGTCTATTCAGACAAGCCTGTTTCAATTAACGCATTGGAAGACAACATTAACGCATTTGTATGTGAAATACCGGCCGAAACATTGGAAAGAGTATGCCAAAATTGGACTAAGCGGATGTACCATTTGAAGCGCAGTCGCGGTCAACATTTGCATGAAATAATCTTCAAAAATTAAATTATATGGACTGTACTATCGATTTAAATAAAAATTTCAGGCATTTTTCTAAATTTTACGTGTTTTTTTGAAAAACTTTCCTATAGCTCTTACAAAATCACCCTTTATAATATAATAATCTTTCAATATTTTTCTTCAAGAATATTGAAGTTTTTCCTAATAATAATGAAATCGATCAACTTTTCAAAATTAATTTTTTCTGGGTATTGGGCGAAACCAAATTTTTTAAGAGATTGGGTTATAAGTAAAAAATTAATTTCTCCGATTTTCAAAGTTAACCTCCGAAGTCCAGATATTCTAAGTTCGAAATAGGGACTTTAGTAAAAAGTTATTTAAATTAATGTCTGTAAAAAACGTAAAAAGTAAAAATATGGTCGAGATCCGCTTATTCCGCGTATTTAAATAGTATATCACATTGTTTGTTCAAAATTATATTACGGGTGCTATTAGGGGTCAAAAATGTGATCTTCGACTGAAAACTTTATATTTTAAACAACTTGTTGAGCGCGTTTTTAAAAATCAGTGTAGTTGTAAAGGTGATAGGCTGGATATCCAGCAAGGTATGTGGGCCCTGTTATAATCATTTTCAAAAATGGTAGAACAAAGAAATTGATCAACTCATGTTTGCAGTTCCTGCAATTCTGTATAAATCGGGTAGCTACATAGTGGCAACACTGAAATCAGTGAGTAGAAATCATCAATTATTTTTACGTTTATATTAGGTGTCCATAACCGCGATACATGTTTTGTCCATATAAAACTATAAAATTGCATACTCAGAAGTTTTCTAATAATTTTTATTAAAAAGTTGTAAAATTTGCTGAATTTTTCCTATTTACAAACATTTTTCTAAAAACATAACTTTTTTTTATTAAAAATTAACTAACATTAAATTAATAGAAAATGAAATGTCAAAACGTGCAAATATGTGACCTTTAATTATGGAACAGCCTTTATATGTAACGTAAGTCTATGGCATTTTATTTATTTTTTACCAAACAGTCTTTTTTTTTAATGTTTTCTTTTTTTTCAAATTTTTATACACATACCATACAAAAAAAAAACACTATTTTTTTTTAAATAGCTTTAACTTGTTTTACTAAATAAAAGAAAATGATTTTGAGTTATGGAAATCTTTATTTCGACCTTTACTTTGCACCTGCATTGGAGCTTGTCTGTTTGTATACTGCTTTATGTTCGACGCCATTTGCAATGGTTATAAATCTTTCGTTAGGGTGATTAATTCTGCGCCACCTTGTAATTTGATCTTTATTGTTTCAAGAACAATGATTTTCAAGTTCTTGATTATAAATATATTAACTTCCAATATTTATTTCTTCAGAATAATTCTTTTTTTGTCTTGGTAATAATCAACTTTTAATAATGTTTTTTATTTTGCTTTTTTATGATGCTTTTTCTTTGCTGAAAAATAATCCTAAAACGACCTTCGACAAAAAGCGGAAAAATAATAATTGTTCTTAGGTAACAAAAGAAATACAAATAATAGCTTTCTTTAAATAATCAAAGTTTGTTTATTTAAAAAACAAAATCAAATATATTGCTGAACATTTTTTGAAACTAAAATAAAAATTTACTGAAAAGTAATATTTTTCAAGCACAAAAATAGAAAACAATCAACAATTATTTTTATATAAAGGGTGGTTAAATTTCAAGGGCCAATGTTGAATGTGAACCACACCTAAACGTCAAGTTTTTTTCTGCATTTTATTTGACATTTTTCAATTTCAGACTAACTAAATTTGAACCATGGAAAGATACACAATGGAGCAACGTGTTAAAGTTATTCAGGCTTATTATGAAAACGGGTGTTCAAATCAAAATGCATATCGCGCACTTCGTGATTTTTTCAGTCAATTTAATCGTCCAGATGTGCGTACAATCGGAAAAATTGTACAAAAGTTTGAGCAAACCGGGTCTGTAGGAGATGTGAAAACACCAGTGCATGCTCGTACAGCTCGTACAGCTCGTACTGCAGAAAATATTGCTGCTGTTCGCGATAGTGTGGTTGAAGAGCCGTCCACCTCAACTCGTCGTCGTGCCCAACAATTGCACCTCTCACGCTCGTCGTTGATGAACATTATGCATAAAGACTTGCATTTACACGCTTAGAAGGTGCAATTGACTCAAGAACTAAAACTTCTTGACCATTTCAAGCATCGTCAATGGTCAGAATAGTGGCAGGAAATGGCAACAGTGAATGACCAAATTTTGAAGAAAATCATCTTCAGTGATGAGGCACATTTTCACCTCAGTGGATTCGTCAATAAGCAGAATTGCCGCATTTGGGCGAATGATAATCGAAGAGTGATTGCCGAAAAACCAATGCACCCACAAAGAGTGACTGTTTGATGCGGTTTATGGGCCGGCGGCATCATTGGTATTTTTTCAAAAATGAGGCCGGCCAGGCAGTTACTGTGAATAGTGTTCGCTCTCGTGAGATGATAACGAACTTTTTATGGCCCGAATTGGAAGAAATGGATGTGGACGATATGTGGTTTTAACAGGGCGGTGCCACTTGTCACACAGCTAATGAAACAATGGCTCTTTTCCGCGAAAAATTTAATGACCGAATAATCTCACGTCGCGGCGATGTCAATTGGCCGCCAAGATCATGTGATTTGACACCGTTGGACTTCTTTCTTTGAGGTTATTTGAAAGAAAAGGTGTACGTCGATAAGCCAGCAACAATTCAAGAGCTAAAGGATGAGATAATTCGGGACATTAACGGCATAGAACCTCAATTATGCCTCAGTGTCATCGAAAATTCGGACCATCGGATGGAGGCGTGCCGCCGAGGCCGCGGCGGTCATTTGGCCGATATTTTGTTCCATACGTAATTGCGCCATACCAATATTATCATAATAAGGAGAAATGATAATAATTTCTTAAAAAATTGTATTTTATTCAAAATCAACACCGGTCCTTGAAACTTAACCACCCCCTTATTTTTTATTATATTTATATTTTTTTTTGTTATAGGTATTTATAATTTTTTTATTGCATTTGTAAGATTTTTTTAATCATATTTAAAGTTTTAACAATACCACCTGTGATGGGTATACTCTGTACTTCAAACCAATAGAAGAATAAATAACATTTAATTTGAGCTTGAGTCTTACCTGATTCTGACTCAGAGAAAAATAATTTACTCTCTAACAGAAAACGTCATTGTTGTCAATGTTTAACTTTCCATTTAGAACAACGTTGAAAATCAATATTATAAATTTGACAAACAGTTTCGTTCTTAGCATAATCACAAATAGTTCTAAAACCAAAACTGCTTTTGCGTTGAAATTAAATATGCATTCAAATATAAAAATTTAGATATATTTTTTATTATTACTAATTACTAAAATATTTACCATTCAACTTTCAGAGAACTTTTGTTGAACAACAATTACTTGAGAGTTCTTCCCTATGAAATCGGCAAACTTTTTCATTTGCACATCCTGGGATTAATGGGAAACCCATTGCAAAAAGAATTTCTATCCATCTATAACGAACCAAATGGCACTCAGAAACTCTTAACATATATGCTAGACAATTTATCAGGTAAGTGTTTGAATTTAATTTAATATTATAAAGTACAATGGCAACGGTGTGGTGAGATGCATACATAAATCTCGAACAAGCCACGAGTCATATTTTTGACGGGATAAAAAACATGGTGCGGTGACTAAATAAAAAAAAAATTTCATTTAAAGTGAATAAAGAAAAAAATCTCAAATACATATTGTAAATGAACGATAATTTCATATTTTGCAGTTCGATTCAAATGAATAATTTTTAGAATTTTCATTTATTCTTTTAAACATTTATTGCCTGTTTGAAAGTTTATCAATGAGTTTTGCTGCATATTGAATTTGCCGCTTCTGCTTTTCAAAGGCGGAAATCTGTGTTTGAAAGCAAGTGGTCTTAGCTGGGGAAAATTTTGGTAGTCAACTGATAGACATTTTAATTAATTATAGTAAATTTTTTCTTTTAAAACTAAATTTGACGGTTTTACTGTCTCTTGAGCAGAATTCCCCGAACATGTACGGGGAATTTACAACAATAACAATACTTCATTAATGATTTTCTATGTAAAAAAAGAAGTGAAGTATTTTAAAGAGGCTATTTACTGGAATGATTCGATGTTTCCTCAACCGAGTACTATTCTTTCAGCGATATAAAATTGTCTAAAACGCGCCATATTTTCTACGTGGTAGCCACTTTAGGGCCTCTACGGGTTCCACGCAGCAAGAGATAAAATTGCAGTCTCCTTCTCCAACACATCCCAACGACCTGTGTTTCTTTTTCTTCTTGTTTGGCGCGATAACCGCTTACGCAATTTTGGAGACCTATGACCATCGACCGAAAATCGCACCGAAGTCATTAATTTGTTTCTCAGCACTCCAATTATTTTTGAATTGGGAAATTCAAGTAGATTGAGATCAGTACTGAAACTTGGTTATTCCCCAAAAATGCACTGGTAATTTTTTTAACGTTGTTGTAAAATAAATGAAGTGCAGCGCAAGCATCGCCGATCAGGGTCCTAATACACAGAGTATAACTGGGAACGAAGTAACGGATGCATTGGCAAGAGAGGCTGCGGTCCCGTTACTAACAGGCCCCGAGCCCTTCCTTGATATGGGACAACACATAATCAAGTATAAGCTTAGAAGTGAAGAGCTAGGGTCCACTGTCTCTTAAAGTTTCTGCGACAAATCCCCGGAGGCTCCAATACACCTTCTCCTTGAATGCAGTGCTATAGTGTGGAGAAGGTTGAGACATCTCGGTCAATTACAACCGGAAGAAAGACATATACGCTCAGCCCAACCCAGCTTGATCTAAAGTTTAATAAGGGAACTGGGTTTGGATGAGATACTGTAATGAATAGGCGGTAGAAAATACTATGAGGTCCAAGTGCCGACCTCAAATCAAATCTATATATAATATATGTTTTGCTGACGGCTATAATAGGTTATAAAACTGCAGAAAAAAATTGTCTAGAAATCTAATTGAAGAGCTTAGAATTTTGATGAAGCTTTTCTGATTTTTTCTTAAGTTTGAAATTTAGTTTTTGTTACAGGAGGGCTGCTACTTTTGTTTCTGACCTTTGGTAATTCTATTTAGTATTGTCAGACACCAACTGACATTTCTACTGGAAACTCTCAGCCCATTTTGATGTGTCAGTCCTATTAGTGTTGTATTAGTTATTAAAATTTAATTTAGTAAATAAAATTTATTTAGTATTGTCAGACACCAACTGACATTTCTACTGGAAACTCTCAGCCCATTTTGATGTGTCAGTCCTATTAGTGTTGTATTAGTTATTAAAAAATCTCGGAAAAAGTGGAATTAAACTGCGAACAATTTCGTGTGATTATTTTGCACAATTTTCAACGTGAATTAATAAGATAAGAATGCATAGATATACTAAAATCATTACACGGCTGCATCTTTTAGCACCCGATAAAACTGGTGCAATGGATTTTCTCGTGGTCGCTGTTCGCCCACCTACGAATTGTGTTAAGGTCGCCCAAAATCACTAGTTATGCCAGAAAATATCAATGCTGTGCTGTCATTATATCCCGTGAGATTGAGATCCTTGGGCATTTGTATGAAGAGCATCAATAAGATTTTTCATGATTTTTCAAGAAGTATTAGCAAAATCCGGGCTGCTTTGAGTTGCGATAAAATTATGCACTGACTTATTACAGCATGCCACAATATTTTTAGGACTTTTTTGTTTAAAGAGTTTTTTTTCGTCATAGTTTCGTAAAAATAGTAGTGATATGCACCTGTTGGGTCCGTCTCTTCTTCTTCTTAATTGGCGCGATAACCGCTTACGCGATTTTGGCCGAGCTTAACAAAGCGCGCCAGTCGTTTCTTTCTCGTGCTAACCGGCGCCAGTTGGACACACCAAGTGAAGCCAAGTCCTTCTCCACCTGATCTTTCCAACGCAGAGGAGGCCTTCCTCTTCCTCTGCTACCACCAGCTGATACCGCATCGAATACTTTCAAAGCCGGAGCGTTTGTATCCATTCGGACGACATGACCCAGCCAACGAAGCCGCTGGATCTTTATTCGCTGCGCTATGTCTATGTCGCCGTAAAGCTCATACAGCTCATCGTTCCATCGTCTGCGATATTCGCCGTTGCCAACGTGCAAAGGTCCAAAAATCTTACGCAGAATCTTTCTCTCGAACACTCCAAGCGTCGCTTCATCGGATGTTGTCATCGTCCAAGCTTCTGCGCCATACGTTAGGACGAGCATGATGAGAGTCTTGTAGAGTGTTAGTTTTGTTCGTCGAGAGAGGACTTTACTGCTCAGTTGCCTACTTAGTCCAAAGTAGCACTTGTTGGCAAGAGAGATTCTACGTTGGATTTCAAGGCTGACATTGTTATCGGTGTTAATGCTGGTTCCTAAATAAACGAAGTCTTTTACAACCTCGAAATTATAACTGTCTACAGTGACGAGGGTGCCGATACGCGAGTGCGCCGACTGTTTGTTTGAAGGCAGGAGGTACTTCGTTTTGTCCTCGTTCACCACCAAACCCATTCGCTTTGCCTCTTTATCCAGTTTGGAGAAGGCAGAACTAACAGCGCGGTTGTTAAGGCCGATGATATCAATATCATCGGCATACGCCAACAATTGTACACTCTTATAAAATATTGTGCCTGAGCGATTAAGTTCTGCGGCTCGTACGATGCTCTCCAACATCAGGTTAAAGAAGTCACACGACAGCGAGTCACCCTGTCTGAAACCTCGTTTGGTATCAAACGGCTCGGACAGGTCCTTCCCAATTCTGACGGCGCTGCTGGTGTTGAGCAACGTCATCTTACATAGCCGTATTAGTTTTGCGGGGATACCAAATTCAGACATCTCGACATACAGGTAACTCCTTTCCGTACTGTCGAATGCAGCTTTGAAGTCGAGGAAAAGATGGTGTGTGTCGATTCTCCTTTCATGGGTCTTTTCCAAGATTTGGCGTATTGTGAATATTTGGTCGATGGTAGACTTTCCAGGTCTGAAGCCACACTGATAAGGTCCAATCAGTTGGTTGACGGTGGGCTTCAGCCTTTCACACAATACGCTCGCTAGAACCTTATAGGCGATATTTAGAAGACTAATCCCGCGGTAATTGGCACAAATTGCAGGATCGCGCTTCTTATGGATTGGGCAGAGCACACTTAAATTCCAATCGGCAGACATGCTTTCATCCGACCATATTTTGCATAGGAGCTGATGCATGCACCTTACCAGCTCCTCGCCGCCATGTTTGAATAGCTCAGCCGGCAGTCCGTCGGCGCCCGCGGCTTTGTTGTTCTTTAGCCGTGATATTGCTATTCTCACCTCGTCATGGTCGGGTAACGGAACGATAATTCCGTCGTCAACGATTGGGGTATCGGGATCTTCACATTCTCTATGACATGCGCAGCTGTCACTGTTTAACAGGTTCGAGAAGTGTTCCCTCCATAATTTAAGATTGCTCTCTACGTCAGTCACCAGATCGCCGTCTTTGTTCTTACAGGAAAACGCCCGGTCTTAAAACCTTCTGTAAGCCGCCGAACTTTCTGGTAGAATTTTCGGGCGTTGTTCCTATTGGCCAGCATCTCAAGCTCCTCGCACTCACGTATTTCGGCCTCTCGTTTCTTCTGTCGGATAATACGTCTCTCTTCCTTTTTCAGCTCTCTGTAGCGATCCCACATGGCTCGCCTTGCGCCCGATCGCAGCGTGGCTCAATAGGCGGCATCTTTTCTTTCGGCGGCAGCATGCCATTCCTCGTCGTACCAATTGTTTTTTCGGGCTCGCCGGAATCCGATTTCTTCTTCGGCGGCGGTACGTATGGAACGAGAAATGTTGCTCCATTGCTCGCACATGCCGGTGTGTTGGGCAGTGCTCTCCGAGAGCAGGAGTGAGAGTCGAGTGGCGAATCTTCTGGCTGTCTGTTGTGATTGCAGCTTTTCGATGTCGAACATTCTTTGCGTAGGTAGATGAACGTTTTTTGCTGCACAGAGGCGTGTGCGCAGTTTGGCTGCAACAAGGTAATGATCCGAGTCGATGTTGGCTCCTCGGATCGTACGTACATCTAATACACTAGAAGAGTGTCTTCCATCTATCACAACATGATCGATCTGGTTTCGCGTTTTTCGATCAGGAGACAGCCAGGTTGCCTGGTGTATCTTTTTATGCTGGAATCTGGTGCTGCAGACTACCATGTTTCGGGCCCCGGCGAAGTCAATCAGCCTCTGTCCGTTACCGGATGTTTCGTTGTGCAGGCTGAATTTTCCGACTGTGGGACCAAAAATTCCCTCCTTGCCCACCCTGCCGTTGAAGTCGCCAAGCACGATTTTTATGTCGTGGCGGGGGCAGCGCTCATAGGAACGTTCCAAGCGCTCATAAAAGGAATCATTGGTCGCATCGTCCTTCTCTTCCGTCGGGGCGTGGGCGCAAATTAGCGAGATGTTAAAAAATCGCGCTTTGGTGCGGATTATTGCAAGACGCTCGTCCACCGGAGTGAACGACAGTACTTGGCGACGAAGTCTCTCTCCCACAACAAATCCGACACCGAATTTGCGCTCCTTTACATGGCAGCTGTAGTAGACGTCGCAAGGTCCTATGTTTTTCTTACCTTGCCCCGTCCATCGCATCTCTTGGATGGCAGTGATGTCAGCCTTTACTCTCACGAGGACATCAACCAGCCGGGCAGAGGCACCTTCCCCATTAAGGGACCGGACATTCCAGGTGCATGCCCTCAAATCGTATTCCTTATTTCGTTTGCAGGGGTCGTCATCAGTGTTGGAAGTTCTCATCCGAGGCTTTGTTGCTGTTTTCATTAGGGGGGCTTTTTAAGTGGCGGGTCCCAAACCCAGCGCACAACCAGCTATGCTGGGATGCTTCGCCTTCTCACGTTAGTTCACTCCCGAACGGGTGTTCGGAAGCTAACCAGAGGATACGTGGGCTAATCCCGGACGTTGTGAGCTGCTTGAACCATATGTAGAAGAATCGTCCTGGCCACTCCCAAGTGAATGGCGATCAGTAACTTTCCCCACTTGCGTGGACTTCTACACATGGAACCATCGTCCTTGGGTCCGTCTATTGACAATAAATATGCCGCCTTGAGCATTCAATGACATTTTTTTTTAAGTTTCATTCCCTTGAAGGTGGAACCATTTAAAATAACTGAGGAGCAGCACATCTGCTTCGGGAAAAACCAATTTCGAAATATCGCATCTCTTTCCTCCGCAATTTCCTGTGGAAAGTCAATGACAGTACCTTGACTGTGATTTCTCCATGTGTATATTGAATCCTTCTCAGTTATATCTTAAATCTTTGAA
Source organism: Anastrepha ludens (assembly GCF_028408465.1). Classification (NCBI taxonomy): domain Eukaryota; kingdom Metazoa; phylum Arthropoda; class Insecta; order Diptera; family Tephritidae; genus Anastrepha; species Anastrepha ludens. Next base: position 105,397,889 of record NC_071498.1, read on the forward strand.
ATAAATTGTAAGCCGAGTATAGCTTCGTCATCTCTAGATTGTCATATCCGTGAATGGGGGGGAAGGGAATAAAAGTAGAGGAAACAAAGTCTCAGTATCTAAAGATTTACCAAATAAATGAAAACGAAACCATATGACGCTGCTCTTAATGTTTTTTTCGGATGGTTATTCTTATTGTTGCTTTTGTGCAATCACTACTATGCACACTTGTTGCAAATTGCAACATTATTTCATGATCACTTTTCTTTAATGTGCAGCACAACAACATCAATTGTATAGTGCAATTACCGTTTGCGTTCACTATTCCAGTCATCAGCGTAGAAAGGTGCCACCATCGTCAGCCGGTTGGAAAATGTTCACACATATACTGTGACGCACTTGCTGCCGGATCGGCTGGTCAGTAGCATTTGTTAGCTGCGGGGCAGGTTTGTTTTGCTTTGCTTTGTTTTGCTTTACGTTGCACTTTTGGCCATTCATTTTTCTTTGGGTGCCGTATTAGCCTGACTGGTTGCATAGGAACAGCGAAAAGAGAAAGTTTCCTTGCGAAACATTTCAATCACAGCTAGAGTGGCGCAAGCCGCTGTAACAAGAGACAAACTTGTCCACATTCACACGCACACATATATATACACAGCGTCTGGCTGTTAGGGTGATACTAATAAAAATTATACTAATTTACTACATGACGTCGACCTCATCAACATATCAAGATTTGGTCATGCAACTCGATCGAAATGCTTTTCATAAGGCGAATAGAATATAATATCGTGCAGAAGTCTGATTTAGACCCAAATGGTATCATGAACGGTTTCCCATTGGTAACACCGGTCGACATGATTTTTGAGACTGGCTTCTAAATATCAAATTTTATTAACTTACTAATAGAGAGAAAAATAGTTTTTGTAATCAAATTTTGCTTTTGTAGAAACCTGAGAAATGTTTAGAATATTAATTAATTTTTTTTTTTCATAAATTATAATTAGAAAAATGTTTTCGGAGCGTCTGAGTATTTTTAATTCAATAATAAAAGCTTGAAAATGTAGAATAATAAAATATCAAGTAGTAGTTCTGTAGTCCTGCCATGAAAAAGCTTATCATAAAAAATATCTGCCGTTCGGAGTCGGCTTGAAACTGATGGTCCATTTGTGGAACAACATCAAGACGCACACCACAAATAGGAGGAGGACCTCGGCCAAACTGGGTGTACGCGCCAATTATATATATATATAAGGATTTTCTCCCATTAAACTCCATATGTAATCTCGCAGAAAAAAGCAAACTTTAAAGGTTAAGAATGGATAATTTGGTGTTTTTGATGCCTGGCATCAGAATTTATGAATTGAAAAAGCAAACCAGAAATACAATTTTTTGTCGACCTGTGTAATTTTTCCATTTTTTTATTAATTCAGCAGACTACATAGGGCTTCCGCGCACACATCCCACTTGCTAGGTATTTTTTTTAACAAATTTCCTTCGGAAATGTTATTTTAAACTCATTAATCTTGTGTGTAGAGAGCAGTTCATTAGGATGCAACGCAACTTTAATATTATGAATGACCAAAAACGAATAATTTCATATTCAGAAACCAAATTGCCTAACTCGCCTCTTATGCCATTTTTCCTAACCAAAAATAACAATTAACAGCATTTTCAATGTTATTGTGGTTGCTTTCGAAACCGACTTTTACAATCCGTTAATCAACTGCATATATGTATGTATTGTACATACATATTTATTATATATCATAATTTTGTAACTTGCACCTTCTTATTATGGTCATAAATATTATTCAGAGGTATAACCAAAAACTCTAGCTAAACAAAGAAAAATCATGAAAATAATTGAACTTTTATTATAATATGATATTTATAATTGAGATAAGATCTTTTATTTCGGCACATAAATTGTATTTTTTCTATAATTGTTTATTTCGATAAAAACTTCTTTTTTAAACGGTCGCTCTTTGGTCGATAATATGAAATGTTTGCATAAATGTTTGGCAGGGAAATGTTTGCCATAAACACTATCTGGCAGGCTCTCGATTTCACTATGTTTGCTATTGACGTTTTGAAGTATAAAAGTAAAAACAAATATTAGTTTGAGAAAAAAGAAATTCATTATTTTCTCGTTAGATGGCTGTAGTGATCGATATATCGTAAAGTATCGATCAAACAATTTAAAGTTTATTCTCGTTGTCAAAGTGACATTTCACGCTAAACAAAATTTACGCAAAAATAATGAATTTTTTTTTCCGAAATTAATATTTATCGGACATGTATTACATTTCGACATGTGTCGGAAATCGAAATGACCATTCTGTTTCAATCTCAAAGCGGCTGCTAATTTCAGCTTAGTAGGCATAGGCGACGGCTTTATTAAAAGCTTAGTGTCGGTCATAATACTTTGCAAGGCCTTTTTATCCTTCAAAAAGATGTAGTTGTTGATGATAATGTTGAGAGTACATCTTTGTATATACATTTATACAGGCTCTGGAATTTCCAAAGAATTGCTCAACCCTCTCATGACTTTTCAGGTTGTTTTGCTGTACGAGGTTTATTAAAAAAGTAAGGTGAATTTCGCGGGCTACGTACATTCGACTTTCGATTACTATTATTATTTTTTATGTTGGTACACTCGTCTCGAAGATATGCTCACGGGTTTAGTAATATATTGTAGCATGTTTAGTTTGTTTGTTAGAGATATAAATACATTTGCGTGTTCGGCGATTTTCTGAAGTCAACGATGATCCAGATTTGCTTAAAAGGGTCATAACCAGTGACGAATCATGGGTAATTTTTATGACATCGAAACCAAAGCCCAATCGTTCCAAAGGAAGAGTCCAGGAGAGCCAAGAGTCGATAGCAGAAAATCGCCGAACACGCAAGTACTTGTCTCTCACAAACAAACTAAACATGCTACAATATATTGCTAAAACCGTGAACATACCTTCGAGACGAGTGTCCCAACATAAAAAAAATTTATGGAGAGTCAAATGTACACAGCCCGTGAAATTTGAAAATTCACTTATTGTTTTGACAAACTTCGTATTAAATAAGCAGAAGAAGTAAAAACACTAATTTTAACGCAAATCTTCATTTTAAAATTAAATAGAAGTTTCTGTTGTCTGATAGCCAGCTGTTTCGGAGTCATTTATTTATTATACAATCAATAAATAATTGTTTTTACTGGCGGCTTACTACAAAAATGTATTAAACAAAAAAGCTAAATTACAATTCTTCGTACCTGATGACAAAATAATTTTAATATATCAAGTTGTTCTATAAGTTTTGCGATTCGATAAGAAAAACGCAATTTTATGGTTTGAAATACACTTTATTATTCAGTACAGTGTCGCTGAACATCAATACATTTGCTCCAAAGAGATTTCAATTTATGAATTTCATCCCTGAAGTGAGAATTTGGAACGATTTGATAAAATACGGTTCCACTGCTCTTATGAGCTCATCATTTGATGAAAACGCTTTCCACGTACGATTTTTTTAGGTCTGGAAGCAGATGAAAGTCGCTAGGGGACAAGTCTGGTGAATACGATGCTTGGTCCAAATGCTCTTGTGACACGGTGTATTGTCTTGATGAAAAAGATTCTTTTCCTTTTGCAAACGGGGTTTTTTTCACGAGTTTTTTCCTTCAGCTGGTCTAAAAGGTTACAATAATATTCAGAATTTATTGTTTTACCAGTTTGCAAGAAATCCACAAACAAAATTCCTTTCGCATCTCAAAAAACCGATGATAGCAGCTTTCTCACCACCTCTTGTTTTGATTTAGGATCATGGTGATAGACCCAAGTCTCATCCATAGTGATGAATCGATGCAGAAAACCCCCTAATCCTTTTGAAAACGCTCTAAAGGTTGCTGAGAAAGTCACATTCGACTGTGTTTTTGTTCCATTGTTACCGAATGCGTCACCCATAGTGCACACAGCTTTCTGAAACCCAATACTGTATGTAGTAAAAATATTGTTTACACGGCTTCCACAAAATCATTTTCAGTCACTCGACGATTTTCCAATACCATATCCTGTATTTTTTCTACGATTTCTGGTGTTGTTTCTGTTTTTTGACTTTCTTGACGTGGATCGGCTTCAATTCTTGGACGACCACATTTAAATGAGCACCCATCTTTATGCCGTACTAATTGATGGCGAAAAGTCCTTATACACTTTCAACATTCGTTCATTTCCTTTGCTTTTAAACCTTCCGTAAATAAAAATTTCATCACTGCACAATACTTGCTTTTTTCCATTGTAGAAAATCCTGTGACAAGTCGATACAATGGCTCGTAAACAAAGAATGAATAGACATATTGAAATGAAACGTCACATACGTTCAAACGAAGAGTGTACCAACATAACAAAAAAAAAATGTAGGCTAGTAGCAATGCTCTCTCTTATCGAACCGCGAAACTTATTGAACAACCTAGTGCATATGAGGATTCAGGTTCTTTTAGTGTTGTTGTTGCTGTTCCTATGGCTAGCCCATTTGCTTATTCATTTTCCTTTAAGCTTGTTTGAGTAGACAATTATGTTACTAAGAATTTCTACATAGTAAGACCCTATAATAACCTTATTTCATATAAAGATAGGAGTTCGAAGGCTCTCACTTTTTATGACAATTGTTTCGTTGCAGTATTTCTGCTGGTAGGAAATCTCTACATGAGTAGCCACTTCAGTGCTGCAAATAAAAAACCAACTAGACATGAAATCAGATTATTCTTTTAATTTTGTTTTTACTGGAAAATCACTAGACATAAGCTTACATAAAACTACATACTAAAAAATATTTCAAAAATCCACAATATTTACAAAATTTCATATTATGCCCATGCGTTGCTTAGCGCGTAAGGTCATCATCATCTAACAGCAACAAGGCCTACAACATCACATGGCGGCGGATCAGAACCTTCAGCTGCGAGTTCAAATAAACCGGAGCAATGCAGCTTATGGTGCATATCCATTCATACATAGCTACGCACTTAGCTCCAATTTATTAGCAGCGCAGAGAAGATCAGTGCAATGAAGCATTGGTAATAAGAACCACATATGTACATACAGGCATACGAGGTGTGGCTGTTAAATAACGAGACTGACAAGCCAAATATTTCAATTGTATTTCAAATATATTTGCTTATTACCTTCAATATCAACTCTGAGCAAACCACTGTTCGAGAGTCTCGAACAACTGTCTGGCTTAGACGTCAACAGCCGAATAAGATTCTTAAACCGCCCAGACTCGATATAGTCATGCTGTAAATAACCGCTAAACGAGTTGGTAGCAAGGATGTGGCAAGAAAATGGTGCGGAAGCGCTAGTTGGGTTCTGGATGATTCACCACTTCAACCAACCAACTAACCTTCAATATACCACCCTTCTTTATTCCTACAATGCTCCATGCGAACCGTCCATTGTTCGAGATAGTGCGTATTCTTATTCCGTCGGTATCTTCAGAATGTGTGTAACTTTCTTGTTCCTTTTAATACAAATTTCGAAATACGTCGAATAAGACAGATGGTCTCTAACACTTGTTTGGCGTATTTGGTTAGAAATCTTTTGACGAACAAAGTGGATTGACCGGTATATTGTCTAGAGTACTATTCTTACACTTAACATTTTTCTGTAGAAAAACAACTCTATGCTAATATATGATACACTGGAGTTCTTTACAGAAGCGAGAGGATTCATTGCATTCGAAAGAGAAGGCTTCACGCTAAACAGCTGACGGTCGCTGGCGTTTAGTACATGCGTACTTCTTCTAAAGCAGTCAGTCTCGTTATTCAATAGCCACACCATGTATGTGCTCGCATTATTTTGTACTCGTGAGTTGTTAAACTGTGAGACAAGACTTATATTAAAACCCATTGTACATGACCTCGACATGAAAAGCTTCTGACGGACTTTAGCATAGTGGCGAAGAGATTACCACGGCGTGCGTACATATATTGTATTATATGTATGCTTGTATATGTGCATATGCATATAAGCGGTTGTATTACAGTTGGTTGAAACTTAGCGCTGAAATAAAGTCAATGCTCATAACAACGAAAAATCCGACTATATAGTTGATCGCTTTAAGCGTTGAGCGTCGTGAGTAGAATGAGTGTTGAGATGGATATGAAATGGTGTACAGGGAGGGGGCATGCTTGCGGCTGGCTTAGTGCATCATAAATGAACTGTAGATGGGTATGTATGTATGCGCTCACTCTCATAAAGCTTGCTTGCATAAAAGCGCTTTTCTACGCCACCGTTCTCACCATTTGCAAATTACAAGAAAAGCTTTTAGGCCAACTCATGGTAAAACTATCGCGCGCCGAGCCAGTCTTTGATTTTACAGGTTTGCTGTGTTTTCTGTTTGTTGCTGGTTGTTGTTGGCTTTTGCCACTTCGAGTTGCGCCACAGTTTGGTAATACTCGCACAAACCAAAATAGAGGTGGTAACGGCGATAGCGGCAACGGCAACAGCGACCATGGCTTGTCGCAACATAGATTCGAAACTGATAGCTTAGTCTTCGACGAGTTTGATTCGAAAGCGGTTGTCGTTAGCGGAATCAATCTGTTTCGTGTACTATATGATTTTACAGAAATACGAAAGACTCTTTCGGTCGTTTACCGGGTGCGTGGAAACAAGAAGTGGAATTGTGAAATATTCGAAGGAAGTTGGCATACAATTGAAATGCAATTCGCTTGAATATTCAATTGTGATTTGGGAAAACTTCACATCCGTCCACGTTTTGTTTTTTGATTTTTTTTGTTTTGTCTTGTTTGGTACTTATGAATCAGTGCATTTCGATTAGTGACTTATGGGTGAACTTTAGCTTTTGGAAAAATAGAATTCACTGTTGCGACTGCGCCGTGTTTATTTCGTAATTGTGAAAATTGTGCCAGTGCGCTGAGAGCTGCGGTTGATTTTTGGCTTTTGGCATGTCTTGTTTTTCTGAATACAGCAGCAATAATTGAATGCGAGAAATAAATGCTAACAATTGTGTATACCAAACATAATTAAAATAAACAAAATAAAACCTACATATAAAAAAGCAACAAATAAGTAAATCAGCAAACCAACTGAAATCAAAGCAGCAGCACCAACGTGTATTGTTGCTGTGAATTTGTGCGTATCGCGCGGGTATTTGCTCATTATAAATTCGGCTAATTACCATTTGCTGGCCAGTGGACTCACTTAGTGGACCTTGAAAGTGGGCACGCACTTAAAACAATAAAAAAATTTGTACTGCCCTTCATGCTATCTCGAAACTTTAAAACCTGAAAAAAAAGAATTTGCTTAAAAAAAAATAGACACCGTTCCTTCTGGCACGTAATGTCGTTACTGTTGCTAGACGCTTTAAGCAAGTTTGACATCTCAGTAGGCAACTCTTCTCAGCATTTGTGGTAGAACTAAAAGGATTATGCGACCCAATGGCCAAAGCGGCTGTTGTACGCTAGAAAACGCAGCAAACCCTGCGACCATACGAAATTTACATACAACATATACTTTTCCCCCAACGGTTCATTTGCATTCGCATCTCCACTCACATCCTCACCAACAAGCGCAACAACAACAGCAGCAAAACCATCATCACCACAACTTTCATCCTCAGCAGCAGCACCACCTGCAACCGCAGAATTTCAAGCCTCAAGCGCCAACACCGTGGTTGCCGCCACAAGGTCTGTACAATGCCACGCCACATCCATCGACTACGAGTAAAAATGTTGTGGTTGGACGCCATCAGGCGTTACCTTTTGTGGCACAATCACAAACACCGTTGATTAAAAGCAAAAATCACCAACAGCAACATCATCAAATGTTGCCAGCGCCACCTCCACCGCCACATTCACATCCACAGCACCAATACCAGCAGTATCTCAACAGTCTGCAACATCAGTCCACTCATTTCCCCCAAAAATCCCAATGCGTCTCACAGTCCACACCTACAGTCGCTGTCGCCCACCATTACAATGGTTACACCCCCGCGAATACACCTCGTATAGCACTACCGCCGGATCAGTTAAGTACCGCCATGCCTCCGGTGGCGCCGCCATCACATCCATCAAATTTCGCTAAATTACCATCAGCATCTGTGGTTAACCAACAGCGAGTTAACGAATGCGCTGGCATACCGCTCATTTCAAATGCTACCACACATTTGGCATCGAATCAGCGTCAGCGCGTTCAACGCAAACTGTCGCGTTCGCCTGCACCCCATCAAAAACTGTCAACAACTGGTGGCATCGGAACGTACAAATTGCAACATCCGTGTGCCGGTCTTTATATAGCGCGTAATGCAAATGCTGCTAGTTGTTCGCATATTTCTCAACTGGCTGCACATGCACAAGGGGCGCCCTTGCTAGTGCACAAGCAGCAGCAGCAACAAAATTCTGTACCGAAATGGCCAATGCCAAATAGCGGTTCCAGTGCTTTTCAATCCACAGTATCGCCACAGCTATCATCGAATTCCTCAGCGTCATTAGCAGCAGGGGGTGGTAAATCGCATAGTGAAAAACCTTCTCGCACCACTTTGCGATACCAACATTCAGCACCGGCAGCGCTAAGCACTCGTGACAAGGAGAACACAACACAGGCGACATTAGAGACCGCAGTGTTTGCGGAGACGTCTAAAGATAACGCCGAGGGCGGAGAAACGGCACTGCCACGCATAATTAAACCACGAAAACGCCGAAAGAAGGATCGGAAGCCAACAACGAATGGCGTTTTGTTGAAATTGGATGCATTAGCAGGTACAGGTATAGCGGCAGAAGCTGACAGAAAGCCTGTGCAAGCGCATATGCCGGACATGCACCAATCACAGCTATTGCCAAGACATCACCAACAATTGCGACAACAGCAGCAGCACCTAACGCACTTATATCCACATGAGAACTCGAACGAAAACTTATACAAATTTATCAACTTTTATATTGGAACGCATCAGCCAACGGAAAATGTTGTCAGCACGCGCGCTTTTAATTCAAATGAGCCACTGCTAGATTACAAACCGAGAAGTCTACTTCAATCGCCCTGCTTAAAATCCTTCGGCTGTCTCGGAGGAATCAAGCACAAACAAGGCGATATGTCACAAGATGAGCATGGAATTTGCTTCTGCCAAGACTGTGATCCGCTGCGTTCAATTTGGGATTACCCATTGAGGCGCTCTCTCTCTGATTCATCAGCCGCATCGATACGCACACATTCGTCCTCCTCCTCATCGTCGTCTTCCTCACATGGTTCCTCTTCTGAGACAACGTCATCATCTGGTTCATCAGCGCCACTGACAGATGATGCACTATCACCTTCAACTGCACTTTCACGTGCTGATCGCGTGGGCGTTATTGGCTCCAATCGTAACGGGCAGGATTGCAATCGCGACGCAACGAAACGCACCGACACAGGCTGCGAAGTGTTAGGGGGAAGGCATCCTACGAATGGTTGTCTCAGCGATTCGAATGACTCGGGCTATGGCGACATACTAAGTGGCATAAATATTGCCGATGACTTTTTCAGTCAGAGCGCTTACAATATGTCGACTGCGCTAAGACCACTTTTTGAAGCCAACGACCTAGTGCTAGATGTGGGACAATCTTCAATCGATCAATCAATGAAATATGCACAATCATACAGCAGTGTACCCGAAACGCTGCTACCCTTGCTGCCTGCAACCGCCGATGCATTGCTCACTGAGAGTATCAATGAGATTTCTCGTAAACTCATCGAAACTTGTGGCAGCGAGCTGCCTAACGAACTCACAGGAACAACGACGCGTTCAATAAGCGCTTATTCACGCTGCAGCAGCGATTTCTCCGCAGACAGTGGCATCGATAGTGCTGCCATTGTAAATTGTGATGAGTTGGTGTTTAAGTTTGACAATTTGAATTTTATGATTGATAATGTTGCGAAACAAACGACAAGCGAAAGCAACCACAACAACAACAACTTTATAGGCGCAAACAACAACAATTCGGCTACAGCAGTCGATGATATTGCAGCAACAACTACGACATTAAACGCATTTTCCGAGTTGCTCAAATTGCCTGGAACTGCAACTGGAACTACAACAACAAACGTCACTAATGAGGGAAATTTTTTCATCGATAAGCCAAACATGAATCTGCTATTCGATTTGAATAATAATAATAAAGGTAGTATTTTTGAGATTGAAAACGAGAATGAAGACAAATGCGAGCTAGAACGGGAACAGCTGCGACAACCATTAGCCGAGAAAAACCAACACGATCAACAATTCATTAATAATTGTTTTGATTTAGTGTGGCCAACAACATTTGATCATTGCATAGGCGTGGAAAAACAGTTGGGTGCACTAACACACAGAGAGATTGCTTAGATAAGATACAAATTGCCGAAGTTAACCAACAATGACGAATGTGGACTGTATATGGAGAAAATGCAATATTGCACAAAAAAAGTGTCTAATCTTATGCAAGAGCTGAATCACACAGTTACTAATTATTATTAAACAATTCTTAAAACACCTTAACTGCAGCTGCATTTAAATCCTGTCCAATTCTGAGCGCTCTAAGCACCCTTTCAGCGGTTGGAAAATTTTGCACCGTTCACATGGCCAGCTGTTCAGTTCGTCTCTGCAACACATTTTACTTTGGATTCCGTTCCACTTTGACCTATGCACGTCAGCAGCAGTTACTTAATACCGATTACGCAACGACTGAGTGAAAACGACTTCAGTGTCTTAAGGGCTAGCCAATGGTCAGCGATACGAAACACCAACAAAACCTGCTAATAAGCAATAAGAAACAAAAACAAAAGATGAGATGAAAGCGAATCGCCTAACAAAAACAAAAAAAATGGCACTATAATCGTTGCCTTTGGTTTGTTGGGTCCGTAGATTGTCTTTTACATATTTTTATTACAATTGCGACATCGTTCCTCGTTTTCCTGTTTCCGGTTTGTTAGTGTTGACCAAATAACAAAAAGCGGCGGTTATAAAACCAAAACATCACCACCAACAAAAATAAGCTTTAGTAAAAATTGCCGCAACTTGCTTAATGTGCTGAGACAATAGTGTGCAGCGCATTAGTGAAAGAGCCAAGAAAACAAAACAAAAAAAAAAAAAGAAAATAAAAGAGGTGATAAAAATAAAAATAAAAAATATATGCATAAATAAATAATAGCTAAAATACGAAATTATAAAGCAACTATTACAACAAAAATAACTATATTAAAAGCTTAACAAAGCGATCATACAATGCACCAATACCAACACAATAAAACAATGCCGACAGCAAAAACAATTGCACTCGTAAAAAGCAAAAGCATATATAAAAATGTAAGTGTAGGCACCCGAGGGATCAAACAGCGCACAGTACGCCGCAACCGTAACCATACATAGTCGTAATAAAACAAAAACAAAAACAGAAACAAAAGTAAAGCCAATAAAAACAAAGAAACGCAACAAAAACCAAAATACAATAGTAACAATTCAAATCAACAACCAAGCCAGACAGACAGACTAGAGGCAGCAGTCTCACAGAGAAGCTAAGCAAAACTTTCACTTTCTCTGCACTCACCAAACCACAACAGACCACAGATCAGCCGCGCACGAACGAATAAGCGATTGAACGAACGAACGAACGAACGTATGAAAGTACGTCCGTCTGTCCAACCATTACACCGTGGCGTCACGACATGCAAATTTATGAGCTAAGCCAAACTAAACTACGAGCACCAACTTGAGTGGCACTGAATTGAACGGAGTTACATGGCATGGAATGACATGCCATGCAGCAGCAGCGCGCTGATGGCTGAGTGCTTGGGGAACGTCGCGTAATTAGTGCCACCACAGACATTAATTGTTTATCTGTGTGTGTGCTTCATTTGTATATTTGAGCACCTTTCTACGGATTTGTTGGCCGGTTACTTGCATAGTTGTACGGCCTTTCTACTGGGTGTGCTGCTGAAATTAAGGCGTATCAACATATGGATTCGCTCGCGAGACATTGGCACTCATAAGCACAGTGAATTTCACTTGTATAAGTCACTCAAAATGTACTTCGAAATTATTTTTAATTTCTTTACAAATATGTACTTACATATATTAGCTATTATTATTATGTTTTTATTTTATTATTTTTCTTCAAACTGTATTATTTCATATTTATTTAACATTTAGTTCGTAGAATGTTTACCGTTAGCCTGTAGTGTTCTCCATAACTGTTATTTGTGCATAAACTGTGACACAGCAGTTCGAGGAAATCGGTTGGGGATTAGATACCTAGACAAATTATATGTAAGAGTAGGATTCCCTGTTCAATTTATTATTTTAAATATTTTTGTAGGAATGTAAATTATGGGATGGCTATTATAAAATTATTTTGATACTGCGGGTTTTTATTTATAGATACTTTAATTTTTAAATGTAGAAATATAGTTTTAGGTTAAAATGTGAATTTGAAATATTTAGTATGCGTCAATAGAATTTTTTGTTTAATTAGCATTATTTGCTTTTATAGAAAGGACCATTCAAAATACGCGTCACATATTGTTTTATAATAAAACATGTAAACATTTAGATTATTTCAGGTTTCACTATTTTTTATTTAAAATACGGTTCTTAACAATTATATGTTAAAAATTATATCATTTAAATGTCCACCAAGAGCACGTCTACAGGTTACGTCCGCCAAAGGGTCGATTCATGAATGCCTAATCGTTGAGTACGTCAAGATGTCGATGTTGAAGGTTGTTCAGCAGCACTTTGCGCTACAGCAGCAATATTCTCAACAGAACGTCCAGTTTTGAGCTGCCAGAAGTCCTTTTTTTATTCTCGACAGAACAAGTTTCTTGAAATTTGTTGACTAACCTCTGCATTGTCGAGTTACGAATTTTGCGTTGTTTTGTTTATGTTGTTCTTATGACATTTCCATAATCAGATTCAATAATTGTTCTTCTATCGTGTAAAATTGTACATCTATGACATAAGAAAGGGTACCGTCTAGGAATTATTTACTATTGATATCTAGGCGTCACTTTTGAAATACCCTTTATTTTCGTTGGTAGTAAATGCTTGGCAATAACTCTGATATAATTAATATTACAGGGACAATCAAAAATATAATATTTAGCACCATTTAATCAATGACCCATTAAGGTGAATATTACGAAAAGGGCAAATCCATTGCCGATTTCTTCTCGTCTCGTTGAATATTTATTGAATTTTAGTGACTAATAAGTAAAGAAAACTCCCAAATTCAGGTATTCAAAAAGTATATTCAGCTGAAATCTCTTAACGAACTCTTTATCTTTATACGCTTCATAATATACTGTCCGACTCCCAAGTTTCTACTAATTATGCGTGTTCAGCCGCTTCACAGAATATTTTATTTAATGCTTAAATATTAAGCACTAGATAGATGCCACTGCGAGAAAAAATTCCTTGTTCTCAAAAGCTTAGACGGAAAGTGACGTTAATCGGAATTAACGATTTAATTCGAAATTATCTCAGGAGTTAAGTGCAAGTAATCCGGATCAACTACTAGACTTAATTCCCAAAATCTAAGTAAATTAGGGGAATTTTCGATGGCAACACTGAAGAAAAACGAGAGTTAATATTTATTGTGAAGAAAAAAATGAAATTTTTTTAGAGATAAAAAAGAAAGACTGGATGCAATGCTAATTTGCACTAACACGTTCGAAATTACATTACGTGTTTTGATAATTTGGAATAATATGAGAAATTGCTATTTCAGATTTTTAAATAATAATTTTTAATAAATAGCTTTTTTTTTTAATATCAGGACAACGAATGCCCGTATTTGTTGTCTACGGTCCATCTTTTACTACATGCAATGCAAATCAGCTGTTCACTAATCCGCGTAACAACCGTCCATCACACCGCAATTTTAATCAGATTAACTTCTCCAATAATCGGCATTAACGCCGCCGTCAGCCAATGCTATAAGGGTATCAAAAATTTAACTAAAGGCTATTCACTAGCACATAACATAAGAATAAAAAAAGGGTAATTTTTCACGTTCTTCGAAAAGTTATCAAAGTCAAGTTAAACCCGTTTGAATCATTTGTCACACATTGGGAAAATTTTATTAAAGTGTAATTCCTATATTTAGCGAGAGCTTAACAACATTTAGGACCTCTGTTAAGTTTACGAATAATCAAGCGTGTCACTGGCTCTGGACATGTATTAAACGGCAAGCGATTAAAATACATATAGGTATTTTCATTGATAATTTAATATTTAGACCTCGTCACTGTCGAGTAGTTGACAAGAAAATTCGAGTTTCGTAAGAGTGCTGTCAAGATATTCATGTTTTTTTTAACATTTTCCAATAGACGGGCAAAAGATGCCCTGCATGACATTTATTAAGAAAGTTTTGTGTTTTTTATGTTTAAATAACACCTGTAAAATTTATCAAATATTATTTATTTACAGTTTTTTAGTGTGTTTGCTTTTTCAGATTTCAGTTAAATTTTTTCATTTTATGTTAGCTGTTCATCCACTCAAGAGATTAACGCTTTGGTCATACATTATCGGTGACTCCTTTTCCAATAAAAAAACAATTTGAAGTTTGAGGGAGTCTTTTAAAAAAATGGGAATGGGCATTTTTGGTATATTTTCCTTGGCATAAAATACCCTAGACGCAAACCTTTTCACACGTTCTATGTTTTTCAACAAATACTTGATATAATATTCATTACCTGTAATAATATTTGTATATATATATTTCCCTTCCAACTGAAAAATTCAATATTGCAGATATTGCGTTAAATAGTTTTTGGGGCTAAAACGTTCGTATCCATTCGTACGAAACGACATAACCAGTAGAGTACCTGGAGCTTTATTCGTAATCGTTAACTCGAAAAGGTCTACGAATCTTTCACAAAATCTTTACTTCTGGAACACTTCAAGTGTCATTTCATTGTATATTCTCACTGTCCATGCAATAGAACGGAAATGTTGATAGCCTTGTGAAATGTAGTTTTTGAGGCTTTATGTCGTGTGGCTTTACTACGAGTACTAAGTTTTGAGATTATTAACATTTAGATTGCGAAATTCACTCACACCACCAAGGAAATATATGTGTAGTATTCATTAAATACACAATGATTGCGTGATCTGTGTGTGACTTGATAAGTTAAATATACAATCCGATTACCTAGTTCTTGTTCGCATTAATCAATTTGTACAGATCTTGACAAGTTAAGTATGAAAGATTAAAAAAAACCCTTCAATAGTCGGTAAAAGTTAAGCAAGCTGAGAGAAAATTTATTTTGTATTTGAGTACAAGCGTTGTGTGAAGCTCTAAATTTACAAAGAATTACTAAGATCAACAAGATTAAGAACAGGACCGTTTTTTCCTTTAATTTTGGTACTCACCAAAATAAAATATGTTTATTAAATTAAAACTATTAAAAATAAAAATTAAATTATCAAATTATCAGCCACAGCTCGGTGACATGGAGCTGTGGAAGATCTTCAATTGTCGAAACTACTTCGTCGTCCATTATGCTATTGTGTGCCGCTGCATTAGCAAATCCGTCAAGGAGAAAAAAATTTACCTCATTGGTGTTCAGAGGCTGCTTTCCCATAATATACCATTGTACCATCATAGCATTCACAATGTCACGATCCCATGACAGTCCGTTCTACGTAACCGAAACGACCCGGATTTATATCCGGTCAAGAACTATCTTTTCAGCAGCATTCGCCTTATATGTGCAGGAATATTTATGCTGCTACAACAACAACAACCATAGTATTCACCTTTTCTGCACTCAACTCTTTCAGCACCAGGAGGTGGATTTTTGCATTCGTCTGAAAAAAAACAATCTTTTCCATAATAAAACGATTCTCAACTCTCTGCATTTTTGTACCATTAAATTAAAATTTTGAAAATGTTACAGCTGTCGCTCCTACTACTATCTATAACACACAGTGGGAGTTTGAAAATGTTTTCTCAAATTAATTTCGCTCCCTATTGCCTGCCTTAAAATCTGAAAGAGATTCCTTTTCACTTAATTATTAACGTTAACATTTTATCAAATCTATGTAGCGAATTTTCTCACACGTTTTCACACAATTTATTATTTTGTTTTTTCCTTTGCCTTTTTAAATATAAAACTTTTATTTTCCCTTCCTTTCACAATGACTGCTTGCTGAGTACTTAATAATAATAAATAATAAGAGCAAGCTCCGGCTAGAGAAACTGCCTAGTTTTCCAACGTACATAAATACTGCATCCGCTGCTTTGGTACGGAGAAAATGAATGTTGTTTATTGTTGCAACTTAGATGTATGTACGGGTATGTATGTACGTATGTACGAACACCACCAACAGGTCCAATCTGCATTTGCGCCATCTCCTCCGAGCGCAGTCATTGTGCTTATGATTAAAACACACATTAACACATACACTCTCTGATACGATACTAAGTAGTTTCGCCTTTTTTCCATTTGATTATGACGATCATAGCATACAACAAAGCAGAGATTTCTATTTTATTCAATATCAATAGACTAAAACACAAGCGTATTTAGCGGACTAGTGAAATTTGCTAATTACATGTAACGGTAGCTCTTTGTTTGGCTGCAAAATGTGAATTTGGCAAAATAAATTTAATGTTTTTTTATGAATAAAAGCTTTTATTTCAGAAACTCTTATTCAGAAATCTCAATAAAAAGGAGATTTAATTTAATTTTGCTGTATTTATAAAAAATGCGGTAGCAAAAAATTTAAAAAAATAAAAGCAAATGTAATTAAAAAAAGCAATCTTAAAAAACTAAAAACAAAAAAAATATTTTACGAATATAAAAAATGCCAAAAAAAGGTAAAAAATGAGAACATCAATCGGCTTGAATTGTGTCTTTTAAACTCCTAAATTAGTGAGAATTTAAAATATTTCTGCTTTAATCTTTGTACCGGCGTCAAAGGATGTATCACACTTTTCTTGTTTCTTACGAGAAAAGCTCTTATTGCAGAAACTTTTGTTCAGAAAACACAATAAAAATAATTTCAGTGGTGGGGGTACCAAAAAATTAAAAAAATATTAACAAAAAAAAAATTAAAAAAAGGTTATTTTATTTATATTTAAAAAATTCTAACAAACAAAATTAAAAATCAGGAAAAGAATGTCTTTTTGTTTATTTTTAAACCCTCCTAATAAGTGAAAAAGACAATTAAAAGAAGATATAACTAAAAGAAAGAAAAAATGTATAATTACAAATTTTACGAATTAAAAAATGTAAAAAAAAAATTAAAAAATTAGAATTTATCCCGGTGATTTGAATTGTGAATTGTGATTTTTTGAAAACCCCTGCTAAATGAGTGAGAAAAAAGGTTAAAAGAAGTTAAAATAAAGGGGTTTCCAATAAGAGGTGTTATTTTGATATTCAAAGAAAAATGATATTTTTTAATATAAATGATCGGATGTTTATTTCAGTATAAAGAGGAAGGTATGCCGTTAATAGTGGAAAATAACATCAGGCAAATGACCACCACGACCACGCTTACAGGACAATATCCTTTCATGAAATTTTCCATAACCGAATTACAAAGTGGCTGCCCTATGTCCTCGATAGCCTCACGAATTCCATCTTTGAGGTCTTAAATCGACCCTTGGCTGTTGACGTAGACCTTCTCTATCACGTGGCCAAATGAAAAAAGTCACAAGATCTTAGGTATTAAGGTATTAAATCACAAGGTCTCGGTGGTCAATTGTGATCACCTCTTCGAGAGATAACACGGTCCGGAAACTTTTCCCGTAAAAGATCAATGGTTTCGTTGCTTGTGTGGCACGTAGCGTCCTCTTGTTGAAAATAAACGTTGTCCAGATCAATACCATCCAATTCCGGCCATAAAAAATCCTTAATCATCTCTCGATAGCGATAGATAACACCTGTTATTGGAAAACCCTTTAGTATAGAAAACAGAAGCAGACACAGAAATTAAAAAAAGAAAAAAATTACAAAATAAAAGTTTTTTTATGAATTAAAAAGATACTACTACGGTTTAAAAATTGTAATTTTGTAAAACCCCTACTAAACGAAGAATGTATCACAAATTTATAGATCATATTCCAAACAGCGTCACTCAAAGAGTTAAAACTTGTGTCACTAACTATTCGCTTTTGCTGTCGAATTCACAAACCCACACTTGGGTGAAGATCCGCGAAGAATAGTAGTGGCTTAAGCACACATTCCTTTACATTCACACATACATGCATAAATCAATATTTTCTATGCAAACTGACTATTTGTAAACATTGGCTTTGTTAATGCCGATTGTTGTTTTCTTTTTTGTTGATTAATTGTTTTATATTTTTACCGTTGACTAAATAAAGCACCAGCATTCAGAGTTTTCAATTAAAAGTTTGCTATTTCATATCATGTAGAAATTATCACCATAATTTATTGGTTAATTAATAGAAAAATATATGAACCACTTTTGAAGAGAAAAATCAAGACATTAAACTATTCACGGTTTGGTTAACATTAGTAGAGTTGCCCGATAAGAATGTGGCATGCAACAGTGATTAAATGTAGATAATAATGTGGTGTGTGAAATTTGTGATCCGTATATTAAAAAGATATTTACGAGTAATGTACATATAAATAAAATTGAAAGGTCGGTGCGCGACTTAGAAATAAAGTCTTTTTTACAAATTCATTTGATAGCTTTGAGATATTTCGCTTTCAAAAAGTGATGGAATGCAAGATAGGCACATTGAAGTAGAATTTTGGGAGCAATTTTGATGGGAGCTATGCAAGAGAACTGAGATGAAGAAAAAATTGTAAAAAAACTTAAAAGTTAGGTTAGGTTAGGTTAATATACTCGTATAAATATATATGGAAGAGAACTAGAAATGAAATAGTTAACAATGAAAAATGAAAGCAAAGTTTTAAAATGATGTCAAGATAACTGCTGATTCTTTTAAATTCACTTAGAACTGAGTAGTTGCAGCGCAACCTTCTTCTGTATTATTGACTTATTTGACTATTACTTGAATGAATGAAAGAAATTGAGGTTTGCACTTCGACCTGCTGGTTTTTTGTGTCCTTTGACTATTACTTAACCACTTGCCTTTTGAATTGAGCGACGCTTGCGTGTGCCACTTTCGATGAAAGCTTCCCCTGGCGTAAAAACTATCTCGTATTTGATATGAACTTTTCACTTTTAGCCAGAAAAAGTCATTACGTGTCTGAGGCGAGCTTTGCATTTCTGCCCAGGAAAAGTCATCACGTGTTTGATACGAGGTTCTCATTTTAGGCAATAGGATCGTCTCCCACACGTTATTTTAAGGAAAAGCATTAAATAACGAGACTAAAGTTGTAGAAAATTTTATTTTGATATCATACATATTTACACCCTTATCTAACCGTACAACGGTCCATGCGGCTTTACACTTCTCAAGTCTTGTTAATTTGAACGCAGGTTTCACCATAGCAAACATGAAGCGAAATAAGCGAAGGTTGATGATCTAATCTCTTAGCAAACAGATTTCTTTGCAAAAGCGAGAGGTGCTGCCTTCAAAAGAGAAGAATTCACACTAAACAGCTGACGGTCGCTGATGTTTAGGTACACACATTTTTGAGAAAGCGTTCGTCTCGTTGTTTATAAGGTATATTTTGATATGAGAAGCAAAATTTTACCGATCTTGTTTGGTGGCACATTCCACTGTGTATGAAAGACAGACGCAAAATCTTTCAAACTATACTGTGATGTTTAATAAATTCAACCTGGGCTGTCAGACCTAACACCATGATATTTTTGCAAAATTGACCTTCACTCTTATTGTTCAGCTGAAACTTAGGGTCAGTTTTTTCAATGGTATAGCTAAAAAAGAATCTACGGCGATGCATGTATCGGGTGTTTTTTTAAGCTGCTTAAGCAATGGTTTGATAGCTAAGAATGGCAAACCGCGTTGACATATGTATTTGTTCAGTAAGGTTTGGCAAGTCACCATGAATCGGTTAACGCCACAACAACTTTTCGAAGTTGTGGAAATTTACTTTGAAAAAAATAAATCCGTTCGCGAAGTTCATAGAACGATGTGGTAAAGAAGACGCTGAAATGTCGATTTTCATGCGTGAGTATCGATTGATACAGTTAAGTCAGTTGTTTGAGAAACAGGTGTCGAAAGCGCAAATAAAAAGAGGCGGTCGATATGGCAGCTCTGTCGAAAACCTAATTACTAGTTGTAGTTATCCCGATGGTAGCTTTATCTCCATACATATATGAATATATTCTATGATTAGATTGATCTCCCAGGCAAAAGGTTCATATGATATATTAAAACGGGTAAAATCGGGGCTCACTTGCACAGAAAAATATTTGAATGTAAAAAAATAAGGATAAGGTGAATGTTTATGTAGTTGTAATAACCGATGCCGTTCTTTTAAGATTTTGTTATTGATACCTACTACTTAAATACAATAAATACGCATGTAAGCAGTTAACGAAAACATACATACATTTAATTTTTTTAAGGAAAAATATGTACCTAGAAAATGGCGTTCATTGCCAATAACTTTGTCCAGAAATAAATAATAATAATAATTCATATGTATTTAAGACTATTTCTGTGAGTTTGTGCACAAATAACAAATCAAATACTATACCTAAATACATATATACACACATTTATATCTATTTATTTTTCTTTATTAATTAAAACAGTTGTTCGCTTTTAGGTTTAAGTTTTCTTTGTCGTTATAAGCTTCTTCGTCTGAAAACAGATTCAAGAATAAAATATCGTTTGTTGAAGTAATTGTCAATTGTACAAACTCATATATTGATACGAGTATTCTTAAAAATATTTTTAGTTCCATCTTGCAATAAAATACAATATGATATACGATATTTATTAAAACAAATAAAATGCATTGTTATAAGCAATTGTTGCTAACAAAACTCGTTGTGTGTTGATATTATATTTAATATTTTGGTTGCCTCAATTTTCAGGTACAGTTATGAGTGTTTTTTTAGGTCTCTTAAGTGCACAAATTGTTAAAAGCAGTGTTGCTGTTTCGGCTAAAGTACATACACATACGTACATAAGTCAAAAAGGTATTTTTTTTGCGAATGCGAAGAGTCTCTTTCTCTAACACAAATTATAAATAATTATTGACACAAGGTAATATGTAAAAGTGTTTTCCAATTATCACGTTTTGGTGTTTTCGTATCCAAAAACTTGCAAGGAAGGTTAAATTAACAGAGCAAACTGATGTACTATAGGGTGGCCAGACAGCAGCTAAGTGCTTTCCAATCGTTATGCTTCAGCGGCATTTATGATTACAAATAACTCCAGGTGTCAAAATACAAGTTTGAGGAAAATGAAATCCTTTTTTTGCGTAAAACTTTTGCGCAATTGGTTTAAAACTTTTTTATGGTCGATATTTAGCTCCTGGGCGATGCTACGACTACTAACAGCCGGTCAACTTCGATTATTTCTGTTATTTTTTTCGACATTATCGACATTTTCTTTAATA
This sequence comes from Anastrepha ludens, assembly GCF_028408465.1. Lineage (NCBI taxonomy): Eukaryota > Metazoa > Arthropoda > Insecta > Diptera > Tephritidae > Anastrepha > Anastrepha ludens. The sequence continues at coordinate 105,419,371 of NC_071498.1, forward strand.
TCAAAAATGCCTGAACTGAATCGACGAAACCAAAATTGCACATAATTAGCTGTTACAGTATCATCACCATAAACACCACAGTTTCACCGGCCTGTTTTTTGCCTTTATCACAGAAAAACTGTAAAATGCACCAAATTTTCTCTTTATTGACTTCCATTGTTAACATCCTGTAACTCACAACTAAATGAAATAAACAAAAAACAGCAAACGAATTTTTTTAGTTTAAAATGTCATCTTGACAACGAGGATAAACTTTAAATGAAGGATTTTTTAATAAAAGGTGTTGTTTTGATATTCAAAGAAAAATGCTATTTTTTAATATAAATGATCGGATGTTTATTTCATTATAAAGAGGAAGGTACGCCGTTAATAGTGGAAAATAACATCAGGCAAATGGCCACCACGACCACGCTTACAGGACAATATCCTTTTCATGAAATTTTCCATAACCGAATTGCAAAGTGGCTGCCCTATGTCCTCGATAGCCTCACGAATTCCATCTTTGAGGTCTTAAATCGACCTTGGCTGTTGGCGTAGACCTTCTCTTTCACGTGGCCCCAAAGAAAAAAGTCACAGTTTGATTGATACCTTACGAGATATCCACCACTGCAGCCATCGACCCGCAACGTACAAGGCCCATTTTTGTCAAAGGGCAAAATTGCCGTTATTGGATCATACACAATTTACAAGTTTTCGGCCAAACATCAATAAATCGGGCAAAGCAAAATAATTGGAAATTTGGGCTATGAAGGATGAATCCAATATCGATGTGAAGAACTTCTATAAGCCGCTTTTATTCGGAAAAGTACCTGAATTTCGGTCACATACATACTTCTTTACCCAACCTTTTTATTGGGACAAAAAACGTATGCAATTCGTCTTTCAAAAATCTTCTGAAACTAGTGGTTGCGACACAAAAAAGTTCCTAAAGTTTTAAGAGCAGCGCTATTTTTATCGTTAGTATTATTCGCCCATTTTATGGAATGGTCGCATCCTCGGACCTTATTTCTTTCCAGATGTGGAAGGAGACATAGATGGTAACGGACTTTCTGGTATCAGAGGTCGATACATAGGGGAATTGTGTAGGCGAAATTCGATAACTGGGTCAGCTTACGGCGAGCGTTCATCGATTGCCGCAATCATACGAATTGATAGCCCTCGATTACTTTTACCTTAGTCCTTAATCTACACTAACAAACCAATGATTTTGAACGTGTTCAGGGCCAACATTCGTGAAGTTACAGCCAGAGTATTGCCACATATATTGGGTCCAATTAACAACAATTCGCCCTACTGCTTAAATCACTGCCAGCGCGCCATTTCTTCAAGCTGCAAAATAAAATGGGAATGAATTTTTTATCTAACAGCGTTGGTATTTTATTTTATATATATCGTTCTTATCTGGTCACCCTATATTTCATTTTTGAAAGGGAAATTGTAAATTATTGCTGAACATAGGTACATATTACAATAATTCTTGCGATAATTTGCCAGTACCAGCTGATTACAAGTACAAGGTGGGGCAAAATTAATTGCCTTATCGGAAAATTTATAATTTTTGCAAATAGCGTCATACGTCAATTATTTTTGACACTTATGAACTAGACAGCTGCATCACCTATACAAACAGACAATCAATCGAGCCGTAAAAGTCAAAATAAAGATTTCCATCACTCAAATTAATTTTTTTATATTTAGTGAAAAAGTTATTGAAAAACAAAATTGAATGATTAATTTTGCGCCACCTTGCATATAGTAAAGAGCTGAAATTTTAAAAATCTGCTGTAAAATTTTTTAACATATAGAATTAACAAAGAAAAATATAATAATAGTTCAATAGTTTCTATTTTTGATCTCATTGGATCCACGTGTCATGAAAGCTTGCAAGTTTTTGGATATTTTGCTATTTGAGAGCGAATGTTTTCAAATGCTCAGATTTTTACTAAATGCATAATTCTAAGTGGAAAACTTCCTGAAAATAAATCATAATTCGGGTAAGGAGTGTAAAGTTTTTAAGCAAGTGATTTTGATCATTTTATTTTAGTTATAGAAATTAACATTCATGTAGGCCACTCGGAATTTACACGATCCATTGCTGTTTTGAAAGATTATTGAAAGCTTCATGCTTCTCAGTTGAATCTTTTCCTTGTATCAGAAAAAAACTATACTGAATTCATTCGTATTTCTGTCTCCGCTAGCTTCGCCAACAAAATTTTCCAAGTACTTTTTCAGCTCAAACTCACAAATGCGCACTCATGGTGGTATTCATCTTAATCGCCTGAATTTTTTTCTGATTAATTTTTTAAAACAAGTCTAAATAAGTCTAAGGCGACCAAAACGCAGAAACATCGCCCAGACAGGCATGATTATCATCGAACTCGGCACAAACAAAATTGATCGATGTTTGATGCACTTCATGACTAGTGCCGCAAATTTGTAGCAGAAAAAATGGCCCAATAATACCATCACTTTGAGCTACTTCAAACTTGCACCTAATTTAGCGTAGTATATTAGAATTTAGAGGGCTATAAAATTTCGTACCTAATTTTTTTATAATGCTTATTAAAAAGATTGAAATTTGTTATTTATATGATATTTGGCGGCCGCCGTAACCGAATGGGTTGGTGCATAACTACCAACGTGAACGTAGGTTCGAATCTCTGTAAAATACCAAAATCAAGAAGAAGTTTTTTCTAATAGCGGTCGCCACTCGACAGGCAACGGCAAACCTCCGAGTGTATTTCTGCCATGAAAAAGCTCCTCATAAAAAAAGTATCTGCCGTTCAGAGTGAAAACTGTAGGTCTCTCCATTTGTGGAACAACATCAAGACGCACGCCACAAATAGGGGGAGGAGCTCGGCCAAACACCCAAAAAGGGAGTACACGCCATTTATATATATATAGAAAATCAGCTGATTCCTTCAAAATCGCTGAGAGCCGGTTAACGGTCTGATGTTGGCCACACTTTCTAAATTCTCTTCACATGTGAAGGAATCAGCTGATTTGCTAACGTATCAGGGGATGTGACGATGGTTTGTTTACGACAAAACTGAGATTGTGTTGGTGATATAAGAAGAAAACTAATCATTGCTCATACCACCTCGTTGCCGTCTGAAAAACGACTGATTGGACGAGCATGTGTGCGAATAGGTGTGAAATGAGCGAGCATAATTGTGCTGTCAAGTCTCCTATGACGTAATTGCTCAAGTTACTCCCACAATTTTGTTGCGAATGGCCAAACCTTATAATTTATCATACTTGGTCATCATAACTAGTGAAAATATTATTATTATTTATTTATATTAAAAAATATTATTTTTGACCATGGGTATATGAGGTGTTTCCTGCTGTAAAAAGGCGAGTACAAAGTCATAGTCCGGCAAATATCGCGATTTTAAAAAGTTAAAAAATTAAGTAACCTATTTCAAGATTTTTTATTGCTTTGAGAAAGCAGTTTTGCTTACTCTCATTATTTTAATATCTTATTCGGGGGTAAAGTGTGTTAATCGTACAGTAAGCGCATATGACTGCTTCTTCTGGGGTCAGTATTATAAGTTAAACAAAAATAAAAAAAAAATTTCTAGTCAATTTTTTTTTTACCTTTTTTTTAATTCTTTTTCCTATTTTTTTTAATTATATTTTATTTTTATTTATGTTTTTGTTTTTAATTAGTTTTTTTTTTAATAATTTTTATAAGCACATATTTTTAATATTTTCACAAATTAATTAAAGTAATTACATATAAAGGCGTATAACCAACAATCCCATATAATTTCACTTTTTTAAAAAGTGGAGCATAAACACGTGAATTAAAGCTACAAGAAATTTAAATAAGTCTTACTTTTTGCAATATTAAATTAAAAGCAACAATTAGCTTGAGATTTGGAGCATTCACATCGTTTTAAATTTAACATGTTAATAAATAAAAAAACCTTTCAACTGATCCACCCCATCCACCGGTGAGAGCTGAGAGTTATAAAGTGCTACGGTTAGAGCGACCTCTACTATGGAAACAGTAATTTACCATGACTGTCATTAATTTTGTAGCACACTTTGCACAAAAATTCCGCATTTAATTAAGAGATTGCGATAATTGATATAGTTGCATACCCACATTGTGTTTACATACACCCATGTTCATCATCTGACAAACTGGGCTCTTATATTTAATAAAAAATACTGTACCGTGGGCCAACATCATTTAATAACTCGCAAACAATCTCCTCTTTCAACCAGAATTTTGTGCTAATTTTGTAGCCATCAGCAAGCTAATTTCCTAATGCCACCTTACCTTTACCGCTAGTCATTTCTTAAGCGTGTTTGTGTATGCCTTTCCCGTAGATTAACAGTCAAACTCATTTTATTATAAACCATTGTTATTTAAATACTCGGCTAAACGTCTATTAGTGTTTTCAACACTCTGTTGCGTTTGGCCTTTTATGACCGGACAACAACATATGGCATTCGGCGTCAACAATTTGTTTCACCTTCTTTGTCTTCCACGCGAAGAGCATTGCCGCTATTAGTAGTAGTATTCTATACTACATCTACTCGTATTCCTACCAAACAGTTGTTGCACCCCTTAGGAAATATTAGTTCTTTAGGTATAAAATAATTTTAACATACGAAAGTTACCGTTTGTTTGCTTAACTAATCTAAAGGCGGCAGTCATACGCAGTCACCATTAATGACTATTTGCTACTATCGCAACTAATGACTTCTGTTAGAACTCGTGCGTAAATAAATATTTATACAAAGCATTCTTACTTCCCAGTCCAAGCAATTTATGAAATAAATATAAAGATAAAGAATATATAGGTACATATAAATAATGAAATTTAATATTATTTTAATAATTATTATTATTAATATATAATTAAAAGAAAAAAAAGTTTAAAAATATGTGATTGGAAACAACAAGAGTTGCCAGCATCACATCACATAAAATTATTGATTAGAAAGAAAGGGAATACAAATAAATGACACCGACCATTTAAAAGCCCAAAAGCATTTACAGAAATGTATTGCTATTATCAGCAGTATTCGCAGGAATACTGCGGCGGCCGCCGTAGCCGAATGGGTTGGTGCGTGATTACCATTCGGAATTCACCGAGAGGTCGTTAGTTCGAATCTCGGTGAAGGCAAAATTAATAAAAACATTTTTCTAATAGCGGTCGCCCCTCGGCAGGCAATGGCAAACCTCCGAGTGTATTTCTGCCATGAAAAAGCTCCTCATAAAAATATCTGCCGTTCGGAGTCGGCTTGAAACTGTAGGGCCCTCCATTTGTGGAACAACATCAAGACGCACACCACAAATAGGAGGAGGAGCTCGGCCAAACACCTAACAGAAGTGTACGCGCCAATTATTTATTTATTTATTTTTTATTTATTCGCAGGAACATGAAAATTTGAGTATTTTAGATGTAACTAAAAACTCCTGGCGGAGCTTCACGGTATGGCGGACTATACAACCCGCCTACAACCACCATCACAACGACCACGACCCTCCTACCTTTATGGGAATACTGAAAACAAGACGTTGTAAGAAATGGCCGAGAAATGGACTTATATAAAGGGTGGTTAAGTTTCAAGGGCCGGTGTTGATTTTGAATAAAATACAATTTTTTTTAGGAAATTATTGTCATTTCTCCTTATTATGATAATATTGGTATAGCTCAATTACGTGGAATGGCACAAAATATCGGCCAAATGGCCGCCGAGGCCGCGGCATAATTGACGCTGAGGCATAATTAAGGTTCTATGCCGTTAATGTGCCAAATCACATGATCTTGGCGGTCAATTGACATCGCCGCGACGTGAAATAATTCGGCCATCAAATTTTCGCGCAAAAGAGCCATTGTTTCGTTAGCTGAGTGACAAGTGGCACCGTCCTGTTGAAACCACATATCGTCCACATCTATATCTTCGAATTCGGGCCATAAAAAGTTCGTTATCCTCTCACGATAGCGAACACTTTTCACAGTAAATGCCTGACCGTCCTCATTTTGGAAAAAATACGGCCCAATGATGCCGCCGGCCCATAAACTGCACCAAACAGTCACTCATAGTGGGTGCATTGGTTTTTCGGCAATAACTCTTGGATTGTCATTCGCCTAAATGCGGCAATCTGCTTATTGATGAATCCACTGAGGTGAAAATGTGCCTCATCACTGAAGATGAAGTGCGCGATATGCATTTTGATTTGAGCGCCCGTTTTCATAATAAGCCTGGATAACTTTAACGCGTTGTTCGATTGTGTATCTTTCCATGGTTCAAATTGAGTTAGTCTGAAATTGAAAAATGTCAAATGAAATGCAGAAAAAAACTTGACGTTTAGGTGTGGTTCACATTCAACATCGGTCCTTGAAATTTAACCACCCTTTATATAGTTGGCTCAATGTTTGAAGGCAAGTTGGGTGGAGAAGAATATTCCTATTATCTGGGAATCTCCTACTACAGTGTTTTTCAAACTCAATTGATAACAATAATTAAGGCCGAGACACTGGTACAGAGTGATGTGATAACGGAAAACGATATCTGGATTTTCCCTGACAGCCCGGTGGCGATAAAATCCCTCACAAAGCAGTCGCCAACCTTTAATGTAGTCTCTTAACGAAATGGTAGAGTTATTTTATCCAAACGTAACATGAGTGCACGGACAATGATAAAAAGTATGATTTTTACAAACATGCAAGTTCCTTATTTTTGAGAAATTTATAAGCAAAGCGAACGAAAGACGGCTTAACGGATCCACCTTCAGAATTCCCCGACAATTGTGGCCGACTGTCAAGGCTAAAAACTTACAATCCCTCCTAAGCATTTTCTTAACACACTATTATAACGTCGCATTTTTTGATAGACAGGCAAACCCAGAGACACCTTCTTTGCCACAGTCCTGCTCTATTGACATGACAATGAACCACTTTAGGTAGACAATTCTTTCAAGCGTTGGAAGATCCCAGCGCTGTGCAAATCAGGTATTTTCTAAAGTTTTTGAAAAGTTCTCTTTGGTTTAAGGGAGATTAAGATAAGTTCCCTATGCGGCATTACAATAGCCTATGAGCCTCCGACTCATATTGACAACTATAACCTAAACACTTCTTGTGATGGTTAATATAATATTTTCTAGATCCCGAGTACAGGTACAGCTGATAAAAACATAAAAATCATAAGAAACGTGTTTTGTATGTAAGTATATACAATAATAGTGGTCGCTTCTTGGCAGACTGTAGGACTTCGTTCTGTTGGAAAGCATTTTAGCGAACCCAGCGAATTCGATGTCTTAACTTTAATTTACGTTGCTCCAAAGAAAAGCATCTAATATTACTCTGGAGAATTGGGGAATATAGGTGTATGTTGTTGTTGTCACCGATCGTTATCGGCTAATTCATCTAACGGTAGGCTCAAGAAGCTTGCTGTTTCGACAGATTGGGTTCAAAGAGAGAGAGGTGTTAGGTGAGTGGGTTTGAGAAGGCATGAGAATAGGTGGTTAGTAGTATCGTGCGGTGTATATATGTTAAGTATGTTCGGGTCGTTTTTTCTGCCATTAAAAAGCTCCTCATAAAAAACCATCTGCCGTTCGGAGTCAGCTTAAAACTGCGGGTTCATCCATTTGGGGAGCAACAAAAGACGCACACCACAAATAGGAGGAGGAAACCGGCCAAACACCCGAAAATCGGGTGTAAACGCCAATTACCTATAAAAAGTACAATTTATGACTCATTTTCTCATATATTCCAACTGGGTATACCAAAAGCGCACACACATTCATAGTAAATTCTCACATAAGTTTTACTCATGTTCTCTTTGGCGGTTTAAGTTATGACTGGCGTAGGTATCTAGACTCTTGTGTAAGTGAAGTGAAGAGTGGGTCAGTAGACAATTGGGTCATTTGAACACACATATTGTACATATGTTTGTATGTGCATGTAGAGCATTGGTAGTGTTTTCAGTACAACTCATCACACACATATTCACAAATGTTTGTATACGTCTGCTATTTAGTTACTTCTATAGATTTTACACTGGTACTTTTTTGTTTTTGGTTTATGCGTCCGCTCAAACCAGCACTAACCACCGGCAACGATTGTTCTTCGGTGTATTTAGCAATGTGCTCTCCACATTTCCTTCACATGATCACGGCTCAATAGACGAATGTGTGGTTCTATGTTCGTAGCGCAACAGTAGGTTGCTTTTTTCCGGTCCATTGTTTGTTATGCCGGTAGTTTGGCTTGTTAGAGTTGCTTCACTATGAAGTAGTTTGGCTTGTTTTCTTTACTTTGGCTTCACGTGCTGATTGAGGTGCGAGCTGCATTGCAATGAAGATTTTCCCAACTTGGCTAATGAAATAGAAATTTGCGTGCAATTATTTTTGCTTCGTTAGTTTTTATTGCATTCCCTATCAACTTGTTCGTTTATTTTACTTGCTATGTTTTTATGCTTATTGTCGTTTGAATTTATAATATTTTTTACAACTCGCAATTATCGGTTCTTGCTAAGCTATTTCAGCGTTTAAGCTACACCTTAATAATACCTGGTATCTATGCTTTATAATTGTTGTTATTTGCTTTTGCCATTTTATTTTCCAAATGTGGTAAAAGATTTCCCGATAACCACAGTCTCTGCGAAAACGAAAGTGGGAGTGTAGTCAAGTAAATATGTTTGGCACACAGCTTGAATAAAGAAATTACTTACCCCGATTTTATAGCTTATGCTAGATTTCTAAAATTAGTTGTATTTAATTGCTTTGTAGGCACGTTTTTTGCCAAAGACTGCTTAAGAAGCGAAATTGGTTAACAAAGCAGTAATGAATGCAGCTTTATGGTATTTTTGTAGTTGCTTCAAACCCTTTACTACCCAAATGGCTCTGCTGAATTAAGTGGAAAAATCTGACGTTTACACTCGTATTCAGACTGAATAACAGGCTACTTTTTTTCGCAATCAATTCTATAATATGAGTTTCGTGTTACTCGATAAAACAAGAAAAAAAAAACAACAATACTAATTTTGAATTTGTGAATGAAATACGTGCATAGAAATAAAAGCAAATATACTATTCTCTCTGGCAACCATAAGATATTGGCTTAAGGAATTGAAATGTGGACGTTTATCACTTTTTGATAGAGAGGCAACTGGAACGTACCAAAAAATCATACAAACAAGGTGATCTTAGTCATTTCATTGCCCACCCAAGATGGTAGGCTAGAGGTATTTCGTACGTAATATCTATAACTCCACACGATGTAGAAAATGCAAAAATGTGGTCAACATGAATCCGCTGATCGGCTCTCAGCGAATTTGAAGCTATCAGCTGATTTGCTGACGTAATAAATGAAATAACAGCGGTTTGCTTACCACATAGGTCGGCAAATACTGAGATGAGTTGGTCATATACACAAAAAATCAATTTATGTTACTTCATTACCGGCTGAATAAGAATACGTGTGAAATGAGCGGGCGCAATTGTGCTGTCAAGTCTCCTATGACATAGCAGCCAAAGCTAGACCAAATAGACTAAAGCTAGTCTCCAATTTTGCTTCAGATGGCCAAATCTTGTAATCTGTCATGCTTGATAACTATAAACGGCACATTAAAGGACTGCCCGATTCGCCAAGCGTTAGCAAATGACGAATAGATGAAGCAACTGTATAAACAAACATATCTTGGCAGCACTGGATAAGAGTTGTCAAAAATTACATATGTTTGGAAGCACTTGTTCTTGTGTGTTAACACGATGGGAACATTAAAAGAGAATTCGCAAAGTGAAAGCAACAAAAGTTTACTTGTATGAGCGCAGTCTAATGAAACTTGCCAATTACCAGAAAAGAGAGATTTGGCAGCATTGAAAATAGTGTTATACCAGTGTTATGAGGTTTAGCCATACTAGCTAATAGGTCTATTTATAAGTTCGTGCGGTTTTACAACAGATGGCGTAACTTGATTATTATTCCATCGATCCACATTTCCAAACATTCATTGGAGAGCTACTGTCGTAAGGCACAAACGTCAGTATAAGTTTTTTATTTGAAGCGTAAACAACAATATTTTTACCACACTTGAAAATGTCGAATTTCGTGCCAAATAATGTGTTTTTGCGGGGAATTCTTCTTCATTATTTTAATATGAAGAAAAAAGCAGCCGAAAGTCATCGTATCTTGGTGGAAGTTTATGGTGAGCATGCTCTATCTGAGCGAACGTGCCAGAAGTGGTTTGCACGCTTTAAAAGTGGTGATTTTGGCTTGGAAGACGAAGAACGCGAGGGTGCGCCGCCAAAGTTCATGGATACCGAATTGGAGGAATTGCTCGATCAAGATCCGGCTCAAACGCAAGAAGAGGTTGCAAAAACTTTGGGAGTTGATCAATCAACCATTTCCAAACGTTTAAAAGCCATGGGAATGATCCGAAAGGTAGGCCATTGGGTGCCGTATGAATTGAAGCCAAGAGACGTTGAACGCCGTTTTATGGCATGCGAACAACTGCTTCAACGGCACAAAAGAAAGGGTTTTTTGCATCGAATTGTGACTGGCGATGAAAAGTGGGTCCATTACGACAATCCAAAACGTCGGGCAACGTATGGATACCCTGGCCATGCTTCAACATCGACGTCGGCGCAGAATATTCATGGCCTGAAGGTTATGCTGTGTATCTGGTGGGACCAGCTGGGTGTTGTGTATTATGAGCTACTGAAACCGAATGAAACGATTACGGGGGATGTCTACCGACGACAATTGATGCGTTTGAGCCGAGCACTGCGAGAAAAACGGCCGCAATACGCCGATAGACACGACAAAGTTATTTTGCAACATGACAATGCTCGGCCACATGTTGCACAAGTGGTCAAAACATACTTAGAAACGCTCAAATGGGATGTCCTACCCCACCCGCCGTATAGTCCAGACCTTGCGCCATCCGATTACTATCTCTTCCGATCGATGCAACATGGCCTGGCTGACCAGCACTTCCGTAATTACGATGAAGTCAAAAAATGGATCGATTCGTGGATTGCGGCAAAACCGACCGAATTTTTCACAAAGGGAATCCGTGAATTGCCAGAAAGATGGGAAAAAGTAGTAGTAAGCGATGGACAATATTTTGAATATTAAATTTGTAACCATTTTACGTCAATAAAGTTTCAAATTTCGAAAAAAAACCGCACGAACTTATTCATAGTCCTATTAGCAGTGAATCTTGTTCGATAACTTTTTTGTGGCTTCTACATGAAATTTTTTCGTCAAGCTAGCAGAGAAGTTGCGAATCGAACATTCGGCTACGACGGCCGCCCATATCATTGAGAGAGCTTAAATAAAGGATCAGAAACGTTGGAAAGCGTCGTTAAAAGGGGTTACCGAAAACATAAAATAAAAAATTTAAAAAAGCATGTACTTCGACCCTTACTTATACGTCATATATTGGGTTTTTTAGATAGGTATATAATCCATATGATGTGCACCTGCAAGATAGTAGGAGTGCGACGAGTTACCACGTTTTAAGTATTTTTTTATTTAGTGTTTTGTTTTTTCGTTTTTAAAACCGACCATAACTCAAAGCCCTAAAATTTGCACAAAATTCGGAAAAATTAACAAATTAAAAAAAAAAGTGTTTATCAATATTTCAAAGTTTTTAATCAGAATCTTTAGAAAACTTTAAGGCATGCAGTTTTATAGTCTCTTAAATTTTAGTACAATAAAGGGTTAATTTGCAGTCGGCCACAAATCGCGTTGATTTTTGACAATTTGTTCCCATCCGATTGAGACTTGTCTTCCATATAAAAACCTGCTCGGTAGTGAAAAAAAATACTTAACTCCCCAATTAAAAAACTCTGCATAAAAAGTTAGAATTTTTGTTATTTTGCTCTGGTCATTTATTAAACTAAAAAGACCATTTCAGTGATATCAACAAATGTTTCGAGAAATATGAAAAACATTGTCATAAGTATATTTTATCGAAAGGGGAGTATTTCGCTAAGATGTGGAAAAATACATAAAGATTGTAAAATTTATAAATAAGGTTTTCGATTTAATCGAATCAGTTTTTGAAAAATTTATTATAGAATTGGGAAAATATTGGCCAATCGAAATCGCTCAAATTACCCCAGGTTCATTTAAAACTGGGCGTGAGTTCATTCAAGATCAGCTAAACTCTTCTTTGAAATTTTATGAAATACAAAATAATCAATCTCAAAAATAAACACTTTTTCACAATAAAACTTTTTTTCTTGTTTTTAGAAGATCCTGCTTACTTAAGAGCGTTCCTAATATACTTATACTAAAGGGTGATTTTTTAAGAGCTATAGAAAAGTTTTTCAAAAAAACACGTAAAATTTAGAAAAATGCATGCAATTTTTATTTAAATCTATAGTACAGTCCATATAATTTAATGTTTGAAGATTATTTCATGCAAATGTTGACCGCGACTGCGCTTCAAATGGTCCATCCGCTTAGTCCAATTTTGGCATACTCTTTCCAATGTTTC